>NC_140593.1:1058689627-1060012127 GCF_964204655.1 Triturus cristatus | reverse complement strand
ATAGACATAGAACTCCAAGCGACCAGAATACTTTAACAAAACACTCTAGAATTCTAAATACCATAAACAATGTAGGGCTTGGGTACATAGGCGAGGAAGTGGCATTGTGCGACCCGTTTAGATCACAGGGCCATTCCTCAGTTGAGGCACACATGGAAATGCCCAGGATTAGATCCACATTATATCCTAGCTGTGACCATGGAGTTCTGAACAGCAAGAACTCATGGTGTACCAAGTCCATATCATCTAAGAGTACTCACTTGGAAAAAAAGACTTTGGCGGAAGAGGCCTTCCAGGTTAGGAGCCTAATATGTGGACCATTCTCATCTTAAATAGCTCTCTGGTCAACAGTCAAATTTAATGTTTTTAAGGAGAAGAGGGGACACTGATGATTGTCTTGTGAAATTTGCACAGGCAGACAAATCAGACGGTATAATTATTTCTACTAATGTGTTTGTTTAATGGTGTCCAATCTGCTGCTGTGCAGTTTTATTTTCTGGCGCTGTCCTAGTTGTGAAATTTGTTGGGTTATTGGCTTGTTGTTGCCTAGGATGCATAACAGGACATAAGTCTGGATGCTAATCCCTTTTAACTGAAAAAGGTCCCAGGTCTCTGGGGAGCAGGGTCCGACTGGGAACCCACAGCAGCCCTAGCAAATTTTGTCAGACCAGTCCCTTTACAGTACGTAGTGAGTATAGTGATTAAGCCTGACCACTACAGGAGGGTCTTGGGCGGGGGGGGGGTTCTCCCCCAAGAAAATGTGGGCAAAAATGGCACATTCTACAGCACATTTTTCATTATATATTCAATTATTGTATTAGCTTTTAAAGCATTTTAAATGAGGGCCTTACTGTGCACCAGGATTCAACAATCTGTGTTGGGGTTCTTCAATGATTGCCTCACTGCCACTACAGCTCTCCATAGCCCTTCTCTGACATGTATTTCATTTGTTGATAGCTCCTTTCATACAAGTGTAGTTGCCAGAGCACTTTACATCACACAGAAATACAGAGACAATGAATCATACGTGTGTATATCAGTGTATAGGAAATGTTACAGAAGACAAAGGGGACTACAAAGTGTAGGACTCTTCATCCATACTGGTAGGCATTTTTTAGGAGTCCTTGGTGTGAAGAAGCACAAACCTCTGATTCAGAACGTAACACAGTGGTTAGGGTTGGCTTTACTATTAAGAATTTGATTTCGACCCAAACAAACCTATTTTAGCAACGTTTAGAAAAATGAAAGACTCAGAAAAAAACATAACCTTCTAACCTGTACCATGTAGTTTACATGCAGCTCTTTGATGACACTTCATAGCTCACTGAGCTCGATTATGTTTGTAACTTATGAATTGTTCAGTAGCAAAAGGGTCTCTGTGACAAAAGCAGTAACCCACTAAGCTATGCACATAAAATACTGTTCTGTGATCTGCATTGTCCTTTGCAATAGGTATATTAACCCTCTGCGCCACCTTAGGTGAGTCAAAACTGCCATTTGACAAAACTCTGATCTCTCTCCAGCAGGTACATTAATCACCAGAGTTATCTTGGCACGTTTATTGTTTCCTGAAAAGTACTGAATAGACAAGGAACTCTGCAGCAGGTGCTTTCAAAACTGCACAGCTCCAAAAAAGCCCCCAGTAACAAAAGCTGACCCCCACCCTTCAAGCGTCCTAGGGAAACGCCCGATGCTCGGTACTGCATTTGTTGGGGAACTCACTCCATTTGAGCATGTCCTTGATTGTCATCATTTCATTTAGAGCTGTTCTATATCAGGGTTTCGACATTTGCACAGCACACATATGCTAATGGATATAAGCTGAGTGGCCTCAAACATCAATGTAAAGTAGGCCCACTTCAGGCGGCCTCGCTGACTGTAATGCAGGACGTAAACACTTTACGAAAGAAAACCAGAGAATAGGTGGGCACTTGAAAGTGTAGCTTTGATTGTCTAAATCCCCCTCGAGAACTGGAATTCTCGCTTCAAAAGTGAAATTCGAAGCACTGCTTAGAAAGTTCTTTTTTGATTCATCGGGTGTAATCTGACAATTTTCTTTCTAAATCTCTCCATCAGTCTTGACCTTGTCTCTCCTCTTTCTGTGTGTCCACATCTGTTTGTACACAGTGACATCGCAGTAAACAAAATGGGAGGGGTAGAAGAAAGGAGGGTAAAGTGCACTGTACAGCTATAGGGGGCGAGTAGAGAGGGAAGGGAGGTGTTGCTAGAGACGTATGCAAGGTGGGGCGATACATAAGATAAAGAAGAAAAGGTGAGATAGTCAGAAAGAAAGACCAATAAAAAGAGGTAAGCAGAGAAAGCGAATTAGAGAGGTAGGTAAACTTTTAGCGCGAGGTACAGGAGCTAGAAATGGGGAAATGGAAAGGTAGCAGGGAAAGAGGGGTGGTGTACGCCAAAGACTAAGGCAGAGATAGATGTAAGATAGAAAGAGATGTGAGTTAGAAAAAGGTAAAGACAAAGAGCGTAGTAGAGCTACAAGGTAGTGGGCAAGCAGTGCGGTAGCAAGAGCGGCAAAATATGAAGAGGTGTAAAAAGACAAGTCAGATCTAGAGAGTGTAGGAAGGTGGATATCTGACTATGGTTACCCCCAACTTTTTGCCTAGTGTCTAGCTGGTTTTTCGACTTAGTTGGCCTGAGATCCTGCCATTCAGAGTCTCAGGCTGTCTGCTCTCTCTCTAAAATGGACTCCATGTACCCTAGGTACATAACCAATTGGTAAGGATCACCTTGTTGGACCCTGTACAGTGTACCCTAGGTACCCAGGGCATAGGTGTACCCTAGGCCTCCCAGGGGCTGCAGCATGTATTATGCCACCCCTGGTCTGGCCTTCCAATCAGACACAACTGGCTGATCACTCAGCTGGGGCAAGGTCGTGTAATCACCCCTTGCTTAGATATAGTATGCCTATATCTACCCTTATAGATAGACACATGTGTACCTATCAGTCACTCCTATGGCAGGCCTTAACAATCCTGGAGGCAGAGTGCTTGGTAACATGTGAGATGGTGCTCTAGCATGAGCTGAGCCTGTCTGCAGCTTTCGGAACCAAGTCCTTATAGCTGTTCTATGATATAGCCTACCATATACTCTTAAAGGGCCTTATAATCTTAAACGGTTATGGTAACTATGGTTGGGCTGTATCAAAACATGTCGTGTAAGGTGTCTAACACTTTGGAATAATACCCCCATACCATTTCTGGTGATGAGGATATTATTCCTCCCTTCTAGAGGGAGAGACATGTTAAAATCCTACTTTGCTGTGTAACCTCTGACCAAAGCCTCAGCATCACAAAATGGATGCTGCTGCCACGACACAAGTCTGACCTCCTGCAGCTGGGAGTGATCCCAGCCAGGGAGGCCTGGACAATAGGTTTCCTGCTTGGGGAGGTGCTAGCACCTCCCCAGACAGCCTTTAGTGTATTGGGGCAGGGTGGGCTGAAAGGAATGAGACATGCCTGGGGCACACAAGGTGTTCCTTGCATTGTCCAGTTCAAACCGGTGCTGGGGCACTCCAGCCCCAGCTCTGGCGCGAAACTGGACAAAGGGAAGTGGGTGTAACCACCCCCTCCCAGGTCCCACCCATAAGGCGTGACCTAGCAGGTATCCCAGCCCCCCAGATTAGTATAAGAGTGGGAGTTGGGCCTCAAGACTTTAGATTATCCTGAACCTGCAATCTTGAACAGAAACTCTGGACCTTCGACATTCGATGAAAGAAGAAGACTGAAGAATCTCCCTTGTGGCCAAGGAGTGGCTACCCTGTGCAAACAGGCACCATCAAGAGACTACCCTTTGCTTTGTGAACGTTCTACGAGGAACCGACTGCAGAGCCCGACCAGAGCCTTGACTCTCAGACTTCTCCGACCCTCATCCACATCTGCAGCAGAGCTGAGATCCGTGGAGGCGACGAGCGACGTGGGACTGGCTACCTGGAAAAAGTGGCTAGTAACTTAAAGCGCAGCTTCTGAGGTACCCTCGAAGTTGTGCACCGGGGATTGAGAAGCCCCACCCCCAAGCACCATCTGCACCGAAGACCAGCCCCCCACACTCAACGAGTCCTGCGTGGGGCCCTTCAGCATTTTCCTGCTTGCCGCGTCTGTCCGGTTGCTTGCCCGCTGGCTAGTGGCCTTTGTGACGACGCATCCCGAAATCTTCTGCGCTGGTTTGGCTCCTCCAGACTGGCTCCTGCTTCCCTGCAAAGAAGAAGCACCCCAGACCTTCCTGGTCTGATCCTGAAGCAAGTCCTCCGTTCTTCGTGGGTTCCGCTTGCCAAGGCCTGGTGAGTCCTAGCCCAGCTTCGACGCCGCCGACAGCAAGAGCCTTCGTGGGACAGCTCGCCTCCTGGTCCTGGTCGTCCTCGACGCTTCCTGGTCCTCCTGGCTGCAGCGACAAGCTTCACCTTCACCTGCAACTCTTCACGACATCGCCTGGTTCCTTCCTGGTTCCACGTGGTCACTGGCTAGTGGCCTTGACTCTGTCCCTTCTGCTTGCAGGTTTCTTCTCTTCTTGATCCCAGCCTTGGGATCCACCGGACACTCTTCACTGACTGCCTGTCAGCATCTTTCTTCAGGCATCCATAGGAGTCGACGACGAAAACGACGCATCTTCACCCCTATGCACCCGCAGCCTGTGGGCTAGGTAACTTGGGTACTCCGGTGCTCATCAGGATAGTGACTCTCCTAGTGTCTAGTTTTCAAGTCTCAACTTCCTAGCTACTCCGGAAGTGTCCTAAATCTACCGTTTTCTAAACTGTACTATTGCTATTGACTTTTACGCATTACGCGTGAGTGTTTCCACTCTGCACACGAATCCCGTGGGCCTCCCACTTCCTAACTAACGCTAGTGTAGTGTAGCCCCAGAGATTCCCTAGGCCTATTCTATTTCCGTGACAGTGGTTCTTATACCACTTACTTAGTATATGGTTTGCGTGGCCCCTAGGGCCTAACTGTATTACTTACCTGTGTGACTTAATGTATGCATAAATAAGACTGTGTTGTACTTACCTCTAATCTCATAAAGAGTGCTGAGGGTTTGCTTAGAATAAATACACTTTATTTTATATATATATCTGTTGTGGTGTCCTTTCATTTGGTATTCAAGGGATTATATATGGTATCACAGCTGGCTTCACATGCCAGTCAGAGTTTAGCCTAAGACTGCTCTTGTCCATGCTACCACTAGGATAGCTGGTCTATAAGGTTGACTTTACAACCAATCACCATAAGGGTATTTGGACTGATATAAGGTGTACACTATAACTAGTGACATCATACATCAGGCCAACTTCTCACAGAGAGTAGTGAGGCAGAGAGAGAATGGGATACAAAGAGAGGGAAGAAGGGTAAAAGATGAGGTGCAGAGAAAGAGGGGTGAGGCTGATGCAGAGGTAGAGAGAAGTGGAGATGTAGACAGAGATAGAGAAGGGACAGAGACATGAGGTAGAGAGATGCATTGCAAGCAGTAGAGAGAAAAGGGGGAGGTAGAGAAGGTGGGTTTAAACATGGAGGGTGCAGAGAAATGAGAGAAAAGAGGTAATGACAGATTGGAAAAAAGACTTAAGAAAAGGTGGGGGCAGAAAAAGATGAAAGAAAGGAGGTAATGATAGATTGGAAAAAAAGAGGTAGGAAAAAGGGGGCAGAGAAAGATGAGAGAAAGGAGGGAATGATAGATTGGAAAAAAGACAGGGAAAGGTGGCAAGTAAGTAGTAAGGTAGCGAGAGGTGAGGGGGGAGCGGAGTAGAAAGAGAAGTAGGGATGGAATAAACGGTGAGATAAATTGAAAGGTTAGATGGTGACAGAGGGTTGGGGTAGAGAGAGATGAGTTAGTGAAATATGTGAGGAAGAGAGAAATTATAGAAGGAAAGGTGTAAACAGAAATAAGGTATTAAGAGATAGAGAGGTGAGGTGAGGTACACAGATGATCTGGACTGAGAGGTGATGCAGACAGAGGAGAAGTACAGGGAGCAAGAGGAAACAGTAGAGAGGTGCAGAGAGAAGAATGAGGTAGAGAGAGCTGTAGGTGACTTAAAAGGTGGGTAGTGAGGTAGAGGCAGCCACGGAGAGTGGCACACAGATGGATTGAGGGACAGTTGAAGTAGATATTGACAAGGTTGAGAGAGAGTTGTGATGGGTGGTAGGTACATAGAGATGTTGCGAGAGACGGCAGAGGTAGGTGGAAAGAGAAGTCGAGGTAGAAGAGGTGACTTGGAATAAGGACAGTATCTTGGGACAAAACATTATTTTTCATTATAATTGCCTCCAACTGCCTGCGAGTGTAGGATGGAGCAGGCTGGACAAACATATTAAGATTCAATGACGTGCATGCCCAACGGTCAAATTTAAAAACAACTCTCCATTGTGTTTACCGTTATTACGGCAGAACCCTCCTGATCACTTCACCAGACCACCTACCCTCCCCCAGAAGGTGGAGTACCTGGACAATTACCCGCTTTGCCCATGCCATATTACGGCTCTGGGTATGGACTGTAGGTAATACATAGCTTTAACATCCCATCTAAAGTCGACGACTCCTGTTTAATTGTATGAGGCGAAAGGTCCTTTCATAGGCGCCAGGACGAGGCCCCATTCATTCACTTGGCCTCATGTCACTAAGAGAGGATGAGGTCTGTGTTTGAAAAAGTAATTGCTTCACATGCAGCTTTTAACACACCCTATATGTCAAACAAGCATTTGCAATGCAATAGGTCTCGCAATTGCGAAATTTTGAGCTATTGGCATTGTAATTGACAATGCCTTTTATTTATGTGTTTAAAAAACCTGCAAAAAAGGCATTGTCATTTACAATACCAATAGGTCAAAGTTTCTAAAATGCGAGACCATATCATTGCAAATGCTTGTTGTTTACAAGCGCACCATGCTGCGCTTTCACGTTAACAGAGGCCACCCCCCTTTCTTTAGACGAGCAGTGTCTAAAGAAAGTTCTGCGGCCCCTATTAAAGTGAAAGCGCGGTATGAGGTGCTTTTACCAAAAAAAGCATTTGTTTGTCATGTTGACAAACAAATGTATTTTTTTGTAAAAGGGCTCGGTGAAAGCACTCATGGCTCACTGAATGGTGCAGGAAAGCATGTTGTGCCTGTAGTAAAAGAAAAGCATTAAAGAAAATAGTGCTTACAGACTAAATAAGACGTGCCGTGTAACAACCGAAGTAAGAGGTCCAGTCCTCATGGGAGGTTACAAATGAAGACAAGGCGGCACTAAGGAGGGACTAACAAGCCTATTAACGAATCAGAAGCCAGCCTTTACAAAGGACAATGACACAAGCCAATGACAAATATGGGCGAAGAGTGGGTGGGGCTTCAAGTACATACTCCAATACAGCATGCCTCGTAGAGCAGTGCATGCGCTGCCCAGGCTCGACCTAAAAAGGGCTGGGGTGGTTCCAAGTGGGGCTACTTGTGGGGGAAGAGTGAGAGATAACTAAGCATCTTTCTCCTGGGCACCACTTCTTTCATGCCGCCACTCTCCAGCTCCAACATATATTTGTAGAATAAATACATTTAAACAAAAGTGGTCTGGCCAGTTCATTCATGATGCAGAGCTGCAGCGATAATGACGCCAAATGCTGGAGCTGCTGGCAAAGTTGAACTGTTTCGCAAGAAAGCTTTGTTTGTCTTCATAGAAGGAATGCTCTTATGAATAACAAAGAGGCACCCTGCATAATGATTTTTACCCTGCCCCACAGAAAACTATGACAGGCCTAGGTGATTATTCACAAGACCAAATTGAGTTTACTCTTACATTTCTGATTCCAACTGCTCCAGGATGCCACAGCCATGAATTATCATCTAAAACATAAATGTCGTCTTTGCTTTCATACAAGCATGTTGGGCCAGATGTACGTAGCTTTTTTGTGCCCGGAAAAAAGCAGTTTTGAATGTACAAACCTCTATTTTGCGATTCGGTAAACTATTACCGAACCGGAAAATGGGTTAGAGATTCGGTATTAGGAAGGGGCATGTTAAGGACCTCTCTTCCTAATAGTGACAGTTGTATGTGTGAATGTTTTGCGACTGAAATGTGGTCGCAAAACATTTGCATTTTACCACCTACTTCAAGTAGGTGGTAACCCATTCACAAATGGGAAGGTGTCCCCAAGGGACCCCTTCCTGTTTTGTGAATAGTTGTAGAAACGTTTTTTAAAAGCAGGGAGTGGTTCCACGGCCTACTCTTAAATAAGGAAAATAAAACTTTTCATTTTTGTTTTTCAAACGCATCACGTATCACGTTTTCCTTTCAGGAAAATGGGTTGCATTTAAAAAAAAACAATCCTTTATTGAAAAGCAATCACAGACATGGTGGTCTACTGACCACAGCAGACCACCATCCCAGTGAAATTAGCGATTCTCAATGAGTCACGAATTGCGACCTACCTCATGAATATTACAGAGGTAGGTCTATTTGCATCTCACTGGGAATCGCAAAATGTGTCAACGACACATTAGTACATTGGTGGTTGCCATTCTCAAATAGAGAATTTGCTATTTGAGATCGTAATACAAAAACTAGGTTCATCTGGCCCTTCATCCCTTTCAACTACTAATAATGGGAAGAGGTTGGGGCCTACAATCAAGCTGTCAGCATTCAGTGTTTTTATCCCTCCCCCCATTGCTAATTCTGTGCTTGTAACTAAGTTAAAAAAAAAAATTACATCTTGTTTTTTGCTGTCTTTATTTGTTGTATTGTTATGTTAACCTATAGTTAATTAAGTGGGGTAAATAAAAGGGTGGGGGAGTTGTGGCGCTCACAGTTCTCGTGATATCAAAATGGGCCTATGTATACATTTCAGCGCTCTAAAGGAAGGATGGTTCACCCTACCCCCTTAGATGGGATCACAAGGATCACTGGAATTATACTCACACAACCCCTGAGCACACGCTAAATAATTTCACAAATTATGTGGACACTTAGTACACACTGATTATTCTTCTTTATCTTTATTTTCTTTCTTCTTTTCCCCAACCAACACGTATTCCGTCGTATATTGAGTGCCCCATGACTTCTTCAGGGCTAAAAGATACAATAAACACCACCATACTGGTTGCAGTGTGCAGACAACACACAGCAAAAACGCACCTGTGTCTTGGTGCTGCATAAGAAAGATTCAAATAGTGTTCACGCGTGGGAAACCGTGCTTAGGTGTTCAACCATTTGTTTGGGTTTATGCCATGTGTGCTGACCCTCCTCCTCAACGTTATCATATAAAGATATGATCACTGTATTGTAAATCTCGTAAGACGTTGTACTATTCTGAAAGTCTAAAAATGTACCATCTCGGTTTGAAGTAGTGAGCCCGCAAAGCACTATGTAATGTCTGTACAACATGCAGGTCATAAAGTAAAATGTAGTCACTAAAATCATAGCATTCTGAATACATCTGACACCCCAACCACCACTTACTCAGAACATTGCTGGCCCTCCAGGTCATGATGGAAGAGCACTCCTGACTTCTACAGGAAGTAGAGGGCTCACTCAAAGACTCCAGAATCCTGCTCATACCCAGGGTCTGAACCTGCTCTCCAAGGGTGAGGTGATTGGTCTCTTGTTTGCCTGCTTCAAGGTTAGAAAAAAAGCAGGACTGCTGACTCCAAGAGGGCCTAGCTGACCATAGAGCACCCCAGGAGACCTTTCTGGAGCAATACTTGGTGTCTACAAGCCGGCTCCGAGGAGCTAGGGCTATAGGACTAACCAGTATGACATTTTCACTTCTGGCGAATGGGGAAAGTTGCGGAGGCTTGCCCAAGAAGATCATTGTAGGATGACAAGAAAACTTTTTGCCACTCTCAAAAAAGGTTCAGCAGAACATCATGGTAAAGGTATCAGGCCTCGTGGAGCCCTACCTGGCTACAACTTACAGAGCTTCACCACTAGAAGATTTTGACCTAACAAAGTGGCGAAGTGCAAAGGTAAAACAGTGGTCTGGGACGACCAAGTATCAAATCTTTCCACCAACAGTGCATGCTCTGCAGTTACAAAATCTGACTTTATCCCACACTCAGCTTTCAGTGCCCCAAAAATAGCTCTAACAGGAGTTTGACGAAGACATATCCGACATATCCGATTTCGAGGTACACCCAACCTTCAATGCCTTAGATCCTACACCACTGGAAAATTTAGACTTCTATTTTAGATACTCAGTTCGTAAGTAAAAACTTTGACAATGATGACCCATTTGATATATTCTATCTCCACCCCTTCGCCATTGATCCAACACCAAGCTCTGTTACCGGTCAACTGCAAGCTATTATTTTGGACAATACTCTACTTTTTTAAAGTGCTTTTTGTCTTAAAACTTTAAAAAAATATATATATATCTGGTTCCTCTTATCCTATTTTAATTGTCTTGCTGCCTTTTTGCTCATAAATATTTGTAATTTATTTTATATCGTTTGGGAATTTTATTGTGTTGTGTTCCTTACTCACAAATTGTTGGTACTACTTGAACTTAACACACACTTCTCTGCTGCTTGTGCATTAGCTACCATGGGTTGAGCAGAAGTTTTGACCTAATAAGACTTAATAAGTTGGTAGGGGTGACCCACTCTGAAATTAATAACCAAAGTTCTGACAAATGATTTATAACTAAGACTCACAGATTTTATGATAGTTATTTTTGGCATTTTTATTTGTGTTTTTCAGGGTATTTTTGGTAGTTTAATCTTTATATAAACATATTTATTTTTTCCTTAGGAGAAAAAGACATGACTGCTGATATTTTCCACTTTTCTTTTTATGAAAATATGCACTCTATATTACCTACTATGCTACTTTTCCTAAATTAGCACATACTTTGTTGTCGCTGATTTGGAAACCTCTTCTCTGAGGGACTTGAAAAAATAGGCTCTCTGGTTATCAGTGGGTGACCCAGAGCTTTTTGTAGGCCATTTGGGGCGCTTGAGTATCGAGTGCAGAACAGTGTGAAATCTGTACACCCTGCAGTACACCTTAAACGTCAACTAACATTGCCTCTACACCTCCTGCATCTGGGAACTATATTGACTAAAGTTTTTATTTTTTATTTTTAGTAATGGGTGATCGAGAGTTCTCCTTTTTTAGCTCAGATATTCCTGTACGCGGAAATAATTATAGATTGGAAGCAGGTATCATGCTGCTGACATTTCCTTTGTACCTTGCCTGTTGCTCAGTAAGTGCATTATAAATAACATGTTGATGCGAAGAAAAAATCATTTCTAGAACGGTGTGTGCTACTCAAAGACTTGCTTCGGCTCGGTCAGTGGTTAGCCGCCATTCCGTAGAGCGCCTTGTCAGCCCAGCAGTAGAAATGTAAAAGTAAAAAAGGTGTGATATATATATATATATATTTTTTATATATATTTTTTTGGGGTAAGGTGGTAATTGCTGTTATTAATATCTAGCGGACTTGCAGTTCATGTGGAGCAGAATCAGAGATTAGGATATCAGGAGGAAAGGAGATTTTCTCAATTTGCTGTAGAATCATTCTTCTACAGATGTCCAATGTGTTCACTGTTATGTCCATGGCACAGGGCCATAGTATGCTGACACCAGTCGCTGAGCTGCGACATTTGTACTGTCATCTCTTTTGCAAAACTGGGGTTGATCATGAACTAAATCAAAAACAGGTGGTAAAAGGTCCTTACATTTCTTTAATCTGTACTTATTTGTGCGCCTGGGCAATTTATTTAAATTATGATTTTTATATTCTTATATTGTTTGACAAATCTGGCCTCAACAGAATTGCTGTAAGTAAATCTCTAAAGTTATCAAAACATACATTTTCTAGCTACAGCCATCTTAAAAAACAACAAACTTGAAATCTATGATGTGAAAATTTGAATTTTACAATATATTTTTTAATTTGGCCCAAAAAGTAAAGTGATTTCCTTTCGATATCTCAATATACAAGAATCCAATATAAATATTTACTTACCAACTATGGGAAAATATGTTGCAATTCTTATAATACGTTTGTCATTAATGACGTCGCTGTTTATCCAAAGTGGATTGAATAATTTTAAGAACTAACATTAAAAATGCCAACCTTTTTAAACGGTGTATAGATTATATTGGATTTAAAAATAGAAAAAAAGCTAGGTAAGAGAAAAAAATAACCAACAAACAGCAGAAATTGTTTGGAACGCGTTGACTGCATAAAACTTGTAAAGGGTGACTTGATGGGTCCTCCTCTCAAGTTAAATCTGCCGCTGTTTGTTTGGGATATGCTCCTATGAGCTTTGTATCTTGAATGGCAGTAAGCAGTGTATTTTGTAATGGGATGCTGCACACAATGAAAGGCTTTGTGAGTGACCATGTCGCAGATCTTTTCCCAGTAATAGGATTAATTCTCTGTGGGTGGTTAGAGTGTAAGATTGACACCATTTTTCTAAGGTATCGTTTCGTTCAACAGTGTTTTATTGATGAAATATGTTACTGTAGACTTTGTTACTCATAGATTTTTCTTCTTCCTTTCATAGACTCAAGTGATCCTGATGAATCATTGGCACCTGTGGTCATTATACCACCACGGAACACTAGTGTGGTAGCTGGAACTAGTGAAGTCACTCTGGAATGCATCGCCAATGCAAGGTAAAAAATTCTGGTGGCTTTTTCCCCACTCTCTTCCCTTTAACCCTCCCAATAACAAACTACCTCTTCTGTGCTAGGATTTCCACACTCAGTGTTACTGCTTCCAAGCCAGGTGAAGAGATGGTTGTGTAAATGTGTGAAAGCCCCTCCTCCACCCACCTCAATCCGATCCTCTATAATTGAGGACCAACTGTGCGGTTCCCTAATAAACGATAATCTATACAGAGGCGAGTTAGGGCACCTTGGTGTTGTAACATAGTACAATAGGTACATTTGATTCGGTAATGCCTCTACCATACTGTTTATACAAAGCTTAAACCTACGTATAGCACGAAAATGTGTTTTTTGTGTGAACATATCCACATGTCGTCTTTCCTACTCCAGTGAATAACTATAATTCATCCATTGTAAACACCAACTTCACTCTGAAGTGTACATATGGAGAAGGCAAAAATTGATAGACCGGATTTTCTAAGTTTTCTTTTACATTTACATTGAGATTTACTATCTTTGTTAAAGGAATAAAGAACAAAAAACACAAGGGCAACTTTTAAAAGGACCATGCACACACTTTTGTTATAACGTTTGGACATTGTAAGTCAGCAGGATCTTTGTGAGAATAAGGTGTAAATACCAAGATATTTTGTAGATCTCGTGGTGGGAGTCTTAATGAGAAAGATCCTTGACGTGTATTACAGAACATTCTCTTTCATCAGTAAGATGGCACCTAGGAACATTTCTAGCATAGGTGTTATCAGGGCATCACCATCTCTGTCATCTCAGTTATCTGTCACCCATCACACAACTCATACCTACATTCCAATAATCATCACATTTTCTCTTACACTCCTTGTTCTATTCGTACACTGTGTATGCCTACACACACAGAAGCCGAAATACTACAAACGTCTAACAATACTAAAATTCCCTCCTCTTCATTTTCCCTCTTTCCTCATCAAAAGGTCTCAGGTAGAAGTGTGGGAAAGTGTACAGTATGCTGACTCACAAATGTCTACGGGGTCTATTACAATGGCGGGTGGATCGCCCCGGGAAATGGGACCGCCCGCTATGTGTGCGGCGGTCCCGCATGTGCCATTAGGATGCGCCCGCAACACTGGCGGGCGCATTCCGCATTTTTTGCATTGCGGCAGGCAGTGCTGTAAGCAGCGAACCAATACAAAAAAGGGGAACCCCTGTAAAATGGATGTGGGTAGAGATTCAGGGGAAAAGGAACACAATAAATTCAAACACAAATATCTCTACCTATAGATTTCAGCACGTACAATGTATCGTCTTCTTTAATATACCCACACTTGGACTAGGGCAGTATGATTCAAAACAATAAACAAAAGTAAATTTTAGTAATTTTATTATCAAACTAAATTGATTTACGGAGAAATAAATTCAGTGCATAAAGAATTTTCAAATAACAGAGAGCATGCTTTTCGGGGTCCCAGACAAATTCAAACACACACTAACAAACACACTCAAACCAGATTCATTCTAAGACATAAATGCTGAATTCGCACAATCACATGTAGAGGATATAAACCTTACAAAAAATTCAAAGTGTTAACATAATTCAATGAATGTTCAATATTATGTTGGCTAACAAATGTCCACAATTTAAGACAAAACACGGTTTAGGTGGGCCTCATGTTTGCGCCGACGCGCGTTTCGGTGAATGCACCGAAATATAGGTGCCACCTTCCTCAGGGCGAGCAGAAACCAAGAGTCAATGTATGGTTTAGGACTGGGACCTATCAAAGACAGTAATGATAATACATTAAAATAGCAAATCTAGAAGACATCATTTATCTAAGTCAAAAAAATGTCATACTCGCATCATAAGTAACAAGAGTGGGCAACAATGAGTTTGTGATAGGAATATATTATTGATAAAATTCGGTTAAAATGCGGATACACTAGGGATTCCAGGAAATTACCAAAGATTAAAAGGGGAAAGGGAAAGAAAAATAAGTGTAAAGAGGATCAAAATAGAATATATACATGCAGTGAGAATTCTTTTTTTATCTTTTTTATGTAGTTTATCCCACCAGATGATAAAGACAGGGGGGCGGGAGGGGAGGAGGGGTGGGGAGGGGGGGGGGGGGAAAGGGGAGGGGAGGGAAAAAAAAAGGAGAAAGGGAAAAACGGGGAGGAAAAAGAGGGATTGTTGGCGCTCACCTGTGAAGTCACATGAAGCGAATAATATGCATTCATTCAAGCCGATAGCTTGAAATAGATCTACTGGGAAAGGCAAACATACAGGAAATGAGCTGGTCATGACGGAAATACCGCTCAAAATGATTGCATAGATCATACAGGCATAAGTGTATTCGCAAACGATAATTTGGACAGGGATTTTAAAGCTCTCCTGCGCATTAAGTAGAGAGTTTGTGCCTTTTTGAAGAGAAATAGGTAAGTAATATAATGTAGATTCGTGTCGGAAAACGACGAGCCGCTTAAATACAGTGGGAAGTATAGTACTAAATGCGTGAAGCATAGGTTAGGCTCGTACGCGCAGACATGTTTATGAGGGCAAGTACATATTAAAAATAAATAAAAATGGATAAACGTACAAGCAGAGTGCAAACCATATAAATTTGTAAGACACATATAGATATATATGAATCAACGTGAAGAGGTTAAACAATACAAAGAAATACATTGGGCAGAATAGGTATGCATATGTATGCAAACGCACCTGAAGGGAAAATACACGCTCTCAGGGTCGGTTACAGATCTCTTGCTAAGAGAACTCCGGGTGCGGGATAATTAGATGGCCGATTCTGCGGGAATAGATGATAAAGGCATAAAAATAACCGACTGAATAACACGACTTAATTCCTGTAGGCTTAGCGAAAAACAAAAAACAAACGGCTGAAAAGGGATGAACGTTACCTTAAATGACGAGGCTTGAAGGGATGAGTTAAGAGCTTCTAAATAAAATCTTCGGAATTATTGCTTGAGATCAGATTAAATCGAGACTGAAAGAATACAAAGGCATAAATGGGTAAGAATAAGGAAAAGGAAATTCCAGGTAGTAAGATAAAGCGGTAAACGAAGAAAGCAGAACAGAGGCGTCTAATCCGAGTACCTGATGCGGTACGAGTCAACGCGGTACTCCAAACAAAGCGAGAGTCCTCAGGTGAAACGAATCGGGCCCGGAAGCACACGTGATGTTAGAGGGCCGTTTAAATAGGCCGATAGGCTTGCGCGTCACGAATTTGACGCGGAGCGAAAAAAACAACACGCGTCTTCGCCGATAAAGGAAAAAGGGTGTGTCCAGGATCAGCGATTAGATGAAAAACAATTTTTTTAAAAGCTTACGTAGCCGTGGGAGGATAAAGTTGCTACAGTTTGAACGGTTGCAAAAATGAAAAGGACCAAGTAGACCGAAACGGGGCGAACGAGCAGATGATATTACAAAGCAGGGGTGATTATGCATGCAATAGACGTTCACGATATGTGCCTGCAGAAGTGGGTAGGATCGTGTGGACAGAAATTAGCGATTCTAGAACAAAGAGGCCTATGGAATGTGGGAATTATGTTGATAGACATCAGAGACTGCAAGGGTCAAAAAACAAAGTAATAACAATTGAGTCTGTTAGACAAGGCCACATAATAGAGGAGATCGTAATGACAGCACTATGGGGGATAAGGCTGCACTTCACATGACACCGTGATGAAGTTTCTCATAATGGAACAATCTGAAAAGAAACCTAAACAATTGCATTTTCCCAAGGCAGGGATTCGTTTAGGCCCTTGTCCTTAGATTTAAGAACAAATATCCCAAAAACTTCCCGTTTCTTGCGCACATTATTGCTGTCTGTTCCTCTTTGTGTGCGGATCTTTTCCAGAATAGTCCAGCGTAAGTCGGCTTCAGAATGGCCATTTTGAACCCAATGGTCTACTAAGGGGGCTCCGTGTTTGGATCGTCTGATGTTGGATTTGTGCTCACCTATTCGTATCCTTATTTCTCTGGCAGTTTCGCCTACATAGGTGAGAGGGCAGGGGCATTGAATGGCATAGATGCAGTTGGAGGTCCTACAGTTGGTCATGTCCTTCATGTTGACTGTATATTCGTTTATACAGATGTGATCGCCTACTAAGGCATGGGGACATGCATGGCAGGTACCGCATTTATGGTTGCCTTTAATGGGGATCGATCCCTCAATAGACTTTTGTGTACAGCCCTTAGGTTCAGGTAGTTTTGCTTTGACAATCCAGTTTCATAAACATGTCTGCGCGTACGAGCCTAACCTATGCTTCACGCATTTAGTACTATACTTCCCACTGTATTTAAGCGGCTCGTCGTTTTCCGACACGATTCTACATTATATTACTTACCTATTTCTCTTCAAAAAGGCACAAACTCTCTACTTAATGCGCAGGAGAGCTTTAAAATCCCTGTCCAAATTATCGTTTGCGAATACACTTATGCCTGTATGATCTATGCAATCATTTTGAGCGGTATTTCCGTCATGACCAGCTCATTTCCTGTATGTTTGCTTTTCCCAGTAGATCTATTTCAAGCTATTGGCTTGAATGAATGCATCTAACCTGTGTTATTCGCTTCACGTGACTTCACAGGTGAGCGCCAACAATCCCTCTTTTTCCTCCCCGTTTTTCCCTTTCTCCTTTTTTTTTCTTCCCTCCCCTCCCCTTTCCCCCCCCCTCCCCTCCCCTCCCCCCCCCCCTCCCCTTCCCCCCCCCCCTCCCCACCCCTCCTCCCCTCCCGCCCCCCTGTCTTTATCATCTGGTGGGATAAACTACATAAAAAAGATAAAAAAAGAATTCTCACTGCATGTATATATTCTATTTTGATCCTCTTTACACTTATTTTTCTTTCCCTTTCCCCTTTTAATCTTTGGTAATTTCCTGGAATCCCTAGTGTATCCGCATTTTAACCGAATGTTATCAATAATATATTCCTATCACAAACTCATTGTTGCCCACTCTTGTTACTTATGATGCGAGTATGACATTTTTTTGACTTAGATAAATGATGTCTTCTAGATTTGCTATTTTAATGTATTATCATTACTGTCTTTGATAGGTCCCAGTCCTAAACCATACATTGACTCTTGGTTTCTGCTCGCCCTGAGGAAGGTGGCACCTATATTTCGGTGCATTCACCGAAACGCGCGTCGGCGCAAACATGAGGCCCACCTAAACCGTGTTTTGTCTTAAATTGTGGACATTTGTTAGCCAACATAATGTTGAACATTCATTGAATTATGTTAACACTTTGAATTTTTTGTAAGGTTTATATCCTCTACATGTGATTGTGCGAATTCAGCATTTATGTCTTAGAATGAATCTGGTTTGAGTGTGTTTGTTAGTGTGTGTTTGAATTTGTCTGGGACCCCGAAAAGCATGCTCTCTGTTATTTGAAAATTCTTTATGCACTGAATTTATTTCTCCGTAAATCAATTTAGTTTGATAATAAAATTACTAAAATTTACTTTTGTTTATTGTGTTGAATCATACTGCCCTACTCCAAGTGTGGGTATATTAAAGAAGATGATACATTGTACGTGCTGAAATCTATAGGTAGAGATATTTGTGTTTGAATTTATTGTGTTCCTTTTCCCATGAATCTCTACCCACATCCATTTTACAGGGGTTCCCCTTTTTTGTATTGGTTCACTTTTCCCGGCCCTGTTGCCGTGGGGTTTCTTCTTCCATTTTTGTATTAAATATTAAATTATATCCTCTTTCGGTTACATTAGAATTTTGTGATTCCAGTTTTTACCTTTTAAAATTAATCTCTTTATCCTTCCCTCCCCTCTTTCCATTTGCCTTCCGCTCTTGGAACCCACCTCTCTTCTTTCATTGATTTCCTTCCATGGACAGCATTAAGTCTTTTGGTTTTTCAGACGAGGATTTTGCTCGCCTTCTAGGACAGACCTTAGAAGGGGATCGACCCTTCATTCTCCCTAGAGGCCCCAATGAAGAATGGACCAAACTCTTCAACCTAAAGAAAAAAAGCAAGCGCACAGAATCGCATGCTAAGTTCATGCTCGAATATCTAAAGGCCGGCGCGATCCCGATCGGCCTAAGAGTCAGAAACATCCCGGGCCTTTTTGTCGAAATCAGACAGTTCCTGGAAAAGTGGTCTCTTATCTCCAACCGATGTTCCAGGGACTGGATGATTTTGATAATAGAAACGGCAAGAGAGGTTATTGATCTACTGAATAAAGAGATCTGCGAATTGGAGGAGAAACTCAAACTATCACATAGCGTAGAAGAAGGCAAAAAGAAATTAGAAGAAATCCAACTTGAACTCGATTCTTTTACCGAATACTTACTCAAGAGAAAAACTGAAAAACTGAGAAAGGATATTAGGAATTTCTCGCAGGAGCGCGTTTATCCATTCTTAACTGAGAATTTCTATTCCAATAACACAGACTACTCTGCTAATAATACATATTCCTCCTGGGGCCATAAGAGGGTTATCACTTTTTCTGATACAACTGATTCTGACAGCGAAGGCCCATTATCCAGTAACCCACTATCCAGACAGGCAACGGACAGACCAACATCTGATAACCGTTTTTTAGGCAACCACCGGGGCAACTTCCGCCCCAGATTTCAGAACCGTTTTCAAAACCCACATCAGAATTCCCCACACAGAGGACAATACCAAGACTCATCTCTGAACTCACAATACAGGAATCAATACCAGGAACAAGCTCCTCCTCAAAGATACATTCAGACTCGCCAACGCCAGTATTGGAGGACATAAACAGAATCCCTGTCTTCAACCTTTCATCTCTACCCATGGGCTGTTCCACTGTATCTCTGCTCTCTAAGGGCCTTTCTTTCCTACCATCAGTTGGCATCAATAAATTTGAACTCCTTAGAGATTTGCACACTTTCTTTCGCAAAGTCAGATTGAAAAAATACTTTGCAGACAGGAACCTGACTTCGGATTCTGTCAACTATTCAGGACTTAAACCACCTTCCTCCTTCACGCCAGGACTTGACATGGTCGGCATGGAGGTTAGTCTTTTTGAGAAAGCTGTCCTGAACAAAGTACAGAAGGCGATCAAATTTGTCCCTACCCCTGCATTTAATATCACCAGGGAAGAGAATATTGCCCTTAAATCCCTTAGAACCAATAAGGACCTTATTGTCAAACCCTGCGATAAGGGAGGGGGCATTGTAATTTTTGACAGCAGAAACTATAAAGACAAAATGTTGGATCTCCTAGGATCTCAGAGACATTACTGTAGAATTATGTCCGACCCAGAACCTAGGGTGAAACGCAGGATCTTACATGAAGTTGAACTAGCAGTTGAGAGAGGCGAAATATGTACGCAAGAGGCACAATTTCTCACTCCCACACATACTCGTATCCCCATCATCTATGGAATCCCCAAGACACATAAAGATCAGACAAATCCCCCACTGAGACCCATAGTTTCTACTATTGGCCTCGGCCACCGAACCACTATCAAAATAGATCGATAAATTCCTACAACCCATGGTGGAATCTTTGAACTCGTATGTCAAGGACACAGGACATTTCATCTCAAAGCTAGAAGGTCTTCAGTATAACCCCCAACAGGAAATTTTGGTTACACTGGATGTAGAATCCCTATACTCGAACATCCCCCAGGCAGAGGCCTGTAGAGTTGTGACCAACATTATCCAGGCAGACCCCACCTTACATAACGGCATATTCCTTGCCCGGTGTCTGAGCATAGTACTAGAGGAAAATTTCTTCGAGTACGACGGAGACTTTTATCAACAGGTTAAGGGAGTCAGCATGGGGGCGGCCTGTGCCCCAAGAGTCGCCTGCCTGTACATGGGGCACTTTGAGCAACGCAATATTTACAATGCAGTTGCCCCTTTCTTTGAGAATGTGCGTCTATGGTCCCGGTACATTGACGATATTTTCTTTATTTGGACCGGCGACCAAATGTCCCTTGATGAGTACATTGAATGGATTAATGCGGCAGACGTTAATCTTAGATTTACGGCACACACTAGCACCTCCAAACTAGAATTTCTCGATGTATGGGTTGAACATCGGCAATCCAAACTCAGTTTCTCTCTATACACGAAACCTACTGCCAGGAACACACTCCTCCATTTCGATAGTTTCCACCCAAGAAGCCAGAAGGACGGAATACCTTTTAGTCAGTTCCTACGCTTGCGTAGAAATTGCACTTCCATCAATGACTACCTTTCTTATGCGGAAGCTATGAAAGATAAATTTATCCAAAGAGGATACCCCCGCAGAATGGTGAAGAACGCCCTCAAGAGAGCGCGATACTATAATCGCGACTCTATGTTTCAACCCAGAGCGCAAAACCAACCAGACAAGTTAGTCTGTGTCACCAAACACTCTGCGATGAACAACAAAATCAGGCAAATTGTCAACTCGCAATGGCATTTACTTAACTTGGACTCGGAAACTACCAATATCCCTAAACCTCTTTTTGCATTTCGCAGAAACAAAAACTTGCGAAACTGGATTGTCAAAGCAAAACTACCTGAACCTAAGGGCTGTACACAAAAGTCTATTGAGGGATCGATCCCCATTAAAGGCAACCATAAATGCGGTACCTGCCATGCATGTCCCCATGCCTTAGTAGGCGATCACATCTGTATAAACGAATATACGGTCAACATGAAGGACATGACCAACTGTAGGACCTCCAACTGCATCTATGCCATTCAATGCCCCTGCCCTCTCACCTATGTAGGCGAAACTGCCAGAGAAATAAGGATACGAATAGGTGAGCACAAATCCAACATCAGACGATCCAAACACGGAGCCCCCTTAGTAGACCATTGGGTTCAAAATGGCCATTCTGAAGCCGACTTACGCTGGACTATTCTGGAAAAGATCCGCACACAAAGAGGAACAGACAGCAATAATGTGCGCAAGAAACGGGAAGTTTTTGGGATATTTGTTCTTAAATCTAAGGACAAGGGCCTAAACGAATCCCTGCCTTGGGAAAATGCAATTGTTTAGGTTTCTTTTCAGATTGTTCCATTATGAGAAACTTCATCACGGTGTCATGTGAAGTGCAGCCTTATCCCCCATAGTGCTGTCATTACGATCTCCTCTATTATGTGGCCTTGTCTAACAGACTCAATTGTTATTACTTTGTTTTTGACCCTTGCAGTCTCTGATGTCTATCAACATAATTCCCACATTCCATAGGCCTCTTTGTTCTAGAATCGCTAATTTCTGTCCACACGATCCTACCCACTTCTGCAGGCACATATCGTGAACGTCTATTGCATGCATAATCACCCCTGCTTTGTAATATCATCTGCTCGTTCGCCCCGTTTCGGTCTACTTGGTCCTTTTCATTTTTGCAACCGTTCAAACTGTAGCAACTTTATCCTCCCACGGCTACGTAAGCTTTTAAAAAAATTGTTTTTCATCTAATCGCTGATCCTGGACACACCCTTTTTCCTTTATCGGCGAAGACGCGTGTTGTTTTTTTCGCTCCGCGTCAAATTCGTGACGCGCAAGCCTATCGGCCTATTTAAACGGCCCTCTAACATCACGTGTGCTTCCGGGCCCGATTCGTTTCACCTGAGGACTCTCGCTTTGTTTGGAGTACCGCGTTGACTCGTACCGCATCAGGTACTCGGATTAGACGCCTCTGTTCTGCTTTCTTCGTTTACCGCTTTATCTTACTACCTGGAATTTCCTTTTCCTTATTCTTACCCATTTATGCCTTTGTATTCTTTCAGTCTCGATTTAATCTGATCTCAAGCAATAATTCCGAAGATTTTATTTAGAAGCTCTTTACTCATCCCTTCAAGCCTCGTCATTTAAGGTAACGTTCATCCCTTTTCAGCCGTTTGTTTTTTGTTTTTCGCTAAGCCTACAGGAATTAAGTCGTGTTATTCAGTCGGTTATTTTTATGCCTTTATCATCTATTCCTGCAGAATCGGCCATCTAATTATCCCGCACCCGGAGTTCTCTTAGCAAGAGATCTGTAACCGACCCTGAGAGCGTGTATTTTCCCTTCAGGTGCGTTTGCATACATATGCATACCTATTCTGCCCAATGTATTTCTTTGTATTGTTTAACCTCTTCACGTTGATTCATATATATCTATATGTGTCTTACAAATTTATATGGTTTGCACTCTGCTTGTACGTTTATCCATTTTTATTTATTTTTAATATGTACTTGCCCTCATAAACATGTCTGCGCGTACGAGCCTAACCTATGCTTCACGCATTTAGTACTATACTTCCCACTGTATTTAAGCGGCTCGTCGTTTTCCGACACGATTCTACATTATATTACTTACCTATTTCTCTTCAAAAAGGCACAAACTCTCTACTTAATGCGCAGGAGAGCTTTAAAATCCCTGTCCAAATTATCGTTTGCGAATACACTTATGCCTGTATGATCTATGCAATCATTTTGAGCGGTATTTCCGTCATGACCAGCTCATTTCCTGTATGTTTGCTTTTCCCAGTAGATCTATTTCAAGCTATTGGCTTGAATGAATGCATCTAACCTGTGTTATTCGCTTCACGTGACTTCACAGGTGAGCGCCAACAATCCCTCTTTTTCCTCCTCGTTTTTCCCTTTCTCCTTTTTTTTTTTCCCTTTCCCCCCCCCCCCCTCCCCACCCCTCCTCCCCTCCCGCCCCCCTGTCTTTATCATCTGGTGGGATAAACTACATAAAAAAGATAAAAAAAGAATTCTCACTGCATGTATATATTCTATTTTGATCCTCTTTACACTTATTTTTCTTTCCCTTTCCCCTTTTAATCTTTGGTAATTTCCTGGAATCCCTAGTGTATCCGCATTTTAACCGAATTTTATCAATAATATATTCCTATCACAAACTCATTGTTGCCCACTCTTGTTACTTATGATGCGAGTATGACATTTTTTTGACTTAGATAAATGATGTCTTCTAGATTTGCTATTTTAATGTATTATCATTACTGTCTTTGATAGGTCCCAGTCCTAAACCATACATTGACTCTTGGTTTCTGCTCGCCCTGAGGAAGGTGGCACCTATATTTCGGTGCATTCACCGAAACGCGCGTCGGCGCAAACATGAGGCCCACCTAAACCGTGTTTTGTCTTAAATTGTGGACATTTGTTAGCCAACATAATGTTGAACATTCATTGAATTATGTTAACACTTTGAATTTTTTGTAAGGTTTATATCCTCTACATGTGATTGTGCGAATTCAGCATTTATGTCTTAGAATGAATCTGGTTTGAGTGTGTTTGTTAGTGTGTGTTTGAATTTGTCTGGGACCCCGAAAAGCATGCTCTCTGTTATTTGAAAATTCTTTATGCACTGAATTTATTTCTCCGTAAATCAATTTAGTTTGATAATAAAATTACTAAAATTTACTTTTGTTTATTGTTTTGAATCATACTGCCCTAGTCCAAGTGTGGGTATATTAAAGAAGACGATACATTGTACGTGCTGAAATCTATAGGTAGAGATATTTGTGCTTGAATTTATAGTGTTGTAAGCAGCACCCGCCGCAATACAAAAAAAGGCATTTGTGCATTTGCATGCACCACGTGGCAGGCACTGCGTGCAACGTGGCTGGCACCGCGTGGTGCCTGCCACGTCGTCCATGCAAATGCAGGGGGGTACCATAGGTACCCCCCATGTGCCCTCCCAACATCCTGGGGGCCCGCAATGGGCCCCCAACTGAGGAATCTGCATGCCTTTTTGCCGCCACGGAAAGGCTGCTTCCCGCTGCAATTGTAATATGGATAGCGGTGTCTAGCAGACACCGCCACCATATTCAACCCTTTTCCGCCCGGTCTACTCGTCATCGACCAGGCGGAAAAACGGTGGACGGTCTTCCAATCCGCCGCAGTACCCCCCGCCATCATAAAATGGCGGGGGGGAAATGGGAGGCGGGCGGGGGATGATGTCGGGTGGATCGCCACCGCCATGCGGGCAGTGGCGATCCGCCCGACATCATAATAGACCCCTATCTTTTTTTTAAGGAGACCTCTCTAGCAGTGCATTCTTTTATAGTAGGAACTTATCCCTACTTTCGCTCATGTAGTGCATAGACCTCTACTTGACATCTGTATTCTTTTCTTGTCTACTGATGTCCCACCTTCTGGTTGAGGCTTTCGGCAGAAGGCAATCACAGAACATGACTACTACATGGCTGTGTGTACCTTCTACGTCTCAGGGCAAATTAAAGGCTCTCTTTTCCTATGGCTTACCTCCCCTCCATCACCTAGGTACCACACAAGCGGCGGGTCTCAGTGAGAAAACACCATCTGTACCGAGCTTGATTGTGGCAGGAAACCATCTCCAATGTAATTGAGGCATGACTTGGACTTCTAAGCTTGCCTTGAACTCACAACACTTATTTTAGTTTAAGTTTTGAAGACCTTTGAGATGATCTAAACGTTGTGTCCTTGTTCGAGCTGTGCAGGCATGTAGTTCAGCACTTAACTGCTGTTAAAATAAAACACAACACATTGGAAGTCCTAAAAGACTGATGTGCTTTTAATGCAAAAACAGCAAGCGGCACAGCAAATATTCAGTCAGCAATTGTCATTTCGGTTGACGAGAGCTGTCACTCAGAAAGCCAGTTGGATAATGTAATAGTAAAATGTGTGCAATTTTGGAATGTTTTTATACGCTTTTTTTCTCAATACAAGTCTATGGAGCATAAACATGTGACAGAGACTGTTACTTCAGCGAAACTATCTAATGTGCAGGAGGCTTGATCATCTCACAGAGAGAATGTGAGAAGACCTTGAAATATAGAGACAGAGAGATACTTAAATATACTGATTCCATGCACCAACATTGAAAGTGAGACTGCACTTTACTATGAAATGTTGCAAATGTGCAGATTTACTATCTCAAATAAAATAGACTCTAGGCTTATGCGAATAATAACATTAGCATGCTTGTAGAGGCTGAGGAACACTTCAGGTTAATATAAAAATGATATCCAAATTTGATTTTGTAATATATCAGTGCATGTTGAATATACATGTGCAAGTAAGCATATACATTTTTTTTTTTTTTTGTTTTTTTTATAAAAACCTTTATTTTCAAAAGTCAGGACACAGGTATTCAGCCGACAACCCGGAGGTTCGGCAGCATCGATATATAGAAACAGAGATGCATCCCCAGTACCATGAAAGGAGAAGTGCAAAGGTTCAATTTTAATTAAACACAAAAACGCACAACAAACCCCAGCAAGGCAAGAACACTGAAAGCCCATGATGAGCCCCCCAGGGGAGGCCGGACCCCACTCATCTAACAGTTACAGTACAAAGTAAAGAGGAAGAAGAGGGACTGTAGAGGCCAAAAAGTCCATTAACCATACTGGGCTGGAAAGAAGGTTAGGAGGAAAGCTGTTCCTCGGGAGGCTCCAGATCCGGGGCAAGACATATTCCCCCCCTGTAGTGATTCCACCGCCCCCATATGGCGTGCCACTTCCGGGGGCGGCCTCTAGCGCAATAGACCGTCTTTTCCCTTAACATACTCCAGTCCATATTTTCTTTCCACGCGGTCAATGTGGGGGGCCCCGCAGAGCCCCACAATCGCGCGATATCTCTCTTAGCGACCATGTTGCCCAGAGTCACCCATTGGGTCTGCGCCGCATTATGATCAGTGGGCCCCCAGACATTCAGTAGACAACACCGCGCTTCCGGCTGCATAGCAATGCCCGTCACCTCCCCCATCACTGCATGGACTCTCCTCCAAAATTCCGTGATGACACCACATTCCCAAATGATATGCAGGAAAGTACCCACCATACCACATCCCCTCCTGCATAGGCCGTCCTCCGAGAATCCCATGTGAACCAGCCTTGGCCCCGTCACATACACTCGATGCAGTATTTTAAGCTGCACCAGCCTCAGACGCGACGGGATCGCAACCTCCTTAGGAGAGGAAACAGCAGACTGCCAATCCTCGTCATCCAACTCGAGGCCATCACTAGCCCACTGGTCCCTCAACCCCAGAAGCATATCCGCCTGGACGTTGATCAGTTTCTTATAGATGAGCGAGATCGTGCTCTCGGGCATATGGCCATCAAGGACCCGGTCCTCCAAAGGAGAGGACTCAGGCACCTTCTCACCCTCTATGAGGACTGATCGGAGGGCGTGACGCACCTGAATATAGCGGAAAAACTCAGATGGCCCCAGCTCATACTCCTTCTGCAACTCTTCAAAGGACTTCACCCTCCCCTTAATCAGGACATCTCCGACCCTGGAGATGCCGATCAAGTCCCATTTGTCAAAGCCTTTTGTGTGCCAAAGCCTACCCAGTCTCTCAGATTCAAATAGCGGGGTAGCAAGGGTGAGCCTATCCTTCCAGCCCAGCGAGTCAGTTGCCATCTTCCACACTCGCACCGCCACAGCAGTGGGCCCCGTGAGGGACGAGTCCAAGGACCGCGAATACAACGCCCTGTAATAGTTACCACCACGCAACAACCACCTGTCCATGGCATACCCAGGGCTGAGGGCAGGGCCATAAAACCCATGGTTAATCGCACTCAGCTGGGTGGCCCAATAGTACCGTCGGATGTCTGGGAGCGCAATGCCCCCGTCGTACCATGGAAGCGTCAACTTTGCAATAGCTATTCGCGGCCGCCCATCCCAAAGCAACGTTCGTTGGAGGCCTTCGACCTCCCGAAAGTATTTGGCCGGAACCCAGTCCAAAGTATTCTGCAGTGCGTAGAGGAAGCGGGGAAGCGACATCATTTTGAACAGGGCCGCACGCCCAACGAGGGAGAGCGGCAGCCTCCGCCAGCCTTCAACATCCCTCCTCAGGCGTGCCAGGGGGGGGAGCAGGTTCTTCTCATATCGCACAGCAGAGTCCATGGAGATAAAGATCCCCAAATACACGAAGCCCTGCTGAGCGACCTGTATCGAACATGTTCTAGGGATCGGGGGAACCTCGCCACTAAGAACATACAAATATGATTTACTCCAGTTGATAACAAGACCCGAGTTCCTACCAAAAGATGTGAGTACGTCACAGACCACTATAAGTGATTTCTTGGGTGAGGCAAGATTCAGCAGGATATCATCGGCATAGAGCGAAATACGGTCCTCGTGTTCAGGCGACCATCTAAGGCCCCGTATATCCGGGTGCCAACGTATCCACGCAGCCAGCGGCTCAAGGGCGAGGGCGAACAACAAAGGCGACAGGGGACAACCCTGCCGGGTACCCCTCCCAAGCTGAAACGGAGTCGACGCCCGACCATTCACCACCACACTCGCAAGTGGCCCCTCATACAGCAACCTCACCCAACTCACAAAACCGTGGCCAAAGCCGAACTTGGTCAGCACGGCCCACAAATATGCCCATTCCACCGTGTCGAATGCCATCGTGGCGTCAAGAGACGCCACAATAGCTGGTTCACGCAGTGTGTCCGCCCTAGCGATT
The DNA here is from genome assembly GCF_964204655.1 of Triturus cristatus. Classification (NCBI taxonomy): domain Eukaryota; kingdom Metazoa; phylum Chordata; class Amphibia; order Caudata; family Salamandridae; genus Triturus; species Triturus cristatus. The sequence goes on along the minus strand of NC_140593.1, from coordinate 1,059,984,123 downwards.
ACACCATGAAGGCGCCAAAGATTTAACGCTGTGTTTCGGTGCGGGATGAAGCCGGATTGATCCGGGTGGACCAAGTCACCGAGTACCCTAATTAATCGGGTCGCCAGGATTTTAGCCAGAATTTTCGGCTCTGCGTTAAGAAGTGAGATAGGCCTATATGAGGCGCACTTATCTCGGGGTTTGCCCTCTTTGTGTATAACCACGATCGTCGCCAGTCGCTGGTCCAACGGGAGGGTCCCACTCCCCCGCGCCTCCATAAACATGGCGCGCAGGTGAGGGGCGACCCTATCCGGAAATAGCTTGTACATATCGACCGGCAGACCGTTCGGTCCCGAGGCCTTACCCGAGTTTAACGCGCGGATAGCCCCCGCCACCTCGTCAACCGTTATGTCACCATCTAGATCTTCCCTATCTATGTCGGAGAGACAGGGCAACTCGATATCACGGAGGAGGTCAGACGAGTCCTCGGGCGGCCTATCCGACACTGAGGCATAAACCCTACAGAAATAGTCCGAGAAACATTCGCCTCTCCCCTCTCTCCCGTCAACTCTGGCACAACTCTATTGACCCGTTCTTTTTTGTCCAGCCAAGCCAGGAGTTTCCCTGCCTTGTCACCAACATCATACAATCGGCCCTGCTGCTCCCTACTGAGGGTCTTAGCGGCGTTCGTCACGAGGTCCTTATACTCAGCTTGCTTCAAGCAAAGCTCATGCAGTGAGGACTCTGTAACCTCCTCCTCCAGCGCTCCCTCCAGAGCCGCGATCTCCTCCTCAACCTGCAGAACCTCGCCATCTCTCCGCCGCTTGGCAGCTACTACTAGGGAGAGGGCTTCCCCTCGGAGCACGGTCTTAAATGCTTCCCACAGCGACACTGCCGAGTCCACGGATCCCTGATTATCCTTGAAAAAATTATCTACTTTCTTTACCAGCGCGCTGCGCATCTTGGGGTCTCGGAAATACCACGGGTTGATAGGGGCCACCCTTCCTCCTCCCTCCCGACCTAGATCCAGCCGGATCCAAACCGGCGAGTGGTCAGATATACCACGCGCCATGTGCCTCGCCTCGGAGACCAATGAGGCATGCGCAGCCAGAGTGAGTAGGTAATCAATCCTGGAGAGACTACCATGTGCCCCGGAGTGGAACGTGTATTGGCTCTGTGTTGGGTGCCGGAGCCTCCAGCAGTCTATCAGGCCAAGCGTGTTTAGGAAGTCTGGGAGCCACCTCTGAGCCCCCCCTGTGTCTCTGGGCGGGTATCTATCCAGCAGGCCGGAGCCAACAGCGTTGAAATCACCTCCCACCACAAGCATACCCCCCGGGAGATCCAGCAGGGCCCTACCCAGATCTGTGAACGTGGAGGCCTGCAGGGCCGGCGGGACATAAACCGAAACTAAAACCAAAGTTCTTCCTTCCCACCGCCCCGCCACCGCCACAAACCTCCCCCTATCATCAACAATGGTGGAGTCCACCTCAAATGGCAGCGAGGCTCTGACTAGGATGCCCACACCCCTGGACCCACAGGAGAATCCCGAATGTGCTATGAATTTATAACCCTTCCTGTTCAGCGCATAGCACGTATTACCAATAAGGTGCGTCTCCTGCAGCAAGGCAACATCCGGCATTGACCGTTTCAAGAATTGCAAAACAATCCCACGCTTAATGCGATCCCCTAAACCATTAACATTCCAGCTTATAACACTTAAACCCCTACCCCCCATCCTCAAACGTAAAGAGGCCCACCCCACTCCCGAAGAGCCACCATGGAACAGTCCTGGAAAGAATCATCATGCCTTGCAGAAATAAACCCCCCAACAACAAACCCAAAATCCCAGAAACCCCCCCCACCCTGCACCCCTGCGGCAGCTTACAAAGCCCCCCCAACTTGCAGTGTGCCTGTCGCCCTACAAAAACCCCAAAAATCTACAAACAGTACCCTAAGGGAGGAAAAGAGCACCCCTCGTCCTCCCGCCGCCCTCCGCATTGACTGCACTCTATTCAAGTCTTCAAATATAGCCAAATCGAGTCAGACCGGCTCCGAAAAATCAGCCCTGCCCATCCCGGCCACTGTCCCCATCCTCGGCAATGTCCTCCCCCGTCCGTCGTCGGGGCAAAGCGTCCAGCCATTCATCGGCCATAACAGGAGAGTCAAAGAAAAATGTCCGATCTTCGTGCACCACACGTAGTCTGGCAGGGAAGAGCATGGCATACTTCAGATCCCTCTCCCGAAGCCGCCTCTTCACCCCCAGAAAGCCCTGTCTCTGCCTCTGCACCTGCTGGGTGAAGTACGGGTAGAAATTCACCGACGCGTTCTGGAAGGGGACCGGGCCCGTCACCCTCGATGCTTGCAGGATAGCGTCCCGATCTCGAAAATGAAAGAGCCGAGCGACGATCGGCCTCGGTGGGGCACCCACCTTGGGCCTCCCACCCGGCACTCTATGGGCCCTTTCAACCGCAAAGAACTTTCCAAGACCCTTGGGCTTCAGATGATTAAGCACCAAGTCCTCGACAAGCAGGTCAACCGAAGCCTCATCCGAGGACTCCGGGACCCCGATGACGCGCACGTTGTTGCGCCTGGCCCGGCTCTCAAACTCCTCCAGCCGGCGGGCGGCGAGATCACTCTCGGTCCTCAGCTTACGAACCTCGATCTGCAGTTCCGTGACATCATCGGTGAGGTCCGTGGTCTTGAGGTCCAGGGTCCTAACCCGTTCATTCGTCTTGCCCAAGTCCGCACGGATCAGGTTAACATCCACCAAGATGGCATCCACCTTATGCGCCAGGGCATCAAACTGTCTCCCAATCGAGGTCTGCATCCCTTCGAGCGCGCCCATGACATCCTGTAGTGAGAGCTCCGGAGCCAAAGGCGAGGCCTCCTTCTGGGTATCCGGCGACTGGCTCGACCCACTCGGTGATCCCTTCTGCAGAGCATAGCGGTCCATACTATTGACTTGGGTATAGGCTCCCCGCCTGGTAGACTTAGCCTTCAGCCGATCCACCTCTGCTTTGCCCGACATGGTTGATACCAAGCAGGTCGGTTCAGATAAGACGGGTCCCTCTCAATGAAAGGAATCAGGGGTGATCAGTTCTGCAGTGGGCCACCAGAGTACCCTGCAGAGCGTCCATAGGGTAATAAAGCCACCAAGAGCTCTCCAGGGGCAGGGCTGACAAAGGGAGAGAAAGCGAAAGTGAAAGGACGGGGACCGCCGTCCGACAGTTCACACCTCGCCTGGCCGTTGTTGTTCAACTAGAAGTCGGGCATCCTGCCAACTCTAGCTCCTGGCATCCCTCGGAGATAGGCCGCAATCTTCCGCCAGGCATAAGTCCGGTTCCCGGTGGGCGATCCGACCGCGGATAGCATCAATCGCCTCCCTGACAGGTCATCCACACGATGCCATGCATACCGACAGGATTAGAGACAGGATAGTCGACGGAGGGCGCGAAGGTCTCGGGAGCTCGGAGCTCACGCGGCCATCTTGGTCAAGCGCTAGGCTCCTCCCCCAAGCATATACATTTTAAGGCAACAGGAGTACTTGGTTATGGTTTCTGGCTGCATATTCTCTTTTTTTCAGTCATGTTCTGTGTGTTTTTAGAAATGGCAAGAACTGATGTAATGCAGTGCCACGATTGCAGGGAGGAAGCTACAATAAGTGTATTTGTTAGGCCAACATGGGTTTGCCCTTTTGTCATAATAGCATCAATCACTTATTATTATGTTTTTTCATTTTTTGTGTCACATTCCAACTATGCAGCTTTAAAACGCATATTAACTGCCTTCCTTACATGAGTACATTGATCCAGAGCCCACTATTAGGATATGTATGAACTTTGGAAGATAGAAATCTAAAGGAGTTTTCAGAATATTACATAGTTATCTATATGTTGTAATGGTGAAGCTAAGACATTGCACAACAAATTGATTACAAATGATCTCCCCTTGAATCTCCTTTGGTGTTAGCAACTTAAATAGTTTAGCAGGTCTTACAAATTGTGGGTGAGGAGTGCAGCCAGTGATATTGGTCATCGGTTTGTGTTCGGACACTTCTGATGCGCCGCGCCTGCATTCCTACAAAGAAGGCCAGTGGAAATGTTTCAAGAACTGAATGATGTAGACCCAGAGTTTGAGGCTTAATATCAGACTTGCAGCTATTTTCTTGGTCAGTAAAAGAAATCCAGTTGGTTGGTCTGGATACCCGCCAATCAAGGCAGCACGATTAGATGTGATAAAATGGCTGCTCTGCCCCAGTGAGGCTTTGTGCAGAGAATTCAAAAAGTTGGTTTTATTGAGTTAGAATTTTTCAGTGTGCGTGGGTTTGCTTTTCCTTTTACCATTCCTTAACACCACCAATAGGTGGCAAGTGGCCTTAGTGAGGGGCAAAAAATATTATACCTGTATACCAAAAGGTGTAATATAACGTGGCTTAAATACTGGTTACTGTACAGAAAATGTTCCATTGTTACAATTCAAAATTAAAGGTAGATCCCTGTAACACAGTGGGCACTGTAGGTATAGAAAATGGCTTAAGTGTGACACTGAGATCAGCCTATGTATTCAAATTCTGGTAGAAGAAAAGCTTAGACGGTCACAGTTTGTCAAATTCTACCAAATGTTGCTTGGAATTTCTTATATACCTACATTTAACAAGTACTATAACGCAATTTCCGTTTTACTGGCCAAATATTGCAGTGTTTTGTTAGGTTGTAAGGGGTTTAATACTCATTTACATTGGAACATGTAACACCAGTTAGGAGGCTGGCACTGACTTCTGCGTACAGGTGTAAGTCAATTCACCTTCGGTTACTCCTTTTCAGACTGCCACCCAAGCCCAGATGTTTCTCTCCTGTAAGAATTGCCATGCTTTTGCTTTTTCATTAAACTCCCCTTCTAAGTGGCTCCCCTGAAGATTCAGATCGCTAGCCTGTCAGTGGGACAAATTATTGATCACTAACTCCTGATGAATAAGCATTATTAGTTTGGCACAGTCTCCTACGCTGAAGAGGGGCCACATATGAAGACTATGCTGAGTAAGGGTTATTTTCGCATTTTGTCATTTTCAGCCACCTGCATGCTGAGCTCTGTCAGGCTTCTGCCGCAGACCACATGTATGAAATTAATAAAAATGTTGCTTCATTTTAATTTGGATCTTGGGCTTGGCTTATGTAATCAAAACCAAAATTATATTCTAAAAGTAATGTGGCATGAAGCACTTACATTTGTAATAAGACTTGAGCTACTAATTTAAGTTTTGTGATTGTTAAGACATAGGGTCTTGTGTGTATAATTCAGCTGGAGTAGTGTAACAAAATATGCACTTTAGATGAGGCGTTTTGACTCCGTATTCCACAATCTATTAAAAACAGTGAAGAGCATCATAGATCCAAAGTTGTTCAGTACCATCTTGAGTTGATTTTTGCTGCCACGATGTGCGGTAGATATATTTCATTGATGTAAGAGTGTGCGATGGAATCTGTGGAAACATTTTACAGATTTAGGCTCACCCTCCAATTATATAATCATCCACCTTTCATTTGGTATACTGATTTACTATAGGATTGGTGCATCATGCTCATCTCTAGGTCTAACTATGGTAAAACTGTACTTTGGTGCAGATCTTGCTCATAGCGTATAATACAGAAGAGCACTCTATACTTCAGTGAAGTACTAGATGTGTGCATACTCACACTATTAATGACCACTCAAATTATGAAACCTATACAGGTCAGCACCAAATCCATGAAGGGCCCTCTGCGTGACAGGCTACCTGTACACAGATATTGGGCGGAGTCAGATAGTTGTCACAGAAACGTGTGTACACGTGTTGACGTGTACCCATCCCGGAGCCTCTGACCCTAATTGCACAGCAGCAGACTTTATCCTAAAAGGCAGATACTGGTGCTTAGAACTCACAAACCATTTCAGTAGGGTTTACAGTGTTTGAGACTCAGGTAGTGTGCCTCATTCACAGCAGAGGTTCATAAAAAGGTAGTCTAAAAACAGAATATCCAGGGGGTTAAAGTGGGCAGAACCCAATTCTCACAGCAACATATATATATATTTTTTTTCGTTGATTACATCTCTTACATCCCTTTTGGATCATAAGCTACAATATGTCAGAGAATATGTGAGTCCTAGTTAGGCTGTAGATAAGCCTTTGCAGTCTGCATGAATAGACTTGGTGACATTTTTAACTGTTGTTTTTATTTAATTTAAAGATACACAATCTTGAGCCCATAATCCCTGAACATCATAATCTGAAATCATCATAGATAAACAGAGCAAAGTTTTTTACAGTATTAAAAAGATCTCCGTCCACAAAATACCCTGAATTAACTATTCTATGCTCCCGAAGTTAACTCTACTCAAATCCTTTAAACTATTCATTGTTCAAAAATCTAGATGGAGACAAATTTGAAGCCATTATTGTGCAAAATATTGTAGGCCTTAATTACTTACAAGCAACTAAACAAATGAAATTAAGAGAAAATTTACTGTAGAGGATTATGTAGAGGATTATTTTAGTTTTTGTTAAGTTGATCTTTAGCCTATTTTGTTCAAAGATCATTACAGATCTATTGGGGTCTTGTTCATGACAATTAGATCTTCTGCATAGGTCAGTGGGTGTCTATTTCAACATTCCAATTAGGAAGGCCCTGACCTTTGGAGTTGAAGTAAATGAAATGTTGCAAATTATATGTCATTGTTCACTTGGCAGTTGGATTAAAATATTGAAGCCTTCACCTTCCAAACACAATTGAATTTGAATCCCAGTAGAGAAGAGTGGAGAACTTTGGTGAAGGAGGGTGCAAAGTTATCACAGAATCAATTGTTTATAAGGCCCCGGCTTTATTAATACTTTATGAAGAATGTATAGATCTGCATAGCAGAAATGAACGTTGGCACTAATTCTGACATAGTTCCTCTTAAATTATAAATGCCACCAATGTAACATAGTATACCCTTTTGTAGCATATCTTTCTATCGGGAGGGATTACTGATAGCAGTGGTGATGAAATATGATTCCACATGAGTAAAAATGTACTTAAGAGATATCTGGACCAGTGGGTACTCTTTTATGTCAGCAAAAGTCCCCAATGGCGAATAAATACCACAATATACTTTTATTTTGCTCCCATCAAGATAATACCTTTCAAAAAAAGTTTTGGTCCTGGCTCCTGGGCCTGCACTTATCTTGAAGCTTTGACTTCTGGTTTTATGAGGCTTGTACGTTCGTATTCAGTGTGGTATAACGGGGTAAGGCAGAATTACACTCTGTTAGCCTGTCCAGTTTATGTGTTTATGGGTCAGGTTGGTTGAAGGCAACCCTACATCCATCAGCAAAAGTAGAAATTTCCCTTAGTTAAATCATGATGAGAATTGTAGCTTAAAAATAATTTGGGAGTAGATATTGTGAAGTGTTTCAGACTTTTTAAATTTTGACTGAGAACTGGGTGGTTCAAAGATTTTTACCACTCTAGATTAAATGAAATGTTAATTGACATTAAGTTTGACAATTGTGCCAGCTTTAATGTTTGAGGAGTAGTTTGATGCCCCCTGCTTTAGGCAATATAGGTAGCTGCTTGGAACTGCATTATTCTGAAATCCTCCCGACCACGAGTCGTTGCAGTGCACCAGGAGCATATTTTTGTTAATGGGTTTCTGCCATTCCTTATTACAGTCATGATACACATACTGCTCAGGCTCTCCAACGAGTAGCTCTCCTGTATGCAGTCCAGCCTAAATTAGAAGCTATTGCTTGACGGAATTATTATATTATACCAAAATTGAAAAAAAGTAAATTGGAAACAAAAATGTGTGTATTCTCAGAACTGATAATCTGATATATATATAAATATATTTAAAGCTGATATTTGAGTGATAAATAATGTGGCATTGGCGAGGTTTATTAATATTATTATTTTGGTGCCAGAGGCATTTAAGCTATGGCTGTTATGTATTACCCACATAAAGGCATACAATACTAATGATATTAGTAGCTCCGAATGATTCCTATTGCTCATAAGTATCTTTCATAACAGAAAAGGTTGGAGAACCTTAGAACACAGGGTTACGCATGGAGAAGGGTCACTGATCCAGAGCCTGGCATTACACTATTCTGGATCCCACCACATTTATGTCAATTTATTTTTTTGCATATCTGAGCTGAAGTCTTTATGTGGGAAGTTGGATAACGAGGAGCGATGCTCTTGAGTGTCATTTACTAAAATTATATAATTGTAGATATTTTTTGTGTTGAAGTCGCATTTTTTTAATCGTCTAAACAGAATTGTCTCTTACAGTTTTGTATAGCACAGATATTTTGTCATCTGACCATATAACAATAATATCTGCACTGGATATAATTCAAATTTGTTTGTGGTTTATCCTGTGGTAGTCATTCACATTGTTCGCTCAAAGTCATTCTGTTTCCTCATTAGCCACAGGCTTTGCTGATTTTATAATTTGTCTAGAATAAGATGTTTTCTAGAAATGAAAAAAGTGAAGAAAACTGAAGTAATCTTCATGGTGGCTGTCACTGTACATTTATAAATGTATCTGATGGATGCTGGCATTTTAAATATTTCTCTTGACGCCCTCCCTTCCAGATTCCTTTTTCAAGTTCACTTTATGTTATGAATTGGAAGAGCTAGAGGGAGAAGTGGGCATTATGCAGACTGCAGGGAAAAGAGAAGATTTAATGGCTTGTAGAAGTTGGCACTCCTTAAAAAGGGATGCGGGCAGTTAGTGTACACAGTCCAAGAGGTATCAAATAAAAGGCAAGACCCCTGGAAGATCCAAGGTTGGGGCCAATAGGCCACTCTAGCAGTTCTTCGTCTATGAACCTGGATGCACAGAAGAACATCAACTTCAAGGGGCTGGACCAACAGACGTGTTGAGAAATCCCTGTAGGACTCACCCACCTCCCTGTTTTTTTACTAGATGACCGTACCTCCCCATAATCTAAAGATCATACGGGAGAGTAAATAAGACTTTGGACACTTGTTGATCATATGTGAAGCTCATTAATTAGCTTATTTAGAACAATTTGTTGTTTTGGGGGCTGTTTACTGCAATAAAATCAAGACCCTGGTTGGCAAAGCTAATTTGTTTGAAGTAATCTGTTTACATACACTCCATTTAAAAATGAACTATCCCTTTTGGGGTACATAATATTAATATAGGCAGGTCTGCCAGTGCGTAAGCTATTTGTAGTGTGTTTTTGGAGTTATATTTTCAGCAGGGGAAACTAATCTATGTCTAGGTGCAAACCTGGGTTTTCTAAGAACTGCCATGAGGAAATAGTCTAAAATCCTTTGTTGGTGAATGTGATGTGATGCTCCAGCAAAGGTACTAAGAAAGATCATAATCAAGCAACTCATGACACACCTGGAGCAGAACCATCTATTCCCAGCCTCCCATTCTGGCTTCCGCAGCGATCACAGCACCAAAACAGCCCTGATCGCAGCCACCGTCGACATTCGAGCCCTGCTCGACCGAGGAGAAACACCGGCTCTGATCCTTCTTGACCCCTCGCCAGCCTTCAACACCATATCCCATCACATGCTGATCGAAAGACTCCACCACATTGGCATCCAAGGGGACACACTTAGATGGATCACCTCCTTCCTCACTGGAAGAACCCAGAGGATCCAGTGTTGGCTGCTAGGGAACGATGGCGTGGAGGGAAAAAAAAAAAAGAAAAGACGATTTACCTGCAGATCGCCGGCCGCCTCCTCTCCTCAGTTCCTCTGTCCACGACGGACGGAAGCTTAGCAGGAAGCACACAGGCTTCCAGATTCCCCTAACCAATCATGACGCTGCTGTCACCAGCATGACAGCAGTCTCATGATTGGTCTGAGCGCCGTGGTTTGGCACACAGACGGGGAGTGAGAGCTTGTGCATGTTCTCCACCCAGGCTATGCAATACAGCTAGTTCGAGAACATGCTAGGTGCGCATGATGGTTTGGCCAGCCCAAGATGGCCGGCCAAACTGGCATGCGCACTTAAATGAACCTACTACTCCTCCCTTTGGTGGCTGTGACATCAGTCCCACCACCTTAAGCTGCCTCAGTACGGAAAAAGAAGTGATAACATTGTGTGATTATCGTTTTATTTTTCCTTTTTTGCACTACCACGAAACACACCTTGATACTGGCTCTCATCACCAGCCCACTGGGCTGATCCTCGGCCTTCCCCAATGAACTTACATCACACCCCATCTCAGGCAATTCCACTGGCTCCACGCTCAGAATAGATGCCATTGCTAGCTGCTTATGCACACAAGGCTATACACAACCAAGGACATACCTACTTCAACCACTGCCTGAACTTCTACCAATTTTCGAGAAGACTACGCTTCGCCTCCCTTTCCCTTGCCCATACTCCCCGCCTCTACTGAATCAGAAGTGGAGGATGCTCCTTCTCCCACATCGCAGCCAAAAACCTGGAACAGCCTCACCATGCAACTCCAGACCATCACCTCACTTCTGGAACTCCGAATGGTTCTCAAGACCTGGCTGTTCGAATAAGCCTCCGGGACATGCAAGTCCCTGGATACCGCCATGCTTTATTAATCCTGATAGATCGATTGATTAATGAATTGATGTTTGGTCGTAAAATGTCAAATTAGGGCTATGGAAAAGATGAGTTTTGTTTTATTTTTGGACTACAATCTTTTTTACGATGTTTTAACAAGTAATCAACTGTTCTCTCATGTTGATTTTATACCTTGAGATATATGCTAATTTGAAGTTTTTTCCATCTGATGTAAGAATAAAAGCTTATAAACCCCAAAAATGTATGAAGGTGCTTTTGTTATTATTTGTTTGAAATGATGATCATCAATTTAATATTTTCCCCCAGTAATTCATAGAGATGATAGTTACCTAATGTTCTATTACTTGATTACTAATAATGTACATGTAAATCTTTTTTTGGGACATTAATTTTCACAGGAAACTTGAGAACTAGGAAAATAGAAAACCTAGTGGGGGGCATAGAGAAACAAGACGAAGTACCGCCGGCAGGAGTACCATTTGTGCACCTTTTTATTTATATATATTTTTCGCAGTTTTATATAGAGCAAACTCGACCTGAAGGTATCAGAGCGCTTTACATGAGCATGCAATACAGACGGCCACATTTATTTTAGGCACATGGAGATTAAGAGATTTGCCCAGAATCACAGAATGTTTGAGCCTCCCACCAGACTCAAACCTGGTTCCCCAAACTTCAAAGTCGCCGCCTTAGCCACATCATTTTCTAGTTCCAAAGCAGTGTTTTGCCCTATGCAATGGGGAATAACGTGTGGAAATCATCTTTGCAACCAGTTTCACAACACTGTAGTCCCCTCTGCACTGCTTTGTGGGTATATCCTGGTGGGCAATGAGGAAATTGTTAGTGCAGTAACTCCAGGACTGACCTCGATTTGCGCTAAACTTGTGAATAAAATCAGGCGTAAATGCTGCTAGTGCGCGCATATATCATTACCATTGCACCCAGACTGAGGCCGAGAGCATTTTAGGGTAGTCTTGTTTTTGATTGCGCTTGCATCCCTTTAGACAGCACCGTTGCTGGTGGTGTGCATGTTCTAACTCTAGCCTCAGAGAGGCTGCATTGATTTCCACTCCATCATGAGAGCAGAGATGCTCTTGTAATAGTTAGCTCTATCATAGTAATTGAGTTCTAATGAAAAGTGCCTCCCTTGTAGCCGCGTCCCATAGTAGTATTTATTTTTAATGCCCTTCTCGCCGGCCGACCTAATGGTGAGCACTTAAGGCCCATTGCTGCCACAATTAGCCTGGCTCCTCCAACAGTGCTTGAGGGGGGCTGTAGCTCTGGTGCACAGCTCGTAGTCGAGCTGCATGGAGTTCTTCTGTCTGTATTTATTCCTAGGTGTCTGGCGCTCAGTGCTGGATTAAACCCTGTGGAGGACCCAAGGCAGTCAAAATTCATCTCCTAATACGTTTTTTGATTTTACCAACCAACAATTTCAATAAACCCATTTTATTACACAAAACTAAACAGTAGCAATTATTAATGTTATTAAACATTTTTTATTTTTTTTATTTTTATAAACCAACAAAACTTTAAATATTCACTTTCCTCAATTTATTTGTGGTGCAATCTATCAGGATTTCTTGGAAGTCTACCTTTTGCAAGACGCCGTATTCATTGTTGCGGGCCCCTAAAAGGAGTGGGCCCACAGACCGGAGCCTACTTCGACTATTTGGTAATCCAGAACTGCTGGCGCTCACCCTTCCATGATGAAAAATGTGAGTGCATTGGTGCGCTCTGGGGCTGATGTATTGCAGAATATGGAGGACCAAAATATCGACCACAATTATATTATGATGGCTGGTACATTTTGAATTCTTCTTAACTTTACATCGGCGTAATTTGAAGTCATATATATATTTCTTCTAAGTATATATGAATCTGGAGTTATTTATAGTAAATCGATACTTACATCTAAGTATTTACTGTCACGATATTGTGGTAGTCGATATTGCGATCACAATATTTTCACCGTTTGATATTAAATTCTCGAAGGTTTGGTAGAAATTCTCTAAATTGTCCACAAGGGTGCACGCAGTGCTATATAAAGTCCAAATAAATCAATAAATTAATAAGATTCCGCAGATATATTCCGCAGAGATTATGGATGCCTTATCTGATTTCCTAATGGTCGATCCTTTTTTCCCTTCTCCTCCAGGCCCCTGCAGAAGCTGATCACAACATGGAAGAGGAATGGCGCTAATATGACCAGCGGGATCAATAGTTATGGGAGGCGCCTGACGATCCCAAACCCAACCTCTGCTGACACTGGACTGTACTTGTGCGAAGTAGAGCTGGCGGACAGCAAGTTTGAGCCGGCGAGGGCCAAAGCCTTCCTGTCCATCATAGGTAGGTCCCAAGCTTGTCCGCAATGTACTGTTTTTCACCCAGGACCCATAACAAAACTAATGCACTCGTACAGAGCGCATTCACAATCAAGGGGGTCTCCGCCTCAACGACAGATAATGGGCATTTAGTGTTACCCAACTCTGTGGCACTCCTTTTATCAAGCTCAGAAGGATGAACGGCTGAGTTGACGTGCTGGGATGTAACCTTTGTTCATGGGATCTCTGTTGGACCTGTTACTCTATTTAGACACCAGGCCTTGCTTTAGTAAGTGAAGTACAGCGCAAGGGAAACATTTGGAGATAATCGAAGATTGAGGCAAAGAAAGCACATGGTGGAAATCGGTGTATTTATTTAAGGTTTGTGTAAAGTGCTGTGTGCTGCTGAGTTACGTCACCTTGTTGCACTTGGGGAAAGGACAACAAGGGTCAGCACCTTTGCAACAGAACGAAGTGCCTTTACACCAGGAATCTGGACATTCCAACTAGTGTTTCTTAGGAGTGCCTTACTGTCTTAGAAGATGGTGGAGCCTTGGTGGTGGAAGGTCCACAGGGAGTGGAAATGTAAAATTGTAAGTTGAAAACGAGGAAATGCTAGTATCATTGACTCAAATGGCACAGATCTGTGCAACGTAGGATTGTGGTCTTTGGTTGGATCACAGCCAGCACAGCTCGGAAAGATGGACCTGTGGTTGCCACTCTATACTTAGGAACTTTGTTGTCCTCGCTGACCCTGACTCAAAATGTTTTGAAGAGTTTGAGTTAGTTTATACAATTGCGCTCAGAAACAGGTACATAAAACTGTTGTGCGACTGTGCTCACATTTGTGATGTGACTCCTAGCCTTAACTAGACAGCCCCAGAACATTTATTTGTATCCCGCCTGAGTGTTCAGTAGTAGTGCGGACCCTTCTATGGGTTGAGTTTTGACAACTTAGTTGTCAAACCGACCTATTGCTTACCTTAGCGGGGTCCTAGGTTCTGCCCCTTGTAGTCATTGACTTTCTTGAACCAGTCTGTTTCAGCCATTCGTTTGAGATTCTGCCAATCAAATTTAGGCTCCACTCAGTGGAGTATTCTTTCATGTCTTACCTAAAGGTATTGAGTGTTTGGTTTTATCCTTCTGCCTCCAACAAAGTGCCTGTGTGAACTGCATGGGGGACTGTTTTACAATTAATGACCTCTTTAATGGAAATATCAGTAAAAGCAAGACTGTATCAAAGGTAAAGGAGTCTTCAATGTAGTCTCCATTTTGCCTGGGTTTACAATGTATTTGGCAGCACATCACACCCAGACCAATTGGCTTTTGCAGTGTTTGATATTAAGAGCTGTAACTGTATTAAGGAAGACACCTGCCACAAGGATAAAAGGCTGGGTTGCCCTGCAGGGATGCAGCCTGGGACCATGATATCATACTCGGATCCTTGTGGAAGACCCATTACTCCACTCCATGAAAGTTTGCAGGGTTGGGTGCAATTTCTGGTTCTGCACATCCATGTGCGTTTTGAAGCTCTAACGTTTCTAATTTTGCATAAAAATTCGTTTGACCTCATGAAATTGCATTTGTTCTAACAATACAAGAACCAATGCAATTGTGCATCTGCAGGCCCACGTTTGTGTTGCAAATTCCTTAGTTTTAGCATTTTGTGCAAGTCAAAATTTCATGTTGTGCTGGCAGTGCAGGAAATAACGCAGTTCTGCTTCTGTATGTCCAGAGATGTGTATCTCACGTGTCATATTATGTAGAAACCCCTTGTGTGCGAGTCTGAACCTTATTTGTTCTGGGTCAGACTTCCTGTTACTGTATGGGTGGGCCAGTTTCAGTACTTCTAACTGGAAAATATTGTCAGCCTAAGAATACTGCATTTCTTAAAATTCCCATGGCTGGCACTTATAGGGGCGCGTGAATACTTCTAATGGGGATTGCAGACATCTCTAAGCAACCTCGGAGAAAGTTCGAGAGCCAGCGCTGGCTCCCGCGAGCAGGAGCTCTCTCTTCTAATGGAAGGGCTGGCATTTCTCTGAAGGTCGCTTGCACTGAGTGCCAGTGAGTCACCTGCACGGCTGTGTTTTTTTTTAATCCTAAACTCACACTGAATAAGGCAGAGCCGAAAGGTGAAAAGAAAGGCGAGAGACGAGGAGGCGGCCCTGCACGTGCCTCCGTGCCGAACTCGCACTCCCAGCCTCGCAATCTGGCGGACGCAGAGTGTGATCCGTGGCATGTTTCACACCTTGTGTTGAACAGTCTTTTTAAAAATCATCTTACAGTGCAAGTGAGACAGGGGCAGGAGAAATCGTGACGGTGCTAAATCTTGACACGAAGATGGTTGTGAGAGTAGAAAGGGGCCTCTGCCTGCGCATTTTGTGACACGGCTCTGTTTCTTTTAAAGAAACCCCAGGCTTCAGCGTTTGGGGAGAAATAAAAAACACAAAGAATTATTTAAAGCTGGGGCTTGATATTCAGGAAATATGTAAATGAACAACTCCGTAATTTTCGGTATAGAAGCAGAACCCCAGAGGAGTATCAAAGATCACAACGGCCAGGTATTACTTTTGCTCAACCCAGTAGTACAGATGTTATCGACCTTGGAGGGATGAAAGACTGAGTCAGGTCTGCAGGCTTTAAAATCTCGCACCTTATGGGTACAGCGACATTTGTCAGCAGGTCCGTCATAGTGCAGCTGTCCAGCTGGGTTCGGATGCATGCGTGTGTGTCCTTGTACATGTGTCTTTCTCTGTTTGAACCGATGGTCACTTTGTCAGGGACATTAAAGATTTCACTTTGCAAGTGCCTAACTTTTCAAAGCTTTCATTTTGAGATTGCCGGATTTTGGTGTATAGATCCCTGGGCCAAAACCAAAATATGGCAATAGATTTTGCCCCAGTAATGCCGAATAACAACCCAGACTCAGAAATACCAGGTCCCTATGTTTTTCTCTGATTCCGTGGACAAATCCGCTGACATTTTCCACAACCAGACTCCGAAATGCCAGGTCCTTTTCCCTGACTGCGGAGACAAATCCGAGGACATTTTTCGCCTGCTTGGAGCAGACAGAATATGTCAAGAAGAGGGCTGATAGGAGTCAGTGTGGGGGCGGGCAGTACAGACAGACTATAACTTAGTAAGTGTGGCCATGATAGTGATCCAGCAGAAGCTTTTTCGACTTCCACCGCTGCGCTGGGCCCACAACCAACCTCCTTACTGAATTAGTACTGCTCACAGATTTTATACTGTACCCACAGAGACATTGGTCCTCTGATGAATCTTTTATCGTCGTAGTGAGAGGTGAGAGTTCAGGACATCCACATCGTCAGCCACTCAACGCGGACCATTAATTGATGGCCAACTCACAAGTTCAAAATGAAGTTCAAATACACTACTCTCAGGACCACACTGTAGAAATAGAGTATTGCAATTGGAAGACTTCCTGTAGAAGTTTAGTCTAACTAGGATAATATAAACTTAAAGCTCTGCAGTCACAACACAAAATAAAAGCAGCAGAACTTGGTGTTCTGAAAATGATCTATGACTATCTCGGTTACGCAATTAAAATCCAATCTAATAGCACAGTTTTTAAGGAGAGAACATCAGGACACTTTAACAGACTCAGGTAATTTAGCTATTGTATTGAAGATCCAAAATCAATGCATACAAGCAACATTTAAAGTAGCTCAGTTAAAATGGCACTAACACATAGTATAAAACCACACATTTATTCAAAGTATTCTAAAGAGGATGGTTTAGGCATTACAAATTCTGACTCCAATGAAGGCAACAGGATGGTTCCAAGAAAATTCATTCAGTAAGGGGACAAGGGGTCAAGATTAGGGAAAAGTCTATGGGCAGAGGGGAATAATGCAAAATCAGGAAAGTTCAGATCTGGTTACCCACCAGACAGTTCAAAAGAGTTCAGCAGACAAGTTCATTGGAAAAGAAAATCAGGGGCATAGAAAGGGAATTAGTTTGTCGGCAAAGGAAGAAGTCCAAATCGATCAGTAGCTATAGCAGATGCTGCAAAAACGTTCCAAAGTGTCCTTTCTAGAAGATCGCTGAGTAAAAACCAAACCCCTCCTTTAGGGTGCTCGTCTTTATAGGAAATATGATGCAGTGGTGACATCAGTAGTCGTTCCACAATGGTCAGATCATCATGTGGTCATTTTTCCTGTTGTCAGGTACAATTTTGCTACTCCTGCGTTCTTTCCCATGCTTGTTATGAGAAACAACCGTCTTTGCCATCCTCACAGGTTGGTTACCAATAAAAGATTACTATGTTTCTCCTTCATGAGTACAGGCCAAGAATCGGTTCTCATCACTTCACACACAAAGAAGAATAAGACTTCATTCATAACTGAATCATTACAATATGCAGCACAGTTAAAGCAACATTTGAAGGAACATGCCCAAGTTCATTTCACCAAGCCATGAACTAGTGCAGCCTAAGCAACAGAATTTCAATGCATTTAAAATCGTATTTTCTTTTATTAAATCAACTCATAATTAAGATTCAAATATAATGTAGTAAATCAAACTATTTCATGTGATAAAATAATGGTAATATTTTCAGTAATTATTATATAGAAATGATTAAGCATAAATATGGCCCACTCATACGATTTTAAAAATGTAGCATCATGTTATCTATTTCTAAAAACTATTAAAACAAATTGTTTTCATTAATAGGTATTCTTTATAATGTTAGGTACTTATACTAAAAGTTTTTCATATGTACCTCTTTGCATAATCAATTTGCACCAATGTCAAATTTGTCGTGACACTGCAATGAAATCAATAGAAATGCTAAGCTTCTTATTAGAGTTCATGACATCCTTGTTAATAGTATAAGGTAAACAGTTACTAAACATCTCAAATTTATTATTTGATTAATCCTACCTTTTCTACCTAGTCAATCACACTTTTACGATGCTGATACTTCAACTGTTTCTCCTTTTATGTGCTGTTCTTGTCAACCTGTATAAAGTGCATGTTAGGATTTTAGTGTAGAATCAGGTTTGTATGTTGTGTAAAGAATAATCCGTATTTACGCTGGAACAAGCCCCCCCCCTCTGATGGCTTATCAAGCCATCACAAACTACCACATCAATTCGTCATCAATTAACTATTTTGTTGTTGTTAACCATTTTCTTCTAGATTCCTTTAGAATTTTCATTTTGTCATAGTATTTACATTGTTCGTCTTCCAGTTTAAGATCAGTTCTCGTTCTTTTCACTCCTGATTTGTCCCTTTTAAACCAACAGAATTTGATAGCCAGCATTATACACAAAGAGTTTGCCACTAATGGTCTTAAGATAGAATTCAATAATCCATTACCTAAGTTACCAAACCAATAACTAACAGTTGAAAATCTGTTGCCTATCACCCCCCAGGCGCCATCTGCTTTTAAGTCCATGTTTGAGTCAGTAATGTTTTTAATATAGGCTTATAAGTCTTTGCTTTTGTCCGGTATGCAGGTGCAACAATATTGAACCTTGAACAACAGTAGACTCCACCCTCCTTCACAAGAAGGATGTCAAGGGCAAGTTGATTCTGTATCACCATCGAGCTTATTGAAATCCTTACTATATCTGCATTTGAAAACCCCCTAGTTGTACTGGTGCCTAACTTTTCAACTAAAGTAAGCAGCTTTCTAAATTTTCTTAATTAGTGCTACTCCTACAGAAGGTATTAAAACCTCAAAAATATCTCCAACTATTTCTCTTGCACTCACACCTCTCTTCATTCTCTCGTTCTCGTCTTCTAATTCTCCTTCGAGCTCTTTCACATGGTAAATTTTCAGAAAAACAATTTCCATGCGACATCTTTCATGCCATCCTTTTGGTAACTTTTAATAAGCCTTTTTTCCACAAATATAATACACTCCAGGAAAATAGGATCAACTCCTTCTTAGTATCTTCCCCAGTTTTCTTAGTCATGCAAATCTTGTGTTAATGTTTGATCTCTTTCTTTATATACAGAGTTTTCCCTTATGTTGACAGTCTTAAGATAGTGCAGCCATTTCTTCTATGATGGTATTTTCTTCTTGCTGAAATTTCCAAGGAATTAGTTTCAAATTTGCATTAGTATTAATTGTTTCATTAACTCGACTGCTTTCTACTAAATCTATCAAATTCTTTTCAGCTCCCTATCTTACATGTTAGGTTATTTCTGTGTGCATAAGGCATATCCAAAGATTGAATCGGTCTAAACAAACAGCTTGCGAAGTTTCAGGGTGTGGATTTAAGCTTTTTAGCACAGGAAGCTCAGAAATTATCCTTTCTCTTCCAGGGGATCCTCATCAATAGTCATAAGCACTGAATATTCCTGCCCATGTGCGGGGACCCCGGAAATAATAAAATCATATATGTAAAAAACATACATATATACAGCTATTATTACATATATATACATATATTATTTTTTCCACGCAAATGCAGCCCCTAAAAAAGAAGGCTAGGCAATGTATAAATACACATCCAATAATACATATAGGTATAATAAAACACCAAAATCTCTCTCTTTTTTTTTTTTAATGAGGTAAACACTCATGAGAAAGCAAAAAAGAGAAAAACTGTGGGAAACACAGAACTACAACACATTGCTAGCCTGCAGGCTGCATTGCAATACAATACCATAGAGACTGAAAAGCCCTGTATAGGTAAAAACTGGCACCGTGCCTTTAAGGCAGCCCTGGCTTCCATATCCCATCATGCCTCAGGGGTGACAGTTAGGTCAGTTGTTCTTTGCGGGACCGTATATATGTATGTTTTTTACATATATGATTTTATTATTTCCGGGGTCCCCGCACATGGGCGGGAATATTCAGTGCTTATGACTTTGATGAGGATACCCCTGGAAGAGAACTAGGATTACAGGTAAGTGAAACCAGAGTCAGCACAAGTCGTAGCTGACAACCGCGTATTAACGCTGCCTGTATCTACGTACGGAGCTCGTACTGTGGAACACCCCAGGTACTACCCCTGACGAAGTCCCTCTGAATCAATATTGGAACTTATAGATGATTTTGGAAAATTTTCAAATCACGCTACTCACTCAAGGTCCTGAAGAAAGCTCCCTGACCCCCCTCTGGGAACCTCAAGAGCTGAAACATGTCGACCGTTCACTACGTTTAACATCGCAGAGGATCCATAATACGTCCAGTCTGCTACTTGATGTTTTTAACTTTTCCTCAGCACCTATCAGAATAAAAACAATTTTTTTTTAGGCAGCATGAGGAATATTTTATATCTGAAAGAAACACGTTAGTTAGATTCCTCACCTTAGAATATCCCCAGGCGTCAGACTGGATCCGGAAGATTTTTCGTCAGCAATACCCCTTGCGCGTCGCTAGGCGTCGTCTGCGGCTCCGCGTCCGTCGTCGGCGTCGTGCGCCGGGATGACGTCGTCGGAGTACTTAGACGCCGCCCTCGCGCGCTGACGTCAGTTCTTCTTTTTTCCGCGGAGAGCTACCCCTTTTAGTCTTTTTTGACTAAATCTTTTTTGATCCTTGTCTGTCGACATCTGGTGCCGGTAGGATGCCTGGGTTCAAGGCTTGCGAGGATTGTCATCGACTGATGTCGGTGACCGATCACCACCGCCGGTGCCTCTACTGCTTAGGCCCCGACCACGACGCGGAGTCGTGCAACGACTGCCAGGCCCTGACTTCGAAGGCTAGGCGGGAGCGGTCCCGCAAGCTTCTCGAGCTTCGCCACTCGGCTCCGCGTCGTGCGCGATCCCGGTCCAGGAGGAGGTCCAAGGATCGCTCGCGGAGCCCTAGCCGACGCCATCGATCGTCCGGCTCCAAGTCGTCGGGTAAGTCCAAACGCTCAAAGAAGTCCAAGAGGCGACACCGCTCTTCGGACTCCCCTCGCCGGTCGCGCGACTCGGCCGAGGGTCAGGGTGGTTCCACCCCCGCGGCTCCGGCGGAGCCGCAGGTGCCGCGTCCGCCCCCATACCTTCCGGTCCCTGAGACTGACGCGGCGGCGGCGGAGATCAGTGCCTTCCTCTCGGCCATGAGGAGCCTGGCCCCGCCGTCGACGCCCGCTGGCGCGCCTTCGGGCCCCGCGGACTCGACTGGGCGACCTCGCCTGCCGGCGGCTCCGGCCCCGGCGCCGTCGACGACTCCGGTCTCGACGCCGCAGGTCCCCGCGGGGCCATGCCGCCGACGCCTTTGACGCCGACACCCCAGTTTAGCCCTCATCCGGACCCGGCGCCGCATCCGACGCCGCTTGAGTCTTACCATCTCTACAGTCCGGTTCCGATCATTCCTCCTGTTTATCAGGAATCGGAAGAAGGGGGCGACTGGGAGGGGTTCGAGGACCCTCTGGCTGTTCAGTCACAGCTTTCTCAGGACTGGGCAGATGAACTGGGGGAGGCCAGTGGGCTGGACACCTCGCCAGACACTGGATTCACTTCTCCTCCGACCGTGGCTTCGGAGGAGGGTGCAGCATTTTCTGCTCCACTGGCGGTCCATTACATCGGACAGGTGGGTGCTGCAAATCGTCCGAAGGGGCTACTCCCTCCCCTTCGAGACGACCCCTCCAGCCATGCCACCGCAGCACCACCGTATCTCGGGGGATCATTTGAATCTTCTCCGCGAGGAAGTTTCGGCTCTCTTGGCCAAGGGGGCCGTCGAGCGCGTTCCGAGCCCAGAAGTAGGTCGTGGTTGTTATTCCCACTACTTTCTGGTTCCCAAGAAGGGCAAAGGGGGCCTACGCCCTATCTTGGACCTCCGGAACGTCAATGCCTTCCTCCGAAAGGACAGGTTCAAGATGCTAACGTTGGCTCAGGTTTTAGCTGCCCTAGACCCTGGAGACTGGATGGTAGCGTTGGACTTGCAGGACGCATATTTTCATATCCCCGTCCTGCCGGCCCACCGGCGTTACCTGCGGTTCACGGTGGGCCAAGAGCACTTTCAGTTTACCGTGCTCCCCTTCGGCCTCACCAGTGCCCCTCGGGTGTTCACGAAAGTGTTGGCGGTGGTCGCAGCTCATCTGCGCAGATCAGGGGTTTCAGTCTTCCCCTATCTCGACGACTGGTTGTTGAAGGCGGGCTCGCCCCAGGCAGTCGTCTCCCACCTCCAGACTACGGCGGATCTCCTGCATTTGCTGGGGTTTTCCATCAACGTGCCGAAGTCACACCTGAGTCCCTCTCAGAAGCTCCTCTTCATCGGAGCGGTTCTCGATTCGGCGCAGTTCCGGGTCCATCCACCGGAACAGCGGGTCCGGGATATACAGGCCCTGATTCCCATCTTTCGGCCTCTATCCCGGGTTTCGGTCAGGCTAGTGTTGCGGCTTCTGGGGCTGATGGCCTCCTGCATCCTACTAGTGCATCACGCCAGGCGGCGCATGCGGGCTCTGCAGTGGGACCTGAAGTTTCAGTGGGCCCAGCATCACGGCAACCTGTCCGACCATGTCTTGATCTCGGAGGGCACTGCACAGCAGTTGCAGTGGTGGCTCACGGACCGCGAGTGGGTCAAGGGCAAGAGCCTCTCCCTTCCCCAACCGGAGCATGTCGTAGTGACGGATGCGTCCCTCCTGGGTTGGGGTGGCCATATGGGGGAGGCGGAGATCAGAGGCCTCTGGTCTCCGGCGGAGTCTCGTCTCCACATCAACCTGTTGGAGTTGAGAGCGATCCGGCTTGCACTGAAAGCCTTCCTTCCCTCTGTCAGGGGAAGTGTCGTGCAGGTGTTCACGGACAACACCACCGCCATGTGGTATTGCAACAAACAGGGTGGGGTGGGGTCGTGGACCCTTTGTCAGGAGGCTCTGCGCCTCTGGGCGTGGCTGGAACACCAGGGCGTCACCCTAGTGGTTCAACATCTGGCGGGCTCTCTGAACGCCAGAGCAGACGAACTCAGCCGCCGGTGCATGATGGATCACGAATGGCGTCTGAACTCCGAAGTGGCGCAAGGTCTCTTTCAGCAGTGGGGAGAGCCTTGGTTAGATCTATTCGCCACCGAAGAGAACGCGCAATGTCAGCAGTTCTGCGCGTTGGAATTTCCAAGGCGGCGCTCGCTCGGCGACGCTTTTCGTCACGAGTGGAGTTGCGGTCTGTTGTACGCCTTTCCGCCTATACCACTTCTGCCCAGAGTGCTGAAGAAGATCAGGCACGACCGGGCCCA
The DNA here is from genome assembly GCF_964204655.1 of Triturus cristatus. Taxonomy (NCBI): domain Eukaryota; kingdom Metazoa; phylum Chordata; class Amphibia; order Caudata; family Salamandridae; genus Triturus; species Triturus cristatus. The sequence goes on along the minus strand of NC_140593.1, from coordinate 1,059,961,116 downwards.
AGTCATCTTGGTGGCTCCGGATTGGGCACGAAGATACTGGTATCCCGAGCTACTCAGTCTGTTGACCGATCCCCCGATACGTCTGCCCCTTCGGGAGGATCTTCTGTCGCAGCAGCAGGGGACGGTCCTCCACCCGAACCTGTCCAGCCTCCACCTCCATGCGTGGAGATTGAGCGGCGGCAGTTGATGCCATTTGACTTGCCTCCTGAAGTCTGTGATATCATTCTGGCAGCCAGGCGTCCCTCCACAAAGTCGGTATACGCCTGCCGGTGGAACAAATTTGTGGCATGGTGCACAGCAAAGGCTGTGGATCCCCTTTCCGCCCCTCTTTCTGAGGTTCTCCTCTTCCTTCTTTCTCTGGCCCGGCAGGGCTCTGCCCTGGGCACCCTGAAAGGTTATCTTGCTGCCATCTCCGCCTTCTTGCGGCTTCCTGATCAGCCTTCTCTTTTCAAGTCCCCTGTGGTTACACACTTTCTCAAAGGCATTACACACACGTTCCCTCCTGTCCCTTTTGTAATGCCTCAGTGGGACTTGAATCTGGTATTGACATTCCTGATGTGCGCTCCCTTCGAGCCTCTTCACAATTGCCCTCTTCGTCTTCTAACTCTAAAGACTGCTTTTCTGGTAGCCATCACCTCGGCTAGACGGGTGAGTGAGCTCCAGGCTTTATCTTCAAAGCCTCCTTTTCTATCTGTTCATCCGGACAAGGTTGTCCTTCGGCCTCGTCCCTCCTTTCTTCCTAAAGTGGTGACTCCATTTCACCTTGGGCAGTCTGTCACCTTGCCCACCTTCTTTCCGCCTCCGCATCCTTCCAAAGAGGAAGAGAGGCTCCACCGTCTGGACCCAAAACGTGCGCTCTCCTTTTATCTGGACCGCACAAAACAGTTCCGGGTGGACGACCAGCTTTTTGTTGGGTACGTGGGCGCTAAGAAGGGGAAAGCTGTGCACAAACGAACCATCTCTCGGTGGGTCGTTTTGTGTATAAAAATTTGCTATTCCTTGGCTAAAAAGGACCCTCCTGTTGGGCTGCGCGCCCATTCTACTCGGGCCACGGCGGCTACTACTGCCTTGGGACGGGGAGTCCCTTTGCAGGACATCTGTCAGGCGGCGACGTGGGCTTCGCTACACACGTTTGCCAGGCATTATTGCCTTGACAGCCAAGTCCGGAGGGATGGCTTCTTTGGCCGTTCTGTCCTCCAGGACTTTCTGGTGTGATCTTGGTTCGCAGACCCACCACCGGGGATGGTATTGCTTGGGTATCTATTCTAAGGTGAGGAATCTAACTAACGTGTTTCTTTCAGATGAACAAGTTACTTACCTTCGGTAACGATGTATCTGTAAGAAACATTAGTTAGTTAGATTCCTCACCGACCCTCCCATCCTCCCCGTTCTGAGAACTGACATCTAGGGTTAAGGTTATCCTTTTCAGGCCCCTAGATTTTATTTTTGGCACCAGTGTCGGTCTTTGCATGGCTCTGCGTTTCTGGCGCGGAAGGCTATGTACAAGAACTGACGTCAGCGCGCGAGGGCGGCGTCTAAGTACTCCGACGACGTCATCCCGGCGCACGACGCCGACGACGGACGCGGAGCCGCAGACGACGCCTAGCGACGCGCAAGGGGTATTGCTGACGAAAAATCTTCCGGATCCAGTCTGACGCCTGGGGATATTCTAAGGTGAGGAATCTAACTAACTAATGTTTCTTACAGATACATCGTTACCGAAGGTAAGTAACTTGTTCTATAACTAATCACTTCACTTGAGCACTCCTCACTTTTTTACTTTCTTATTTTATCATTTTTTTCCCTGATCACTACTGGAAGATTCAGTGGTTCCCTCCAGGTTGGAGGATGCATGGAATAAACCCAATGATGATGCTATCACATATTTAAAGGCGGAGAACCAAGATATACCGCCCATACATTACTTTACGTGGGGAACTACCTTTACAACGCAACTTTTATAACGCTGTGCTATTACAACGCATTTTTTACAACGCTAAAACTTTTACAACGCATGCTTTTACAACGCGTTCTATTATATGGTAAGTACCTTTACAACGCATATACCTTTACAACGCATTTTGTGGAAATGCTTTTACAACGCATGTATTTACAATGCATGTTTTTACAACGCAAGATGTTATATTGTAAGTACTTTTACAACGCATATACTATTACAACGCATTTTTTTTTGCAAAATATTTTTCTAAATATTATTACTTGGGTAGCATTAAAATTTAAATTAATACTTGAGGTTTTTTTTTATTATAGCAATTCTAATTAAAAAAAGGGCAGTAGTTAATCAAAAAAATAATACTTGTGTATTTTTTCTGGTAGAAATGTTTAATTAAAATTAATACTTGAGTATTTTTTTTTTATATAGCATTTCTAATTAAAAAAAGGGCAGTAGTTAATAAATAAAATAATACTTGTTTTTTTTTTCTGGTAGTAAAGTTTGGTTGGTTAGTAGTAAAAAAAATACTTCAGTATTTAAAAATTTTAAAAAAAAGCAATATTTATTTGAAATAAGTGAGTAGTTTATAAAAATAATAATACTTGAGTATTGTGACTGGTATAAAAGTTTGGTTTGTTTGGTGATAAAATAATAGTTTAGTATTTTCAAAAAAGTGAGTAGATAATCAAAATATTAATGCATGTGTATTTTATTAAGTAGAAATGAGTAATACTTGAGTATTTTAAATTTTAATACTTGAACATTTAGTTTAGTGTTTTAAAATATAAGAAATAGATACTTACTAAAAACTTATTTTAAATGTTGAGTATTTATCTACTTAAAAATAAGTTTTCTTAAACAATAAAGAGTATATAATATTTAAATATAAAGAAAAATGATTGAGTACCTATTTTTAAATACTAGAGTATTTTTATCACATATGAAAATACAAGAGTATTTATATGTTTAAAAGAAAGTGTCCTTTTAAAAATAAATTGAAGTGTATTTTTGATTAATTTATTATAAAAATAAATTAATAATATATTTAAAAAATTAATATCAATATTTAAAAATATTTATAGTAATAATTATACAAATTTAACATTTATAAAATTAATAAAGGACATAATGGAAAATTTAGAAATCAGAAATAACAATTATAACTTACTTTTTGAATTTCTTTCCCACGGTTTTGCATTGAAGTCTATGAGCGTGTTTGTCCTTTTTTTATTTTGGCAGCCTCAGCATATACAGCCCGCGGAACAAGAAAAGAAAGTACAGAAAGTGCAGTAAGAGGAAGTTTTGAAAGGAAAAGACAATAGAGCCAAGGTAAGGAACATATTAAGTAATTTTACCTTTATTAAATTACAATATTGGAGATTTAAAAACTTAATTAAAATTAATGACAGGAAACAATTATTTATTTCACATTTTTATTACATTTAAAAAACATGAAAAAAATAAACATATTTTTCATAATTTTTTCAAAGTAAGTTTTATTTTTTAAACAAAAAATAAATATTTTATTTACATATATTAACATTTATTTACAGTTGAATGTAAAAAAGTAGTCCGCCATAAATACAGAAGCACGCGATGACGTAAGGACGTGTGCGTCGACGTAATACGCCATTTTGCAGAGCATCGGAGGAGGAAGCAGCAGGAAGCTGATCTGCGTCCAGGTAGGAAATATTTTATGTTTATATTATAGAATAAACCTATTTAAGGGATACATATATAGTAAGGAAAGAATAAGGGGAGGTTGCTGGAAAACTAATAGATGTTATAAAAGTTGTCAAACATGTCCACATTAATGTCATTAATACATGCCTATGTCGGGTCGCTGAAAGTAAGTTAGTTATTTTAAAAAAGTATGTAACTCTTTCTAAATAAAAAGTTACGGTTTAGACAGTGGATTTCTCTGGTTCCGAAGATAAAGATGTACTGTCGATCTTCATTTCTTGTTACAAAAATTGTGCGTACTTTAATATTTTGTCAATCTTATTTTGAAATACAAATGAAAATTCAGCTGCAATGTGTATTAAGGAATATGGTTGATTTTCTATTTTATAGTTCGGATTGAGTTTTGGAGATTGGTTTTGACGGAATTTAATTTTGATTTTTTCTATAATTTGGAAAATGGCGTACCGATAATGATAAAAGGTTCGAAGACTATGGAACAGTAAATTTTTCAACATTGGTTTAGGTTGGATGAAATGAAGATTTGTTTGAAAAAATGAAAAAAAAACCCGACTTGTTAATTTGAAAAAAATTTTTTAAAAAAAAATCTTTGTATGCCAATTAAATCATTGTAATTACTGTAATTTTTAGCAAAGCAGGAAAGTAAGCAAATTCATTGTTTTAAAAAGAAAGAATGTTAGAAAGATTTTCGAGGTAGTCTATAGCCACACACAACGAAAACTGTTGTAGAATTGCCAATAGTCTCTCTGACATTTCCCTTGTTTTGACTGTAACTCGTGGGTTTAGACTACCTGCGAGTGTTTGTGCTAATCTCATTTCTTGGAAACTTTGCTCCTTCTTCAAAGTTTCCAAAAATGAGTAGAAGTTCGGATGAGGTTTTCCTATTGTATGATTGAAGGAGTTATGCCACCCCTCAATGGCATTGTTTGTTTTGGCCTCTCCCTCTAAACAACTCGTGTAGCAGTTCCACCACTCCACATGGAATCGTGGCTTCCTCCTGCGACCCGATCTGCTTAGGTGTCCAATCCATGTGTCCTCAAAATAATTTAGAATGGGTGCCAATTTTTCCTCGTTACTCGTATAATAAACAGATTCTATAATTGCAGTGTAGTACTCGTCCACACTTTCGGGAGGAACAAAACAAAGTGCAGTTAATTTTTTTAGTTCAAACTGTAATTTGCTATCCCGAGAATATTCTGCAACTAGGGATGTTTTTTGTAGTTTACGCCAAAATGCCTGCGAAAAATGGAAAAAACATCCCTGAATTTGGGTATCCGTGTACGTTTTGGTGATCACATTGATCATGCTCAATTCAAAATCGATTATTATTTTTCGAGGACTTGCAGATGTTTTGCTTTTAATCACTGATAAAAGTTCAGTGTATGTTGCAGAAGTCTTATCAGGTAGCAAACTATACACTAAAGGAATTACACTATTGTTAATCTTAGCATGTATAGTGTAAATTTGAGTGAAAGGATGGGGTGTACTTTTAAACGTCCCATCCATCATCCAAATTTCACTACTTTCTAACTTAGCAAGGTTACGGGGGGTACTAAAAATTAAAATACGTTTCTGAGGGTTTTCGTTGTCATGCAGAAGGAAAGGTTCATCAGAAAAAGAAATAGAAAGATCATGAGGAATTCTAATGTCAGAAAATGTATGTGGTGTAGACAATTGAATATTACTTGCCTGCTTTTGTCTCTGAATAATTCTTCTCAAATTGGGTATTATAGGCATGTTGCTAGCAACATGACTGGGGACATGCTGTGCAACCTCCCTTAAAATGGATCCTGTAGAATCATTGGAGGTGCTTGCAATAGCTTTCATTTCATTAATTGTCTCTCTGATTTCTACATCCATTGCAGAGGCAGAGTGGTTATGTTCGGTGGTTTTCACAACCAAATTATCAACAGTAACCGCTCTGCCACTGCAATGGGTAGTGTAGTATTGCACGCACCTCCAATGATTTCTAGTTAAACTTATTCTTTCCTTACTATATATGTATCCACCATGGTTTAACAGATTTTTTCCCTTCCTAGATTTAATGAAGTTGGCTGCTCCAAGGCTAGACATTATCTGAAAAAAAAAAGGAAAAGAAAAAACATTTAGCTTGATATTAAATAATAGTTGTATACAAAACATAACATGTACTCAATGCTTTCTTTTGCCTACTGATGCATCTTCATGGAGTAAGAATAGCACATTGTTACCCCTACACTATACAACACTTACCCAACTGCTGCAGCTTCCTGGAGTTAGAATAGTAAATTGATACACCTACACTATCCACAACTTTCCCTACTGATGCACCTTCCTGGAGTTAGAATACTAAATTGATACCCCTACACTATCCCACACTTTCCCTACTGATGCACCTTCCTGGAGTGAGAATAGTAAATTAATACCCCTACACTATCCCACACTTTCCCTACTGATGCACCTTCCTGGATTTAGAATAGTAAGTTGTTACTCCTACACTATCCAACACTTACCCTACTGTTGCACCTTTCTGGAGTTAGAATAGTAAATTGTAACCCCTACAGTATCCAACACTTTCCCTACTGATGCACCTTCCTGGAGTTAGAATAGTAAATTAATACCCCTACACTATCCAACACTTACCCTACTGTAGCACCTTCCTGGAGTTAGAATAGTAAATTGATACCCCTACACTATCCCACACTTTCCCTGCTGATACACCTTCCTGGAGTTAGAATAGTAAATTGTTACCCCTACACTATCCAACACTTTCCCTACTGATGCACCTTCCTGGAGTTAGAATAGTAAATTGATACCCCTACACTATCCAACACTTTCCCTACTGCAGCACCATCCTGGAGTTAGAATAGTAAATTGATACCCCTACACTTTCCCACACTTTCCCTACTGCTGCACCTTGCTGGAGTTAGAATAGTAAATTAATACCACTACACTATTCAACACTTACCCTACTGCTGCACCTTTCTGGAGTTAGAATAGTAAATTGATACCCCTACACTATCCAACACTTTCCCTACTGATGCACCTTCCTGGAGTTGGAATAGTAAATTATTACCCCTACACTATACCACACTTTCCCTACTGCTGCACCTTCTAGGAGTTAGAATAGTAAATTAATACTCCTACACTATCCCACACTTACCCTACTGCTGCACCTTTCTGGAGTTAGAATAGTAAATTGTTACCCCTACACCATCCCACACTTTCCCTACTGCTGCACCTTCCTGGAGTTAGAATAGTAAATTGATACCCCTACACTATCCCACACTTTCCCTACTGATGCACCTTCCTGGAGTTAGAATAGTAAATTAATACCCCTACACTATCCAACACTTACCCTACTGCTGCACCTTCCTGGAGTTAGAATACTAAATTGATACCCCTACACTATCCCACACTTTCCCTACTGATGCACCTTCCTGGAGTGAGAATAGTAAATTAATACCCCTACACTATCCCACACTTTCCCTACTGATGAACCTTCCTGGAGTTAGAATAGTAAGTTGTTACTCCTACACTATCCAACACTTTCCCTACTGAGGAACCTTCCTGGAGTTAGAATAGTAAATTGTTACCCCTACACTATCCAACACTTACCCTACTGTAGCACCTTCCTGGAGTTAGAATAGTAAATTGATACCCCTACACTATCCCACACTTTCCCTGCTGATACACCTTCCTGGAGTTAGAATAGTAAATTAATACCCCTACACTATCCCTCACTTTCCCTACTGCTGCACCTTCCTGGAGTTACAATAGTAAATTAATACCCCTACACTATCCAACACTTACCCTACTGATGCACCTTTCTGGAGTTAGAATAGTAAATTAATACCCCTACACTATCCCACACTTTCCCTACTGATGCACCTTCATGGAGTTAGAATAGTAAATTAATACCCCTACACTATCCCACACTTTCCCTACTGATGCACCTTCCTGGAGTTAGAATAGTAAATTAATACCCCTACACTATCCAACACTTACCCTACTGCTGCACCTTCCTGGAGTTAGAATAGTAAATTAATACCCCTACACTATCCAACACTTACCCTACTGCTGCACCTTCCAGATTTTGGATAAGACAAATGTTACCTCTACAGCATGGTAGATTTTAAAAATTGTTGCAACTTACAATGTTTAACTAAATTACCTTTTTTTCCGAATTGGTTTTCTGGCAGACTCCTGTTCAGTGGTATTGCTGAGTCGGTTTGTGTAGACACTTTTGAGGTGATTTGTTGGGGAATGGGTAAATAAATGTCTGGAAAAGTGAAAAAAGAAAAAACTTTGAATACAGAACGATGTTGAGAAATGTGTTTAGTAACATTATTCCACAAAAATTGCACATGTGATATAAGTTGCTGCACATAACTATTTCCTTTATGAAAAATACATTCTTTATATATGAAATATAAATCTAAAATTTGAAAATTTAATCATAATTACATTGACTATTGCTTGAAATTTACCTATGTGATAGTTAGTCAAATATTTTAAAGGTAAAGAATCCGTGCTGTAAAAAAATACCTTGATTTTGAGAATTTGCTTTTGTGGATGAGGTGGTAGAGGATGTTTTTGTTTGTTGGCTCAAATTTTTAGTTTTGAGAAAAAAAAATCTTTTCTGTTCTGGAAAAAAGGCGAAAAAAAGATAATTAACGGTGGGTAGAAATGTAGTACTTGAGTATTTTTAAAATTAAACAGACATACAATATAACTAGTACTACATGATACTGTCCTAATTAAAACACATTACTGTAGTAGAAATAGAGATATGTACCCCTACCCTACACAAAAATATCACTGATGGTGCTTTTTCCTACAGAAAAAATTTAATATTGTTTCTCAAAACTATCCATTACTTTTCAAATTAGGGACGAAACAGGAGGAATAATTGCAATAGAATGGATTAATAATGTATCGTTATAATAAAATGGGAAAGAAAACATACCTTTTCTAGTAGGTATTTTGTTATCGTGCCTTTATCCTGATGTTTGCTGAAGGTTAAAAGGTTTTTGTGGAAAGATGTTCACTGTTGGAGAAATAAAAAAAAAATTGTTCCTTTGTCAACGTTGGTTATAAAAAGAAAATTTTGATTTCTATGCGGTGTGATTGAGTATTAAAAAAAAACACCATTGGCATACATGACTTTATGAAATTTTTAAAAATAAATTTTACAAGTAAAACCATGACACAAAAATAACATTTACCTAAACAATTGAGTTTGTCAGTCGTTCACGTGGTGGGGATGTCCAAATAGGTTCAGCTGCTGTGGAATGTAAAAATCTTCAGATTTTCTGGTTGTGGAAAATAAATTACTTGTTTTAATTTTGAGTTTTATTTTATTAATAATATATTGGAAACAGTTTATTTCTTAAGTTATTATTATTAAGTGAAAAAATATTTTTTCTGGTTTAATAAAATATATTTTTCTAAAAACTATCGTTAACATATATATTAATAACTTACTAGTATTTGCTTTGTTGTAAATTCCGTGCTCTCTCTGAGGAGGTCGCAGTGCAGGTGACAGAGGGTCAGGTTATTACGTCTGCTCTCTCTGCTAGTTGATAATCAACTGAGTGCAAAATGGTGTCTCACTTGTATTTATAAGTTTTACTGTGTGTCACTTTTAATTTTTTTAAAAACTGCGTTCGTTGTGTTTTTTTTAATGCTTTGTTTTACTGTGGAAAATGATATTTTAAAAATGCTTTAAAAGAAATAATGTTTTTAATCATTTGCTCCGTTTTGGCATCCATCTTGGAACATGTCTTTTGGTATTGTTTACATAGAAACTGTGGTAGGACAAATTTTACAAGTGAGATGGGTAAAATGGCGCCTACGTGTATGTGTGTTATATTTTCGTTAGTTTACTTACTTTGCTTACTTTGCGATCTATTCATGTTAAAAATGTGTATGCACTGTAATTTAGTTTTTCTTTAGTATTTAAAAACTTACAAATGTCCTAAAACTGATTTTTATGGGGAATTTTGAGTATTAATTTTAATACTCGAGTATTAATTTTAATACCCGAGTATTAATTTTGTACTTCTTTTTAGTCGATTTACGTACAGTTCTTCTCCACGTTTTAATACACTTCCCCACCCTAAAACCCCTAATTTCCCTGCATCCCGTGCCAGATTTTATTGTACTTTTAATTTAAAAAAAAAAAAAATCGCGTTATAATGGTATGCGTTGTAATATACTTCGTTGTAACAGCACTTTTCATTATTGTAATAGGTTTGGCGTTGTAACAGAATTCGTTGTAAAGTAATGCGTTGTAATAGTACTAGCGTTGTAAAAAATGCGATGTAAAGGTATGCGTTGTAATAGCATGCGTTGTAACGTCATACATCCCTTTACGTGATTGAGGGTTTTTACCTATATCAGATACAGCCACCTGAACCCTGGTGCCAGCAACAAGTGATCCATTCTCCTTTGATTATATATGACTAGCTGGAAGCCGTTTGGATCACAGCCTCTTCTTTTTCCCTATTTTTGATTATATCATAAAGAGTGGTCATTAAAAGCAGTACAATCAGTACTGTTAATGTTTTTAGTTTCAGAAGAAATTGTAAGTTTAGAATCTTATTTGGATACATAATGTGGAAAATTCAAAACAATAGCAATACAAATAAAATCAAAGCAATAATATAAATGATTCCAGTATATACATATATGCATCTAAGAGAGATTTCAGTGTTAGAACTCATGACGTCTAAAGTTTCAGACCGTTACCTAAAAATATTAAAAATACAAAAATAAGAAATATAGCATCAAGTGATTTGTGCAACTTGGCAAAGTTCGGCACAAAAATATCAAGGCACAGTTCAATAGCTCCATTCAATACGGAAAAAAATGCAGATCAGCTTTGCTGATAAGTATATTCAGTACAAATTGTGTCAGTCCCTCAAGTGGTACACCAAGATTGAAATTCAGATCCACAACAAAGATTGTTTAAAGGAGGTTTAGGTGAACTCGCATTGTTAAAACAAAAGGCAATAAACATCTGCTTCCTTTCATTTGCAGCCAGATAAGTCCATTCAGGAGTTGAGTATACTTTTAACTGGGTACTCTCACTCTTTTTGATCTATTTACAGCTGTTTGCTCATCATCACTGTTGCTCTGATCAGACTGTTAAGAACTTTCTGGAATAGTTGGTGGTACTCGTCCTTTTGTCAAACAGCTGCTTAAAATCTCACCTCTTTGAGCTCAACAGTCTCTGGGTGCAACTCGCTTTCTTGTTGCACTAGGCCCAATCGTTATGATCTGTATCTGTGCTAGTTAACACTGTTTGCTGAGACGCTTCGGTACCGACAACAGTTAACTTTCTGAGACCTCCCACAGGCCAAACAAGTGCTTTCCCAGCAGCTTCCTGGTCCCCAACAGCTTCACTAGTTGGATCCCTTTGTCTCACTGAAAACACCGGCACATAGGGAACAGGTGCTGTTGTATCATCAAGGAGACATGGGACTCTGCAGGTCTAGGATCCAGGCACCCAGGTTGGGAGACATCCGCAGTTCACAGCGGTGTTGATGACTAGGCTCACCTGGTGCGGGCCTCTTCCGCGGGGGTTCAAAGCACGATTTTCGCACGTGCTTCTTCACCATTACCTAGTCACCAGAACTGAGGTCATGGCACTGTTCCTGTTGAGTTGCAAGGGAAGCTTATCCAACCAGCTGAGAGTCAGAACCTACCACATCAGCTAAACCGTTGCATTAGTCCAGGATGAAACCATCTACTATGTTGACTAAAGCATTCACAGGAACAACTGGCTGTCTCATCACTTGGCCCATTATTACTTCTTGGGGCGACAGTCCTGTTCTCCTGTCTGGTGTACTTCTCATTCTCATTAACACAAGAGGCAATGCATCGGGCCACTTCAAAGACATTGAAGCGCACACCATCTCCAGTCTGTTTTTCAATGTATTGTTGAGCCGCTCCACAAGTCCAGAAGCCTCTGGACGGCAACTGCAATGAAGCTAATATTCAACCTGTAGTGCTGAACATACCATTTTCAGAACCTCATTATTAAAATGAGTTCCTCGATCTGACACAAGAGAAGTTGGGAATCCAAATCGTGGAATCAACGCTCATAACAATAATTTTGCTAGAGTTATGCTGTCATTTTGTCGTGTTGGATAAGATTCAAACCATTTTGAGAAAATGCATACAATAATCAGTAAATATTTTAAACCGTTGCAAAGGGGCATTTCAATGAAATCCATTTGCATCTGGTTAAAGGTATCTGCAGTTTTTCGTACATGACTTATGGCAACTTGTGTTCTTCTTCCAGCATTTTATTGCTGAAATACCATGCAACAGCAGTGTTGTCTGCTTTCTCTGTGATGCTGCAGGGGTCCAGCCCCTGTCCCAGCAGCGATTTCACTGGGTGTGGATCTGAGTGGATTGAAACTGGGCATGGGGTTGTCAGACCTGGAATTATTTGGTCTGAAGACACTGGGCTAGCTGTAATGGCCTGGCTATCGCAAGTCATAATGACGGCTCAATGGTCTCAATGGTATATATTTATTTTTTATCTGACTTTCAATTCACTGCTGAGTTCTTCAATCATATCACATCATTTAATTTAATTCAGGTTCCTCTTTTATAACAGTGTGTAGCGATGTCATGAGAACTATCAGATGTACAGGATCAGCTTGTTGCACTTGAAAGGCACAGAGCTCAACTTATAAAAGAATGAGTGCCGTGCCCAGGGCTCCAGTCAGAAGTCCACAGCCAGTGCTTTAAATTGTCACTGCCAAATGCCAAGGCTGCATAGCCTTGAATCCACCTCAGGCCTCTTTTATACACGCTCTGCCTGTTTATATCACTCTTGCATGTTCCTGCTTGCTCCTTTTGTGGATTATTTTGTCTTTCTCCTTCTCACTCTTTCTGTTTGATGTGTTTTCCTCTCTCTTGCTCTGGTAAATGTCTGATGTGGAAAAATAAGTGCCCGTCCCCAAAAATGCCCGGCAACAACCGGCTCAAATTAAGCACTGAGACCAGGACAGGACTGGCCATAGCGAGCACTGGGCATTTCCCCGGTGGGCCGCCAGGGTTGGGGGCCGGTTCTGGGCTCCTGGGGGCCGATTTTGTTACAGGGCCGTTTTTGCAGCATAGTAGCAAAATCGTCCGAAACCAGCCTTGGCAAACAGCTCGGCCGCACCCCCAATCCCCCGGGGGGCCGGCCGAGCACTTTGCCAGGGCCAGTTTTGGTTCCCAGTCTGGCCCTGACTGAGACTACAACTAGACACGCCATTATTTTACCATACTCTCATTTACGCTCAGGCATCGCAAGCCTAGAACCTGGGCTTTCAAGGGTTCACGTGCCTGGAGGAGAGTGCTAGGGTATCACGCTTTCATTTTATGTGATTTGAAACAAGTGAAGCATATTGCGTCCTCATGGCCTTCTGAGATGTGACTGTGCTCCCATAACGCCCAAAACATGAACTGGGTTCTGGGAGGAATCCCTACCTCTTCACTGGTAACATTGCAAAAACAGCAAGTCATTCCTCTGAGAAAATACATGTGTGAAATGTGCAACAACTAGCCAAATAACAGTACAGTTAAGAAATAAAGAAGAGCTTCAAAGAGGTTAATTAAAAAAGCCATAATTTGACTTAAGTAAAATGTAGCAAAAATCACAAAAACCTTGAAAAAGTTGCCTCTTATTCTTTGGCAAATGGGGGAAAAAAGAAAAGCAAAACAGATCTGTGCCATCTCTGTAAATGGGCCCTATGCATCCTTTGTTGCTGCCCTGGGTGTTCAAGTAGCCAAAGTAGCCAAAGTAGCCATACTGATTTTTGAATTTGGTCCTACTGAAAGTTTTTATGTTCAATCTCAAAGAGATTTCGGGAGGTCGAAGATCTGCAGTGGGGCAAGCCTGGACACTGCAGCTGTAATGTGGTCTCTGATGCGTTAAGTAAGCAGTCTCCCTGTAGCCTCAAACCATCTGAAAGAGCTTTCAGAGCAGGATAAATAGCCAAGTTAAAGCCGCTAAAGTCTGGTTTCTCTTTGGACCCTCTTGGCAGGTTTTCCCATTGCAGGAGGTTTAGCTGAACAAGTTCTAATAGCTTACATGTACAAAGATTCTCAGATTACCATGACTGTTTCTGTGGCAATCCAAGTATGTTGCTCCATAAATAACACAAAGGTGTGCAGGGTTACCAAAAGTCAGTTACTTTATTCTTAAAGAAGATCCCATCCCTCCATCCACAAGCTTATATGGTGTAACTGTCACTGATCCCTCAACCCTCAACACGTTCCATTACCTGGTTGTGACATGCTATGTGACATCGCGGTGTTCCATCAATACCCAGGTCTAACAGCCGCCCAGCTACCGCACAACCATTTCCTCAGACTCTACTTCAGACTCCACTCAACTTTTTCACCATTTTCTGAGTACACACAACACTGCTTTCAGGTCTCCAAGAAATGACTAGTTTCAACAAATACACTGGAACTCCTACAGGCCGTCTCAACATTAGCCATGCCCTCCAACCATAGATGTAAAATTCCTCAGAGGCAGACAGGCTTCACCTGCAGGATGTTGACCCGGTTTAGCTCTCTGGATCGGCAGCAATTTGGTGTCACCAGTTGTTGGGCAAAATGGTCGATCAGAAGTTGAAGGCAGAGCTAGTGACATCCCTCTCCAATAGTCAGGAAAGTCTTCTCTCCTCTTCCCTTCCAGATTCTCTACAAGAAGTGGCTCAAGTAGTGCATTTTTCATATTAAACTAGACAGTCATTGGTGATCAGCTTAGTCAATTCTAATAAAGTTATCTAGCAAAACTATGCACTTCTTTTTCTACCTACTCAAATTCATGTGCATAAAAAGATCGCACGTGTACAGTAACCGCATATAACACATGTGACTGATATAAAACTCTCTCCTACGTTGTTATTCCGACACCGCCGCACTCAGTTCAGCTGTCATGGGATGTGTTCTCCTCTGAGCCAACACTTGTTCTAGGTTTCCTATGGAGCCGTTCTCTACTGTGTGTTCTGGTTACATTTTCTGAATAGCAAAGGTGTGAATTGAATCTATTCAAGCACAGGTGCCATCCTTGAAGCCCCAAGTGTTTCCACTCTCGCATCCTGGGAAGTCTGTTGTCAGTCATTTAAAGTGGCAGCTGGTAGGAAGAAGCCCACAAAGGTATGCATTGGGTCTCATCAGAGACAAACATTTGTATGTCTGATAACAACACTTCAACTTCATCAATGGCCCTTTCAGTCCAGGTCACCCCAATGGCATAACTGTGGTTTTGACAGGACGTTCCCATGAGAGAATAATATTTCAGGTCATAGCAACTTTACATGCATGAACCTTTTTAGGAAATTAGAGTTCAACATTGCCGAACAGTGTTGGCCATAGTAAAAGGATTTCTTATCACAACTGCTAGACTACATGGGTCCTTGAGACATATTATGATTTCATATATTCGCTGCTAGAACATTCTATGTAAAGCTTTCCCTAAAAATGTTGTTTCGGTAAGGCAGGTGCAAGTGTTTGGATCTGTTGGGAGTTTAGGTATAGAGTAGCAAAGAGCTCGAAACAGTGATTGGCTGCTGAAGTAAATGGGGAAGATGAAAAGGTGAAGAGGAATTAATACATATTTCCAACTAAAGCCATAGAAGAAGATTTTGGGTCCAGGAAAAGAAGTACTGTGTTACAGAGACATGTTTTTTTTCTTGGCACCATTTCTTGAGGTGTCAATGGAACGGAATATGGCAACAATGCAGACATTTGTATGTAGACAGAAGGTACCCAGCAACCTCAAGCGCTAAGAGCATATAATTATATTTAACATGAAGACCTGATGAGATGGTGTTCCACCATAATATTAACATTTAAATATCGACCTGCACGTATATATCGACTCTCCAATATTGGCTACCTCCTTTGTGTGTGTGTGTGTGTGTGTGTACGTGTGCCATAGACACATTGGCAAAGTTTTAAGTCTTTACCATATATTCAACCAAGAACAAAGATTTGCCGGTGTCCACACTGATGATCCGTAGGCCAACAAAAAGACTGTGCAAATTAGTGCGATCACATTCATTTGAAGTCTTTACATGATAAATACAAAAGAGTGTAAATTGGTTACGCCCATGCTTAAATTAAGTGGTAGACTGATGCCCCTTCTAAAGTATATAGAGAAAGAAAATATATGAAGGGATTGTAAAAGAAAAAGAAAATTATAAGAAGTTACACAATTTGCACTTTTACCATGATAATTTCAATATAGGATATTTCTTTTCATCCTGTTTTATTAAAATTCCTTTGTGTTGTATATAGTAAATATTTTTGTTAGGCGTATTTGTGTGGACATGTCTTATATGGAGATGACAAAGCCATTACCAAGAGCTTGTGTAAGCTTACTTCACCATGATGATAACAATTCCTTGCACGCTCAATGCATGGGCAGAATTGAAACTTTGGCACTGTGCTCTCTTTAAGGCACAGGATAGGAGAAGTGTTGTGTATTTCTATTTGTACCCTGAAATGCTATGCAGCACGCAGCACAGAGACTCCACTAGCTGGTATGAAATAGTTATATTGGCACACTGGTGACAGAGAACTTTGTTATTGTTTTTGTCATCTGTGAGCATTGTTCTATGAACATTCTGAAAGTGATAGAGCTTAATCCCAGCCTGTGCAGTCCAGGGTGGGTTTTAAAAATAACCTCAAGATTTCTCCTGAAATTGTAAGCATCTTCACTACACTTGTGGGATAAGAATGGGATGCAAAGCCAGGTGTGCTCAGCACAGTGGGATTAGCGCTCGGCTGCTTTGGTCTGTGATGGACGCACAAGGCAACCTGGACTGAAGTTGCATCCATGTGTGGGAAACACTGGCAGATGGAGAAATAGCTGCAGAGACCGGGAGTGTCGTTGTGCAGCTGGTGTTTGAAGGTACTAAGGCTGCAGGGACTTAGTGCTGCTGACGTTCAATGAACATATAAAGGAATAAGTCTATACATTGTAAATTGTAACTGCAGTTATATAGTGCTTACAACCCCTAATGAGTCAGTAAGTGAAAATATCTTTATTCGATGGAAAGCCATAAAAGTATTTAAACATTTCACTACAGAATCCAACATAATTAGTAAGTAGGTTAGCCCATTTTTATTTGTCTTGTGTTAGTTGTGTTAGGATTGTGCTCTCAATTTCCTGTGTGTTTAGTAGACTTTGGGTAGAGATAGAATGAAAGGAGTGGATTTGAAAAGGGAAAGTAATGAGTTGTTTTGTAAATAATGGCCCTGTGTGTGCTTGTTAGCTTGTTGGCATGGTTTAAAAGGAGGGGTGAAAGAGGATGTTTGGGAGTTCAAAGTAGTCAGAGGATAAGTATGAGTCAAAGGGTGAAGGGATGTGAAGGACAGACTGTTTTTATAGCAA
This sequence comes from Triturus cristatus, assembly GCF_964204655.1. NCBI lineage: Eukaryota > Metazoa > Chordata > Amphibia > Caudata > Salamandridae > Triturus > Triturus cristatus. Next base: position 1,059,944,068 of record NC_140593.1, on the reverse strand, counting down.
AATATGAATACTTTATACATACACATGATCAGCAAAGTTCTCCAAGCACACAGAAAACCAGAGTTGAGGTTGTGTTTCAACAGTTCTTTTATTTCTTTGTTATCATATACGCCGTTTGCCAACATGTGTTTTGTCTCTGGCTGTTCCATTCGCCGCAGACTTTATCAGGGCTTTACATTCAGTTTCATTTGCCTATTGTTGATTTGTGTATTATATGCGAAGCTTTCGCGAGTACGCCATACCATTAGTCTCAAGCTGTCTTAATCGTGTGTGTGGTACCCTAGATTACGTTGTAGGCTGATAATTTGTTCAATCGTATCTTGAGTACTTCCTCAAGATCATCATAAATAGGAAAGATTTGGGGACGCAATCCCCTAGGGATTCTATGGAGTTTCATGTACTGTTTTAGGGTGATAGCATCCCATCATTTGGATTGTTTATTATTCTTCAGTCTTTCTATTTTTTAAAAATTTCTCCTTGAGACCTGCATTTCTGATTGATCTAGTTGGTATTGCTAGACCTGCAATTAAACTATTAAACAACTCCTCTGACATTTTCTCTCTCATTTGTAACTCTGACATAGCGCACGTTAATCATAGCTTAATTATTTTAGAAAGATGCCATTTTCTTGTCCCAACTATTTGATGTCTGATGCCTGTATCCTGGGCCAAATGGCTAGGTGTGGTTGGCAGTTGGTCTTTGTGTATTACTCCCAGACAGTGAAGCAAAGAGAAGCCAGGTGTTGGCAGGATGGAACACTCTGACTTAACAGAGGCAGGAGCTTTCACTTATCACCCATGCACATCACAAAGGCCTTGCCTGAGCACTCTCGCAAAGGAGTTTGACACTCTTCTATTGTGACTCCAGACAATCTAGGGCCAGGGCAGGGAGGCAGGAAATTCCAAGCACCTCTGGGGTTGTGAATCTTTTGGAAACTTCTCACACTTCAAAGGAAAGTCCAGGTATAAATATTGGATCTCAGGCACCAACCCTTCAATACACTTCTGGACCTGTGGACTCTGCCAGGAAGGAGAACTGATGTGATGCTAAAAGGACTGCAACATTGCTGGACTGCTGCGCTTAAGGAATGCGGCCCTGAAGGACTGCTTCATGCCTGTGTGAGAGGGACTGGACCTGCATCTCTAAACCCAGGACCCCCAAGAGCTAGTTGGCTGGCCTCCTGATCTGGAGCCTCGGGGACATAAAAGACTTCCAACAACCTTGAATCCAGCAATTGGACTCTGCCATCTGTGAGTTCTACCCTGCCAAGTGGTTCCACCCCAGTCCTGGACCCTTGGAAGTGTTCTTGAAGGTGCTCTGCCAGCCTAGCTGGTGACCCAGCAGAACCGATGCATCGCCTCTGGTGCATGACAATTCCTGGTGCAAGGACTTCACATTGCCCTCGAAGCTCACAGCGTCATCGAAACTGCCACTGTGCGACGCATCCCCTATGCAGGACCTCGCATCAGCACTCTTGCTGACGGTAGCCTCGAGGATGATGCAGGTTTCTGTATTGCACGCCCTGGAGCTTCTTTGGAACCAGTCGGCACACAATGCATCCTTGAAGCAGGACTTCACATATCAAGCTCTCTAGTCGACTGCCTTCTTAACAACAATGCAGGGTCTTGCATCACAGCTTTGAAGCTCCCCGGAACCAACCCTGCATGAAGGATCTTATTCCCGAACATCACCTTGCCTGTGCGACACAGCCTCGACGCAGGACTACATAACTCTTTGCAATCAAATCCAACCTCACCAATGAGATCAACGCCCTAGGCGGGACAGACAGGACAGCCTCTGCAAGTCCAGACAGCTATTCGACATAGCCAAACTAGGCAGCAGAAGTCAAGAGAGCGGGCCAGAGATTGGGTGAGTAGGGCAAGGCTGCAGGCTTCTGCATTTTACATCAATTGGAAACACTTGCACAAGCTATTTGAGGCTCGCAGGAACGGGATTACTGCTAGGATCTCGTCTAGAAAAATGCAGTGCAGAATCCTACAACAAAGATACAAGGACACATTCAAAATAAGAATGTTTTTGAAATAGAGGTCCTCGTTCATCACACAAATGACCAGCAACAGGACAGACTGGATGACTCTACTAACCTTTGTGGCCGGGGAATTAATCCGAACTGCTCCACGCCCATTTACAATTCCGGAAGGGCGAACATACAACAACAATTTGGTGACCTTTGCACCCCAGATATACCACACATAGAGCCCATAAAAACAACAGCAATATCAGCCAGTAAACTACACTCAGGGGCAGAGGAACCCACAGGAGTTGTCACGGGCCAATATCCCTAAATCCATTGTAAAGTATGGCCCGGAACAAATTCTGAACACAATAAATTCCTCCCTGCTGGCAGCGGTAAAGGCACTTATCTGGCAATCCCTCAAATTAGAGATTTAGGTTGAATTAATACATATGCTTGCGCAAAGTGTCTTGACAATTAACAAAAAGGTGGACATGATTAATTCCAAAGTTGACCAGTGAACTACCAGAGAAAACGGCCAAGTGGGCACCACAAGTCCAGCAAAAAACTTTAGTGAAGCAATAGTTGAGAAACTAACTACACTGCCTGACTTGCTAACAATCTTAATAAATCAATGTAGGGAAGCATGGACAAACTACACACAAAATAGTAAAAACTCTGAAAAAGAGGAACCACACCCTGGAGCAGCAACAACACAGACGGAACCAGAAGCAAAACTTGGCACAGCTGTTCCAATTAGCGTCATGCTCCTGGGTAAAAGTGGTAGCCCCGCAACTAGCATAGACAATGGACATCAAAGCAGGAAAACAGGCCAAAGAGTAATTGAAGGGCAGCTTTCCAGACGGCAAAAGAAAAAACTACGTTAATCACTGAAAACAAATAAAAGGAAAAGCGGAATGATATTCACACAAAAACAGTGTGAAAGGATAACTCTCCCAAACCAAGTCTGCAACCAGTCTGACACTGGCACTGACAGCACCGAAAAGGGCCCATCAAACTATCCTATCTTCCAAATGAAAAACAGCACTATAGACTAAGCATCCCAGGCAGAAAACTGCCAGGAAACTTCAATCTCAAAAAATCAGAACGCTAAGAACACAGAAGGTCCACATAAGGCGAATTCAATGCATTCCGATATCCACACTGCTCCCAGCTCTCTGGAACAATCCTATGCCGAGGTGGCAAACACCAACCAAAGAAACGCGGCTAAAGGAATAGAAAGTCGGGAGGCAAGGGCATTGGCTGAGATCAGCAAAAGCACGATAATTCGAACAACAGGACACAGATCTACGGAAATGGAACTGTATGAGAAGTTGGAGATGTCGACATCGGCATTAGAGCAGGACTCTTGCTCATCAAAGGTACACCCACCACCAATAGAAATGCAACACAAAGGCCAAAATAAAGCAACTTCACAAACTACGATAGCATGGAAGATGTCACCACTCGATCAAAGGGCCCAGATGCTTAAGCAACCTTTTAGTATTAAATCAGATGGCAAAACACAAGTTCCGCCTTCAATAACGGCCAAACAAGGATTGCAGATCAAACAAACTCGCCAGACAGGCAAAGACATGAGATTGAGGGAAAAAATTTGGGAAAAGAACATTTGGCAGACTCAGTGCATACAGTGAGCTTCACCCCCGAATTTGAGACAAGATCCGGGCTACATCTTAAATCGCTGAAATATCCTATATCTCCTGTCGAGCATACCCTCACTGGCCTACTTAACATCAGACCACCTTGCATCGGTGCACTATAAAAACTACACCTGGATAAGCCATAGAGAGTTAACCCTAACAAAGTGGACCAGCAGGCTAGACATTCAAAACATCATGGCAGAAAAAGATCTACTTAAGTATTGGGGGATCCGCGTAGATAACTGCCCAACGGAAAAGTATCCCCAAGTACTATTACAGAGGCTGCACAAACAAGTGGCGCAAGTACCAAGAAAAGCATACTAAGGGGCATAAAATCAATCCTGAGTCAAACCTGCTATAATAATATTAAAATCAAGCTTTACAAAGGCGATGCTACCGGACATTGCATAGAGGTAATAGCATCTCAGGATGTCATTGCAGAGGACTGGGCCTGGATCTCAATGGCACTGCACACCAATGGGAGGACAAATCCCTAGCACAAGAAAGTTTTCGATCTTGCCCGGATTCCAACATCACTGGATACCAGGGAAGGCCCAAACCAACAATTTCAGAGACATAAAAGAGGCGATAACAAGAACTAAGATCAGATTAATAAGGTTGAACGTGGCTGGGATCAAATTGACTTTAGCTAATAAAGAATCCATGGAATTCCTCAAAACAGGAAACATTTTATGCTTACAGGAAACATGGATGATAACACCAAGTTCTATTAAAGATTTTCAGCCGACCCATACACTGGCCAACAAGAAAAACATCTTTGGAAGACCAATTGGTGGGGTCTCAATCTTTGTAAAACTAAACCAGCAAGTGCGAATCAAGGAATGGCCCACGCACTCACCCGATGTTCAGATCATAAATATAAAAGGAATTGGATTGGAGGGCATCCCAATCACAATCGCAGTCATTAACCTCTATGTTAATCCAAACAAAAAGGTAAAAACCGCAAACACCAGGATGATCACTTGACTAATTAGAGAATATCTCTATGATAACCCAGGGCACAAATGTATTATTACCCAGGACTTTAACATGAGAGACCTGTGCGAACAAAGCCAAGGGGATAGTGGGCAGAATATCATGGAAGCGTGCATCTATGAATTTAACCTGGAGTTCGTAAACCAAGTAGGGCAGCCAAACAGGAAACTACAACCTACATTTAAAAACATCTCCACGTTAGACTACATCTTCCTGAGCAAGAACCTACTGAAGAGGTGTGAAGAATATAAGGTGTCACACACCACTGTGAGCAATCATCATCCATTATCCATCCTCGTCAATATAAGCACCCTGATGCATGAGGAACACCTAACTGCTGGCAAAATGGTTAATTCAATCAATGCACCAGCATCAATAAAAATAAAAAAAATCAAATGGGGAACTTCCAAGCAGGGCCAGATACAACAAGTGGAAACCGGCTATATGCACAACTGACCTTCAAAAAGCTGGCCAGAAATCATGACCTCGCTATATAAAGCTTTGATCGCTGGAAGGCAGCCCACATATAAAGGCAAATGTACTGGAAATCGGCCAAATAATATCCTTGATAACAAAGAATTCAGAGATAGTAAAAAGAGGTGCCGTCTGGCAGAGCTACAGTACAGGAGAGTAAAGTGCCCACAGACGGAAAAAATCTTGAAAACATCTAGAGAACTGCATAAAAAACTGTCTGGCAGTTGAAACAAACCAACACAGAAGAAAAATGGAAACACATTTATGCACTGTTAACACCCAATAAGAACGGGGAGTTTTGGAGCTGTGTTAACGGTCCAAACGGTGGAGGCCTTACAGATAACGCTGTACTTGCCAACAAAGGGGCAGCCCACGCAACAAGGCTATATGTCGACCAAGACAAATCCATGGCAAAAACCATGGAGGTAGCAGGCAATTACTCTGATGAGAATGAGGCAGAGCACCTAGCCCCAACAGAAAAAGAAATCCTAACTACACTCAAGGGAATTAGGAAGGATGGAGCTCCCAAGCAGCTTCTTCAATGAAGATCAAGATTTTTGGGCCCCTTACATACATAGCCTGTTTTACCAATGCTGCAATACCTCGGTAGTACCGGACGCATGGAAAGGTTCCATCTTGCATCCCATTTATAAAAAAGGGGATCCTTCAAAGCCGTAGAACTACAGACTGATTGCATTGTCGAACGTTGATGAGAAGGCATTCGCAAAAGTGCTGCTGAAAGAGTTAGAGGCATGGATAACAAAAAAACAAATCATACCGCAATATCAGACAGGATTTCGGCCAAGCTCATCTACACTGGACAATGCCACTGCGCTATGATACCTGGCAAGCAAGGCCACAGAGGTCGCCACCCCTCCACTATATGCATGCTTTGTCGACTACAGTGCCGCCTTTGACGGCATCGACCGTAACATAATGTGGGCAAAACTTGCAAAGTGGGGCATCCAGAGGAAACTCCTGGCTGCCATCATGTCACTTCACACCGGCACATGGGTTCGCACTAGGCTCACACAAACATGTGCAACGTCTAAGATCTACATGAACAAAGGGCTAAAACAGGGCTGTGTGATCGCACCCACACTGTTCAACTTATACACTGCGGATCTGGGGGAGGCGCTCCTTAAAGCCAACATCTTTCCATCCAATCTGGGCCATCTCAGACTTCTGATCATGCAGCATGCAGATGACCTTGTTCTACTGTATCAAACTAGAATAGGCATGAAAATGGCATTAGAGACACTACACCTTTATAATATGGAAAACAAACTTCAAGCCAAAGCAACAAAAACAAAGGTGCTGGTTTTTGGCCATAAACGAAAAAAGTCACTATTGGGTTGGCATCTCGGCCCGTTAAGGATTGCTACTGCTCACAAATATACTTATCTGGGAGTACAATTCTCAGACACAGGCAGACCAACACAGCAGGCCAAAGCACTTGAGGCTAAAGCAGCTACGGTTACACATGCTTTATGCAAATTAAATCATAAGCTTCTAAGTCACTCAACAGAGGGCATTCGACGAGTAATGCAAGTAAAGCTAATTCCAACACTGAGCTATGGCCATCTCGCCTTTCCTGGCCAGCTTGCCAATAAATTGGAGCGCCTGCACACCATTGCTCTTAAAAAGGTTTTAAAGTTCCATAACCAACAAGGCGCACACTGATCCGCCTGGAGTTCAATATTCCAGCAATGGATATTGAATGCAAAAACGATATAGTTACATTTTATCCTCGAGTGATCAAGGCAGGTCATGGCACAATCAGGGAAGCATTACAAACAGTTTTTACCGATAACACTAGTCGCTAGGTAAGGTATCTCTTGATGGCCAACAAGACATTGGGTCTGCCAGTTGATTTTTAAACGGACATACCCTTAACAGTGGCCAGCCAAACATGCCTTTTAAAAAAGCAGGGCAAGAACACCTGAAGGCAAGAGGATCTCGAATGGATTATATATATCCCTGGAGCAGAGGACCTCGTCTATTCACACAAAGCCACCTCAAGTCAACCATACCTGAAGGCAGGATTGGGAAGGCAAGCCCTACTGAATGTTCTGAGAACTAGGCTCCTAACATTACCAATACAGAACTACAGGGCACACTGGAAAAACACACCGCCAAGAAGCAGTGGATGTCGCTTGTGCCAATACCACATAGAATCTGCTGAGCACATCATCTGTTGTTGCCAAGCTCTCTTGGGCCCGAAGCGACTATATCTAAGAACTATGTCCCTTCAAAATGGTGTAAGATCATGCAAGGAGGCTCTAATGTTCTTCTACACCACCACAGTGCCGGTGGATCTCACACGAATTGGGAAGTTCTATGCGGCAGCGGGAAAGAATCTACGATCAACGCAAGTACCGATGATGAAAGTAAAATAATACATGAGCCACTGATCATCTATCCTGACAGTAACACTTGCATCATGATTCTATACTCCGTCCACCCGCGTTACTACTTATTCTTCTATATTGTATAGTTTACTTTGGGAGGAGCACTGTCCCTCAATGTATCCCACATGCCTGCCTACGCATACAATAATCACATGCATGCCCCTACGACCTGCATGCCCCTACGACACTATTGCACAATCACGCACCTATGCCTCTCAGTTTTACCCGGTGATGCCCCTTCGTTTTCCTTTTATGTTCCTTTGCTGTTCTTTTATGGGTCACACATGTTATCCCATACGTTTGCCCACATACATAGTAATTACATTTATGCCTGCATGACACCCTATTGCACGCCCAGGCACCTATGCCTTTCAGTCTTGCTCGGTGACTTCCCTTTGCTTTTCTGCTGCATTTTTAGACGTTCTTAAACTTTTTCGGGTCATTCATGTTTTAATTCATTTTAGACCTTTTAATAATCAAATGTATTTTTATGATGTAACATGTACTGTATTTGTAAATTATTATAGGTAATCATACAATAAAGACTATTTTATAACTCTTTGCAACCAGCATTTAATGTACTTTTGTTCAGGGGGCCTGACTGGATCCCTGTAGCCGACCCGCACTCCATCTTGGTCAGCCTGAACCTGTGACTATCGCAGTACAGAGCACCAGATACCCACAGTTTGCTTTATGGCAATATTTTCACTTATATCTTCAAAATCGCATATCTCTGGTTCTGATTAGATGTTTGTCATTTTGGTCCTAAATTATTTATTACTGTTTACTCTATATTTCTAAATTGGCGTGGCATTTTTCTTTTGTTGTGTTGCACTTTGTTACTGTTTGAAGCGTTGCACAAATACTTTACTGGTTACCTCTAAATTAAGCCTGACTGCTCTTTGCCAAACTACCAGAAGGTTGAGCACAGGTTATTTTGAGGTTTGCTTGTGACTTCGCCCTGACAAAGATTGTGGTTGCTGCTTGAGTAGGGTTTAATCACTTCACCTGGTAACCCAATTTCTTACAGAGGGTATCACAACCTTGTAGTTATACATCTCCTGCTTTGGTGAGTTTTGCTGTTTCTTTAAATATGATTAATGAATCCTCTTGAAATTCTCTGCCTTGTTAGTACTTACCTGTAACAGTAAAAAGAAGACATGAACTCTAAACTGATATTGATATTCTCCGTGACGACAGCAGCGACCAACTACGTATTCTATTTTATTTTGTAATGTAGTAACATCTGTTACTAACTTAGTAACAAAAAGGTTTTTTGGGAGGGTTTCGAACCTGTACTATATGTATTTATCGTGTGTAAAGATGTTGAAAAAATAGCGTGGAATTTTACTAACCTCAAGCTTCATACAATATCTAATGGAGCTATTTTGGAGTTGGAATACTGGCGATACAGCTTTGAACTACACTATGGGGAAGGTTTTTACGGCAAGTCTGAACTAGCAATATTAAAGCATGTTTAGTCACACAGCAGCAAAGAGTTCGGAAACAATGATTAACGCCTGAAGAAAATAGGGAAAAAGTGAAAGGTGAGGAGGAGGATGATGGATACATATTGGCAACTGAAGATATCCAAGAGAATTTTGAGTCCAGAAAAACACAGTGTTGGTCAGATATATTTTTTATCCTATGTGCGATTACCTAAGAAATCAGGAAACCGTATATGGGAGAAATACATACATTTGTGTTTCGATAAAGGAAAGTCAGAAAGCTTTAGAACTAAGAGCATATGATTTTTGATTACACAAATACCTGAAGGATTATGTTGTGCCTTAATAGCCAAGTTTAAATATCGACCTGCACTTACATCTACTACACAGTATTGACTACCAGCATAAATCATCTTAGTTAAGAATAGCTACTCCCTATTAATGCTTGTATGTTGGTTCTCTATAGTGTATAGTCAGCATATGTACAGATCGGTGTTCTGTACCTTACTATTGTTACATACAGTAAAAGGGATCAATGCAATTTGTACTCATATTCCAGATTGTAGAACGTCGGATCTTGTTAAAAGTGGTTCTGGAACCATGTAATCCATTAAATCGTGGAGGTGAAATAATTTACACAAACCATACCATGATTCCATACCTAGTGTGAAACATCAAACACGTGGTTTGACATTATATGAGTGAAGAAGGATTGGTTGTAATTCATTGGACTCCACCAAGTTGTGGTGGTTTTACCTAACATAGTAGAAAATTAAGCCATATGAAAAAAGTTTGGGTTGTCGATGTCTGTACCAGATGGAAAAGTTTCATTTTGATATATGCTTTCATAAAGAACACTATGATTTGTCACTGATAAAAAATGTTTTAAAAAAGACAAATGGGCAGAACATGTGGGGGCCCTTTATTGGTTTAAAAGGATTCATATGTGGGAGTGCCACAGATCTAAAACAATATAGCTGAAAAGGTTTAATCCATAAAAATGTTACGTATGTCATCTCAGTAGCTGCAAGATGTCGCAGCACTGGATGGTGGCTGGTGTCAAATGCGGCAGAAAAACCTAGATAGCACAGATATCTCTGGCTTTTATCATCACTGTCAGCTCCTGTAACACTAACACCTTTGCACCAGGTCTAAAACCTCTGAAAGAGTACAAAGTGTTATTTTTATTGATAATTGAGCGATAGTGCTGAATTATCGAGCAAATCAACTGTCATTTATTTTATGTGGTAATTGATTGCTAAATTTAAGTTTTGTGAAACTGCACCAGAAGTTTGAACATTTTACAGTGGTATTGAACTCTACAGAAATTGATAGATAAAATGATGGTCACTGGACAGGGTTCACTGAGGGAACCTTCTCTGCAGCTGATGGCCAGGAGTTAATCAATGTATGTACCAAATTGAAGCAAAGGATGAAACCCCCATATGAACACATCTCAACACTAGTCAATTTAACAGTGGCCTCCAACTTCACAGTCTGTCTTCCACACTAAAATAAAAGTCTCTGACATGCTTAAATGGCCACATGCTGTGATGAGACATCGTGAGACTAGTTGTGCAGGTTTCAGGGCACTCAAGTGCAAACAGGATTGATTCTCCATCACAACACTCTCCTGGAAATAGCTTTGGCTCAATGAGGTATATTAGCACTGAGTCATGGAGAAAGGAGCAGAACAGATAGAACAATCCATGGTGGTCTGTACAGTGTTCCCCAGTGTTGGAGGAACGAGGAAAGCATTCCTAACTACCAAAGATAATGTGCCGACAGAGAGGTAAACTTGCGGTCACCTAAAGAATCAAGTTTAAACATTATTGCATATAATTAATATATTTATTAAAAGGCAATAAAGCACAAAGGTATGACATTGAAATTCTTGTACAGAAGCATCAGACACCAGAAACAGAAGATAAAACCCTAGAATGGCACGCACTTGTGGAACAAACAAACAAATCAAAGCATGTAGATCTAAAGAAAGAATGACAGCATGCTTGGAACAGACATTTAATTTTGCGTACCCATCATGGAGAAGATCACATATACTGTAGCTCTGCAATAAACTATATTTTTCCTGGACACACATAAAAGCCAGGAACACAGGACCCATCCTTCTTGTCTCTAGATCCAAAGTTATGCAACTTGCTCGTTAGGCTGTTGCACATGGAGAGAGGTCTTCTGGTATACAGCAACTCTCAAGATAATGGTCAGGACCAAACACTTCTTTGTACAGCCTGCGTGGTCTTGATGCGGCTTTTTGTCTCATCTCTTTTCACTGTAGCACCTTAACGCCCGTTCATTGTCAGAATGGTGCTCTGTAGTATCACAGCTACCCACTCATTTATAGAAAAATATGTTAACATGGTGGTGCACTATGTGGCAAGTGACTGTAAGTTTAGTTTTTATTTATGTAGGATCTTCTGCCAAAAAGGCAAAACAAACAATAAAACCATATATATTTATAGCACACTCACTCTTCATTATTTGTAAAACCAATAAAACCTTGTGTAGCTTTGATACATATTACATAGAAAGGAGATTGCTCACTTGTAGTTATGATTTTTTCGCATTAAATCCCCAATCAAAGCGATGCCCTTTTACAAGCACAATTCCTAGTTAAGAACCCCTTAAAAGTAAATTCAGAACCACAAGCTAAAGAGATTGTCAAGGTGATAAAATATTATCCTTCTCTAGTCACAATCCTTTAGGGAAAAGCAGCACAAAGCCATTAAACATGAATGAAAGTGCAAAGGCACCTCCTTAAAATGTGCAAAGCAGCAGGTAAAGTGCTTTATAGGAGTTAAAGTGCAACGAAAAGACTAAAGAGCGGCATACACCGATGAATCGATTAAAGTGGCACTTAAATTAAACAAACGACTTCGGGAACTTTGAGGAGTTTGAGAATGTTATATGTTGAATTAAAGCGCAGAAGAAGAACTGAGGGATAATTGCTGCATTAATGATCACAAGCTCCCATAGTTTCCCTACCATTATAAACAATCATGAGATCAATCTTGTACTTGCTGAACATTTCTGTCCTGAACTGTATCTAAACATTTTCCCAACATGAAACAGTACTTTGCATTTTCACATTTCATTATATAACACATTAGCTCTGTGACACGGCAAATATGCTGAGAATTGCACGTTTGATCACACCATAGCCACAAATGTACCATCGATGGTTCAACCCTCTTAACTGTGCCGGGTCTCCTCAGTACTGCTCCATCTGTCTCTGTATTCTGAAAAGGGTGAAAATAGGGACCCTATTTTTAACTGATAAGTCCAATTGCCAACCATGTTATGTTTGTTATGTTAATTAAATTTTACATCTCACCCGAAGGGTATCTCAGTGCTGCAAAGAGTCACAGGCAGTCAGTGAAATCGGTTAGCTAGCAAAGATTTGAGCATTTTCCTGAATTTATGGTATTCAGTGCAAAGACAGATATCAAGAGGTAAGCTGTTCCAGTAAACAGGAGCCAAGTAAGAAAAAGCTGTACCACCGCATCTTGTTAGTCGTACTCGGGGTACACTCAACAATGCTTTATCTATGGGCCGTAGATTTCTGGCTGGTGAGTATCATTTAGGTTTCTGCCAAAGGTACCTTAGAGCTTTACCCCTTAAGGAGATGTAAGTAATTCAGCAGATTTTAAAAGTACTTCTCTGCCTAATTGGTAGCCAGTGTAAAGCTTTCAGCAATGGGACCAAGGCGGCACCCGACGAAGGATCGAAAACCAGCCTGGCCGCTGTATTTTGCACTACTTGTAATTTAGCCGTAAGGGTCTCATTTGCTGCTATCTATGCTGTAAGAAAGTAAATCTACCATATTATCTGGTTTGTCATTCAAGAAATGCCTTAATCCTATGGAGTGAAAGAGGCTAAACAGCTCTGCATTAAGTTTTATTTAAAAGTCAAGGTTTTCTGTAATGGCAAAACCAAGCCCCTTGCTTAAAATGCTGCTTTAGTCATTATCTTGGATATGCGCTGAGACATCAAAAATTGTAGAGCTTGTATGTTTTGCTGTTATCATTGTTACTATTTGTAGAGCTGATTCCATGTTTGTCTTTCTCCTGGTTGGCACGTTCCTTACTGCCTACCACGCTCTTTGTCTGCCCCTCCCACGTTGTGAGTTGTAGTCTAACAAAGATTGTTGTGTTGTATCTAAATCCAGAAGTAGTTATTTCAGGTTTTTCTTGTTCGCCTGAAAATGGCCTGGTCCATGTTTATAGCTTGTAGCTGTATGCTGTCATGGGTGTACACAAATGTGAACGACACAGCAAATAACCAATGAATGAAGAGTGGTAGCTGAAAGTCCCTATAAGTAAATATATTATACACATAATAGTGGTAAAATCATATGGTCTTGGCTAAGAGCACTAGTCTGTACCTGGTCTGGTGGTTCAATGCGCTAATTTATACTCTTGAGAAATCTGTGTTTGTTCTCCTAGCCACAGGTTTCAAATCCTGGTAGGCCATTTCAGACTTTCATCCTTCCTGGGTCAGTAGAATGAATTGAAATTGGTAGCAATAAAAAAATCTATTATTCAACACCAGGATGCCCTGTGGGGTGAACTCATGCTTTGCAAATACACACCTGATGTTAAATTCTTCATCTGTGACATTGCCATTGTGACTCTGTAATATTGTAATGTATATTTATAGAGAAAGGCTGCTGCATTTACACTCAGAAGCACAACACATCCTACTACATATTATTCATAATTTATTAGAGATATTCCTATGTGGCCTTCACATAGCCACAGTGGAGCACTTTACACGTAACTAGATGTAGACAAACAGGAAAGAATGCATACAGCAATTGCGAAGTGTATGGGGGAGTGAATAGTGGAGGCAGTCAGCTATTAAAGATGCACTTGAACATTACTTCCGGTGGATACATGCAGAATAAATGGATGCAGCTTTTTTATTGTCTGCAAGAACAGAAGAATGCCACTGCAGTTATAATAAATAGCAGTGTGGACCCCCTTCACATTCATTGTAATTGGAAGGTTGTAGTCCACTGTCAACAAACAAGTACAACAGGATATAAACAAGACTGCAATTCCACTTTCAGCAAGCAAAACATGGATAACAAAATGTATTGGGGCATTCCTGCGGCTGTTGATGAGATCAGTGGTCTTTTACCATATGTCACTCATATCACTGATAATACCTTCGCTGCAATTACACTCAATTGCAAAATGTATCCGAAATCACGTTAATTCTAAGTCGATCGCGGCAGTGCCGTTTTCAACACAGAGATATTCCTGAAATGGATGCTTGTATAAATAAATGTGCCTCACTGCAAGAAAACAGATAGTTTAAAGAACAGCCATTTGTTGAGTTCATAATGTCATCATTGATTATGATGATTGTAAGAAATTGAGTAATAGTTGAGAAGGGTGAGAACTCCACTCAAATAAGAAACACAATCCTTGTCAGGGTGAACCAGAGAAGTCCCTAAATAAACCGGTGCTTATCCATGTGGTAGCTTGGCTTCACCTAAAGGTAATGTGTAAAGTATGTTTTCATCCCTCAAACAGTAATAACGTAAAAACATAAAGCATGAAAAATCCTTAACCAATTTTAAAACTTGGAGTGGAGTTTTATAAATGAAATGGCACTAAAACAACAACAAAACAAGCAGTAGAACCGAAGGTTAGAATTTCTATTTGAAAGTAGCACCAAAAAGCACAAAGCGCCATACACAGGTTGTGCTGGACGTAGTCAAAGATCAAGGACTGCCGTGATGGTGTGTGGGTCGGATACAGGGACCTGGTTTGTCCCAGTGATGAGTTTACATTCTCACTGTCCAAGTCCATGCGGAGAGCCTCAGCTGGAACTTTTCATTGGCGGAGGATGAGAGGAGTCTGCCGTTGGCATGATTAGGAGGTCACCCCTGGGGCTTCTTTTTCCTTGGGACACCCTAATGGTTCATTTATGTAACCCTTGTATCATTGTATGTGTTTATTCTGTCTTGGTCCTCATTTTTGTTCATTTTTGTATTTTCCATTATTGTTTATGTTCCATAACAGTCCTGTGTGTTTTCTGTGACATGCTATTTTTGCATCACTTCACGATATATGGTTGCTTATATACAGTGTTTACAAAGTCTCTCTTTGGTGTCTTATCGTATTATTTTGTTACCATTGGCGAGCAATTGATTTGCCACATCACCAAGATTGTTTGATATTAATGTTTTGTAAAAGAAATATATTCTCCCCCACAGAACCAATTGTGGGTACAAGGCAAGCAGGTCCAATCTTCCTTCTTCAGCCAGCCCGGCAGTCCTTTTTCTGAATCTTTTACAGGTCCACGAGTGCTCTGATGAAAGGTTCTAACTGTGCCACATATATATTTAGTGCAAGCCTTTGTATGTGGGGAAATTCCTGGCCTATTCCCAAACATGTTCTGATCAGCTTTCCCCCTTCCCATGGATTTGCTCCAATCTGTTTAGGGGTACAAGGGCAACTGCAGGCCTGGTGTCCAGTTCCTTTGTGTGCTGCAGGCATGGTCCTTTGAAGTGTAATCAGTGCAGGGTGCCAACCATCTTGTCAGGAAGACCCACTCACTCTCCAGACAGACCTCTTATGTCCCCATGTCTGGAAGGAATACATAACAACACAGGAGACCCATTCACAGTCATGTGACACTGGTCAGTGGCAGAAAGGCACATGTAGTTTAGGAAGGAAAAGGCCAACTTTCTAAAAGTAGCATTTTGAGAGTAATAACTTAAAATCTGACTTTACCATTAAAAAGGATTTGAAATTACAGTTAAAATGAGTGGAAGAAGCATTTCTCTATCTGTTCCAAAACCCAAACCGAAGTTATCCCTTATTAAGTGTAATAAGGTAACCTAGTGTTAGTTTACAGGAAAGATCACGTTACTACATTGAAAATCAAGTTTAGGAGTTTTTCACTGTCCGGACATGAAACACTTAAGCACACTTCCTACTTTGCATCCTGCCCTATGAGTAGGGCCTACCTTATAAGTGACCAATAAGTATTAAAAGGAAGGTTTAAGCCTGGTGATAGGTTTATTTTGCCAGGTCGAAATAGCAGTTTTAAACTACATTACAGGCTACAGTGGCAGGCCTGAGGCATGTTTTACAGTGCTATTTTAGTGGGTGGCACAATGAGTGTTGCAGGCAAGTAAAAGCATTTATTTTACAGGTCCTGGGTACAAGTAGTACAATTTACTAATAACGTATAAGTAAATTAAATGTATCAATCAGATGATAAACCAAGTTAACCATGTCCACAATGTTCTCCACAGTATGTTGTGCTCTTCTTAGTATATTAGGTTCCCTTACATTGTCTACACTGATGGCATTTGGTGCATATGTGCATTACCCTTTAATAGCTTAGCACACAAAGTGCTGGCCAATCTCCTAGTGTGGAGAACAGTTTGCTAAACCAATTATGGTCCTACACCCTACATTTATACACTTTTGATACATGCCAATGGCACTGGCAAGTTAAACACACGTTAGTACATAAACTGTGAGTGGCACAAAGACCTTTGGTTACATTGAAAGAACAATGATACAAGTAGCAAAAGAAGAATTTCAGGCTCATATTCCCATTTTCCAGTAGACATTCAAAGAAATTAAGTCCAGAGTTTCAGACAACATCTATTTTGCTTCTGGGTTAAATCTTTTTTTTTTTAAAGCACAAATACATTCCATGTATATCCCATGACTATCCCATGAGAAATTCAGATGAAAAAGTCAAACGAGTCACCAGGTAAGCACAGTAAGAAACAAAGTATTTCACAAAGCTTGTGTGTATATCATTTATAATCTTTTCGCAGACCAAAAGTCACTAATTGTTTCCAATGAGTCATGAGAGAATGTGAGACAGCAAAGTGAGAAAAGAATTTTCAGCTTAAAAATATGTTTAGCACTTTATTGTCCCTTTGCTGTGGAGAGATTATTTCCTGTGCCTGCATCTAATTGGTCGTAAACTCCATGCTACCATCCTTGGATCAGATGAAACCTACCATTTCCTTATAATATCATGCAGAGCCACATCCCACAGACTGCAAAAAGGAGCTTGCATAGCATACCTACAAGAAACAGATGCCTTTAACTCATGGTTCATTCTCTGTCTCGCAGGGTGGCCACCAATTATTTTAACACTCAAGGCAACAACTCTTTGCTTATAACAATCACTTTTCTCTTCCGGTTCCCGGGACTTAGATCTTGAAAGAAAGAAAGGCAAACAGCTTCCCTCCAGCAACACAGGTTTCTTCTGCACTGCTACTCCTAGAACTTTATCTCTGAGGGCTGGTAAGCAAAGGACTCCCATACATTCCCCATGTTCATTTCTGTTTTGTGTACCTTGGGGAGAGTCTGTAGGCTTCTATCATCCCAACACAGCCATGACTTAGTTTGACTCCTAGCAAGTCAGCCTGCACTACAATGAAGCCAGAGGGGGCATCAGGTGGAGATTTATGGGGTACCCACTGCATCGGAAGTGTATTGCTCTGAGATTGAGCATCCACAATCTCACATTTCTCTTCGAGCCTGTTCATAGCCTCTGTTGCAGCCTTCCAGAATGAAGACATCTAATTCAGATACAGGTAAAGTTATCTACCTGATTTGCAAGTATGCCAATTTCTCAGCCTCCTGTGTTTTTTCTCAGCTTCTAATAGACGACTAGTCAGGCCCACCAGCAACCCTTAATGTTGTACATTGTGGCTTAATGGAGCACTGTTTTCCTTCAAGTCAGGATGTAAGGTCAATCAATCAATTTAGTCTTTGTTTTTATTATCATAATCATTAAAGACTATAAATACATCTATTTGAAAAGACGGCTATAAAAGTCATATTATCCTAAGTTATCTGACGATTCCATGACCAGTAAAACATTTAACAGAATAGATTAACATTAATATAAAAATACACATTCAGTTAAAAACAATTAAAAATTAGTAAAAATACTTGTTAAAAACATGGCCAAGTACACATCAAACAAATACTTTCAGTCTTTTAGCATATACAATTTGTCCCATCATTGAGTCAAGAGGGCAAAACAAGCACGTTATTTTATTAACAGTTACGTCTGCCTAGACAAAAATGGGACTATAATACTGTAGGATTAATGTGCCCTCATTTTAATAGCTCGAATGACCCACATCCAGCTCAAGAATTTAGCAACAGCAATCACTATTGGCTCATGAGTATTGGTCTTCAGAATCCTTAATGCCTCCAAACCAGATCTTGTGCCCAGATTTAAGCAAATTGGTTTCAGCCATTTGTTTCTTGGGAACGGATAAGCTGGACATACAAATAAAATGTGTGCTAGTGTTTCACTCTCAGCTGCACATGTAATACACTTGTCGTCCATCGGTAAATGCCATCTGCTTGTAAATAATTTTATTGGGAGGGAACCCACCCTAAACTGGTGGTACAACTTCCTCTCATTTGGTTTAGTAATAAGGTCCCAGTAGACTTCATACTCGGTATCTTGTTTCAGCTCCAAAAATGCCCTGGACAGTGTAGGCCTCGTGATTGATGAGAACCGATTGATCTTAACCATATTCCAATATGCTGCCTTAAACTCTTTTTTTGATGGAAATGGGTTACCTGCTGGGTCCTCCCACAAATTGCTCATCCCCATATTAGTCAATGTACTCTTTATCTTACTTAGCCCGGAGATCTTACATGAACAATCAGCCCCCCGAACTTCGGAAAGTGCTTTGGCATACAAAGACAACTCGGGAGTAGTCCAAAGCCTTCTCCAGAAGGCTATGGGTCTATAATGTGCTTTGTCCTCTATGATGTAGCAGCCCAGGTCTAAATAAAGGGGCATAAACGGTGTTGATTGCGAGAGGCCTATTAAAGTTCTCACAAATTTGTTTTGAGCTGTAATCAAGGACGATAAGTACTCAAAGCCCCAGAGCTCAGCACCATACAAAATTGAGGCGGTGATTTTAAAATTATAAATCTTCAGGGCAGGGCCTATGGGCTTTTTCTGTGAGAGCCCCTGTTCTTTTATAAGTGCATCGGCTAATTGAGCATGTTTAAGGGACAATATATCCATCTGGGGCTTCCAGTTTAACTTCCTACCCAATGTTATCCCCAGATATGTAAATGCATTGGTCAGTTCTAAGAGTACATTATTCATCAATACTCTCCCTTTAATAGCTTTGTGTTTATGGATAACCATAAACTTGGTTTTCTCCACATTTACCACTAACTCATGATCGCAGCAGAATTCCTCAAATCTGGACAAGGCAGACTGTAACCCTTTTTGGGTCTTTGAGATTATCAAGGTATCGTCTGCGAAAATGAGCAGGGGTATCTTCATGCCAGCTAGTTTTGGGGCGTCTGTAGGGTAAGTAGAAAAATAATCAACAACCCTATTGATAAATAAAGAAAACAAAGTGGGTGGCAAAACACACCCTTGATGTACCCCCTTAGAAATGGGGAACCTATCCGTAACTTTCCCCTACGTGCCCCAACGAACCTGTGCATAGTTAGAATCATGTAATTTGACTAGGATTGCCAGTAATTCCAGTGGCATCCCCATATCCGCTAAAGCTCTCCAAATTTTATTACGGGGGACCAAATCAAATACGGATTTAAGGTCAATAAAAGCCGCGTAAATTGTACTCCCTCCGATAGTAACAACCCTCCAGTAAATTAACATAAACCTAAAGACCTGATCTATAGTACCAGTGTGTGGGCGGAACACTGCCTGGAGTGGAGTCAAGACGTCAGTTTCTTCTATCCAGGTCTGGATTCTACATAACACTAACCTGGCAACGATCTTTTGAAGGGAGTCAATAAGGCTTATCGGTCTATAATTACCTGGTAGGGAACGGTCCCCCCTTTTATGAATCGGGAGGATTTCCGCACCACACCATGAATCTGGGATGGGGGCGCTAATAACTATTGCGTTAGCAAGTATCTGTATGTAGGTTACCCAATTATCTTTATCATACAAAAACAAGTCCGCCAGTATACAATCAGGGCCGGGGGCCCTGCCTCTCGGGATCGATTTTAGTACAGATTCAACTTCTGTGCTAGCAAAATACAAATTAGTGACAGGTTGGCATTTGAAATTGATCATTACTATTGTTAGTGGCTGCAAACTGGGCCTCATAATGCGAAGCCCACAGCTCAGGGGCTACATGGTTGACTGGTGTTTGAATTAAATCGCCTCTACCCCATTAGACAAGCTGCCAAACTTTTACCATGTTTTTCCCTTTGCTGGCTAGAAGTAGATCTTGCCAGCGTTTCTCATCCCAATCCTTGTTTGCTTGTTGTTAGATTTTCTTGTACCTAGCCCTTGCTTCTTTAATGTCACCCATTACTTTTGATCTAATGGCTCTTGATAGAGACTTGTAGGCCTATCTACATGATTTATTAAACCAGGAAGCTGCCCTGTAACAAGATTTTGTGTTTGTTTTTTTTGTTTTGATAAAAAAGTTTTTAAGTTCGATGAACATGTCATTATGAACCTGCAAAACAATAGAATTAATATCCTCCTGTGTATCACAATTTTGAAGGGTATCTAGCGAACGTACAACCACAACCTTCATCTGTTCTAAAACCCAGTCGTTGTCAATAATGGGAGCCCATCTAACTCTCCTTGTATCGTTTGTAAGCGTAACATCTGCTGTAATCATCTCATTTGTCTGGTGATTGGGATTAAATAAACCCTGTGCCTGCAGAGATAGTATCAGCGGATTATGGTCGCTTTCATTCCGCTCTTGTACTGCCATATCTAAAAGGGAGGACCAAAATTCTATATTGAGGAATATATAGTCTATACGACTACTTCTCAAACCATTGTTGAAAGTATGAGAACCCATTCTGTCCGAATTGGACCTCCCATTCACTGCCTTCACACCCCGTTCCAAACACAAGCCTTTTAATTGTAAAGCTGCCTCAGTCCATTTTTTTTTAGCATCCTCCTCTACACTGAGATTACCATCGTCTTGGTCTAAGGGCTCAAAAGAACAATGGAAATCCCCTGCTATTATCAGATTGCTACTTCCCCTATTATCTCCTAAAAACCTATCAAGAAGTGTGACTATATTGGATCCTTTACCACCCGGCATCCCTTTTGCATAAACATTGATGATCAATATATCAGTACATTTGCCAGACGGAGCCGTATGGCCATAATATCTGGACTGTCAATAAATACTTCCTCCACCTTATAACCTGCTTGCTATCTAACCCAGAGAGCAAGTCCACCTATAGGTCTGCGTCTCTGTCCCCCCATCGCTGCTTTTGAAAAGTATAGAAACCCAGGATGATAAATTTGCTCCAATGACCATGTTTCCTGGAATGCCCAAATATCGTGGTTTTCAATAAATGTTGTCCATTCAGTTGAGGCCGTTTTTGAGGATAGTCCCGCTATATTCCAAGAAACAATAGACAAACTTGACTTTGAATACCCTTGAATCATGGTATTTGGTGTTACCTGGGAATTAGATGTGTGAACATTAACCAAAACTTCCGAACTAGAGATACAGGTGGGCGTAGGAAACCTTACTAAAGGGGTTTTTGTGGGGCCTTTCTCCCTCACCTCAAGACTCTTTTCTGTCCCACTTTGGCAATCACCACCTAAAATGCTATTACCACAAGCGTGACCTCCCCCTAACTTTATAGCATCCCTTTTTTGGGAAGATTCAACATGGTTGAATGCGTTTATCACTGACTCAGCTCCTCAGTGCCCTTTGTGTTCTTGAGTTTCAATTAAAGAGGGACAGGCTGTTCTTCACAGTCAATCTATATCCTCTAATGAGGCAAAAATTTCAAAGCGGTTGCTTAAAGGGACCGAGTGGTTGGGTTGCCCATAGGCTTGAGGTACCCCCCCCTCCTCGAACTACACCAAGTATCTCTATTTGGTTGGTAGAAAAAGGACTGTATACTTTATTTAAGGCTCCCCTAAGTATTGCTTCTGCTCCACTTGTCGGTTGCGTGTCATTCCCACCTCCTTTACACGCACTAAAATTAGTTGGGGGAGCGCTAAGGATACCCTGCTCTATTTTGTTAAGTCTTTCTTCAATCAAAATCAATTTTTGTAGTAAGGGATCTATCAAGGCTGAGAGTTTCAGTTCTAACCGTACGCAAAGCTCTTCCTCATTAGGTCGTAATAATGGGTCAGTCATGCCAGTAGGAGTGCGCAGTTTAATGGTATAGTATTGGACTTCTGGCTACCATCGCTCCCGTTAACATTAACCTTGCATTTGACTACTCTAGATGCCGGATGTTTGGGCTTAGATGGGCCTCGTGCTTTTCTTTTTTTTGATGGAGGTTCACAACTATCAACCTGGCTAGACTTCTGCCCTCTAGTTGTAACCTTAGAATTACAGGGAATGCTATCCGGGGTCGGAAAGAATAGGTGGCTCAGAGTCTATGAATACAGGGAGAGTTTAGCTGGGTTGAGAAGTTATTTAATCAATATGGACTTGCAATGGGTGGGATGACGATGCGACACTGCTGTATGATGGCTGTGGTTCTAGTGATAGCCTGCGTTTGGTTAATTGTATCTGATGAATTAACGCTGATTCTGCCCTAGAGAGGAATGCACCGAGTGTTCCCACGACACCAGAGCCAGCTCCCACCTTCCGTTTGCTCATTGTAACAAGCCCCAATGGCTGTTACAAAAACAAAGTCAATATTTTCAACAGTAGCATCTTACTGTCCAGACGTTGGTAGGATGGCCCAGCTCAGCCTCCATCGTCCTCTGACGGGCTCAGACGGGCCCACCCTTAGCCCGGGCTTTGCCCTGGCGCGTACCGCGCTGCGGGTGTAGAGGCTGGGCTTTATGCCCGAAGGTGGTTCAGTGCCTCCCCCTCGTCAGCAGCACCTGTGTTGCTCGCGTTGCACCCTGGATCTTGGAGTTCCCACCAGGGTGTATAGGCCGTGAAAGATGACGAAAATCCCGGCACAGTTCTTCGAGTACCCTAGGACTAAGGTTCTACCAGGGCAGAGTGAGATGAGCTGCACAAAACGGAGATGGCCCCAAAACAAAGTACAGGACTGCAGGCAGCGACAGCTGGAACCCGCGCTGCGGGTGTAGAGGCTGCGCTTTATGCGCGAAGGTGGTTCGGTGACTCCCCTTCGTCAGCAGCACCTGTGTTGGTTGCGTTGCACCCTGGATCTTGGAGTTCCCACCAGGGTTTATAGGCAGTGAAAGATGACGAAAATGCCGGCACAGTTCTACGAGTACCCTGGGACTAAGGTTCTACCAGGGCAGAGTGAGATGAGCTGCACAAAACGGAGATGGCCCCAAAACAAAGTACAGGACTGCAGGCAGCGACACCTGGAACCCGCGCTGCGGGTGTAGAGGCTGCGCTTTATGCGCGAAGGTGGTTCGGTGCCTCCCCTTCGTCAGCAGCACCTGTGTTGGTTGCGTTGCACCCTGGATCTTGGAGTTTCCACCAGGGTGTATAGGCAGTGAAAGATGACAAAAATGCCGGCACAGTTCTACGAGTACCCTGGGACTAAGGTTCTACCAGGGCAGAGTGAGATGAGCTGCACAAAACGGAGATGGCCCCAAAACAAAGTACAGGACTGCAGGCAGCGACACCTGGAACCCGCGCTGCGGGTGTAGAGGCTGCGCTTTATGCGCGAAGGTGGTTCAGTGCATCTCCCTCGTCAGCAGCACCTGCGTTGGTCGTGTTGCACCCTGGATCTTGGAGTTCCCACCAGGGTGTATAGGCAGTGAAAGATGACAAAAATGCCGGCACAGTTCTACGAGTACCCTGGGACTAAGGTTCTACCAGGGCAGAGTGAGATGAGCTGCACAAAACGGAGATGGCCCCAAAACAAAGTACAGGACTGCAGGCAGCGACACCTGGAACCCGCGCTGCGGGTGTAGAGGCTGCGCTTTATGCGCGAAGGTGGTTCAGTGCATCTCCCTCGTCAGCAGCACCTGCGTTGGTCGTGTTGCACCCTGGATCTTGGAGTTCCCACCAGGGTGTATAGGCAGTGAAAGATGATGAAAATGCCGGCACAGTTCTACGAGTATCCTGGGACTAAGGTCCGACCAGGGCAGAGCAAGATGAGCTGCACGAAACGGAGATGGCCCCACAACAAAGCCCAGGACTGCAGGCAGCGTCATTACTGGCTTGAGTTGCATCTTCTCGCTACTTGTAGGCTCTGTTTCAGCTGTAGAGCCAGAGACTAACCCTCTGTGGCCCATTCGCTGTGTGTTACCCTGAAAGTTTAAGAAGTCTTCCTTACCCCTCCTTTTTGCCTCCAGCTATCCCAGATACAGGAGATGCTGGCTGGTAGGGCAAACCATGAATGTTTCAGTCCTGATGAAACGGTCTTGTGTAGCCTAAACCCACCAAGACACCAAACCATCTCCCTGCTGCACTGCTTGCAGAACAGCACCACCGACTCTGTCATGGCCTGATCCCACCAATGACAAGGGGGTCCATCTGAACCAGCCACTGTGGCACCATGACCCTCCTGCTGGTCCACCACACAGGCCATAATCCCGCCTTCCACCAAATCCACCATGGCTCCATGAAACTTTGGCGGGATCTTCCTCCCTGCTCCATGGACTCTGCACTCCGTAGGCTACCGTGCACACTAGGGCGCTCACTAGCATTTCCCATTTGGGGAACTATGGGCCCTGCCCTGCCGCCACCAGCAGGGGTTCAAATTGCAGCAGTTCAGGCAGACTGACAGAGCAGCGAGCCACATCTACCCTCCTCCTGCTGGGTTGTTGATCCCACTTTGAGCCCCCGTTCCCAATGTTTTTGATATCCCCAGGGGTTGAGGGAAGTCGCAGGAGGGCATGGCCTAGTGAAATACATGGGCCCTAACAAGAGCACACCTAAAATGCCTCCATCCTGGCCTGTAGCTGGCCCTGACCCCAACTTCAATCTCTTAAATGTTACACTTCAAAGTTAAGTTCAGGCTGTGCGTTCTGAATGTGTCTTTTTCTGAGTGGGCCTGCTATTGGCGAGGTTTTTTTAAGTTGCTTCATGTTTCTAAGATGCATTGACAAGCTGCATTTATTTACAGCTATGATTTAGGGTGACTTTTATTCATCAGATTCTACTGTGACTAGTTTAATTTCACTGCTGCGTTTTCATGCATTGACTCGGCAATTCATTTAACCGCCTCTCACGGTTTTTTTTCTTCTTCCTACTTGAATAGTTTTACAGTAAAGCAGTGAACCAATCATGGGCGATGTCGCTAAGAGAGATATGTTTTTTTATGAGTGAGTTATCAGAGACCTGTCTCTTAGAGACCCTATTTATTTTTTTTAAAAACTATTTCATAAGCTTCCATTTGAGTAACGTACTGTATATAAAAGGGGCTGGAGCGGCGTGCAAGCAAATGAAAGAAAACAGAAGAACATTGTTTTCCAATTACTTATTTTCCAACCTGATGGGAGCAGACAGTAGTTACAGTTGCTGGCCTTAGGTGTCAACATTGCTGGTTTATGATCTCCGTATTCAAGAGTTTGTGGAACTCGGGGTGGAGCGGGCGGGGGGGGGGGGGGGGGGGGGGTGTTGGGGAGGGGATTCCAGGCAGATACACAGGAGCAATGGCTTTGTTAACCCTTCAAACGACTGGTTGCACTGCCACCGAGTAGGAAAACAGATTCAAGGCATCATTTGCAGATAGTGGAAAGAGGAAATGGCTCTGCGCTGCGACTAGAACAAGTATTTTACGTGCTCTTTTTTATGTAAATTTGTTCTTTTTTATCCCGCGTGCTCACTTTATATTTGTTCTGCCACATGAGAACGTCTTTGTTTTTCTTTCAGCCGGCTTTTTTTGGTACATCTCAACGTATTTTCTTATCTATTCTCTTGCCTTCCATTTGTCATCATTAGAACAGATGTTTGTTTCCTAATGTCTCGCTCAATTTATCTCAGACGTCTAAACCTTGTTTCCTTCTTCTTTTCTCGATTTGTTTGTTTCTCATTAACGTGGCATATATTTCCCTCATAAGGGCGTGCCTTTTATTCCCCATACCTGCCCGTAGTCTGTTTAGCAGCGTTTTTGGAATATGCTGCCATCCTGCGGCCAGGATGTGACTCATCAGCCCACTACTGTAGAGTACCTGAAGGGCCATGTACATCATGTATGTATCATGCTGCACAGACAGTACTCCAGTCCTGCCTATACCCCTCTGCCTCAGTTACAATCAGGGCCGGACAGGCCTTTTATTACACCGTGCATTTCCCTGGTTGGCTGGAGCCCTTGGACACCGATATTGAAATCCTGGGACCGCCCTTCCTGCCTCTGCCACATTCCCCAGCTCAGGGCCAGCGCAAGTCATGGGCAGTGTGGGCAGCTGTCCAGGGACTCGCACTCAGCCTACCAGCGTGGGGCCCGCACAAGTGCAACACACCTCCGGTCCTCATGTAAAAGAAAGGTGTCACGTAACAACTGGGCCCATGGGAGGCCCCTTCCCCCCTTGGGCCTCTCAGGGAAGGTGTGGGAAGGCCTAGGGGAGGGAGACTCTTCCTCTTGTCCCAGTTGCAACGAAACACATTTTGCAGGTTTGTCCTGCAATTAGGCCTCCTGCCCAGCTGCCCATTCAGAGACACTGTGGGACTCCCATTGCTCAGCACTTTAGTGCCCCCACAGTTTTAACTCACAGCCCACAAGCAATTCTCACATCTGCAGCCCGATAGGAGCTGTAAAAGAGGTTCTTGTAGGAGGCTGAGAGGAAGAGCTGCTGCCCAGGAGAAGTCTCCACAAAGCAGCTTCCGGAGCCCTGAAGGTGTCACTTATGTAAATTAGAGGGGCCTCACACATTCCCCTTCACCCGGGGCCGCAAAAATCCTAGAACCGGCTCTGCCCCAGCTCCCCAAGGTTAAGTACAGCAGTCATGGGGAGGAGTCAAAAAAGGGGGCAAGAAAGGAAGGAGGGGGAAATTAGGAGGATTAGAGAGAGAGAACGGATGGTTGGAATTAGATTGTGTATGCAGACAAAGGGAGCAGGGCTAGTATGAGCATTTTTTCCAGGGTTGATATTAGTTCCCCAGTCCAGCCCTGGTTACTACTTATCTGCGAAATAGGTATGGCCTAAACCAGCACTCTGCAGACCCTCTCAGAATAGAGAGCGTACATTCCTTCTATTTAGAAAATCAGTTTGTGCCGGATGTTATATCTCGCTTTGTGTTTAGACTTGTGAGACAAAGTAGCAACCTTACTTCAAAAAAGGTGAGTTTGTAAATACAGGTTCTTGACTGGTAATTCTTTGCTGGCATATATTTTTGGTGTGGGGAGCACACATCACCTTCAAATCTATTGCATATGTCTAGCTGCACAAGGTGTAATTGTAAGATACATGTGCAGCTTTATTTGGGGCTAATAGCCAGGGCCACTGGAATTATGTGGCACGGAAGGCCCAATTATGTGTCAGGGTTGAGTAAATTAAGCATCAAGAAAAGGCAAATTATGCGATGTAATGCAGCATATTTTCTGATGGTATTACTTCATTATTTTGTACTTTTTACACTGTCTGGGCATGGGGTGCACCTCATTAGTACCAGTATAATACCGAAATTTAGTAATAAGCAACAAGTGACCAGCCAACCTTTTCAAATGGCCTTCTCTCACACGGCAACACGTGTTTCTGCATTTTTAGTAACTTTGAACCCATTCGAGCTAGAAACAAAGTTTGTTTTTTGTTAAAATCTGTAGATTATGCATCAGATGATGGATTATGCGACAAATGTATAATTATGGAAAAATCGCCGTTGCCGCAAAAGTGCATAAATCCAGTGGCGCTGCTAATAGCCGAGTAAGTCCAGATGTTGGTATTTAGAAGACCATGGATATGTCAAAATGACCTGAACATGAAATTTCTCAGTAGTGGAACAGTGAGTGTCGTCTTCACTACAGCATTGCCTACCCATATCTGGCAGGAAGGCCCATCTCCAAAGTTTGCTACTCCATGAGGCTCAAGGCCAATCCTTCAGGGCCTTGTTATACAGCTTCAATTCATTAAACGTTTAGCTTTCTTTTCTGAAGCCTTAATGAGGAGGTTTCAGGGATTAGGGAGAATCAGGTTCCAAGAATGCACTCCTCTTTATATTCAAATATAATCCAAAACGTGAACGTTGCAAAATGTAATCTACTGCTGCAGAATAGCCCCCTTTCTCCTGGCATACCAAATCAGCAAGACAATTCTGGCTTGCTGCTCCTCCAAAGAATATGGAGTGGGCACCTATAAACCCTTTGTATACTAATTTATCACCAATGGTGTACACACAGTAAACCCAAGAATGCCCCCATTGTGAATGTGCCTTCATTCTTTAATGATGTATATATTTCTATTTCTTTTGTATGATTTTGGCAAAACATGTCGGTTCCATTGATCAGAGTTCTTTGAAACACCCAGTGTACACATTGTTTTCTTAGCCCACTGTCTTTCTTCAGGGGTACAAAACTCTCATGCTCTAATCTGATTAACATTCAGTGTGATGCTGCACAAATCAAGGATTTGTGTAAGAAATGCAGTATTATCGTGATATTTACAATTCATTTCAGAGTGTAATATGTGAACAGAAATCTAAAACGAAGACCAGGGAGTCTGTGGGGCTGGAGCAAACCTAAGCGCGCTTGTGTATTTTGGTCGTCCTGAGACGGCTGGCCAAACACACATATCCGCACTTAAGGAGTGGGGTGCATGTAGCACTCCTCTCCCCTCCCATGCCTAAGCACTGCCCCGCCCAACACCGCTGGCTAAGTACCGGCAAGTGCATAATAAAACGATGCAAGAATATCGTTTTATTTTACATTTGTTGGCTATGAGCCAAGCAGTGGGGCGATGGTCCTCCGCCATTGCGCAGGACCCGCCGCTGGATGTCAAGCCCTATCAAACCGGCCAAATGTTGGAAAAGATAATTCTTGAGTGGGGCACAAATGTGCCTAGGATGAGATGAGGGGCGCGTAAGCTCTGCATACAGTTCAAGATGCTCATTACAGAATATTAAGGTGTTTATTAACCCTTGCCTAAGCTTTGGACATTGGCCCCTACCCCAATAACAGGTAATCAAGCGTTTGGCCAGGATTAGTGCGAGTGCAATAAGCTTCTTATTAGCAGTGGGGACCTTCTCTACCCATCCCAAAAGGGCTACCCAGGGGTCTACTCAGATGATACACTCAAGCATAAGTGTCATAGTGCCTAATACTTCTTTCCAGTAGGTCAGCACTTCATCACAAGACCATGATAGGTGTAAAATGTTTGCTTCTAGTCTCCTGCACCATAGGAAGCGTGAATCCTCTTGGATGCCGAAATGGCACAGAGCCATAGGGGTGTGGTATGCACAGTGGAGGTATTTATAATGGGTGATATGTAGGCTGCTACTTTTGGATATCTAGCCCGTGTGGGCACAACAGAACTTCCAAGTGTTTGGAGATATTTATAACCCATTTCTTCTTTGCACCAAGACCTAGCTGAATTTTACCTTTTGGGGAGCTGGTCTTGTGTTGCATGATCCAGAACAGATATCAAAGACTTTGTAGTTGGGACACTAAGTCATTTCTCCAGTGCTGGCAGGTGATTTCGGCTCTAAGGGTAAACCGGGATCTGCAAGTCGATTTGCCCCACGGAGACGGTATTAGAATAAAGTGTTGACTATGCTAGAATGGGACAGTCCTCAAAACTCTGGATGTGATATGAAGGCACCTCCTTTGTATAGGTTGCCCCATTGCATGAATCTCTGTTGGCTCAATTGAGACCAGGCTATAGGTTCATGTGTTGCTAGTAATTACAGATGGTGGTGTGCTGGCAGCTCGGGGGAGTATATGATCGCCCTTCCAGCTCATTTCAACAGGCCTTCCAAGGCCTTCAGTGTAGTGCCTGCGTTGGAGGTCCTGTCAGGGATATTCGAGAGCGATGCACCAATCAGGGTTGTGAGTGGAATGGGGTGCACACTATCTGACTCATCTGATACATGCTGCATATAGGGGGTCAGGCAGTGCCAGTAATAAGCAAAGTGTGCCTGTGCACAGACAGTATCACTCAGAATCAGGTGCCTTAAAACCAGCTAAGTGGATGGGGGGAGTGAGTGTATCCCAGCTGATCCTCGCTTGTTTACCCGTCCATACTAAATGTAGCAATTGCGTTTTAAGTGTGCAGAAGAACATTGTATTGAGCACCAGGGGTATATTTACAAATAAGTATAGAAGTTTGGGTAGTATAATTATTTTTATTAGGGTGATGCGACCCACCAGGGACAATTCGAGCGTTAACCAGCACGTTATTTGTTCTGTTATCTGGGTGACTTCAACCCCATAGCTCTTGAGGATCTTAATTTTATTCTAATGGTGTAAGTATTTTACTGTATTGTGAAACCACTCCAGTGGGTAATCTGGTGTGAATTGCTTTATTGCGGGACTGAGCAGGGAAAATATGGCATTTAGACCAATTGATCTATATTCCGGAGAGTGTCTGAATCTCTGAATCTCATGTATTCTCTTATCACACAGCTAAGGCTGACACTTGGGTTTCTAAGATAAAGCGTCATATTAGCTATGTACAGTGATATTAGATTGTGGTGGCTTTGGTGGCGAAGTGCGTATTCAGTGTAAATGTAAACTGATACTTGTATAGCGCACTACTCACCCGCAAGGGTCTCAAGGCGCTTGTACGAATACCGCTGTGGAACCCATCCTGGCTTTCCCTGTGAGGCGTCCACTCCTCGGCACCCCCAAGATGGAGGCCAGGCATCCTTAGCGTTGTGGGGGCCGTTGTGGAGATTAAGCAAGCTATTGCCCAGAGTTGCAGAGTGGGACTCCATGATTGGAATAGGCACCGAGGCGAGAATTATGTCCGTGGAATTTTGAGCCCAAGACCCGCCAAGGCGGGGAATTGAACCCTGGTCCCGGGCTAGACCTCTGCATCAGGGTCTGCCGCTCTAATCATTGAGCCACACTTCTCCACTCCAGTGTGATATTGTCTAATCTTGGCTGCTTTAGGCTTGAGAGCTAGGGAACCGGATGGGTGATAGGGGACAGCCCTAGCAGGTCCCTCTTGAAATGGGCAGGAGTTGAGTGGTGATGTTAATTTGTAAAAAGGCAGACGGGCCGGTATATAGTCACTTGATCCAGTCGACGAAAGGGCTAGGAATACTCATACATGTGAGAATAGTGAAAAGGTATTTCCATTCCAGCGAGGCAAACTCTTTGGTGGTGTCTAAAAAGATAGCAACTGCATCCAAGTGTGGGTCTAGGTCATTAAGTAGTGCAAATAATGTGCGCAGATTGTGGGACGTGGAGCGACCTGGGATGAAACGAGATTGATGTGGCCTGACCACATCCTGTAATAAAAGGGTGAGACGATTTGTAATTAGCTTGGCTAGAATTTTGGTACGGCAGTCGATCAGTGACAATGGTTTGTAGAACTCTTATAGAATTCGGCTGGGAGCCCATCAGGCACTGGTGCCTTACCCACCTGCAGCTCTAGTCTAGCTGCACGTATGCCACCAAGTTCAAAAGGTTGCAGTAACATTTTTCTATGTGCCTCCCCAGCCAAGCTATGGCAGTGTATTGAAAGTAATTCTTCACATGTGCTGGGGGCAGTCGGATTTCAAGGCGTAGAGATCAGTGTAATAACTGGTGGATAGATTTAGTATCTAATCGTTACCCTGGAGACCATGACCTGATGAATCAATCAATCAGGGGATTGTAAGCGCACTACTCACCCGTTGAGAGTCTCGAGGCGCGGGGGGGGGGTCCGCAGATCTGTTTAAGCCGAAGAGCCAGGTCTTGATGGTCTTCCTGAAGGTTCTCAGGGAGGGGGCGCGTCTGATGTCCGCCGGGAACTCGTTCCCGGTCTTGGCCGCAATGTGAAAGAAGGCTCTGTGGATGTGGATGTGTGGGTGTTAGAACTGGGGGTCTTTAGTTGGCAATGATATACACCTTTGTCCAAATAGGGACCCCTGCTTCTAGTCAGGGAAAGGGGGATACACTCCTGAATAACCCCTGCTCACCCCCTTGGTAGCTTGGCACGAGCAGACAGGCTTATCTCAAAGGCAGTGTGTAAAGCATTTGTGAACACATACAGTAATACAGTGAAAACACTACAAATGGACACCACAGCAGTTTAGAAAAATAAGTAATCTTTATCTAGACTTAACACAAGACCAAGCATCAAAAATCCACAATACAGTAAAAAATGAGACTTTAGGATGGTAGAATTAGCTTAGTTCAATGTAGATGGTAAATGCAACACGTTACTCTCAAAGTACCTTGGATGCGTAAAGTAAAACAAACAAAAGGGTCGCAGGGAAGGTGATGCGTCGGTTCCTTGCTTCGGGGGAGGTGTTGTGTCGGTTCCTTACTGCAGCGCAAGAGAGGTGATGCGTTGGTTCCTTACCGGAGATGAGGTGATGCGTCGGTTTCTTACTGCTTTCCGGTTACGATGTGACAAGATGGCGTTGCGTTGCGATGCGACAAAATGGCGTCTTTGATGCGATGCGACAACGTTGGATGTTCTGGCCCTGCGACACGCTTCTCTGGTGATGCGACGGCGACCTCAGCGGCGGCGGCACGCTTCTCCGGTGATGCGACTGCAAACAGCTGCGGTGGCGACACGGTTCTTCTACGATGCGACGGCAACTGCTGTGGCGGCGACACGCTTCTTCCTTTTTGCGTCCGGCTTCCAACTCCCAGCGGCACGCAGTCTTCTCAGAGGGCCCAAACAACAGCAGGCACCTCTCTGCAGGTAGAATTCCCAGCAAGGGAATTCAAGGGGAGCTGGTGGTGAGGTCTTTGTGTCCCTGAGACTTCAGAACAGGAGGCAAGCTCAGTCGAAAGCCCTTGGAGATCTTCCTCAAGATGATAAAGTAAACACAACAAAGTCCTTTCATCCTTTCCTTGGCAATAAAGTAACCACTGCAGGCCAACCCCAACAGCAAACAGCACAGGGGCAGTAATCTTCCTTCAGCTTCTCCGGTTCTTCTCCTTGGTAACGGTTCGTCTTGATTCCCAGAAGTGATCTAAAGTTCTGGGGTCTGGGCCCCAATACTGCAAAATCCTTTGTTCTCTGAAGGCAGAGAGTGTCTGTTCCTAGTCAAAACCAGTTCTGTCCTCCTTGGTGCAGCTTCCTGGCAGGAGGTGGAGACAGCATTGTTGAAAGCAGACCTGGCCCAGGTAGCTGAAAGGAAATCTCCTCCCCTTACTCTCTATTCTATGAGGGCTCAGGTCAGTGAAAGGAAATCTCCTCCCCCTGCTCCCAATTCTATAAGGGTTCAGGTTGGTGAAAGGAAATCTCCTCCCCCTACTCTCTATTCAATGCAGGTCCTATTCAGCCCAGCCCTGGCCCATCAGACTACTGGAGCCAAGGCCCTCTCCAACCCCCTGTCACTCACAAACCAGACATGGAATACACAAACCTAGCAGACGCATACTGGATGGTTAGGCAAGAAAATACCTACTTTCTAAAAGTGGTATTTTCAAACAGAATGTAAAAATCACCCACACTAAAAGATATATTATAACATTCTGAGTTCAGGCATACTAAACTTTATTTTCCTATCTTGTTCCCTGGGTCAGTTAGGATTTATAAGATGTTATAATCAAACTAACCATTCTGGCCTATGGGAACAGATAGCCTTGTAATAGTGAAAAACAAAATTGGTTGTAATTCACTATCAGGACGGGCCACACACATCAGGGCATGTCCTACCTTTCACATACAATGCACCCTGCCCATGGGGGTACCTTGGGCCTACCTAAGGGGCGACTAACATGTAGAAAAGGGAAGGTTTAGTGACTGGCAAGTGTGTGCACTTGCCTAGTCGACATGGCAGTCCCAGACGGCACACAGGCTCTGCAATGGCAGGCCTTGGCCACATTTTACAAACTGCTTCTTTGGGTGGCACAACCAGTGCTGTAAGCCCACCAGCAGCAATTGATTTACAGGCCCTGGGCACACATGGTGCACTGTACTAGGGTCTGACAAGTAAATCACATCAGCCAATCATAGAGTCACTAATCCATTACAACAATTTACAATAGAGAGCATATGCACTTTAGCACTGATCAGCAGTGAAAAAGTGCCCAGAGTCATAAAACCACCAACAACGGGTCAGAAAAAAGGCTAGGAGGAAGGCATAAAGTTCAGGGATGACCCTGCAAAAAGGGCCAAGTCCAACAGCAGGGTTTCAGCTAGTGCGAGGTTGGAGGATCGGAGGTTTCTTTTGGGTACGTGGAAGTTTATTCTGTCATTGAGGTATTTGGGTCCGGTGTTGTGTTGGCATTTGTAGGCATGGGTGAGGATTTTGAAGGTGACTCTTTTCTCCACGAGGAGCCAGTGGAGCCTTCTTAGATGTTGGCTGATGTGTTCGTGCTGGGGGATGCCCTGGACGAGTTTGTCGGCAGTGTTCTGTATCGTCTGGAGTTTGCGGAGTAGGGATTTGTTTATGCCGGCGTAGGGTGCGTTTTCATAGTCCAGTCTCCTGGAGATGATTGCATGGGGGGGGATCCATTTGAAGGACTTGCGGAGGATGCAGAGGATGTTGAAGCAGCTGGAGGTGTCTGGCATGGGCCGAGGGGGTTGGCGGGCTTCCGAGGGCAGTTGCCCACCAGGTGTTGTCCCATGCTGAAGGGTTGGTTCTGAGGGCGAGGATTTCTGTATTCTTGGCATTGAGCTTTAGGCAGCTGTTAGTCATCCAGACTGCGACGTCCTGCATTGCTTTCTGGAAGTTGACTTTGGCAGTGGTGGGGTCTTTGGTGAGGGAGAGGATGAGCTGGGTGTCGTCAGCGTAGGATACAATGTTGAGGCCGTGTTATCGGACGATGGCGTGGAGGGGGGCCATGTAGATGTTGAAGAGGGTTAGGCTTAGTGATGACCCCTGTGGGACTCCGCAGGTGTTTTTACCGTGGGATCGGAGAGGAAAGGTGGCAATCTGATTCTTTGGCTTCTTCCGGTGAGGAATGATCTGATCCAGTCTAGGGCTGTACCTTGTATGCCGGCATCGTGTAGTCTGGCGACGAGTGTGCGGTGGGGGACAGTGTCGAAGGCTGCTGATAGGTCGAGTAGGATGAGGGCTGCAGAGTGGCCTTGGTCCAGGAGGGTGCGGATGTCGTCTGTGGCGGCGAGTAGGGCAGTCTCGGTGCTGTGGTTGCTTCGGAATCCGTTTTGGGGCGCTCCCTCAATTTCCATAATATGATTGGCAGCCCATGGGCACTTGATTAACGCCGCCAATGATTTCCCATGCCGATCACCCTCCCCATCTGAATGGGACATAGCATATTTGCATTATTATTCTCAGCTTGAGAGAACACAATGAATGTAGTCAGATAAAATACTCTTGCAACTGAATATATGAGATGGCTTCTTTCACCTCTCCTGACAGACGGGGTGATTGTCCGCATGTAGGCAGCATCTCGTGTTGTTAAAAAGCAACACTGCCTTCAGAAAGGGACACATCTAAGACACTTGCACACAATAAAATGTGATGTTAGTTACTGGCTCTGTATGAAATATCTCGTAAACGTACTTGGGTTTCCTTGTTGTCAGTTAAGGGACTGAGTTGCGATCTCTCTTCATTAAGGCGATTGAACTGTAATTTATTTATAAATAATTGTCAGGATTTCAAAAACCTTGCAAGTGGCCCGTGTATGGATGACAGAGCTAGATAGATGCATGCTGGCGGAAACGGAGGTTTTTGTAACAAGGGGATGCCCAAAAAAATGGGATCGTAAGTGGGCAAAATGGAACCAATATCGAGGAGAGCCGGTAGTATCCCCTATGGTGGAACTGGAAATGCGTCAACAGACAGAAAGAGCAGTTGGTATGTGTTGTATTTAACCGTTTTTCCTTCCCCTTGGTACCTTCCGTCCACCCCTTCCCTATACCCCGTATTAGATTGTTCGAGAGCTCACCTTAGAACGTTCACGGTGTGCCTCGCTGTGTTCGAGAGCGGATGACTTGAATAAAGGATCCACAGTGCTGATGTCCGTGTCAGAGTTTCATTATATTACAATACTGGCGACGATCCTGTAAGGGGGGCAGGACAGGTCATCTCCCCCTTCTCTGCTGCTCTCATTTATGCTTTGGGAGGAAATTTGCATTGCCGGTATCTACATGGTGTTCTCGGACGGATGTGGACTCTCACCCCGCAGCGTCTCCGATGGTTCAGCGCCTGCAGTCGCATGTGTGTCAGCTCAATGTTGGAAGTCTGGAGCGGACCTCTATGGATCGCCTTGGAATAAAGTTTTACCTCAGCTTGCTGTGTCCGGAGTGGGCGCAACCAGTTCCTTGAAGGTGCTTTGGCCGTACCTACAGATTCGCTCCAGCGAACTTATTCCCGAGTGACTTTTCATTCAGCGACTACTTCCGCACATCCCGACTGCCCTCCCGGCATTCCTTGTCTGCTACGTGTTTCCTGGGCGTCTACTCACGCCTCCAGCGGGCGGAACCCCTCTCAGTACGGTTCTTCAGGGATTGCGGTATCCTGCAACAGGGCAGCCTCCTTCCGGGCACGTTTTGGAGAATATCTTTTTCGGCCTCAAATAAAACGGTGAGGTGAAATTCCATGCTATTTCCTCGTTATTATTATTGCGCCTCTCGTGCTCAATTCCTTCCTTGGAAGTACTGTACTTTCTCCTAAATTAACCGGCTTGTTTCTTGTTGGAGGCCAGACTGTCTACTCGCCGGCATTCTTGTTTAATTTGTGGGACTGAATCTTTACCTTCCAACCAGCCAGCCTTGTTTGACTTTGTGGGAGCCTGCTACATTTCTTTACTCCACAGTGTTTATCTACTCAGTGACTCTGTTGTTTACAATAATAAGGAAAATCTGACTCCAGGATCTTCATTTTAGCTGTGACTTTGTTTCGTGCTCTTCTCATCCTTTATCCTCTAATTTCTGTCTGTTGGGATCGTTACTCCCCCATTCTTCTCCAGTATGGGCACACCAGGCTTTTGTCAACCCCCCTCATTT
Source organism: Triturus cristatus (assembly GCF_964204655.1). NCBI lineage: Eukaryota > Metazoa > Chordata > Amphibia > Caudata > Salamandridae > Triturus > Triturus cristatus. Next base: position 1,059,907,192 of record NC_140593.1, on the reverse strand, counting down.
TTTAATGAATGTGGAGAACCAGATATACATTGGAAGGAATGGACCAAACTATTTGAGTCTTATTTAATTGCCATGGGGGGAGAAAGGTTTTCTTCCTTACGCAAGCAGCACATTCTCCTACATAATCTGGGTGTTCATGGTCGCAAAGTGTATGAGACCCTGCCTGAACCGGATCTTGATGAGGAAGACGACCTGGATGCGTATGAAGTCACTTTGTTAAAGTTAGGGGCCACTTTGGAGATAAAATTAACGTTGTTTTAGAACGTCACAAATTCTTCAGTCGTGTTCAAGCCAAGAGTGAATCTGTGAAAAACTATATTGCGGCCCTAAGAGGCCTAACCCAAAGATGTGACTTTGGGGATCTCAATGACTCTCTTATACGTGACCAGTTAGTAAGATGTACGTGCAACAGTAAGATTCAAGAAAAGTTGCTGTCAAAAAATCCCACGTTGGAAGCAGCTATATCTATAGTTCAATCTATCAAGCACACCGCAAAGTGTATGAAGGAAATAAAAATATCAGAGGAAGTGGTGGCCGTAGTACAGTCTGATGTTCCCACAAATAGTGTATTGAAAGTTAGAAGTAGAGGGGAAGCACCAAACAAACCTATAAGAGTACATTCGGACCTTAAATGTTACAGATGTGGGAGTAACAACCATTTAGCAAACAACCCCGTCTGCACTGCACGCAACGCCCACTGTAACAAATGTAACAGGAGAGGACATTTAGCGAGGGTGTGTAGAGATGGAGATAGTAGTCAAATTAAAGCCATCAACGATGGCAACGATGATCAACTTAAATTTGTTTTTCAAGTAAAAAGTTCTTGTGGCAGCCCTGTCGCAGAGTACCCTAAATGCAACATCTTATTGAACGACAAACCCTTTGAAATGTTTGCAGATTCCTGCTCTCCTTTTACTTTATTAAATGTGGAGGATTACAGGAAAATTCAAGGTGATCCGGCCATGATAATAAATAAACCTGACATTACACCACATGGTTACACTAGAGATCCCATTACGCTAGTAGGCATGATGGAAGCGCAAATAAACTTCAAAGGTAGATCCACGGTTGGGAAAGTATATCTTGTAAGCAAAGGTTCTAACCTCCTAGGATGGAAACATCAAAGGGAGCTTGGTATTATTCTTGACCCCAACAGTAAGGATCAGGTCATTCTAGTCAAAGATGAGAATTTGAAAAGTCCCCTTTGTGACGAATTCCCACGCCTTTTCTCAGATGATCTTGGGCTATTGAAACAATTCCTACATAAGATAAAGTTAAAACAAGGGGCCAAACCGGTTGTGCATAAAACTCGCCAAGTCCCTTTACTTTTAAGACAACCACTAAAAGACGAACTGGACAAACTCTGCCACTTAGGTGTCATACAACCAATTGATGCCTCGGAGTAGTTTGCCCCCATTGTGATCGCTTCGAAAGCTAATGGGCAAGGCATCCGCCTGTGCATCGACTTACGCAGCCTCAATGAGAACATTTGGGTGGAGCGGTTCCCTCTCCCCAACATCAACGAAATGCTGAGCACTATGGGAAGAGCCAAATTTTTCTCTGTCATAGACCTGTCTATGGCCTATTATCAAGTTGAGCTCCACCCGGAGTCCAGGCCTTTGACCGCTTTCTCTTCTCCATTTGGCACATACATGTTCAGAAGGATGCCTTTCAGCCTTGCTTCAGCTGCCGCTGTTTTTCAAAAAATGATGCAAAAGGTACTGGAGGGCACCCCGAACAGTATGTGTTTCCAAGATGATGTGTTAGTCTATGGGGCCAACCAAGAGGAACATGATTCAGTGTTTAGGAAGGCATGTTCTAGGCTGTCAGAAGCGGGATTGACCGTAAAACGTGATAAATGTAAAGTCAAAGTAACGGAGGTTGATTACCTAGGGCACAATCTGCCATTCGAAGGGATTAGACCTAAGCATAGCCTAATTCAAGCTGTGGAAGATGCCCCTTCTCCCACGAATAAAGAAGAGTTAAAGTCGTTCTTAGGCCTGGTTGAGTACATGGCTAAGTTCATCCCAAGATTCGCTGAGAAATGTGAAAGTTTTCGTGAACTTTTGAAGTCTAAACAAGAATTCATGTGGGAAGAGAAGCACTGTGAGTCTGTAATCAACTTAAAGAAAGAAATCATAGCTTCACGTGCTCTCGGCCATTTTGACCATAGGAAAAAAACTATTTTAAGCACCTCGAACAAAGGTCTAAGGGCAATACTATCACAGAAAGGGGATCATGACGAGACTATTATTGCGTTCGCATCCCGCACTCTCAGTGAATCCGAATAGAACTATTCCGTGATTGAGAGAGAGGCCCTGGCATGTTTCTGGGCCATTATCCATTTCAAATCTTTCCTTTGGGGGTGTAAGTTCACGGTCCGTACTGACCATAAGCCGTTAACTTACATTTTCTCTCCAAAAAAAGTACACTGTGAATCCCCCAGAATAGCTAAATGGGTTCTGGGGCTGGAGAAATTTTGTTTTAAAGTAGAGTATCTACCGGGTAAGGAAAATGTGATGGCGGATTTTTTATCTAGGTCACCTCTTGCTGTCGACATCAATGAGGATTCCTTAGATACTCCCATCCTATCTATCCATATTTCTTCTTTTACCAAAGAGGAATGGGATGAAGGAATGAAGAAGGACTCTAAAATGTCTTCTCTAAAGAATTTAATAATTAATGGATGGCCGTAGAAAAGCTGCAATGTCATGGATGAGTTGAAGGTCTTTTGGGAGGTTAGGAATGAGCTGACCATTCTTGACAACAAAATCTACCGAAATTCCAAAATAGTTCCACCCGAAGCTCTAAGAGACAAAATCATAGACCTTGCCCATGAGGGACACTTGGGGAGAAGTATTACAAAAAACAAAGCAAGAAACAGTTTTTGGTTCCCTAAAATGGATTCCATGGTGGAATTAAAAGTGAAGGAATGCATCAGTTGTGCTAGAAGCGACAAGACTAAGATGTTACACAGGGTTCCGTTATTCCCTGTAGAGGTACCGGAAACTCCATGGACTAAACTTGCCATGGATATAATCGTTCCTATGGATTCTCTAGGTCCACAAAAGAGGTTTATGTTTGTTCTGGTGGACTACACATCGCACTGGGTAAATGCTAAGTTTACATCTTCCACCACAACCAACAACCTTGTCTCTTTCCTAAAATCTGTTTTCTCTTTTGAAGGTATCCCTTCGGTTCTTGTAACTGATAATGGGGTGCAATTTACCTCTAATAAAATGAAAAATTTTCTGAAGAACTTCAACATCAAGCACGAAAGAACGGCACTCTATTGTCCCAAGGCCAATGGATTAGCAGAAAGAACTCATTGCATGATTAAGGATCATATCCAACTAGCGATATCAAATGGTTTCAATATTGATGAATCCCTCAGAGACTGTTTATGGGCCTACCATACTGCACCGAACTGTGTAGGCGGCATCTCTCCGTTTGTGGCCCTAAGAGGGAGTGAGCCGGACACCAAACTGAACCCTCTCTGGCTAGATGGGGGTAAAACAATGGCCTATGACAGGAAGGAGTGTCATCTCAAAGTCCAGCAACACCAATCCAGCTACAAGGATTGGTACGACAGGAAATATGGAGTGAAAGGATTTAATCTTAATATTAACGACCCCGTGGTGGTAAAGAGGACAACCCGTGTTCAAGTGGGGCAGAGCAAATTTTTCCCTCCACAAAGTGTTAAGAGCTTTGGGAAAAATGTGGTGCAGTTGGAGGATGGACAAACCTGGAGTGGGGATAGACTGGCTACGTAAACCTTTCCTCCTTTTAGCTTGAATTGGTTGTTTCATTATATGGGTAGGGAGATGTGTTGTATTTATCCGTTTTTCCTTCCCCTTGGTACCTTCCGTCCACCCCTTCCCTATACCCCTTATTAGATTGTTCGAGAGCTCACCATAGAACGTTCACGGTGTGCCTCGCTGTGTTCGAGAGCGGATGACTTGAATAAAGGATCCACAGTGCTGATGTTCTTGTCAGAGCTTCATTATATTACAATAGTATGTAATGTATAATTTGTTTAAAGATTCGTTAGATACGAAAGTGGTGTAAGACAGGAAAATGTCGTCAGTCTACAATGCATAATGATGTTGTTAAACCAATAAACACATTTAAAATAAAAAACCTACAAGTACCTAGAAATTTGTTTAGACCAGTGAATGTATGTTAAACTAATCTGTTTACCTTCATGTTGATGGCGTGTCTCTTATGAAGCCATATTTGGTGAACGTGGGTAGAAAAGTCTCAGTGGCCACGTTTGTGACCCCGGATTCTAACCTATCAGCGTTCGGCAAGTGCACAATAGACACAGACACCTGAAGGCCATGATCTCGATGATTCAATTTGTGTAATTAGGACCGGACTGGCTTTTTAGTCCACTAGACACTTTGCAGGTGGGCTGAAGCCCTTGGAGGCCAGTTTTGAAAGCCCAGGACTGTTACTGGTGCCTCTGTAACTTTTCTCAGCTCCCTGGGGTTAATTGCAGCAGGCACAGGGGCCTTATACAGAGAGAAAGAGAAAGAGAAATAAAAGAAAGGGAGTGGGACTGGAGTAAATATTTTTTGCCTGGGCTGCCTTTGGTTCCCCAGTTCAGCCCTGCGTGTAATTTTAACTAACATTTTTACAAGTGATTACGTAAACCGATATCATAAAAGAAATTTCAAGATCAATGACCTGAGGGAGTACAACCTATGTGCTTTCGGGTGTCGCGAGCCAGATTCGTTCTTTGGAAACTCCATAAGATGTTTTCTTTTTTTAGTTCTTTTCGCATCCTTACCAACAGAATCTTTAGAAGCACCTCCCAGTCTCAGCAAATCTGCCACTTTGTCTCCAGCCATCAGCAGACCCTCCCACCTTTCACTTGCAGTGCCGATCCTCTGCCAAAGGGCAGAGCTCCACACCCGGGCGCAGGCCTCTGCTCGCACATTAACACTTGTGGTGTGCTGTGATGCCATTTATGTCTTCTCACCCCTGTCTTCTTCTTTCTCTGCTTTGCATATATCAGTGCCTTTGAAGAGGTTAATGTGGAACTTACTCTCCGACATCCTCCTCCACAGTTCCATTGGCAAATCAAAGCAACACCCTGGGACAGTCCTAACGCATTTTGATGTGCCGAAAAGGGAACCTTAATGCTTGCCTTTCCTGCTATTTTTCCTCACTGTTCACTATATTACGCCTATTAACTAACAGTCTTTTAATTATTTAGAAACTGCTGTAGTTAGAACTCTTCTGCACTGTAATGAACTGGATTTTAACAGGGGCGGTGGGTGAGATTTTAAAGTGGTGGGGCGCAAACGAATTAGCATACAGCACCGTAGCGAGCGAGCGCAGCGAGCGTGCCCGAACCCCAAAAGGGGGGTTTGGGGGGGTTACCCCACCCAAGAAAATTTTGAAAAAAAAGAAGAAAAATCGTGCATTTTCAAGCAAATTTGAGAAAGCAGCAAGGTTAATAAAGCAATTGTGAAAGTGCAGTTATTACATTAATAGATGGCATAACATAGGTAGCTCCTTATTCAGTATTACCACAGAGCTTCATACATTCTGTCCTATTATGCTCAGGTGCTGAATTCAGACTATAAGACTCATGGAAATCTCAGCTCTAAGAGTAGAAGAAGTTGCACAGCAGTGTAATGGTTGCCAGGCTCGTTCCGCAGGAGCGTCAGGAACTTGAAGAAAAGTCCACAGTCTTCCCCTACGGCCTTCCGACTCTATTAGACTCTAGAGTAACGAATGGCACGCAAAGGGGAAAACAGGGAAACAAAACAAGGAAAGGCAGGGGAAGAAAAACAGTCTTACAACATACTGAATATTAGACTCTAGAGTAACGAATGGCAAGCAAGGGGAAAACAGGGAAACAAAACAAGGAAAGGCGGGGGAAGAAAAACAGTCTTACAACATACTGAATATAAAAGAGGCAGCGCAATGCGCTGTTACCGTGATTCTGGTTGAGCTGAGCTTTGTATTTATTCCATGGGTGGTTGAGCTGAGCTTTGTACACACACTTCACATAGGTCCACGCAAGTACTTGTATTCAACAAACAAGTAGCAGCATTATATAGCATCAGTTTCCTTACCTTTAACACTGGTGTTTGCTGGGTTGTAGCCGGGGTAGGGTGAGAGAGCAGCAAAGGAGGTTGGGGTCCTCTTGTTGTTTGCTGGAAAATTGCCCCAAAATGCAGTAATGTTTCAGGTTGTCAGGTGCTGAAAATGAAAAGATAACAATTTATTTTTGAAACAGTAGGGTAATGAAACAAAGACTGTGGGGAAAAAACATAACGCTCCAATTTTTTCCTTGCAGTTTGCATCCAGCTCTTAGATGACAGTTTATATTAATAGCTGTCTGTTGTATGTTAGGATTTTAACTTAGAAACTGCAAGTAACAAAAGGATCTCTCTGACAAAAGCAGTGCCTCACTGACCTATTTACATCATATGCATTTTGTGATCTGCATCAGGTATATATGTTCTTTGCAGCAGGCACATTAAGCTTCTGCGCTGCCGCCTGCTGCTAGTTCCCTACTGGGACCACAAACATAGTCTGGCAGACTGTCAACGCTCCTATTGTTGGCCTATATATGTAGGAGGCTCCTACATATATAGGCCAACAACTGATGTTTCTATTTTTTGTTTTATATAGCGAAAAAATTATTTTTGACTGATTTCCAAACAGGATTGGCCCGAGCTTACACCGCCCATCTTTATATCGCCATCTAATTATAGGAGACCCTACCACTTTCAGTTCCGGTCGTTGAGTTCAGTGAGAGCCCCCCTAAAATTAGCATAGGTGCGTTCCTCCTTCCCAACTAGTTGGCCCAACTTTCTCCTGATGACTCTGGGCGCTCATCTAATGCAACGGCTGCACTTCACCCACCTGTCCCCCTCACTGCTCAATCTGCAATCTCACTCAAACAAGTCCATCACTAAACATGCATTCATTCATCCCACTCTGCACTTACATCCTCACCATCTCACTCATCCAGCAGTCACTCCTCTTACCCTACTCTCACACTGTCGCATCGTTCACAGTGCACTCACATGGGCACTCCTGCCACGCGCACAGTGCAGAGGATAAATGTGCCTGCTACAAAGAACGTGTACCATGCAGGTCACAGAAATGAGTGTGAGTGTACTATGAGTAGCGCTATAAAAAAGGAAATGTTTGTTAGGAAGGTGCTATAGAGAGATGAGGTGCACTGTTGGTGTGTGGTACAGAGGTAATTCATGGAAAAGGAGGAAATGGGGAGGGGTTGTTGCACTGTGTGCGACCAGTGCTAGGGTCAGCCCTGGCTGGAAGTGTTAGCCTTCCCCCCGAAGTTCGTGTCTGGTTGCGCCCCTGACTTACACTGACATTAGGCTCCAGGTCTCACTCAGCTTTCTGCAGTTGGCCGAGTAACCAATACATCGGATTGAACACGTTTTTAGACCCGTTCAACTGAAAGGCGTTAAAAAGCAACACAAACCTGTGCAGCGAGACTTGGCTACACAAAACGCGGGTCTGGAAGGCTAAGAATGGGTGCATACATAGTTTTGATTAAAAAAATCTGCAAAGTGTGATATTGAGCAATTGCAAAGTCATTTTGCTGGAGAATGCCGGAATGAAAATTCCTCAAATCCCTTCCAAACACAAGCACGACCCCTTGCCAATAATAACAAGATGCAAGCCGCCTTTGGAATCGTGAGTTTTACAAATAACTCATCACGGTTGTGTAACCTTCTGCCTGCAGGCACGGACCTGTGCCATGAGATGGCAGAGGCGTGCCAGTGAGAGGCGGCAGTGCCCGAGCAGGGCAGAGCCTTCACCAAGTCGCAAACAAACCGAGAACTTCTCTGCCCACTGACTGTTCCCCACTTCTTCCGCTTAAAGTTCGTGCATTAAATCAGAAAAATTCCGAGTTCCGTGTTAGACACCTGCCCGCCTGACATCCGACCGACTCCTCCCCAGCGCTGAAGGCTTTCAAAGGAACGGGACTAAGTATCGACATTCCCCACTGCCCTCTTCTGCAGGAGAGGGTCTTACTGTGTTTTAGGCCTCTGTCTGTTATTCATGTTTTTTAAACTGCTAACCGAATAGCACAAGAATTTCTGAAAATTCCTGCACAGAGCGCTACTCTAATTTATTTATTTACTGTGTTTTTTCATTAGTGAATCCCTTCGCGGCCTAGTTTGGCCCAGATCCGGTCCAGGAGTCCTGCCCGAGTGCCCGGTCCCTTCGGTTCGGATGGAGCGATGTGTCCGCCAAAGTCAGCTGTCAGCATTTCTGTCCGTCCACATCTGCGTGCGCAGTGAGAGGAGTATGCAGTGACTTTTACTTACCTTCGCTTGCTGGCAGAATCGAAGGACTTCAATCCACGAGGCGTCTCAGGCGAGGAGTGAACCCGACCGTTACCACCAGGCAGAACCGGATCCCAACAGCGCCGCGCGCCGCAAATGGCCAATCACTGCATGACTACATTAAGTCAGAGACAGTGATTGGCCATTGTGCAGGGCGGCTGAACCACCCACGCTCGGCATCCAATATGGATTGCCCCTGCTGTGCTGCGCGGTGACTGGCCAATCCTGGCGCTGCATGCAGCGCCAGGATTGGCTTGGAGGGCACACTAACTGCTCGCCCTGTCACCCTTTTGCTGCCAGGGGCTGCCGCCAGCATAACCTGCACCCCCCCCCCCTACTAGCTAATGGGGCCGGCTTTAATGCGCATGCTCGGGCAAGTTGCTGCCCGAAGCATACATGCGGCTGCGGGAAACCAACTACCGCCCCCCCCCTGCGCACTCCCGATGGCGATTCAGTCGGGTGCGCGCCGGATAAATATCGTGCTAAGCACGTACAAACTACAAAGCACGCACGTACATTTATTTTAATTAATAGTAGCACGTACATTTCGGCAGCCGCGGCTGGTGGGGCTACGCCCCTACGCCCCAATGGACGCACCGCGGCTGGATTTTAATCATATTTACGCCTTTAACGATTTATGCTTTATATTGAATAATGTCTTTTCAGTGCTTTTATGGCCGAAATAAAGCTGAATCGAAAGTTGGTTTCTTCCTTTTAGTCCTCTCTGGCTGCATATAAAGCCTACACCTTAGTCCAGAACTTATTGGACATGCCCACAGATGTTTCACCTTAAGTATTCATCATAAATACTTAATTTCGGCATACATGCCATAAAAGTTTTCACAGCTTCAGTATCCATACAATGATAAAACACAGAACAATTTAAATATAAGAACATGTATCATGATTAAAGGTTCAAGAGGAACACAACTTTAAGAGCATATGCTAAGTGTTAAAAAGGCACAGAGAGGGTACGGATTCTGATTTCTGATACCATTTGAGCAACGCTTTCGAAAAAAAATTGTATATAACACTTGCTGTTTCCTTATTTGTGAGAGTTACCAAAATGGTTTGATTAAAAAAAAACATGGCATGGAAAGTGGCAATGAAGCTAAGTTGCTCCTTTAGTGAAATGCCTCATGGGATCTATAAGAAACCTGTTTCCTGTGCCTTCAATAAACACATTGATGCCGAGCAGAGAGCAGGAGTGGTTGCTAGTCTGGTCACCTGGTGAAGTTCTGTCAAGTTAAATCCATGTTGTGGATATTCAGACATCCTGTGTTTATGTATCTGTAGTTAGTTCATTTGCCTTTGTGTGAATAATTGGATTTTCTGCGGCCCAGTTTACCACTGCCTCTGGTGATTAATGCTTGTTAATTATTCTTTATGCTTTTCTTTGTTGTGGCCTTGACTTTCTATGAAATTAAAGTGATTTGTTAATTTTGGTGAAAGCTACAAATGTATTGTATATTTGTTGTGATCATCTAAATTTTATTTTTACCAGAGGAGAAAAAAATATAGGGCCAGATGTACGACCATTTCATTTTGCGTGTCTGTAACTTTGATTTTTTGGGGGACTCGCAAAATGCGATGTATTAATGTGTCTCGGATACCTTTAGCAATTCCCAATGGGGTCGCAAATGACCTGCCTCATCGTTATTCATGAGGCAGGTCGCAATGTGCGGCCCATTGAGAATGGTCTGTAACCAAAGGGACAGTGGCCTGCTGGGGTAGGCTGACCACCATGTCTGTGATTGCTTTTTAAATAAAGCAATTTTTTTTCCCGAAATGCAGCCTGCTTTCCTTAAAGGAAAACAGAATGCATTTAAAAAAGAAAACATGAAAAGTTTACTCTTCATTTTTTAAGACCACTGCCTGCTCTTAAAAAATACTGCCGCCCACACCAGGACCCCTTCCCTTTTGCGAGTGAATTAGCATCTCCATCATGTGGTTGGTAAAATATGAATGTTTTGCAACCGCGTTCGGGTTGCAAACATTCATACATGCCTTAGAGACTCGCTATTAGGAAGGGACTCCCTTGAAACGCCCCTTCCTAATACCAACTCGCAAACCCTATTTTATGACTCAGTAATAGTTACCGACTCGCAAAATAGCGTTAGTACATGTGAAAAGGCTATTTAGCGAATGCAAGTGGGCCGATTTTCTATGGGCGCCCACTAAAAGCCATCGTACATCTGTCCCATATTTCTTTCTTTAACAAAAGGGTATGCAGTTCCTAATAATAACGTAGTGTGTGTTAGAATCACTAGGTCCCAGGGTGATGGTGTGAACACGGTCTAGTTAGGCGGAGTAAAAGGTACTCCTACTGGAAATGAAGACCCTCACACACCCAACAAGCGGGTGTCTTGCTTCATCACCGGGTCTTTGCTCCTTATCGGGCCGGCGGTGCAATGCCCGATCAGGCACCCCGAGGGGGCCTTCCTATCGGAGATCTTTATTTCCAAACGCCGGTGAGTGAGGTGTGTGGGGAAACAGTTAGTTGATATAACTAGTGTAGGTGCAAGTGGAGTGAAAGGTAAGTGTACTAAAACAGGGTAGGTGATCCACTTCAAACCGATTTAATAAAGTATGGTCACCACCCTGATTAAAAGCAATCTGCACATCTCTCACCATTAGGTGTATGAGTGATATGTGCTACAACAATAATAAAAAAGGTCAACATGTTTCTTGCCTGGATATTAATTAAATGGCAATTCTTCAGGACCAATGGATACGGCTACCTGCACCTTTATGGTGGTGGCCACAACCTCTAAGAGGTATCAATGGTAGCCACACGTACAGCACCCTAAAAAAGTGTGGTGCCGTGTAAATCAAGAACACACAACCTGTGAAGAAAAACACACAATTATTGAAAAAACATTGTTATTGTACATCTGTTCGAGGCATCTGATTCAATTAAAGTTTACGTATTATGTCAAATCAGAAACCGTGGCATGCATCGAATGTGAGCATGTATTAAAAGGACTTTATCGAGGCAAACAGCAGAATCTTATGGGAGGACTAAAATCTATATTTCTTGGAAGGCATGGTACTCTTGGTTATATACAAAACTCACCCCATTAGGCTGTGGAGATAATGTGGTCAGGGTAGGAACACACTAATTGTTAGTGTCCTAAAGAGGAGGAAGAAAAGTAAAAAACAACAAGTGCGTCAGGAAATTCGTGTTAATTGCACTCAAAACAAGATGGACAACCCATATGGTAATTCTTCTCATAGGGAACATCAGCGTATATAGTTGCTTGTTGCAGATAAAAATACATATAAAACAAACTCCCCGGAGCAATCTGGTAGATGCTTACTCCAGTTATGACATATACTTTGAAAATGTAGGAACAGTGCCCGCTCAGTACTAATAGCGCGGGTGCAATCCCTGTCAGTGTTCCTAATCTCGCATCCCAAATGCATGAGACTCGAAACGTGGCAGCACTGGTCTTAGCGTGTTGCCAGAAGGCGTGCAGGGGTTGTGGCAGTCAGTTAATCAAAGGACTAGCACACGCAGTTGGTGATAGAAAAATAAGGATGGACTCATCCCAGCGTGTAGCACGAGAGTGCTGGGGAGCCCGCCGTGAGCAGAGATTGTACATGCTGTCTACGAACAGTATCTATAGCGTGGTGAACAATAGGCTCAGTGAGCCGCATGCCATCTCTCTCGGGCATGCCGAAATTGACGAGAGAAACGAATAATATGTACTCACGGTTGCGTTGGACTCACGTTACCGTCAACCTATGACCCCGCCAGCTGCTCGAGTCTGGTGAAGTTCCCATGGGGAGGCTCCCAATTAAGCGAGCGGTGCAACGTGTGACGTCACTACGTCTCGGGCGGTAACCAGTGAAGGGGGCGTGGCTATGTCCTAAAAACTAGACCACCACCCGTAATTCCTGTATCAAAAGTCCGAGATGCCGGAAGTGATAAAAAAGGGATATTGATACAAGAAAGACTCCCCCTCTCCCGTTAGAAAGACACGAGAGGGCGGGGGCCCCATTGACAAAAACGATTGTCCCCTCAGCGATTGTCAAAGGGTGTTTATTCATGTAATGGTGTTAAAGTGAGCAATGGGATGACGCGTGCTCACAAAAACCAAACAATTCACCCGATCGTGAGAATAAATGATATCTATCTGAACGCTGTAGTGTTCTGTAAATATCCCTATTTCTTTCTGTCAATTATCGCATGCATTGCCTTGTCTGGGTTTTACGTGAATGGATGTGTCCATATTTTATTGGACCTTTCAAGGAAGACCTCACCAAAGTCTTTTACCTTTGCCCTGCTGCACATGGTCCATCAGCCTATAATTACCCAGTGATGAATGCTTTCTTTCGTAGGGACCAGTGTGAGACATGTTTGCTCAAGGCCTAGAATGACCCCCGCCTGGCATTGAAATTGCATGGTTAGGATCATAGCTCGTCCCTCTTTACTGCCTTGCTAGGATGCTGTTGCGCTCCTTTTTTCTCTGTCTTGTAGACGAAAAAACGTGTTCTCTCTTGTCTTTTCCCGGTGAATCCCTGCCTTATCTAAGGGAATACTAGTCTTGCAAAACAACAACTATGGACTTCCTGATAAAGCTGAAATTGTAGCTAGATGCCTGCGTTGAACTGGACAATATATGTAATGTCCTCTGTATTGACTAGCATTATGACTCAGAACTTTTTTAATTTTCGCAAATCATTACACCGTCTTCTCCCTTTAGCCCTAAGTGAGAACATGGAGCCCAGCACAGCAAGCTCAAGATGGAAAACTGCAGAGCTCTTACAAAAGGAGAATCGATTGAAAGAAGCAATTTTCAGCATCTTATGAACTTGCAGCGAATTCTGGGAGTTTAGTGAAACATTTTACTAACTGCGTCTTCTTAACTTTGCTCTTCTTCTGTAAGAAGACCTGACCAGCTTACCTTACTCTATGGAGCCCTCGTCTGCCATAGTTTAATAACCCAATCTTCTGTTGAAGTATTTCAGTCTGAAAATATTAAAGTCCAAAGGTGCTCGCTGGGCTCATCCACACCAACGATCAAACTGCATGTACTGGGAAGTTGGATTCCCTTTGGTCAATGTCCCACTGAGGAGTCCAGTAGAGGCAATCATTTCCCCCCAAACTTTTAACGTTTCCCATTGTCTTGCATTGAATTAATTAGAAGTCCATATTGATAGATGCTCCCACCGACTGCCATTGCAATGGTTATATCCATTTTCTTCACTTTCCTTTTTTGTTTTTCTTTCATTTTTTTGTGGGAATTGATAAACGTACAATTCTTTGTATGGACTTGGTTTGGACCTAACTTTCATTGTTATTTTAACCGTATTGCTTGTTTGAGTTGTTGAGATCCTTCCTAATCTGCCTCACAGTTTGTGACTTAAAGAGTTCTAGCCTCTGGTAACCCCCTGGTCAGTTTTTGAGAAAGCTTAGTCAAAGTCTTTAGTTACTCGTCAGTCACCTACGTTTGCTTACAGGTAGAGTTCTTTCAGTGTCCTTTACATTGCTGAACTAAAATAGAAAACTCTCGATTTACTGAAGTTATCCAAACCCAGTGCTTAATTTGTAAAGAAAATAAGTGTCAGGGCTCTCGTCAGAACGCAACTGCGGCTTTCATCACCCATTGCTTCTACCAGCACTGGAAACCACTGGCTCAAATTAAGCACTGTTCAAACCCTACAGCAGTGGTTTGAGGGCCAGGTGTATGTTTATTCTTTTAAAGTCTTCAGGAAAGCGTGAAGACCATTGTAGAAAATATTCTTGGGAAGGGGCTTTGTATTTTAAGCCCCATTGCGAATGAGGTTCCTAACTGGCAAAAGAAATGGTCTTGACTTCCTCACTGTCAACCACTTTCCCATTATGCCCTAAAGTAGAGACAGATTGTACATTCTCATACGTCGACTTTGGAAATGTCCCAGATTTTGTATTAACCAAACTACTTCTTGCACCCCAGCTTTTTGGCATTTAAAGTATTATTATTTGATTATTTGCAGTGGATGGCATTGACTGTCGGTGCCGGATTAAACCCTGTGGAGGCCCCTGGGCAGTTGAAATTTCTCCTAATATGCTTTTAATTTTACCAACCAACAATTTTAATAAACCACTATATAACATTAATACAGTATTTTCTCTATAGCGTCTTTAATGTAAAGATTTATTTTCTTTGGTTGATTCATTTTTTTCTATCTTTTGGAAACAATTTAAGAAAGCTTGATTGTAATTTTCTTTCAAGATCAAATCAATATTATTTTCATCCGTTGTTGTGGGGGCCCTAAAAGGAGTAGAGCCCATAGGCCTGTGCCTGTTTGGTAATCCGAAACTGTTTACTCTCTTTGTAGAGCAGGAATGACCAGTTGAATCTTGAGAATTCAGTTCTTCTCTTGATGTGCACCGAGAACTCAGTATGTAATTGGTTGTAGATGTTTTCAGTCAGGATTTCTCATTCACTTTTTAACGTATCCCCGGTCAGCTGTAGCACAGGACCCACCAAAGGTTTGGCAAATCTTCTTAAATTCATTAAATACTGGAGATGTAAAATGTGTTGTGTTCATATTTCCAGAGGACTTCTCTCTTTCCGAACACTACTTAAGGCCTCTGACCTTAAACGTCGTGTGCTTGAGCATGTACTTGCCATCATAGAGAACTAAGAAGCACATTTTTGATGACCTCGTCGGTGCCATTCAGAATGTTGGATTCCTGCTGGATCCTGCCATCACACTTTACACACTTGACCACATTTTCCTATACATAAATTACTATTGCTTAGTTCCGGGTTTCCTTGCTGAGTCATAAAAGCGTGCAAAGCCAGTGCTTTTGTGAATTCTACTTTCCAATGTTCTTTTTAAATTTCGCCAGATTGATTCTTTTACTCCTGCAGAGAACTAGAGCTTCAAAGAGAAAAATCATACCATGGTTAAGAAGTAGTAAAGAACCACCTTTATTGGTATCTTTGAGGTATTTCACCATGTAGATTTGTTAAACTTGTTTTAGATTTCAAACAAAAAAAGCCCAGTGGCAGGTGATTTCTCAATTAATTTAACATCCAGTGGCATCTGCCTTCTCAATTGACAAATCTGAACCTCCCAATGTATGAAAATTACTATTATGTCAGTCTTTCTGTCAGATCTAGTCTTTCGCTTCCTCGCAATATATGAAAATTACTATTATGTCAGTCTTGCTGTCAGATCTAGTCTTTCACCTACAGATGAACCTAGTGGGAGCTCTCTTCTGCCCAACGCCTCTTCAAGTATTAATAATGAACGAACAAATGATTTTTGGACCATGTGGTTTGAATCCCAGTGAAGGGGCCCACAAGCCCATTCCGTTGGATTCTGAAAGCGTCCTGGAACTCAGATCAACCTGAAAAGTATGTCTCTTGTTCCTGGTATGGAAAATGTACTACATTCTTCTGAAATGCTACGTGATATACCCTGGTGTACCCGAGCGTCTTGATTGTACTCCTGTTCCAGAATGTTAAATCTGATTTATGTTATTGTTGCATTCATAAAATAAATAAAATATAATTTATTACTTTCTACTTGATATAGCACCGCTACCAATGTGAATACATTCCTGGAATCTATGATGTAGCACGAGGTCATGATGAATAACAGTCAAACGGCTGCAAAACTGTGACGTGCTTGAATTGTAAGGCCTTTCACCAATCCTTAATTAGAACATTAGAATGTTGGGAGCTCCACTGAAAACAATGGAGTGCTCCCAGCTGAATAGCTTGTAGAAGCCCGGAGAGCCAACATTGTAATGTTTGATCTGAAGGAGACACGTTAGTGATAGATTCCATACTTTAGAATAACCCCCAGGCGTCAGACTGGATCCGGCAAGTTTATTCGCTAGCAGTACCCCTGTGCGTCAGTAGGTGGCGTCGTGCGGCTCCGCGTCCGTCGCTGGACCGAGATGACGTCACGGAGACTACTTAGACACCACCCATGCGCGCTGATGTCACTTCTTCCTTTTTCCGCGCCAGTAAGCGCAGATCCGGTTAGAGCACGTACCTCAGTCACTTTTTGACTATCTTTTTGAGACTTTTTATCTCTTGTCAGTTGCTATGCTACTCTGGTGCACGTAGGGATGCTTGGTTTTAAGTCTTGTGGGGCTTGCCATCGCAATATGTCGGTGGCGGACCCCCACGACATCTGTATCTACTGCCTGGAGAGCGACCACAACTCCCGGGCCTTCATGGACTGTTTGGCCATGGCCCTGAAGGCCTTGCGGGAGTGGCGCCGGAAGCTGTTTGAGGTCTGGCACTCCTCCCCACGCCGTTTGCGATCCAGGGGCCGCTCCAGGGAACGCTTACGGGGCCACCATCACCGCTCCTCGGGCTCCAAGTCTTCACCCTCGGATTCGGGTAAGAGACGACACAAAAAGAAGTCGAAGAAGCGTTGTCGCTGTCCGACGTCCCCCGTCGATCTCCGGATGCGGACGAGGGTGACCGGGGTTCTGCCCTTCTGGCTCCTTCGGAGGCTGGGAGTCCCGTGGCCTACCCGCCTTACCGGGGCTGTCGGCGACTCCCACTCAGGTGCAAAAATTTCTTGCCACCTTGGACCGCCTGTTTAGGCCTCGGTCTCCCGCTGGCGTGCCCTCGGGCCCCGCGGTCCCGTGTCAGGATCCTGTCGTGCCGGCGGCTCCGGCGCCGCTGGCTCAGGCCTCAGCTCCGCCTCCGGTGCCGCAGTGGGTACCATTTGTCCCACCCCCTACCCTGGTTCTCGGACACTTTTGTCCCTACCTGGGATCCGCACTGAGACACGGCGCCGGTTCGGCCACGTCCGGCACCGTTTGTTCCCGGCACCGTTTGTTTCTTCCTCGGTCCCTGCCCTACCGCTACAGCCTGTCCCGCATGTGGCGGGGGTGGAGGATGACTGGGAGGGGTCCAAGGACCCTCTTGCTGGCCAGTGTGACTCCGAGCAGGACTGGGTGGACGAGTTAGAGGAGGCCGGCAGCCTCGATCTCTCCTCTGACCCGGGGTTTGCCTCTCTTCCACCTACCATGGAGGAGGGCGCCTCTTACACGATGGTGCTTCGTCGGTCCGCTGAGGACCTCCACCTTGCTCTACC
Source organism: Triturus cristatus (assembly GCF_964204655.1). Taxonomy (NCBI): domain Eukaryota; kingdom Metazoa; phylum Chordata; class Amphibia; order Caudata; family Salamandridae; genus Triturus; species Triturus cristatus. The sequence goes on along the minus strand of NC_140593.1, from coordinate 1,059,889,787 downwards.
TACTGTGGCCCTGAAAACTAATCTCCTCACCGAGGTGACCCAGACGGCGTCCACTTCGTCGGAGCCCCTGCTGCCATTGAACGACGCCCTCACTGACGTCTTGCTGGGTACTTGGTCGCGGGCAGCTACAGGGGCCCGGTCGATAAGAATGTCGCCAGGCGTCATCGCCCGGTGCCGGGTGACCCTGCCTTTCTGACCACTCATCCTACGCCCGAGAGTTTGGTCATCCAAGCTTCGACGTCCCAGAGTGCCTTTCCCACGGCTCTGCCGTATAAGGACTCTAAGAAGCTGGAGCAGTTCGGCAAACGGTTGTTCTCTTCGACCAGTTTAGGGCTGACGTCAGTGAACACCGCCTGCCTCTTGGGCCGCTATTCCCACGCGGTGTGGGATGCCGTTGCACAGGTGTTGCCTCTGTGTCCTGAGGAGGCCCAGGCTGTGCTGTCTCAAGCTGTTGCCTAGGGTAAGGATGCGGCTCGGTTTTCCATTCGGTGTGGTTTGGACACCGCGGACTCCCTAGATAGAGCCATTTCTACGACTGTGGCGCCTCGTCGCCATGCCTGGTTGAGGTCTACCGGTTTCTCGCCAGATGTACAAAGCTCACTCATGGACATGCCCTTTGATGGCACCCGTCTGTTTGGCGATGAGACCAAGCGTTTTAAGGACTCGAGGGCTACGGCCTAATCCTTAGGTCTTTTAACGAAAAGCCCAGCCGCTCCTGGTTTTTGTTCCTTTCATGGCAACGGCAGAGGCACCCAGGCACATTCCTTTAGCAAGTCTGAGCAAAACCAACCGCAGCGCAGCTACGGCTTCCGCAGGGGCGGATCTGGCAAACAGCGTGGGGGTCTGTCAACCTCCGCGCCCGCTGCTTCTGCCTCCAAACCTTCCTAATCCGAGCTTTGTGGAGCACCCCAGTGGGTGGCAGGATCCGCCATCGCCTCCCCCACTGGAGCGCTGTCACATCGGACACGTGGGTGCTGCAGATCATCCGCAAGGGCTTACTCCCTTCCCTTTCAGTCCACCCCTCAAGCCATGCCACCTCAGTACCACCGCATGTCGGGGGAAAACTTGGTGACTCTCCAGCAGGAAGTTGCGACCCTCTTGGCCAAGGGGGCCATTGAGTGCGCTCCAGGGCCGGAAGTAGGGAGTGGTTGTTATTCCCACTACTTTCTGGTCCCCAAGAAGGACAAAGGGAGTCTGCGTCCCATCTTGGACCTCCAGAACGTCAACCGCTTCCTCCGGAAGGAGAAGTTCAAAATGCTGACTTTGGCTCAGGCCTTGGCTGCACTCGACCCTGGAGACTGGATGGTAGCGTTGGACTTGCAAGACGCATATTTTCACATCCCCGTCCTGCCGGCCCACCGGCGTTACCTGCGGTTCACGGTAGGCCACAAGCATTTTCAATTTGCCGTGCTCCCCTTTGGCCTTACCGGCGCCCCTCGGGTGTTCACGAAAGTGATGGCGGTGGTCGCAGCTCATCTGCGCAGGTTAGGGGTGTCAGTCTTCCCCTACCTCGACGACTGGTTGTTGAAGGCGGGCTCACCCCAGGCAGTCGTCTCCCACCTTCAGACTACGGCCGATCTCCTGCATTTGCTGTGGTTCTCCATCAATGTGCCGAAGTCGCATCTGAGTCCCTCTCAGAAGCTCCCCTTCATAGCAGCGTTCTGGATTCGGGTTTATCCTCCCGGGCAGCGAGTCCGGGATATTCAGGGTATGATTCCGATCTTTCAGCCTCTATACCGGGTTTCAGTCAGGATGACCCTCCGGCTCCGGCTCCTGGGCCTGATGGCCTCCTGCATCTTGCTGGTGCGCCATGCCAGATGACATATGCGGGCTCTGCAGTGGGACCTGAAGTTCCAGTGGGCGCAGCATCAGGGCAACCTGTCCGATCATGTCCAGATCTCGGAGGGCACTGCACGACAATTGCAATGGTGGCTTACGAATCGCGATTGGGTCGATGGCAGATCCCTCTCCTTTCCCCAACCGGAGCACACAGTGGTGACGGATGCGTCCCTCCTGGGATGGGGAGGCCACTTGGGAGAGGCGGATATCAGAGGATTCTGGTCTCCGGCGGAGTCCCGGCTCCATATCAACCTTTTGGAGCTGCGGGCGATCCAACTGGCACTGAAGGCATTCCTTCCCTCTGTCCGGGGAAGTGTGGTGCAGGTGTTCACAGACAACACCACCGCCATGTGGTATTGCAACAAACATGGCGAGGTGGGGTCGTGCACCCTATATCAGGAGGCCCTGCGCCTCTGGACATGGCTGGAACATCAAGGCATTACCTTGGTGGTTCAACACCTGGCAGGTTCTCTGAACGCCAGGGCGGAAGAACTCAGCCGCCAGTGCTTGATGGATCACGAATGGCGTCTGCACTCGGACGTGGCGCAAGGTCTCTTTCTGCAGTGGGGAGAGCCTTGGTTAGATCTATTCGCCACCGAAGAGAGCGCACAATGTCATCAGTTCTGCGCGTTGGAATTTCCAAGGCGGCACTCGCTCGGCGGCGCTTTTTGTCGCGAGTGGAGTTGCGGTCTGTTGTACGCCTTTTCCCCTATACCACTTCTGCCCAAAGTGCTGAAGAAGATTCGGCGCGACCGGGCCCAAGTCATCCTTGTGGCTCCGGATTGGGCACGAAGATACTGGTATCCCGAGCTACTCAGCATGGCAATCGATCCCCCGATCCGTCTGCCTATTCGGGTGGATGTTCTGTCGCAGCAGCAGGGGACAGTCCTCCACCCGAACCTGTCCAGCCTCCACCTCCATGCGTGGAGATTGAGCGGCGACAGTTGACAGCTTTAGATCTTCCTCCCGAAGTCTGTGATGTTATTCTGGCAGCCAGGCGTCCGTCCACTAAGACGGTGTACGCCTGCTGGTGGACCAAGTTTGTGGCGTGGTGCACAGATAAGGCTGTGGATCCCCTTTCTGCCCCTCTTTCCGAGGTCCTTCTGTTCCTTCTTTCTTTGGCCCAGCAGGGCTCTACTCTGGGCACTATCAAAGGTTATCTTTCGGCCATTTCCGCCTTTTTACAGCTTCCAGATCAGACTTCTCTTTTTACGTCCCCGGTTGTTAACCCTTTCCTAAAAGGCATTACGCACACGTTTCCTCCCCTGCCGTTCCTAATGCCTCAGTGGTACTTGAACCATGTCTTGACATATCTGATGTGCGCTCCCTTCGAGCCCCTTCATACCTGTCCTTGGCGTCTTCTCACTCTCAAGACGGCTTTCCTGGTAGCTATCACCTCTGCCAGAAGAGTGAGTGAGCTCCAGGCTCCTTCTTCCAAACCTCCTTTCCTTTCTGTTCATCCGGACAAGGTGGTTTTAAGGACCCGTCCTTCTTTCTTGCCAAAGGTTGTCACACCCTTCCACATCGGGCAGACCATCACTTTGCCTACCTTCTTTCCGCCTCCGCATCCTTCCAAAGAGGAAGAGAGGCTCCACTGTTTGGACTCAAAACAGGCGCTCTCATTCTATCTGAAGCGTGCACAACAGTTCTGGGTGGATGACCAGCTGTTTGTTGGCTACGTGGGCGCCAAAAAAGGTCGGGGCGTGCACAAACAAACCATCTCTCGGTGGGTCGTTCTGTGCATCAAAGCATGTTACTCGTTGGCTTAGAAGGAGCCCTCAGTGGGTCTGCGTGCCCATTCTAGCAGGGCGACGGCAGCCACTACTTGCTTGGGACGCGGTGTTCCCTTGCAGGACATTTGTCAGGCAGCTACGTGGGCCTCGCTGCACACGTTCACCAAGCATTACTGCCTTGACAGTCAAGTCCGGAGAGACGGCTTCTTTGGCCGTTCTGTTCTCGTGACTCTCTGGTGTGATCTTTGTTCGCAGACCCTCCACCTGGGTTGGTATTGCTGGGGTATCTATTCTAAGGTAAGGAATGTATCACTAACATGTCTCTTTCAGATAAAAAAGTTACGACTTGTGTAACGATATATCCTCCCCGTTCTGTGAACAGATTTCTAGGGTTAAGGTCATACCCTTTCAGGGCCCTAGTTTCATGGCACCAGTGGTCAGTTACTTGCATGGCTCTGCGTTCCTGGCGCGGAAAGTCGTGTACAGAACTGACGTCAGCGCGCATGGGTGAGGCCTAAGTAGTCTCCGTGACGTCCTCTCGGGCATACGACGCCAGCGACGGACGCGGAGCGGCACGACACCACCTACTGATGCACAGGGGTACTGCTAACGAAAAAACTTTCCGGATCCAGTCTGACGCCTGGGGATTATTCTAAGGTAAGGAATCTATCACTAACTAATGTCTCTTACAGATATATTGTTACACAAGTAGTAACTTGTGCTTCACAGCTGTTGCTGTGAACAAAGGTCTCAAGGAGCCCAAGGAGATTTCAATCCCCTCTGTGAGGCCTTTGGTTTACAAAGTAGAACATTCTGCCCTCTAGGGGCGGAATGTTCTAATAGTCTTAGATCCCTACGTAGTAGGCTCTACTAGCCATTAAAGGGCCGCTTCCTTGTTGAAGGCACTCACTTTCGGTTCAGGCCTTTAATGGCCGTTAAAGCCAGCTACGGTGGGCTCGAAGGCTATAATAGACTGCTTTCAGACCTAGACCTAGTTTAACTTTTATCATATTCCTAAAGAACAAGACGACGAGCTCATTAGAAAACTATTGTTGGCAGTATTGACTGGGCCATTAAGAATTTAATGTTCCCTCATTTTTTTGTAGAGATCAGATTAGCCAGAATATCATCACTGTGCCCTGCCGGACACCTTGGTTGGTGGCTGTCTGTCTCTATGATTAGGACTCTTTCATCATAGTGAAGGTGAGGTAGAAGCTATGTGTGACAATATCATTGGGAGAAAACCCCTTTAATGATAGCTCCAGAGTTTATTACAAGAATTAGACTTGATCCATACATCAAATTCTTTCAAACATTTTCACAGCTCCATCAAGCTTCCCCTCAATCATTTGACTGAGGCTGTAGTAAAAGGCATTGAAAGAGGCTTTTCACCCTCCCAGTTAGGACAACTTTTTTTAATGGGATTAAGTGGGAAATGTTTCAAATTTGCATCTGGATGCAAGTGTTTTGCTGAATTTGATGATAATCTGGTTGTAGACGGTTACAAAAATGTGCATATTGTGCTAATGATCATATATAATAGTAGAGTCCCCAGTGAATATAGGGGGTGATAACAGGGTTACCTGCATGTCAGGGGGGATGTGGGCTGAAATTCTCTCCACCCTGTCACTGTATATTTCTGCAACAGTCCACATGAGTGCATGAATTGTTTTTTGTGACTCCTTCAATAAACTTGTTTTGCACTCAGGCCAGTGATGAAATCTCCTTTTTAGGTCTTGCGCCTAGCATTGCAGTGCTCAGCACTGCTCGCGCAGCGAGAGACTTCTTGTTGGGGGTTTAAAAACTAACCTAGGAATCGTGCGTGTGCTTTTCCTTTTGCCCCACGCTATTGGCCTTTGCATGCGTCTTTTTAACAAAGACAGCACGCAATTGGTCAAAGGCGGGCGCATTGCTCCGCCCACGGCCTATTGGTGTCGGTTACCCGCAGGCCCGACATCTGTTTTGCATTATCGTGCCCGATAATGCAAAACAGATGTCTCGCTGTGGCACGCGCGAGCCCCACTTACGTGCTTGTTCTGCTTACAAAGGCTGCACGACGTGTGCAGCCGGGACAGGGGCTTTGTTAATGGCGGCGCGTGTTTATTTTTTGCATCGCGCTTTCACTCAAACTGAAAGCGCGATGCAAAAAATAAACTCAGACCCGCTTTTACCTCCCTTTTCCGCTTGCAATAAATGTTCCTGCTGAATGAACGCTTGAAGGAGGCGCACTGGTTGAAGGGTGAAGACATTCCTTTGCCTGGGGCTTTGAGGTACACGACTCGCGTGCTTTTTTATTTGTAGTTTGTGCAGTTTTATATAACACAAATTATAGCGCTTTACATGAGCACCCGTTCATAGAGTGTTCGCGGACACGGTGCTGAAACCTCCAAACACAGCCGCGTCACCACAGCGCTGTCCCTCTTCCCGCGCTGCTGCCCACTATCTCGCACACCTTGCAATCCGAAGATGGCTCCAAGGCTTGCAGAATCAGAATGGCCTACGCTCCGGACAATCCATGCTGCCGCCATTGCAAGGACACCGCTTCTGAAAACCTTATCAGACGACAGGGAAGGAGAGAACCAGCAGCGCTGACCTTCTGTCCCCGTGTCACACAAGCCGCTCTTTCTCTCTTCTCTAAATTCCTTTGACTGGGACTTTGGGGTACACGACTCGCGTGCTTTTTCATGTGTATTTTGTGCAGTTTTATATAGCACGATTTATAGTGCTTTACATGAGCACCCGTTACGTTACACAAGGACACATTCATTTTTGGTAGGCAGCACGGGGAGATTTAGTGATTTGCCCAGAATCACACTATGTTGAGCCAACGCTGATGCTCGAGCCTGTTTTCCCAAAGTCGGCAGCTCTGGCCATTACGCCGTCATTAAAACCTTTCTTGAATCAGACTGTCTCATACCACTTAAGGACAACATGGCATTGTTCCGATGATTGTATGAGAACGCAAACTGCACCCTTTTTCTTGAATAATCTATAAACTCGCATATCTTTCTATTTGTGATTTTGTCATCATGTCTATTTGTCGCACACCGTCTACTGGTGAAACTGCTTGTCACAGAAATAAACGTAATGTTGTCTACAAACGCAGGACAAGTTGAGGATGCCACACATGACGTGGATCATCTTAGCAGCTGTGCATCTCCGAACACCATTAAAATACAGTCACAAATTGCATCAACACTTTAAAACCTAAAGAAAGTTAAACTTAAATCGTACAGTAGATGCTACTGCAGGTTCACTAAAACTAACGTATTCTCCACCCCCTTGCGGGGCTTGAATGTGAGACTCCCAACAAGCAACAACACGCCATTTTTCATTGATAGTAATGTGGTGTCTAAATTGAATTGTGGTTCCACATCACTTTAGCAGGGCCTACTACTGTGAGGCTGTTGCTAATCTCCTGAGGATCACGAAGGACAATTGTAACACAGTGTCCAAAGCAGTCCTAGAATTGTCTTCTCAAGTGAGTGAAATAGCTCGCCTGAAGTAAGATTGCCTGTAACAGCAGGCAACACACAGAATCTGCATCTCTCTCTCGCTTTCTCTCTCTCTCACCAGTCGTGGAAAGCTGGCTTGGCATTTAGTACCTGGGTCCGAAAAGTCAGAAGAAGTATGCATGGGCGTTTTGAATTAAATAGTTGTGTGCCCTATTTCTTAAACAGACGTGTGGTCCCCGTGAGAGGATTGTGACCCCTCTCACAGCCAGATTGCTGTACCTAGTTACAAAAACAGTTCGGTCTCTCCAGAGCAAATACGAACTCTACAAATTCCCTCTTGCACAGGAGAGGGTGCAGCAGCGTAAGAAGAAGAGGCAGTTTTAAACTGCTGCTGATGGATTGTCCTACGTTTGGAGGGAGCAGAGATCCCCTCGAAGGAGAGTTCAGGGAGGTCAGTGCAGCACCCAGTGAGTGATATTTGGTGGGCTGCTCCTAAGAGTCTCTGTGCTCCAAAGCCAGCATTAGTAATATGCTATGGGTGCAAAATCTAAAGCCTTGCCTCAATTGAATTGGCCCACACACTGCTGCAAATGAGGGAACACTTCCTTGATATGTGAATCTTTTTGAACAGCCGTAAAAAAAAAAAAAGGTTGCATTGGACTTTCTCTGCACATTTGCAACCATTAGAATATCTATGACATTACACAGTTCAAATCAAATGCAAAACTGACAGTCAAAACTCATTAGTTAGTTTCATGCTGTAACACTGAGACACGTAGGCGAACGTGTCGGACAGTTTAGGACAGTTAAATAAGAACCTTTGGTTGCTGAATGTATGTGTTCAGTTTACTCTACGCTATATTTGTACATTTTGCCAGGCCATAAGCCAGTGCCATGTCTGCTGTGTTAAAGCAAGCTTTTACAGCAGCAGCACATGTTCTGATCAGCAGCCGGCGAAAGGCTGGGAGCAATAGTCCTGTTCTTTCTGCATGAAGACAATAACAACAGCATCGAATGTGAGCCAAAGATTCCTTCTATAGAGCACGCAGCCTTCAGGCAGCTGATGATCTTTGATATTTCCAATATTGACATATCTCTCCAGTGTCAAATCGAACAAAGTCTTGCATAACGTTTTTTTTTAGATGTCATTGAAGAGCTTTCTGCCAGGTAAGCCTGCATTGTGTTTTTGGAGAGATAGTAATATGCAGACGTGTTTTAGCGATTGCACGTTTAAATTGTTTAGCACTCGGTGAAGCTTGACAGAGTGGGCGGAATCTCGTTTTCGATCTGCTTTTCTCAAGCTGGAGACATAACAATAATTTAGTGAGCCACGTTTTGCAATCTTGCATTCATGCCGAAAGCCGATAACACATGATTCTTGCAAAAATTGCTGTTTGGTCAAGCAGAATTCCAGACGTAGCTTTGCCTGACATGTGGAGGTTGGACAAGAAACAATCATTTGCAATGCAATACGTCTCGCATTTGCGCACGTTTATGCTATTGGCATTGTAAATGACACCGCCTTTTATTTATGTTTTAAAAACCAAAACATAAATAAAAGGCATTGTCATTTACAATGTCAATAGCTCAAACTTGCGTAAATGCGAGACCTATTGCATTGCAAATGCTTGTTCTTAAACTCACTGCCAGTGCATAATTGGATCCGTTTTTGCAGGTTGTACCCACAGGCACTCATTTTTGGGCATCAACACTTATTTGCCCTCAACAGACTTAGATCAAGAGAGAGAAAAATAAAATAGGAAAAGAAAAGGAAGAGAAAACTGTCACAGGCAGAAAGCAGGGCTGAAAAAACCTGCAAGAGTGAGGAAAAGAGGCAGGGACATCTGGTAGTGGATTAAATAGGCAAGAGGCGGAATCACGACTATACGGTCTTCAAATTAGGCGCTATCAACCTTCGATAATGCCAACTGTGGGCTTCTGAGTAAAATGTTTTCCCCTGCACTTATTCTTTTACAAATTCAGCTCTACTTACTGCCAGACAAGCTCCATCAACCTAGGCTATTCCTCACTCATTCAAGATACTTCACTCAGTAATCGCATCTTTGGATGACATCCCTGTATCCTTACTGAAGTCTACCTGACTTGCTTGTAGTTTAATTGACTCCTAATGTTAGCCACAAATCTTCTTGAAAGGGACAAAAAGAAATCATTTGCATGGATCATTGACAAAGATGTAGAGTAGGAGAGGTGCGTCTATTACCTTTGTCTTCTGCATGGCTGCCTGTCTTCATTTTGTTTGAGTGGAAAGAGTCGAATAGTTTCCAAAATATTCTATTCTTTTAGTGAACCGGGTAAAAAACGGTTCTAAAGTTTCAATTCCTGGGAGTGACTTAATTATACAAAATTGTTATTACTCCTTACATTAACCAGTTACTTACAAATGACTTTAAAATACAAAACCTTAGGGGATATTCGTTCTTGATAATAAGATTTAAGTGTTGCACATGTTATCCATATTTATTGCAACTTTAAGAGATCTTTCAGAACCCGCCCATGTGTTAAAGGCTCAACACTTAGATATTTCTCAAATACATCTTTCCTGGCTCTGGCTACCACGCGTGGTTCAGTTCACTGTGCTTGCTCTATAAGTGTCTTTATCAATCCCTTCATCCTTTGCTCTCCCGATCAGATGACCACTTTTCTCCCTTCCTTTCTTCCTTCCTCAGATGGTGCATGCTGCCCCCCCCTCCCACCTGTTTGTTTGTTTTTTCTTCGCTTATATATATCTGAGACTTCGGCTCGCCGACTGCAAAGTTTCCATCTGTTTTGCAGTCCCATCTGTTGAGTTGAAAATGTAAGAACATTCTGCTTAGGAGCACCCAACTTTACCCATTTTGTAGGCGGATAAGGAAGGCACAGAGTCATAATATAGGAAATAAAATACTGAAAATGGAAATATCAAATTCAATAACAGATTTGCATTTTTGAACTTTTTGTTCTGTAACAAAACTGCAAAACTGTCAATTGGTATTTCGCCTATGAAACTACTGATGCAAAAAAGTAAAAATAATGTAAAAGTAATAAATAAAAATGTAATACCCCGTAAATATTAAAAGTAAACGGAAAAAAGAAAAAGAATCAGGTAATAGTAGAGACTGTATGATAGGTCTCTACAGTAGGGGAGGGAAAGCAAGTCCAATGGTGTGTGATTATTTTCTCACAAAATTATGGGGAATGTAGAAAAAAATGGCTCATAAATATGCGAGAATTTCGTGCAATAAACTTTGGGGTATCTTTTGTGAAAATTGATTTCAAGGGAACTTCTCGTCTTGCAAAGTCACTCAGGATTCTGGCAAGGTGATTTGATTGGTTTGAGGAGAAAATGCTTCTTGTGACACAACTTCTGCTCGAACATGTCTCATGCTTGACATTGTTTGATCAAACCAGCAAAAAACAAGAGTGCAGATTGTTGCGCTAACATGATTTCTGACATTTCCCACAATTTGTTGTAATGTGAATATGCACAAATTACGCCAGTGTAACAGAAAAAAACACATGGGCCTAAAAACAACCCTCTACCTTCTTAAAAAAATTATATTTAAAATGTGTGAAATAACGGTGTTCATCATGTTGAAGTTCATTTGAGCTATATTAAAATTCTTCATTTAGGTACATCTTTGTCATTTCTGATGTCATAGATTTGTAAAGTATATGGTCTAGTCAGGAGCGGTCACTGGTACTGTGAAGTGGTGGGGAGAAGGGAGGGGGGGGGAAACAAAAAAAGACACATAAAAAATAAATAAAACTGCACATTCCCAGCATGTGAGCAGTGCTGGGATTGTACTGAGCGCCTCGGTTGGGCGCTCAGACCCAAAGTGGGAGCCTGTGTTGGTTTCTCCACCCAGCCGTACAACACAGCTAGGTGGAGAAAGGCCTAGTGCGCATGACGCCAAACCGTCATGCGCATTTAGCAGTGCCCACCACTGTCCCCTCCTCCCTGGTGCGGCAGCGTCACTGTGGCTGTCCCCGCCCCTCCCTCGACACGGCTGGTAGGACGCAAAATAAAATGATAATAAAAACACTTTATTCTCACTTTATTTGTCCTTGTCTCTGCTGGTTTTCAGCAGGGGGCAAGGACGGAGGAGCCGCCACTGGGTCTAGTTTATTTTTCTCCTTTTTAATTTATTTCTCGGGTATTGATGGTGGTTCTCCTGCTTGTCTCCCTTGAGCATGCTCTTGTTTTCTTGCTGCCTAGTTCTATTTTTTTCTCTTACCCGCTGTAAACCTGGCCTCTCCCACCAACCTTTCTGCTTCTATGCTTGCTTGGGCGCAGAATGACAGGGTGATGATAACACGCTGACAGATCCATTCCCAGGAAGCTGTTTTATGGTTTTGAATTCAATGCACTAGTAATAAGATATTCTAAAGAGGTAGGACCGCGCCATAAATTTAATGCAGCGTTTATTATAATTGGTGAAATATGAGTGTTTAGTAAATAGGGCATTATGGAGATGGGCCCTGAGGGCAGCAGCCTCTCACTGCACTGAATGTCACCCGGCTCCAGCGTGACATCCTAATAATAATGTTACTGCAAAGATAAACCAAGGCAGTTCCAAATGATGGTTTTATTAGCTACAGTTGTTATAAATTTAAAAGAGGCCGTGTGCTCTTAAATGAATATGTTATGTAGTAGCTTCTGGGAGATGCATGGCTAAAGATAGAGGAAATCCTAGTATCTATATCTAAAAGCTGTTTTAGAAAAATGTGAATAAAGGGCTTATAAAAACCCAAACTAATATTCTGTTATTGCGAGTATTATTAATTTGGCATGAACCTTCAATTAAATTCAATTAAAAATACTTTGTTCAGTGTGTTAAAAAACAACCATGTAAGCCGTCGTAATAAAACAATCGCATGTGATTAAAATTGAGAAATAAAAACAGCAACAGTGACGGTTGATTATAATCATGAATGTCCCTACCAGAGGTACATGTTTAAAATTACTAAAAGGCTGCCATCCTGTCTCCTTAGTGTTCGTTACAGCATCAAAGAATTATACTTTTAAGTAAATTTGGAATGAACCCATTGGTAGAGAATAGTTGGAGTAGGAATATATAGAATTTTTATGTGAGACCAGGAACGTTATCCACACATCCCCCACACACACCAAAAAATACAGCCTATTATAGTGACTTTACTGTTATTGGTAAATTCCACCTATCATTGAAAATACTTTTTTGTCATTGTAGTTAGCATATTCAGAAAGTTGGGGTAGGCCAAGCTTGGTGCTGATGTTGTCAGGGGGATTAAGTTAAGGGAAGGGCAATTACAAAGCATTTTTCATTTTAGGCACCTTAGGAATTTATGCTGACAACTGCTGCAAAATTGCTGATCAGAAGTGCAACAGTATTGCCACAGAAATAGGCAGGCAATTCACAAAGGCATTTGTGAGTTGGTGAAGTAAATGACTTTATGAATCGGTCGTGAAATGTCCACTTCTCAATTAGAAAAAGTGCAAAGAGGGCTCTTTCTATATACACTAATTGTACAAGAATATTGCCTACATGTTCTCGCTTTTACCCATTTTTACTGGTTTTGAGACCAGTTCACAGTGGAATTTATGATTACAGTGAGTAATACTTCACCTGTGAACAATTATAATATTGCTAAACCAATATCTCCTTGTTGTTGCAAAGTAATTGATGCTACCTTATGGACTTCCCACCCAACAACGGCTTACAGCGATTTTCTATTTAATTGGGCGTCGATTACCACTAACCTTCTATCACCCCCCTCAGATAATAAGATTTATAATTCTCTCAAGCTCCGGTGAAGCGGCATACAAAACGCTCCTGCCATAAAACAAATGATGGTAGCAGGTTGAATGCTTACATGCTACTTTGAGCTTCTGTATAAATAAACATTTAATTCTGTAAATCTGAATAAATCTTCTCAAGCCTCTAATTTATTGTGGTTTGTCCCGTAGACCTTTATTCTGAATAGACAATTTGTGCAGTTTGTTGCAACTCTCAGTAGATCATGAGATACTTGTGTTACTAAATGCTGTTCGGCCGGCAGAAAAGTGTTACACTTATAGTTAACTTTGCAAAATATCTTTTGCTTTTCCAATAAGTGATGTTTCACTAATTTGCACTAATTTGGAAGGATCTTAGCATGTTTATGATTTATTCTTGGTATGTCGAGATACGTAGCGGGTTGCCAAAGCAAAGGGGTGGTATAAAAGATTTTAGCCGTCCAGATCCGTCAATAGGGGCTAAAGGTGGTGAGAGACAAATGCATTTTTAATTCACTGATATATTTTGCGCCATTGGACAAATTTGCACAAAACATAATACAACAGACTGGGTTTAACGGACTTTCTTCCAAAGTCCAAGCAGATTCGTCCAACTGAACCAAAGTTATTATCAAATGGAAATGTTCCCCTCTTGCTTTATGTTAGCCGCAGGCCAGGCCTTCACAGGCCACAGGTTAGGTGAGATATGGAAGTCCACAGCTCATGGCCAAAAGCCGTGCACATTTGTATTGGATGGGGATGGATGCCAGGAGTGGTCACAGGCAAAATCGGTATAAAACTGGAAGATCTGTGGACAAAACGATCAATTTTCAATACAAACAGTGTAAGCTTCCAGAGATGCAAAAACATACCTTGTAGCATAGAAAAGATAAAGAGATTGTACAGAGCTTGTACACTGCTAGAGCAAACCAGTGGGCAGGACACACCTCTGAATGAAAGCATACAGGTATCACAGGGGAGTTGGAGAATAGCAATGTGCAAAGAGCTTCTACTTCTCTTCTACTTGTGTAGGAATGGAAAATTAACTATATGATAAGCCAGACATCTTTGTGGTGAAATAATTATTTGATTTCACGTACCAGCCAGATTTTCAGAAAAGTGATTTAAGTCCCTTTTTTTGATTGCATGATTAATGTGAGAGTTGCGAACTAAGCATAACGCCTAGCGATTTGGGTGATCATCCCTCAGTTGGCAACATCCCATGGATTACAAGGTGAACCCACTAAGACTTAAACAGGAACAATCAATAACTGTGTGACAAGGCAAGACGGTCATGTGAGATGCTTTTAGAGATAGGATTGGGCCACCTTGCCTTCAAAGTGCAGCAGGAACCTCTCTGGAGCTGGGTATCTTCAATAAACCATGCATTCTGTTACAGCTATATCTCATCTGCATACAGATTGGTAAAGAAGTCACTGGATCTCCTGTTTGAAGGTAAATCATCTCTGGAGAGAGTTAAACCCACAAGCCGCACACAAGATCAGAAGAAGGCAACCAACAATATTTCTTCTTGATAAATGTAGATATCCTATTTAAAAAAAACTTAACCAACCTCTCAACATGCCCAGCAGCAGTCACTGTCAAATCCACCCCATGCACTGCTTAGTGCATCCAGAACATCACGTGTCATCCGGAGATGTCTTTGTAAATCGCTCTCTGGGAGATCTCTTTCCCTATGAGAGAGACATTGATGAAAGGTCTGCAATTGACCAAATCTGAGCTGCCAATGCCTTCTGTAGAAAGGTCTTCTATCTCAATAAGAGTTGAAACGTATTTTATACCTTAAAACATCTCGTGTATGTTAGCATCACATACTTACTTCATTTAGCTTAGTACATTAATGGGCGAGGCCAATTAAAATGTATGTTAGATAGATAAAGGCTATCATCATACTAATATGTTTAAATGCAATTAAAATGTTTTAGGATCTCCATAGTTTACTCAAATCCCACTTTTTATAAATGAGGCTGAATTTTTGCCTGAGCCTTGGGTGAGCAAATCCATACACAGAGTTTGAATGGATTCCAATGTGATTTTTGCTTGCACTGATAACCAGCTAAGATAAATGAAACACTGAACAAAGAATTAGATTAAAGAAGATATATTAAATGTAGCCATTAAAGGATTTTGTGTCTGCCGGATGATAATAAAATTATTAGCATATCACTATAAGTGCCCCATTAAAGGAGAAAGAGTTTAAGGGGCATGCAGGATTTAGACTTTGACAGTAAAGAACATGATTTAGGCCTGGCTATTCTTCCCTTCAGCTGTAAGCTATACACCCTTTGCACCTGCAGATCTCTGAAATGGGAAAAAGGAACCCCTCCAAACACTGGACTCAAAACATTCTGCAGAAAAGCCATCAACAGGCTTATTCAGTCTTAACATGGAGGGCAGCGCCAGCTGATGTGCTTCTTGGGCTGAGAGGGAAACACTGTCTTGAAAAAAAAGCCTCACCAGTATTCTGTTGGAAAAAGGGGTGAGGGCATGTAGCCAGTTCGACGCTGGTGGATTGGGCTACCCGTGTCAGGTATTTCTTAAACAAGTGCAGCTTGAATCATTGCGGATTTAAAGAGGGGCTCGCTCAAGACAGCTCTGGTGGATGTGGGCCAGATTCTAGTGGCTTTTAGCACATGGGTTTCAATTGCTTGCCCTCTAGTTGCGGGTGGGCCAGCTGCAAAAATACTGCCTTTTTATCAATCATGCTCACTCGAGATTAGAAACCTTGCAACAAATACTGCTGCTCACTCACAGGAGGAAGATTAATAGTTCATTCCTGTTATTATAGGATTTTCTGACCTCAACACTTGCAATGTCTTGTATGGTTAGGCTTCAAAAGTGAACTGAATATATTCACATTATAGAATTGTATTTATCTCCAGTAAGCATGATTGAAGAGAAAGTGTTGATGTGGGTTTGCATGCAGCTGGGATCTATCTAATATTAGAACATTAGAATGTGGGGCGCTCCATTGAAAACAATGGAGTGCTCCAGGCTTTTAATGGCCAGTAGAAGCCGAGCCCGAGGGGATTAAAGTCCACTCGGACTCCATGAGGCCTTTGTTTTACAAATTAGAACATTCTGCCCTCTAGTGCGGACTCCTCGCTGAAGGTCAGACTCACGGCCTCAGCCATTTTTTTTTATAACTTTCAACTCAACAGACTGCCTGCATGTTCATGCCTGTTCTGTTAAACTTGTGTTTTTAACTTATTGTTAGTCAACCGGCAATTCTTGCCCTCCCCAGTTTTACTGGCTTCACTGTTACTGCTGCTAGACATCACTGTTTTAATTGCGCCATTTCGTCTATCCACTCTCTCTCACTAATTCTTCTTGGCTAGTTGTGAGTTGTCCCCGTTCCGCCACGGCTTGTGCTGCTTGAGCGGAGGGACGTGATCTCCTGGTTTCCTTTCCGGTGTGTCTACCGGAAGTAAAGTTGCATCCCCACTGTTGTAACCTCTGCGTTCCTCTCCTCATACCTACTTAAGGCAGGAAGGGGCGCGGACAAGTCCTGTCTGCGCCCAACCATGCCTGACTGCTGCAAGCCGCCACGACCCCTGCCCGTTCCTTTAAAATTACAGGTAATTCAGCCTTGGTCAGTGTAGATAATGGCAAAACTACACTACTCAAGCCTAGAGCTTAATTTATTAAGTAACGCCTGTGTACATTACCACTCCCAAAGTAGATACGGAATCCAACCCCAATAAGCCAATCTCACTCCCTGCACCTCAATTAAATAATGTTTCAGACACTGACAAAACCGAGATGCCTAAACAACTAAACAGCCTTTATTTTAATGCCCGCTCAATTCCAAAATATGCACTCTAAATATGGAGTCTTCTCGACATAGAAAAAACAGTTATTTATTTCATTACCAACACTTGGCTCCACGAACATGCCTCCCCTGATGTGGCAATCGCGTTCCCTCCAGAATACCATCTAACCGGACTAGATAGGAACGTCAGAAGAGGAGGCGGTATTGCAATAGTCACCAGGGCTGGGACTAGAGGTTACCACACTGGAGACCTTTACCACAGAAATGTCTGAATTGTGCATTTTCAGAATTGAAATACAATCTAAGGGAACCTGGAGAGGTGCCCAAGTGTACAGACCTCGCTGCCAGAAAATTAATTTTATAAATCACCTACTCCAGACAAATGCCCTACATGTATTAGCAGCTGACAAATTTCTCGTCATCGGGGATTTTAACTATCATGCGGAACTGCTTTCAGACCCTGACAGAAGTCAACTGATTACTAATTTGAACACATTGGGATTAGGTCAAA
Organism: Triturus cristatus; assembly: GCF_964204655.1. Taxonomy (NCBI): domain Eukaryota; kingdom Metazoa; phylum Chordata; class Amphibia; order Caudata; family Salamandridae; genus Triturus; species Triturus cristatus. The sequence goes on along the minus strand of NC_140593.1, from coordinate 1,059,872,701 downwards.
TGGTGGCGGGACCCACCCACTCGGCAGGTCACACCCGTGATCTTCTGTTCCCCAACAGAGCCAATGTCAGAGTTGAGTCCCCTCTCCCTCTGCTCTGGTCTGACCATTACCTGCTGAAATTCTCCCTACCAATAGCCACCACCAAAAACTGCCCTACTAGTGAACCCACATGGAGAAGGCCTTGGCGGAAAGTCACTACAGCGACCTTTTTGGCCCACTTTAGCCCTCCGTCTCTATACTGCACCGAAAACATAGATCATGCAGCAACAGCCTTTGAGGATGCAATCACACTGGCCTTGAACATCTTGGCCCCTCTGTCAAGGTTCAAGCTTAAGCCTAGGGCATCACTCTGGTTCACAGAATCATTGAAAATTGAAAAAACTCTCCAGTAGGAACGCTGAACGTAAATGGAGGAAATCCAAGTCTAGTGAAGACTGACCAAAGTATAAACATATCCATCGAGGCTACTTAGATAACATCAGACATGCCAAAAAACTGTATCTTATTAACAGGATTAACAAAGCTGCCAAGTCCAATAAGGAGCTTTATAAAATATTAAAGGAATTTACTACTCCTTCTCCCGGTCAGCCCTGTAACCCATCTTTGCAAGAATGTGTGGACACGCTGTCAACTTTTGTTGAAGAAAAGATCATTACTATTCATAGTTCCTTTCCACACCATGACACTTAAAGTCCCAATAACAACCCTGACACTAACCTCAACCCCACCCTTCCCCTCTTACAGGAGTTCACGGCACTCACCCCAGATGAAGTTTCAACCGCCCTGGTAAAGATCAAATCGGGTTCTCCAGTAGACCCGGTTTCACCCTGCTTCTTTTCAACCATTGCCCCCTTGCTCATTAGTAACCTCACATATTTATTTAATATGTCACTAGCACAAGCAGCAGTCCCTGCTAGATGGAAAGCAGTGTGGCTTAAGCCAATTCCAAAAAACCTTCTAGTGACCCCAAGGTACCTAGCAATTACCGTCCAATTTCTCTGCTTCCTTACTTTGGAAAGGTACTTGAGTCCTTGGTCAACAAGCAACTTACCACCCATCTGGAGAGTCATGGACTGTTGGATCCTCACAGTCGGGGTTCAGGGCTGCCCATAGCACTGAAAACTCGCTAGTGGAGATTGTAGACAACATTAGACTGGCCTTGGACAACAGGTAGTCAGCCATGCTAGTCCTGTTGGATCCATGAGCCACCTTCGGCACCATCTCCCATAGCATTCTAGAACAACGGCTCTGGGAGATGGGTGTTAGGGGTGTGGCCTTGGACTGGCTCAGAAATTACCTAACTGACCAAACCATCACAGTACAAATGGGCACCACGACCTCCTGCAGTCGGCCAGTAAAAATAGGAGTCCCTCAGGGCTCCATTTTAAGTCCCATGCTCTTCAACCTGTACGTGACACCCCTGGCCAAAGTGATCAGGTCCTACGGTTTTGATGTGGTATCATACGCTGATGACACCCAGCTATTGATTACCCCAGGCCCCGATCCCACTGACACAAGGATCCGTTAAAAAAATTGCATGATCCACATTGACAACTGGATGCATATCAACCACCTACAGATCAATGGAAGTAAGACAGAGGTCATTCTTTTTGGTAAGGCTCATGAATTTTCGTCTAATGACTGGTGACCCCAGAGTTTGGGCCCCTGACCATCTCCCAAACCCTAGGTGCGGAACCTTGGAGTGATGATTGACAATCAGTTGTCAATGAAAAGCCATACAAATCACATAATCAGCATCTGTTATGGCATTATGCGTAATCTACGCAAAATGTTTTAATGGATCCCTATTGAATCTAGGAAACCACTTGTCCAGGGACTAATGATAAGTTGTATCGACTATGGAAATGCCCTGTTGGCCTCCATAAACGAGGAGCTCTATTCCAAGCTTCAAGTCTTGCAAAATACTGCTGCTAGATTCGTACTAAACCTCCCATCGAGAGCCCCATCAGTACCCAGTCTGAGGACTCTGTCATTGGCTTCCTATTAGGAAGCGAATTCACTTCAAAATCTTCTGTCTGGTTCATAAGAACATGTATGGAAATGGGCCAAGCTACTTCGCCAAAAAACTCTGCTGGTATCAGCCGAGCAGGATGCTTAGGTCAAGTACCAAATGTCTCCTTACCCCTTACAGAATCCGCACCGCCAGGAATGGCGATAGATCTTTCTCTTTCCTTGCACCTGCTTTCTGGAACAAGCTTCCATCACAGCTCTGCAGGGAATTAAAAACCTGGCTATTTGACCATTTATAATGACCGTACATCTGACCACCAGTCCCTATGAAGTTTACACCAGTGCCATAAGACCTCCGGGTGATATGTGCGCTTAATAAATTCCTCTGACTTAACTTGACTAGTGGCGGGATGCTGTAATAGCCTTATAGTCCTCCGTAGCTGGGCTATACCGGCATTAAAGTTCCGCTCCCTTGTTAAAGGCCCTCGCCTTAGGCCTTTAATGCTGGAGCAGGCCTGACATGGCCGGTAGAGCCCTCTATGGTGGGCTCTAAGCCTATATTTCAACATTGGAATGTTGGACGCTCCTTTGAAGACAATGGAGTGCTCCAGGCTTCCAATGGCTAGTAAAAGCCCGGAGCTCCAACATTCCAATGTTGGTCGTTCACAGCTGTTGCTGGGAACAAAAGCCTCACGGAGCCAGGGGGATTTATATCCCCCCAGGCTCACTGATGCCTTTGTTTTATTTGTTAGAACATTCTAACCTCTAGTGGCGGAATTTTCTAATAGCCTTATAGCTCACCGTAGCCTTCGGCTCAGGCCTTTAATGTTGGAGTGGGCCTTCAATGGCCATATAGACCTCTATGGCGGGTTATATGGCTATAGTCATCCCTTGGATCAGTGACATAATACAGTGCCAGGGTTGGCTTCTGGTCTGGGCGAGGTTGGCCCACACCCAGCGCACCAATTTTTAGAGTGACCCACTGACCTGTCTGCATTAAGGTCCTGCAGACTACATTGACTTTCTCATCTAGCTGTTGTGCTTCACCTTAATCTGCTTTTAGTTATTTTACTCCATTAACGTGATTCCTTCCTATCCCATCTCCCTCTTACCTTCTGCCACCACGCAGCAAGAACCCAACTTGCTACCACCATGATTAAGCTAAGCTGTGGGTGATTCAGGTGAACTGGGCGGGGAGGATAGAAGAAACTGTGTTCAGAGTCCTGTCTCTGCTGTGATCTAATCAGCTGTGGCCGACCTGTGAAACAAAAGGCCTCCCAGCTACATCCTTGTAATCATGAGCAGTAGTTAGGATGCCAAATCTCTTTCTGCCCAGGGCACTATTCTGCCGGCTCTTGACAGCACTTTGGTGAACTTATTTCATGAAAAAGTGTTTCCTATTAAAAAGGTATCCTTAAGGTATACTTAAAAGAGAAACTTTTTAAACTTTCCATGGTGGTTGCTCGATGATTGTAAATGAAAGCCTCACGATTCAGGTCTATAAAAGTCAAAGTTGAACACGTTTTAGATACTATGAGAAAAAAAAAGTTATTATTGACTTTTTGTCTAAATTGTAGTTTGGTGATTGTGCAATAAATGATGCTCACTGTTTTGTCAACTCATAATTTCACCTTGCCTCTATTCCTCCCTCTCCATGTGCATTGTTTGCAGAGCCACCATATTTCACTACTGAGCCAGGGAGACGGATTGTGGCCGAAGTGGAACAGACTGTTGATATTCCGTGTCAGGCAATGGGTGAGTAGAACAAGTTAAATTAATGAAAAATAATGCAAAGCTCGAAATATATAACTAGAGGGCACTAAGGTGTTTTTAAAAGCCTTCATCGTTAGCCTTTTTTTTCTTTGCTTCCATCTATTGCTGCATGATGTCCATCCAAGGTCGATGTAGGCCATATGTTCAGCCTATTCACAACAGATGATACACTCTATACAATTAGTCCACAGTGTTGATTTCGAGTGAGCAAGAACTTGGCGGGATATTACTGCATCTGGCAGAGAGGATTACCCCCGTGGCAGGTATTTACTGAGAGTGGTCAATACCTCCTGTTCCAAACGTTCGCAAGAACTGCAGGGAATTGAATACAGCATTGGTACTTTCCACACAGATTTCTGTGTGCACTGTAATAAATCAGGTAGTTTCCCATGGCAAATTTCAGTGGTTGTGTTCTGCCGAAATTTACATGGGGGAAATTGTGAAGGTTGTGTTTTTTTGCCACACTATTTATAATACTGCTCTCTACTCAAACAGGGGTTAGCCCCATACTTTAAACTGCACCCTAACCAGGAGTTGCTTACATAGTTGGTGGCTATTTCGAAAAAATGATGCAGTTTCAACTCTGACTTTAGTTCTTTAGATTGCATGCACCATATGTACGAGTGCTTAATTTCTGCTGGTGTTGTCCGTTGCTGGGCACCAGCACCTACATGTCAACACCGGGACTTATGGCAGTCTGCCACATGGTGGCACTGTTTGCCTGATTTAGAGAGGAGTACAATAACTATTGTTTATTAATTCAATATACATTAAAAATAACTGATACCTGCTGGCCAAGTCATACTTATAGCTTTGAGGTCCTGGAATAGTCTGAAATGTCACACTTGTAGGAGTGTGATGGTTAGTAGTTGTGTTGGTACAGTCGGCAGCACCGGGTTGTGCGAGCTCCGGTAGCCAGGGCCCTGGCACTTATTGTTTTACAAATTAAGCACTGATAGGTACCCCAGTAATATGCAATGAAGGATGGTTTCGCCACCCTCAGCTACATTGCTTCCTACACCCTGCATTAATAAATACGCCCTGGGAACGTCTGCAGCTGGCTACAGATGATTAGTCACTTGAGCCAGTAAATTAATTAAAGTCAAATAGTGGCTTTGGGACCCATAACTTGGGACGTAGAGACTCGGTCGATACCTCCATTTCTGTAGTTGGAACCAGCGAGGGTCTGAAAATGATGAAGCTTTCCCTTTCCTGGGACATGCTTGTTAGAGTAACATTCGACTGTATTTCAACGTCATCCTTGCCAGGCCAGGTATGCAATTTCTTTTTTAATTGGAAGGTGCTTTAATACCATAAAATCCTCCATGGCCCTTATTACGGAAATGAATCTTCATGATTTATAGATCTGCCTAAAGTTGATGGCTTACCTTTTATATGAAATTCTCAGAGAGCAAAGTTAGTTAACTCTGTAATTAAAAAATAAATAAGTGCAGAGACTGAGCTTTGCTGAAAAAATTGGAATTCTGGATTTTTTATGTGCTTTTTTTTAAAGAAGCTAGTTATGATCGAGCAGTGATAACTTTTCTCAGGAAGGAGCACATTACACAGGCGTAAAGTAATCTGCATGGCCTGCGCTTAATGGTGGATGACGGAGCAACACATTCCATTGTAACCCATGCCAATACAACGCAGCCGTAACAACACAAATACCATTACCAAGCATAGTCTTTACCATGCATTCCTTTACAACAAATTTCTTTAATAATAACTTGCACTTGAGGATGCAGGCAGAGGGCACAGGGAGTCTAAGGACTGGGACTTCTTTCTGATCATCGGATTTTGATCCAGAGCACGAGAGAGAAGGACAAGAAAAGGGGGGAAAGGGAGGAAGAGAAGGGTAAGGAAACAGTGACAAAGGGAGAAAACATTGATGAATTAAAACCTGCGAGTGTAAGGTAGGAAGTGTGGGGCGGATGAAGCAATAAAGAGGCATGAACTGGTATCAAGATGAGGCTACCATAGTATTTGTCAACTTCTGTGTTTGGTAATGTCAGGAGTGGACTTCTAAGAAAAAGTTTGGGACTTTGCACTCACTTAGTTTATGAATTAAGCACAGATGTTGACTTCGTTTCTGATCAGAAGGTAGCACCACATTTCCTTTTGAGGATATCTGTCATTTCCCTAGCAATGGTTATTCACAGATATCTGATCTTGTGCTTCATATTGGTATCTTCGTACTCTATGTTCCAAGTCATTTTTCTGTCTTTAACTCATTCACTAAATAACCAGAGATAATACCAAATTCTCGAATAGTCTGCTAATTGACCCCATGGAAATGTATGCTTTATAAATCAACAGCTCATCAACATACAAGGCTACCTTGTTATTCAGCTGGCCAGACTTGAAGGGAATAACCTTCACCTCTTTATTAATTTCTTTTTTTTTTTTTTTTTAAACCGTTTATTACAAATCTCAAGAATATACAAATATGGGCCCACAACCTTCCGGCCGGCCGCTAGGAATAGCAGAAACATATGGCATACGTTCATAGAACACTTGACGTTACAAAGGAGCATAAGCAGGAGTTATAAACATCATGGGCCACAGCCATAATACCCCACAGTACGGTTTCATTTTATACAAACAACAAGAAAACAACACCCACAAGGCTACCCACAGTCGAAAGTAGCAGCACGTGCTCCCCAATGGGGAACCCCAACTATCAGAGGAGTCCAAGGAGGGGAAGGGAAACAGAGCGAGGACTGGGGGAACCCTGTGCCCGGGGCTAGGGGAAGGAGTCAGCTAAGGGGACGGGGCTGGTGAGGCAGCGGGCAGCAACGGTGGCGCGCAAATACTCCCACGGTAAGCGTTCCAGGGGCCCCACACTTTCACCCATGTCCCAGGCTTACCCCTCGCCACATACACCACCTTTTCTCGAAACATGCACCAGTCCATGTGCTCTTTCCAGGCCGACACCGCCGGGGGGTTCTGGGATCCCCACAGTTGCGCAATATCACGCTTAGCAATCATATATCCCAGAGTCACCCACCACGTTTGCGGAGCCGAGTAGTCAGTTGGTTCCCACACATTCAACAGGCATCTCCTCGCTTCCGGCAGCAGCGCAACACGCGTAACCACTCGCAGGACCTCGTGCACACCGCGCCAGAATCGCTCCACCCTCGGGCATTCCCATAAAATATGCAGGAAGGTCGCCACGGCACCACAACCACGCTTACACAATCCATCCTCAGTATAGCCCATACGCTGAAGCTTTGGCCCCGTCATGTAGACCCGGTGGAGTATCTTAAGCTGGACGAAGCGAAGGCGAGCCGGTATAGCCACCTCCTTCGGAGAGGCCACCGCGGAGGTCCAGTCCTCATCGTCCAATTCCAGACCGTCGGCAACCCAAGCCTCGCGAAGGCCAATCAGCAAGCCCGATCGATCATTAATCAGTTTTTTATAAATAAGTGAGATCGTACTGTCTGGGACGTGGCCATCCAGCACTCTATCCTCCAGGGGGGAAGACTCCGGGATGGAGGCGACGTCTGGGAAGACGGAGCCCAGTGCATGACGGATCTGCAGGTATCGAAAGTATTCACTGCCCTGCAACTGAAACTCCGTCTGCAGCATCTCGAATGTTTTAAATCCTCCCCTCGACCAGAGATCCCCCACTTTACTGATGCCTATCATGTCCCATTTCTCGAAGCCCTTCGAGGTCCAGAGAGAGCCCAACTTCTCAGACGCATACAGCGGTGACGCCCGGGTCAAACGGTCCTTCCACCCCATAGCTGCATTAGCCGCATGCCATACTCTGACCATGACACGCGTAGGTCCCGTCAAGCGAGCGTCGGGCGCGCCAGAGTAGAGCGCTCGATTGTAGTCGCCACCTGGCAGTAGCATCTTGTCCATCTCAAATGCCGGGTTCAAGGCGGGCCCATAGAGGCCATGGTTAATTGCAGCTAGCTGGGAGGCCCAGTAATACCGTTTAATATCCGGGAGGGCAATCCCCCCGTCATACCATGGGAGCGTCAACTTCGCCAGGGCAATGCGCGGCCTCCCGTCCCAGAACAGGCGGCGCTGTAAACTCTCCACCTCACGAAAGTAGCGCGCCGGGACTGGGTCCATAGTGTTCTGGAGGGCGTATAAGAAACGTGGCAACGACATCATCTTAAACAACGCCGCCCGGCCGAGCGGCGAAAGCGGCAGGCGCCGCCAGCGCACGACGTCCTCCTTCAAGCGCTGGAGAGGGGGAAGCAAGTTCCGCTCGTAGCGGGCCTCTGGGTCCAGAGTAATGTAGACACCCAGGTATCGAAACCCCTGAGAGGCAATCTGAATCGGACAACCCCGCGGAAGGACAGGAGCCTCCCCAGAGAGCACATACACGCATGATTTAGCCCAGTTGATGACAAGGCCTGAATTCCGGCCGAATGAACGTAAAACATCAACCAGGACTATGAGTGATTTACGTGGGGAGGCTAGGTACAAAAGGATGTCGTCAGCGTATAGGGACACACGGTCCTCATACTCGGGGGTCCAACGGAGACCACGGATGGAGGGGTGCCACCGCAGCCACTCCGCCAGGGGCTCCAAGGCCAGCGCAAAGAGGAGCGGCGACAAGGGGCAGCCCTGTCGCGTGCCCCGGCCCAGCTCGAATGGGGCCGAAACTCGTCCATTCACCACCACCTGCGCCAATGGGCCCGAGTACAACAATTTGACCCAACTGATGAAGCCCGGGCCGAATCCAAACTTCGCCAGCATCGCCCAAATGTATGGCCACTCAAGCGTGTCAAACGCCATAGTGGCGTCTAAGGACGCCAAAATGGCCGGCTCCCGCACGAATGGGACACGTGCGAGCACCCCGTGCAAGCGCCGCAGATTAAGGGCCGTGTTGCGATGGGGAATAAAGCCGGACTGGTCTTGGTGGACCAGGTCGCCCACCACGCCGACCAGCCGATTGGCCAGCACCTTGGCGAGAATTTTGGGCTCCGCATTCAAGAGCGAGATAGGCCGATAGGATGTGACCCGGTCCCGGGGCCTCCCCTCCTTGTGGATCACCACGATAGTAGCCAGACGCTGGTCCGGCGGGAGGGAGCCCAGCGAGTGGGCCGCCAGGAACATCGCGCGGAGGTGGGGTGCCAGTACATCTGGTCGCAACTTATATAACTCGATAGGGATGCCATTCGGGCCCATGGCCTTGCCAGAGGCAACCGAACGTATGGCGAGGGTAATTTCGCCGGATGTAGGAGCGGCATCCAGCGACACCCTGTCCTCCTCCGAGAGGGAGGGCAGCGCGATATCCCTAAGCAGGGAATGGGAGTCTTCCTCCGAGCAAGGAGAAACCGGAGAATACACCTCGCGGAAATAATCCGCGAAACAGGAGACAATTTCTTCTGGCTCGGTGACACTCACACCATCCGTCCTCTCAATCAGCGGGACCACACGATTCACTCTCTCCTTTTTATCCAACCACGCTATCAGTTTGCCCGCCTTATCACCCACATCATACAGTCGCCCCTGTTGCTCCCTACTGAGGCCCCTGGCCGCCTCCGTAACGAGGGCCCTGTAGGCCGCCTGCTTAAGTTGTAGGACATGTAGTGCAGCATCCGTCACTCCGCCCTCTAAATCCCCCTCCAATTCAGCAATTTCGGCCTCCACCCGGGTAACCTCCTCCCGCTCGCGCCTCCGGGCATGGGAAATAAGGGACATGGCCTCTCCTCTGAGAACTGCTTGAAGGCTTCCCACAAGGAGATAGCCGAAGGGACGGACCCCACATTCTCATCAAAGTATCGCTGCAAGGATTTAATCACAGCAGCGCGAATGGTGGGGTCGCGCAGGTACCAGGCATTGATGGGAACTACCCTGCCCTCACCCCTCGGAAGGACATCAAAATGGAACAGGAGCGGGGAATGATCTGAGATACCCCGCGCCAGATGGCGCACCTCCCCCACACTCCCAGCATAGGCCGCTGGGACAAGGACATGATCAAGCCGTGAGAGGCTACCATGGGCCCCCGAGTGGAAAGTGTACTGCTGCTGCGTGGGATGCTTTAAGCGCCAGCAGTCCACCAATCTCAGTGTATCCAAGAGGCCGGATAGCCACGCCTGGGCCCGGGGGAGGTCCCTAGGGGGGTGACGATCCAGAGTCCCAGAAACCACCGCATTGAAGTCCCCCCCAACCACTAGGAGTCCCCCCGGAAGGCCCAGGAGGAGGCGCCCCAGGTCTGCAAAAGTGGTCGCCTGTAGCCCCGGTGGGACGTACACTGATACAAAGACCACTACTTTGCCTTCCATTCTCCCCACTAATACAGCATAGCGTCCCCTATCGTCATGGCGCACCTCATCAATTTCCAACGGGAGCGGGTTCTTCACCATAATGCCCACACCCCGTGAGCCCGACATGAAGCCCGAGTGGGCCACCAAACGATAGCCACGCCTATTCATGGCACAAAAAGAGTTTCCAATAAGGTGTGTCTCCTGCAGGAAGACTACATCGGGTGAGATTCGTTTCAAATACTGCAGGACCACACCTCGTTTGATCCTATCCCCCAGTCCATTAACGTTCCAAGACAACAAAGTCAAATCCCTACCCCCCATCACACACAGGAGCCATCAGTCGTCCCCCGGAGAGCACCTTAAAAACAATACAGAAAAGGGTTTGCCTTGTGGTAAAAACGAACAACACCCCACCCCAACTCCCCCACCCCAACAGAACTCCCCCCTCCCTGCACCCCTGCATGAGCCCAAACAGCCCCCCCAAAGTGCAGTGTGCCTGTCGCCCCATAGATGGTGAAACTAACTAGACCCCCAGAGGAGGAGGGAGAACCCCCAAGAGACCCCACACGACCTCCACAGGAGGAGACTTACTCGAGCAGGCGAACAGTCAAAAGTGACATCAATTTTGTCCAGAGCGAGGCATAATATTAGTCCCTCAGTCCTGATCCGGCGGGCCCCCTCCCCCCACCGCTCCCCCCCCACCACCCCGATCCCGATCCCCAGGCAAGGTATCTAGCCAGTCCCCGGCTGCTTCGGGGCGATCAAAAAAGTGCGTGCGGCCATCCAACTCCACCCGCAGCTTAGCCGGGAAAAGCATAGCGTACTTGAGATTTAGGTCCCGTAGACGACGTTTGACTCCGAGAAAGCTCAGTCTCTGCTTTTGGACCGCTGGGGTGAAGTCAGGATAAAAATTTATATCCATATTGTCGAGTCTGACCGGCCCCTGTAGTCTGGAGGATTGCAGGATAGCGTCTCTGTCCCGAAAGTTGAAAATCCGGGCGATGAGAGGCCTCGGGGGGGCTCCGGCCTTGGGCCTTCCCCCGGGAACCCTGTGGGCCCGCTCCACCGCGAAGAATTTACTCAATCCCCGGGGCTGGAGGTGGGTGAGAACCAAGTCCTCCACGAATAGATCCGCCGCCGCCTCCTCACGTCCCTCAGGCACCCCGAGAATACGGACATTGTTCCTCCGGGCCCGACCCTCAGAATCCTCCAAGCGACGATCCATCAGCGCGCTCGCCTGTCCAAGCCGGCGCACCTCCTTTTGGAGGGCTGCCACATCCGTCGTGAGGCCCGATGTGGTGTGGGCCAAAGAATCGACCCGGTCATTAGTCTTGGATAGATCGGCCCTTACCAGGCCAACATCCACGAGGACCGAGTCAATTTTCTGCGCCAGAGTATCAAAACGCTGGTCCACCGAGGCCTTCATCTCAGCGATGGCGCCCATCACGTCCCGCAGGGTCAGATCCGCGGGCAGAGCGGGAGCATCAGTCGGGCCCTCAGGGGACCTACGCGGTACCTCGGGAGATCCCTTCTGGAGGGTATAGCGGTCCATGCTGTTAGACTGGTGGACTGCGCCACGTCGGGTCGATTTCACCTTTGCCCGATCTCCATCTTGCTTTGTGGACATGGTTCCAGTCCACCGGCCGTGCCAGGCACGTCGTAAGGGGCGGGCAAGCCGGTTCACGGGATCCGGGGGGGGGGTCACCACAGGGCCGCGGGGCAAGTCACAGCCGGCGGGCCGGCAGGGCACCCCAACGGGGCCACACCACCCCACAGTGCCCCGCGACCCAACCTCGCCGAGACAGCAAGGAGGGTGCAAAAGCGAAAGTGAAAGTGCGGGGTACGCGAGCCACCGCGCCCAGCCCGCCGCTGTTGTTGACTTTGCCTCCGGATCACCCCACAACTCCAATGGGTCCGGCGTGGAGAAGGCCGCAAATCTCAATCGGTGCTACCGCCGGGGTCCGAGGTCCAATTTGGAAGCGGAAAGCGGGTGCCACCTCAGCTCGGGCTCACCAACACAGTCCCCTCATCTAGGACAGGATATTGTCAGGATATATGTAGGAGGTCGCGGAGGTCCTCGGGAGCCTCGCACCTACGCGGCCATCTTGGTTGCGCGCTAGGCTCCTCCCCCTCTTTATTAATTTCTTGTGCTAGCGGCTCATTAAACAGGTTGAAAAGTATAGCAGACAACTGGCACCGTTGGCGTGTTCCCCTTTTCTATCCTAAAGTTCTCCGTCAGGGCGCCATTCACATCCACATTTGCCACAGGAGCCGTATATAAGGCTTGTATTGCATTCACAAAATTCCCACTTATATCATGTTGCATATTAATTCAAATAATTATTTTCTAAGTGTAAAACATTAGTCATGATGGGACCATGCAGTAATGTGTCTCAACTTGTTTAATATTAAAGCAGGGTAAGTAACCACATTTTTTTAAAGTGTTCAAACATGAAGTTTTTTCTGTGTATGTACTCCTTCAAGGAGATTAAGAGAGCTTGTAAAACAGACTTAGTGGCACAATCACGTTAGTATCACATGTAAAGAAGCAGGGAATTACTGCTTTCGATGGTAAGAATTTATTGACCAGAAAAACTAAATTAGAGTTTATGAATGCTCTTTGCCTTTTGGCACTCACATATATTATACGCAATGAGTTGTATTTGTGAAGACAGTGCAAAGTCTAAGTAAAATAAATATTATTTATCATACAAGTATAGTAACAATATAATATACTACAATGAGGAGTCAATTACACTCGATTCTGACCTCAATGGCTGTCCCTTTGCACCCTTTTCAGATGTATGTATTGTGGCAATATTTACAGATTCTAAACCCATATCTAGCCACAGTATTCTGGACTTCAGTAGGTAGGTAAAACAAGTATTGTTGAACTAGCTGCTTATAATAGAGTCACCAGAGCACAATGCTAAGAACTCAAGAATGTATATTTACATTTTCACATTTTCTAGCAATTGTTTGGCGTTTAAAGAATCTGTAGCCCTATGTATAGGAAACAACAGGGACGCTTAGTACTCTTGTCAAATGCTTCTATTCTTATATCCATATATTCCGCTCCTTTTACCTCCTCCTTTCAGTGTCTTTCCCACCACTCCATCTTTCTATTTTCTGAAAATAATCCATATTTCTAGATGACTGTAAGTTACTATCTTCTAAGATAGATTTTCTGCCAATTGAAGATCCCTTATATGTTGTCAAATCTTATTTTTCTAAACTCCGGGGAGATGTATCGCTAAAGAGGGGTCTACATTGCTGGGATTACTTCTCATGTCTATAAATGAATGGGATCTCGGAGGGTTCATACTGCACTCTCTACCATAGTTGTACTCTTGTCCGCGGTGATTGTACCAGATGGTTTTTATTTTGTCAACTTCCTCTTCAAAGGTGTCAACTGTTAGGTGAAGACAAATGCTCAAACCTGCTGTGCAAGCCTAATTTTTGTGCGGATGGCAAAAATCATTTTTTTTTGTCCTCATCTTACCAAGCTTTTCTATGCGGATCTTATAAAGCCTTTTTAACACTCTGAGGGCCTCCTGGCTTTTCCGCAATCACCTTGGTCTCCGACCAAACCCCTTAGCTTAGGGGAACTTGATGTAATCATTGGACCAATTCTATTAACCGGAGACTACGTCCCCAACGAATAAGAGGATACCAGACATTAGATGGCTTGTCTGCAGCGCTTTCGTACTCCAAACGAGCCATACTAAATGAGGCCCTGAGCCAGTTCTCCTTTGTTGGTGGTCTTTCCATTTCTTGCAGATCTCTCTCCGGGCCAAGAGAACCAAGTATAGCAAGAGGCCTCTCTGTAGTGGAGAGACTATATGACTTGTTAGCCCATCGTCTCCAAAGAACACGAATGACAAATTAATGATCTTAAAAATATCTTGAAGTGAATCTCCGACCTCTTTCCAGAAGTTCTTCAAAACCGGACATTCAAAGAAAACATGTAAATCGCCTACCAAGGGTAATAAGCATCTGAAACATTTAGGAGGGGGGATGGGGCGAATTTAGCAATCTTTGCCGGGGTATAGTACAGCCTATTAATAACAAAAAAGTGGTTCTTCTTCAAACAAGCAGGTTTAACTTGCTTGTATAAAATCTTCAAAGATGGCTCAAACAAAGAACCTATAGATGGACCCAGAGATGTTCCAGACCAAACCATCTCAGAAGAGGATATCTTCTGATCATCAACATCAATTAACAGTTTGTACCATATTGAGATCTCTTCCTTCAATGGATTGATAGATTGACACAAGCTTTCAATATCTCGGTTTCCTCTAAATTCCCCTTTTTCCGCATTGACCCAAGACTTCAGCTGCAAGAATTTAAACCTAGAGAATCCAGCCCCTATTCTAGCTTGCAAGTATTCCCAGGGGTGAATCCCCTCGGAGTCTGCCAGCTCGTACCAGGTGTTAATACCCGCCCTTTTAATAGGTAGCGCTAATGTTTCTTTAAGGCATTCCGGAGTTCCAGGGGAGTCCCAAATGGGGGCACAGTCAGAGTAGTATCCAATACCCCACTTAAGTCTGATCTTATGCCATAGCTCTAAGGCTACCCTCAGCACCTTCAGGCGAACTCGCTTGAAGAACCTAGGGGCGCCAAACTTATATAGAAAAGACTGGCCCCCACCCCCTCCTTCAGCTCTAACCATTTCTCCCAGCAGCCTACCCCACGCTGACTTCTCGGGTTTCACACATAACATCCGAATACTTTTAAACTGGATAGCTATCGCATACAGACTGATATCTGGGAGGGCCAACCCCCCCCTTAACAAGCCTTCGTCTCAGCTTCTTCCATGTCAGCCGAGCCCCCTTGTCTCCCCATACAAAACTCCTGATTTTACTCTGTATTTTACTAATACAATTATTAGGAAAAACAAGGGGGATGGTAGAAAATAGATAAGAGAGTTTAGGCAAGATAATCATTTTCACCAAATTAATTTTTCCAAAAATGGTCAAGGGGAGGTTCCTCCATCGGCTAAAGAGACAATCTATTTCTTTGGTTACTCTGTTCAAATTTATCTGTGGGATCATTTCCAGATTCTTAATTATGTAGATCCCTAAATATCTGAATTCAGTACTAACTTTGCCAGACCATTGATCTAAATTCCAGCACATTACTTCTTAGACCTATTGATCAGATAACCAGACAAGTCCCCAAAATTAGACAGAAGCGCTTCCACCCGAGGAACAGCTCCTTCAGGGTCACTAGTATATATAATGAGATCGTCTGCATATAGAGCTAGATTACAACTGTATTGTTCTGACCTAAAGGGTCGGATTGAATCATCTAACCTTAGAGCTTGTGCTAGCGGCTCTATATAGATGTTAAACAATAGAGGCGACATTGGACATCCCTGCCTAGTGCCCCTTTGTATGGAAAAGCTTGATGTCAATATTCCATTTAGGAGAATTTTGGCCGAGGCACCATAATAACAATTTTTTAACGTTTCAATAAAAATAGGTCCAAAACCCGCCTTCGCCATTACTTCCCAGAGGTACATCCAACAAACTCTATCGAATGCCTTGGCGGCATCTACAGCAACTATAGCCAGAGGATCTGAAATCTGCGTGGCCAAATCGATGTTCCCGATTAACAACTGTGTCTGCTTCTGAATGTGCCGTCCAGCAACGAAACCCTTCTGGTCTACAAGGATCAACTCTGAGATTACCCTGGCCAATCTCCCTGCTAATATACCCATAAGGATCTTATAGTCAGCATTTAGCAGGGAGATTGGACGATACGAGTCTCCTTTTAAAGGATCTTTGCCAGGCTTCAGAATCAAAACAAT
Organism: Triturus cristatus; assembly: GCF_964204655.1. NCBI lineage: Eukaryota > Metazoa > Chordata > Amphibia > Caudata > Salamandridae > Triturus > Triturus cristatus. Next base: position 1,059,856,912 of record NC_140593.1, on the reverse strand, counting down.
TGTTGCCTGTTTCCAGGACTCAGGAACCCTACCCTTAAAGCTATAGACTGAGTTGAAGATGGTACATAATTGGGGGGGTCAGCTCCTCTGCCAGGTGCTTATACACTTCACTTGGAAGTGAATCTGGACCAGCTGCCTTTCTGTTTTTAGACTTCTTTATTTGCTCTATTATTTCTTCATGTGTGATTGGAGCCTCCAGCCTGTTCCTGCTTTCCTCTGACAAAGAGGGTAACCTTTTATCCCTCAACCATGCTTGGATTGAACTTGAAGAAGGTAACAAATCTTCTTTATAGTGGTCAGAAAAAAGAGAGAGGAGACAGGCTTGCATATCATCAAAGCTAGCTGATGTTTCCCCTTCGACATTAATTATTAGTTCTTTAATGTTGTTCCTTGCTTGGTCAGCTCTAGCCTTCCAAGCCAACAGGGCACCAGCCTTTTCTCCATATTCAAAATTCTCCATATTTTTGGAATGCCATTGCGCTCTACATTTTGCGTCTAATTTCCCCCTATACTCCAGTTGTGTTTCTTCTAAATCCTTCTGAACCTGCAACAATCGTTCTTTACTTCCTCTGCTTAGATCGTTCCTCTCTTTCTCTAGCTGGCTTATTTTCCATTCGATGTCTTTTAGTTGCCCTGCCTCAATTCGATTTATAGAGCTAATAATACCGTGGAGGCACCCCCTTAGATTCGCCTTATAGGCATCCCAAATATAATCCATTGATGTTGAGCCCATATTGAAGGAGAAAAATTCCAAGGTTGAAGACTTAGCAGCCTTTATAACTTCTGGTTCTAAGAGCTTGGCCCGGTTTAGAGTCCTCCTGGAAGGGAGCTGCACCCCTTTACCCTGATAGATAAATTGAACCGGAGAATGATCTGAGAGGAGACTTGGCATAACCTGAATCTCAATTAACCTATTCAAGGATAGCTTATCTATAAAAACATAGTCAATCCTAGATGAGTGACCATGTTTTTTACAATAAAATGTGAACCCATGTTGATCTCTCATTCTAGCCCTCCATGCATCCTCTAGGTCCAGATCCTGAATCATATTTAATAAAGCACGACGGATCCTCGGAGCACCTATATAATGACTCAAATTAGACCTATCTTTCGAAGGGTTTAACAAAACATTAAAATCGCCACCAATAATACATGGTGGAGATTCCAAAAGCAATACTGATTGTAGTTAGCACAGATAACTCGGGTCGTCGACATTTGGGCCATAATAAGAGACACAGACTAGGTCCACATTTTCTAACAATAGACATGTAACTAGCCACCTTCCAGAGGAGTCTGATTGTGATTTCTTTATGGAGCACTGTACACCATGTTTAACTAAAATTGCGACCCCTCTGCTATGTGACGTCTGAAGTGACACACTATAAGACTGAATCCAGGGGGTTGTAGAAAAAATCAAACAACTTTCATTGTAAGTTAAGTGTGTCTCTTGTAACAAACAAACTTTAGCAGGGGAGAGCTCCAGGTGTTTAAGTATCATCCTACATCTCCTAGGACACCTCAACCCATTAACATTCCATGTGACAAAAGCTAATTTTTTGTTCCCCCAATCACCCATAAATTAATTGTAAAACTAACGCCCTTCCATGATCAAACAATTTTGCGGCCAAAATAACTTGATATGATGAGGTAAGATTTTTTTTTCCCCCTTTTCTCCCATTTCAACCCACCCATGTGCTCCCCCATACCCCCCGAACCCTTCCTCTTACCCACAAGGAACCCTCCCTTCTAATAGGCATATGCCTGTTTAGCATTCGCTCCCCCTCTATCAAAAAGAAAAAGAAATAAGTTTGACGTTAGTCTGAATTCCCACCGGAGAGAACACCCTTCATATTATTGTTGCTACCCTATTTTTCCCCTTGCTCTCCCTTAATTTTCTCAATAAGAGCATCCGCTTCCTCTCCAAAAATTGGGGCAAAGGCACAGTTGAAATTTCCGGCATTACTTCGGGTAATGTGAAAAAACCATATGTATCAGATAAAATCTGGAGCGGATGACAAAAATCTTATAGTAAATTAACAGATGGACTAATGCCCGGCAGGTGGTACAATTCCATGTCTCACCAAGCTATGTTCACACATGTGTAGCTCAAGTGTTTCCCTGAGGGTTCCTAGATCTTCCAGAGTAAGGCATACAGCACCCAGGTGTTTGAGCTTGAATTAGTGAGTCTCCCCTCTTAATACACTGACGTCAAGGACACACACATCTTTGGGGAATAACATGTCTAGATGCTACACCTTGCCCTTTACTTCAAGGGTTATTTATTAATACAAATAGCATTTATTTTTTCATGTTGAGAAGTAGAGCCCAGGTGCCCCGCTTCATATTTCATTTGTACCTGTCACTGTCAAAACGCTTAAAGGTGCCCCTTGGGCAATGCACTTCACCCCATTCTCCACTACGAATCGATCTCCTCTGTATATGTTTTTTCTATAGTGAGAATGTAGCCAGAAGGCAGGGGAGTCTTATACAGGGTCAAAGACAAGTGTAAAGTTAATGAGTGGTTGGAGAGGAAGCTGGTTTGTGAACTGTTAATGCAATGCGATGTATTCTTAAAGCGATATGTCTTCAATTCATTCCTAAATTTGAGCAGCGTTGTGGTGGTCCTAATGGATATGGGGATGTTGTTCCAGATCCTTGGTGCATAGATGGAAAGGGTCTGCTTGTTTTTTCTTTACTTATACTTCATAGTCTACAGTCTGATGGTGTCCCGGCTCTGAGTGTGCTGAGAACCACCAGAAAACTTGAGCTTCTCTACAAGATTAGTTCGGTGCTGGCGTTATGGCTTTCTAAATGATGCAGCTGTGCTCCTGATCACAGTCATAACAAAGATGTTTCGTTTTACATGTATCTCTCTCCAAGCCGTGCTCAAGCCCTCTGGTCAGTGGATTTGTTGACCCTCATTTTCTGACTAAGCAGCCTATGCCTGAAAGCATGATTGTACAGACGTTGATGAGTAAAGTCATTGCAAATACCTTTTCGACCAGTCCACCGGATAGAGAGTCACAATGGATTGATGCTCTCAGAAAAAGAACATTCTCTGTAGCCTGTTTTTTGGTTATTCCAGGCTACCAGCCATCCCAACCTGTGCAGCAATAGCAGGCCCAGTCCTTTCGGTGCAAAAGTCATGATGAGGCCTGGACCGTTCGCACCGACAGCTCTCCTCTACCAATTTCTACTATTCTGCAGGAGCTGGCAAGATGCTTAAACTTGCCCTACACAGGTTTATGCTCTGTAGCCAGGAAGCTGGATAGGACCTTTCCTCCCCTACTGGAGAACCGTCACATCGGACAGATAAGTCTTAGAGATCTTTCAGAAGAGGCTATGCCCTGCCTTTCATTTCCTACCGACCCCGTTTTTCCCCGCTATCAGAACGACTGTCAGTCGACTTTTCTGCAATCTTGCTGCAAGAAGTGGGCCTTTTGCTAGCCAAGGGTGCTATTGGATGAATGCCAGCATTGGAGAGAGAAAGGGGTACCGAAGAAGGTCCACTTAAACCTTTCTGTTGTAAGACAAATTCAAAATGCTGTTTCTGTTTTATATTCGTTCTGCTCTGAGCCCATGAGACTAGATGGTAGCTCTGGACTTGCAGGACACTTATTTTAATTTACAAGTCCGGCAGTCTCACATAAATTTCACTACAGTTTACGATGCAGTCAGAACACTTCCAACTTGCTCTGCTCGTTTTTCACATTACCTCAGCCCCTTGGGTATTAACAAAAGGGATGGCATGCAGTAACGGATGTTGTGCAGGTGGAGTGGTGAGGCATGGGATGGGGGAGGGGAAACAAGAATAAGGACAAAAAAAAAAAGAAATGAAAATAAAACGTATTTGATGCAGGACCGCCGCTCTTCTGCTTGAGTTCCTCGCTGCAGCACAGGCTCCCCTGTGGCCAAACCTGATGCTGCTGTTATGTTTGAAAGCTGCATCAGGATTGGCCTGAGCTCTGTGAATTTGCGCTCACAGAGAGACTGGGAGCCTGTGCTTGGCTGTCTCCAACCCAGCAATGCAGCTGGGGTGAAGACAGCTCAGTGTGCATGTCAGTTTGGCCGGCCTGATAAGGCCGGCCAAACCGACGTGCACTAATAGCAGTGCCTATCACTCCTCTTTATGACTGCTCCCACGATGGTTTGAGTCTGGCACTGATAGCGTGGTTGCAGCCCACCCTCAGAGGTTGAAGATATAAATGTTCCTGTACATGGACAACTGGTTGCTCATGGCGAGCTCACCGCAGTCAGTTTTAGACCAACTCTGCACGAATTATGAACTTGTGACTTCTTTGGTGTTTTCTGCCAAGTAGCCACAGTATCAACTGTGCCTCATGCAGAGGATTCCCTTTGGTGGCACTGTCCTCTACATGAAGCCGTTCTAGGCCTGTCCACTGCTGCAGAAAGTCTCAGGTATTCATGATATGAGCTCAATGTTTTGGACTGAATCCTGGGTGTCGGTGATGAAGGCTCTAAGGGCTTCTTGGATTCCTACCCTTGTGCATTTACTTCATCCAGATGGAATAAGTGAGCCCTGCATAGAAATCTCAAGTTTCAGTAAGTCCAGCATTAGGGTTGTTTCTCAGACTCCATCCAGACCTTGCAGAAGACTGCTCATGATCGCTATGTTGGCAGACAAATGCCAATCTGACCTGCTGCAGCTTCCTCTTGTCCCCAACCAAGACTTCACAGTTGTGACAGGCCTGTTACTGCTGGAATGGGAAGGTGTTGATCAGAGGCTTCTTGTCTCTGCCCAAGAGCCAGCTGTATGTCAAGCTTTTGAAGCAGTGGGCGATCCGTCTGGCTCTGAAAACCCTTCTATCATCAAACAAGGGGATGCTGGTGGCAGAGGTCCTCACTGGTAACACGACCGCGGAATTCGGTTCTCAGCCTTGTGTCATTCGGCCCTATGCGTATGGAAGTGATGGACCAGCAGAATATCTTTCTCGCAGCCTATCATGTGGCAGCGTCTCTGAATGTCAGAGCAGGCGAGTTGAGTAGACGTCAGCTGGCAGATCATGAGTGGCATCTCCACACATAGGTGGCAGGGGCATTTTTTTCGACCAGTGGGGTACATCCTGGTTAAATCTGTTCACCACCGATGAGAATGTGCAATGTCAACTTTACTGTGCACTGGAGTCGCTTTCAGGAAAGTCACTGGGAGACACATTCCGGTTGTGTGATGAGACATAGGGCTCAAGTAGCGTTCCTACAACTGCCTACCCTGCCTCGAGTTCTGAGAAAAGTTAGAACAGACCAAAACCAAGTCCTCTAACTATCTCTAGGCTGTGTTGGGGAATACAACATAACATAACATGTATTTGTAAAGCTTATTTTATCGACCTCAGAAGGATGAAAGGCTGAGTGGACCTGCTGGGGTTGAAACTTTTGACCATGATGTCAAACACAGGCCCCTACAGTGGACACATTAGTCCACTGAAACATTAGACCCCACATGGTACCCTAAGCATGAGCATTTGCTGTTCAATCCGGCTATGCCTTTGGGAGGACCTCCTATCTCGGCAACAGGGGACAATCCTGCGTTAGACTCTCTGTAAGCTATATCTCCATGTGTGGAGATTGAGCAGCAACTGCTAAATGGATTCGGTCTGCTGGTCACAATAGTCCATGTTATCTTTACACTTCCTTTTTATTTACCTGACAAATCATCTCTATTTAAGTATCCTGTTTTATCATAGATCTGACTTGCATATTTGCCCCAAAGCTGTTTGTCATGCCAAAATGGGAGTTAGACTTTGTGTTGACTTTACTTATCTGCATGGCTTTTGGGTCAGTGCATGGCTAATCACTGTGAATACTGATGCTCAAAATAGTCTTTCTGATTACATTCACCTCTGCATGCCACATGAGTGAACTGCATGTACTTTCGATACAACCGTCTTATACCACCTTCTTTCCCGACAAGTTAATGCTGAGGACCGGGTGGCTTTCCTGCCCAAGTGACACCGTTCCACCTTGGTCAGTTCATCATTCTGACAATGTTTTTCGCTCCATTTCACCCTTGAAGGAGGGGAAAAGACTGCATGGGCTCCACCCTGAAGTCTTTAGAGCTCGTATATTCTCCCCCCCCCTAAAGTCCCGATGGTAGGGCAGTGGACCAGGTCCGGGATGACAAAGGAATTGGCGTTCTGCAGTGCTCTAACGTGGGCTCCAGTGCATAAATTCACAAACTACTGCCTTGACAGACAGGTCTGACAAGAAGCCTCTTTTAACTGCTTGGCCCTGCAAGTCATTCTGGCCTGAATTCAGTCTGGAGTAGAGCCACAGTTTGTGTTTGGCCTTTAGAGTGGAAGACAGCGTCAAAGGCCACCGAAAGAGCTAATAATATCATGGACGCAGCTCCATTTTCATCCTAGGTGTGTCTGATGACCACAGTGGTTTTGGCAAAGACTGTCCCTGTCGAAATTCTTTTACGGAAGCCTGACTGAGCCATGTGTGATAACGTGTGAGGCTAGATAGGTGGAAAACTGATTGTGAACTGGAATTTCCATCATATTGGCAAAGAGTGGGAGGAGAGAAATTTGTCAACAATGTGCCGTGATTTTAGGTCTCAAAGATGGTTTCTTTAGCAGGGGAGAAACAATAGCTGCCTTCCATTTTTCCTGGACTAATCAAGAAGAGATAGATGAATTGCATGTTTGGGTTAGGACGGGGCAGTCATAGAACTAACTTTTTTGAGTTGATGAACTGGGTCTATGTCAGTTGGCAAAGAAGAGACAAATATTGCAAAGATTTTTAAAGTAAACTATTCTGAGATTGGCATACAAGTGGACCATATAGTATTATGAGAGTGCCCAGTTCTTCTAGCAGTAGTACCAGTGGACGCAGTTGACTGTTGGATATTCTCAACTAAGTCAAGAATCTTTTTATGAAAGAAGGCTGATAGATTGTCACACAGGGATTGAGGTGTCTTGGGGGAGGATCTGTCCGCTTCTGGGCAGGTTATACTCTTAACCAATTTAAGGAATTCAATAGTGGGATTCTTAGATCTCAAAATCTACCTCTTGAAGAATATACTTTCTAATAGCTCTATGGTAGGAGTGGAGGATGGCGGAATATATTTATTTATATGGCGGTTCATTGTCCTTCCGCCATCTCCTTTTCAATGTTTTGCATTCCCCTTTTAACGCCTTTAGTTCCTTGTTGAACCATGGAGCAGAGGGTTTGTTTTGTCTCAGTCTGATTAATTTAAGAGGGATCATCAAGTTAAAGTTTATCGTAGGATCGTCTTCTTAACGAGAGGGGCATAACAAGATTAACTCTATATCCCACTCATTGGGGGCCAGCTGTCTTCATGGTATGATAGGGAGGTTTGAAGAATATGAAGTTTGAGGGATAACTGGAGTATTATAAAGACTCAAACCGATCAAGTGGCGATCTGTCCAAGTCAGTTGAGAACAATTCAGAATGGACACAAGAGAGGGAGAGCAAAGAATAGCATTTAAACCACGACCTACTTAGTGGGTAGGCCGCTTGATGAGATTTTCCAGATGTATGGGAGAGGTAATGAAAATTCTCAACATCCTTATCAGTATCGTTTTCAAGATGAATGTTAAAGTCACCTAAGAATAATATTTTGCTTCCATTAAGTAGACATGTGGCAGCAGAGTAGAAAAATAATGAATAAAATAATTTGTTGATTCGGAGGACTTATAGTGAAATACATTCAAATGAGAATCAATCCAAGGTTTTAAAGGTAAGGATCTGCGGTTAGTAGAATTCATCAGAAGAAAAAGTTACTTACCTTTGGTAACACTCTTTCTAATGGATACCCCAACAGATTTCCCACTGCCCTCCAACCACCCCGTTCTGTGGAGATGGCTCTAGAATATCGTGATAGAGATCCAAGTTAAATTTTTACACACTCCTACCTGCAATTTGTTCGAAGTACTCTGCTTCGGAGAGCATAGAAAGATTAAGAATGTGACATCAACACACAGGAGTGGTGTTTTATATGCATCTCTGCTCCATCACTTCTGGGGTAGAACAGGAACACAGTAAAGTCACATGGTGCCATATGCAGGATCATTGCTGAAAACATCCTCCAGATCCAATCTGGTGGCTGCGGATATTTTTAATGTGAGAAATCTGTGGTTAGAGTATGCACCAGGAGGAGCATTACTTAAGATGAGTATCTTGTTTGTTGTGAAACTGCCTAGCGTAATATGGCTAACTCTTCCTAGCATTCTAAGGGTGAGGCTTCTATGAGTAGTTGGTGACCAAGTAACATTGTCTCTTTGCTCAAACCAGAGAACCATCACCCAATCTAAGAAAGCTTTCTTGTGGAAGTGGTGGATGAACATGTGGGACTTATTGACAGTGAACAGAGTCACGAACATACGTAAACAACTTTATTCAACCTTTACTTCAAGTAAAACCTCACTGTTACAGGATCATTGTTAATTAAATCTGCTTTTAACAGATAAAGACAGTTGTTTCATTCTTGGCTATCTGCTGTCCAAATATCAACTTAAAATATGCAAATGCATTCCGTAACCTATTAGATATTGGGTGGAGTTGTACCTTTTCTTACCTTTTTCCCTAGCTGTACATATAATTCAGAAGCGACAGTAAAGCTCATGCATTCTACAATAATGTAATGTATAAAGTTCAAGAGCTGCACAGCATATCTTTGAAATGTCTTCTGCCTCCAGGCGTGGGGATGTGTCTCCATATCTGCATTTTCTCATGTGATACTACAACAAATACCCAGTGCATACTTTTGTTCTAAATATTTTATTTCGAAAAATCTCAAGAAAGTAAGTTTAATAAAGGCAGCGCTCTTCATAGGTTCTTGACACATTTCTACTCAGTTTCTCTAGAGAGGGAACCAAAGTGATCCTTCTTAAATAAGTATAAAGACTGGAACAGAAAAGATTGAAGGAAAACGGTTCAGCCTTGCAATATCCTTAGCACAATTCTATATCAAACTAGCTGCTACTGAAAAAAACAGAACAAGCAAAATCTGTCTGCAAAACCTATGATGTTGCTGGGGGCCGACCACGCACTTTTTTCCTTCAACCCTACACCTTGAAGAACTCTTGCAAATAAGAAAATATGCACGTAAGACTAGGGGCTAGATGTATGACCCTTTTTGGTTGTCACAACTGGGAAATCGCCCCGTTTACAACCGCTAAAAAGGGTTGTGGTAAGTACACATTTTGCGACCTACCTCATTATTATTAATGAAGTAGCTCTTTAGCAACCTCTTTAGATATCGTAAGCAGTTTATTTGGGAAAAAGGGGGTGGTGATGGACAGAGTTTCTGAATGATGCAGAATACTCTTACCAAGTCAAGAGATCATGGTTTTAATCCATCGCCGTTTTTTAGCTCACTGCACCATCCCAGCTCAGAACCTGGCTACATGCAAATTAGTCTGTACCTGTCCCAGTGCATGATGGGAACAGGGCAAACCAAACTACCAAGCCAATTCTTATACTGGGAAGGAAACAAGCTTCCGGGGACCGGTTTCTGGCATCACAGCCTTCGTCGGCCCGGCTTGCCTGAATCCTGATGGTGCAATGAGCAAGGGACTCACGTCTGAGCATACCCTCCCACACTGAGTGTGGATAAAATCGATTTGGGAAAAAGGGGGTGGTGATGGACAGAGTTTCTGAATGATGCAGAATACTCTTACCAAGTCAAGAGATCATGGTTTTAATCCATCACCGTTTTTTAGCTCACTGCACCATCCCAGCTCAGAACCTGGCTACATGCAAATTAGTCTGTACCTGTCCCAGTGCATGATGGGAACAGGGCAAACCAAACTACCAAGCCAATTCTTATACTGGGAAGGAAACAAGCTTCCGGGGACCGGTTTCTGGCATCACAGCCTTCGTCGGCCCGGCTTGCCTGAATCCTGATGGTGCAATGAGCAAGGGACTCACGTCTGAGCATACCCTCCCACACTGAGTGTGGATAAAATCGATTTGGGAAAAAGGGGGTGGTGATGGACAGAGTTTCTGAATGATGCAGAATACTCTTACCAAGTCAAGAGATCATGGTTTTAATCCATCACCGTTTTTTAGCTCACTGCACCATCCCAGCTCAGAACCTGGCTACATGCAAATTAGTCTGTACCTGTCCCAGTGCATGATGGGAACAGGGCAAACCAAACTACCAAGCCAATTCTTATACTGGGAAGGAAACAAGCTTCCGGGGACCGGTTTCTGGCATCACAGCCTTCGTCGGCCCGGCTTGCCTGAATCCTGATGGTGCAATGAGCAAGGGACTCACGTCTGAGCATACCCTCCCACACTGAGTGTGGATAAAATCGATTTGGGAAAAAGGGGGTGGTGATGGACAGGGTTTCTGAATGATGCAGAATACTCTTACCAAGTCAAGAGATCATGGTTTTAATCCATCACCGTTTTTTAGCTCACTGCACCATCCCAGCTCAGAACCTGGCTACATGCAAATTAGTCTGTAACAGTCCCAGTGCATGATGGGAACAGGGCAAACCAAACTACCAAGCCAATTCTTATACTGGGAAGGAAACAAGCTTCCGGGGACCGGTTTCTGGCATCACAGCCTTCGTCGGCCAGGCTTGCCTGAATCCTGATGGTGCAATGAGCAAGGGACTCACGTCTGAGCATACCCTCCCACACTGAGTGTGGATAAAATCGATTTGGGAAAAAGGTATCGTAAGCAGTGTCTGAGACACTGTTGTATATTCTATTTTGTGAGTTGCAAAACGTCACAATTTGTGACTCGCAAATTGGAATGGCCGTACATCTGGCCCCAGATCGCTTTGAAATCATGCACAGCAGTACAGATGGCCAAGACACATCACAGACTGCTGAAAGCTTCTCGTTGACAGAATAGGCTTGCTACTCCACAGTTTCTGGACTCTTTTTAAGGGGGGTGAGAGGCAGAAGGGTTCCTTTTATCATAGTATTGACATCTGATTGTCATTGTTTTCTTGCCACCACCTCAAGGGGCCATTTTATGAAATGTGACAGTTGCTCAAAGAAACGCCCAGTCAAGAGACCAGATTTCTTCTATTTGAAATATTGCTTTGCTCATTACACCCGCCCTCCCTATTCATTTTCAAAGCTATTTCATCTTTCCATTCCTTATTACTTTGTGATAATTTGCATTTCCCAACAGGGAGCTGAATTACAGTCACACCGAGTATTTCCAACATTTAAAATGCACTGATTCTGTGCATTTGTGCCTTTCAATGGATTAGACATGGTCTGCTGCAAAGGAACACTTGCCTTACATTCTGTTAGCACGCTATCAGTGCCACCAAGCGCTTAAATATTATAAATATGTAATATCCTGGAAACCTTTTATGAGGTTTTTCATAAAGCAGTAAAATGTTAGATTTTATTATACGTCTAGTCCTTGTAAGCCCTACCACTCACCCTTTCAAATTATATATTTACATAGTTTAAAACAATTGTGTTTCAGCTATGTTATCCTGGTAAGTGGTAGTCATGCAAGACGTTTGTTTATATGTGTGTATATATATGTATATATATATATATATATATATATATATATATGTGTGCGTGTGTGTATGTATATAAATGTTGTATACTTGTAAAGTGCACAGCTGCCCCAGCAACGGGGCGTCCCAGCGCTGTATACTGCTGGGGAACCCATCCTGGCTTTCCCTGTGAGATGGTCCCTACTGGGCATCTCCAAGGTGAAGACAAGCATCCCCGGCGCTGATGGGGCCGTAAGTGGAGATTAAGCAACCTATTGCCCAGAGTTGCTGAGTGGGATCCATGGTTAGAGTAGGCAGGAGGCGAGAATTATCGAGTCCGCTGACCTTGGCCCAAGACCCTGCCGCGTCGGGAATCAAACCCTGGTCCCAGGCCGACCTCTGCTTCCGGGTCTGCCGCCTCTAACCAGTGAGCCACACCACTCCACTACACACAGATTCATACATAATACACAGATCCATACACACATATATATGTAAATTACATTACTATGGAGACCATAGCGCCAGATTAACTATATCAGGTCAGATTGTCCATAGGAAAAGCATTTTTGTCTCCTTTGGAGTTTTTCAACAAATCTGCATGAAACTTTCCCAAGCAAGTGTGTTTTCTTTGGCTCCTTCATGCAAAGTTTTGCACTGATCCATCATTAGGGGGCCAATGAAAAAAGGAGGTGGGTGTCCCAAAACGTTGAGTTCTCTTTTTAATTTTTGTGGGAAAGTTTGCTCTTTGATGCAGAAAAATATCGTCTGAACACAATCGCACCAAATTTGGCAGAAAGTAAAATGAGACATTGTCAGGTGTTGGATTGCTGCTGGTCCAGCTGTGGTTGACGAGTGTGCTTGTGGAAGGGACCTTTGTATCGTGGCCAAAAATCTTCTGATAAAGCTTGTGGTTGCCAGCGCAAGTACAACAAAGCGTTGGCTGTCTGGTGGGACCAAAGTTGTTAGTTTACGGGCTGTGGATGGGAGAGGGGATGGATTGAATTTGCTGGTGAAAATGTATATAAATTATGCCATCTGTTTATTTAATTTGTTGGCAGGGTTTTTCTTGTTTTTTCAAAATATTAAAAAAAATGTGAAAACAAATTGACAGAAACTTCAAAACTTTACTCAGAATGCATGCTTTTCATTATTTGGTTTAAATTTGTTCAGTTGTTTTCAATACATTTGTGTTTAAAATATGCTCTGGATGGGCATGAAAGAGTTAAACACCAGGAAAGATTAGTGATATTTAGACCATTGGTGTCCATATATGCTCTGATTGGCCAGTTTAAAGGAGATTGGTTATTCCTGATTGGCAAACCACAACCTGAAGAATGTGTTGTGGTGAGCTTTACAGTACCCGGGGGCATGATCCCGGCATCCTGAAAATAAATTAAAAAAAGACAAATAATGGTGAAGGTGAGCGCACCCTTAACCCCAGGGGAATTTAGGATGGGTGGCACAAAGGGACTCCACCTTGATTGGCTGGCCACACCGTGTTGTGGCAGCCATTACAGGACTCTGGACATGGTCTCCATTGAAATGCTTTGTAGTGAAAGCATATTTTTGAGGGCCACAAAAAGGAACATATAAGAAGGGTGATTACAGATTTTAGGTACAATGTAAATCATTTGTTCGTGGTACAGTACTAATTATAACAGAGTTATAGGACCGAGCCTATAACTCTGTTACCCACTGAGGGCAGAATGTTCCAAATTAAAAAGAAATATAGAATAAACAGAAAGACATGCATTGTAATGTTGGAGCAGAAGGTTTATACTACCTAATATTAGTCCTGAACCATTTCATTGTCTTCAATGCATTCCAGTGATTTAATGAACAACTAGAGCGCTTACATTATATTATTATCACAAAGGTGTGGTATGCCATGACGCCATCTTGATGGAATAAAAGCTGAAAACATTTCCTACAGAGATTACTCCAGTAAATGAACAAAACAAAGGTTTTTTTGGTCATAGAAATTATGGGTAGTGTTGTGTAGGACACATTTTCAATGAATTCTCAGATAGTTTCCTCATCAATGTCAGAAAGTCTAGTATGCTGAGTAAAACGTACTTCCGATAACAGCAGCTGCTTATGAGTTGATTTCCCAGTGTTCTACTGCTGCTTCACTGAGGTGTTCTAATGAAGAACCACAGAAGTAACATTCTATATTTAGGACAAAATTGTGGTACATGTGAAAGCCATCTTGAGAATCAAAGCTGTAAAATTAAAAACATTTTGTTTAGAAATGAACAAAATGAAGTCCTTCATTTCCTAATAGAACGTATGGTTAGTGCTCTAGAAAGCTAAACTGAGCACACATTTTCTAAAAATTCTCAAATATCTTCCTCAGTAGCATCAGTTAAAAAAGTCTGGTATGTTGAGTTTAACATACGCCCAGCAGTATAGTAGCTGCCTGTTTGTTGATTCCCCAATGTTCCACTACAGATTCACCACAGAGTTCTAGTGAACAACTAGAGTGTTAAAATAGTGTGTTCAAGAGAAAAGTGAGGCACTTCTGAATGCAATTTTGTTGGAATAAGAGCTGGTGAATTGAAAGCCTTTCCTCAGCAGCCAAGTGAAGTAAATGAGCATTGAGGTGGTATTGCAGGTACGAAACCAGCAGGTTAAAAATATGAGGGCAGGTATGGCTTTTTTACTAATTTGAGGCATACTAAATTTTTAAGGGGGCTACAAATAAAGAGAGGGATCTCTGCTTAAGTACAGCACCCCCTGTCCCATCTGTTTACCTATCCTACCCATTGTTTCGAATGCTTAACTGCTCACTAATTTAAACATAGTACATATTTGGGTAGACAAACTTGTGCTCAGCAGGCGTTGGTTACCTTTGCAAGTTTAACCAAAGTGCCTGGCCATGAGGCCAAGCCCTATGAGCAACCTTCGCTATGTACTTCGTGCGCAGGGTTGGTTGGAAAACCGCAGAGGAACGCTTGTGGAGGATTGGGTGGAGGTCCATTGGCCAACCCCTCCTCCACATGGCTAGAAGCTGTGTGCAGCAGGGTTTGGCTGCTTCCTTTAAGATGGGTGCAAGTCAATCCATACCGGCACGAACAAAGTACCCAAGATCATGTGCAACAGTGGTTGGTTACCAGCGGAAGGTTGGAAGCCAGTCCTTGCAGCCAAACCCTTCTGCGCGCAAGGGGCCAACCCCCTCTGCACACAAGCTATGAAGTGAGAATGGAGTACTTCAGAATGAGACTTTTGAGACATCGACTGGTAAGGGTGGCTGGATGGACAGTGAGTGAGTAGCATCAAAATAAGGTTGATCAGAGAGATGGGGTGCAAGCCAGTTTATTGGTAAGATTGGGTACTATGGACGGTAGGATGTGGTGATCAACAGTCTCGAAGCAGCAGAGACAGCAAGAAGCAGGGAAAGAGAAGTGATTAAAATGGGCAGAGGTTATGAAGTTGGACCCTTTGTAGAGGTTTGTTTCAATTGAATAAGAGCACCAAATCCAGGTTCTAGGGTCTCCAAAAGGGTATGAGTAGGGAGGAAGGTCATTTAAGATATTTAGAGATGATGGGAAGTGGGAAGGCCGAACAGTAGTATACGTAGACAGAATATTTTGCAGTGTTTTTTTGCAGTGATGTGTCTGCTGCCGATTTTAGAATAGGCTGACTAGGCACCGGTGTTAAGAGTAGTTAAAGGTGGCAGGCAAACTTGGACATGAAAGAAGAGTGTGGGGGGTTTATGATCTGGGGATTGAAAATGATCTGGTACTGTGGTGAGGGCTTGTCAGCTCTGAGTATAAGTAAGGAGTGATATAAGAGGAAAGAGGCGAGCTTCAGAGGTTTTTTTTCCCCCTCAGCGGTGTGTACATAAACAAACAGTCAATACACACACAAATGCTACTTTGGTCTTGAGAGATATCATTATGATTTGTAAAAAACACATAGATAGCCAAAATGCTCACTGGTTTTAGCATAAAGACCCTAGCTGCCCACAAACCCCTCATTTTAGCGCACAAATCCTCTTTTCTCGGAGTCCAAGCTGCTGTCTGCTTATACAATCTTCAAAATAACATCTTTTGGGCAAATTCATCACCCTTCATGTTTCCTAAGAACTACACCTCTCGATAAAAGCACTGTGACTATGTTTAGGATAATGTCATCTGTTTACTTTATTCGTTGGCAATGTTTTTCAAAAATGTAATAAAAAGTGGGGGAGAAATTGACAGAAACTTAGGACTTTACTCAGAAAGCTTGCTTTTTCATTATTTGGTTCACATCCAATCAGTAGTTTTCTATACATTTTTATTTAAAAGGTGCTCCCGATAGGCACGAAGGGGTTGAACACCAGGAAAGGTTAGTGATATCTGGACCGTTGGTGTCCATATATCAGTGCTTAATATCACACACAGTAAATACCGCACGCTGCATTTTTGTTATTTACTTAGTACATGTTATCTTCCTAAATAACTCAGGACTGCGAATGTGCATCTGGGGATTCATCATTTGTGTTACTTTTTTATCACACTGCATTGACTTCGAATAACTACTTCCTTTCTTATTACAATCCAGTTAATTATACATTTAAAGTATAGGCATAGCCAAGACAGTTCTAAATCAGCATTATACCTGGAAATAACAATTACATAAACTGCATTCAACTATAAATATATAAAAAAAATTAAGTTACAGAGTACTGCCCCAGACCTATCGGTGTATACCTGAAAGACGGACAATGGCTGAAATAAGCATTGTGCGCCTGCCCCAGGGAATCCATCCTAACAAAGGAGGGAGTTTTCACAAACCCATTCGTTGCTTTCCTTTTAAGTTCATTTTTGATTCTTTAAGTGGCAGCTCTGAAGCCCCGCTGTAGGGTTTGTTTACTCCTCTACATAATTAAACAAATTGCAGATCACTTTGATGCCTGCGGATTGGATGCTATCCATACCGTTTTTACTTATTTATCCATTTTAAAATTGTATAGCGCAAATTCCTCTCCTGCACTATAGAGATGCATTATACATGTCTAAAATAAAGTCACGGTAGGCAGAGAAAGAAGTCTCCACGCACTGACGCTCTCTCTGGGGAAACAGGGGAAGTAAAAATAATTTTATTACAAATGCATGTGAAGATGGAATGTGGCCTGTGATAGGACCCCCCGAGTCCCCCCGTTCCCCACCTGCTCCTGACCTCTCAGGAAGGGATCAGGTAAACCCGAGTGCAGTGCACTAGTTAGGATTCCTAATGACACCTTTCTTTTTTACAACAATCCCTTACCTTGAAAGAAGTGTCAGAGACCCTGCAAAGGTCAGTGTCTTTAACTAGGAAGCAATCAATAAATCCTTTCATACAGTGCACTTTACAGGTCCCTGGGAACTTACCAGGACCTTTGAGGGAGGGTTTTCCCATCACGAATCAAGTTTCTTGGAGATTTCTGTATTCTTTTGCAATGCTTCACTGTGAGTTTCCCAGGTAGGTGCAGGAAAGCCATAAGGGGAGTATAGGAAAAATGGTGCACTTAACTGCTGGAGCAGGAAAGAAAGAGGTAGTGGTCCAAGAGTGGACTGGCTTTGTACACATACTGGACTCTTGATTGGTTGTTACATGTTGACCTTTTCCCAGGTGCTCATGGGAAAGGTAGTCTTCTTTTTTGTTACTGAAGTTGAAGTTCTGCTGAAAAAGGAAATAAAGAAAGCAGAGCATAATCCTCGCCTCTGGTCCTGCCATAGAATGTGTGCGATTGGTTGCATACAGGGGGTGGGCACCGGCACTCAATTTTGGGGATCCAGACATATTGTTCATCATCAGGCCTTGATCGTGTGCTTGGGAGAAAAGCAGAAAGTTGAAGGAATAGAAAGATAAGAAAGGAGGGGGGAAAATAACCTGCAGGGGGGAGCTAAAGAGTCAGGAAGTGAAGGGTAGTGGAAAGAAGATACATGAAATGGACTCCAGTTTTGGCATTTAGCACCGGTGGCGTTCGGCGGGCTCATACCAGAAACTTTTGGCCCCAGCACTTTGTGGCTGTTTTGGAAACCAGGCATGGATCCGGCTTTCTTGGGCCCATGTTGGACTCCCCTTGTTTGCCTGCCATAAATGCCAGAATATTCAAAGCAAGTATGCTCATATTAGATATCAGTTTGTGATCTAGTAAATGAAAAATAAACAAGTAAATAAATAAAAACACATTGTTTGGCAAAACGTCAAAAACAAAATATTAAGTCTATTGTGCATTGCTTTTGTGCTAAAAATTGGCATCATTCCAGCGGGAGGAGCAGGAAGTAGTGACTCTTCCGCTAAATTATAGTTGCCAAGATCACTGCGGTGAGTTCTGCACCAGTTGAGGAGTAAAGAATGACAAAACCTCGACAGCACTCAAATAATTAAAAATGGGAAGAAGAGATGGAGGGAGGATTATACAGCAATAGTGTTCCATCAAGTAAAAAGCGATTAATGCTCTGAACAGCTTATGCAAAAGTTTGAAGGATCCAGATTACTTGTGCCAAGGTTCAAAAGCTTCTTGAATGAAATTGACCCGCCATCTACTAGATCTTTGTACATCAAAGTCAGGCTGGGTACTCTGCTACTCGCAGTCTTTACCAGCAAATGGAGATCTCATCCAAGAGGGAGTGCTGTATGCTCAATATGTGGCACAGCACAGGAGACCGAAGCCCACTTACTCTTTTTTCTGCCCTGCATATTCCAAACAACGAAGACGCTCAATTGTCCACTTGTGCAGACGCCTTGGAATAAGGCTATATAAACAAGCATTGCGCATCTGCAGGTCAGATATGTGGTCTTGCGTGGTTTTCTCAAAAGCCACATTTCTAGACTCAGTCTGGCCCATTCGCACTAGGATACTTGCCTGAATACGACCACCAAGCATATACGCTGATTGTAACCAAGACACCTGTTGGACTTGGCCCTTTTTTACAGGATCATCCCTGAACTTTTTGCCTTCCTCCTAGCCTTTTTTCTGACATGGTGTTGGTGGTTTTAGGACTCCGGGCACTTAAGCACTGCTGTCCAGTGTAAAGTGTGAGTGCTCTCTGTGTTAAACATGGTAAGATTGGTCTACACCTATTTGGCGTATTTAATTTACCTGTCAGTCCCTTGTAAAGTGGTATCTCAGATACCCTGGGCCAGTAAATTAAATGCTACTGGTGGGCTTGCAGCGCTGATTGCGCCACCCACCAAGTAGCCCTTCAAACCTATCTCAGGCCTCTGCCATTGCAGGGCCTGTGCGCGCAGTGTTACTGCCGCTGTGACGTGACACCTAAAGTGTGTGCCATGTCTGTGACCCCCCTTTTACTGCATGTCAGTCACACCTAAGGTAGTCCCTAGCTAGGTCTATGGGCACGGTGCATTGTTGGTAAAAGGTAGGAAATGTACCTCAAGTGTGTGACATGTCCTGGTGGTGACAAACAGCCATTTTGGTTTCTCAATGCTGTGAGGCTGCCCTCCCATAGGAATGCATATGAGAGGAGCAGCGTGGTCAGGTTTGGTATGTTTGGAATAGTAATAATAAATGCTGCGCAATGGTGTGCGCAGATTTATTATCTCTAATTTAGAAATGCCTCTTTTAGATGTTGGTATTTCTGTGTGCTATGTGTCAGCCTAATACCCACAATAAAGAAAAGGGGGGAGAAGGCAAAAAACCCTACCTCATCCTCCTCAAAAAGTAGTACGTAAACACACACAAGGAGGTAGAGCAACTAAAAATCGGCCTATGTATGTTTGCAAATGTAATAGATTTAAGAGAGCACACACACTTTGTAAAAACTGCCCTCACCCACAACAAGTTGTGGCATGCTTCATCATAGGGCTGCTACTAACGCCTCTGCGCAAAACCAACGCTAGAGGCGTAGCAATCGGGAGGGGTAAACAATACAACAGTGATAAAGACAAACGGAAATGACAGGATCCTAAAGTGCAGAAAAGTCGTGAATTTTAAAACTGGCTAAGGGATATCTCTATAATAATTTTATTCCTAGATTCCCTAGTCAGAGTTAAAATGGTATATAAAAAATATACCTATTTGGATAGTGGTGGTGTGAGTAAATTAAGTGCTCGCCACCCCTCCATTCTGCATAGCGGTCAACATGTTTCTGCCGGTTCAAAGCTTATTCTCCGGCATTCATCAGGACAAGTTGGATCCCTATGCTACTTTTCCAAAACCCTCTCACTGCCCACTCTAATGGGCTATACTCCACCTGTGAGTCTGGAGTGTTTTTGTAACTTTACTCTTCCAATAGGAACAGAGTTTATTAAGTGGAAAGCTAGAAATGGCACTGGAGTAGAGGGCGACCCTCTGTAGTCACACATTCGTCAAGAGTGGTGCGCCACCTACGAAATTCTTCTCTCCTAGTGCCGTGTCAGCCTGCTTGATGTGTATTGCATGTCTGGCTCTGGAGTGACAGGGGCTGGTGAGGTGTGTGGCTCCAGGGAGGGCAGAGTGATCAGTGCTAGGCTGAATAGGAGATCTGCATTTGGAGTAGTGGGAGAAGTAGCCTCCTGACCCTGAATAGGTCTGTGCCTGCCTAGGTGAATGCTGGCTCCGCCCCCGTGGTGTGTCTGAGGACCGAGCCCCATCTGACAAAGGAGGGTGGAAGCCTGGTAAACAGAGTGCTTCAACACCCCTCAGAACCAGTTGAGGCTGGATCCCCCAAGCCCTGTACCAGGGCAGACAAAGGGAAAATGTTGTATAAATATTGGGGCTGTGACCCCATGAGAGTGTGCTTCCTTGTGCTGTTAGGGGGTTACTTGTGCCGCTGGGCCCCAGGAGGACCCACCACGAGGTACTGCCTCTCTGCTGGAGGGTCCTGTGAGATGGCCTGTCTGGGCCCAGTTTTGCCTTTTTGGGCTCTGGACTAAGCGTCTCGTCATCTTGGTTGCAGAGAGGCCTGTTGTGGGCCTGATCCCTAAGAGTGGGATCCTACCTGGTCTGTGCACCAGGAACAGTGAGGCCGTGCAGCGTGTGTTGGGCTGCATTGCTGGGAGCTGAGATGCCGTGGAGAGCGCCCCTGATTGGTGGGCCCTGGGGGCTTTTGGAGCTGACGGGGGCTCGAGCGCCAGATTGCCCACCAGGCGCAGAACGAGACGGCACGCCGGTCCCAAGATTGAGGGAACCTTGCGCCGTGAAGTTTCCCCACAAAACCGGAAGTCAGGCCGCTGCTAAGCCTGGTTGTGGGCGGGGCGGAACAACGGCCAGAGTGAAAGAGCCTCAAGTCAGGACAGGCACTGCGAGTTGGCGGCCGCTACTGACATTCACTACTGGAACCATTGGGGTGTCTGGGGCCCGAAGTACCTTGGCCCAGGGGCGTCCCTATTCAGAAGACATGCCGGACACTTTGTTGTTCTCAGCCGCGGGAGAGCCGGAAGTCAGGCAAGTCCGCCTGACCGGGGGCGGAGTTTCCCCAGCAGAGCAGATGCCGGCTCGGGTCACCTACACCGGAGCGCGGCTGCCGCATCAACATTGTTCCTCTAAAGGAGGGGGAGTAACGCCCTGGCCTTGTGGAGAAGAGCGAGTGCCAGAGGCAGCATCATCACGGCCAGCAGACCGGAGGAGTCCCGGTGAGTGGGGGCTGAGTGGGAGCATTGTCCGTACTCACAGGGCACAGTTAGTGCCAGCGCTACTTTCCTTTGGCCGCATAGTGGTGCCGAGAGCGGCACCGGAAGGGCTCCCTAAGGCACTGTTAGTGCCAAGTGCTTGGTGGATCGTCACAGCTGCACCGCGAGCACGCAGGCAGCTGCAACGTGGGGTCATTTCTTTTGGTAACGATAAGGAAGGGGTGAATTGCACCCCCTACCCCCAGTGTGCTACACACATTGCTTTTGCTGCCAAGGCAGTCAGAGGGCCATGGAAGGTCCTATAATTGCGCCCTGACATTTGGGACAAAGGGCATTTGGGCCCCAGAGGAAGGCCAGTTGGCCTGGGGTCATGGTTGGTACCTGTGTGTGCTAGGAGGGCGCAAGGCCCTAAAGGATTGCATAATGTGTTTATGCTGAGGGTGATGTATGCACCTGGGGAGTGTTACTACGGTGCACTCCTAAATGTGATTTATGCTTATGATGTTTATGCATAATGTGTTTTATGCCTAATGTGATGCAGACATAACGTGTTTATGTTGCTTGTGATAATGCTAAATACAGTATTTCTACCAGTAGTTGCTGGTTGCCTTATATTTGCTACTTGTGCTTTTTGATGGTTCTGACAGTGGCCTGATTGGCCCTGTCATGTATATAATCCCCTTAAATTACTATCTGTTGCCAGTTGGCACAGTGTATATGTGTGATTATGATCTAATGTGTTTTGAATGATACAAAGGTTATTTTTTATATAACCTTGTGTGGAGTTTCTTTTTTGGTGTGCCTAGTGTGTTGCTGCTGTTGTGTGTGTGTTGCACAAACGTTTTACACATTGCCTCTGGTATAAGCCTGACTGCTCGTTTCAAGCTACCAAGGGGGTGAGCAGGGGTTATCTTGGGTGTGTAACTCCCTTGCCCTGACTAGAGTGGAGAATTCTGCCTGATTTAGGCGCAAGCCCTAGCCAACCAGAAATCCAATTTCTAACATTGGTTGTCAGCTGTGAGGATATCCCATTTCTAACAACACCTTAGCTACAGTTGCACACCACCACTTGATGAACCACTAAACATAATAACCCAAGAACAGATTTACTTTTAACAAAATTTTATTTTACACAGCATCACCCCCAAATTATGTTTTAAAGTGGGAAAGTTTTTATTCAGATTTTAATTACAACACAAAATGAAATATTTGTTATTATGGCATCGTCCCTTTGGAAAATTTCAGATTTGAATCTATTTGTTTAATTTATTGTTTATCAACCTAACGTAGCCTTTACCTTATGCTGCTTTTATGGTCGTCAACCGAAATAAAGTATTTACTGACATTACTTTTTTTAAATATCTGCTTCTTTAGTTGTTTCTCTGTTTGGCATTTGCATCAATAACATGCAAATAAATAACACCTGCCAATAAAGCCAAAATAAACTGCTAATTCATATACAGCTTTCACCAGGTTGTGGTGTGCCTTGGTTTGAAGTTTGACGTTCAATTGTGATGAAATGTAACCTTACACTGCACAATGCTTAGAACATTAGTAGCATTTTGACTATAATTTAAATCAGCCAGCCTCTGTCTTCATCACATTATGAAATGTAATTACTTAAAGAAGGCATGTGTCAAAACAAGGGCTATTAACGTTACACACCAAATACCAAAATACATGCATGCACCTTTCTTTCATACCTTGAAATCTGCATATATTAATACTAATGCTATTGTTAAAGCTACTATCTATCGCCGCCACAATCTTAGGTTCTGAAATGGATGAGTTAAAATATTTGTAAGGATTGAAATACTTACCTCTTTACTCCACAGGTGTTCCGATCCCTGCTCTGGAGTGGTACAAAGATTCTGTGGCCATCAGTGTTCTGAAAAACCCGCGTTACAAAGTGATGGGGAGCACAGGATTACAAATCCGGGGGCTGCAGCCCAGCGACTCTGGCATCTTCCAGTGTGTCGCCAGAAATGAAGCGGGGGAGATCCAGGCGGACACCTACCTTGATGTTACAAGTGAGTAAAGCAGCAAATGAATAAAGAACACAACCTATATAGGGGATACTTTGACAGAGAAAATATTTCGCCTAATTTCTTCATTTAAAAACTATTTCGCTTTATTTTCCTCTGGTTAATGAGGATCAGTCAGCGGGCATCCTTCCTTGCCTACAAACTAGGTAGATACACTGCAGAAAGATCACTGTTGCTCACACTATGTAGTGTCCTCCTGGCAGTGTAGTCCCCCCCTCTTTGTCCTTTCATATTTCACCCCTCCCTTCTTCTCCATTTAACTTTTTAGGTCTTGCATACAGAGCTTTTAGCTATCTGCAGCAGAAGACAACAATACCAATATTAGTAGTTACTGTGGGCTTTTGGCCAACCCACTGCTTATCATTGGTTGACTCGCTTATCACTATAGTACGCTTGCTTCTTATTCGATGCCTTTGCTTGCTTCTCTTGAATTTCCCCATCTACGGAGCATAACTTCGTTACTCTCTTTTTGATTGGATCACTCATGTCCTTCCACTGTTCATATTCAGAGAACAACTTGCCTTTAGCGCCTCACAGGGGGGCATGTGTTTTCTCACTCTTTTGAACTTGTGCTGCTGTCCCGTTCTTATCACTGTCCCCTTGTCCATTTCCCCTACCCCATATCTTCTCCAATTCTTCTAGCCACGCCCTGCTTGAATTTTTGATCAGTTCTTCTTTTTTTATCCAGTATTGGGGTATCTTTCATAGATTCACATGCCTGAATCATTCCCCGTCGCCGAGGCGGGAGTCCCACCGTAAGTTACAAAAGTAGTGCCATAAGTAAATAACAGTAGTAGGCTAAAAGAAAAAAGCCTAAGGCCTCAATCTTAGTAGCCTATCTACATCATTACAGTAAAAAGAACAAAAAGTCAGCTCCAACCAATCACCTACCAGTACCCTCTAGAACACTCTCAGCAGAGGCAGTTCTCCTCAGATTTTCACCGCACGTCGTGTGGAAGGGAGTCTCCCTGAGTGCCAACTCAGATCTTCACTTCAACTCTTCAGAATGTCTAACAGAAAAGCTCTCTTCAAACCCTGCAGGACCTGGGATAAGAAGAGGGTCCATGTTGATGACCAGCATAAGGACTGCATTTATTGCCTTTATCCTAAGCATGTGGCGAAGGATTGCAAGATCTGCCGTACTTTCCCTACTAAGACTCTTAGGGATAGAGAGGCAAGGCTGGTTTTGTGGCTCAAATCTTCTTCGGCTGAGGAGGATGACCGAGCCTTAACTTCTAGCAAAAGAGCTAGATCCCATGACAGCTCTTCAAGTGAGGGAAGAAAACACCATAAATCTTCCCATGATGTTTCTGACCCTTCACAGAGGTCGCCTAAGCTTACCTCTGGGTCAGCGCTGTCTCCACCCTCTACATCGGTCAAGGAGTCTAAGAAGATATCTACTTCAAAAACTGTGAGTAAAAGCCATGTCAAATCTCTCACTTTGACTCCATCGTCGACGATTTCTGTGACTTCTTCTGCCCCATCGTCGACAGCTACTGTCTCGACGACGGCCATTACTTCGCTTATTCTGTCTACTAGAATCTCAATCACGACTAAGAAGTCTGTTTTTGAGGAATCGTCGACGAGGAAGTCATCGACGAAGTCCCTGTTGACGAAGCATCCACCGTCGATGAAGATATCATCATCGACGAAGTCTACGTCGTCGGCGTCTGCCCCATCGACGATGTCACCGTCAACGACTGTCCTGTCGACGACCGCATCAGCGAAGACTCCGTCGACGACGATCCCGTCGATGAAGAGCCTGTCAACGCAGAGCGCGTCGACGACGGATTTACCAATTCAATCTCATGTATCAGCGGTGGTACTTTTACCTTCACAGTCAACGCCCATATCGTCTGGACCTTTTCAACTCAAGACATTTCAAAGGCATCAGGATTACAGTAAAATCTTTCCGCTTCTGCCTTCACATCTTTTGGAAACTTATGCTGAAGATGAGGACTATGAGGACGAAGACGATGAGGGACTATTTGGCACAGCTCACCATCCTTCTGAGCTTAACATTAAGTGTCAAGATGATGACGACGACGATTATCAGGAACAATATTACCAGGAAGAACTTATGGTTCCATACCATAGATTTCCTCGAAGTCACGCCAGAGAGAAATGAGCCACCTCCCTCCAACGCTCCTACAGGATCTCCAGGCCATGCTGGCGGATTACCGTCAAAGGTTTCCCCCACAACAAGCTGTCCCAGAAAACTTCACCCACACCAGCGGTGGTCCCTGATCCGTTACCTCAGTCTGAGGTTTCTGTTACACCAGCTCATCCTTCAGGTCCATCTGAACAGGTGCACCATGACACTACATCCTCTGAAGAGGAGGTTGAAGAGGGAGAATTACCTGAAAATACTAATATTACGGATCCCTGGGACGAATATATAATACCGATGCCTTCTCCACCCCTTCCTCTACCTTCTGATTTTCCCCCTGAGGATATCGCGGGCTTTCATAATTTAATGCAGTGGGCAGCAACTAGATTCCAGCTGCCTGTTACAGTCGAACAGACAGACTGTTTTTTGCATGATTTCAAGGAAGAGTCTAGGAAGATCACGCGAGCTATTCCAATAATCAACTATATCTGGAATGAAGGGGTTAAGATCATGAAGATGTCTGCGTCTATTCTGGCAGCGCTTCCTCGCATAGAGAAAAAGTACCGTGCCCCTGCTAACAGCCCATCTTGTCTGATTGGACTTCCACGACCAGATTCTGTAATTTTTCCAAGCCGCCCAACAATGATCTAAAAACCCTGCAACACCTATCACCATATCGCCTGACAAGGAAGGACGAAGGCTTGACCTTATAAGTAAAAAATTCTCTACCATGGCAGCGGCCTCTATTAGAACTGCTAACTCTCTGACGATAATCGGCCATTATGACCGTCAGATGTGGTCAGATATGGCGGGTCTTATTGACCTCATTCCTGAAGACCGTAGACAGGAAGCAAGGAAAATTCTGTTGGAGGGAGAACGAGCCGCATCTGAAACTATAGATTGAGCACTGGACATTGTAAACACCAACTTTCGTCAGCTCGCCGGGGCTGCAGTGCTTAGACGCATAGGATGGCTCAAAGCCACAACTTTCAGGCCGGAGGTACAAACAAAGATTCTAGACATGGCCTATGACGGAGAGTCTTTGTTTGGTAAACACATTGATGAGGCCCTCCTTGCTATAAAAACTGACACGGATACCGCTAGATCGTTAGGCGCCCTTCAATACAGTCATGGATCTTTCAGAGGTGCAAGAGGACAGGGTTTTACTTCAAGAGGAGGATACCAAAACCAACAAAACAGGCAGGATCAGTCGCAGTATAGACAGACTTACAACCAGTCATCATACCACCAATCCTCTATGGCTAGTTTCTACCGTCATGGTGGTTGAAAACGATCACAGAATCAAGGTCGAGATACCAACAGAAAACAATGATCTCCACAGAGCGCCAGCCAGATTACCTTCCATACCAGTGGGCGTGAAGATTTCAGCTTTTGTTTACAAGTGGCAGGAAGTTACTTGCTGAACGATGGGTTCTAGACCTAGTAACTAACGGCCACACCCTGGAATTTATCAAACAGCCACCTACTACTCCGCCCAGGGGTCCCCCTCCTACTCGTCTTCACTTATTATTCAAAGAAGCCTTAACGATGCTCCTCAAGAATGCAATAGAGAAGGTTCCATCATCTCAAAGAGAAACCGGTTTCTATTCTCGTTTCTTCCTCATCAAGAAGAAGTCAGGGGAATGGCGACCGATTCTGGACCTCCATGAGCTCAATAAATTCCTCAAAAAGCAAAGTTTCCGGATGATCACGCTTTCCGAGATTTTAAGCTGTTTAAATGAAGGAGATTTTATGGCTTCTCTGGATATGGAAGATGCTTATTTCCACATCCCTATCCACCCCAAGCATCGCAAATATCTTCGCTTCACAGTGGCTGGCGCCCACTATCAGTTCAAAGTGCTCCCGTTTGGGCTGAAATCGGTACCAAGAATCTTCATGAAGTGCTTGGCACCACTGGCAGCAGCATTGAAATCTCAAGGAATCCAGGTTTTCCCTTATCTCGACGATTGGCTGATCAAAGGTCCTTCGGAACAAGAAGCCAAGGTGGCCCCAGCAGCATGTCTCCATCTCTTCGCTTCTCTGGGGCTGACTCTCAACTAGAGCAAATTGCAGTTGCATCCACTCCAAGTCATTCCTTTTCTCGGAGCAATGCTAGACACTGTCCAGTGCAAAACATTCTCGTCACATGACTGCCAAATACGTCTCCAAAAATTAGCAACTTTAATTTCAAGAAGTTTCTGTCCGGATGTTTGCTTCACTCCTGGGGATGTGCTCTTCTGCAATAAATCTCATACCCTTGGCACGTCTCAAAAAGAGACCTCTTCAGGAGGAGCTACACCTTCAATGCCAACAAACCGTGGGTTTGTTTGCCGATTCCATCAGGGTCACGCCACGATGATAGATTCTCTGCATTGGTGGTCACAAACAGCGAATCTAGCCCAAGGTCTCACATTCCTACCAAACATTCCAGACTTTGTTTTAACGACAGATGCTTCCATGGGGGGATGGGGAGGTCATCTGCTAGAACTGTAGATTCAAGGAAAATGGTCTCAAGTACACAAACAACAGCATATCAACAGACTGGAGCTCTGCGCCATCTTTCTGTCTCTGCAAGCGTTCCTCTCAAGGATTGCGGGTTCGTCAGTGCTGGACCGTACCGACAATACGACCAGCATGTATTACATCAACAAGCAAGGAGGAACAAAATCAGCTACGCTCTCGCAGGAGGCTCAGGAATTGTGGGAGTGGGTCACATTCCACAAAATAACCCTGAGAGCCGAGCACGTCAGGGGTCTCCACAATGCTCTGGCGGATACGCTGAGCAGGTCTCAATCAGACTGTCAGGAGTGGGAGCTGAAGGAGGAGCAGGCGAACAGAGTTTTGCAGGCTTGGGGCAAACCAGCACTGGATCTATTCGCAATGAGGGAGAACAAGAAATGCCGATACCATGCCAGCAGGTTCCCTCAGCAGGCCTCAAGGGGGAATGCCCTGTCTATGCGATGGTCAGGGATTTGTGCATACGCTGTTCCCCCAATACAATTGATCCCGAAAGTGCTCCACAAGATGAAGCTGGAGAGTTGCCGTCTAATTCTGATTACACCTCGTTGGCCAAGGCAGTATTGGTTCCAGGAACTTCTACTATTGTCTCAAGACAAGCCCATTCGCCTTATTCCGACGCCTATGATTTTGTCGTGGGACAGAGGCCAAGTGGTTCATCCAGACCCACAGTCCCCGCACTTGCACGCATGGCTCTTGATTTTTTAGAGTTCAAGGACCTCAACATTTCACAAGACTGTCGTGAAATTTTGGCCAAATCTCAGGCTCAGAGCACGATCAAAACTTATCGCCTAAAATGGAAGCGATTTTGCTGTTGGTGCGAGGCGAGTAATATTCACCCAGTTCAAGCTCCTATGGAACAAATTCTCCCTTATTTGCTTTCTCTAGCCAAGTCTGGGCTTACATTTTCATCGGTCAAGGTCCATCTTGCTGCTCTTTCCAGATTCAGAAAATGCGCTAAACTTCCTTCTCTCTGTTCATCTTCACTTAGGACGCCATCTAGCGCAAGTCGATGTAAAGACTTGCGTTGTAATGGCATGGCGTGGTAACATGCAGTCGTTGTAACGATTGCGATGTAATTGCATCGCGGTGTACTAACCGCGATGTGAAGGTTGTTCCCCTGCCATTCCAGTTTGGAGCCAGCCGTATGCAAATCAGTCTTGACCCTGTGCCAAATGGGAACAGTCCAGCCCGAACTGCCAGGCCAAGTCCTCCCTGGACTGGAAACAAGCATCCTAGGACCGGTTTAGGGGTTTCACCCCTCTTCAGCCAGCATAGCTTGATTCCAGTGGCATGAAGAGCACGGGACTCACGTCTGAGCATACCCATCCCACTCGGGGTGACAAATGCAAAAACAATAGTTAATGGACAGAATGCAGAACAATGTCATACATTCACCCCAGTACAGAGATCTGGGCCTAAATCCATCATTGTTTTGCTCACCATGCCATTCCAGTTTGGACCCAGCCATATGCAAATCAGTCTTGACCCTGTGCCCATTGGGAACAGTCCAGCCCAAACTGCCAGGCCAGGTCCTCCCTGGACTGGAAACAAGCATCCTAGGACCGGTTTCAGGGTTTCACCCCTCTTCAGCCAGGATAGCTTGATTCCAGTGTGAGCACCCCCTCCAGAGTGGGAACTCGACACCGTGCTAGCGAAATTAACGAAACGTCCATTTGAGCCGATCCACAACGGTGATTTCAACTTCCTCACTTGGAAGGTCGCCCTTTTACTGGCTCTTACTTCTGCAAGAAGGGGTAGTCAAATCCAAGCTTTCACTATCACTGAACCCTTTTTAAATTTCACTCAGGACTACGTAACCCTTCGAACAAATTCTACATTCATCCCTAAAGTACCGTCACAATTTCATTTGAATGAACCGGTAAGATTAAGAACTTTCTTTCCGGATCCATCCACTCCAGCTGAAAGAGCATTACACTCTCTGGATGTTAAGCGCTGTTAAACATTCTACCTATAGAAAACTAAAGACATCAGACGTTCCAACCAACTGTTCTTGGCCTATGGTCAAGCAACACTTAGAACTACAGTGACAAAGGCAACAATCGCCAGATGGCTGGCATCTACGATTCATTTCTGCCATGACAAGGCCAACAAACCTTTACAGAGGAAAGCCAAAGCTCATTCCACAAGAACTATGGCAGCTTCTACAGCATTGTTTGCTGGAGTGACTCTGGAAAATATCTGTCGTGCTGCGACATGGAAAAATGTCCACACGTTCACGAAGCATTACTGTCTTCAATCTGCACAACAAGAAGATGCAGCGATTGGACAGGCTGTCCTACGCCATCTCTTTCATTAAGGTCAGATTCAGGTATTTTTTCTCTTTTATATGCTACCATGTTTTATGCAACATACATATTTATATGTCTAAAGGGCTGTATATCTATATATATATATATATATCCGTATATTAATATTTATGTATTCATGTTTTATTTCGGTAATGTCTTTTAACATACCTTTTGATTTCTTAAAGGCTTGGTTATTTTAAAATTTCTCAACCATTGTGGATGCAGTTTGGGAGTTTATAAACACTTGTCTCCCACCATCCGCAAATGACAGTACATTTGGTATACTGCTTGCTACTCTGATTCAGGCATGTGAATCTATGAAAGATACCCCAATACTGGATAAGAAAACAAGTTACTTACCTGTAACTACAGTTATCCAGTATTGGTATCTTTCATAGATTCACACGCACCCACCATCCTCCCCGGCGAGTCAGTTCTCAATGATTTGGGATACTTACTTCCCACTTGTGCTAAGAAAATCTGAGGAGAACTGCCTCTGCTGAGATTGTTTTAGAGGGTGCTGGTAGCTGATTGGTTGCTTTTTTCTTTTAGCCTACTACTGTTATTTACTTATGGCACTACTTTTGTAATTTACCGTGGGGCTCCCGCCTCGGCGACGGGGAATGATTCAGGGATGTGAATCTATGAAAGATACCAATACTGGATAACTGTAGTTACAGGTAAGTAACTTGTTTTCTTCTGCTATTTAAACTAAGTCCTGTAACTCCTCCGTTGCCCGCTCACCCTCTTACACACTATTCCGACCACTCACTGCTTCTTCTCACCTACTCCACCATTATTCCACACCCCTATCTTTTATTGTTATTATTATTTTCCTATTTTGGAATGACCAGGCAGCTGCTATTTGGTGCCAGACTGCTTTTTTGGGGAAATATGCTTTAGTTATTTTTTCCATATACCAATCCCAAAATAAAAAATAAAAATGTTATTTGAAAAAAAAGTATATATAAAAAAAATTGTGCCATATCATGATGTATGGCACACATGTGTTGTGACTCGTCCACATATGTATGTCATTGTGCTGAGTGCTGTAGTGTGGCAACTGATACTGGATGACGCAAGCTTAACAGCATCAGCCAAAATCATTGGCAAAATCATTATGCTTGTATTGGCAGCCAAAGGGTAAGACCTCTTGGTTTGCCTTGTTGTTATCTCCTGCCCTACATTGGCCCTAGGCTGTGCAGCCCTGCAGCAGGCTACAACCCTGGACAAACGACTGGGAAGGCTTTGCAGCCCACCTCATTGTGCTGGCAGCCTGATTACCCCCTGCCCAAAGTTTGTATTGTATTGTGTTGTAATTGCATTCATATGGCGCATACTACCCCTGATGAGGCGTTGAAGCGCTTTTTCGTCGAGTAGCACGCTACTCCGGATTCCATAAAGGATTAGTGGCGAATTAGTATAGTGAAATAAGAAAGTAATTTGAGTGGTGGATATGTTAGTCATTTATTTGGATTGAGAAGGATAGTGGAGGGATAGAAGAGGGAAAGAGGTTTGCTTTTATATAGCATTTGCTACCCCTGATGGGGTGTTAAAGCGCTTTTTCGGCGAGTAGCACGCTACTCCGGATCCCATAAAGGATTATTAGTAAATTAGTATAGTGAAATATGAAAGTAATTTGAGTGGTGGATATGTATATCACTTCCCTGTGCCCCGCCTCTTCCCCCTTTTTAAATGTGCATTTTTTGCTTGTTTTTTCTTTTGTGAGGTATGAGTGTGGAATTGAACTGTGGCACATTTTTTACCGGTGTGTTGACGTCATACTTCCCACGTCCACCTTCTCCCATTGGTCAGAAGCATGGGAGACTGAGACCACAAAACACATGATGAAGGAAAGGAAAGAAGGACATTACGGACGCTAGATGGGGAGGGCAGGAGATTGGGACAGTGGGAAGGGAAGCACAAAGAGGATGGTGTTGAGTTATTTTGGGAAGGTGAAAAGGTGTACCTTATACACTGTACAACTATGACACATTACAGTTACCTTTCAAGCACTCTCATTCCCATGCTGATGTGACATCAAGCTCAGATACGTGCAATGAAATTGTGAGAAACCAAGAAAATCAGTCATCGTTTCCACACGCACTTAGAGTGAGGTGCTTTCCACGTTCATACCAAAGTTTCTATCTTATTTTTATCTGTTGACCTTCTGTCTAATACTTCTCTTCTTTAGAACTAAATAGCACCCCACAACCTTGATGGACGATGCACTCTTTCCTTCTTTCTAGAGATCTGGGATGTTAGAAATTTCTGTGTGGTTTATTGTTGAAAGTGTGTCAAAGCCAGACAGGCTTCTAAGCCTTGGTATGCCAAATTCATATTATCTTGCATCACTGCTTGTTTTCCATTCCACGAGGCCTCTGACAGAGATGGCATTCATGCATGTTTCACAGGGGGCACAGCTATTGTGAACCATGTATTCCGGGTACAGATGTATAGAGTGGTCTTATGGTTGACTTCACTTGCCTTAAGCTTTGCAGGTCAGGTTTCCTTTGAAATATGTTCGAATACTTCTTGGTCTTCAGCTGGTTCCATATTTCACCTCTTGATAGATTGTTC
The DNA here is from genome assembly GCF_964204655.1 of Triturus cristatus. NCBI lineage: Eukaryota > Metazoa > Chordata > Amphibia > Caudata > Salamandridae > Triturus > Triturus cristatus. The sequence continues at coordinate 1,059,824,343 of NC_140593.1, read as the reverse complement.
CCATGAATAAGGCATGTGAGAGAGCAAGATACATTATTAAGGAAAAGTACTTTTAAATCTGATTCTGATACTTCTTGTCAATCATCAGCGTTAACCCATTTTCATTATATAGAGTTTGTCTAACAGTGGAGATAACAGATAGACGTTATATTTATCTGTTGAGGTAGGAACAGAGAATGCATGGAATGAAGTGGGTTCGGAAGGATGTCATAATATAAATGAAAGAATAGAATGTGAGAATATCAATGCCACATCTGTTTATGATTTAAAGGAAAGTAGTTAATGGTCTGGCCTATAGACCGCTTTTCTACATGATATCATTGACCTTTTGTCAACAATAAAATACATAAAATGAGCTTTGGGTCAGCCCCATTATTATGATTGAATGGCTTCATTGTCTACCTCAGGACCATGCTTTTGATTCAGCGACTTTCCTCTACATTTTTTTATTTTCTGCTGCTGCTAGTGCATTTTCTCTTTACCATCCTTTTGACTCGATGAAATGTATCCTTCACAGCTGACCTCAGGAACCTACTTATTTCTATCATTTTATTGCTCTACAGGAGAACAAGTTTTGAATATCTTTCCTTCCTACCTATCCACATATTCTCCCTCGCATCCCTGCTCTCCCCTCCAGCTCTACTGGCCCTAGCCCATGTTGCTTAATCAAAAAAAAAAAAATGGGGGCATCCACTGTAGGAAGAATTTCATTGACTGAACTGGGTCAAATTAAAAAGTTCAGGCGCGGGTCGGCCACAGACGGGGGTTAATCCCGCTGAAGGTTTACGTTCTCAGATTTTGTGCCAAGAGTCCCGTTCATGTTGGAGAGGGCCGCAGTTGAGCAATGTGAGCTTTGCTGGCTGTAGTCGGCGTGGCGCAAGGAGCAGGCTGTGTGTCGAGGATGGGCGGACTGGAGCCTCTCGTTGGCGGTCCTCTGCAGCGATCGATGCTTGTTGTGGAAATAGACTGACTGGTGGAGGCTCAAGCTGAGTTTCAGTGCGAGTTGCACAGTTCTGGTGTAACAGGGCCATTCGCAGGTCCAAAGAGCCCAAAAGCACCAAGGATCCAGGACCTGAGAGTCACCACTTGGGGGTCAGGAACTCCCTTAAGATGGGTCCAGGAGCTGTTAGAGAGCCTTTTATGTCCCTGAGGCTCAGATCAGGAAGCCAGCGGACTAGCCCTTTAAGTCACTCTGGGGTCCTGGGTTCAAGATTGGTTGCAGGTCCAGTTATTCCTCCCATTAAAGAGGACAGCAGGTCAGCACAACCGGTCAGCATGTCCATCAGAGTGGCAGTCCATAGAGTAATAGTACTTTCAGCAGTACAGCAGTCCTTCTTCTTGGCAGAGTATCCACAGGTCCAGAAGTGTACTGAAGAGTTGGTGTCTGAGGTACTTCTTTTATACAGTGGTGCCCTGGTTCTGGGAGGTGGGAAACGCTTTTAGACAGTGGCTTTGAAGGGCTGGGAATTCCCTACCTCCCCTGCCCAGGCTCCAAGCTGGCTGAAGTGACAATGCTGAGTCGTTAGGCCCTTTGTGTGAACACAGGACACAGCCCATTCAAGTGTAAGTGAGGCTCCTTCCTCCCATCCTACCAGTGATGGCCCTACCAGTCACTCCTGAGCTCCCATTGTGTGTGGCTGTCTAGGAAGAATACACAAAGCCCTGCTGTCAAATACACCCAGTCAGGTTACCCAGACAGGCTGCAGGCACCAAATGGCTAAGACAAGAAAATGGCAACTTTCTAAAAGTGTCTTTTTTCAGAATTGCAATTTAAAATCTTACTTCACCATAAGTTAGTATTGTAAGTTGTGATTCCAGAGACACCAAACTTGAAGAGCTTATCTCTTCTCATTTGGAAGTTACACTTATAAAATGTCATAAGGTAACCCCAGTGTTATCCTATGGGAGAGATGGGCTTTCCAGTAGTGAAAAACGAATTTGAACGTTTTTGCATACTACGACATGTAAAACTTAAAAGTACATGTACACTGCATCGTGCCCTTGGGGCTGTCTAGGGCCTACTTTAGGGGTGACATATTAAAAATTGAGGTTTGGGCCTGGCAAAAGGTTTATTTTGCCAGCTCAGTATGGCAGGGTAAAGTGCCCAAATAGGCTCTGCAGTGGCAGGCCTGAGACATGTTAAAAGGGCTACTTCGGTGGGTGGCACAATCAGTGCTGCAGGGCCACTAGTAGCATTTAATTTACATGCTTTGGGCACATGCAGTGCACTTTACTATGGACTTATAAGCAAATTAAATATGCCAATTGGGTATAAGTCAATTCTACCATGTTTTAAGGAGAGAGCACAAGCATTTTAGCACTGGTTAGCCATGGTAAAGTGCATAGAGTCCTAAAGCCAACAAAAACGAGCTCAGCAAAAGTGGGAGGAGGAAGGCAAAAAGTTTGGCAATGACTGTGCAGAGAGGGCAATTTCCAACAATCCCACCATATGCTCTGTACACAGGCCTCACTATGAACACATCAGACAAACTGCAGTGGGGTCAAAATCATGCAGCGGAACAACTATTTGAGTCAAGCCAGCATGACCAGCTACCTTCCAGTCTTTTCTTTGGATGCTATTACAACAGCGGTAACAATTCAAGACCGTTTGTACAGTCCATAAGCCACTCCATGGCCAAGCTGCATGCTTCCTGGCCAAGGTCTTCTGCCTCTACCCAGACCTTTAAATCTTTCTTCCTGAAACTGTGGTCTGTTCATCCAGCACAACTCAATAAATTCTGTCCAACCCTTCTGAAGAATACTTGAAAACTGCCTATTCTGCTCAGCCTACTGCCTGGTTGCAAAAACAACTCGAGTATAGCTGGCTACACACAACCAGTGTGTCCCTATTAGCTGGCCACGTGCCAAAAGTTAGTTATGTTCATTTGGGCCTCCATTCTAATACTTACCCATCATTCCAGAAACTGTTGTGCCGCGTTCTGTGAGTTGGAGTTTACAATGCGTTGATCCTTATGCCTTCTTGCTCTACTTTGCAATGGCTGCCCTAAATTGGATCAGCTTATTACCCTTGTCTCAGCCTTATGCCTTTATCTTTCCATTAACTCCCCACAGCACTGTGAGACAGCTGTAATGCTGTACTTCTCTTCTAAAAACCCTAAATAAAAATAATAAAAGTCGCTTTATCTCCCTACCCAGCATTTAAAACATCAGTAGTGAGCCAGAACATGTCACTGCGGGGTACGTAAATCTACACAAATGATTCATCTAATCCATAGACCGATATGTTAAATGTCTGGGCTGAGAAACATCTTCATCAAATGTTACTGCGCATTTCCCTCAGGGTAATGCACATTGTCTATATGAACGTTGGTACTTCTTGTCAGACTCATTGTCGTTTTATTTAATCCAGATATACGGTGAATCTGAAATAATCATCACCTCATGCTTGACACTTTATATCTTGTAAGCTCCAGGCCCTAACCTACTTTTTTTTTTTACATCCGTGACTATGCACAGTCGCTTTTTGAAAAATCCTCATCATGACACCATGCACAGCGTGAATTGTTTCATGCAACACAGTGAAAGCCTCAGCGGAGTTCTGGTCCAGATGAACGCTGCAGGCATAGCTATACTGTGTATGTCAAGACGTTCATTACCAAACAGCGAATGTTGTGTACATCTTGTGACACCGCTGTTGTTCTGTGTCCTGGCTGATAATGCCACAGTCTCGCTTTTCTCTTTTTAAAAATGCATGAACGTAAAAACACATTTGTTTCAAATGCTTCATATTAATAGACTGAAAATAGACCAAGGGCCCTATTTGGAGCTTGGCCGATGGGTTACTTCTTCAAAACATGACTGATATCCTGTCCGTCTTATTACAAGTGCATAGGCTATACTTCTGTTGTAATGTGTAGAGGATGTGGCCTAACGGCTAGGGTGGTCGACCTGAAATCTGGGGAAGCGGGGTCGAGTCTCGGCGTGGACGCGCAACATCCTGTGATTCTGGGCAAATCACTTATGGCCAGTTGTATGAAGCATTTTTCCCATTTGCAAACGGCCGAATTCGCAGAATCGGCCCGTTTGCGAATGGGAAAATGCCTTTTGGGAAGTATCATTTCAAAAGGCCATCGCAAACTAAGGAATTGCACAATTTGCTATTCCCTATTTTGCAAATGCATTTAAGGAATCGCAAATTGCGGTTCCTTAAATGCAATTTTGCAAGCACCCAAAATTTTCGATCTGGCCTTGAGGAATCGCAAATTACCACCAACTTGAAGTTGGTGGTAACTTGCGATTACCTAGAAAAATGCACTTTTTTCATTTTTCTGTGCCATGTGGTGCACATACATGCCCTTAGGGCATGTATGTGTGCCACATGTGCACACATGCATATTTCAGGGTTGCAACCTGGTGTCCTTTTGGCACCCTTGCACTCTTGAAATTGCATTCGCAATTTGCGAGTACCTATTGGCTACTCGCAAAGTGCGAATGTCATTCCTTAATTGTGAATCGCAATTTGCAATTTGCAATTACGTAATATGTAGGAATCGCAATTATTATTGCGAAACCTACATACATTGCATTTTGCAAGTCCTTAATAGCGAATCGGTAAAATTCGCTATTAAGGACTCGCAAAATAAAATGATGATACAGCTGCCCCTCAATCCCCCCCGTGCCTAACAAAAATGAATGCGTACTCATGTAACACAACTGGTGCTTGTGTAAAAGCACTCTGATACTTATACCTTCAGGTCAAGTTTGCACTATATAAAACTCAGAAAACAAATATGGTACATAGGACATCCACCATGTTTGTGACAGAATATTGTGTTTGCTAAACTCTAAATAAGGCCCTAGAGTTTCAGAAAATCAAGTCAAAGACAATCACTGGGCCTTGAAGTCCAGGAGAAGAGATTGAAGCAAGACAAAGTGGTCTAGTGATGGAACTTAGATTTATCGGCTAATTTAGAGCTGATAAATGTAAAAGTTCCAGAAAAGTTATTGGTGTTTAGATCTATCTATGCCTGAAAAGGGGACCATTTGTGGTAGTGCCTCAAGTCTTTAATTTCCAAAAGAATCACAAAAGATGCGTTCTTGTGGCAAAGTAGGAGTTAATACAAACCCAAAAATACTAAAAAGTAAGAACTGTTTGTGATGATGTCAGATTTGAGTCAAGTCCTAAAATCTAAACCAATGTAAGGGCTGCTTGTTGTGACAGCAGAGTTGGTTTAGATCAAAAATTATTGAAAATTAAGGACTGCTTGTGCTGATTGCCTATTCAAGCCATGCAACCTGGTAGCTTGTGACAGGACCTCACTGGAATAAGGATTGCTGTTACTGTGAAGAAACAGGAGGCCAGAGTGACAATAACCAGTCCGGCGTGTGAGTCAGGAATCAGATGTCGGGGTGGCAGAGCCTGTCATAAGCTATCAGAGATTGAGGTATTAGCTGGTTCTTGTTTATTCCTCCTGCATTAATTCCAAGCATTGGGCTTCTTCGGGACCCTAAAATTCATTGACTTCGTTTTTATAGCAGAGCTAATTTTCATCCCTTCATCGCTTTCTGTCGGGCTTCCCATACTCATTGAGTTCTGATGATGTTTCCAATATTCCTGCAGGGATTGAAACGTTGTTGACTTTAAACACAAACCCACTATTTATTTTGTTCACTGCATTGGCTGGCTGTGTTATTCTTGTTTTTTTGATACACGTGTTAATCACGTTTTTATCACTTTTGTGTATCACTTATAAGAGAGTAACAGGCATATTTTGCGCTATGAACTACTTTTTTTTTTTAACAAAGGACTATGAGGCATATTTACAAGGCGGCGATAAAAAATTATCGCCTAATTAGCAAGGTCACGCTAACGCGTGAAGCCTTGCATTAGCGCACCTATTCTAAACGCCCAGCTTTGCATCTCTAATGAGATGCAAAGTGACATGACAGGAGAAATGTCGCTAAGCGACGATTCTCCTATCATCAAGTCCCACGCTATGAAGCATAGCGGCAGGAAAAGTAGCGATAACCCCTGTTATCGCTACTTTCCTTACGCCTGCTTCAGGACTGACTTAGCCATGATATCCTATGGAAGGTGGATATTATGGCTAAGGTTGTGAGTCCCTATCAACAAGCTAACGCCACATTTCGTGAGATTATCGCTGGGTTTCCAGCGATAATCTCACGTTAGGCAGTTAGCGCTAGAATTTTTATCGCTTGTGAGATAAGCGTTGCTAATAGCACGCTATCTCAGCGATAAAAATCCACGCTAGCCGGCGATAATTATCCTAGCGCTAAGTGCGCTTCGCGATAATTATCGCCGGTTGTTGCTGATATGCCCCTTAGTTTTATCCCAACTCCCGTTTTTCATAAGTTTCACCTCCAGTGCGAACTTTCTAAGTTCTTTAGGAAGCTCGGACAAAAAAGTTTCTTTAGTAACCGAAATTAGAGGGGATCAAGCAGACACAATCTAACTTCTGTCCACCAACTCAGACCATTCCGGCGGAAATACTTACCTTTGAACAAGCGGTATTCATAGAAGTAGAAACTATAGATAAAACTAACAAAAACATTTCGATATATGTCAAAAAAAGAGAAACAACTCTGGCTGAGCTCAAATCATATGTGGATATCATCATAAAACCACCAAATATGGGGAAGAAATTGTAATCCAATCAGTAATGGATTACAAGAAAGAATGCAAATGTCTCCTTGACGATAGACAGAATTGCAAGATTTTAGAATCAGACCCTACGCTGTTCCTGTTAAGGGAAATTCACACATTAGTAGAAGAAGCAGAGTGTTAAGGGTGGATAACAATACAAGAAGGTAACTTTTTACGCTACACAGATCCAGTTACCCCCTATTTCTACAATCTCCCAAACAGGAGCGGCCCATGCAGGTAAGAGCGGTGGGGCTGGGTTGGGGGGATGTAACAGATGACCACGAGGGGAAATTTAAATAAATAATTAATGTTAATAATGTTTACACCATATGTGGTCGTTCAGCAATAGTGTTTATAGGTAGGAAATCTGACCTCAAGTGAATCAGGTATGCGCTATCACAGGGCATCTCAGAGCTTCTAAAGTACCTGTGTCTTCTGCTGTAATTGCATAGCCATGTTTCTCCTGTGCGAAATGATTGAACTGTTCTTTTTTCACCTAGTTGCTTCTCATTTCATAGGGTGAGACTCTAATTCTTCAAATTTCTCCCGTCAGGACACTTTCTTACTTTTTCCACTTTTACAGGTGATTGTTTCCATGCGCCATTGTGCTTAACTTGAATTCTCTTCAAAGGAGTCAGGCTGAGTCTTGATGTCTCAAGGTCTGCCTGCCTCTCAGTGTCAATGGCAAAAGTAGTCATTTTAATGTGGTTGCCGATGCGATGTACCATCTTCACTACTGTAAACAAGCCTAACACTGTAATTCTATGTGGGTTATTTGTGCAGGTTTATATGGCACCACTACCACCCTAAGCTAGTGGATCACCTTACATTAGCACCAGTTACTTTTTTGTGTGCAGTTTTACAGAATGCGAACACCACCCGAAGGTATTGGAGTGCTTTACATTAGCACCAGTTACTTTACCCAAGGACACATTTATTTCTGTAGGCACGGCGAGATTAAGGGATTTGACCAAAATCAAGGATGTTAAGCATGTAAGCCGACTCCAAAACTTGAACCCGGTTTCCAGCTTCATAGTCAGTAGCTCTGGCCCTATGCCAGATCCTCTCCCAAAAGGACACTATATTGTCTCTCTAGCCTCGGCCTCAGTTCCACATTTTATGATTACGGGCAAATCCCTTAATATCCCCGTGGCAGCCCGCATTTGCTGTTGGTTGCCTTTCCATCTCCCGCCCATCGCAGCTTGCCCCACTGAACTCCATTGCACAGGTTCCCTAATCCCCGGACTCTGCTTTTCACATTTTTTTTGTGTGCAGTGTTATATACCGCCAACACCACCTAAAGGTATTGGAGCGCTTTAAATTAACACCAGCTACTGTTCAAGAGGACACTGTCAATTTAGGCAAATCACTTAATCTCCCCATGGCGGCAGCCCACATTTGCTGTTAATTTCCCGTCCACCTGTCACTGCTTGCCCACGCTGAGCTCCCTTTGCACAGATGCCCTCTTCCCCCAGATCCCCTCCTCCTCCAACTCTGCTTTTCTCATTTGTTTTTTTTGTGCAGTTTTAACACCCAAAGTTTTATATAGCACCAACCACCACCCGAAGGTATTGGAGCACTTCACATTAGCACCAGTTACTTTACACAAGCACACATTCATTTTTGTAGGCACAGGAAATTAAGTGATTTGCCCAGAATCAAGGATGTTAAGCTGACGCTGAAACACAAACCCGGTTTTGCAGCTGCATTATCAACAGCTTTGGACCTTAAAACACATGCTCTCCCAAGAGGACGCCACATCGTCTCCCTAGCATTGGCCTCAGTTCCACATTTTGTGATTATAGGCAAATCACTTAATCTCCCCATGACTGCCCGCATTTGCTGTTGGTTGCCCGACCACCTCCTACCCGTCGCCTCTTGCCACTGCTTAACTCAGATGCACAGGTCCCATCCTTTACCTGCTGTTTTTAACATTCCTTTTAGGCAGTTGTTTATAGCACCAACACGACCCAAATGTATAGGAGTGCTTTACATTAGCTCCAGTTAATTTTTTTGTGCAGTTTTATACAGCGCCAGCATCAACTGATAGTTTTGGATCAGAGGGGTAGCTAGCTGTACTGCCATCTGCGGCAGCCCCTAAGTTTGCTGCCCGTGTGCAGGTAAGAGTGGGGGGGGCAGGGTGACCGACTTGGTCGGGGGGAATTTGGACCGACTTTGTACGGGGGTAGTGCCCGATGGACGACTTGTTCTAGGGGACGTGGTAGTCGACAGACAAGACTCTCGCCGCCCACAAAAACAGCCCTTCCCCTAGCTATGCCACTGTATTGAAGCGCATTACATTAGCACCAGCTTCCTGCTGTTAACTGCTCAGCTAGATAGCACATGCGCCTTCCTGAAGAGATGTGTTGTGTTCTATCTGAGGGCTTACTGGTAACCCATCTCCTACCATTGGTAAACTTCAATGTTGCTCTCATTTTCTTTGATGCCATTCATCATGGCATACAGTCGTCATGCCCTCTTCTTGTGTTTGGCCCTCCCATAGCCCATGGAACAAGTACATGTCTCCTTATACTGCTCCTGCATTGCAGAGCAATTTTTTTCTTCTTTTCAAGCAATTCAAAGGAGTACATGTGTTTTCAGACCGTCTCACTTGTACACATACACACATAAAATGCATGCATGTGTAAAGAAACAAATGCGTTTCTTAAAAAGTTGTTAAAAAACAAACAGCACTTGTTTTTTGTACAATCCGATGGTATTGGAGTGCTCGCTCCGTCCTCCGTCTTACCATAGCGCAAACATGAGCTGATGGTATTGAAGGGTTTTAAAGGCTCACCATTAACATTCCACAACAACATTAATTTTTGTTGCTGATCCTGCTTCAATTGAGGTATTTTTTTAACCCTGTCATTGTTGCTTCCTCCTACCCTCTCCCATTGCTACTTGCCCATCTACCTTACCCTCCTGCTTCCCTTCTTGACCTGTCCCCCCACTAGCTCCCACATCGCTGCTGCTTTCATTTATTTTTTTGCACGAATGGATGGTATTGGAGCGCTTGTTCTGTCTCCATCTTGCCATTGTGCTAACACCAGCCGATGGTATTAGAGCGCTTTAAGTGCTCACCAGTTACATTACACAATGACACATTAATTGTCGTACGCACGGAGAAGCGTAAGTGATTTGCTCAGAATCACAAACTGTTCAGCCAACCCTGAGATTCGAATCTGGTTTCCCAGTTCTCCTGCCGGCCACTTTGGCCGTTAAGCCACATCCTTGCTTCACTTTAAAGCTCCTCAACTGTTTGTCACTATCACTTCCACATTTGTTCAGCAAGACCCTGTCAACACTGAAAAAGCATTGGCAAAGTCAATAGATCTTGACCATGCCCAAGCTATTGGCCTTGTTAATGTGAAGGTCTTGTAGCCATGTTGTCTAGCAGCACATCTGCTGTTTAGCATGGCTAAAAGTCACTGAAATAGGTGCTATGTTGTGGCCATCGCAGGCCACATCATAGCGCTTTTTAGTGTTAGGAGGTGCAGGACAATAAACTCAACTTGGGGGCTGAAGAGACTCTGAGTTGGCTCAACATCCTGTGATTCTGGGCTTTCAGTGACTTTCAGCCATGTTGAATAGCAGATGTGCTGCTAAACCACATGGCTAAAATACATCCACATTGACAAAAGCAACAGCTCGGGAATTGCAGAGACCTACTGGATTGGCAATGCTTGCTTTTGCTTCTGTGTCCCTCTTCTTGTTTCTGGGACTAAATGTAAATAAAACATTCGGTTCAATCATTGTTCTAATGAAGGTTAGGGACCACTGCTTGTTTCTGCTAAAGAACGGTGATGGATCAAACCCAGATCTGTTGACTGGGTGTGAGTGTTTGATTGGTTCTGATGCTCCGTCCATCACCACCCCCTTTTGTACCGCTTTGTTTCTGCTATAGTTACACCTCCGGTCCCAGTGATGCTCAGGCTCCCCTTGTTCTGTTGATACTACTGTGTTTCGGGCAAGCATTTATCCACCTTCAGCACTTTTCTCACACTCTTGTGAGTGCTGTACCCGCCCCTCTGCTTCCTCATTGTGGGAGGAAGCCATTGGCAAGGTGACTGCTGCTACTTCTGTTTCCAGACCTGGCTTCCTCATAGTTCATTTCATCTGTCCTCCTCTGGCGCAATCAACAGCATCTTTGTTGTCTTGTGTGATGTGTTAGCATGCTTCTAATTATCTCCTTTTATGTTGTAATTTACTTGTATTCTTCAAGACGCCTTGACTAAAAGGCAGTCTCTCCCACTGAGGAAATCTTAAAATAAAAGCCATTCAGAAGTTTGTATGCATTTTTATTCTTGACTTCAATGCTTTAAGTAAATGAGTGCAAATTCTAAAAACGAACATTTAATAGATGTGGCCTTCCCTGGTGAAGGATGAAAAATGGCCTCATTATTTCAGTTTGCAGCCTTGCTGCCCCGCTCCTCCGCCGCCTCCTCCTGCTGGAGTGAGCTGTCTGCCGCGGACTTTGCATGTAGGATGATTCAAGGGAAGTGAGCAGTAATGGGTTCATGGCTCGCTGAAAGGTTTTCATTTTGTGTTGCCATACAGCGCAGTTCCCCCTGATGAGCCCTGATAGGGTAGATGGGAAGCACTTACACAGAAGCTCGTCAAGAGATCTGCCTGATAAACTAATTCAATGAGCATGTTTATTGACTTTATTGTATCCTCTTTAGATCTCCCGCCCACGTTCACCCGGCCTCCCCTGGATGCTACAGTCACTGACGGGATGACGGCAGCGTTAACCTGCGAGGTTTCCGGGGCGCCCAAGCCAGCTATCACCTGGAAAAAAAGTAACTATGAGTTTTACCTTATGTTCCTATTGGGTGGAGAGTGGGCGGGGGATATTTAACACATTTACCTTCTCTTATTATTTTTCCTTACTGATTTATTTTAATTTGTTGTCAATAAATATATTTGTGATGTGTTTTACAACCCAACTAGACATCAACAAACAAAAGGAGATTGGGGAACCCTTATTAGAACATTGGAAGGTTGGGAGCTGCCTTGAAAATAATAGAGTGCTCCAGGCTTCTAATGGCCAGTAAAGTCCTGAGCTCTAATTTTCCAATGTTGGTCGTTCACAGTTGTTGCTGTGAAAAAAGTTATCTCCATGAGACCTTTGTTTTACAAATTAGAACATTCTGCGGTTTAGGGGTAGAATGTTCTAATAGTGGGCTCTACCGGCCATTAAAGGCCTGAGCTGAAGGCGAGGGCCTTTAACGAGGTGGCAGGACTTTAATACAGGTGTAGCACAACTACGGAGGGCTATAAGGCTATTAGAACATTACGCCACTAGAGGGCAGAATGTTATAACATAGCCCCAGGGGATTTGAAATCCCCTTCGGCTCCTAAGGCGTTTGTTCACAGCAACAGCTGCGAACGACAACTGTGGAATGTTGGCGATCCGGGCTTCTACCCGGAGAACTCGTTTGTTTTCAGTGGAGCTCTCAACATTCCAATGTTTCAATGTAGCCTTAGAGCCCACCGTTGGAAGGTTGAGAGCTTCAATAAAGAAAATGGAGCAGCAGCAGCCAAATGAACTGATATAGGCCCGCTGCAGTCAACATTTCAAAGTTCTAATAAACAACCTCTGTCTGTCTCTTTCACCGCCTCTCCAAAATACATAGAGTGGGTAGGCAAAAGCGAAAGGCAGAGGCTGTGCTGCAGGGCACACCAGAGCCTTCCTGCTTCATAGCTCAGAGTCACTTTAGCACTGGAAGGAGGGACGGGGAATGCTGCTCAGCTACTGGGTCTTCCTGGCTTGGCTGAACTACAAAAAGCAGGTCAGCCAAGCCGAGGAGAACCTCCCTTCAGCCTCTTATCACAGCTCTTGCTGTGAATGTTCAAAAGCTAACAGCCGTGGCCCTGCCTGTAGCTGTCAGCTTTAGAACATTCACAGCAACAGCTGTGAGCAAAGGCTTCAGAGAGCCCGAGGGGATTTCACGCCCCTCGGGTTCTGTGAGGCCTTTGTTTTGCTAATTAGAACATTCTGCCCTCATGGGGCAGAATGTTTTTTTTTGGGGGGGGGGAGGTTTTTTATATAGTGCGAACAAAACCTGAAAGTACTAGAGCGCTAGTTGCATTACAGATGGACACATTCATTTTTTGTGGTTGTTAGGTACGAGAAGATTAAGTGATTTTCCCTGAAACACAGGATGTTGAGCGTCCTTGTCGAGACTTGAATCCAGTTCCCCAGTTTCGAGGTCGCCCGCCCAAGCTGATAAGTCACATCCTCTCCCCATACTCTAATTGCTTTATAGCCTGCCATAATTGGGCTATACCGGGCATTAAAGGCTCACTCCCTTGTTAAAGGCCCTTGCTCTCGACTCGGGCCTTTAACGCTGGAGCGGACCTATAATGGCCTGTATAGCCTGCTAAAGCAGGCTGTAAAGCTATATTGGTGGTAATTTGTGATGAGGTAGGACTGGGTAAGATGACTTTTCTCTGGATCACCCTCTAAAGCGTATCCCTAGTTTTCTGCTTCACTTTTACATATTTTGTATCTATAAGCTCCAAGCCATTGCCTTACCGAAGACTGCACCTTTGGCCAACATGTTGTATGATAATGAAAGTACTTACAGGATTTGATTTGATTTTGTCTATGCAAATTCAGCGATGCAGACTTAATCTGAAATGAAATGGATTGAACTTGAGGTCCAAAGCCTGACTTTGCCAGTCCCAGAGGTTAAAAATGTGTACTTTCTAATCTAAGCAGCTCACTTAAACATCAAATGCTGCCAGAGCAAGGTCCAATTATGTCTGTTCCACGGCGGAATGTCCTAATTGTAATCATGTACACATTAGCACACCTCTATTAGCCTATGGCCAGCACCAGAATAAAGAACAGGTCTGTTCAGCTGGTACTGGTAAGAAGAAATGCAGATAAAGCCATCGAGGTCTGTAAGTTTTACTGTTATAGAATAAGTGGTTGATGCCATAAACAGATGCATTGACACTGAGGAAAGATGTTTACTACAAGAGTGCTACATCTAGGAGCTTCACTAGACTCTGTGGTGTTATTTACCATACGTATAGCTTATTTCAGACTCTCTTAGCTCACAACTAGGCAAGGGTTTGGGGTACAGCAGTTTTTGGCAGATGCTGGATTTATTGAACCTGCTTGCTTTTGGGTAACTGAATCGCTATCCTCTTCTGGTGTCTCAGGGCCTGATTTAGATCTGAGGTGACGGGTTACTCCATCACAATAGTGACGGATATTCCGTCTGCCGAAATATCAATCCCATTGGATATAAAGGGATTTATATATCGGCGGACAGGATAAAAGTACCATTGTGTCGGAGTAACCAGTCCACCAAGATCTAAATTAGGCCCCAAGTCATCAATAACTGAAGTTTAATGTGAAACATTTGTTTGCTAAATTTACATTAGTTCCTTTACATAAGACACGCTCACACAAATAGCAGGTATGCCCACCACCACCCGGCCAACCACTCCTTGATGTCACTAGGACAAATTACAATTCTCACCCCTGAAACATGATGCTAGAAGGATGAGCCCGACATAGTCCTCTGCAGAAAGTTTTGCAGGTCAACTTTGAAAGCTATTTGGCTCGGTAGATCACTTCGCAAGACCAAATTTGTGAGACCTTTCACATTGAAATTGCTGATCGCAGACCTGAAAAATGTAAAGCTCTGAATGAATGTTTGAATGATACTCTGGCAAATATCAAAAGATAGGCAGAACTTCCAGTGTCTCTTATGAAATCGGATGCCCTATCTGAGATAGCGCTGGTACTTTGCCTTATATACTCCATTACAAATATCCAGTAATTAGCACCTATTTGTTCTTTTGGGAACTGAATTCCCTCATTTTTGGTCTGATCGGGAATGACGGAAATAAGAAAGTGGTGCTCAATCAAATACCAGGATTCACAATTCAAGTATCTTGCTAGATGGAGGATGAATGAACCCTTGAGTCTAGAAGTCTGCTTAGGCACCAATAGTTATGAACTGTGCAAACCTCTGTCGATGAGCCATGGCAGAGCGCACAGGCGATTGGGCTTGATAGCCGCTCAGAGGATCCAGGCCCAGTAGGAAAATAGGAAACAATCCTTATTGAGTTAGCTAGATACTAAAGTGAAAAAACCCAGGAGATGGCTGACTTACTGTGCAAAGTCTGTGGGGACATTTGTGAGGGTGGTTCCCTCTCCTGCCTGCTCTCTTCATGGGTGTTTAGTTGGTCTGAGTTATGGTGCTTGGATTGTGATAAAAGGTTGTGTACTTTGCCCGGTGTGATGGATGTGACATACTTAACCAGGGCACATTTGTGATATGCGAGGGGAGCATGCGGCTACACTGTGCAGTGACAGTATTCCTACTTCAACTGCTGTTTGAACAATTTCTGATACAATTGTGGGGATTTTACTTCAGTCACTTGATTGAAGGTACCCGTTGTTATTCATTTATTTGTTTCATTTTTACTACGCTGGAAAATAAAATAAACATGTTGAAAAATATAAATAATAGATTGAGCAGAAAGTTAGAACATTGTTGGTGGTAGACCCAGCCAAGGAAAAACAAACTTTTGTGCAAAATGTACGGTAGAAGATAAAGAAGTGTGACTAAAAGGATGGAGATGGCTTGTTATTTTACATGCAGTCGCGCAGCGCCATATATAAACAATAAACTCTTAAGAAAATACTGTAAGATCTCTTCGCAGGAGGGTCTCAAAATATGCTGGACTCTTTTCGGCATGTTTACAACAACTGATAATACCTCTTAGGCTCAAAGTTAGATAACACCGAGCCACAAGTATCAATACACAGGAGACACCTCCTGACGCCCCAATCCCACCTAAGCATCACATCCGTCATCAGCTCAACTTCAGGCACCAAACCCTTTGTTAAGTACTGAAGGTGAATTGCCACAGTCAGACACTGCAGGTGTAATCATTCTTGGTTGCCTTTCAAAAACATTTTATTTGAAGCATCGACTGGACCTGCAGAGTTCTGGAATGCATTGATCGATCTTTCAGGGTGTGGTTGCCAAGTCAGTAAAACAGACTATTATCAACTTACTGCCCAAAACCAGGCTGCACGTCTATGTCGCTAAGCAAACCTGGTTAGATGTTTAAATTACTACTTAAAAGTATTAAGCTGGAAGGCTAGGCATCAAACGAAACTCCAGAAGTCCTTACAAACAGATAACCTTAATCAGAACCAGGAACTGGGCTTCAGACTTTTCATAAGAGTGGAAAATGCACTCTCAGATGTTAAAGAGAACCTGCTGTGTTTGTAGGCAAATGATAACCTAAGGTCTACTCTGTCTCCTTTGTATTTCAGCTGTTTATGGTATGATGCACCACCGCATCATACTGACCCGCCTATGATTTTGAACGGTGTATCTTGCAAAGCCCTAAACTGGATCCCTTCATTGTTTACCAAAGAGAATCGGAAAATTGGAATGGACAACATCCTCTCAGCATTAGAGGGTGTGACCGCTGAGATACGACACTGCTTGGAACTGTGTCCATTTCTCTTCAATATCAACACAGGCCTGCTGGCTAAGCTGATAAAACAAGACTGTGTGTGATCCATGCAAAAGTCCTGGTTTAATACTGATTGACCTTCACTTGATGAAGAGTCAGAAGTGTCCGACAGCCATAACAACATCAACGAATGCTTCAATAAGATCTCCAATTGCGTGGAAGACATCTACATGTGCCTCAGTCGAAGCAGAACAGTGATGTTCATCCTAGGCAGACCAAAGCAAAATTCTGTCCTGTTCAACCAGAGCAACCTCCGGGGCACTATTCAGTTGCCATTGCATAAAGCTGTTAACATTCGACTTTGTGGGTGCTAAAATCCATGGACTATGGAATCATGTGTCAGCAGCACTGAAGTAAACAGTAAAAGTCCAGTTTGTGTAAAGGCTCAAGTTCCAACTAATGTGGAACAGGTACAGAGGACATTGAGCAAAAAGTTCAGCATTTGTCAGTGTTCTAGCTTACCTCTACAATCCTACCTGGGAAAATATATATAGTAGTTGCATGGTCATGGAACCAACACACTATGTTTGAATAAATTAGCATATTAGCGAGGCAAGGACTTCCACCTTTGGAACTCCTTTGACCCATCATTGATATCCCTCCACAAAGCCTCTTTTCCCTAATGAAGATATAGAAAGCCCCACTCTTAAAACATGCCGTCAGAACAAAGACACTTCAGTGGAACTACCCCACCTAAGTGGCACAGAGATCTTTCACTCTACGGTCAGACTACAATCATGAAAATACAGAAAGCCCCACTCTTAAAACAAGCCTTCAGAACAAAGACACTTCAGTGGGGCTACCCAACCTAAGTGGCACAGAGACCTTTCACTCTACGGTCAAACTACGATCCCGAAGATACAGAATGTAAATGTAAATGTAAATTGATACTTGTATAGCGCACTACTCACCCGCAAGGGTCTCAAGGCGCTTGTACGAATACCGCTGTGGAACCCATCCTGGCTTTCCCTGTGAGGCGTCCACTCCTGGGCACCCCCAAGGTGGAGGCCAGGCATCCTTAGCGTTGTGGGGGCCGTTGTGGAGATTAAGCAAGCTATTGCCCAGAGTTGCAGAGTGGGACTCCATGATTGGAATGGCACCGAGGCGAGAATTATCAGGTCCGTGGAATTTTTTGAGCCCAAGACCCGCCGAGGCGGGGAATTGAACCCTGGTCCCGGGCTAGACCTCTGCATCAGGGTCTGCCACTCTAATCATTGAGCCACACTTCTCCACCCACTCTTAAAACAAGCCTTCAGAACAAAGACACTTCAGTGGGGCTACCCCACCTAAGTGGCACAGAGACCTTTCACTCTACGGTCAAACTACGATCCCGAAGATACAGAAAGAACCACTCTTAAAACAAGCCTACGTAACAAGCACTCTTCAGTGGGGCTAGCCCACCTAAATGCGACAGAGACCTTTCAAGCTATGGTCAAACTACTATCACGGCTTCATAGTGACATCCACACGGGTCGGTGTTTTTAGACCATGACTTTGTTAAACTACAAACACTTTGGCCATGTAGCTGAACCGGAATTTAAAGCTGAGAGCCACCCGTGAGGCCGGTTTTCCCCGTGCTCTAAAGGGGCCACTGATGACAGGTCTGCAATATAAAAACATTTACCTAAATAAACACTGCCTGAAATTCAAAATACTTGATACACATGCATACAGATCTATACAGAATAATTCCATGCCATCTACAAGACACGTTAAGCATTAGATACCTCCTCAAATCCCAGGCTCAGCCATCCAGGCACTGGTGGAACCGCCACAATCCAGGAAATCAATGGTGAACAGGAGGTTAACGATCTGCAAGCATAAGATCTAGACCACTCACGTTTTAAACAAAGTAAAATACAATGTCAACCCCTTCCAAAGATACCTAAAACCCTTTCTTCGAAAATGCCAACCTTAGTGTTTAATCCCTACTGTGTAACCCGGAGAGTGCTTTGGGTTATCTTCGTGTATAAGTTCAATGCAAAAGAATAAAAATACAATGTAAATATGTGGCTTTTTTTATAGGGCACTAAAATGTTTCTGTTGTCCCAGAGTTATTCTGACAGGTGGGAATCCATTCTATTTCAAATATTTTAGATGTCCTCAAACGCTATGTTGTGTTTTTGCTGTATTTCTAAATGTCTAAAATGCCGTTTAAAATGTATTGTGCCTCGTGTTTTGTTCACCTATTTTTGACTAGGAACTTCGGTACTTATGTGTTGCAGGTAACCGGATCCTAGCCAGCGGCTCTGTTCGGATTCCTAGGTTTATCCTGCTCGAGTCTGGGGGGCTGCAGATTACGCCTGTGTTTCTGCAAGATGCTGGCAACTACACCTGCTATGCTGTGAACTCAGAGGGTGCCATCAATGGATCTGCTACTTTGACTGTGTGGAGTAAGTACAAGGTTGCCTTTTAACCTTGTCCCCTAACGTAGTAGACTTGGGAGGAAGCAGAGAAAACAATTGTTTTCTGCTTTAATATTTTTTGAAATAGGTTCTTGTTATTGAGTGACTCTTCCATAATCATTCTTTGCTTGCTTCCAAGTTCCTCTACCTCACAACTTTACTTACTGTTTTTGGGTCGGACAGATTTCACACCAATAGCTTCTTGATCTCTCTCACCCGCAAGCTTTTGCTCTGGAATTAAGGATACTCGAATTATACAGATTTAATTGCTGTAAAGTGTTCCAATGTGATTTGATTACCTTTTCTCATGACTTTGAGAAATCAATGAAACAATGTATTATCTATCTCAGCCTGCTAGACTATGCGAAATAGAGGCCATGGTCTGAGCTGCCATTCTGTCTAAATTAAGGGTGGGCGTAGTTCGCGAAGTAGCACTTCGCGAAGCTACGCAAAGTGAAGTTCGCACTACGCGAGCTACGCGTAGCACTTCGCGAACTGCGTAGTAACATGTTCGCACTGTGCAAGATGTTGTTTTCAATGATTGCACAGTGCGGACAAGCAACCGGCACTGTGCAATCATTGAAAATGGCATCTTGCACAGTGCGAGCTGTAGTTTTCTGCTGCTCGAGTAGATTTTTACTCGAGCGGCAGCTTTCTCAACGCGAACTGGTAGTTTCTCATCGCGAGCAGTCGCGAGCATACGCGACCCCTCGCAATGAGAAACCTGACCTCCTCGCGTTGGGAATCTCGGCGGGAGGTTTATTTTCCATGCTCGCGATCGCGAACAAGGAAAAAGTCTCGCCGGGATGTCATTTTGCTTGCTCGCGGTCGCCAACTTGACGTTGAGGACCGCGAGCAAGCAAAAAATGACCGCAGCACTACGCAACACTACGCTACGCGTGTTCGCACTGTGCTACGTGCAGTTCGCGTAGTGCGAAGTAGCGCGAACTTCGCAAACTACGCGAGCGTAGCGTAGTGCTTCGCCCAGGCCTAGTCTAAATAGGACTTCCCTTATAGATAAACCAGTTTCAGTGATTTCAACCTAGACTCACCTTTGGTAATTATTACTTACCAACAAGGAAACCCGTGCAGAAACTGCATGTTCTGTGCTTTCCAAACCAAACAATGCAGCAATATATTAAGGAATGAAGACCTTGCAAGGCCACACTAGGCTTAAATAGAAGGAAATAATAATAAAAATGTCACAAAAACAAAGAACAAGCATTGGCAAAGCCAGTAGGTCTCACTTGCCTATTCGATGACATGCTGGGCCTATTGGCTTTGATGTTCTTTTTTATTGTAGCTTGCAGGAGCCAACATGATGAATAAAGTGCAGCACTTGAACTGCCCAGTGGAAGAAGATAACTCTAGCAAATTCTCTTTCTGTATGTTTTGTATGAAATAGGGAAGCCTGCAAGAAAGGTAAATCAGTCTGTAATTAGACCTGAAAGTATCCAATTAGCAAACCCAAAAGAAGAGTAATTTCTCATCCGTGCCCAGTGATTGTTCTCTCCTCATTATACAATAGTGATATATAATGCTGATTTCTGTGATGGAACACCGCCCACTCACAATTTCCGTCACAGTGTGGTCACACTTTAATGGCGATCAGGAAAGGGAGTGGCAGTGAATATTGCATGCAATCAAACACATTGCAGTGTGTGTGTAATTGACTTTTTATGTCTGTTATTGAGTGCAAAAGGAGATACACTGGTATTGTATGCAGTGGCAACCACTATAAAATGCAGTTAAATAGGCTTATATTTATTAATTTACTTATATTATATTGTGCCAAATATATTGCCTTAATGCCACCTCTGAGGATTCTGTAACAAATAAAATCATGTTAACAGCTGAAGTTAACTGAGGTACTAGGTGTAAGTGAAATGATGGTTGGTTGGAAGTCCAGTCTTGGGGGAAAATGGCCGAGAACACAAGCATATACACATTACATCTTGTCATCTCGGCTCTATCCAGGAGCTGGTTTGCCACCAATCAGGTATTACTCGGTAATCGAGTTACGTCATCTATTTGCAATTGAAACCATTGCAGGTCCAAGCATGAATTTCGATTGGCGGACTTTCTAGGCATGACACCATCAAAAGTTCCTGCAGGGTCCAGGGGAAAAGGGGTTTAGTCAAGACTCTGAGTGAGCCATTACTCCACGTGGTTGTGTCCGTGGTTTGTCCTTAATTCCACTAGGAGAGAATGACATGTTTTAAAACCTGCTAGGCGGCGTCTTAACTAAGGTCCATACAAGATCACAGATGAAGATATGGTATCTGACTCCCTGGATATAATTTTTGGCTACAGTTCTGAACCTGGTTAGATACCGCTGTGGCTTGTTCGACTGTTCAGATCTGTGTCAAGCCTCAAATCCTGGCAAAGCAACCTCTACCGTTCTTTCAGCTGAGGTTGTTAAAATGAGTGTAGTTGGTTTGGATGATACTAAAATAACATGGATTGTTAATATAGTGCTGAACTGGCAAACCGGAGAACGAGAAGCCCTGAGCGAGACAGATATTTTCTGTCTCTTCATTCCAGAGGCACACATGCTAGAAACACTCAGGGATGTAAAGCTCCTTTTCATCCACCTGGAGCCAAGACAATTAACATCTATCACCCGCGAAAGGTGTAAAGCATGTAGAGTGTCATTGGCATACAGGTAAGAGTTGGCCTCCAGCTTTTGGAATAGATATATGCCCTGGCCTACATCTAAATGTTGGAAGGGCCTCCACCTAAGATCTGTCTGATAGAAACAATGTCAGCCATTCCAGTAGTGTGCCCTAGAAACAGATTGGATAGGCAATGTTCAGTGCATACTAGGATTCGGATCAACTTGCCGTGTGTGTCCGTTTCCACACCCTGTAGTTCATCACTAACGTCTTGCTCCAGACAGTTCTGTTGCTGCTCTTCCAACTTGGTCAAGATATTCTCTTCAATGTGACTTTAGTCTTGGTGTCAGATGATTTACATGTGCTAGGTCACGGTCTCTTGCTCTTCCACGGACCAAGATTTTTGCCCCCTTATTCCACTAAATTTCAAAACAAAACACCTGAGAAAATAGCTTTTCGAGTTCTAAAATGTTATGATCTCTGAGCTTCACATGGAGGTGATCTGTGCGCTCAGTAAAGACTTTACTAGGATTTAGTGCAAGAGAAAGAGATAATTTCAGACACTCGAGCAACCACAACAAGGACCTTCAAAATCTAGTCTTTAAGCACCCTGTTAATGTACCCTAATAAGACCTAAGCTGTAGAAACGATTTCTGTGTCTCGCACAACTTAATTTCCCCTAGGAAACGAGTATCTAAAGACTTCCTTATGCACTTAGTAGTGTTTTATATTTCTTCATGTTGTGATATTCAAGGTGTCCTAATTACAAGAAGGATTTGGGCTTCTCTTAAAGAAGGCAAAATAGCACCTGTGACTTATGTTGGATTATATTAATAAGTGGTATCAGTGGCAACATGGGCTTCCCTAGCTTCTGCCTACGAGCACTGAGCTTGGATGCATCATCCACAACATATACAAAGTTCAGAGAATTTGTAATTCTCAATGTATTGTTGAAACCTGTTTTCAATCTGCACAGTCTGTACCTCCGAAAACGTACTTTATATTGCAATCTGGCCACTGTGTTTTTCGTATTTGTAATTAAGGAACGCTGGACATCAAATTAAGTCAGGCCCAGCAGGGGCCCGTGCAGGTAAGAGCGGTGGGGGGGATTTCGACAGACATCGAGGAGGGAAAATTTATCATTTATTTTATTTTCCTTCGTGGTCGTCTGTCCAATCCCTCCCAACCTGGCCCTACCACTCTTACCTGCACGGGCCGCTGCTGGTCAGGCCTACCTCATTCTGCTATTCCATTATGTGACCTATTGTATACTTGTCTGCAGTTTAAAATAGTTTATTACATACTGGGGTATAGGTGTTAGGATGTAGTGGAGGATGGGGCAGAACATAGATTTTAGTTTTAGTTTACTCTCTCCTGCTCCAGTCATTGCAGTTCCTGTTATTGCCAATAGGCTAGTTGTTTCCTGATTTGTTGTTCTCTTTCCTGGTTTGTGTCCAATTCATAACTGTAATAAAGTTACATCCTCAGTTCTTAAATTGCTCTTTTTATGAGAGCCTTGCTTCATTGTTTTTTTGTTTTACTATTCTTGTTTTCAATTTCTGCGTGTAATTTGGTTAGTTTCAATTCCATTATGTGTTTGTAAAAATCAAAT
Source organism: Triturus cristatus (assembly GCF_964204655.1). Classification (NCBI taxonomy): domain Eukaryota; kingdom Metazoa; phylum Chordata; class Amphibia; order Caudata; family Salamandridae; genus Triturus; species Triturus cristatus. The sequence goes on along the minus strand of NC_140593.1, from coordinate 1,059,801,567 downwards.
TTAGTGTCTATCGAGTTAATGTGAGCCTTCGGGCAGAAATTTAGTCTTTTCTCCGTAGAAAAAGGATGCACTCGTTTGAAATTCTCAGACAGATAGAATGGAGAACTTTTAACTGAATTTATTGGCAGTGGCTGTGACAAACCGAGTCCCAAGATCCTTAGTAAACTGATGACATGCTTGTCTTGAGTTATTAGTTTAAAAAACTGTAAAAAAAATAAATAAAATAACAGACCTTTTTTGACCATGAACAAGCCCTGCTGATGAAAACGCGTTGGTTGGTATTTTCGTATGCGATGAAGGATGTTTAATTATCCTTTCATATTTATTTCAGGATTTTATTTATTTATAAATCAATATTTTAACAGTTGGATTTATTACATGTGTCCATTAAATTTCATACGCTTTTTGGGATAAGAACCTTTCACGAGGACTAATTGTTATACTTTCACAGGTTTTGGCTGAATTAAAATGATTGGCAGTTTATTGTCAAATAACATAATTAGATCATACACTTTATCACAGTAGTTCATATCATAATTTCTAACAAGATGTTGACATGCTTTATGAAATGTTATTAATGTTGTAAGAAGAGAATCCCAAAAAAGAAAGGTTATAATATGTTGCCCATATTATCCTTAGATGGTAGGGGTTTTTATGGGACAATCCCTTCCCTTGGTTCCCTTCCAACGATTGCCCCTCAGCCCTGAACGAGGGGCTCACTTGCAATTAGAGTATGCTTTGGTGGGCGTGGGGTGGCCAATGATGAAGCAGGACACCCCGGGGGTGTGTGAGGCCACCCGTCAATTTTTATGAATGCCCATAGAACCAGGAAATTGCTATGCCAGTAAGTTTAGGTTCACCCATATTAGAGGAAATTCCTATATAGCAAGATGATTGCGTCTGTAATTAGGGCTTAAAAAGAAGGGCACAATAGGAGAGCACAAACAATTTGCCAGAGGAAAATCTCTCCTCTTCCCCCTGCCCCCTTTACGTGTAGGGGCTATTGTAATAGACAAAAACAATTTGCAGTAAACAAATGCTCAACCATTGAACTATTTTATGTAATTCCTAATCACATATAGAAAAGTTTTTCATTTTGTTTGTTTATTAGTATATACTCTATTAATTCTAATCTATTAATTGTCAATATTTAATTTTGTAAAACAGTCGTGGACCCCCAGAGTAGGCCTCGCCGGCCCCCAGGGGTCCTTGGCCACAGGTTAAGACCCACTGGGCTAACACATGCAGGGCAAGCACACTAAAGTCAGGCAAGAAACGAAAAGTGGACTGTATTGAAGGTTCTATTGGCTACAATACTGTACTGGTTTTGTTTTCAGTTTTAATAAAGGTTGAACGGCAAGGGAGCCTTCATTATAGTCCTACTTAAGTTTCTATAACATAGAAAAGGACTATGATGAAGGCTTATTTGTCACTGACCTCATTTTGATATAGAAACAAAAAGTGGATGGTATTAAAAGCAAGAGAACCATCATTATAGCTCCACCTTTGATTTCTATGCAACAAAAAAATACCTGGTCCCAACACACCTATGAGAAGCTACTAGGAGGGAAAGGTGGGTAGAATCAATATTGAGTGCACAGGGGTGCGATGGGCAAGAAGCAGATAGGATAGGGTGGTGGGCAGGGGAACTTGAAGCACACATGCGAATGAGGGAGGGGTGGAAGCATATACGAATGAAGGGCAGGCAAGGGAGCTAGGAGAATACTATGAAAAAAGAGGGGGAACAGCGAGACAAAAAGGAGGGAGCGAGAAGGAGCAGACAGTGAGAGCATTGGTTGTAAAGAAAACCCTCATGCAGTTCAATGTAAGCGCTCAAATGAAAAGGAGAAGATACACCCAATAACATTAGGTGAGAGATGAATAGTTCACTGTGCTGAGCCAAGAAGTGATTGATAAAGTCTCAAGTCGGTGGCTGAAAAAGAAATCCACTGTTGAAAGGCGCGCCCCAAAGGAAAGACATCCGATACATTGCATGCAATTACAACGCAGTTGTTACAACGACTGCGTTGTTACTTTCCAAACCATTACAGCACAAGTCATTACAACGACTTGCTGTAGGGGGAAGAAAGTGTTGGATTTAAAATCCAACACCTTTCCTACTGTTGCACAGAGTGGAGTTGGAATAGTAAATTATACTATTCCAACATCCAGCGCCCCCTACAGCAAGTCGTTGTAATGACTTGCGTTGTAATGGTATGTGATGTAACATCGCATATTCACCCCAAAGCCCACTCTCTGTACACGTTACCTTTAAGTCTGTTTGATGCTCTGCTATCAAACCGCTGATCTGAAAACACCAAAGGCTTGTTGAGTTCCTGTATATTCAGGTTGGTGATGGCTTCACAGCACCTGTACTGTGCTTCGAACTGATCACATTAGCTGGTGAATGTCAGACCAATGCATTTTTCTCTGTTTTTTCAAATCTCCACATATTTTGCACAGTCTCTGGTCCTACTCCTATTGTTACATTATTAAAAAGAAGCCTGAAGACGTTTATCCCAAATAGCCCCACCTGCACACCCTCTTGCACACCAAGCACTGCCTCAAACCAAAACATTAGACTGTTGTGCTGAGAAATATGCCATCTAATGCACCGAAATGAACTGTCTGTTGGTTTGAGAGGCTTTGATAAATGCAGTGCTCCTGTGGCTATTTTTCTATCAGACATGTTACAGGATGGATTTGCTGGTACACCCCAGGCGCTGTAACCTTTTGTGTAGCTGCCATTAAAAAATGTGTCCACAGTCAATCTAAATGCATGCTGTGTCGCTTCTACATTTGCTGCCTCACTCCTACGTCGGCTTGCCACTTCCACTGAACAATGTTTCCTAATATCCCTTCTTAACCCATAACCCCTGAGCTCCAGTATAAATCCCTAGGTTCCATTAGACTTCACTGAATGAAATAATTAAATGTGAGGCTTCACTTGGAAGCTGTCATATTCAGTCGCCTAAGCCTCCGCGCCCGCCGCCGCGCTTTTCATCTCCTCGTCTTGTAGGACTAATGATGCTGATCTCATTCCCTGTCTCTTGCATGTCACACTAGACATTATCTTCCACACCCTCTACCGAGGAACTTCAATGTTTTCACTGTATGTCTCCAAGGTGGAGAATTGAATGGATCAGATGGTCTCTATACGTGATTGACAGTATTAGTTATCGCTAATCAACCAGGGCCAGTATAAGAATCTGTTAAAAAAATGTTTTTACCTGAAATGGCTTGATCCCCTGAAAAACTCAGAAAACTGCACCTATAGATTTTACTGCATCACACGTATGCAGATTAAAGACTTTTTGTAATTCTTACAAATGCCAAAGGTATGCCTCCAAACTTGCGCCGTACTACCTTTCCAGGTGTGAGCTTGAAAAAGTTTTGAGAATTAATTTTTCTCAAGTTAAAATGTACACACATATATTTCCTTATGAAGGTGAAAAAAGGAGCAAATCCGCCTTCTAATATTTTTTCATCATGGTTGAAAAACATTTTTCCTGGGGGAGGAATCCAATTTTGGAGAGCTTGCCTTTCCTTTCTGGCCTTTGGAAAGCATTTTCTCCTGACGTTGTCAGTAGGTAATCCAAAGATTTACAGGGAGGGATGGTCTGGGAGAGGAGTTTGTAATTACATAAAGGTACATCGGTACATTTCTCGGTGATCACAAATTTACAATGTGCTTCCTCCCCAGAACTGTGACTGAAGTCCCAGTCAGCTCTCTCAGGAGTAGATTTACTCACATGGAAACCTTTGGGTGAATAAATGGCTATATCACGGTCCAAACACATATGTGGGTTACCACAGTCAAGCTTACAACCTCAAATAGATTTGAGTCGGACCCAGTGCGTTTTGCTATAAACCTATGAAGTCGCTGCCACCACATCACAAAAGGGGGAGAGGTGGACGGGGGGGGGGGGCTTTGGAGGAAAAATAATAATGTTTACAAAATGTACCTGTAGGAAGGTGGATATCTGACTATGGTTACCCCCAACTTTTTGCCTAGTGTCTAGCTGGTTTTTCGACTTAGTTGGCCTGAGATCCTGCCATTCAGGATGTCAGCCTATCTGCTCTCTCTTTAAAGTGGACTCCATGTACCCTAGGTGCATAACCCATTGGAACTAGATCACCCTGTGAGCCCCTGTACCAGTGTACACTAGGTACCCAGGGCATTGGTGTATCTAAGGCCTACCAGGGGCTGAAGCATGTATTGTGCCACCCCTGGCCTGGCCTAGCAATTTGACACAACTGGCTGATCACTCAGCTGGGGTAAGTTGGTGTATCCACCTCTTACTTAGGTGTAGTATACCTATACCTAACCTTAAATGGGACACATGTTAACCTATAAGTCACTCCTATGGCAGGCCTTAACAATCCTGAGGGCAGAGTGCTTGGTTTCATGTGAGATGGTGCTCTGGCATGAGCTGAGCCTGTCTGCAGTGGTCGGAACTACTTCCTTCTACCGTTTCCAGATATCGCCATACCATATACTCTTAAGTGCATTATGAACCTCACGGTTAAATGCTATCTTTGGTTTGGCTTTATCAAAACATGTCGAGTAAGGTGTCATACGAATTGGAATACTAACCCCTCGCCAATTCTGGCGACGGGGTTAGCATTCCACCCTTCTAGAGGGACACGACATGTACAGAACCTGAAACCCGGGTAAAATCAGACATAGCCTCAGCTCCACAAAATGGACGCTGCCACCACAGACACAAGTCTTCCCTCCTGCTGCTGGGAGTCCTTCCAGCTTGGGAGACGTGGACAAAGGGTTTCCTGCCAGGGGAGGTGCGAGCACCACCCCAGACAGGATTTGGTGTATTGGTCAGGTAGGGCTTGAATAGAATCAGACATGCCTGAGGCTCACAAGGAGCCTCGGTGCATATGCCAGTTCAAACCGGTCCTGGGGCACACCAGCCCCGGACCTGGGGCGAGCTGGACAAAGGATTGGGGGTGTAACCACCCCCTTTCCTGGTCCCACCCTTAGGGAGGGACCTAGCAGGTAGTCCGGCCCCTAGAATCCGCTTAAAGGTAGGAGCTGTGTCCTAAGACTTCAGACATCCTGGAATCAACTTAACACTAAGAAGAAGACGGGAACTTCGACGTTCTGCTGCACAGAAGACTGAAGGAAATCTCCCCTATGGTCAGGGAGTGACCATCTTGCTAACGCAAGCACCATCCAGCAAATCGACGTCTGCTTTGCCGCCGCCTCCTGCCGGAGCCCGAGCCCACAGACCGACAAGAACTGGACCTCCAAACCTCTCACCGCCCGATCCACAGTCCCTGCAAAGAAGGAACCCGTGGAGGCACCGAGACACGTGGAGCCAGCCATCTTGGAAGACACTCGACAAGCTGCAAGCGCGATAACCGAGGCTCCCTCCAAGTTGTGCTTTGGGTCCTGAGAAGCCCAACATCCGAGCAGCATCTGCACCAAAGGTGAGCCCTCCAGCATCTCCACGATCTGCGTGGGGCCCCTCTGCACTTTGCAACTCGACGCGCCTAACCGGACCCTGGCCCGTTGGCTAGTGGCCATCTTGGCGACCAACTTTGAAAACTTCGATGCTGGTCTGGTTGCTCCAGACTGGCCCCTGCTTCCCTCCAAAGGAGCAGCCCCTCTGACCTTGCTGGTCAGAGTAAACAGCTTTCTTCAATTCCTGCGACTCTTGCTTTTGCCAAGGCTTGTTTGCTTCTTTTGAATCGCCAACACCACCGACAGCGAGAGCCTGCGTGGAACAGCTCGTGAACCGACTCCTGGACGTCGTCGACCTTCAGGGACCGCGTGGCTGCAGAGACAAGCTACACCTCTTCACCTGTTTGCACCCGACATCGCCTGGTACCTACCTGGTGCCACGCCGGTCACTGGCTAGTGACTGTGAACACTGTCCCCTCTGCTTACAGGTCTTCTACAACTCCGATCCACCCTTGGATCCACCGCATCTCTTCTGGACCGGCCGCCTGCAGCATCTTTGTCGTCAGGCTCCATTGAACATATAGACGAAACCCGACGCACTTCGCGACCTATGCACCCGCTTCCTGTGGGTGAGGTAAAGCTGGCACTCCGGTGCACAAGTGTAGAGTAACATCTCTAATGTCTAGATCTGAAGTCTTGATTTCGTAGTTCAACCAGAAGACCCTTTTAGCAGTAACTTTTGAACTTTTACGCACCCATTGAAAACCTATGGGAGCCCGCGTGTAACTTTCCTCACTGCACACGCGACCCGTGGACCTCCTGGTCACTAACTGAAGTTAGCTCCTTGTAGGCCCAGTGATTCTAGAGGCCCTAGGCCTTTTCCCTTTCCTGTTCGTGGTACTTATACCACTATTTTAGTATATGGTTCGATCGGCCACCAGGGCCTATCCATATAAAGTGCAACTTCTGTATATTGTGATACTTTCTTGTTTAACGATTTGTGCTCCTGTGCTCATAAAGAGTCTAGGGGATACTTTGAGTAATAAATACATATATATTTTGAATATATATCTGTGTGGTGTCCTTTCATTGGTATAAAGGGGGGTTACATATGGTAAAACAGCTTGCTTTACATGCCTAAACGAGTTTAGCCTCAAAGACTGCTTAGCCTACACTACCACTAGGGCAGCTGGTCCGAAAAGGTTGACTTACAACCACACCATAAGGGTTGCTTGGCATGGTACAAGGTGGTCATTTTAACTAGTGAACATCATATACCAGGCCAACTTCTCACATTGGTGAGCAGCGGTTGGATTTGAGCTTGCTGTGTTTTACCTCTGTAATCTCTTTGTTACCAATTGAAAGATCATACCGGTACCTTTAGGTACATATAAAACAAGATTAGTTATATACTTAAGTTCTACTGAACTTAGTTGTTGTAGAGCAAAGGGAGTAGCACACCCTGACTACAACTACTAGATAGGTTTAGTAGGAAAACCCAAGTGTAGGTAGTTGCAACACATCCACCCACACTTAAGAGCAATGGCTGGGGCAGAGGGGTCCAACGTACCCATCTCTGTCGAGAGTGACCCCCAGAGGGCACCATCCATCTTTGCTACCCTAAACCAGAATGAGCTCAGGCAGTTGGCAAATATCAGGGGCCTTAAACAGCCCAGGAACCCTACCTCTGCTGAACTCAGAGAACTCTTACAAACTGATGAAGATCAGAGAGCTCTCAAGAAAGCCTCCCAGTTAGACCCCTTAGGGACTGGAACAGGAGGCCCTCCTTCTGAAGATGCTACTGAAGTACCCCTTTCTAACAGTCGCCCCTTAGTTGAGAATCAGACTACAGATGATGAGGATCAGCATAGGGACAGGGATGACAAAGGGGGTGAGTCTGATAGTAGTAGTAGTTCTGATGGGAGAAATAGCCCAGTGCCAGGTGCTATACCTGGCTCAGCTAACTTAAGACTACTTGGGACTGACAATGGGTTCCCCCCATTGCATCTCCCTAGTGGACTTAACCAGGGGTTTGGGAGACAGAGGAATCACTCAGGTGACTCTAATGCCTCTAGAGGCTCTCAGGGTCACTCCAGAAGAAGGATGACCAGCCCTCAGAGGAGGGAGCATGAGGCCAGAATGAAGGAAGCCCAGCTGAGGATCAGGAAACAGGAGCTAGAAGTAGCCCTGATGGAAGAGAAACTGAGCAAGGCTAGGCAACCTAGAGAGAGTGGGTCTATACACACTGGTGGCAGCATTGTCCCAAGGGACAAAGATAGGGTCTTTGATAATAGGAACCTGTCCAAGGTTGTGCCCCCCTACAAAAGTGGGGATGATATCCACAAGTGGATGACTGCTCTTGAGAGAGCCTGCAAAGTGCAGCAGGTTCCTGAGGACCAGTGGGCAGCAATCTTATGGCTCTCCTTTGAAGGTAGAGGCAGAGATAGACTCCTCACTGTTAGAGAGGAGGATGTCAGAAACTACAGAGCCCTGAAGAGTGTCCTGATTGATGGGTTAGGCTTAACCACTGAACAGTACAGGTTAATGTTCAGAGATACCCAGAAGGCACAGACTCAGGACTGGTCTGAATATGTTGAATGTGCCATTAAGGCTTTGGAGGGTTGGTTGCTGGGAAGTAAGGTTTCAGATTATACAGGATTGTACAATTTGATGATGAGAGAACGGATCTTAAGTAACTGTCAAAACCAGCTTCTCCATCAACACCTGGTAGACTCAGATTTGACCTCTCCCCAAGAATTGGGAAAGAGGGCAGATAAATGGGTCAGGACCAGGATCAGGCCTAAAAATCAGGGTGGTGACCAAAAGAAAGATACCACCAAACCTCAAGAGAAGGGTGGGGATAAAACAAAAGAGAAATCTTCCGCAGGGCCCCAAAACTCCACACAGGGTGGTGGGTCCCAAGCTCCCTCCTCTACCACAGGTAAAAAGCCTTACTGCCATGAATGTAAAATTCCTGGGCATTGGAAAACTGACAGCAGTTGCCCAAAGGCTAAAAACAAAACTGTTCCTCCAATTACTCCTGTCACACCACCTATTACTGTCAGCAGTAATCCCCCAGGTGGTGGGAGTGCCCCCAGAAATTTGGGTGGGTTTACTTGGGGAACACAGGGGGACCCTGGCTTAGCCAATTGCCCTACAGCAACTACTCTTGTCTGTGATGGTGGCATGGGGTTTGCCAACTTCACTGCCTGTCCCAAGACTTTGGGTAGGTACATACAGGAGCCCTACATCAATGGTAGAAAAGCTGAGGCCTACAGAGACACTGGAGCTAGCATCACTATGGTGGCCCATAGGCTAGTTCCCTCTGAGCAGCTTTTGCCTGGTTGCTCCTACCAGGTAACTAACATTGATGGCAAACAGAACAGTCATCCCATGGCAGAGGTATGTCTCAGCTGGGGAGGTGTCATTGGCCCTAAAAGGGTGGCAGTGTCCCCAACCTTGCCTGTAGACTGCTTACTGGGGAATGACTTAGAACTCTCAGCTTGGGCTGGAGTTGAACAAAACACCCATTCTAAAATGTTAGGCCTTTCACCAAAGGGTAGTGGGGTTGTGCCAGTCACAACCCCTGTCCAAGTAGATTTCCTCCCTGAAAAGGTTGGAAGGGCTGTGGTAGCCACAGCCCAGGCAAAGACAGACTTCCCTGTAGGAACTGGCAGAGCTGTGACAGTCACAGCTCAAACCCAAACTGAGTGCCTCCCTGAAAAGGTTGGCAAGGCTGTAATGGTCTCAGTCCATACTCAGACTGACATAGGTGTAGTGAAGCCTGAAACTATGGATCACTCCACACAAACAGAGAGTAGTGGGGAGGAAGAAAAGTCTCCCTCTCCCCAGACATTAGGAAAAGGTCAGCCTCCCCAGGGATCTGACCCCCCCCCCCCCTTGTGAAGGAACTGCCCCAGAGGTAGCCAGGCCTAGCCTGACAGAGCCTCTGATGTCAGTGGCCCCTTCCAAGGTGGGACCCAGTCTGGTGCAGGTAGCCTGCCTCTCTCTACCCTGCCTCAGTCAGCCCAGGGCGGCAGAGGTCAGGGAGGCCAGTGGACCCCAAGAGGGCCCCTGTCCACAAGAACCCCCCCATCAAAAGAATGAGGATTGCCTGGCTAGTAGCCCTAGCCAGGTGATGGTTAAACACATTCCTGAGGGATCCCCTTTACAGGTAGTTAGGGACCTCCCCCAGAGGGATTCTGTTGGGCACAGGCAAACCTGGGACCTTAGGGCCCCAAACCTGACCTGTCCCTCCAGTAAGCCCACAAAAGGGACCCAGCTTCCAGCTTTAGGTAGCCAGAGGCTGACCCTGAGAGCACAGTGCAACTCAGTTAAGGAAAGAAAGGCATCCATGGTGGAGGATGATTGGAGGAAGCGGAGGCCTCACTTTGAGGACACTCACTTCTGTACTCCATCTCAACACCAGCCTTTTACTTTGCAAAGACACACCAAAGGTAGAGATTCCCTATGGTGGATACCCTATGATACCTTTAGGGTGAGGGATTGCTTAGTGGACCATGAGACAGGGGGTAACCATGCCAGTGCTGGTTCTTCCTTATATGGCCACTTAGGCAATATAGGCTTACCTGGTCAAGGTCAGCCTTATCTCCCTTCGTTTGGGGGGGGGGGTTGTGTAGGAAGGTGGATATCTGACTATGGTTACCCCCAACTTTTTGCCTAGTGTCTAGCTGGTTTTTCGACTTAGTTGGCCTGAGATCCTGCCATTCAGGATGTCAGCCTATCTGCTCTCTCTTTAAAATGGACTCCATGTACCCTAGGTGCATAACCCATTGGAACTAGATCACCCTGTGAGCCCCTGTACCAGTGTACACTAGGTACCCAGGGCATTGGTGTATCTAAGGCCTACCAGGGGCTGAAGCATGTATTGTGCCACCCCTGGCCTGGCCTAGCAATTTGACACAACTGGCTGATCACTCAGCTGGGGTAAGTTGGTGTATCCACCTCTTACTTAGGTGTAGTATACCTATACCTAACCTTAAATGGGACACATGTTAACCTATAAGTCACTCCTATGGCAGGCCTTAACAATCCTGAGGGCAGAGTGCTTGGTTTCATGTGAGATGGTGCTCTGGCATGAGCTGAGCCTGTCTGCAGTGGTCGGAACTACTTCCTTCTACCGTTTCCAGATATCGCCATACCATATACTCTTAAGTGCATTATGAACCTCACGGTTAAATGCTATCTTTGGTTTGGCTTTATCAAAACATGTCGAGTAAGGTGTCATACGAATTGGAATACTAACCCCTCGCCAATTCTGGCGACGGGGTTAGCATTCCACCCTTCTAGAGGGACACGACATGTACAGAACCTGAAACCCGGGTAAAATCAGACATAGCCTCAGCTCCACAAAATGGACGCTGCCACAACAGACACAAGTCTACCCTCCTGCTGCTGGGAGTCCTTCCAGCTTGGGAGACGTGGACAAAGGGTTTCCTGCCAGGGGAGGTGCGAGCACCACCCCAGACAGGATTTTGTGTATTGGTCAGGTAGGGCTTGAATAGAATCAGACATGCCTGAGGCTCACAAGGAGCCTCGGTGCATATGCCAGTTCAAACCGGTCCTGGGGCACACCAGCCCCGGACCTGGGGCGAGCTGGACAAAGGATTGGGGGTGTAACCACCCCCCTTCCTGGTCCCACCCGTAGGGAGGGACCTAGCAGGTAGTCCGGCCCCTAGAATCCGCTTAAAGGTAGGAGCTGTGTCCTAAGACTTCAGACATCCTGGAATCAACTTAACACTAAGAAGAAGACGGGAACTTCGACGTTCTGCTGCACAGAAGACTGAAGGAAATCTCCCCTATGGTCAGGGAGTGACCATCTTGCTAACGCAAGCACCATCCAGCAAATCGACGTCTGCTTTGCCGCCACCTCCTGCCGGAGCCCGAGCCCAGAGACCGACAAGAACTGGACCTCCAGACCTCTCACCGCCCGATCCACAGTCCCTGCAAAGGAAACCGTGGAGGCACCGAGACACGTGGAGCCAGCCATCTTGGAAGACACTCGACAAGCTGCAAGCGCGACAACCGAGGCTCCCTCCAAGTTGTGCTTTGGGTCCTGAGAAGCCCAACTTCCGAGCAGCATCTGCACCAAAGGTGAGCCCTCCAGCATCTCCACGATCTGCGTGGGGCCCCTCTGCACTTTGCAACTCGACGCGCCTAACCAGACCCTGGCCCGTTGGCTAGTGGCCATCTTGGCAACCAACTTTGAAAACTACGACGCTGGTCTGGTTGCTCCAGACTGGCCCCTGCTTCCCTCCAAAGGAGCAGCCCCTCTGACCTTGCTGGTCAGAGTAAACAGCTTTCTTCAATTCCTGCGACTCCTGCTTTTGCCAAGGCTTGTTTGCTTCTTTTGAATCGCCGACACTGCCGACTGCGGGAGCCTGCGTGGGACAGCTCGTGAACCGACTCCTGGACGTCGTCGACCTTCAGGGACCACGTGGCTGCAGAGACAAGCTACACCTCTTCACCTGTTTGCACCCGACATCGCCTGGTACCTACCTGGTGCCACGCCGGTCACTGGCTAGTGACTGTGAACACTGTCCCCTCTGCTTACAGGTCTTCTACAACTCCGATCCACCCTTGGATCCACCGCATCTCTTCTGGACCGGCCGCCTGCAGCATCTTTGTCGTCAGGCTCCATTGAACAGATAGACGAAACCCGACGCACTTCGAGACCTATGCACCCGCTTCCTGTGGGTGAGGTAAAGCTGGCACTCCGGTGCACAAGTGTAGAGTAACATCTCTAATGTCTAGATCTGAAGTCTTGATTTCGTAGTTCAACCAGAAGACCCTTTTAGCAGTAACTTTTGAACTTTTACGCACCCATTGAAAACCTATGGGAGCCCGCGTGTAACTTTCCTCACTGCACACGCGACCCGTGGACCTCCTGGTCACTAACTGAAGTTAGCTCCTTGTAGGCCCAGCGATTCTAGAGGCCCTAGGCCTTTTGCCTTTCCTGTTCGTGGTACTTATACCACTATTTTAGTATATGGTTCGATCGGCCACCAGGGCCTATCCACATAAAGTGCAACTTCTGTATATTGTGATACTTTCTTGTTTAACGATTTGTGCTCCTGTGCTCATAAAGAGTCTAGGGGATACTTTGAGTAATAAATACATATATATTTTGAATATATATCTGTGTGGTGTCCTTTCATTGGTATAAAGGGGGGTTACATATGGTAAAACAGCTTGCTTTACATGCCTAAACGAGTTTAGCCTCAAAGACTGCTTAGCCTACGCTACCACTAGGGCAGCTGGTCCGAAAAGGTTGACTTACAACCACACCATAAGGGTTGCTTGGCATGGTACAAGGTGGTCACTTTAACTAGTGAACATCATATACCAGGCCAACTTCTCATAGTACCTTTTCCCCCGCAGCCTCCGATGGTTGCCTCCCGCCTTGGAGTTCTCCTAGCAGTCTCTGGGAAGGCAGAGGCCTCTCAGCCAATCCAGACGCTGCTCTGCTGGGAGAGCAGTGTCTGGATTGGTCTGGACGGCCTGCTCTGCCACTCAGACACTGCCTGTCAGACTGAGGCATTTCTCCAACCCGGCTGTGAGCACAGCAGCATTCACAGCAGGGTTGGAGAAATGGAAGTGCGCATGTATGTTTGCCTGGCCTAGGACAGTCAGCCAAACATACATGCACGCTTCTAAGTGCCACCACTTGCGTGTCATGGCCCGCCCCGCCCTCCATGCATGTCAAATCCAGTCAAAGAAAAATAAAATGATATTGTTTCATTATCATTTTATTTTTCTTTGACTGGCTCTGACGAGTGCTGCCATTACGGGGAGCCGCCCCTGAACCTGTGAGTGCACCATCTGTAAGTGCTGTCAACTAGGTTCTAGTTAGAGAACTTAGGGCCCGATGTAGGTAAATCTGAAATACCGATTTCTTAATAGCGAATTTTACCGATTCGCTATTAAGAAATCGGTATTTCCTATGTAGGTAAAGATTCGGTAAAAAATACCGAATCCTTAATATTCCTTATTACCGAATCGGTAATTGAGATTTGGTAATAAGGAATACCTATCCATTCATTTCTATGGGCTTGGAGGCCCATAGGAATGAATGTGAAGACATTCACTATTAGCGATTCGGTATTACCGAATCGCTAATAGCGGGAGCACTTTCAAGGGTGCCAGGGTGTCAAAAGGACACCCTGTTGCACCCCTGAAATGTGCATGTGGGCACATGTGGCGCACATACATGCCCTAAGGGCATGAATGTGTGCCACATGGCACTTAACAAAAAACAAAAAGGTGATTTTTTAAAGGAAATCGGTAATTACCACCAACTTTAAGTTGGTGGTAATTACCGATTTCTTAAGGCTCAAAAGCACTCTTTAATGTGCTTCCTACATTGCATTTAAGGAATCGGTATTACAGTTCCCTCATAGGGACCACCTTTTTGGTAAAAATGATCCAGCCCAGCTCCCTGGATTTCTGAGTTGCCCCATTTGTTTTAGAGGACTCTCATATATAGAGGCTGCCCCCAGGAGACTTGTTAAGTTACAAGGAAAGGTTTCTCATGGAGGAGCCACCTCCCAAGCGGCACTGAGTATCGTGAGGCCTTGGGGGTTTAAGTTGATGTTGCACTGCATATCTTCTGATAAAGTACTGAAAAACTGAGGATAGTTTTTGGATACATTTTAAATGACCTTTGCATATATTGTATATGTTATAGTATTCTTATATTATATATATATTAGGGGCGCAAGCTCATGATGAGAATCAGCACACGCAACAAAACAGTGCCTTTTTGCACATTTCTCCAATGTTTTAACATTTGCTGCTTCAATCAGGTTCTCTGAATGGAATTTTATGTTCTGCTATGCTGTTTTCGCATAGTGCTGCATTCAAAAATTCTATTCAACCATTGAAATTGTATATACTCATATTGATGATTTCCAGGAAGAGTAATCTTGAGAGCTGACATCTGGTTAGGATACTATCAAAACCATATAGTTGCCAGTGAGTAGTGGTCTTTTTCAGATTGAAGTTAGCAAAAAATCTCCCCCCCCCCCCATATTGAGTTTGTTCAATACCAGCTGTGCAGTGAAATGGTTCTAGTTTCTGACTTCCTTTGCTTCTTGACTGCAATTTAGTCTCCAGACTGGCAGTACTCTGTCATTTAAGCTTCACGGTCAATTATAAGACCGTACATAAAGAGACATATATTACTGTCTATAACGGCAGATCAGTTTAGATGATGAAATAAAAAACATTTAATAGAGTTACAGTGGGTTGTTTTTGTTACAAAAATGATCAAAAAATTATTATAGGTATGTAATACAAGATTATGCAGTATGTCTTTTTTATATTCCAGTCTATGTTATTTTTTTATATTAGAGTTTATATTCTTTTTTGCGTTTTTCAGAGGTGGGAAAGATGTCATTTACCTGCATGCTTCCATTCCCATTAAATGTGTGATTTAAAATCACTGCAATTAAAATAAGTTGGCCAACTTTTGAGCTACCATTAGGCGTCCGATATCTGCTCCTAGGTGTTATGCGAGCAGTCTGCTGGTATGAAATAGTGACGAGGGCAGATTTTAAAGCTGAAGGATTTCAAAATGACACATGCACTACTCGGTGCCAAGGCGATTCAGCAAATCTGTTTTTTTACATGAGCTGTGATTTGTGTCTTTTTCAGCTCGAACCTTCATTTCTCTGCCTCCCGAGGACTGCAGCGTTATAAAGGGGACCACGGCCACTCTGCAGTGTGGAGCAACCCACGACCCTCGGATCTCCGTCAGGTGGGTTCTGTTTTTTTGAATTTTTTTTTTTTTAGTCTTTTTGTTAAAAAGTTACATTTCTCCAGCTATCGGGAGGGATCTTTCAAAGTGTGAAGGAACAGATTGAGGGCCCTGCTTTTTAGCAGCCGGCCCTTGATTGCAGCTTTCGTAAAGTTGTAGGCTAGGTCGTTAATCATAAAAATCCCATTTTCTCGTTCAGCTTTATGTATTATTTACAATGAGCTGTGTTCCACTTCATGACTCCAATACAGCTCGCCATGATTTCTCTGCCAAGGTTAATACACTATCAGTAAAACGGGCCTGTCAGGAGCGGATACTTACCGAGAGGAAAGCACTGAGAGATTGGATTGAATTTCAGACATTTTACTGGACACCTAAAACAGAGTCAGATTCATCTCGGGGACACTCATTCACAAGGCGGTTTAGATGCACTTAGAGAGTGTCCCTCTGATCATGGGCCCTTCTTGGTGTCCATCAAAGTTCTACCCCGCTCAGAATCAATCAGGAAGGGTTATCTGCACCTTGGCCCACACCACAGGCATGCCATGTCCTTGATGGGTGTTCTATCTGTGCATTGACCCACACAACAGGCGTGTCGCCATGTCCTTGATGTTTTTTCTATCCGTGCTTTGACCCACAAGCGTGCCACGTCCTTGATGGGTGTTCTATCCATGCCTTGACCCACACCACAGGCATGTCATGTCCTTGATGGGTGTTCTATCTGTGCATTGACCCACACCACAGGCGTGCCATGTCCTTGATGGGTGTTCTATCCGTGCCTTGACCCATACCACAAGCGTGCCATGTCCTTGATGGGTGTTCTATCCGTGCATTGACCCATACCACAAGCGTGCCATGTCCTTGATGGGTATTCTATCTGTGCATTGACCTGCACCACAGGCATGCCATGTCCTTGATGGTTGTTCTATCCGTGCCTTGACCCACGCCACAAGCGTGCCATGTCCTTGATGGTTAAGTATTAGGGCCACATGTGTGCACGGTGGTATGCCGTGTCCCCAGATTCTCCTATGATAACAGCATTCAAAGTCCCCTCACACCTATAGCTCATCTTTACTCGACACCACAGCTCGCTCATAATTCATATGCTATTATGCCCTTGCTCTTTCATAACCCACCGTCTAGTATTGCAAAAGGTTGGGCCTAGGAGATGCTAGTGAACGTAGGGAAAGTGCAGGAGAGGGGAGGAAGAACCAGGTGAGTGACTGGGTAATATGGCAAGTGAGTTGCAGCTCCAGCTTCTTACCGTTCTGCATGCATATGTGCTAGAAGACAGGTTTGGGGAAGGCCATGCACTCTAACATTCCTAGAAAGTAGTTTGCTTTGTATGGTGCTGTACTGCAACGCTACACTCGCTCTCCGTTGTTCCAGCGACCTTCTAAGGCCCAAGTCCTACACACCTGTCAGTTTGCCATAGACACAGAAACACTTTCGCGAAATGGGTATGGTTCTGAACCCTCCATATATATGGTGAAATCTCCATCCTTGAGTGGAATAGCTAAAATAATAAACTGGGAAATCTAGGGCGTGGTCTTGAGGGCTGAAAGCTCCCCCATGCGAAAATACTACGCTGGAAAGATACTTAGGTCGAGGCCTGTGGGTAATTTGTAAAAAGTGCCGGGGCTGTTGTCAGGAGGCTGCTTGCTCCAGCCCATTTCTCCTGTTAGCACCGCCTAAAATAGAACCAATTACTAACCGTGAGAGTGGGTAGCGGATGTGGTGTAAGGGCCAGAGCTGCCGACCTCGGAGCTGGGGAACCAGGTTTGAGTCTCGGCGTCTGGTCAACATCCTGTGATTCTGGGCAAATCACGTAATCTCCCAGTGCCTACCATAAATTAATGTGTCCTTAACTGCTGCTCATGAAAAGCACCTGTGTTGATGATGAAGTACCGGTGATGAGCACCGGAAACCACTGACTCAAATTAAGCACTGGTCAAGCCACTAGCAACACAGCAAGCTTCTTCTCCAAATGCACTGTTCTTCTCCAAGATGCACTTCTCAACTTTGTGAAATTCATGCATGTTATTGTCATTATACACGCTACATACACATGCGTAGATTGTATGTGCCTTTGCAAAATGCAAACCTGTTACAGATGATCATGTTATAACTTTGGCTGCTTTAAGTTTGAGGTACACTGGAAAGAAATCTTCTGAGTCGAATAGGTCTCTGACTTTTTCGCTGACCTCGCTCAAATTACTTCCATTCCCGTTCCACTACTGTAAGTTTAATAAAAGTATAGGTACAGCCTTTTTGTGCATTGACAAAATATATGAAAGTCAGTTTCTCAACTGGCCATTAATTCTATTGCATTCCAGTGGCGTAGCTAGGCCTTAGGCTGCCCGTGGCGGCCCCTGCTCGAAGAGCGGGGTGAGTGTTGGGAGGCGCTGCTGGAAATGCATGTGGCTGCAGTTAAGAACAGAGGGTTTGGGGGGGTGCTGCCGATTCTCCCGGCGTGATGTTCACCAGCTTGAATCAGTAAATTAAAAATAGCATCTGCATAATTTCCTAAGTGTGTGTGTGGTGATGCATGCATGCATATTTGTCATTAAGCATATATGCACCTAGAGAATGCCAACCGCATCAGTGTACCTACATGCGTAGATTGTATGTGCCTTTGCAAAATGCAAACCTGTTACAGATGATCATGTTATAACTTTGGCTGCTTTAAGTTTGAGGTACACTGGAAAGAAATCTTCTGAGTCGAATAGGTCTCTGACTTTTTCGCTGACCTCGCTCAAATTACTTCCATTCCCGTTCCACTACTGTAAGTTTAATAAAAGTATAGGTACAGCCTTTTTGTGCATTGACAAAATATATGAAAGTCAGTTTCTCAACTGGCCATTAATTCTATTGCATTCCAGTGGCGTAGCTAGGCCTTAGGCTGCCCGTGGCGGCCCCTGCTCGAAGAGCGGGGTGAGTGTTGGGAGGCGCTGCTGGAAATGCATGTGGCTGCAGTTAAGAACAGAGGGTTTGGGGGGGTGCTGCCGATTCTCCCGGCGTGAAAAATCAACACGCCTTACCGCACTCTGCCGCTTGCGGAACTTTGCGGAGTGCAGCAGTTTTTTTGCCACTTCACATGACTCTGCCAAGGTCCCTCTAAAATAACTTTTTTTTACAAATTCAAGTGATGTTCACCAGCTTGAATCAGTAAATTAAAAATAGCATCTGCATAATTTCCTAAGTGTGTGTGTGGTGATGCATGCATGCATATTTGTCATTAAGCATATATGCACCTAGAGAATGCCAACCGCATCAGTGTACCTTTTTTTTCTTTTGCTGCGTCAGAACTCATATGCAAACAACATCATATGCAAGCCGGATGCTTTGCTGTGCTTGCCAACAGTATTCACTACCTCAAGTTAGTGTGGACGCAGACCAATCTGCTTGTCAATTAGCACATATGCATTTTGGCAAGACTTCTCGCCACAACTAGGAAATCTACAATGCACATAGTTACTGTTAGACTTGGCATCTTTGGTGTGGTTACCCGTGACTTTTTGCCTCTACCCGCTGTATTTTTTATGCTGTGCTGGATTTAGTTTTCGCTGGCTTAGATCCTTTGGGTACTTTGCCACTGCTGATTAGTGTCAAAGTGCAAGTGCTCTCTGTGTAAATTGTTATTACAATAGGTTTTCCCTGATTGGCATATTTGATTTACTGGTAAGTCCCTAGTAAAGTTCACTGAGTGTGCCAGGGCCTGTAAATCAAATGCTACTAGTGGGCCTGCAGCACTGATTATGCCACCCACATGAGTAGCCCTGAAAAGGTTTTAAGTTTTAAAGTTTTAAACTGCCATGTCAACCTGGTAAGTGCACCCACTTGCCAGGCCCTAACCTTCCCTTTTCTTACATGTAAGACACCTCTCCAGAAGACCCAATGTACACCCATGGGCAGGGTGCAGTCTATGTGAAAGGTAGGACATGTACTGGTCTGTGTGACATGTCCTGATAGTGAAACACTGTCAATTTCGTTTTTCACTATTGAAAGGCTATCTGCCCAAATAGGATAACATGGGGGATACTTTGTAACATCTTACAAGTATAACTTGCCATTTGGACAAGATAGAGAAATAACGTTTAGGCTCTCTGAACTCAGCATTTAATAACACATCTTTTAGTGAAGATGGGTTTTAAATTGTGTGTTTGAAAATGCCACTTTTAGAAAGTATGCAAAAGAAATAATTGATGGAGGGAATGGTGGACAATGCAAACATTCACCCCCAGTCACAAAGATCTGGGTTTAATCCATCATTCTTTTGTTCACCACACCACTCCAGTTTGGACCCAGCTCTATGCAAATCAGTCTTGACCCTGTTCCTTGTGGGAACAGTACAGCCCGAACTGCCAAGCCAGATCCTCCCTGGACCGGAAACAAGCATCCTGGGACCGGTTTCAGGGCATCACCCTTCATCAGCCAGGCTAGCTTGAATCCAGTGGTGTAGTGAGCATGGTACCCACGTCTGGGCATACTCTTCCCACTTAGAGGGACATATGCAAAAGAAACAATTGATGGACGGAATGCTGGACAATGCAAACATTCACCCCAAGTCACAAAGATCTGGGTTTAATCCATCATTCTTTTGCTCACCACACCACCCCAGTTTGGACCCAGCCATATGCAAATCAGTCTTGACCCTGTTCCTTGTGGGAACAGTCCAGCTCGAACTGCCAAGCCAGGTCCTCACTGGACCGGAAACAAGCATCCTGGGACTGGTTTCAGGGCATCACCCTTCATCAGCCAGGCTAGCTTGAATCCAGTGGTGTAGTGAGCACGGCACCCACTTCTGGGCATACCCTAACCACTTAGAGGGACATATGCAAAAGAAACAATTGATGGGCGGAATGCTGGACAATGCAAACATTCACACCCCAGTCACAAAGATCTGGGTTTAATCCATTATTCTTTTGCTCACTGGTCCCAGGATGCTTGTTTCCAGCCCAGGGAATCCTTGCCTGGCAGCTTGATCTGGACTGTTCCCAATGAGCGCAGGGTCAAGACCGATTTGCATATGGCTGGGTCCAAACTGGAAAGGCATTGTGAGCAAAAGAACTATGGATTTAGGCCCAGATCTCTGTACTGGGGTGAATGTATGACATTGTTCTGCATTCTGTCCATCAATTGTTCTTTTTGCACTTTTAGAAAGTAGGCATTTTCTTGTCTAATTATTTTGTGTGCCTCTGCCTGTGCATTTACTGTCTGGTTTTGGAATGACAGGGGCTGGGGATGTGCATTCATTGTAGACAGCCACTGGGGGTTGAGGTGTGCCTGGCCCTACCTGGATGACGTAGAGCTGAGCAGAATATACCTTGGCTGAATTTAGAGTAGTGGGAGGAGATTTCCTTGCACCTGAATAGAGCCTGTCTCCCTTGCACAATGCTGTCTCCACCCCCTGTGATCATACTGCACCAGTGAGGACAGAACTGGTTTGGACTGGGCTCAAAGACCCTTGCACAAAGAAGAACAAAGATAAAATGAGGTAAAAGTAGTGGACCTTAAACCCCAGAACTTTAGATCACTTCTGGACTCAAGAGGAACCTTTGCTAAGGAGAAGAGCTGGAGAGCTTTGAGGAGAATTACTGCCCATTTTGCTGTGTGCTGTGTGGGATTGGCCTGCAGTTGCTGCTTCTGCCAAGGAAAGGACAAAGACTGTAACTTTGCTGTGAACCTGCTTGAAGGAGAATCTCTAAGGGCCTGTGTGTGCTGGCCTCATGTTCTAAATTCTCAGGGTCACAAATACTTCAACCCAGCTCCCCTGAACACTATTGCTGAGAGTTCTGACCTGCCAGGAGGTGCCTATTCCAGTTTTGGCCCCCTGGAGGTTGGTCCTGCTCTTTGGTGCTAGAACAAACCTAAAAGAAGTAAGAAAACCTGTCTCCGACGCCATCAGCGACGCCGCGACCTGCACCGAGGCCAGGGGCACGGCTCGTGAAGTCCACGACGCACCGCCCGGCCTGCTCCGCATGTTTTGAGGCCTGTCGACGCCTGCAGTTATTGCCATTTCCTGAAGTCAGGGCTCGCACAGACTCTATCATCCCCAGCGCCTGCATCCTGTGATCGCAGCCCCGATAACCACTGAGGATGACTCCACAAACTCGTCAACTTCACACCGTCGCTGGAACCGACGCCTCACCGCTGATGCAACAGACTTCTCCTGTGCTGGATTCAACACGTCGCCTCCTCGCAGACACAACACCTCACCTCTCAATTGGAGTCAGGGAGCCAGCCTCGACCTCGGCACAATGCATCACCTCCACAAAGTTGTGCATCATCATAGACTTCTTTTCCAAGGTACTTTTGTTTGGGGGTCCGTGTGACTCCATGCCCGACAGCTCGCGGTCGATGCAGTACTTTGGTAGTATTGCTTTCACAACGTCGCAATTGCCCCATGTGGAGCTACGTATCTATCTATCTATCTGTCTATCTATCTATCTATCTATCTATCTATCTATCTATCTATCTATCTATCTATCTATCTATCTATACCAGGGTTACTCATAGTACGGCCCGCGGGCCGCCAGCGGCCCGGCAAGCCTTCATCGGCGGCCCGAGGACCTTGCAGACATCCTACATGTGTTTAAAAAAAAAACAAAATAGTCTAAACACTGCCGTTTGCAGCAGCCCGGACTCTGAGACTCTGCTCTGTGGGGGCCGGGGATTCCAGTGATTGTCAAAGTGGAGATGCAGGGGCCTAAGAGGTGAAATACAACAAAGCTTTATTAACATGTAAATGGTCTTTTAAAGACCTGTGAAGTACTCGGGTGTGGCTGTGTGTGAGTGCTGGGAAGCTGTCTCAGGGCGGCTGTGTGTGCGCGCTGGGAAGCTGTCTCAGCCCAGGCTGAGGGCTGACACACACATTGGTGAGATGACAGAGGGTGACGGAGAGAGGGAGAGGGAGACAGAGGGAGAGGGAGGGAGACAGAGGGAGGGAGAGAGACAGAGGGAGGGAGAGAGACAGGGAGAGATAGAGGGAGGGAGAGAGATAGACGGAGGGAGGGAGGGAGACAGACGGAGGGAGGGAGATGAAGGGGACGGAAGGAGGGAGAGGGAGGGGGCGGGAGGGAGACGGAGGGAGACAGGGAGGGAGGGAGACGGAGGGAGACGAAGGGAGACAGAGGGAGAGGGAGGGAGACGGAGGGAGACAGGGAGGGAGGGAGACGGAGGGAGACAGACAGAGGGAGATGGAGGGAGGGAGACAGGGAGGGAGAGAGACAGGGAGGGAGACGGAGGGAGAGGGAGGGAGGGAGAGGGAGGGAGGGAGAGGGAGGGAGGGAGACAGAGGGAGGGAGATGGAGGGAAAGAGACAGAGGGAGAGAGACAGAGGGAGAGGGAGGGAGACAGAGGGAGGAAGAGGGAGGGAGAGGGAGGGAGGGAGACGGAGGGAGGGAGACGGAGGGAGGGAGGGAGACGGAGGGAGGGAGGGAGACAGAGGGAGAGAGACAGAAGGAGAGGGAGGGAGACAGGGAGGGAGACGGAGGGAGGGAGACGTACGGAGGGAGAGAGAGGGAGACAGAGGGAGAGAGACAGAGGGAGAGAGACAGAAGGAGAGAGACAGAGGGAGAGAGACCGAGGGAAAGGGAGGGAGACAGGGGAGTGAGACAGAGGGAGGGAGACAGAGGGAGGGAGACAGCGGGAGGGAGACAGAAGGAGGGAGACAGAGGGAGGGAGACAGAGAGGGAGACAGAGGGAGGGCGACTTAGGGAGGGCGACAGAGGGAGGAGGGCAGGCGACAGAGGGAGAATGCAAACTACAGTCTTAATACACACGAGGCCTCTTCATTATGATTTTACATTATTGCAAAAATGTAATCTGCATCCTGCTAATGGTTAAATGTTTTTTAAAGAACAAATACTCTTGAAAAACGCCATTGCATGACCCATTTATGCAGAATCATAACATTTAATATGCTCTTTATTTGTGAACCTCCTGATTTAGGGATGGTACTTCAGTTTAGGCCTCCTCACCCCCATGGAGAAATACGTGTCGTTATTAAGGGGGAGTGCTTCTGCACTGCTGTCAGTGCGCATGTCAGTCTGGCCAGCCGTCACAGGACGGCCAAACCGACATGCGCACTGCTTCAAACCCGAGCTGCATTGCTGGGTTGAAGACATTGAGGCACAGGCTCCCAGTCCCTCTGGGAGAGCAAAACGAGGGCGCTCAGATGAATTCTGACGCTGCTGTCATGCATGGGAGTAGTGTCAGGATTGGCCACAGAGCAGGCTGGGATCTTGTGCTATGCAGCCGAAGAAGCACTGAGTCAGCGATGCGGCGAGCGCAACATGTTTTTTTCTTTCTTTAATTTTTCTCTTCATCGTCCATCATCGTCCCCCTCCCCCCTCTGCCCTGATACCAGCCGCCACTGGTCGTACCCCTTCAGCGACAAGGAAAACAGGCTGTTGTCTCTCACTCTTCTCCATGATTCAGATTGTTATGAGTCAGACAACCCTGCCAGAGAAACTCTTATTAGCAGGGATTATATTCATATGCATGAATAGCAGACACACACAGCTGTTGGTATTTTACAGTAAAATGTATTTATTATTTACAATCAGTACAGAAACCGTATGTATCAGAATAATGGTAATTATGGTAGACTAAGTAGTTATTATCTACAATGAAATGAGCATTAGAAAAACCCAAAGCATTTTACAACATAAAATCTCGACTTTTTGTGATAAAATAGTTTGATCCCTACCTAACAAGCATTTATAAATGTTATCAGCCTCATGTTTATTGTTTTGTTTGATCAGTTATTAATCTCAATAGCTATTTTACATCATGCCATGTAATATGCTGATAAGGAGCACCGTTGTGCAAATTAACATCCTGGATAATTTACGAAGCCTGGCCTTTATTACTCATGAACTTGTTCCTAAAAGGAATTGAAAAGGAAGAGAACAGAAAGGTAGTGTGATTGTGAATATGGAGTTGTCAGAGCAGAAAAATCCCTAACGTCTTTTGCTTACTCTGTGTGTTCTCCTGGCATACTGTGCAACCACCTTTTACATTTTGTGACCCTCAGGTTTGTTTGGAAGAAAGACAACCTGCTTCTGAATCCAGCAAGTAGTTCCAGGATTGTGTTGGATCAAAATGGCTCGCTGCTCATCAGCCAGACCTGGTCTGGCGACATCGGAGACTATACATGTGAGATCGTTTCCTTGGGCGGGAACGATTCCCGGATGGCTCGCTTGGAAGTGATGTGAGTATTTCTCTATGTCCTCTTTTTACAGACTCGCAGTGTCTTCCTGTTTTCCCTTGAAAGACTTTCAGCTGGATGGCCCACACTGGTTCCATTGCAGTGTACCCTACTTGAGCTGTGGTTTTGATCTTTCAGACTGCAGCGGTAACCAGCCTGACCCCAAAGCCTGCATTGGCCTGCTGGACTCTGCATTCCCAACCCTGGCCTATCATTTGACAAGTCATTGAATTCTAAGAGTTGCATTCTAGGTGTGCGTCATTTGAACTAATTGCACTAAAACACTCAAAACTAATGATTTACGGAAGGCCCAAGGAGGACCGTATGCTCTCAGGCCGACATAGAGAGATCTTGCAACCGCACTTCAGCTAAAGTGCCCCACTTCTTACTGGCAGGGTGTGCAGTGAATGGACTGTTTTGAATAAAACTGCAATAATGTGAAAAGCATCACAAATGAATTGTATTTCTTGTGAACAGCCAGTGCTTAATTTGTGCCTGTAGTTTCTGATGCTCAGCACCGGCACTTAATAGTGAACACTGGCTCTTATGGCAGTCGGCCACATGGGGGCGCTGTTTGTTCCTTTTGAAACGAGCACAACAACAGTTATTTAATAATTTAATATACATTTAAAATGACAAATATCTGCTGCCTGAGCAATTCCTGTAGCTTTTATCGGCCTGGAATAGTCTGTACTGTCAGACTTTTAAGCGCGAGATGGTTAGTAGTTGTGCTGGTACAGTCATAGCACCGCTGACGTGGGCAATGGGCGATGCAAGCTGCTTTGGCCTCCTGACGAGCACCCTCGTACTTCGTTTTTTTACAAATCAAGCACTTTGAACAACAACTAAGATGGTGATTTCGTTGGGTAACAGCCAAGTTGCAATGTGTGATCCTTTTGGTACTCTACTGCCTCAAGTCTCAAATCAATGGGAAGGGATAATTAATAATCATATTTGCCAATTGTATGAAGCACTTCCTGTCATAGCGTTGCAGTTTCGTAGCGGGTCAATATTGGCTGCCCCATTTTGAATTATTTGTGCGCCATGAGATGTCTCAACTGGAAGCTGACTTTAGATTACATTGAAGTCGCCCTGCGACAGTGGCACCCACACCTCTACTAGATGCATCATTCTGTTTCTGGAATTCTGAAAAAATGTTACGGTTTAACTATATGTAGATGGAAATTACAGTATTTATAAGAATAATAAATCTGAGCCCTAAAAATAAGATTGTCTGTTACCCACATGTTAATTATCTTAGTGGTTGAAGTCAGAGTACCCCTATCCCTACTTCTCTGGTTCATATTCATATCTGATTTTGCAGCGGTGACTTTTCCACATAATTATAGTTGTACCACATAATCCACCACCTGCCGCATAATCTGCAGATTTTAACAAAAAAAAGTTTGTTTCTTACTCAGACGGATCTAACGTTACTAAAAATATGGTGACACGTGTTGCCACACAGTGGGTAGACCCTGGTAGACCCTTTGCAAAGGTTGATTGGTCATTTTTATGTCGCTTATTGCTGTATGTGGGTGCCAAACTGATACAGATGAAGTGAAACCTTTGCCCAGATAATGTTAAGGTGTTAAAATTACAAAATAAGAGATAATACTGTCGCAAAATGTACTGCATTACTCTGCTTGATGTACCTTTTATTGATGCATAATTTAGTCAGCCCTGTCGCATAATTTGATCCTTCTGTGTCGCATAATTCCAGTTGCCCTGGTCACAGGACAGAAGGGGTGCTCGGAGACGAGAGGGCTATTACCAGAATGTTGATATTTGCCCTGTTCAGGGCCAGAAAGCTTGCTTCCGTCTATTTTTGCACATCATCCACACATGCCTATCTAAGCTGATGTAAAGCATTTGACCCTTTTTCCAGTCCGAGTATTTTCATTGTAAATAACAAGGGCTCTACTTTTGCTATAAATTGTAGCTCCCTAGTGCCAGGAGGTGCTATGCCTAGTGTGCCACTACAAGCATCAGAGGGTGCCACTTTTCATAAGGTGAGACAATATAATTCTGCTGCATCCTCTTAGTACCAGGAAGTCTCAGACACTCTATGAAGTTAATCCTGTGAGATACTGGCGAGGGATACAGCCATTGCCATCTTAACGCATGGGCACGCTGGGCAGTTGCCCGGGGGACCCACGAGCATAGGGGCCCCGCACAGACCAGAATTTAACACAAATTTTCCGTTAATCATTTGTATTCCTGTGAGTGGTTGTGTAGGCACGGCCCAGTGCACTGCTTTGCCCGGGGGCCAATAATGCTAAGATGGCCCTGGATACAGATATGTCCTAGTGTGAGTGACCACCTCCTTCCAAGACACTAGGGACACTGCTTAGTGTGGTTACCTAATGAATTCTTGTAATCTTGTTTTGTTCTATCGAACTAAGTAGACCTGAAACAATGAATTTTAGGTAGGACGTTCAGGACCAGAGACACTATCCTACTAAACTGCTGTGAGGTGGTGAGGTGGGCACCCTACTTCGTCCTGTCCCACGGCCAGTGAATTTGCGCCACGGTTCCCAGCTGAATCTGTTAACGTAATAGCAAAGTGAGTATTCCCAGGTTATGCAAGTACGTTTTTAACATAATAATAATAATAATTACACATCTGTAAAACACATACTTATCATCCCTAAGGGTAGCCAGGCGCTGGGGGGACCGTTGGGGAGATTGAGTGAGCTATTGCCCAGAGTCACAGAATGCTGAGCTGCCACCAGTGATCAAACCGTGAGGCCCTCGCTCTGAATTCAGCCACTCTGGCCGCTGCACCACACGTCTCACCTCACACAGCACAAACTGCAAATTGAATTGCCCATAGGTTCTTGAGAGCCATAGAGGTGAGGATTTAGCACTCAAATGGTGCAGAGTGGAGGGTGCTGCAAGCTCAGAGCTTCACTTGTGGTACATATCACTTCACATGGGTGAGTATGTGCTGCCATGGTGAGGTGGAAGCGTTCCTTCTTGCTCCTCCATAAACATCCATTACAACTTGGCTACCAGTTCTATATATAGGCCTGAAAAAGGGATGACATTTTAAAGATTCATTGACCACTGCTCCGCTATTTGCTATAGCAATTTTTAATACGCTTTTTTAATTTCCTAGGTACTGTGCTTCCTTTTTCTCAACACTCAGCTCTCTTCTTTAAAAGATGATGAAAACCTTGTCAGACATGAGCACTGAAGTGTTCATGTTTGGCCGGGTGCAGTATCAACACGTTTCGCAAATCAAGTAGGGAACACAAAAGGAAGGGCCTTCTGCCCAAAACAGTGAAGGGTTACTTTAATACCTGACATTTATAGGGTAACTGCCAAACACATGGTGTCCAGCCTGCATGGTAGTAGCATATGCAAAAGGTTCTGCTATTCTTTTGGGTGGTTTGGGCTGGGCACCCTATAGGACCGCACAGGGCACTAAAGCCAGCCCTGCCAGATCTTTCAGAACTCCTTCAAATTTGGCCGTGCTTGTGAAAGTAGTGATGAACGCTGCATTTCTTAAGTTGGTTTCAGACAGAGGTTCTCCCACAAATCAATATATTGGAAATGTTACATAAGACAGAGGACTACAAGATGTAGGAGTGACATGTTATCCATACAGTTAAGCAGTATAGTTTAAGAGTGCTTGGTCTGGAGAAGCACAAACTCAGAATTTACAAAGTAGCACCATAGTTGGGGGGGTTCTCTTTAATAATAGGATTTAATTTCTACCCATATGAACCCTTTCTGCAACATTAGGATAATGAAAAGCTTGGGAAAAAACAGAACGCTCTTATCTATACCTTGCAGTTTGCATGCAGCTCTTTGATGACAGTTAATAGCTCACTGTTTTGTATTAGGATTTTAATTTATAAGCTGCAAGTAACAAACATATCTCACTGACCTATTTACATGATATGAACTTTGTGATCTGCATGGTACAGTTCTTTGCAGCAGGCATATTAACCCTCTGCGCTACCTTACGATGAGTCAGAACTTCCACTAGACAAAACTCCAATATCTCTCTAGGAAGAACATTAAACACCATGGTTATTTGACATGTTTATTGTTGCCTGCAGCCAGGAACACAGCAGCAGGTACTTTTAAGCCCTAATATACTTTGAAACACGGTGCCCCCACCTGAAAGTCAGCTTCCAGTGCAGTGGCACCGGTCGCACCACCCTAGAGCCAGCCCTGCTCATGACTGCAGCATTGCTTCATCTGTAGGATGTGGGATGCCCCACTGAGTTACTCCCCTTACAGAATGCAACCTGTCTTAAATTCTGTTTAAGTTAAAAGGTCAGCAAGATGTGTGCTTCTAACAATATGCTGCTAAATAGTCCAATCAGCTCGAAGTGCTGCTCAAGTGTACCTGCCTGTCAGATCTAATAACTGATGGTAAAAGGGCCACTGCTGTTCCTTGTGACTGGGGGCTGCTGATTGCGAATGACTAACTCAGGTTGCCAGGGCTGCTAATTAGGGTGATTGGATTGGTACAGGTTACTTATTGAGCAGGTCCAGTCCTCATTCGTCAGCGGTATCTGTCAGATTACATTAAAGGTACTGTCATGATGGTAGTGCTTGGTATGTAATGCAAACATTGCCATGGTAGTTTTTGCATAGCTCATGTGTACAGACCAGCAGACCATGCCAGGACCCACATTGTATATGTTAATGCTCCAATTAAAACAATTAAGAGGGTCAGTACATAGTATCAGGACTGTGTGAGGCTTCAAAGACGGAGTCTTTATAAGACTAGGTCATGATACCAATTAAATAAACCCTTCACAAGACAATTGTTCAAGTCAAAACCATAAATGTTTATTAAAAATGTAGGATAATTGCAGAAAGCAAGACATTGTTAGTCAAATCAGTGGGGAATTAGCATTTATGAGTGAAAATCAAATAATGCAAGAAAATCAACATAAGGTAAACCTCCAAAGTAAGTAAGTAGCCAAAACCAATGTCTAGTTCAGCAAGATGACTGATATAGAGTCTGCCTCCAAAGAATGTGCAAAAAGCTCTAAGTATAAATCAAATGACAGACTAGCAAAGATTCTGCTCAGTAAGCAAGTGCAGAAAGCCCTGGCACACATCCCAAAAGCATCATCTTTTATAGGGGTTTAGGCAGAAAAGCCATACACAGGACACGGTGTGAAATGACATGATAGGGTTGGATTACCAAAGATAAGTGGAAACTAGCCAACAACTGGTCGAATATACAATATTAGTCCAATAAGTGGCATCTGGTAAACACCCACTTTGCTGCATATTAATATGTTTGTGTCTCTAGGACAAAAAAGGAAATGTCAGTCAGTTTATGTAACTTTACAACAACAACACGCTGAGAGCATGAATGGCTCTCTCATTCTAGCCTAGCCAAACGGACTTGAATATTATATTGCAACAACAGGGCCATCCTGAGCATGGCTTCCTCCAGAGATGGCAAATTAATACAATTCAGATTTTAGCAACAAACAGACACTGTGAAGAGAACTATTTCGCTTATTGTTCCCGAGTTGGAAAAGAACACAGAGAAACACATGCAAAGGCTTGTTCACGTAAACTAAAAGCCCACCTTTCTTTCTGCAAATGTGAATGGATGTTAATGCAAGCCGACTGCGAACCTTGTGGTGTTTACTTAAGCACTTCTGCATTAAGCATTCATTTCTAATTAATACAAATTCTCCTACATGTAGATATGCAAATAATCAATGTCAATTCAAATTGTATAATACTCTTTATGAGAAGCAGCGACGTCATGCCAGAATCATGATTGCCTCAGCAGGTAAGCCTCGGCTGAGATGCCAGAAAACACCCTTTTCAACATTGGAAAGCAACAATGTAATAATGCAAACCTGCTCTTTGCCCACTG
Source organism: Triturus cristatus (assembly GCF_964204655.1). NCBI lineage: Eukaryota > Metazoa > Chordata > Amphibia > Caudata > Salamandridae > Triturus > Triturus cristatus. The sequence goes on along the minus strand of NC_140593.1, from coordinate 1,059,771,287 downwards.
TGTAGCTCACCCTCGTGGTGCCAGAATGCACAGTACCCAAGTATGAACAGCACCCCTGTTATCCCAGAAACCAAACTGTACTGAAATGTAAAGCATAATTTGAATGAAAGCGCCTCTTCCTGGATGTCACCAGTGTCAACTTCCACTCCACACCTCTGCTCACTCTCCTACTCACAAGGTCCTGGGCTCTGGGCCGAGGCTGCATTGACTTGGCCCTGAAGGGCCCACTCACCGACAACAGTCCAGAGCGTCAGCGTCACATTCGTTTCACCCCGCGGTTGCTTCTTCCCCTGGTATTTTTGTGTTTCCTCCAGGAGGGGCCTCTTACACCAGGCTTCTCCTCGGATTACCCCCTCAGCGTTGTTGAAAATGCTCATAGCTTACACGACGGCTGTAATACCCTTGTAAAGGCTGTTGTGGCCCAGAGGAACACGCCACGTGTAAAGGCTGCTGTCTTTACTCATCGTCACCCAGTTGGCAGTGGGTATTGGCAATGATTAGGACGTGGGCACTTTACGGGCTAGATCGTGGCAGCCTATTTGCCCCGAAAAGCACAGCCCTATACAATCCATTGGAAAATGCCAGGCTACACCAGTTGCCAGTCCAGTCTTGGCTCCGCGAGAGTGTGGGCTGGCCGAGTTAGGTGCAAATGTAACATTTCCAACCTTCGTGGAAGTTACACATTATTTTAAAAATGCATTTGCCTCACCCGCATCTCGTGCACTTTGAACCGGAGGTTATCGTGGGCGAGGACGTCACCCCTGAACAAGCTACTCTCGGGTATGTTTTGTAGTTCACCTATCATGATTTGATTCTTTTAGATCCTGTTGTGTCTGCAGTGTGAGTTTGCAGTCCAGCTCTTGCCAGTTGCATCTGTCCACATTCATCATAATGTAAACTCAGGTATTAATCAATAGCGGGGCTGTGGCTATGCCTTCCCAAACCTGTGGAAAGGGCGGAAGTGATTTAAATAAAGAGGGGACTCTGTGGAGCCTCCGAACGCACCTTTTATTGAAGCTGCGAGATGTTCCGGCCCATTACGTGCCGGAGTCACGTGATTCCTTTGACGGATGGAACCGCAGATGAGGCACAAAGCGTGCACTTTATATCTCGGGGGCAGAGCCGTGGAGGGGGGCGGGGGGCTGGGGAGCGGAGCGAGAGGCACGCGCAGAGAGCGGTGTCATGAAGATGGCATCGCAGACAAATGCAGGCTGCCAGCAAGAAGTAGGATTGCAGTGTCTGCATCTGCGGAAACATTTTTTTGAAGTTTTTCATTCGTTATCGTAATGAGCCATGAATGCAAAGTCCGGATTGACTACAGGGTTTCGAAATTAAAAGTCTGAATACGCCTTGGTCGGCACTTTTACTGCTACAGTGGATATTTGGAATTGAGAGGTGCGCCTGCTCCTTGCAGGGAGTGCTGTGGCAAGGGCCTCCTGGGCCGGAGTTCAAGCAAGGGAAACGTGCTGCTCTGTCCAAGGGTGGATAAAAACAGACGTCTTCCATATTTGGGGGGCACCCCCCTTGGTCTGGTACCACGGCATCTGCTGCACTAATGCCAGATGCGCCCCTTAATAAGGCTTATGGCCAGGGCCACTGGAACTATGCAGCACGGGATTGTCAAATTATGCGGCAGGGTTGAGTAAAGGCACTATGCTGCACATTTTGCGATAGTATTACTTTATTATTTTGCCATTGTTGCACGTGTTAACATTGTATGAGCATTGGCCGCTCCTCAGTACCAGTTTAATGTGGAAAAACAGCTATAAGCTACAGACAGGCGACCAGCCAAAGGATCTTCCACTGTGCTCCAACACGTCTAGCTGCGTTTTTACTATTTTTGAACCGTTTAAGCTAGAAATACAATTTTATTTTGTTAAAATTGGCAGATCATGCAGCAGATGATCAATCACGTGGCAAATACAGCAATTCTATAAGTATGCGAAAATCACAGTGGCCGCACAATTGCATAATTCCAGTGGCCCTGCCTATGGTGGCTAATTTACAATGAGACCAGCATGAACGATGTAACACACTCTACAGATACGAGAAGCACATGTGGCCATGTACATCAGACGCCTTTACCCTTTTGTTCTTTGCAAAAAAAACAAGTACCACAAATTATTTAGAAAATACTATTTCCAGCACATTTTCAAGGATAAAAGTGTTTCTGTGGTAATAATCTTGATCATACACAGTTAAATAAAGGGGCTTATAATCATCCTGACAAAAGGTGCTCTCTGTACCCTCTCTCCGCGTGGAACGGCTCAGCTTTCTGGCCCTCCAAAGTAGAGGAGGTGGAAAGAATATGATAGTGCCCTCAGAAGGTTATTGGCATTGTCAAACTGGGCAGGAGCACATGCTGAGTTGGCCCTGCCCGAGTTCGTTGCAGAGCTCGCTGCGCGCACTCCGTGTTGGGGGGTCCTGACTTTAGGATTTCTGTTCCGAATCTGGGCATTCAGCAGAAAGAGGGCCACGCAAGAGGGGGGCTTTACGCCACATCCTCTATTGTGTAGTGTTTAGCACAACTATGTTATTAAAAGTATTTCACGTTTCTAGTAGACAAGGACCAGACTGGGCATTGGAATTGTTATGTTTGTGGGTTTATTGTTGAGGGCTAAACCCAAACACCCTACACTACCTCCAGTTTGCAGAGCCATACTAGGGCGGTCCCCTGGACTCCAGTGACACACCACCTCCACGGTTGGGTACCAATCTATAATATTGTTTCTATGGACCACACAATCTCACATTTTAGTGCAGGCTCTGGCCTTAAATATAAAACCCTTTTTTGCTCTAGGCACCAGTCAGTGTTGCTCGTTAAGTGCTATATTAGGGCACTTCGTGCATCTCCCAGCGCTTCTCTATGTCCGTCCGTGCAACTCTCAGCCCTGCATTACAGAGTAACTAGGGGTATTTTTGGCGGGGCTTCATCTAACGAAAATGCCCAGTATAATAAGGTTACCTACTGTTGTAATATATATTCCGTAACACCATAAAAGACTTACTGCACACATCCCCAAAACTCTGCATCTGGGAGCAAGGCCATATCAGATAGTACAGAGAATCCTGCATTTTGCACCTGTTCCCGCCTTTTTTTTTTACTGGAGTGCCGATTAGTAGTATGCACAATGCGATATTTTATAATGTACCAGACGTAAGATAGATATTATCGCTTCTTATATAAGAACTTCCTCCTCCCGGTCTGCATCATTTGATGTGCTTGTATCTTCCCCACATTGATCTGAGGTGACTTCCTTCAGACGGTGCATCGTTCTGTAGTGTTCTGCATATTTGATCCATAATGGGGCAGTAAAAACCTGCATCCGAGCATGATATCATCTCATTAGCTCACATGCGCAGAGTACAGTGCAGAAATACATGCTTAAATCAGATTATATGGATGTCTTCCCACTTCCAGTGCAGACTTCTCATGCATTGGTTCAAATGCCTTTCGCCCCCCTGTCCTCTGCCACCCCCAGCTTTTTAGGATCGTGCCCAGTGGATGCCCTAAGCCCCCAAATATAATTTCAACCTTTCCGGAGAAAATGAGAATTGGCGAGTGTCTATCACTCCATCTCCGCTGAGTTAAACCTGAGGGGAAAGGAGTGTTTAGAATCAAACAAACCTGTCAAAGAATATCTCATTCACAGGCTGTATGTGTAGGGACCCGCCCCATACCCCGGATTCAGTGGGCACACATGATTGCCATTTTACAGTATGATTAGACACTATTCGTCTTTGAATCAAATGCCTTAAAATGATAGTATATATTCTAGCCATAATTGTACAGATTAGGCGAAGGTCAAGTATACCCCTCTCATATTTCATCACACTTCTGTAATTGCCTAAAATAGTTGTAACTTCTTCTTTAACTGCATGGTTGAGTTAGTTTCAATTATACATAATTATGCTAATTTGGCTCCCTGCATAGGTTATGGAATCATCTGGCACAAAGTCAGGATACCATTGTCAGCACCCCCTCCAGCAAATAGTCTGTGTCTTACGCCAACCCTGTACCAATAACTTGTAAACCTTTTCTTGGCTTGGTGTCCAACTGAGGAAGGAGGGGACTGCTCACACGCTGCTCCTGTACATTATGCAAGATATTCAAATATATATATGTTTTTCAAAATCAATCGCAGAAGTTTGCTACTCCTTTCTTTCCTTCTCTCCCTAGGATGGAACACACAATGTCATTTTCCTTGTAACTGTCTCTTCAGTTGTCATGCTTACAAACAAGCATGCGCCTGTTAACTGACAAAATAACAAGCATCGGCAAAGCTAATAGGGCTAGCCTATGTGAGAGATATTGGCTTAGACAATTTATTTTAGCCATGTTGTACGGCAGCACAGCAGCTGTGCAGCATAGCTTTAAGTTAGAAAAAAACAATATGATGCAGCCAGCTCCTACCTCAATGGTCAGTGATCCACTTTCATAACATGTAATTATTCTCTGCCTTCACAAAAAAAAGTTACATTATCTTTCGTCCAAGCTGAAGTTCGCCGTATTGGTCCCGCATGAAGACAGCGGCAAAAATGGCATGCAGAGTGGAGAGCGCACTGTTGTCTGCATCTTTGTAGTATCTTGAAACCTATTGGCATGACTTTTGGGTGCCTTTTTCCTGGCGGATGGAAGGGGGCAAGCAACAAAGGGGGTGGGGGGGACTTGGCACGCAACAACAAGGGATGCGCGGGGACACACCAGACAGCAACAATACTGGAGGAGGGTTGTGGTGCAGGGCAATCAACAACGCTCAAGGGAGGAAGGGGGTACAAGTAAAAGGAGAAAACATGCCCTTGAAAGCGGCGCGCTGTGGAAGGACACTGGGTAAGGGAAGTAGTACTTTGGTTATGCTGCTGGGTAGGGACAAACACAAGAAGAGAAAGGGAAGCTGACCAAAGAGAAGCAAGGAAATGACGATGAATCCAACCAACTGTAAGCAGTGGGAAGGCTCTGAGCCTCTGGTAAGTAAACAAAATGCCTTGCAAGGCGAGACCTAAAGTATAGGGTGTGGGCGGGGGGAGGGCACTCTGTTAAAGAGGCAAAGGTGCCCGCCAAACATTCTGAAGGGTTAAAAGAACCAACAGTGCCCCCAAAATAGTTAGGGGGACCAGAATGAAGGCAGGAGAGGTTTAAAGGAAAGAACAGGGATATATCCTGCTTGACAGGAAACAGATTTTATCACACAGCCTTTATCATGCAGGACTTTTACCATAAGTCTTTATAGCACAGGTGAGCACTATGCAGGTAAGCTTTTGTACTTTTACTATACAGTACATTACCTCATTTAAGTATTCTTTTTAAAAAACATACTTTCTATGGTATTTAAAAAAAGTAATATTAGATTGTAGTCATGGGTAGAGGGGCCTGTTGGTATGGGTGACTTTAGAGTTCGAGAGTGGTAAGAGGTAAAGGGAGGTGAGGGTTAATTGATTCTTCAGGGGTGATGGAAGTAAAAGGGAATGAGAGTGACTTCAGGGTTCAGGGGTGGGTAAAGATCATGGAAGGTTAGGGTAACTTGAGGGCTTAGGGGTGGGTAGAGGTAAAGGGAGTTGAGGGTGACGAGGGTTCAGAGGTGGGTAGAGGAGAAGGGAGGTGAGGGTGACTTGTGGGTTATGGGTGGGTAGAGGTTAACAGGCAAGAGTGATTTTAGGGGTCGGTAGAGGTAAATGTGAAACATAAACCTTTTCAAATTGCGCTTTTGATGATGACTAAAACATCTAAATTATAAAAGAGGTAATTATTAAAAAAGTACATTTGATACAGTGGCAAAATGTTATTTCAGAAAAACACATATTGTATGGCAACTGTCTTAAACAAAGGCGTATGTTTACAGCTTCAGCATCAATAAAAGCAACACATAGGAGAAACATGTATTTCGGAAATTGGTTGCAAGCCACAAAGTTTAGTTTTTGCTAGTTGTTTGTGTTCATCTATTGGAATACTGGGAAGGGCAAACTTCAACTCTGATGGTTTCAAGTTGTCTTGTAAGCAAAAGCCCAAAAACAAATAGCACAATCGGAGCATAAGCAGTGCAGAAGAACACTAATCTAGAAATCAATCGGTACTTGGAAGAGAACAAACATACAGAGAAAAGGTGTAACCCACTTGAAGCCTACGCGCACTCACCAATGAAATTGAAAAAATAAAACTGACAATGCAGCAAGCGAGCGGTAAAAAATGGGCGGTCTAAATATAGAAGAAAAATAGATTGCCGCAAGTGACTGTGTATGCACTGTCTTAGGCGAGACCTAAAAGTGACATGGTGACATGCTCTTGACCTTTCAGTCAAACCTCACATACAGAGAATATAAATGGATAGAGCAATGTTACGTCAGCCAGGTATGCATTCCATGCAAGACTAAAAATATGTTAAAACCCTGCCATACTCGACATGCCCTAACATCTGTCACTGTCCAGATCCCTGTTTGTTCTCAAACTCTTCTATCAAACTTAGTCTCTTTTTGGAGCACAGAATCCCCTGGCAAGAATGCAGGCTGGACCCGACCATGAGTTCCCTGAGGCCAGATACGTTCTCATCTAGGGCCCGATAAAACAGATTTGCTGTTGCGGAGAGGCTCCAAGCTGAAGAAAGCTGAAGAAAGCTGAAGAAACCTGTTCTTTTGCCCAGCAAAGTCATTCCTTTGGTCGATTGGCTTGGGGTGTAGGTCCTGGTCTTCCTGAGGTCTGGAAGGCCAAACATTTTTATAGTCACAACTTATCAGAGATGTTAGGAGAGGTTCAGTTATACGCAACCAAGGGTTCCGGGACCTCAGGAAAAGCACCAGAGGCTCAGCAGAGGCCCCCAGCATTGTCCATTCTAGGTCCAGTTGCTACTAGTCATCTGGTCACTTCAGAGAAACTTTATGTGTTTCTGTTGTCACATGGGAGGTAAGTCGATTGACTCTTGGAGTCCAATTCTTTGTCCTGGGTACAAGTGGAAGCAGGTCTAGCCCTTTAAGTCTCTTTGCATGTCTCAAACAACAGGTGCAGTCCTTCTGTTCTTTCACAGGTCAATAAAGTTTTCTAAGGATGGTACCTTTGGTGCCACATTTATATCTGGCACCAGCTTGCGGGCGGGGGTAACTCATGGCTTTTCCCGAACCAGTAGGGTAAAGGTTCCCAGGGGCAACCCTACCCATGTTTGCAACAGTTCCTATTTGCCCTACTGCAAACAACCCCACAAGGCATCTTATTCCCGAAATGCAAGATGGGAAGACGCTTCTCCCATTGTGCAGTGTCGGAGTCCAAAATCCAATCCTTATTCCTAAAATTCAAGACAGGGAAACCTTTCTCCTCTTGCGTAGAGGTGTGACAGAATAATGAACAGTTTCCTCCTCTGTGGTCACTCGAAACCAGTTCTGGGGGTAACTCTCCTTCCACTGTGCTTGGTGCCAGCCTAGCTAGGGGGACAAAGCCTGGTCCTCTGCAGGTGTCGCCGGACATCTACTTGTTACAGGGCCCTTTGAAGTTTATGAAGTTGATGGACCCACCCCAGATGGCCTTCTTGCCAGTGAAAGCAAAACACCCCCAGGCACCCATACCATTGTCCCTCATTAAGGTTAAGCACTTGCTGGGCAGCTGCCGAAGAGCGAATGTAATTTAGCCTGCGGATGCGAAAATTTCTAAAAGCTAGATTTCTTAAATATGTATTACAAATCCAACCCCAACATTGAATTGTTTATTAATAAATATTAAAAAGAATGGTTTAATTCTTCTTCTCACTGGGACCAAACTCGAGATAGCAGAATTAATATATATATTTTTTTTTTTTTAAAACCTTTATTTCGAAATTCAGGACACAGCTATTCAGCCGACAGCCCGAAGGTTCGGCAGCATTGCAAGTTAGATACAGTGATGTGTCCCCAATACAGTTCAAAGAGTAATGCAAAGGTCCAATTTTAAATAAACACAGAAAAAACACACAACAAACCCCAGCAAGGCAGAACATTGAAAGCCCATGGCGAAAGCCCCCAGGGGAGGCCGGACCCCACTCATCTACTAAGTATAAGACTGTGTGCGGAGGAAGAAGGGGAACAGCAGAGGCCCAGAACGGTTACTAAAACCAAACTGTGCTGGAAAGTAGGTCAGGGGGAAAGCTGTTCCTCGGGAGGTTCCAGTTCCGGGGCAAGACATATTCCCCCCCTGTATTGGTTCCACCGCCCCCAGATGGCATGCCACTTCCGGGGGCGACCTCTAGAGCAGTAGACCGTCTTCTCCCTAAACATGCTCCAATCCATGTTCTCCTTCCACGCGATCAGTGTAGGGGGTCCCGAGGAGCCCCATAATCGCGCGATATCCCTTTTAGCTACCATGTTACCCAGAGTCACCCATTGGGTCTGCGCCTCATCGAGGTCAGTGGGCCCCCAGACGTTCAGGAGGCAGCACCGCGCCTCCGGCTGTACCACAATGCCCGTCACCTCCCCCATAACTGCATGGACTCTCCTCCAGAACTCCACAATGACACCACATTCCCAAATGATGTGCAGGAAAGTACCCACCATACCACATCCCCTTCTGCACAGGCCGTCCTCCGAGAATCCCATGTGGACCAGCCTTGGCCCCGTCACATACACCCGGTGCAGTATTTTAAGCTGCACCAGCCTCAGACGCGACGGGATCGCAACCTCCTTAGGCGAAGAAACCGCTGACTGCCAGTCCTCATTATCCAACTCAAGGCCATCCCTGGTCCACTGTTCTCTCAGCCCCATTAGCAAGTCTGCCCGGACGTTTATCAACTTCTTATATATGAGCGAAATCGTGCTCTCGGGCATATGACCATCAAGGACTCGGTCCTCAAGGGGAGAGGACTCCGGCACCTTCTCACCCTCCACGAGGACTGATCGGAGGGCGTGACGCAGCTGGATATACCTAAAATACTCTGAGGGCCCTAGCTCAAACTCAGTCTGCAACTCCTCGAAGGACTTCACCCTCCCCTTATGCAGCACATCTCCCACCTTGGATATACCTATCAGATCCCACTTATCAAAGCCCTTCGTATGCCAGAGTCTTCCCAATCTTTCCGATTCAAACAATGGGGTAGCGAGGGTTAGCCTATCCTTCCAGCCCAGCGAGTCGGTCGCCATCTTCCATACGCGCACCGCCACACCTGTGGGCCCCGTGAGGGACGAGTCTAAGGACCGCGAATACAACGCCCTGTAGTAGTTGCCGCCGCGCAGCAGCCACCTATCCATGGCATACCCAGGGCTGAGGGCAGGGCCATAAAACCCATGGTTGATCGCGCTCAGCTGCGTGGCCCAATAGTACCGTCGGATGTCCGGGAGCGCAATGCCCCCATCGTACCATGGGAGCGTCAACTTTGAAATAGCTATTCGCGGCCGCCCATCCCACAGCAACGTCTGTTGGAGGCCTTCGACCTCCCGAAAGTATTTGGCCGGTACCCAGTCCAAGGTGTTCTGGAGGGCGTAGAGGAAGCGGGGAAGAGACATCATTTTGAACAGGGCCGCACGCCCAACAAGGGAGAGCGGCAGCCTCCGCCAACCTTCAACATCTCGCCTCAAGCGTGCCAAGGGGGGGAGCAGATTCCTCTCATAGCGCACAGCAGGATCCATGGATATAAAAATCCCCAAATACACGAAGCCCTGCTGGGCAACCTGTATCGAACATGTTCTAGGGATCGGTGGGACCTCGCCACTAAGAACGTACAAGTACGATTTGCCCCAATTAATCACCAGCCCCGAGTTCCTGCCGAACGATGCGAGTACGTCACAGACCACTATAAGTGACTTCTTAGGTGAGGCAAGATACAGCAGGATATCATCGGCATAAAGCGAAATACGGTCCTCGTGATCAGGCGACCACCGAAGACCCCGTATATCCGGGTGCCAACGTATCCACGCAGCCAACGGTTCGAGGGCGAGGGCGAACAACAGAGGCGACAGGGGGCAGCCCTGCCGAGTACCCCTACCAAGCTGAAACGGAGTAGATGCCCGACCATTCACCACAACATTCGCTAGTGGCCCCTCGTACAACAACCGAACCCAACTCACAAACCCGCGACCGAAACCAAACTTGGCCAGCACGGCCCATAAATATGCCCACTCCACCGTGTCAAAGGCCATCGTGGCATCAAGAGATGCCACAACAGCCGGTTCACGCAGCGTGTCCGCCCTGGCGATGACGCCATGTAGCCGCCTAAGGTTCAATGCTGTGTTTCGGTGCGGGATAAAGCCAGATTGATCCGGATGGACCAAATCGCCAAGTACCCTAATCAAACGGGTAGCCAGGAGTTTGGCCAGAATTTTCGGCTCAGCGTTGAGGAGTGAAATGGGCCGATAGGAGGCGCATCTATCTCGGGGTTTACCCTCTTTATGTATGACCACGATCGACGCCAGCCGCTGATCCAGCGGAAGGATCCCATCCCCCCGCGCCTCCAAAAACATGGCGCGCAGGTGAGGGGCGACCCTATCCGGGAACAATTTGTACAGGTCGATCGGCAGTCCGTTTGGTCCAGAGGCCTTACCCGAGTTCAACGCGCGAATCGCCCCCGCCACCTCGTCAATCGTGATGTCACCATCCAAATCGTCCCTATCTATGTCAGAGAGGCAGGGCAACTCGATATCACGGAGGAGATCAGACGAGTCCTCGGGCGGCCTGTCCGACACAGAGGAATAAACCCTATGAAAATACTCCGCGAAACACTCCACAATCCCCTCAGGTTCCACGATCGCCTCTCCCCCCTCTCCAATCAACTCTGGCACCACTCTATTGACCCGTTCTTTCCTGTCCAACCACGCCAGGAGTTTCCCTGCCTTATCCCCAACGTCATAAAGGCGGCCCTGTTGTTCCCTGCTGAGGGTCTTGGCGGCGTTCGTCACCAGGTCCCTATACTCCGCCTGCTTCAGGCAAAGCTCATGCAATGAGGACTCTGTAACATCCTCCTCCATATTCTCCTCAAGGGCCGCAATCTCCTCCTCCACTTGCCGCACCTCGCAATCCCTCCGGTTTTTGGCAGCCACCACCAGGGAGAGGGCCTCCCCCCGAAGCACGGTCTTAAAAGCTTCCCACAGCGACACCGCCGAGTCCACGGTTCCCAGATTGTCCTTAAAGTAATTATCTACCTTCTTTACCAGGGCGCTGCGCATCTTGGGGTCTCGGAAATACCATGGGTTGATGGGGGCCACCCTCCCTCCTCCCTCCCGACCTAGATCCAGCCGGATCCACACTGGCGAGTGATCAGAGATACCACGTGCCATGTGCCTCGCCTCGGATATCAACGAGGCATGTGCGGCCAGAGTGAGCAGGTAGTCAATCCTGGAGAGGCTACCATGCGCCCCGGAGTGAAACGTGTATTGACTCTGTGTGGGGTGCCGGAGCCTCCAGCAGTCTATCAGACCAAACGTATCCAGGAAGTCTGGAAGCCATTTCTGAGCCCCCCCTGTGTCCCTGGGCGGGTATCTATCCAACAGTCCGGAACCCACAGCGTTGAAATCCCCTCCCACTACCAGCATTCCCCCCGGGAGAGTCAGCAAAGCCCTGCCCAGTTCAGCAAATGTGGAGGCCTGCAGGGCCGGCGGGACATAAACCGAAACCAAAACCAAAGTCCTTCCTTCCCACCTCTCCGCCACCGCCACAAACCTCCCCCTATCGTCAACAATGGTGGAGTCCACCTCAAAAGGCAACGATGCTCTAACGAGGATGCCCACACCCCTGGACCCAGAAGAGAATCCCGAGTGTGCAATGAATTTATACCCCTTCCTATTCAGGGCATAGCACATATTGCCTATGAGATGCGTCTCCTGCAGCAGGACAACGTCTGGCATTGAACGTTTCAGAAATTGCAAAACAATCCCCCTCTTGATGCGATCCCCCAAACCATTAACATTCCAGCTTATAACACTTAAGCCTCTACCCCCCATCCTCAAACGGAAAGAGGCCCACCCCACACCCGAGGCGCCACCATGGAACAGTCCTGAGGATAATCATCATGCCTTGCAGAAATAAACCCCCCAACAACAAACTCAAAATCCCCATACCTCCCCCCACCCTGCACCCCTGCTGCAGCTTAAAAAGCCCCCCCAACTTGCAGTGTGCCTGTCGCCCTACAAAAACAAAAATCTACAAAAAGTACCCTAAGGGAGGAAAAGAGCACCCCTCGTCCTCCCGCAACCCTCCACAGTTACTGCACTCTGTTCAAATCTTCAAGTATGGTCAAATCAAGTCAGGCCGGCTTTGAGATTTCAGCCCTGTCCATCCCGGCCACTGTCTCCATGCTCGGCTGTATCGTCCCCGGTCCGTCGCCGGGGCAAAGCGTCCAGCCATTCGTCGGCCATAACAGGAGAGTCAAAAAAGAATGTCCGATCTTCATGCACCACCCGTAGTCTGGCGGGGAAAAGCATGGCATACTTCAGGTCCAGTTCCCGAAGTCTCCGCTTCACCCCCAGGAAGCTCTGTCTCTGTCTCTGCACCTGCTGGGTGAAGTCCGGATAAAAATTCACCGACGCATTCTGGAAGGGGACTGGGCCCGTCACCCTCGAAGCTTGCAGGATAGCGTCCCGATCTCGAAAATGAAAGAGCCGGGCGACAATCGGCCGCGGCGGGGCACCCGCCTTGGGCCGTCCGCCCGGCACCCTATGGGCCCTTTCCACCGCAAAAAACTTTCCAAGGCCCTTAGGCTTCAGATGATTGAGGACCAAATCTTCCACAAGCAGGTCCGTCGAAGCCTCATCCGAGGACTCCGGGACCCCGATGACGCGCACGTTGTTGCGCCTGGACCGGCTCTCGAAGTCCTCCAGCCGGCGGGCGGCTAGGTCACTCTCGGCCCTCAGCTTCCGGACCTCGTTCTGCAAATCCGCAACATCATCAGTGAGGCCCGTGGTCTTGTGGTCCAGGTCCTTAACGCGTTCGTTTGTCTTGCCCAGGTCCGAGCGGATCAAGTTGACATCCACCAGGATGGCATCCACCTTATGCGCCAGGGCCTCGAATTGCCTCCCCATCGAGGTCTGCATCCCATCAAGCGCGCCCATGACATCCTGCAGGGAGAGCTCCGGTGTCCCAGGCGAGTCCTCCTTCTGGGCATCCGGCGCCTGGCTCGATCCACTCGGCGATGTCTTCAGGAGGGCGTAGCGGTCCATACTGTTGACTTGGGAATACGTTCCCCGCCTGGTGGACTTAGTCTTCAGCCGATCCCCTTCTGCTTTGCCCGACATAATGGACTCCAGGCAGTCCAATGCAGTGAAGACCGTTCCCTCTCAGAGAGAGGAATAAGGAGTGAGCAGGTCCGCCTTGTGCTGCCAGAGTAGCCCGCCGAGCGTCCTTGGGGTTATAAAGCCACCCAGAGCTCTACAGTGTCCGGGCAGACAAAGGGAACGAAATCGAAAGTGAAAGAGCGAGGGCCTCCGTCCGACAGTTCACACCTCACCAGGCCGTTGTTGATCAACTAGGAGTCGGGCATCCTGCCAACTCTAGCCCCTGGCATCTCCGGGAGTTAGGCCGCAATCTTTCGCCAGTCATAAGTCCGGTTCCCGATGGGCGATCCGACCGCGGGTAGCATCAATCGCCTCCCTGACAACTCAGCAACACGGTGCCATGCATACCAGCAGGATTAGAGACAGGATAGTCGACGGAGGGCGCGAGGGTCTCGGGAGCTCTAAGCTCACGCGGCCATCTTGGTCAAGCGCTAGGCTCCTCCCCCCAGAATTAATATTTTAATCTGTACTTTAGTTTTCTCTTAGGACAACCAGGGCCTTCCACGGTGAAAATAGCTTTTTAGCTTGTCACGGCAGGGACAAGGTGATATTAAAATGTTACATGACCCATTTTTTAATCCTATGTACACCACTTTTTGGCTACAAAGCCAACATAGATGTGAATTATTAATATATAAAAGGGACGTTTTTTTCCCTGCCCAAAGTGTTATTTTGACAGGTTGGGCTGCAGGTTTAAATTGCATCAGTCAGGCTACAATGGTAGGCATGAAGCCATGATTTCCTTGGGACGCAAGTGGATGGCATAATAATTGCTTCAGTCCATAGGTGACATTCAACTTTCCTTGGTGTGGGTGTAGTTTCCACAAAAATACTAAAGCCTTATGGGAGAGTTCAATATGCCAATCAGTGAGTAGCCAATTGTTAGAGGTTTTAGGGGTCAGGTGCATACACTGGCACTGGAAAGCAGTGCCCTAGTGTGCAGAGTCTATTAGCCAGTAATACGTTTCAGGACAAAATAAGGGTGACCATACCAAAAGGAAAATTTCTCATTATCTCCAAGTCTTGTTCGCTCTGTGTTTTAGTGAAATGCTGCCATTCTTGGAACTGGAATGTAAACACCATGTAATCCATGTTATTCTAGCCCTTCTCATAATCTCACTCTCTTTGCTTACTATGATAACTACCTTCAGCTTTTGTAATTACATGCTCTCTTCACTCACTTCAGTTTCCAAAAACACTTTCAAATCAGACTCTCTCCAAATGCTCATATTTTTGTAGCAAAGTCAGCAACAACTATCACGATTGCCAAGCAAGGGGACACTGAACCACAAGGAAACGTATACTTGAAAATTCAAAGTGGCATGTGCACGATTGCTTAAGAGGCATTCAAGAAGCGAAGACATCGATTGGCATGATAGAAGGATATTTTATATCTCAGATAATCTGTGCCATTATTATTAGGTGTGATAAAGGCAGAATAAAGAATCTTGAAACAAGCTGATTTATGTATTAGGATCCAGTGTAGGCCTGTAACGTGACTGAAAATGTGAGCTGATCTTGGGAGCTTTAAAATCAAGTGGGCTGCGGAGTTTTGAACTACTTATAGCCTATTGAGTAACATACTGGAAATTCTCAAGTATGCTAAATTACCATGGTTAAGACGGTATTGTAATACAGTCTGACAGCATGAAAGTGGGAGAGAGCCAAATATTTTCTTAGTATCCTCAAAAGCTTGTAGATTTAACTTGAGCAACCTGGAGAGCCATAGAAAAGTCCTATACAGGATGGGTGTAGCTCCCAAGTTGTAGGGCCATCAAGAAGAGTTCCAAGAATGAGAAAGCTTGCCAAACATGAGTGTTTCCATTGGGTACTGGGACATCAATATGTGGTGCATCCTCCAGAGGAGCGAAGCTCTTTGCCAAGCGGCACCGACATTCCTGTAGTACTTCCTTCATTTCATTTTTCCCAATGAACCTAGCCCCAGTGAGTTTGGAGTATAATGCTCAAGTGTCCGCCAAGCGCAGTGCGGCGAGCCCGAGTGACATATCATGACAGACGGAATGCTGATGTCTCGATTATTTACCTTACTCAGCCATCATCCACCTTGTTGTTTGTACTAACTGCTCCTTAATTCTGTGAGTGAAAGAAGGGTGCACCTGGATGTTGCTGATGCAGATGGGGTCATGCAGAATCCTTTGCAGAAAAGTGTATTCATGTACAGGTGTTGTGGAAAATGTTGTCTTACTTAACCCAAATTGGCAGGTCTCCTTTGTAACGAGAAGCATCATGTAGATGGTCATCTGTAGAAGGACTACGCCATTGAAAGCAATACACACTCAAGCATTGCAAGTTAATATGAAAAAAAACAGGTTTGCCAGTCTGAGCAGCAGACTGGAAGGGATTGTATAAAGGCAGCGAAGTGCAACATTGACCTTTGCAGTTAATATCCGAGGTTCATGGTGTGTGTTTTTCTGCCAGTATTTAGAATTGCTGTCCTGACTGTGGGGGGGAGGGGGGGGAGGGTTAATTCTCACATCATCGAACATAAAGGGCAGGCGTGCTCCGTATGACTGGCAATAATGGATGTAGAAAAACAACAATGTGGGATGTTTGGAGGATATTTACGTTTTGCTATGCCATGCAGATAGATATGCCAGTGGAAAGGCCTCCGGAATTATGCGATTGTGCGGCTGTTGTGTTTTTTTGTCATAAATATGGATTTGCTGCATTTGCCACATTATCCATCATCTGCAGCAAATTACGCAGATTTGAACAAAAAAATTGTTTCAAGCTCTAACGGTTCAAAAGGTACTAAAAATGCAGAGACAGTGTTGCCACGCAGTGGAAGCCCTCTGCCAAGATTGACTGGTGCCCTTTCTGTTGCTTTTTGCTATATTTAGTTGATAAACTGGTACTAATAAGGTACGACCAATGCCCAGGCAGTGTTACCAAATGTGATTTGAGAAAATAATGAAGTAATACTATCACAAAATGTGCGGTATTAATCCCTCCTGGTTCTTTTGATTGCGGACAACTGTATTCTACTTTTGTGGCGCCTGCTTTTTATTTATTTTGATGCTATAAAAGTTGCTAGAAATCTGCATTTTTAAAAGTCTGTGTTTCCTTTACCTTGTTGAAATTTGGCCATTTGCAGGAAAAATGCAAATGGAAAATTCGAGAATCTTTTAGTATGTATCTGTTCAAAAAAACTCTGAAAACGTTTTTGAGTGCGGAGAATTTTCAATTTTAGGTCTGTCCTGTTCTCCTTTACTTTAAATGTGTGCTGCTGCATTTTTATGGTTGAAATAAGAAAGTTATTTTCTTTAAAAAGGATTGACTCTTGCAAAAGTAGTATGGCGTGCACATTATCGCTTTGGGCGGTTCATAAATTTGCAGACTCAGCAAACAAGATGTCTGCTAGCGATGAATTATTCTCTTTTTTTTCCAGAGAACTTCCTCATTCACCACAAAACCTTCTAGCAAGATTGAACTCCTCCAGCAGCCGCACAGTGGCTCTGTCGTGGGTGCGCCCGTTTGATGGAAACAGCCCAATTCTTAATTATATTGTGGAACTGTCCGAAAACAGTAAGTAGAATGGCCAGGTGTATTATCAGCCTATTAAATGTTCTCCTTTATGCAAATAATAGGCATGTTCTGCTGTCCATCTCCTTTTTAAAAATATTACGTATTTTGCATAGCTGGGACTGTCCTATAGACCTGTTCATTACATACAGACCAAGTTTGGGAATGCGTTGTGCATATTTAGGGAGTGAGTAGACATCCAGGGAACTTCTAAACATGATGCATTGATAAAGACATCAAATGGTCAACCAGTGCCAGTGGATATTGGATCCTAAAATGTAAGAGAACATATCAAGGGAGGTCTCTTGAAGCTAATGACAGATAACAAATGTTTATTGTAACCCAGCTCCCTCAACATCAGAAGAATAAAAGAATGAGTGGAGTTCCTGAGGATTGAGCTTTGACTATGGAGTCACGCCTAGATCTCTGGAGTGGATGCCTTAGTCCATTAAGTCACAAGGGCACTGTGTTTCAGTCCTAAGATGTGAACTCCTTGTTATCTGATTGAGTTGATCTAATTTCATTAATGAAAGCACATCAGGATGGCAACACTCAGATTTCTTTTGGTTGTCATATGCAAGACGAGGACTGGAAAAACAGTGTCCTTGATGTCATGGAGTGAGTTGGTTGCCTTCCGTAAAGATATCCATATATTAAATCTAAATATATGTTTCAGACAAATACATATAACATGATGGCTTTTTGTTCGTGAGCAAATTGATATTCAACACCTGTAAGTATGTGGTTTACCTTAAGCTTTATAAAAACCCATTCTCCAGTACTAGGGTGTCTTTCATAGATTCACATGCCTGAATCATTCCCCGTCCGAGTGAGAGTCCCACGGTATAAAAAAAGCAATATTTATGCACATGATAACCAAAAAAAAAACCTTGGTAACATAAAACCAGGAAGTAAAGTAGTCCTAAGCTACAAGAAAAAACTTCCACACTTATGACTATCATAGTCATTATGTATATTCCAAACTGCAGCCAATCAGGCGACAGCACCCACCAGAATGTTCTCCCCAGAGGCTCAGGTTCTCAGATTTTCTATCGCACGTCGTGTGAAGGGAGTCTCCCTGAGCTCTGCTCAGTACTTCACTATTTTTTCTGGATTTTTTCTTCTCTTCAGAATGTCATCTTCTAAGAGATCTCTCTTTAGACCTTGTGAATCTTGTGGGAAGCTCCGGCTGTTTTCAGAAGACCCCCACAAGAAGTGCATTTACTGCCTTTATCCGGATCATGAGATGAGAGATTGTAAAATTTCCAGGACCTTCCCTCAGAAGACCCTCAGAGACAGAGAAGGGCGCCTACTTCTGTGGCTACAGAAGATTAAAGACAAGGATAACCCCTTATCTGAGGTGGGAAGTGTAGCCTCTGGTTCATCTATATCCTCTAGGAAGAGGATGGCTGAGGAAGACTTACCTTCTCCTAGGGCTAAGGTGTCGAGAAAAGTTCTACCCGCTAAGGGTTCAGGCTTCTCCACCGTCAAAGTGTAAGCCTGTTACGCCCCCGAGAAAGACTGGAAAGTCTCTGGCGTCAAAAAGACTTCCTGAAAAAGATTTCCCTCAGGAAAAAGCTCCGTCGTCGACAGCGTTGTCGACGGCTCCTCCGTCGACGATTATCATCGTTGACGCTACTTCTACATCGACAGTTACCTTCTCATCGCCGAGAGCCAAGATGATCATGTCATCAGCTTCATCTCCGTCGACGCTGGTCTCTGTTGCTGTTCGACCCATCTCGTCGACGAAGGAGATTTCGTCTATCGTCAGCGCTCCGTCGACGGCAAAAGTTAAGAAGATCTCGTCGACGACTGCCTCGTCGACGATCACTTCATTGACAAAAACTACCTCGTCGACGGCCACCTCGTCGTCGAAGACTGCCTCGTCGTCGACGACTTCCTCGTCGACGAAGACTGACTCGTCGTTGACGGCCACACCGTCGACGAAAATTGCCTCGTCGTCGACGAAGATTGCCTCATCGACAATCACTTTCCTGACGCCAGCCCCATCGGCGACGATATCGTCAACGGCACACTCGTCGACGCCTCTTTTGTCTTCTTGCACAGACTTGCAAGTTTGGTCTGCAACAACGGCTACTGCCTCCTCTGCCCTGCCTACAACAGATTCCGCACTGCTAGAAGTCCATCGGAATTGCTTATTAAGTATCAAGACGACGACCAGGAGGAAGAACCTTTCCCGGAGTCTGAAGCTCCAGCTCCTGTCACGGTTCCCACAGCACAAATGCCTTTGGCCCTGCTTAATAATTTACAATACTTGTTGGACGACTATTATCACCGTTTTCCTCCTTCTGAATCGGCGGAGTCTATTCCATCAACGCCCATGCCTAAGGTTTCTGTATCTTCTTTAGGATCTCCTAGACCACCTTCTCCAGTACCATCTCATCATTCCCATGATGCTAACACCACTGACGATGACAGGGAAGAGGGAGAAGTGGATGATAGGTCTGTTCTTTCGGAGTGGGACGAATACCAAATTCAGACTCCATCACCGTCAGCTCCAGCTCCTGTTGACTCTCCTCCAGTGGATATCGGAGGTTTTCATCTCCTTATGGAGAGGGCGACAAAAAGGTTTCTCATACCAATGGATACAAAGAAGGATGATTGCTTTCTCTATGATTTTAAAGATCAGCCACGAAGACAAATACGGACCATTCCTATCATAGACTTCATCTGGAAGGAAGGGTTGAAGATCATGACAGCACCTAATTCTCTTCTTGCAGTCTTGCCTCGATTAGACTAAAAATATAAGGCACCAAGCATCTCACCCGCATACCTCATAGGTCAGCCAAACCTGACTCTGTCATCGCCCAAGCGGCGCAGAGACGGGCCAGGAACCCCTCTTCGCCTATAACAGCTCTGCCAGACAGGGATGGCAGACGGGTGGATTCGATTGGGAAGAAGGTTTCCACTATGGCAGCGACGACTGTCTGTGCTGCAGATTCCCTAGCCATATTAGGGAGATATGACAGGCAGAACCTTCCAAGTCCAAGGCCTTGAAGATCTTACAAGAAGGAGAGTGTACCTCTGCGGAAATAATTGACGCAGCCGTGGATGTTGCATCCACAGGATTCAGACAGTTAGCGGGTGCAGCAGTGCTAAGGAGACAAGGTTGTCTGAAATCTACATCTTTTCGCCAAGAGTTCCAAGCCAAAATTATTGACATGCCGTTTGATGGGGAGTTACTATTTGGCCAGCATGTCGATGAGGCCCTTCAGGCTATTAAAAAAGACACGGAGACGGCGAGATCTCTTGGTAGCCTTCAATTTCGCAAGTCGTCCTTTCGAGGTGCTAAAGGACGTGGATCTTTCTCCAATAGGGGAGGTTACAATCAACAAAGGTCATACCAAACCTCTCAAGGTAATCAAAGATATCAGCCCTACAGGCAGCAGTCATACGGACAGCGAGGTAATTCCTACTCGCAATCAAGAAGGAAGCCCTCCTACCGTGGACGGGATTCAACTAAAAATCAATGAGATCCGCCACCTGCCACCATTTCTGCCATTCCCCCAGTCAAAAATTGGAGGAAGAATATCCCAATTCTACTCGAACTGGTCCGCAATTAAAACAGACAAGTGGGTTCTGGATATAGTGGCCAGAGGCCATGTTCTAGAGTTCATAAAGATTCCCCCAAACTCTCCTCCCAAAGGACCACCTCCTGCTCATCTCAAGGAGTTTTTTTCCCAAATAAATCTGATGATTCGGAAAGGAGCAATCAAAAAGGTCCCTCCTTTACAAAGAGGAACAGGATTTTATTCGAGATTTTTCCTGATACTAAAAAAGTCGGGAAAATAGCGCCTCATTCTCGACCTTCGCGCCCTCAACAAATACCTGAAAAAGTTTTCTTTCCGAATGTTAACACTTCAAGAAATCCTTCAACTGCTTTCGGCGGGGGATCACATGGCCACCCTCGACCTCCAAGACGCTTATTTTCATGTACCAATCCTACCCAGACACAGAAAATGTTTACGGTTCAGAGTGGCTGTCAGGGACTTTCAATTCAGAGTCCTTCCGTTTGGACTACGATCAGCACCCCGTGTGTTTACAAAGGTCCTAGCACCGGTGGCTGCACACCTTCGTCTGGAAGGAATTCAAATTTTCCCATACTTGGACGACTGCCTTATCAAGGCGAATTCTTTTCAAACCACAAACGCACATGTTCAGAGATGTCTGTCACTGTTCCAATCTCTGGGTCTCTCCATAGACTTCGAAAAATCTTATCTGATTCCATCACAGAGAAAGACCTTTTTGGGAGCCACGTTGGACACCCAGCTAACTCAGGCCTTCGTCTCAAAAGAAAGACAACTAAAGATCTGCAAACTAGCTCGCTTATTGCTATCAAAAATGTGCATTTCAGTCCGACTGTACAAGTCTATACTAGGGATGATTTCTTCCTGCATCCCTTTGATACCCAACTGCCGTTTCAGAATGAGACCATTGCAAGAAGAACTCAACCTTCAATGGTTGCAGATTTCAGGGTCTTTCGACGATATTGTTCGCATCACTCCTCGGATGCGAGAAGCCTTCCTTTGATGGACTCAAATAAAGAACGTAAGAGAAGGATGTGCTTTCCTGGTCGAACTGCCGAATTTCACTATAACCACAGATGCTTCCCTCGAGGGATGGGGGACGCCCCTTTAAGGGATGACGGTCAACGGCAAGTGGAGCATCCAACAAAAGTAGTGGCATATCAACCATCTGGAGTTGAGAGCCATTTTCTTGCCCCTGAAGTCATTTCGAACCGTCATTCGGGGAGCCTCAGTACTAATTCGAACAGACAACACTACAAGTATGCATTACTTAAACAAGCAGGGAGGGACGAAGTCAACCCTTCTATCTCAACAAGCTCAAGAGATCTGGGCCAGGAGTCTCCAAAGTTCTAGAGGATTCCCTCAGCAGGTGAACAATATCCAATCACGAGCGGGAGCTACATCAACCATCTTTAAACCGAGTCTTTCGGGAGTGGGGCCACCCCGATCTAGACCTTTTTGCGACCAGCCAGAACCGCAAATGCCCATCCTTTGCAAGTTGGGTTCCCCACAATGACTCATGCGGGAATGCGTTTTCGATGAATTGGTCGCAGATATATGCCTACGCCTTTCCTCCGATTCCGGTGGTTCCCAGAGTTCTCCGCAAAATCAAGAAACAACCTTGCCGCGTGATACTCATTGCTCCCAGATGGCCTCGCCAATACTGGTTCACCGAACTTCTCCTTCTCTCAGAGTGCGATCCCATACAGTTTCAACCAATACCGAACCTTATGTCCATCCAGAATGGACGGATCTGTCACCCGGACCCAGCATCTTTGAGATTAGCAGCAAGGCTCCTCAACACCTTGAATACGCACACCTAAATATTCCTGCGGACTGTCAGGAAGTTTTAGCTAATGCTCGAGTGCCTACTACTATTAAAACATACAAGCTAAAATGGAAGAGATTCTGCATGTGGTGTCAATCTGTGAATATACATCTGATTCATGCAAAACCAGAACAAATGTTACTGTTCTTTCTTCACTTGGCAAGATCGGGCCTATCCCATTCTACGTTGAAAGTGTTCTTGGCGGCTATTTCAAGGTTTCGGCAGGATGGATCTAATTCTCTTTATTCAAATAGAGTCATTCAGCAATTCTTCAATGGATTGTTTCGGATGTTTCCCCCTATTCGGCGTCCACCTCCATCCTGCATCTTAATGTAGTGCTTACACCACTTATGCAGCATCCCTTTGAACCTATTCATAAAGTGGACTTAAAGTTCCTTTCATGGAAAGTTTCTTTGCTATTGGCTCTGACATCAGCAAGGAGAGTCAGTGACATTCAAGCTTTCACTATTAAGCCACCTTTTCTTCAATTCACCTCAAACTCAGTAGTGCTATGCACCAATCCCAGCTTCATGCCAAAAGTACCTGCGGACTTCCACCTTAATGAACCAATAATTTTAAAGACATTCTTCCCAAATCCGCTGACAACTGCAGAAAGGGCCTTGCATTCCCTTGACATCAGAAGATGTCTCAAGTTCTATTTACAACGGACTGCAACAATCCGTAAATCGGACCAACTGTTTGTTGCCTATGGTAGATTACGTCAAGGATATTCTGTTTCCAAACTGACCATAGCTCGTTGGATTTCTGCTGCAATTTGTCTATGCCATCAACAGGCGGGAAGACCTTTGCAGGCAACCACAAGAGCGCATTCTATGAGGGCAATTTCTTCATCTACCACTCTCGTTGCCGGTGTGCCTCTTCATCAAATCTGCAGAGCGGCAACTTGGTCCAATAGACACACATTTACCAAACACTACTGTTTAGAGGTCTCAAGCGATGCAGATGCGTCAGTGGGACAAGCTGTTCTCTGCAATCTTTTTAAATAAGGTGAGCCTCTGTTCTCCCTCCTCCACTATGCTCTTTTTTAGACGCTTATTACATACTGTTTCTATGTCTTGAAATTGTTCTGCATATGTTTAACACAACTGTGCTTATGTAGGATTATGACAATATTGGTACTTCATTGCATGATATATGTATTTATATACAGTTTTTACATATATATATAGATATATATATATAGATATATATATATATATACTATGGTACAAAGGGCGTCTTATGAGCATTATGTTCTGTACTGCTATCTACTCTGATTCAGGCATGTGAATCTATGAAAGACACCCTAATACTGGAGAAGAACAATAGTAATTTACCTGTAATCTGTGGTTCTCCAGTATTGGTGTCTTTCATAGATTCACATGCAACCTGCCCACCTCTCCTCAGAGGCTGGTTTAGGTTATCATGCTTTGGTTCACTCCTTTGCGAGAAAATCTGAGAGCCTGAGCCTCTGGGGAGAACATTCTGGTGGGTGCTGTCGCCTGATTGGCTAAAGTTTGGACTGTACATAATGACTATGATAGTCATAAGTGTGGATGTTTTTTCTTGTAGCTTAAGGCTACTTTACTTCCTGGTTTTATGTTACCAAGGTTTTTTTTGTGGGTATTATGTGCATAATTATTGCTTTTTTATGTACCGTGGGACTCCCACTCCGACGACGGGGAATGATTCAGGCATGTGAATCTATGAAAGACACCAATAGTGGAGAACCACAGATTACAGGTAAGTAACTTTTGTTCTTTCAAATGATATGAATATATTTCAGTTACACTGATCCCGCCATACAAAAATCATGTGAGGGAATAAAGTCAATAATCCAACTCATTCGTCCTTTTTACTCTAACAAAAAACTAGGCTAGATGTAAACAGTGTGACCCAACGCACAGTCCTAAATTCCACCATATCGTGTTACTCAACCATAATCTGCAAACTACTTCCACATATCTAGCCAAAGCCCTGTAAACCATTCATAGGTAGTTCACAATTTAAGAATTTGAAATAAAGGTAAGTTAGCTTTTGGGCATTCTAAGATCTTAAAATTTTGGTCACTCGTGCTGCTCGTCATTGTAGGCACCACCTTTCATTTAGAAAACATCTAAAATTACACCCAAAATATTATACTGGTAATATTCTTGTAGATACTACAACTGCTAGATACTACATAGATACTACAACTGCTATTCTAATTTAGAAAACATTGCTGGAGTTTTCTGTGCCCTTAATATCATCTCTTTCACAATGTACATATGTCATTTTGTTTGATGATGACAAGCAAGGGGTTCTTGGGGGAGTTAAAAAAGGTCATACATATCAGTACCCAAACACTAAAACTGTGAAAGAGGATACATGTCGTACTTAATTTGTTTTTTCATAATTTTCTCCAGAAATTTAAAAAGACACACATCACAACCAATATGGCTTAAGAAGTCTACATGTTTCAGCATTTGCCACCGTACTGCGAGGGCTTTATTCAGGACAATTGGGTTTTTTATTTTTGAAAAACCCAATATGTATATTATCATGTAGCCTAGAGAATCAATGCATAATGAATACACAATACATAATAAAGTTAAATACCCTCTTATGGAGTAACGATCAAAAAGAAAAAAACGTTTTATCTTCCTCTACCAAAGCTCACACCTCTTAAGTGCCCTTAATCCAAAGTAAAAAGCGAGGGGACTAGCAAACTTTTATTTTAAAAAGGAAAAGCTTGTATTGCTGCTAACCTTTAGTCATTGTTTTTCATGTTTGCAGCACCTATCCTGTACAAGAATTAAAAACAATACCTAGATATTAGTGTTGAAGTAGGCTTTTTTGAAAAATGTACACACAGATTTATCCCAAGATACTAATTTCACTAACAACCCTAAGTAGGTAAATTAATTTAACACACTCAGTTTATCAGGCATAACACACAGTCAAAACCGAGTCTAACACTTTGGTCTTCTTTCCATTTATTTTTTTGCATTCTATCTGCAACATACAGACATAGTGCCTTATTTAGAGTCAGGCGGACCACCAGTATGTTAGTGATAAAGACTATCCTGTCTCTGCTGCTGACATACGCCTCCGACCGCCCAACGGAGTAGGGGCCGTCAGACATTTTGCCATTTGCCTGCAGCCCTATTTAGAGTGAGCAAACAAATGGCATGTTTTTACTTTCGAACACCACCTCCAAAAAGTGAAAGAAACAATACTTTAATGATCCCCACTCCTTGGCAGAAAACTCCCAGTGAAGCGGTCATTGATTTTTTTATTTTTAATCCCTCTTTAGGATTTTCTTTTTGAGAAGAAAAAACGTTATTGAAAGTGTGCCATACAGCTTTGTCATGGTGATGGAGCCCTGCTGCTCACTGTCAGTGTAAGAGATGTCTGCTGGGCCAGCGGACATCTTTAATTACGGAGAGCGGAATACCCAAGGAATGATGATCATAATGTACTCCATCATACTGATGGAATATAATCCATCCACTGCACTCTAATTCAGCCCATGTTATCTAGTAGGGGTCCAAGCCCTCTTTTGTGTGTAGAATTAAGGGCACATCAGTGTGATGCATTAACTTGCAGTGGTTTACTAAACTGCAGTGCTTTCAATAGTAGTCCACAACCCTGACGCGTGTTTTGCCATTTTAGGCTTAATGCATGCAGTCAAATGAGGCCCTGTAGTCTACTAACCACACATTTGGATGCTGTCACAACATTTCTATGAACTCTTTAACCAAGACAACCATATCCAAACCCCTCTACCAGAAAAATGTATATGCAAAACCCGAAATAAATTAAGTGATAGGAGTGTGGACTAACAACTAGACCATTTTTACACAAATATATTGTTTTACTTTTCTTTTATCGTGAAGTAGATGTATGTCTGTCTGTAACCAGCATTGTGTACATACTTCGGTGAACAAAGAGGGCGGCGAGCAATCTTAGCCGGCAGCTTGAACATGTTAACATTTTTAAATGTTTACCTAATTTATCTACTTAGGGTTAATGTTTCCTCATTTGCCATATGCAATGAACCAGAATTAGCTTGTTTATTAATGAATATAAGATTATCACTATCTGTACAAAAATGTGAGCTATTACGTGAAGCCCAGTCAGAAGTAGAGATAGCACATTAATGAATATTATATTTTTGAGACTACCCATCATTACCATTCTATTCAGGTACTGAGGGACCTCAAATTCAGATCTTGTACTGCTGCCACAATATTACGTTGAGCAACAATTTGGAACTCTGTTATCCCGCAGAGTCGTTGCCTTATCAAATTTCAAATTATAATATAATTTAGCACAATATCCATTTTAGATTCCCTTACTATCCTTGAATGGGTTGAGGAAATGCTTCTCATGTTGAATGCTGAAATTATGAGAAAATAATGGAGTTTGGGATTGTCGACTCAATGTCTCATGGAAGGAGGAAGGCAAGGTGGAGTATAGTGCTAATATTCCAGTTGAGTGCATTGTTAGCGTTTACAGTATATTGCCGGTAAAAACGTGTCAATTTCCATTGGGAAAATTCATGTACTCTACTACGCTTTTTCCTTAATTTGCCTTGGTCCCCTCTACAGAAACCACCTTTGATCGTTTATAGTACATCTCACTGAGTGATATCAATTTTCTTATTTGATATGGTGCCAGCATCATATTGTAAATGTATGGTACCTCTTTTGGTTACAGCTGTTGGACATAAATGACTGGAGCATTTACCTAGTGCTTGTTCCATCTCAGACCAGTAGATTTGCATTGAAACATTTTGCCCGGGTACCCATATGAAAAAGTTACCCAGTAAGTTTGTCTTCCCTGGGATAGGAAAAATATGTTTAAGACCACAGAGGTGAGACGGTGCTAGGTACCAGGCCCATGCCTAGAAGTTGTCATAACAATAATGGCTCAGTCCCTGCAAGTCACCAAATCTTGAACCAAAAATGAGATTAGTGCCAAATGTGGGAGTGATTTTGATTTCTTATTGGAAGAATTATTTGAAAGAGTAAAAAAAAAAAATCAGATGGGAAGCACCAAATACATTTACGTTTCTTTTTCAAAGACTTAGTCAAAGTTACTTTGAACTTGTTTAATAATAATATTGAGCCAATATTGGACACTGAATAAAAGTAGAGTATTCTCGTAACATACCCACACTTGTTGGGTGCATTTTGTGTATCTGTAAATCTCCACAAGAGTGCCCTCCATGATGGGGCTTAAATTACAAAGTTTTCCTGAGGTAACTCTAAGTTAGGCCTAACTTACGTGTGTGCAGTTTATACCTTAAGTGCAAAGTCTTACACAGGTGCAACTACATGCAATACACTCTTGCCTATTCCAAAGTTTCGTAAGTAGACCGTGCAGTTGTAGTGTTAAAGTTTAGTTACACTAGTGCACATTCCTAAAGATTTGTTGAGTGATCGGGGAAATCCCACGAAGTGCTGCTTGCAAACTGCTTTAAAACGGTTAAATGACAGAGGCACGCATGCCTAAACCACACATGCCTCAACAACGCAGTCAGAAAAAGGAATGCATCTGAACAATTTTGTGGTAAAGGCATGACTGGTAAAGAGATGTGTGGTAAAGATCACGCCCCAGCCCGCCCATCCTCATCCCTAAAAACTACCCCCTGAGCCCTAAAAACTACTCTGAGCCCTAAAAACTACTTTGAACCCCCCTTGAGCTCTGAACACTACCACAACCCCTTGATCCCAAAACACTACCCGAACCTCCTGAGCCCTAAAAACTTCTCCGACGCCCACCCACTGAGCCCTAAAAACGACCTTGATCCCCCCACGCCCTAAAAACGACCTCCCCAATCGTTAAAAAAGACCACCCCCCAAAATACGGCCCCAGCCCCACTTACTGGACCGCGTCCTCTCCCAATCCTTCCTCTTCCTGTGCCCGCCCATCCCAGCATCAAGGGTGCTTCCGCTTGCGGGGAAACCACCCTGCGCTTCCTGTCTCTTTATATGACTCTTGCAAGTTACTTTTCATCCCTGTTTACCGCCTTCGTCATTCTT
Organism: Triturus cristatus; assembly: GCF_964204655.1. Classification (NCBI taxonomy): domain Eukaryota; kingdom Metazoa; phylum Chordata; class Amphibia; order Caudata; family Salamandridae; genus Triturus; species Triturus cristatus. Next base: position 1,059,743,127 of record NC_140593.1, on the reverse strand, counting down.
TTTCTATCTTTCCTGTCCTAATATCTCTTTCTCAGGGTTTAAGTATGCTGATAAATAAGTAGTCTTGGGCCCTACAAATGAGTGCCTTCCACAGTCCATGTCCATTAGAGGCTTTGCGCTTATCAGTATATAATTAATTACTGAAGTAAATCACCTATTTTTTTTGTTTAATGCTACTCCCACTACTTTTCAGTAATGTAAAAACCGCAGAACGACCCTTCATCAGGTGTCAAAGTTCGTCACATACTAATCTCTTTAATTTTATGGAGAGGTTGAAGCGACTGTAGACAGCACGTGAAGATGAAACACATTTGCTGAGCATCCTTCCAGGGCTGATGACATCCCTGTACCTGTTCTGTATCATCTCATAGCACCAGAACTGAGAACATTGCCCATGCAATAGCCAACTATGTTCAAGAGTAACAATAAAGGCAAAAAATAATATATGGCATAAAGTACACCTGCCGCACATTATAAGGGTATTGCAAGTCATTGAGGAGTGCTGTGGGAATATGGGGGAACAAGGCCGAAGTTTGAGTTCCTTTGTAAGGTCAGGGAACTGCGAGTTGGCTTGCACTATGCTTTCAATGATCGACAGAGGGCATTTTATTTCTTACAGTACATGGTCACACCATTATCCTTCAAAAACTGATTAATTCCTTGGTTTCTGCCTATTTCATGTTTGTTGTAGATCAGAATAAAAGCATAATCTCTACTGTGAATTTAAACATGCCAAAAATCAGCTGGTGATCCTTTCAAAAATATATTACAATCAGTTTAATGTAACTCAGGTTAAAAATGCTGTGAGTGAGATCGTGCAGAAACATCCAGAGATTCTGTGTTTCATGTAGTGACCTATAGCGTGGGAAAAAGTAAACATGTTGCCATAAATATATCCTTTCCGCTGATGACTTTTTTCTTTTTGAAACATATCAGAAGAATTGAAAGCCAGTTTCTGGATTTCCTTGTTTAAACTGCAGCTGTAATTGTGTTCTGTGTCATCCCATTAACCCTGGGTGCTGGCACGCATTGTGATATCAGAACTCAACAGTTATAAATGATTACAGTTGAGCAGCGACGTCATTTCTTTATTACATTAAGATGTCAGTAATTGAGCCATTAAACGTTTCATAAAAACAGCAAATGATTGTTATTATTTTGAGGTGATGAGTCTGGTTGGAAGGCAGGGAACCTTTCTCCGAAGCACTGATGTGGCGTGCTGTGCCTCTGCCGATGAAGCTGTGCCATTTCCATTATATGCAAAGCCGGCCTTCATTTTACTAGGAAAACCTGTCCGTGCCAGCCTCGTGCCACGAGTCTCGCGTCTACTATAGAAACTGCAATTGCTTTGCATAAACTCTTTTAAGAGCTGTCCATTTGTATTTGTTATTTGAGAGATATTTTGAGGTATGTCAGAGTTCCTCCTGCTTCCTGCCTGTTGGTTGGTGGTGTGGTGTGTTGTGTTGTTGCTATTGACAACGCAGGCAGCCGCGCTCACCTCCGACAACAGAAGCGAAGAGCGCCAGAACTGCAGCCTGGCCACTGTGTTCGTAGCATTTGTTTTCCCCTCGGCAGGTGCGTGTTGAATATATTTCTCGTGATTTTAGCATCAGAACACGGGCTGAGGAAGCCCACGGACAACATTTCAGGGGACTAATTATCAGCAGCACAGCAGCAGCTGAGAGGCGACCCCTAGCATGAATTTCAATGTCTCCTCTAGTGTGCTGGCAAAGATGCTCTGTTGTCATCTGTAGTTTTATGAAACACAGGCAGGCTCCAGGTTTGTGAGTTAGGTTTAAATATACAAAAATAATCCTTCAAAATAGTGACCTTATTTGTTGAATTTGGCTCTGGGGGATGGGGTACCCAGGACCTATTAAGCCGGGGGGGGGGGGGCGGGGGGGCAGGGGGGGCTGTATGCCCCCTCCTCCTAATATATATGGGGGATGGGGTCCTGGGGCTTAAAGGCCAACCCTATGCTGTGTCACCGAAGGCTGTCCATGGTGTGGGGTTGGCTGCCTGCGGGGTTGACCAAAGAGCCTGACCACAGGCCCTGTGGCTAACCCCCCACAGCACACAAGGCTCTTCAAGGCGTGGGGTTGGCTGCCTTTGGGGGGGGGGTCAATCCTGTGCGCAGCGAGGGGGTTGGGTTTACATATGGTAATTACATGTAACTTTACGTTAAAAAACAAAACTGGAAATCCACGTAAAAAAACAAAAGTTAAAGTACTTTATATTCTGATGGATACATCTGCCAGTGGATTCCTCACCTTGTGAATATCCCCTGCGCCAGCATTCCACTGAACTTTTCTTTCCCAGCACTCCGCGTCGATGTGGGCGACGTCACAATGCGCCGGCTCCGCTCGCGACTCCGATCGACGTCACCGGAGCCATAAGAAGCCCACGTCGGCGTGATGACGTCAGTTCCCTTTTTTCCGCGCCTTCGACGCGCATCGTTTTTTTTCCAGTGCTCGTTGGCTACTTTGTAGTTTAGCCGTGTTAGTCTGTTAATTCAAGTATGTCTTCGACTAGAAAGTCGGGATTTAAGCCCTGTAGGGAATGTGGAGGTCTAATGTCGATGACGGATCCACACCAGAACTGTTTATGGTGCCTCTCTTCGGAACATGTTATGGAGGAGTGCGGATGCTGTAGAAGCATGAACCCGAAGGCACTCAAGGAGAGGAAGACTAAGCTCTTCATGAAGAGGATCGGTGAGGAGAAGAGAGGAAGGAAAAAGGAGAAGTCGTAGAGGGTGTCATCGACTTCGAAGTCATCGAGGTCGAAGAAGCACCACAAGAAGAGGAAACATTCTTCTCGACGTCGGTCCTCGAGGTCCAGGAAGTCGAGGTCGGCTTCGCCCCTTCGACGCCGGAGCAAATGCTTGTCTCCTTCTCCTTCACCTTTGAAGTCACCGAGGTGTTCTCCTTCGAAGAAGCAGACTCCAGTGCAGTCCCCGACGAGGTCATCGGATCCGTCTAAGGAGTCGACTCCGGTTCGAGTGGAGTCGTATGCTTCCATACATGAAGATGAGCAGGAGGAGTCTGTTCCGGTGCTTGAAGAGTCTGAGGCTCCGGTTGAAGATACTGCAGAGCCGACGCCGGTGACTCCACAAGGGGATACAGGGTGTAGGAAGGTGGATATCTGACTATGGTTACCCCCAACTTTTTGCCTAGTGTCTAGCTGGTTTTTCGACTTAGTTGGCCTGAGATCCTGCCATTCAGGGTCTCAGGCTGTCTGCTCTCTCTGTAAAATGGACTCCATGTACCCTAGGTACATAACCAATTGGTAAGGATCACCTTATTGGACCCTGTACAGTGTACCCTAGGTACCCAGGGCATAGGTGTACCCTAGGCCTCCCAGGGGCTGCAGCATGTATTATGCCACCCCTGGTCTGGCCTTCCAATCAGACACAACTGGCTGATCACTCAGCTGGGGCAAGGTCGTGTAATCACCCCTTGCTTAGATATAGTATGCCTATATCTACCCTTATATATAGACACATGTGTACCTATCAGTCACTCCTATGGCAGGCCTTAACAATCCTGGAGGCAGAGTGCTTGGTAACATGTGAGATGGTGCTCTAGCATGAGCTGAGCCTGTCTGCAGCTTTCGGAACCATGTCCTTATAGCTGTTCTATGATATAGCCTACCATATACTCTTAAAGTGCCCTATAATCTTAGACGGTTATGGTAACTATGGTTTGGCTTTATCAAAACATGTCGTGTAAGGTGTCTACCACTAGGGAATAATACCCCCATGCCATTTCTGGACATGAGAATATTATTCCCCCCTTCTAGAGGGAAAGACATGTTAAAATCATACTTCAACTGTTAGCCTCTGACCAAAGCCTCAGCATCACAAAATGGATGCTGCTGCCACGACACAAGTCTGACCTCCTGCAGCTGGGAGTGATCCCAGCCAGGGAGGCCTGGACAATAGGTTTCCTGCTTGGGGAGGTGCTAGCACCTCCCCAGACAGCCTTTAGTGTATTGGGGCAGGGTGGGCTGAAAGGAATGAGACATGCCTGGGGCACACAAGGTGTTCCTTGCATAGTCCAGTTCAAACCGGCGCTGGGGCACTCCAGCCCCAGCTCTGGCGCGAAACTGGACAAAGGGAAGTGGGTGTAACCACCCCCTCCCAGGTCCCACCCATAAGGCGTGACCTAGCAGGTATCCCAGCCCCCCAGATTAGTATAAGAGTGGGAGTTGGGCCTCAAGACTTTAGATTATCCTGAACCTGCAAAACTGAACAGAAACTCTGGACCTTCGACATTCGACGAAAGAAGAAGACTGAAGAATCTCCCTTGTAGCCAAGGAGTGGCTACCCTGTGCAAACAGGCACCATCAAGAGACTACCCTTTGCTTTGCGACCGTTCTACGAGGAACCGACTGCAGAGCCCGACCAGAGCCTTGACTTCCAGACTTCTCCGACCCTCATCCACATCTGCAGCAGAGCTGAGATCCGTGGAGGCGACGAGCGACGTGGGACCGGCTACCTGGGAAAAGTGGCTAGTAACTTACAGCGCAGCTTCTGAGGTACCCTCGAAGTTGTGCACCGGGGATTGAGAAGCCCCAACCCCAAGCACCATCTGCACCGAAGATCAGCCCCCCACACTCCACGAGTCCTGCGTGGGGCCCTTCAGCATTTTCCTGCTTGCCGCGTCTGTCCGGTTGCTTGCCCGCTGGCTAGTGGCCTTTGTGACGACGCTCCCTGAAATCTTCTGCGCTGGTTTGGCTCCTCCAGACTGGCTCCCGCTTCTCTGCAAAGAAGAAGCACCCCAGACCTTCCTGGTCTGCACCAGAAGCAAGTCCTTTGTTCTTCGTGGGTTCCGCTTGCCAAGGCTTGGTGAGTCCTAGTCCAACTTCGACGCCGCCGACAGCAAGAGCCTTCGTGGGACAGCTCGCCTCCTGGTCCTGGTCGTCCTCGACGCTTCCTGGTCCTCCTGGCTGCAGCGACAAGCTTCACCTTCACCTGCAATCTTCACGACATCGCCTGGTTCCTTCCTGGTTCCACGTGGTCACTGGCTAGTGACCTTGACTCTGTCCCTTCTGCTTGCAGGTTTCTTCTCTTCTTGATCCCAGCCTTGGGATCCACCGGACACTCTTCACTGACTGCCTGTCAGCATCTTTCTTCAGGCATCCATAGGAGTCGACGACGAAAACGACGCATCTTCACCCCTATGCACCCGCAGCCTGTGGGCTAGGTAACTTGGGTACTCCGGTGCTCATCAGGATAGTGACTATCCTAGTGTCTAGTTTTCAAGTCTCAACTTCCTAGCTACTCCGGAAGTGTCCTAAATCTATCTATTTCTAAACTGTAATATTGCTATTGACTTTTACGCATTACGCGTGAGTGTTTCCACTCTGCACACGAATCCCGTGGGCCTCCCACTTCCTAACTAACGCTAGTGTAGTGTAGCCCCAGCGATTCCCTAGGCCTAGGCCTATTCTATTTCCGTGACAGTGGTTCTTATCCCACTTACTTAGTATATGGTTTGCGTGGCCCCTAGGGCCTAACTGTATTACTTACCTGTGTGACTTAATGTATGCATAAATAAGACTGTGTTGTACTTACCTCTAATCTCATAAAGAGTGCTGAGGGTTTGCTTAGAATAAATACACTTTATTTTATATATATATCTGTTGTGGTGTCCTTTCATTTGGTATTCAAGGGATTATATATGGTATCACAGCTGGCTTCACATGCCATTCAGAGTTTAGCCTAAGACTGCTCTTGTCCATGCTACCACTAGGATAGCTGGTCTATAAGGTTGACTTTACAACCAATCACCATAAGGGTATTTGGACTGATATAAGGTGTACACTAGAACTAGTGACATCATACATCAGGCCAACTTCTCACACAGGGCCTGTTCCTTTTCCTCAGTTCCTGGCTCCAGGTACAGATTCTACCAGTTTCTTAAATGCTATGTATGGCATTTTTAATAGGGCAGCCTACCCATCCGGAGCACCAACTGGTCCCGTGGGTCCGATGGCATTTACACTAGGGGTGCCGCAGCAGTATGCTCAGGCTCCCTTTATGCCCTTTATGCCGATGGCGCCATCTTGGCAGTTTCCGGCGCCGTCTGGGGATCCGATTCGACCTCGGAAGGTACCAGCGGACTTCGGAGCCTTCCTCGACGCCGACTCCATCGGCGCCGCGTCCGGCGCCGCCGACTCCACCTTTGGCGCCGCCGACTCCGGTACCTTTGGCTCCTCCGACGCCGCGTACGACGTCGTCGACGCCGGCTCCCCAGATCCGGTCAAGGAGGGAGGCCCAGAGGGTGTTGGAGGAAAAGAGATATCGGATAGATGTGGAAGAAGGTGAGGTTGAGTCTTCCTCAGATGATTTTGAAGGCATTGATGAAGCTAGTGGATTGGATACAACCCCAGAGTGGGAGCATGCATCTGCCAGGTCTTCTCCACCTCAGGAATTGGCTCCCTATCATGTAGTGATCAAAAAGGCGGCAGAACTTTTGGATTTGCAGCTGCCTTCTGTGGAGTACAAATCCAACTTGCTTACAGAAGTGTTGCATTCTCCAACTTCAACATCAGAGCCTTTGTTGCCTTTCAATGAGGCCATCTTGGAGCCGGTCTTGGAGGTATGGAAGAAACCCCTTTCATCACCGGCGGTGTGTAGGCAGGTGGCAAGAAGGTACAAGGTTGCACCAGGGGATCCTAACTTCTTGTCAACTCATCCATCTCCGGACAGCTTGGTTGTGCAGGCTTCATGTTCCAAGCATGCTTCGGGTGCCTTCCCTCAAGTCTCCAGCTGACAGGGAATCTAAAAAGGTTGATCAGGCAGCCAAGAAGACCTTTTCTACTGGAAGTATGGCGTTAAAATCAACTAATGCTACATGCCTGTTGGGGCCTTATGTGCATGCGCTAATGGACTCCATTAAGTCTTTGGCCCCTAAGTTGCCTGAGGGGGATAAGTCGTCCTTTTTGGAGGTTGTGGCGGACACTCAGGCGGCTGCCAGGGAAGTTATCCAATCAGGGTTGGATACTGCGGACTCTGTGGCAAGGATCATGGGGTCGTCTGTTGCTGCAAGGAGGCAGGCTTGGCTCCGTACCTCTGGGTTCTCAGCTGATGTGCAAGCTACGCTGGTTGATCTGCCATTCGACGGACAGAAGCTGTTTGGGGAAAAGGCAGACTCTGCCCTTCAGCGATTTAAGGACAGCAGGTTGACTGCGAAATCCTTGGGACTGCAAGCTCCTGCTAGGGGTTCGTCTTTTCGAAAATTTAGGGGTTTTGGAAGATCGTCTTTTCGCTCTTACCGGCAGCCCCAACAGCAGCAGCAACAACAGTAGCAGAATCCCCTCTATAAGTCCTATAGAGGGAGACAAAGGGGTCGGAGAGGTTCTGGGCGCAACCCCTCTTCTTCCTCTTCCTCTTCTGCTCCCAATGAAGCTTCAGGGAAGCAGCCCTAGATCCCCCATCCCGGATCATGTAAGACCTGTGGGGGGTCGGGTGTCCTACTTTCTACGGGGTTGGAAATCTGTTACAACAGACCTTTGGGTTTTGAACCTCATAGAGACTGGGTACGCTCTTCCCTTTCGGGAGTTTCCTCCCCCTTACCTTCCTTGCCAAGGTTATTGCTCGGAAGACCATCTGCTTCTCCTGCAGAAAGAAGTTCTAGCCTTGCTTCAGAAGGGTGCAATAGAGGTGGTTCCAGAGCAGGAAAGGGGTCAGGGATACTACTCCCGGTATTTCCTGATTCCCAAAAAGGACGGCAGATTGCGTCCAATCCTGGACCTCAGAATCTTGAATTTTTACCTGAAGCAGGAGAAATTCAAGATGCTGACCCTTGCGCAGGTTCTTCAGGCGTTGCAGCAAGGAGACTGGATGGTGTCGCTCGACTTGCAGGACGCGTACTTTCATGTCCCAATCCTGAAGTCGCACAGGAAATATCGCCGTTTTACGGTTGGGTCGCAACACTACCAGTTTGTGGTCCTCCCGTTTGGTCTTACTTCCGCACCTCGGGTCTTCACGAAGGTGATGGCAGTGGTGGCTGCTCATCTTAGGAGGTCGGGGATTCCAGTTTTCCCCTACCTGGACGACTGGCTTCTGAAGGCAGAGTCCCCAGAGATGGTGCAGTGTCATCTGCAGGTAACATCTCAGCTGTTATTCGACTTGGGTTTTTCGATCAATGTGCCCAAATCTCACCTGGTGCCCTCTCAACGCAACCTGTTCATAGGGGCGGTACTGGACACTACTGTGTGTCGACCATTCCCTCCTCCTCAAAGGATTCTCGACATTCAGGAGATGGTCCCTTTATTCCACAATGGAGCGGTTGTTCCAGTTCTGAAGGTCCTTCGCCTGCTTGGTCTGTTCGCTTCCTGCATTCTGTTGGCCAACCATGCACGCTGGCACATGAGGGCGCTCCAGTGGTGCCTCCGCAAGCAGTGGTATCAGCACAACGGAGATCTCGGGGAGTCGATCAAGATCTCCAGAGAAGCTGCAGCGGATCTGTCTTGGTGGAGCGTGGAGGGCAATCTGTCTCAAGGAAAGCCCTTCCATCTACCTCCATCGGTGGCCACAGTGATAACGGATGCATCCACTTTAGGGTGGGGTGCGCATCTGGGGGATCTGGAGATCAAGGGTCTTTGGTCTCCAGAGGAAAGGTTGCTTCACGTCAACCTTCTGGAATTGCGGGCGATTCGTTTGGCGCTCAAGGCCTTCCTCCCTTCCCTTCGCGGTCAGTCGATTCAAGTCCTGACAGACAACACGACCGCGATGTGGTATGTCAACAAGCAGGGAGGAGTGGGGTCTCTTTGTCTTTGCAGGGAGGCTTTACGTCTATGGTCCTGGACGTGGAGTGCTGGGAAAGAAAAGTTCCATGGAATGCTGGCGCAGGGGATATTCACAAGGTGAGGAATCCACAGGCAGATACTGTATCCACCAGAAAAAGCGTTACCGAAGGTAAGTAACTTGTTCGTTAGGTGAAGTGTTCAGTAACAACATAAAGTTGTAAACTCTAAAAACCACAGAAATTCACCAGTTACAGTTATCACAAGTAACTGTAACTCGTGTCCTAAGGTAACATAACTTGCGCCCTCACCATGCATTGCTAATTTCCCCACATATTTCATCACTTATAACATCGTCTATGACATCATTGATAATATCACTACAACATTTGCAATGAAATTATTGATGAGAAAACTGTGCATGGCGGGGGCAAAAATTATAGCTACCTTTGGACACATGCACACAGACCAGAGATCGAAGCCCCTTCATCAACAAACAAACACACAACGCATACAGGAACACACACAGAGTTGGGCACAAAGCATCTGCAGTTATATATGGACATACAGGGACATGGAGACTAGGACGGACAAACTGACGGATGTACAGATCTCCTTGTATTGAGTCTTTTGCCCCTCTGGAGAGGAGATCAATTATGATGGTGTCTTCTCTGAGGAAGGATGGCTTCTGGGCAACTGACTGCTTCATTTGGCATGACCATCCATTGGTAGAAGTGCAGTATAAAAAAAGTAGCGGAACTCTGAGCAAAAAGTAATCAGAGGGATGTGTGGCATGGGGTGGGTACTTGCAATGCTTTAACTGGGCCGGGTCCTGCCTGGTGCTCAGCACCGGCAGTTCTTAAAAAGCAGGTGCTGAGACGGGTCCCTATCGGGCTCTCCATTTTTGCCCTCACCCTGAGGGTGAAAAATATCTTAACTCTCTTCACTGCCTCTGATGTAACTTCAAAGAGACTCATTATAGTTCTTTCACTGTCTCACTTCAGAACTGAAGCATTTTCCCTATTTTATACAACAAATCCATAGTTGTTGCTTATTTATTTTATGCAACTAACCACCTTTTACAAAGACAATAGTCCTGGCTTGTTGTTAGTATAATGTTACTTTTTTATCATATATCTAAATGCAGTGATAGAAACAGCAAAATATCAGTCGGGCGGCACACTCTGCTAAGCACAGACTTTTTGTTTATGTGTTTTAAGCCACGCCCTTAATTACAGAGACACCCTATTTTTTTTATCCCACTTAAAGCCCTGGGTACTTGGTACAGTTACTGTGCCTGTCAGACGGCCACAGTAGGTTCTGAGGAAGGTTTTTTTACTAGTAACTCTGACTGCTACCTCGTGGGATTACTGATTTACCGGAGATCTGAGCGGTCACTGGGGATTGCTGAGTGATGGGGCACACTTCTGGGCCAGCAGGAGGCTAAAAGAGTAAAAAACTGATTTTAAAAAGTTCCTTTATTTAAAAAAGACATGGTATGGTACGAAAAAAGCAACAGTAAGGCTTGGGACTTCAGGGAGACTGAGAAGATTAAACTTGTGGTCAATGAATTACATTAGTTCAGAAAGTACCTTTATAAGTCCAATAGTGCTGTGAAAGCAGATGATACTGTGAAGACCATTTGTGGCCCAAATTATATGAAAACGCATTAAATGGGCAGACTAGTGGCTTTTTTCCTGTCAAGCAGGAATAATATGAACCACTTGCCAGCTGATGTACTGGCACATGGGAAATAAACCAAAACTTATTTTCTCTTAATATTATTAAATGTTCCACTTGCTTATCATCTTATTTCGTGCTGGGAGCACATAAAAGACACATTAACTTACCTTTTAAGACCCATGATGTTGACAATTTTGTTGTATTTTTTTTTATTTACTCTGAAATTTACCACAAGATTTTTTGGCATGATGCAACACAATTCATGGCAAAGAGACAAAATGCACACTTTGTTTTGGTATCTCATTTTGGTGACTATCAAACGTTTTAATTAGCCGATGTTGCAAGCAGTGGGTTTTTTGGGAGACATAGCTCGAAGCGGTTGAGTGCTTTCGAAGGGTTGAGTTGTTATAATTGGCAATGAAATATATGAATCTGTTTGCAGCTAGGACATCACAGCAAATGCTCACCTTTGAGACGGTATCTCAGCAACCACCAACAGTGAAAACACCTGGAATTGACGTGCTCTTCGTGGCTTGTCTAGCCTCCATTCAACACACTGCTCCTCCTGTGACCAAGTTGCAATCTCCTCGACGACTGTGGTAGAGATCACCAGTACCAGTAGCACTCACCTCTCTCAGGGTAATTCATGTACGGGATCCAACACATGAATGCAGGGCTACTGACATATACAGGGCAGTGCGTGGTGGTGACAACAGGGAGCACGACTCCCTTCATCAGTGTCCCGCCACGCCTCCCCAGCACCAAGTGTCCTTTGTGCTCCACTGCCCGTTTTATTTTCATATGGTGTTTACAGGGCCGGACTGGGAACCAAAACTGGCCCTGGAAATGTGCTCGGCCAGCCCCCGTGACTTGGGGGTGCCGCCGAGCTCTTTGCCAGGGCCGGTTTTCGGCCGATTTTGTTACAGGGCTATGCCGCAAAATTGGCCCTGTAACAAAAACGGCCCCCAGGGGCCCAAAACCGGCCCCCACCCGTGCGGCGCACCGGGGGATTGCCCGGTGCCCGCACGGGCAGTCCAGCCCTGGGTGTTTACATGAAATAATTGCTTAAGATAGTTCTGACTTTTATCCTACTGTAGTCAACTGCCTAACCCCATCCTTGTATTTTGCCTATGCCTATACTGTACACAACGTGTTTATCCCTGTAAAGCGCTCTGATACCCTAACGGGTCATGTTCGCGCTATATAAAACCTCAAATAAATAAATAAAAATGCAAAGACATTGAGAGTAAGAGATGAAAGGGGAGAGGAAAAGGGAGAGAAAAGTTGACAGAGCTAGAGATGAAAAACAGAACGAAAAAGAGAAAATCAAAAGTTAAAGAAATTAGCAGAAAAATCAAGACAAAATAAATATACATTAGAACATGGATTCCAGAGAAACAACCACCAGAACTTGAAACAACGAACAGGCTCTCCATGTTACAGCATAACTAAGAGGTGAATGAGATTCATCGGCGGGATAGAGCACCACGGCATAGACCTAAACCGCCTGACCTTTTATAGGTTTGAATTATTTCATATGAATACATGGAACGCAGCTAATTAATCAGCCGAGATTCGGAAACTGTTCTTATGTTTGTCTCTCAGGACGTGGCTGTAACGCTTTCCCAATTATGAAGGACTCAATGAAGAAAATTCAGTAGTTCTCACCACCATTAGTACATGCTTTTTTTTTGCAAAAAGAAAACTCAGCACAGGAGCATTTCTGTTGATAGACCTGGGGCTCCAAAACACTTATGCTTGCTAGGATGATGGCTGTGATTAGCAGAGAATAACAGGCAATGCACAGAATAACAGGCAATGCACCTGGCCCTCATGGAGGCCAATCAAGGTAATTGCAGGTCACAGACCACGGGAACAAAATGTAATTTCCAATTAGCGGCACACAAGCACCCATGTGCCGAAGCACATTATATTAATTAAAATAATAGAAATGAACTCCTGTCCGTCACATTTCCTCTGAGATTATTTTTTTTTACTCCGTAATAGTTTGAAAAACGTTGGGAAGTAAGTCTTGGTTTTATGAAAAATCAGATTGATCGAACCGGAGTATTTAATGAAAGTATTAGTCAGTGGACCTAAGGTTGTGAGCAGTGGATGGAACAGTATTTACTATTCTGATGCAGATACAATACCACCTAGAGCTAGAGCAATCAGTGCTTAACTTGAGCCGGTGGTTTTCGGTGCTCAGCACCGGCTCTTAATTGTCAACACCGGCATTTATGACAGCTGCCACATGGTAGCGTTGTTTGTGTAATTTAAAGATGAGCAGAACAGCAGTTGTTTATTAGTTCATGATACATTAAACACAACTAATACCTGCCTCCCAAGCCGTTCTAATAGCTTTGGGGGCCTCAAACAGTCGCAATTGTCAAACTTGAAGTCCTGTGATGGTTAGTAGTTACGTAGGTATGTTATTGGGAATGCTGGTAGGGCCAATGGGTGGTGCAGGCTTTGGTGGCCTCCTGACAGGGCCGTGGCACTTATTATTTTTTAACAATTTAAGCACTGACGGTAATAGCAAAAGGATTAAATAAATTTCAAAATGGGCCACATGCTTGTCAAAGTGAGGCCTCATCCTGATCTCGATTTTCAGCAGCAGGATTGGTTAGATTAATTGGGCAAGAAATTAATGTCTGATTGTTCTATTGATAGGGATTCGAAATAACAGAACATTGACTAATGTTGCTGCCAACTACCATACTTTATGGGTTCTAGAGTAGCCAAAAAGCGCTTCACCACCCCATCAGGGGTAGCAAGCTCTATATAAATGCAAACCTCTTTCCCTCTTCTATCCCACCGCTAGCTACCCTTCTCTATCCAAATAACTGAATACCATATCCACCACTCAAATTACTTTCATATTTCACAAAATTAATTTTCAACACTAAACCTTTATGGGTTCAGGAGTAGCGTGCTACTCGCCAAAAAAGCGCTTCAACACCCCATCAGGGGTAACAAGCGCTATATAAATGCAAACTTTTTTCCCCTCTTCTATCCTTCTGCTATCCTTCTGAATCCAAATAACTGACTAACCTATCCACCACTCAAATTACTTTCATATTTCACTATACTAATTCAACACTAATCCTTTATGGGTTCCGGAGTAGCGTTCTACTTGCCGAAAAAGCGCTTTGACGCCTCGTATGGGGTAGTAAGCGCTATATAAATGCAATTACAATACAATGCAATAGGTTTAAGGGGAGGAGCCTGTGTATCTTTCCAGTGATGGCGTCAGGCAGATACCATTGGATCAGACTGTGCAGTATTTTTTTTTTTTAAGTACATTTTATTAGCATTTCAACCGTAAACATATTACATTCTGAACAATAAGTACATTGCATGTTATAAGACACATTTTCGGAGTCAGTATTATACAAAAAAGCATGTGCTGGACCATAAATATCAGTCCTCTAGCATCCCATAACAGCGTGCATTCCCAGCGGCTGTGTCTGTAACTTTATACAGCGGCTAATAAGACTTCAGCAGAAATTGAACAGTAACCAACCCCCCCCCCCCCCCCCCCTTCATTCGAAGCAATACCAATCCATTCTTTTTTGTGACTACCACTGTTCCAACATGATATGTTCTTTATTCAGGTGTCGGGGTGTGTCTGTCCGGGTTTCCACCGGAATTATCCCTTTGGGTGCCAGCCCTGTCAGGAGTGTGCTGTGTAGGGTGTTCTTGATTATCCTGCAAGTCCGTTATCATGGACACCCAAGCTAATCTATTATCCTCTGCTTTTTCGTCTGTCCTTACGAATCGCATCTGTACCAACTCCGCCGTCGGCCATTCATTTATATCTCGTAGCCAGTCTGAATGTTTCGGGGGTCTTGGGTGCATCCAGGCAATTACTACTCATCTTTTGGCCAACACCAGCCCCAGACTTACAAAGCGCCTGCTCGATTTTTTATTTTTAGGAGCTGGCAGTAGGCCCAGTAGCACCGTCGTAATATCCTGTGTAATAGTCCAGTCCATGGCTCTCCCCAATCTTCCTAGGACTCCCTCCCAGTAAAACTGCAGTGTGGTGCAAGTTCAAATCATATGGATGAAATCCACCCCTTGTGTGTGACTTCTAGGGCAGAAGTCCTCCAGAGCGGGATATATTGTTTGTAACGTTTGTGGGGTTAAATATAGCTGATGTATGGCATTGTAATGAAGTAATTTAAAGCAAGCATTTGTGCTAATTTTACGTACCCCCCCCCCATGTATCTTTCGCCACTCTGCCTCCGTTAGGGGCTCTCCCAGGGCATTGTCCCATTTCTGCTGAAGTCGCAGTGGCTCTCTGGGAAGATCATATCTTAAGGCTCTATACAAGTGAGAAACCAATCGACCCGTATCATTTCTAGCATAGTTTTGGCTCATCTGTAAAAGTCTGCCATAGCTCTCGTGCGACCCTCGATTTTTTGGCATATTGTAGAAATTGGCCCAGACCTAGGTCAAATTCGATTTGTGCCTCTTCACGGGTCAGGAAGCGGCCATTAATATACAGGTCCCCCATGAGTAGATAGCCCCCCTCCCTTCAACGACTAACCAACATAGAGTCTGCTATCGCTGCAAATGGATGGATCACCCATAAAGGCATGTCTGGTGCATACGGGGCATGTCGGACTATCCTACGTAAAGCCTGTTCCCAGACAGTTGCCACATGTCGTATTATATAGGGGTACTTATCAGGGATCGACGATCCCATCATTAATAATGCGGTCAGTGACTCTCTTCCATACGCTCCAGACAACAGATTTTTCTCCCAGTTATCTTCATCGTCCAACCAGTGAACTGCATATTGTAATTGAGACGCCATATAATACTTGTCAACCGCGGGACTTCTAAGCCACCTACCTCCCATGTCTTTTGTATTGTTGCTAATTGCACTCTTCTTTTTTTTCCCCACAGGAGAGTGCCGATTAGGGTTTCCAGGGTAATAAAACACAATCTCGGTATTACATTAAAAGAGTGCTGTAAGATATATAGACACCGTGGGAGAGTAATCATTTTAACAATTGCTATACGTCCCATTAGCGATAGTAGTAGGTCAGCCCAAAAGCGTACCAAGCCCCGCAGCCCCTCTAGGACACGCCCCATATTGGCTGCATGAAAGGTGTCCGCGGAGTAAGCCAGGCGTATTCCCAGATATCTTTCCCCTTCTGCGGCCCAAGGAAGGTCTATATTTGGTCGTAATTCCGGTTGGCTTGCGGCCATCCTACCCATCGGTATCACACTGGATTTGCCGGGATTAATACGCAACCCCGAAATGTTCCCAAATTGCCTCAGTTCACGTAGAAGCACCGGGATGGAGGTTCATGGTTGTCGCAGATATATCAGTGTATCATCTGCATATAGTGAAATGACATGGTTGGTGTTACCTAGTTGTATTCCCCAATTGTCCTTGACCGTTCGTATGCGAACTGCTAGTGGTTCCAGGGCGATCACGAAAAATAGGGGCGATAACAGGCATCCCTGTCTTGTTCCCCTGCGTAGTTTTATCTGTCTCGACACGGTCCTGCCCATCCGCACTCTGGCCGTTGGGGCTGCATAAAGCAGTTGTGCCCATTTAAGGTACTGCTCACCCTTCAGCACCTGCCACACGTAAGGCCACTCCACAGACTCGAATGCCTGCTCAATATCAAGGGATACTACCGCACTATCGGAGTCCGCTAGGCAAGGGGCATGCCAGACAAGTGCCAGCCGTTGTAAATTATATGTAGTATTCCGTCCAGAGATAAACCCCGCCTGGTCCGTGTGAATCAGACGTCTTATATAAGGGAGAAGGCAGTTAGCCATAATGCCACTCAATATCTTGGCATCTATAAATCTCAACAAAGATATGGGTCTGTAAGAGCTTGGCAAGTCAGGATCTTTATCCTTTTTGGGGATCATAGCTACTACGGCTTCGCTCATAGTGACCGGACAGAAGCCTCTCTGCAACGCTTCATTGTAAACTGCGAGCAGTATATCCGCTTATTGCGGCGCGCAACTCTAATAAAACTCTGCGGGGAGTCCGTCCGATCCCAGAATCTTCGCCAGCTTGAGGCACCTGATGGCCCCAATAACTTCCTTAGTGATTGGAGAGCCCAGCTCCTCCTGCTTGTCTTTGGTAACAGAAGGCAATTGTACTGCATCTAAATATCTGATAGAGACTACTAGCCGCAGATTCCTTAACGTAGAATTATCTCCAGGCGTGAGACTGGACCCAGTAAACGTTCTTGCCCAGCATCTCTGCGCGCCGGGGGCGGTACCACGCAACTCCGCCCCGACGTCTTCCGCGGGTGTGACGTCAGCGAGTTCACATAAGCCACACCCCGGCGCGCTGACGTCAGTTTTCTTCTTTTCCGCGTGCAACGCAGATCCGGATTGTGTTCCTGGTCTGTTTCAGGCCTTCCTTTTACGCTCATTTTCTTGAGAACAGTGTCCGAATGACTTCGGGCTTCAAGACGTGCTCGTCTTGTGCGCGCCAGGTGTTGGCGACGGACCTTCACCCCATCTTTATGTGGTGTTTGGGGGAGCACAACGACTCCACGGACTGCGAGGCTTGTCAGCAGATGAAGCCGAAGTCCCGGCGGGAGCGCCAGATGAAACTCCTCTCGGCCCGCATGTCCCAGTCGGCGGCGGCGCCGCATCCGTCCCCCGCGGAAGGCTTCAAAAAACGCCGCTTCCATCTCCGACATCGTCATTCTCCAAAGCTGCAAGGGCGTCGCTCACCTGTTGCAGGTTGTCCCCGAGGCCCAGTCCCCGGCCTGTGGGGGGTGTGGGTTCTCCGCCTGTTGTGCGGCCCTGCGCGTCGCCACCCTACCCGCTGTTCCCCGGCGCAGGTGCGACCAGAGCCCAGATGGAGGCCTATGCGGTGGCCTTGCAGGCCTCGTTGGCTCTTCCTTCTTCTACTCTTCTTCCTGGGATGTCTGCGGATCCCTTGCCCTGTGGGGGGATTTCTGCGGCGTTGCCGGCGGCCCCGGCATCGACCGGTTCGGCTCCAGGTTCTGGAGATGTGGTGCCGTCGGGGTGCGGCCCTCCGGGGTTCCCTCCTTCAGACCACGGCGCCTCGGCCTCGCTGCAAACCTGGCTCCGGCATCGACAGGTTCGGCTCCAGGTTCTGGAGATGTGGTGCCGTCGGGGTGCGGCCCTCCGGGGTTCCCTCTTTCGGACCACAGCGCCTTGGCCTCGCCGCAAACCCCCGCGGGGGTCCCTGTTGTGTCGCGGGTGGTTGCCGGGGCTCGAAGCTCGTCCTTCTTCTCCTCTTCTTCCTGGGATGTCTGCGGATCCCTTGCCCTGTGCGGGGATTTCTGCGGCATCGCCGGCGGCTCCGGCATCGACAGGTTCGGCTCCAGATTCTGGAGATGTGGTGCCGTCGGGGTGCGGCTCTCCGAGGTTCCCTCCTTCGGACCACGGCACCTCGGCCTCTCCGCAAACCCCCGCGGGGGTCCCTGTTGTGTCGCGGGTGGTTGCCGGGGCTCGAGGCTCGTCCTCGAGCCCTTCTCAGTCCTCTGGGCAGGCGGCAGCCTTGTCCGAGGCCGAGCTGACGCCGCTCAGGCGCTGGCGGCTGCTAGCCCTGGCGGTGCCACATGGGACGGCGTGTCCCCGGACCCCCCTCGTCTCTCCGCGCAGGCGGCTGCCTCGTCAGAGGTCGAGTCGAAGCCTTTTCAGTGCTGTTCCTTGGCCGCCCTGGCTCCGACCCTTCCCTGTTCTCCCGCGGCGCGCAGTGTTGCTGAGGTCGTTTCGGCGTCCCCTCCGGTCGACGTTGAACTGACGCCGGTGGCGGACTCTACGGTGCCGTGCCGTTTGTTTCATCCTTTCCGGAGACGGGTCGCCGCGTCGTGGCTTTCTCCCCGGCGTCTTCCAAGGACGGCTCCTTGCTGTCGCCGCGCCTGCAGTCTTCACCGGAGGCGCCGCCGGTTCCTCACTCATCGGTCGATCCTCCCCCATTCCGAGCTTGGCCTTTCCTTCCTCCGGTTGGGCTGGGTGATGGCCGCCTTAGCTTGCAGCCGTCGCCCACGGAGGAATTACTCCCCTCTCCGCGTTGTCCTATGGAGGCGAGTGCTGCCTTCGCCCGGGCTGTTTCCACGGCTGCAGGAATCTTGCGCATGGGTGATCCGGCTGCTCATTTCCCCGCGGATCATTTGCTGGAGGTTCTCCATCAGGACTCTGGTGGACGGGAGCTGCTTCTTCCCTTCGAAGCTTCGCTCCATAATTCTATTTTGGGGCCTGGGGGCGTCGCTTCTGCACCACCACCGTCCTGCTCCGCATGTTCCTGTCTATCTTTCCTTCCACCCTTCTACTAGGGCCCCCCTTTTGCAAACCGCCTTTCCCTCCTTGCCGTCGGTATTGTCTCCCCGTCACGGCCCGGTGGTTAGATTCCTGGGGGCGCAACATCTTCGCCTCCTCCAGTGCTGCCTTGCGGGCGCTTAACACGCTTTGTGTATTCGCCAGAGCCACTTCCTGCTTATGGGATTCGGCGGGGTCCCTTCTGTCTTCTGCTTCTCAGGAGGGTGCCTGCGTTGACCTGCGGCACCATGTATTGGATGGCAGGGAGCTGGCGGCGTTTATTCTTCGCTCGACTCTGGACATTTCAGAGGTGCTTGGTCGCACCATGGCTTCTTCAGTGGCCCTTCGTCGCCTTGCTTGGCTGAGGGATAGTGTCTTTTCTGAGAACGTTAGGGAACGGCTGGTTGACCTGCCCTTTGATGGCACTCTTTTGTTCTACGCTGCTGCGGATTCTGCCTTTCAGAGGTTTCTTGCGGGGCTTCGTCCTCCTCCTCCTCCTCCCCCTCCCCCTCCCCCTCAGTGACCTGGATATCGGTCTGTGTTCTGGGAGGTGTTCTCCCGTTGTTTCTTGGGGTCTAGTAGCGAGTAGCCCCAGTTGTGTACTGTGTGGTTGGTGTGGCATTAGGGTCCTTCGTTGGCCCTTTGGTGCTGTTGGCTGCTGGTCCGGCCCCCTTTTTTGGCATGTAGTTTTGGCTGTTGGTAAGCCTGTGTAGGCCCTGAGATTAGGCCTTCTGTGTATTCTTTATTGGCTGATTGGCAAACCGTCTGCGGTTTTCTCTGCTGGTCTTTCTGTTTGTCCTCTGCTGCGGAAATTTTTTCCTAAGAGGTGTTCCCATGTTATTGGGACGTAACATACCCTATGTGGGGTAATGGTAGCTGTTACGTAGCTCTGGCATGTGCTGGGGAGGTGTGGTCGCCCTTCGGGCTTCTGCTCTCCGCGGCATCACGGTATGTCGCAGGTGCGATCTTCTTGCTTATTGTTTTGAAGCAGCTTGCATTGCGCCCCAGTCCGTCCTTCTCCTGGGTCGCTATGTCGCTGGCCCAGTCCGGCCTGCTGTCTGTGGCATCGTGTTGTAGCGGTTCTGCACTTCTGTCCGGTGTTTCGGCTTGGTCCTCTGTCTGGTGTTCCGGGGGGACTGGCTTTCCCTGGCTTTTTTTGTTCTGGCGGAAGGCTTCGTCCGTCCTCCGTTTCTCTCTCTTTCTTTCTGCCTGGTTCCACTTCTTCGTGGGTCAGTGTGTGCGTTTCTGGGCCGGCCCCTTCCTTGGGGTGTGTCCTGGTCCTTCCTGGCCTCTGCCTTTGGCTGGCGTCTGGCTTGTCCTGGGTGCACTGTTCCCTGTTGTTGCCTGCTGCTGGCTGTGCATGCCCGTGCACGCCGGTTTGATCTACTCTACCATTGTGGCCCTTTATGTCTTCCCTTGTGCCCCTGCCTCTGGTTCCGCTGGGGCTTTGCGCAAAAGTGCCCTTCTTTTCCGTCTGCTCTTTGGCGGTGGGGCCGTTCTGATCTTGTCCACTGCTTGCGGCTAAGGGTGTTTGGCTTCTTCTGTCACTGGGTCGGTGTTTCTTACGGTGGGCCCTGCCTCCGGTCCTTCCCCTTCTCTCTATGGTTGAGGTGGTCCTTGTGTTCCTTGGGCCTTTCGGGCACTGTCTGCCCCTACGGGGTGTTGGGCAGTTCTCCCTAGGTTGGGCTTAGGATATCCTGGCCTTTCCCTTTGTGTTCCTGTGACATGTCCCCTGCTGGGGCCCTGTGTCTCTCCTGGTGGGGAGGCTCTCTCGCAGGCCTTCCTCCCTTCTGGGTATGGCTAGGGTATCTATTCTACTTTAAGGAATCTGCGGCTAGTAGTCTCTATCAGATGTACAAGTTACTTACCTTCGGTAACGATGTATATGGTAGAGACGATTCTAGCCCCAGATTCCTTCGCGACCCGCCCTTCCTCCCTGTTCTTCAAGGACCCTCTGCTTGGGTTTCTGCAGTCGCCTCCCTCTGGGTGGCTTGCCTTCTGTGGGTGTTCTCTTCGTTTTCTTCCGGTCAGGCATCCCTCCGGCTGGTTTCTTTCCAGTGAGAGGGCCTACTTTTGCTCTTCCCTATGTTGTTAGAGTTACTGATCTCCACCCGGTCTTGTTCCTTGGTGGTTCCTTTGCCTGTCCTTTGACCGCCTATTCCTTTCAGGGGTTACGGCCCTCCTTGACAGTGTGGTCTGCAGATCGCTTACCTGTCTTTTGGACTCCTACTTCTTTCAGGAGGTGGGCCATCCTTGGCTGTGTAGTCTGGGGATGGGTTGCTGTTGCTCCTCTGTTCCGGGCTTGTGGCCCTTCCCCTTGTGGTTGTGGTTGCAGACTCTTGTCTCTTTCTGTCACGGCGCTTTCACATGCTTGTGCCTCCAGGATGGCTCTTGCCTTGGTTTGTAAGGTGGTTCCACGGAGTGGTGCTTTGCGCTTTTCTTGCGATGGCTTCGCTTCTCTGACCGTCTGGTGCTTTACGGCCACCTGCTACTTTCGCCTTGGCTAGCACAGTTGTTCCTCGGAGTGGTGCTCTGCTCTTTTCCTGCTCTGGCCTGTTGTTGTCGCCTTCTGGTGCCTTGCGGCCACCTGGTGATGTTTCTTACGTTTTGTTTCTCTCTATTTTTGTTTCTCTGGTTTTTCGCACACTGTTCCCATGCTCTCCTCAGTTTTGTTGTGATGGCTCCGCGCAGTGGTGCGAAAAATGTTCTCCGAAGCAAACTGACGTCAGCGCGCCAGGGTGGGGCTTATGTGACCTCGCTGACGTCACGCCCGCGGAAGACGTCGGGGCGTAGTCGCGTGGGACCGCCCCCCAGGCGCGCAGAGATGCTGGGCAAGAAAGTTTTCTGTCTCTATCAGATGTACGAGTTACTTACCTTTGGTAACGATGTATCTGGTAGAGACGATTCTAGCCGCAGATTCCTTCACGGCCCACCCTTCCTCCCCGTTCTGCGAGGACCCGTGGGTTGGTCTCGGCACTCGCCTCCTGGTGGAAGGCTGTGTTTCTTGTGAGTGCATTCCTTTGCTCTTGGCGGGTTGCTCCGTCTTGTTGCTGTTCCTTCCTCCCCTTGGTTCTCTGGAGGATGGGGTTATGGTGCTCCTGTGCCCCGCTACTCGGGCTGCTCCAGGTTTGGGGGGGGGGGGTTTACCTTCAATCTCGCCCCTCCCTCCCTTCCTCTTGCTGCTGGGGGTCGCTGCCCCTCTGCAGTCCTCTGTCTGGGGGTCGCCTGGCCATGCCCTGCCCTTGTTCCTTGGAGGATGGTTGCCCTCTGTGCTGGGGTGGCTTGGAGGGTTGTTTTTGTTGTTGTTGTTGTCCTGTCTGTTCTGGGGCTGGCTCCCCTTCCCTTTTTCCGGGTGGGGGTTGTAGGCCTGCTACAGGTGTCCTGCCTTTCCATATGTTCCCTGTCTCCGGGGGAGGGGGGGGGGGGTGGTTACATGCTGGAAGGGTGCCTGCTTGGGGCTCTGCTCTGTTCTTTATTCCGCTCCTGCCTTTGGAGGCTGCAGTGTTGCACCGCTCCTTATGGTGTCGCTTGTCTCCATTCTTTGTTTCTTCTCTTTCGCACACTGTTCCCCTGCTTCCAGTTAGCCTGGTGGCTCCGCGTTGGGGCGCGGAAAAGTTCTCCGAAGAAAACTGACGTAGGCACGTCAGGGTGGGGCTTATGTGACCTCGCTGACGTCTCACGTACGCGGACGACGCCTAGGTGGAGTCGCCACGCCCCCTGGCGCGCAGGGATGCTGTGGCAAAAGGTTTCCGTATCCAGTCTCACGCCTGGGGATAATTCTACATCTACGGCTAGAATCGTCTCTACCAGATACATCGTTACCGAAGGTAAGTAACTTGTACATTCTGTCAAGTGGCTCAGCCCCAGTCCTACGTGTTTAGTATATACGTTTTCTAAATGCGTTGCTAAGGTGTCTGCTATGATCCTCTGAGTGTAGTGTAGTGTTCTGTCTGCAGTGCGTATCTGTAGTATAGGAGTGGTCGGTGTCTCCTGTCTTACGAGGCGTGCTCACAGAGCCCCAGTTTTATCCCCCTCCCTGTAGAGTCGCTGTCGATATGTTTTATAGACATATTTCTACAGTCTGCGGAGGTCCGCCATGAGTGATTCCTTAACGTCAGTCCACTCTTTCAGTTTCTGGGGGTCTATACTAAGTTCCGACTGTAGTTTCCCCAGCTTGGATTCGTGGAGAGCTACATCCTTTTCTAATTGGGTCCGCACTCCAGACTGTGCATCATTTAAGGGGAGTACAGTAGTGCCCGAGTCAAACAAGGGGATACTATGCGTGGAAAAATCAACCTCTTCTCTGGGGAAACAAATTGAAACCAAAGTTTTGAAGGATGTGTTTCATAGATTCAGCTTTTTTAATTAAAAAAAGCTGGAATTCTGCTTGAAGAAAAACAAATAGTTACATGCAATTTTAAAAAGGTTTTGCTAGACGCTGTTGTAGCATAACTATATCTTTTCTCCTGACACGATGAACTGTTTTTATACTTTTCTGAAATAATAGAATTAGTAGAGTTTCCTCTACCGAGAAGCAAGCATAGTGGACGCCGCGTGCAGAATTCATGTAATTTCTATCTGTGCATTGACTGTCATACTGAAAGTGTATTGTCAGTTTCACGACAAGCAAGACTAACTGACTATATATTTGAAAGGACCGTGGTCTCTCCAAGAGGTATAATAGCTCGCCATCAGTAGGCACAGAACCATCTTCCTAGAGTTTGATTACCCTTAAGGGACATGAGGCAGTTTTACATGCCCTACGGCCCTAAACTAACTGCCTGTTACTTGTATAAAAACTGAAGCTCTTGTGCAGTATGTTAAGGTATTTCCTCACAGAGCTATCGGTGTACTGCTCTTCTGCATGAGCCTTTTGCTCTGTTAGCTGCTCTCGCGTGCATGTAGCGCAGTAACTCAGGCCTGCTCCGGGGGAAGAGCTTTCTTTGTTCAGGCTGCATTTCTCTGTCATTCTTTGCCCAGTCAGATTTGTAAGTCTGCTGATACCTTTGCAGAGGCGTAACACAGGCCCTTGCAACCCCTGTGGCGCGGGAAGGGTCCAACCATCCAGGGGGGCCAATTCTTTCCGGAGGGCCCCAT
This sequence comes from Triturus cristatus, assembly GCF_964204655.1. Classification (NCBI taxonomy): domain Eukaryota; kingdom Metazoa; phylum Chordata; class Amphibia; order Caudata; family Salamandridae; genus Triturus; species Triturus cristatus. The sequence goes on along the minus strand of NC_140593.1, from coordinate 1,059,719,319 downwards.
TTGAACCCAAGGCCAATGAATGTCTGTGAAATATGGTGGACTCAGGGGATGAATGTCTGTGAAATATGGTGGACTCAGGGGATGAATGTCTGTGAAATATGGTGGACTCAGGGGTCCCTCTTCATATGCTGCAGGTGTGCCTCATAATGTTTTTGTTGCGCCACTGGACGTTTGATTCAGTAGTGCAAAAATACTGCTCTTAATCCAGTGGCATGCCTTCTACACTTTACTGCGCGAAGGTGGCCCTCAGTCAAATGTAGTGCTGAGTTATTAATTTGTAAATAAAGAATTTTAGGGTACTAAAGATTTTCTTAATAGCACCCTGCTGAAAAAAAGGGCTGCCTACTCTTGATTCGCCATCATGCTACTTTCTTCCACCACCCCACTTGTTAATCTCACTCTTGCAGTTTATTTTTCCTCCCTGTTTTCGTTATTTGTCATGTTTTCTTTCTTTCTTTCTTTCTTTCTTTCTTTCTTTCTTTCTTTCTTTCTTTCTTTCTTTCTTTCTTTCTTTCTTTCTTTCTTTCTTTCTTTCTTTTTCCTTTCTCTTCTTTCTTTCTTTCTTTTCTCTTCCTTCTCCCTTTCCGCCCTTTTATCTAATGTTAGCCTAGAGCTTTTGATTGTGCTGAACTTATATATACAATAAACTTACTGCGAGGGGCTGTCGGCCAGCCCTCTTCATAGATTAATCTTTTTTTGTGTCATTTGCTCTATCTGCAACAACTGGCAGAAATTAAACACTCGTCGTGACCAACACATTTCTTTACTAGAAGAGGTTTGTGTGCGCAGAAAAGCAACCAAATTACTCCACCTTGTCCAAGGCATTAAAGTGTCTGCTAAAAAAACATAAAAATCCTATGTTAGTGATGCCGACCATATATTAGATTTGCCATCCAATTTTAAAAGAAATAATTTGGAAAAATGAATCCCAAAGTAAATGTTGATTTTGCTTTATATGTACACCTTTTCCTGGCTGCTAGGGCGTAGGCAGCCTTGTCTAAAGCACTGCTCAATACTGCACAGTCTTTACCTCTCTGCCCTGCTAAGTATTCGGTCATCATTGAAATCTACATGCTTTCTGGATTCAGAATCTGACAGTTATTCCCAGCAACAAGGAAAGTGTGTCTTCAAATTTTTATGGAGTGTCTCTAATGTCAAAATCGTTCTTCTACATGGCAGAACAAGCTTGTTTAGCAATGCCATTTTGTTGGTTTTAAATGGAGCAGCAGTTTTTCAAAGCATTTAGTGTATTGATCGTCAAGAGAAGACGCATTATTTAAATTTTAAAGACCCTCCATTGACTCCTGGATCCCACAGCTCAGCAAGCGAGTAAATTTTCCCAAGCCAATTTTCTTTAAACATTAGCGGATCCCTGGAGGAGATGAATAGGGTTAGTTTGTATTAGTTTTATGTTTAATCTTTTTCTGCCAGATCTTTTATCTTCCACCGGGAGAAGAAAAAGAATGGATAGCGTGTTCTACAGACGCAGCGTATAAACAGAAGCGAAGCCTGAGGTGCCAGCGAGATTAATAGGCTCTGGTGTCGAATCAAACTGTTCACTGGATCGAGCTGCTTGGGTTAAGCACTCTCCAGCGGTGTTTACTCGAGCAATAAACAAATGGAACTGAATCATTCTGGGAAACCGACCAAGGGCTCGCTGCCTCCATTGGTAGAGTCAGGTCGTCCTCATTAGTTCGAACACTTCCATTTTTATGATTAGGTTTCCTGGGGAAGATACTGACGGACATTGGAGCAACAGGAAAAGTCATTTGCTCGTTGACTACCACCGCGTGGTCCTACACGGACACCATCAATTTCGTGCGGTAAGCTGACCAGTGTTTTTCAAGACTTATTGTGGAACTTGACTCCTGTGACTTAGAAATATCCCGTCAGTGGATTATGGGAATTGCAGTTATGATTGCCACTATTACCAATGGGAATTTGAGGTCCCTAATTGGAAATAAGATTACCACAAAATCTAAACATTGGGGCCTAGAGTGGAATCAAACAACCAGTGTATGCTGCCGTAAGCAGACGTTTGACAACCAAAGACCTGCTTGTGATTTTTATCCCAGCAGCACTTGCAGCTACCTGCCTAGCACATTTTCTGCTTGCTGGGGGAGTAAATCCAGTGCATCGGCAAACACTTCAGCCTTAAGGGATAAATGCATGTTTTTTATAATTAAAAGCTGGAAGGTTCATAGCACAACTGGCAGCTTGCCTAGGGGGACTTCAATTTGGCCATGAATGGAGCGACGAAGAATTTCTGATTTATGTTCACTAGCACCGTTTTATGGAGCTCCTCAGGATGCCTCATTTTCCTTAATTAGATTGTGTATTGCCTTTAAAGCGCTGGTAGCTTTTGATGGGCTGTACAGGTCTGACGAATAAACAGCAATAACAAACATTCTAGGGGCTTTAGTTGTTTCTCAGGTGGGAAGCACACTTTAGTTGTGGTTAGCCAGTGGCAGAGTAAGCAGGTGTTAAGGAAGCAGAGGAAGCAGGTGTCAAGAAGGCGGAGTATAAAGGTGTTAAGGAAGCAGAGTAAGCAGGTGTCAAGGAAGCAGAGTAAGCAGGTGTTAAGAAGGCAGAGTTAGCAGGTGTCAAGAAGGCGGAGTACAAAGGTGTTAAGGAAGCAGAGTAAGCAGGTGTCAAGGAAGCAGAGTAAGCAGGTGTTAAGAAGGCAGAGTTAGCAGGTGTCAAGAAGGCGGAGTACAAAGGTGTTAAGGAAGCAGAGTAAGCAGGTGTCAAGGAAGCAGAGTAAGCAGGTGTCAAGAAGGCAGAGTAAGCAGGTGTCAAGAAGGAAGAGTAAGCAGGTGTCAAGAAGGCAGGGTAAGCAGGGGTCAAGAAGGCAGAGTAAGCAGGGGTCAAGAAGGCAGAGTAAGCAGGTGTCAAGGAAGCAGAGTAAGCAGGTGTCAGGAAAGCAGAGTAAGCATGGGTAAAAAAGGAAAAGTAAGCAGGTGTCAAGAAGGCAGAGTAAGCAGGTGTCAAGAAGGCAGAGTAAGCAGGTGTCAAGAAGGCAGAGTAAGCATGGGTCAAGAAGGAAAAGTAAGCAGGTGTCAAGAAGGAAGAGTAAGCAGGTGTCGAGGAGGCAGAGTAAGCAGGTGTTAAGAAGGCAGAGTAAGCATGGGTCAAGAAGGAAGCGTAGGCAGGTGTCAAGGAGGCAGAGTAAGCAGGGGTCAAGAAGGGAAAGTAAGGAGGTGTCGAGAAGTCAGATTAAGCAGGTGTCGAGGAGGCAGATAAGCAGCTGTCAAGGAGTCAGAGTAAGGAGGTGTTGAGGAGGCAGGTTAAGCAGGTGTCGAGGAGGCAGAGTAAGCAAGTGTCAAGAAGGGAGAGTAAGCAGGCGTCAAGAAGCCCGAGTAACTAGGTGTCAAGAAGGTGGAGTAAACATCTGTCAAGGAGGCAGAGTAAGTAGGGGTCAGGAAGGCAGAGTAAGCAGGTGCCAAGAAGGCAGTGTAAGCAGAAGAAAGTAAACAGGATTGTAACCGCCATGTTAACTGTCCACAGTATGGCCTATTTGCTAGTCCCCTAACCTCTCCGCTGCAAAGAGGAGGCGTTTGAGGGGCAGTAGTGTTGCAAAGTTGCCACTAGGCCTAATGCAGCAGGGAGCGCCGCCCCGCTGTCGCCTCAGTTGGGTATTAAAATTGAACCAAAATTGAGGTGCAGTAGACACATCACACCCCGAGGCCCTTATGCTGCTGCTCCAGTGATAGCTCTGCCACTATTGATGTCATCAGGTAGTGTAGTGGAGACAGAGTTTTATGTGCACACATTGCTATGTTAGCATAAGCGCTTTAGAAGTTAAACGCCATCTTGCCAATTTGCAGCTTTTTGCACACGACACTACAGGTAGCTGTTATTACAAGTAAAACTGTTTGCTTGTTCTTTCTTCACATGAGAAGGGTCTGTTGTTCACATCCCTAGACGTGCACTGCGACCTTAGTGTGAACACTGTGTGCAGAAGCCGTCAATGTCAAATAACAATGTATGCTGTTGAATTCAGGTTGATCGTCCCACGCTCTAGACACAACAAGCACACAGCTGCAAATATCTGAAACTCGGGTGCCCTTAATATTGCATTTGCAAGCATGATTCAGGCACTTGGAGAAAACCTTTCCAGACACAGAGAGCAGAGCTGATCCTGTGATGTTATTCACCTAAGCTGATCTTTGAGGTATGGGGTTCCCCATTCAAACCTAGAGACCTTCTATTAGTTTATAAAACTAGTTTACTAGCAAAGGGAGGGTGGTTCACAAGGTATTATAGGACCTGTTTTCCACTATCATTTATATCATAAGTCGCTTGTTGTGGGTTGTCTAATCATTGGTAGCTTCGAGATGATACGGAGAACGAATGAGACACTGATGCTAGTCGGATAGGGGTCCTGGGTACTGAGGTGAGTTTTTGGTACACCACAATTCACTGAGGTCCTGGTTTCCTGTGCATAGTTCTGTGCATTAGCAGAATCCCCGCAACAGTAAGAGAAAAGGTCAACCTGGTGGCGTCATTAGGGATCAGTGGCTGGGTAATGATAGTTCTCTTTTTCTGGGAGGTTGGTGGCTCACAATCCATGCTTAGAGCAGATTTGGCAGCCCTCCTAGTGCTTAATTATGTCAGGAGCACAGGTCAGCACAAACGCTGTGCATGTTATAAATGGAAGTTAGTATGCAGTTTCACATTCAGCACACCTTTGCTGGCAAATGGCACAAGGGAGATAAATCTCTATCTATTGAAGTCCGTGTTGTGTTTTCTTGAGCATTCTTTCTTTGGGTCTCTTCCTTGTCATTGCAGTTTGGTGTCAAATTTGCATAGCAAAGTGTAGTGTATGGCAAGTTAACACACAATAGTGCGTGGTTGAGGCATATGTGCAGTCTAGATGCGGGAATGGGTGGGTCCAGAAACAGGAAGTATCGGGAGAGGACGTGGTGTGGTAAGTGGGGCTGAGTTTTGAGGGTGTGGGGGATAGTTTTTAGGACTGGGGGGGTCAGGCTGTTTTCAGGGCTTGGGGAAGTTTTTAGGGCTTGGGGGAAGGGGACGTTTTTAGGGTTTGGGAGAGGGGGTCGGGGGAGTTTTTAGGGCACAAGGGGGGTTCTGGGTACTTTTTTGGGCTCAGGGGGGTCGAGTAGTTTTTAGGGCTCAGGGGGGGGTCGGGTTAGTTTTTATGTCTCAGATGGGTAGTTTTTAGGGACTGGGGGGTCGGGTAGTTTTCAGGGCTCAGGGGATTGGGGTAGTTGTTAGAGCTTATGGGGTGGTTTTTAGGGTTTGGGGTGCAAAGTACTTTATAGAGTTTGGGGGGTCGGGTACTTTTTAGGGCTCAGGGGCGAGTTCACGGTGATGTAAGTGGTGCTGGGTTTTGGTGGTGTGGGGGTAGTATTTAAGAGTTGGGGTGGTTTATAGAACGGGGTCAGGGTTGTTTCTAGGGTTTGGGTAGCCACGGGAAAGTTTTTAGGGCTCAGGTTAGTTTTTAGAGCTCGGGGAGGGAAAGGGGGGTCAAGGTAGTTTTTAGGGCTCGGATAGTTTTTAGGGCTAGGGGGTTGGGTTTGTTTTTATGTCTCGGGGGGCGGGGTATTAGTATTTTGAGTTTTATATAGTGCTAGCTGGACCCAAAGGTATCAGAGCGCTATGCATGTTATGTGATAACATTTACAAGAGGTACATAAGGGGATTCATTAGAGTCCTAGTTGAACAATACAGCATCAAGTGGTTATAAAGTCACAGAAGTATAATACAAGGACGTACTGAGGAATGGCATCTGTTGTATGCAGGATTGTGAATGAGTCGATGGGCAGGAATCCTGAAGACTCAATGATTATCCCAAGTAAACATGATCACCATGCTAAACCAGGAATTGGAAAATATAGCTAAACTTGGAAAATAGTTTTTAGGGCTCAGGGAGTGTCTGGGTAGATTTCAGGGCTCGGAGGGGGAGGTACATTTTAGGGATTGGGGATGTCGAGGTACTTTTTATGGCTTGGGATCGTTTTTAGGGCTCAAGGGGGCTCGGGTTCAATTTTATGTCTCAGGGGACAAGGCTTTGGTTTGAACTTTACCACACATATTCCCTTACCAGTCATCCCTTTACCACAAAATTGCCTGGTAAAGGCATGCATGGTAAATGCATACGTGGTATAGGAATGCGTGGTAAAGGAATGCAATGTTCAGACGCATTCATGGTAAGGGGAGCATTATAGAGGCATGCGTGGTTTAGCCATGCGTGCCTCTATCATACAACCCTTCAAACTTTGTGCGTTTCAGCCCCAAATGCACAAAATATTTTTGTATTATCTTCCTCCCGTACTCCAACCATGGCAGATACGGACGATGAATGGTGACTCAATGACAAACTTGTATTCATGCTGACTAAGTGGAGATTGCAGTTTGGAACCATGGATACAGGATTTAGCCCTACTACTCTGCTCTTTTCCCCGCCCTCTCACTCTCTGATCCATGGCGCTCATGGTTTTCCAGCTACAGATCCATCATGAGTCGTAACACACCCCTCCTGTCACTGCCCAGTTCATTCTGCTGGTATCTGACACGCCCCATCACTGTTAACTTCTCCCAAAAGTATCCACCTTTCCCATCACTGTGCACCTCTCCCATCACCATCAACAGATGTCCTGTAACTGTGCACCTCTGCCAGCACTGTCCAAATATATTCTGTGAATCTGTACCTCTGCTGTCACTGTCCAGATTGTCTGTGACTGTGCACATTTGTCCTCACTGCCCAGATTTTCTGACGGGGACCTCTATCATCACTGCCCAGATCTTCTGTGACTGTGTACCTCTCCCAACACTGCCCAGATCATTGGTGACTGTGCACCTCTGCCATCACTGCCCGGATCTTCTGTGACTGTGTACCTCTGCCATCACTGCCCAGATCATCTTAGATTGTGCAATTCTTCCATCACTGCCCCGATCTTCTTCTACTGTGCACTTCTCCCCTCACTGCCCACAGATCTTCTGGGACTGTGCACCTCTCCCATCACTGCCCAGATCTGTGATTGTGCAACTCTCCCATCACAGCCCTCTGCCAACACTGCCCAGTACTTCTCTGATTGGGCACCTCGTTCATCACTGCTGAGATCTTTTGTGACTATGCCCCTTTCCCATCACTGCCCAGATCTTCTGTTATTGTGTACCTCTTCCATCACTGCCCAGATCTTCTTTGAGTGTGCACTTCTACCATCACTGCCCATGTCTTCTGTGACTGTGCACCTCCCTGATCACTGCCCAGATCTTGCGATTGTGAACCTCTGCCATCACTACCCAGATCTTCTGTGACTGCACCTCTGCCATAACTGTCCAGATCTTCTGTGACTGTGCACCTCTGCCATAACTGTCCAGATCTTCTGTGACTGTGCACCTCTGCCATAACTGCCCAGATCTTCTGTGACTGTGAACCTCCCATCACTGCCCAGATCTTCGGTGACTGTGCACCTCTGCCATCACTGCCCATACATCTTCTGTGACTGCACCTCTCCCATCATTGCCAAGAGCTTGATATGAGAAATGTGCTCAGTGCTCTACATATGGGTAGTAAGCGCTATACAAATACCATACTACAGTAGAACACAATGATCTTATTCAACAGCCCCACCAGGTAGATGCAGGAGGACACTACTGCTTCACTTCTGCCCCTAACGCCAAATTCTGAACAAAATCCCAAATTTGTACTCTTGGCACCTGCAGCCTAGTGGGGAGGTGGTACGGTCTAATGAGTTATACTGTTCCAAAAGTAGCATGCTCCATTTTTAATGTAAAAGGAAGCAGTGATGGCGTGGGTAATGGTACCTGTGACATCGGTGATGATGTCATCTGTGACTTGCATGAAATAATAAGCAGTGCAATTGGAGTTATGGTTTTGTATTTTCAACATAACTGGCAGATTTCAATGGTTTTTATTGTGATGTATATTGTATGTAGGGGAAGTGCTCAAAACACTCTAATTTAATAGGAAGTATATGTGAAAGGATTTTTTCCAATGGAAATAAGATGTTCATTGTGTATGTGAGTTGTTTAGCTAAATGTAGCCAAAAGGCAGCCGTGCGCCGTACAAGGTCAAAGTCAAGGACACAGCTAAGGAGTGAATGGAGAGGTAGGTGGACTCTGGGGAGCACTGAACTTAAGTCATATAAAATATTATGGGGAGTAAATGTTAGATTTGGCGTTTACCATAAATTTACGCATGTGGATTTACCGCTTTGCCAACAGTTCTCAAGCACTGCATCATGGCTGCCATTGGTAGCTTCCTTAGGATATGCCTCGTTCACAATAACTTCTCCCAATCATAGGTATATGCCTGAATAGATTCCCAACTAAAATGTTTAGCTCTGGACATACGCTTCCGGGTCGGTGGACCAGACATCTACAATAGGTTGCATTTTATTGAGTCAAAGTAAGCTGAGCCCTATTTAAATGGAAGATGTGGGCAGTTTTAGCAAATAAATTCAGAAATCGGTAGTTTGGCGGTACTTCTTCGTTAAACAAATGTTTTGCAGTAGAATGTAAAAGTGTTAAGTTCTATCCACTGACCTTTCGTGAGCGAGTCAATGCAATAAAAGCAGAAATTAAAGCAGTCATGATGTACTTGCCTGGAAGCTGTGACCTTTAAGATGGGAGGGAACTGGTGGTCGGTTACATCCAGTGCAGAACATTTATTTTAACATGCCCTGGCTCAGGACCGGGGTTAAGTCTTGTCAGCTCATCTATGCACTAACGTGGTCTGAGCAGGAGACACTAACCCCAGGAGTGCCTGGGGATTGTTACAGTAAATCTAAAATCAATAGGGAAAAGGTGAAAAGGTCAACTCTTGACAAAAGGTGCAGGTAATTTCAGTGGCATTCCTGGGGGAGGGGGGCTTCACAATGGCATATTCAGTTCTGGTGGAACAATTTTCAGTAGTCAAATTAGCACTGAGAAAGCCAAGAGGTTTTACTTGTGTGTAGTGAAAAGGTTCAATAACACAATTACCAAAGTTAGGGCATGCTGAGCAGTAGTGCAAGTTTTTCTCTCGCACAGTAGTTACCAGTAAGAGTTTAATTCAAATCATGACGGCTCAACTCGCAGGGAGGGACAACACATAGGTGGGGAGGTGGAGGAAAAATGGTACAAGACCATCCTGAGGACATTAGATATGCAACATTAGAGGAATGAGGTCAGAACCAGGACTCAACCACATGCAAAGGCCTTCAGAAACAGGAATTTGCTTTTGAGTTGACCAAGTGCAGTGATGCGGGAACAATATTCTCAGCTTGGGGTCAGGCCTATGGCTTCAGTCACTAAAATCAGGCTTTGAAAAATAATGTTAATGAATGAACGAGAGTGCTAAGTAGACCAATCCTTGGTCTACTTCGTCATGAGCGTACGGGGGACACGATTCCCCTTCGCACAGTTTTATAAAAATTTGCATCTGCAGATTGTTTACAAGCATATATTAATAAAAGCATAAAATGTGGTTTTCTTGTAGTGTGATAGATATGAGTAATTTACAGTTTACTCTTTTCCATCTGGGTGCTTAAAGGTCACAAAATGCAAGCACTGGAAAAGTTCAACAGGGTCAACTTTCCTAATAGTATGTCCCTAATTACCTTTTCAGCTTAGGAAGTCATAAAGACAAACTTAATTCATTAAATGCTTACTTCTTTTCAGCAGTAGTTGGTGGTAGTTGTACTCTGTAACTGCAAAACGTGTCGTTTGCTCATCAAATCCTGTATTAAATAAATGTTTATTTCGGGTTGAAAAAAACAATAAAAGGATTACAAAGAATGTAATTAAAATGCTTAATAAAAGTAAAATTTTACCATATCGATATCAATATCTCTTAAAAAAATGTAAATTGATTTTGATGGCCTTTTACAAATACGATCCAGCGTTTCATTATCTGAGATGCTAGTCCATGTGCCAAAAATGTCAAAGCTAAACTGCATTTACGTAAGTCTTACATCTGCCTCCAGGTGGCAAGGGAAAAAGGATAATTCTACATCTTTGTGTGTAAACAACTGTGTCACGTAGTTATTATTTCCAGGTCGGGTATTCATATCAGCCCAACATACTCAACCTGCAGTGCTACTAAGAGTCAACTGTTTGAATTGTCCTTAAGTTGTAGTCAGAGGCATGAACATTTTGAAATTGTAGTTTCTGTGACCAACCCCAACTCAAACGGGACATGGCATGACTGGAAACCAAAATCAGACTTGAAAAAATATCTAAGCCCTTTTTACGCTGCGGGATGCTACGGATAGCATGAGACTCTAGGGTCTTCAATGGTTGGGCCTTGATAGCCCTTCCATCTCTCAGAGGAGCCCCTCACCTATGTTTCCTGACCACCAGAAAGGTCCGCAGTGGCACAGTAACCAGTCTGGCCTCTAGCCTGGGGATGTTGCAGGTGCCTGGCCAAACCTTACACACATGATCATTTATGTGCAGTTCTTACAAGGTACACAGCTGTGCTTGTTGTAAGTCATGTTGTATGAGAGGTGATGTACTACTGGCAGAACCCCAAGTGGATTCTAACTCTAATTCCACTATCGCACGTGGGGCCCTCTCTTGGTACATCTGTCCATCAGATACTCGCCATGCCCAGATGTAGCTCTGAATGAGCTGCAGGGAATTGTCTGGGTGACAGCCAAGCTTTACCCGTCTGACACACAGCCACCACTGTGGAAAAGACCATCACAAATACAATGGCAGGGGAAAGCATGGCCCTCAGAAGTCTTGTGTTTTGTTTAAGAAACACTGCAAGGAATACACCAGGAATACAACTACCATATCAATAATGCATTAGTATAAATAATGCTCCATACTGTGCAATAGCGTAATGCTACTGGGAATACTGTGCCATGTAACAATGCTCTTTGCGGTAGTAGATAGACCTAGGAAATAACAGTGGATCCCCAGAACTTGGCCCTATAACATTGTGCAATTAGAATAAAAACTTTATCATGATTCTATGCAGAAAAGTAATTTGTAATATTACTTTCAACGTGTATCATAAAAGACCATCCATGTTACCTGAAAGAAAAGGAAAACTGAGTAATACAGAAGATTGGTTAAATTAATGAAGAGGGTCAATAAAAAGTCAGTTTTTAAGAACATGTTGCCTCATTTAAAGGTGCATTCTGTGCGGAAACTGGCCTGTGCTAATGACCTTTTTGCTAAAATACTATGCAGTTGGTTCAGTCTTACTACAAGAGTTACTCTTCGCTCTGCTCCCGGTAGACACTCGGACCTTTGCTATATCAACTTGTAGTCAGTCAAAGTTCACCTCTGATGGCTAGTGCCTTAACCACTGCTTAATTTGTAAAATATTTAGTGCCAGGACTCCCGACAGTGGGCCACTGCAGCTTGCACCATGCATTGCCCCTGCCAGTTCAGACAATAGCAGCACCAACACAACTACTAACCATCACACTCCTACAAGTGTGTCAATTCAGACTATTCCAGGCCCCAACAACTATGAGAACTGCTTGGTGGCATTTATTAGTCATTTTTGATGTACCTTGAATTGATAAACAACTGTTGTTGTGCCCTTCTCTAAATTGCACAAACAGTACCACCATGTGGCAGACTGTCAGAAGTGCTGGTGTTGACAATTGCATGCCGATGCTGAGCACCGGAAACCACTGGCTCAAGTTAAGCACTGGCCTTAACCCTATGTTATTGATCATAGAGAGAATCACTCGACCACTGCTATACAAACTAGGAGTGTTCCTCAAAAGGGTAGTCACTCAAGCCTGTTTTCTTGCTAATGCAGAAAATCACTCAGAGTTCTGCTTTACCTACTTAGAGCCAATAAAAGATCTGGTAAACAGTCACTCAGAGCTGTACTCCTGGTAACACAGAGAGCCACATTAAGCTCAGCGCTTCATAATGCAGAGTCACTCAGAGATAGCTTTTGAGAATACAGACTCACCGACAGTCCTTCTTTGAAACGCAGCATCACTCTGAACAGTGTTCCAGATAATATATATATATATATATATATATACAGTTACTCTGAACTTCGCTTCCCATAATACCCAACTTGCTCAGACTCTGCCTATAGCAATGAGTGATTACCTGGAGGCACTGCGGTGAGCGGCAAATACTCGAACACCTTGAGGTGCTTGTACTTACTAAATGTGTCTGCAGCCTGCCTTGAGGAACTTACACTGGCGAACAGTGTGAGCAGCCTACATTGGTTGGCAGTGTGAGGTACAGGCGCCAATGGGCTGAGGCAATCAGGCAGGAGTAGGTGTGCTGGTGGGCAGCATCAGAAACCGAGACTAGTGGCAAGCTCTACGTAACTAAGAGATAGCTCTTTCGTGAGCAGAGTGAAAAGCGAGCATTGGTGGACACTGATGGCCACTGTGAGGCCTGTGATCTATTTCACAGTATGAAGTTTGGGCACTGAGAGGAACAGGTACTTATGGATAGGGTGGAACAGGAACTAGTGGTCTGTCTGAGCTGGCATTGGTGGATAGAGACAGACATGGTGACCTTTCCAGGGAACGTACATTGGTGGACAAGAAGGAGCTGATACTGTTTGGAGTTGCCTATCTGGGGCCATATCATAGATGCATTGTATTTTCCTGGATTGCGCTGGGCACACCTTTTAAAAGGTGAGTTCCAGCGTAACCCAGGAAAATGCGCCACATTATGGTGAATGCGCTGACCCCAGGGCAGCCGCAAACACGTGCTGCCTTGGGGGTAGCGCATTCATGTGAAAAAAAGGAGCGGCTGCTTTAAAGCTGTGCCATGTTTTCACAGTGTAGGCAATAACCTGCCTGCACTTTTAAAGAGGATTAGAGATCCCCTTGCAGGTTGGTGCAGTTAGTGACTGCTTCCGCCTGCACAGGGATGTCTGGGGGGCCCATGGGACCGCCATTCCACCCAACAGCGGGCTGCAATCTGAGGGTGTGTACTGACAGAGAGCCTCCTGAGAGCTTCTTTGCCTCTGCATCCGCATATGTAATATGGCGCGGGTGCATAGGGAAATGGATTACCTCATTTGCATGGGGCCACACCCCCATGCAAATGAAGGAACGCCCTCTTGAGGAAGCGCTGGCGCTGTATGTGCATCACCACTTTCAGTGTTACAGAGGGGGCGCACAAGCATCTGCGGTCCCTTCTGTAATATCAAAGTGCCCCGGGGCGCGCAAAGCGGGGCACTTACATAATATGGCTTCTGATGTCACTCGGACCCCCTCAGTGAAAATATCCCCTTAATTCACTGTTACCCATCTTTAGATTATATTTTATGTGTGAGTGCTGTAAATGGTTATTATCAGTACCATGTTTTTCAAAATCCAGTCACTATCTACACGGATGTCACAGAACGGTCACAATTATTGTACTAAATGAACATCTAAAAGCAAAGGAGGCCTATTACAAAACACCTCGGACCCCCATGTAATGATCTAAATAGCAAATCATGCTCTTGTAAACAAAGATAAATCAAGCTTTTCAAATGCTTCGAAACTGATTTTAAACTGGAAGTGAAAGAAACATATTTGAAAAAAATGTCACTGCGAAATAGCCACAAATTAGCAACAGAAAGGCTGCAACTCGTAGCAATTATAACAAAGATGTTTTACCTCAGGGACAGAGGTGGCATTAGCACAGCAGGGGCAGGGGCAGCGGCACTGGGGCTTAGGGACTCCTGTAGCTAAGTGATGGGTTTTACCCCCAACCATGGGGGGAAGGGCCCTTTTTTCCCTTGTTTTAATTAGAACCAAAAGCACCTTTCTGTGCTCTTGTGACCGACGTTTGGAAGCATTGTGCTGTTTGTTTTTCATCTTTCGCAGAAAACAGAGGTGTGTTCGTTATGGGAGCCATACATAACATAACATATTAGAACGAACATTTTTGGGCCCGTAAGGGTCACAGTGACAATGACAACACACGCTTCAGTTCTGACTTTACCCAGAGTCCCTCTGTGAAAAACGTTGTTGTGAACTGTACAGCTGTAATTATGTGTGTTATGTACAGCTCTGATAGAGCTAGTCATGAATTTGAATACCATATTGTGAATCTGTTTATTCATTGCTATGACATAAGTGGAAAAATAAATATTGTTCTTCCATTGTTGCTACATAACAAGGGAATGTGCTTGCTCGAGTCTCCACAGACAGAAGGAAGGTGGGAAAACACAGATGGCACGCTGTCTCCACCAACCACCCTTTCCTCCTGTCGGGTCAGTTTTCCCTAGACCCATACTGACAGCAAGCCTCTTTGTCAGGGAGCAAATTCTTTTTTTTTTTATAATCAGGAAAGGGAAGTTTTTTAAAGGAAGTGTAATGTGAGTGGATTGGCAGGAAGTAAGCATTTTTTTTCATTTGGGGAGTGGAGGGTACTGGGATTGGTTGGAAGGACACCCGGGAACTTTTTTAAATATTAGGGATGGGAGGTGTGAGTAATGCTGATTGTGGTTTAGGAGGAGAGCAGGATGCCAGGTAGACTTTCTTTAAAAAAAATTGGTCGGAACCTGGATTCATGGCAAGAGGGTTGCAGGACACAAGGGCCAACATTACGAGTTGCATTATACTGCTAGGGTGCCAACTTTGCACACAAAATGAATGTTACTGTGCAGTAACGTACTCCAGTACTGTGCACTTGTGAGTTAATCCCACAGAGTGTGACATAACTGTGCGGTCTACCAGGTGAAAATCTGCTCTGGTTGGCCTTTTATGGTGTAATTAAGGATCGTATTTATCTCCTGCTATGAACTTTGAGCTGGGATGAAAGTGTTGGGCAAAGGTGAAAGGAGGATGGGAGGGCAGGAAAACCCTCCCTTGCCAAAAAGAAATGCTTGGGTAGGGATGGAACCGAGGCTTTTCTGCTGTTGGAGCCAAATCCTCATGTGGTTTTACTGGCTTGTAAAATCGGATCAGATGTTCCCACCCTCGCAAAACACGGGTGTGTGAGGATACCACCCAGGGCTGGTGCTAGGCTTGGGCAGTGTGGGCAGCTGCCCAGGGGCCCCCGTGGTCAGCCCTCCAACTTGGGGCCCGCACCAATGCGACAGTCAGACCACGGCATGAAAGGTGACACCGTGCAATTGCACCACCTTAGGAGGCCCCCTCCCCTGGCCTCACTGCTATGGTGGAGCAAGGGGAATCCGAGGGGAGGGGGCCCCACATTCCCAGTTGCAAAAGACACATTCCTCATGTTTGTCCTGCAGTTAGACCTCCACCCCCCACCCATGCAGAGGCACAGCGGGATGGCAACCCTCACACCTTCAGCCCTTCAGCCCTTGATGAAAAGGTGCTTTAGGTGGCTGAGAGGGAAGGGCTGCAGCTTCAGGAGCAGGGGCATCTATTCAGATGCAAACAGCCCTGAATATGTCACGTCTATGCAATTTAGAGGGGCCCACACATTCCCTTCCTGCCCAGGGCCCCAAAAATCCTCAACTGACCCTGATACCACCCTGCTGATTCGTAGTGAGGGCCAAGTTGCATGCAAAGCAGGGAACTGTAGCAGATAAGACGTGTACTCCTGTTCCCAGATACGCAGGTAGGGATTAAATAAGGGGTGCATACATAACATAACATTTAAGATGGACAGCTATGAATAAAGGGGCTGTTCTCTTCCAGGGGATCCTCATCAATAGTCATAAGCACTAGAATATTCCCGCCTTTGCGCGGGACCCTGGAAACACAATCATATATGTGATAAACATATATGCATCTAGGACCGTGTTTCCATAGGAAATCCGCAACATTCTATTTGGAATAACTTTGGCGCCGATTGACGAATCCTTGCGAAATTCTCAAAATAGGTGGGGCGCTCCGCTCTGCTCCTACCCTGAAAGTCTCGGGGGGATTCGTCAAGCGGGGGCTGAGAAAAAGGGGGGGTCCCAAAACGCGTTTTCCCCATGCATTTTTCCATAGGACCTTTAGTCCGAGCTACAGCACGAACGGCTGAACAGAATTACTTGAAATTTGGCAGAGAGGTAGCCCTCAGGTCAGGGATGTGCCTTTTGAAGGTCTCGTGTAAATCTGTTCAGTATTTCCTGAGAAAATAGCATTTGAATCAATATACATATCTATGGGCGCGCTCGGAGCGCGTACCGTAAGCTTACCGTACGCGCACGCCGCCGTGCACGAGCGCGATCTTGATTGGTTGTTAGATCTCAGTAAACATTCGAATCGGTCGAAACCAGGAAGTGTCGGCCGCCATTTTTCTCTTGCAGTCTGAGGGGGTGAAAAACAAATGTGGAGAACGTGAAAAGGGGGCAGGGTGGACAGTTCCTGACCCCCTAGCCTTGGTCAGGGGGTCCCAGAAGGACCCCCAAGGGCAAAAATTAATTTTATTTTTTTTTCGAAAAATCGCCGAATGCGCGTAGCGTACACGCACGGCGTAAACGGAGAAATTCCGCGAGGGAAAATTCTGCGAACTTTGCGTAACTATTCAAAAAGGAAAGCTTAAAAAAAAATTAAAAAAATTGTGAGGTAAGGTTGGCTCTTAAAAGAGCCGTTGGGTTAATACAGGGATGGAGGAAAGAAAGAATGGGAATATTATGAGCGTCTACAAACGTGCTGGTCTATCTTATTGTTAATAAGGGAATCACTGGTCTCCCCAAAAACAATAAGACCACAACACGTTGTACACCTCATTGAAACCCTCCGAAATTGAGGGTTAATGTCCAGAGGAGCAGAAGAAGGTGATGCTCCCACCTCAGAGGAAGGGCTCAGCTGAGCTGCCGATGATGTACTCGGCTGAGCTTCTGAGGTTGGGCTCCGGTGACTTACTGAAGAGTTTTCTCCAGTATGTCGAGCAAAGGTCCCGGGATGTTTATCCCTAAGGTGTCTCATCATAGAGTGATTTCCAAAGGAATACTTCTTCCTTGGATCTCCTCTAGATAAAACAATGGAGCATTGACCTTTTTCTGCCCCTCTGGAAAAGTAAAATACTCCCACACAAAAGAATCCTTTTGTTTCCTCCTTCTCTGTCTGATGATGGTGCTGCTAGGCTCACTCTCAGAAGAGGTCTGCTGCTCTGCCATTGTATCTCAATGTCAATTCAGCTCCTTCTCCTAGGGGATCTCAAGCAGTAATGAGGGGAATGGGTGTGGTGTGGGAAGTTTCTGGAACTGAAAGTAGTTTCAACCAATGAAAAGTGTTCTTTGTGGATCACATGACCTACCGTGCGCGCTCCGTAAGCTTACGGTACGCGCTCGTAAACAAGTACGCATGCGCAAACGTGACGCTTACGGAGCGCTTACGGAGCGCGTACGTAAGACGCACTCGCGCATGCGCATTACACGCCCCTGCGTAACCGCGACGTTGCTTCCGCGCAACGCGCATGCGTGTACGCGTACGTCACGTATCACGTAAGCGCACCGTACTTACGACGTACGGAGCGCGTAGCGTCAGCTTACCGTACGCGTACGGAAAAAAATGCAAAAAAAAATTAAACCATTCCATAATGCAGGATATAGTACATATATTATTTTATACATAGGTTTACCAAAAATCTCAAAAAAAAAATTGCATTTAAAAAACCGTACAAATTCACTGAAAAAACCATAGGTTTCACACACGTTATAGTTAGGAATTAGCATTTAAAAAACCTTGCAAATTCACTGAAAAAAACCATAGGTTTCACACATGTTATAGTTAGCTGGACATTTCACTCGTAAAAAACCAATGAAATTCCCCCGTTATAGTTAGTGCAGGCAACTATAACTCACACGACCGCAATCCTCTGTTGATGCTAATACTGTATCTTTAGCTATACATATATTACAAATATTTATTTTTCATAAAGACACATATGTCATCAGTGATGTAATATTTGACATCATCAGCAGAGGATTGCGGTCGCGTGAGTTATAGTTGCCTGCACGAACTATAACGGGGGAATTTCATTGGTTTTTTACGAGTGAAATGTCCAGCTAACTATAATATGTGTGAAACCTATGGTTTTTTCAGTGAATATATATATATATATATATATATATATATATATATATATATATATATAATCAAAACGAGATGCCCCCTGCGAGGACGCACTCAAGGACAGACGAATCCTGTCATTTGTGGCAGCATTCTTTATTTTCAGCAAACCGGCATTTCAATGTCCAATTGATTAAAAGCCCAACGCGTTTCGAAGCCACTGCTTCTTGTTCACGGGCAACGTGCGTGCGTCTATGCTGAAAGGGTGAGAGTTCGAGTCTCTTAAGTGATTACTTGAATTTCCCTCAGGTGGGTTCGCCCTCAGTGGGGCAGATTCAACACAGAATTCTGGGACTCGTAGTTCTCTCACCAACCAATTTATTGCCTCTAGTAGGTTCCGACATAGACACACAATGTATGCACACTTGATATACTCCAGTGAGTTCAGACAGGGAATCCGGTTTCAGTTTTTGCAATTCTGTCCTTCTGCAACTCGATCACAGAAATCTGTACGAGGCAGCCCATTTCATCCATGGCGGTGCAGTCCTCCCGGCCGGGACAGGCCGGAATATATAATCAAAACGAGATGCCCCCTGCGAGGACGCACTCAAGGACAGACGAATCCTGTCATTTGTGGCAGCATTCTTTATTTTCAGCAAACCGGCATTTCAATGTCCAATTGATTAAAAGCCCAACGCGTTTCGAAGCCACTGCTTCTTGTTCATGGGCAACGTGCGTGCGTCTATGCTGAAAGGGTGAGAGTTTGAGTCTCCTAAGTGATTACTTGAATTTCCCTCAGGTGGGTTCGCCCTCAGTGGGGCAGATTCAACACAGAATTCTGGGACTCGTAGTTCTCTCACCAACCAATTTATTGCCTCTAGTAGGTTCCGACATAGACACACAATGTATGCACACTTGATATACTCCAGTGAGTTCAGACAGGGAATCCGGTTTCAGTTTTTGCAATTCTGTCCTTCTGCAACTCGATCACAGAAATCTGTACGAAGCAGCCCATTTCATCCATGGCGGTGCAGTCCTCCCAGCCGGGACAGGCCGGAATATATAATCAAAACTAGATGCCCCCTGCGAGGACGCACTCAAGGACGGACGAATCCTGTCATTTGTGGCAGCATTCTTTATTTTCAGCAAACCGGCATTTCAATGTCCAATTGATTAAAAGCCCAACGCGTTTCGAAGCCACTGCTTCTTGTTCGCGGGCAACGTGCGTGCGTCTATGCTGAAAGGGTGAGAGTTCGAGTCTCTTAAGTGATTACTTGAATTTCCCTCAGGTGGGTTCGCCCTCAGTGGGGCAGATTCAACACAGAATTCTGGGACTCGTAGTTCTCTCACCAACCAATTTATTGCCTCTAGTAGGTTCCGACATAGACACACAATGTATGCACACTTGATATACTCCAGTGAGTTCAGACAGGGAATCCGGTTTCAGTTTTTGCAATTCTGTCCTTCTGCAACTCGATCACAGAAATCTGTACGAAGCAGCCCATTTCATCCATGGCGGTGCAGTCCTCCCGGCCGGGACAGGCCGGAATATATAATCAAAACGAGATGCCCCCTGCGAGGACGCACTCAAGGACAGACGAATCCTGTCATTTGTGGCAGCATTCTTTATTTTCAGCAAACCGGCATTTCAATGTCCAATTGATTAAAAGCCCAACGCGTTTCGAAGCCACTGCTTCTTGTTCACGGGCAACGTGCGTGCGTCTATGCTGAAAGGGTGAGAGTTCGAGTCTCTTAAGTGATTACTTGAATTTCCCTCAGGTGGGTTCGCCCTCAGTGGGGCAGATTCAACACAGAATTCTGGGACTCGTAGTTCTCTCACCAACCAATTTATTGCCTCTAGTAGGTTCCGACATAGACACACAATGTATGCACACTTGATATACTCCAGTGAGTTCAGACAGGGAATCCGGTTTCAGTTTTTGCAATTCTGTCCTTCTGCAACTCGATCACAGAAATCTGTTCGAAGCAGCCCATTTCATCCATGGCGGTGCAGTCCTCCCGGCCGGGACAGGCCGGAATATATAATCAAAACGAGATGCCCCCTGCGAGGACGCACTCAAGGACAGACGAATCCTGTCATTTGTGGCAGCATTCTTTATTTTCAGCAAACCGGCATTTCAATGTCCAATTGATTAAAAGCCCAACGCGTTTCGAAGCCACTGCTTCTTGTTCATGGGCAACGTGCGTGCGTCTATGCTGAAAGGGTGAGAGTTTGAGTCTCCTAAGTGATTACTTGAATTTCCCTCAGGTGGGTTCGCCCTCAGTGGGGCAGATTCAACACAGAATTCTGGGACTCGTAGTTCTCTCACCAACCAATTTATTGCCTCTAGTAGGTTCCGACATAGACACACAATGTATGCACACTTGATATACTCCAGTGAGTTCAGACAGGGAATCCGGTTTCAGTTTTTGCAATTCTGTCCTTCTGCAACTCGATCACAGAAATCTGTACGAAGCAGCCCATTTCATCCATGGCGGTGCAGTCCTCCCAGCCGGGACAGGCCGGAATATATAATCAAAACGAGATGCCCCCTGCGAGGACGCACTCAAGGACAGACGAATCCTGTCATTTGTGGCAGCATTCTTTATTTTCAGCAAACCGGCATTTCAATGTCCAATTGATTAAAAGCCCAACGCGTTTCGAAGCCACTGCTTCTTGTTCACGGGCAACGTGCGTGCGTCTATGCTGAAAGGGTGAGAGTTCGAGTCTCTTAAGTGATTACTTGAATTTCCCTCAGGTGGGTTCGCCCTCAGTGGGGCAGATTCAACACAGAATTCTGGGACTCGTAGTTCTCTCACCAACCAATTTATTGCCTCTAGTAGGTTCCGACATAGACACACAATGTATGCACACTTGATATACTCCAGTGAGTTCAGACAGGGAATCCGGTTTCAGTTTTTGCAATTCTGTCCTTCTGCAACTCGATCACAGAAATCTGTACGAAGCAGCCCATTTCATCCATGGCGGTGCAGTCCTCCCGGCCGGGACAGGCCGGAATATATAATCAAAACGAGATGCCCCCTGCGAGGACGCACTCAAGGACAGACGGATCCTGTCATTTGTGGCAGCATTCTTTATTTTCAGCAAACCGGCATTTCAATGTCCAATTGATTAAAAGCCCAACGCGTTTCGAAGCCACTGCTTCTTGTTCACGGGCAACGTGCGTGCGTCTATGCTGAAAGGGTGAGAGTTCGAGTCTCTTAAGTGATTACTTGAATTTCCCTCAGGTGGGTTCGCCCTCAGTGGGGCAGATTCAACACAGAATTCTGGGACTCGTAGTTCTCTCACCAACCAATTTATTGCCTCTAGTAGGTTCCGACATAGACACACAATGTATGCACACTTGATATACTCCAGTGAGTTCAGACAGGGAATCCGGTTTCAGTTTTTGCAATTCTGTCCTTCTGCAACTCGATCACAGAAATCTGTACGAAGCAGCCCATTTCATCCATGGCGGTGCAGTCCTCCCGGCCGGGACAGGCCGGAATATATAATCAAAACGAGATGCCCCCTGCGAGGACGCACTCAAGGACAGACAAATCCTGTCATTTGTGGCAGCATTCTTTATTTTCAGCAAACCGGCATTTCAATGTCCAATTGATTAAAAGCCCAACGCGTTTTGAAGCCACTGCTTCTTGTTCACGGGCAACGTGCGTGCGTCTATGCTGAAAGGGTGAGAGTTTGAGTCTCTTAAGTGATTACTTGAATTTCCCTCAGGTGGGTTCGCCCTCAGTGGGGCAGATTCAACACAGAATTCTGGGACTCATAGTTCTCTCACCAACCAATTTATTGCCTCTAGTAGGTTCCGACATAGACACACAATGTATGCACACTTGATATACTCCAGTGAGTTCAGACAGGGAATCCGGTTTCAGTTTTTGCAATTCTGTCCTTCTGCAACTCGATCACAGAAATCTGTACGAAGCAGCCCATTTCATCCATGGCGGTGCAGTCCTCCCGGCCGGGACAGGCCGGAATATATAATCAAAACGAGATGCCCCCTGCGAGGACGCACTCAAGGACAGACGAATCCTGTCATTTGTGGCAGCATTCTTTATTTTCAGCAAACCGGCATTTCAATGTCCAATTGATTAAAAGCCCAACACGTTTCGAAGCCACTGCTTCTTGTTCACAGGCAACGTGCGTGCGTCTATGCTGAAAGGGTGAGAGTTCGAGTCTCTTAAGTGATTACTTGAATTTCCCTCAGGTGGGTTCGCCCTCAGTGGAGCAGATTCAACACAGAATTCTGGGACTCGTAGTTCTCTCACCAACCAATTTATTGCCTCTAGTAGGTTCAGACATAGACACACAATGTATATGTATATATATATTGTGAGAAGTTGGCCTGATGTATGATGTCACTAGTTATAGTGTACACCTTATATCAGTCCAAATACCCTTATGGTGATTGGTTGTAAAGTCAACCTTATAGACCAGCTATCCTAGTGGTAGCATGGACAAGAGCAGTCTTAGGCTAAACTCTGAATGGCATGTGAAGCCAGCTGTGATACCATATATAATCCCTTGAATACCAAATGAAAGGACACCACAACAGATATATATATAAAATAAAGTGTATTTATTCTAAGCAAACCCTCAGCACTCTTTATGAGTTTAGAGGTAAGTACAACACAGTCTTATTAATGCATACAGTAAGTCACACAGGTAAGTAATACAGTTAGGCCCTAGGGGCCACGCAAACCATATACTAAATAAGTGGTATAAGAACCACTGTCACGGAAATAGAATAGGCCTAGGCCTAGGGAATCGCTGGGGCTACACTACACTAGCGTTAGTTAGGAAGTGGGAGGCCCACGGGATTCGTGTGCAGAGTGGAAACACTCACGCGTAATGCGTAAAAGTCAATAGCAATGTTACAGTTTAGAAATAGATAGATTTAGGACACTTCCGGAGTAGCTAGGAAGTTGAGACTTGAAAACTAGACACTAGGATAGTCACTATCCTGATGAGCACCGGAGTACCCAAGTTACCTAGCCCACAGGCTGCGGGTGCATAGGGGTGAAGATGCGTCGTTTTCGTCGTCGACTCCTATGGATGCCTGAAGAAAGATGCTGACAGGCAGTCAGGAGAGAGTGTCCGGTGGATCCCAAGGCTGGGATCAAGAAGAGAAGAAACCTGCAAGCAGAGGGGACAGAGTCAAGGTCACTAGCCAGTGACCACGTGGAACCAGGAAGGAACCAGGCGATGTCGTGAAGAGTTGCAGGTGAAGGTGAAGCTTGTCGTTGCAGCCAGGAGGACCAGGAAGCGTCGAGGACGACCAGGACCAGGAGGCGAGCTGTCCCACGAAGGCTCTTGCAGTCGGCGGCGTCGAAGTTGGACTAGGACTCACCAAGCCTTGGCAAGCGGAACCCACGAAGAACAAGGGACTTGCTTCTGGTGCAGACCAGGAAGGTCTGGGGTGCTTCTTCTTTGCAGAGAAGCGGGAGCCAGTCTGGAGGAGCCAAACCAGCGCAGAAGATTTCAGGGAGCGTCGTCACAGAGGTCACTAGCCAGCGGGCAAGCAACCGGACAGACGCGGCAAGCAGGAAAATGCTGAAGGGCCCCACGCAGGACTCGTGGAGTGTGGGGGGCTGGTCTTCGGTGCAGATGGTGCTTGGGGTTGGGGCTTCTCAATCCCCGGTGCACAACTTCGAAGGTACCTCAGAAGCTGCGCTGTAAGTTACTAGCCACTTTTCCCAGGTAGCCGGTCCCACGTCGCTCGTCGCCTCCACGGATCTCAGCTCTGCTGCAGATGTGGATGAGGGTCGGAGAAGTCTGGAAATCAAGGCTCTGGTCGGGCTCTGCAGTCGATTCCTCGTCGAACGTTTCACAAAGCAAAGGGTAGTCACTTGATGGTGCCTGTTTGCACAGGGTAGCCACTCCTTGGCTACAAGGGAGATTCTTCAGTCTTCTTCTTTCGTCGAATGTCGAAGGTCCAGAGTTTCTGTTCAGTTTTGCAGGTTCAGGATAATTCAAAGTCTTGAGGCCCAACTCCCACTCTTATACTAATCTGGGGGGCTGGGATACCTGCTAGGTCACGCCTTATGGGTGGGACCTGGGAGGGGGTGGTTACACCCACTTCCCTTTGTCCAGTTTCGCGCCAGAGCTGGGGCTGGAGTGCCCCAGCGCCGGTTTGAACTGGACTATGCAAGGAACACCTTGTGTGCCCCAGGCATGTCTCATTCCTTTCAGCCCACCCTGCCCCAATACACTAAAGGCTGTCTGGGGAGGTGCTAGCACCTCCCCAAGCAGGAAACCTATTGTCCAGGCCTCCCTGGCTGGGATCACTCCCAGCAGCAGGAGGTCAGACTTGTGTCGTGGCAGCAGCATCCATTTTGTGATGCTGAGGCTTTGGTCAGAGGCTAACAGTTGAAGTATGATTTTAACATGTCTTTCCCTCTAGAAGGGGGGAATAATATTCTCATGTCCAGAAATGGCATGGGGGTATTATTCCCGAGTGTTAGACACCTTACACGACATGTTTTGATAAAGCCAAACCATAGTTACCATAACCGTCTAAGATTATAAGGCACTTTAAGAGTATATGGTAGGCTATATCATAGAACAGCTATAAGGACAAGGTTCCGAAAGCTGCAGACAGGCTCAGCTCATGCTAGAGCACCATCTCGCATGTTACCAAGCACTCTGCCTCCAGGATTGTCAAGGCCTGCCATAGGAGTGACTGATAGGTACACATGTGTCTATATGTAAGTTAGGTATAGGAATACTACACCTAAGCAAGGGGTGATTACACGACCTTGCCCCAGCTGAGTGATCAGCCAGTTGTGTCAAAATGGAAGGCCAGGCCAGGGGTGGCACAATACATGCTGCAGCCCCTGGTAGGCCTAGGGTACACCTATGCCCTGGGTACCTAGGGTACACTGTACAGGGCCCAATAAGGTGATCCTATCCAAATGGGTTATGCACCTAAAGTACATAGTATTAATTTAGAGAGAGAACAGCAGGGCTGTGGGTCTGATTAGCAGGCCCACAGCCACATCTAAGTCGTAAACCAGTAAAGCAAAAGCAAAAAGTGGGGGTGAACATAGAAAGCAGACCCTACTCTCCTACACAACCCCCCCCCCCCAAACTTAGGGACATTAAACTAACCTTGACCAGTTGAGTCTTCATGTTCTAAGTGGAAATATCTGGAGAGTCCATCTGCATTGGCATGGTCAGTCCCAGGTCTATGTTCCACTGTGAAGTCCATCCCCTGTAGGGAAATGGACCACCTAAGAAGTTTGGGATTTTCACCCTTCATCTGATTTAGCCACAAGAGGGGCTTATGGTCTGTCTGAATCTTGAAGTGAGTGCCAAACAAGTATGGCCTCAGCTTCTTCAGGGCCCAAACCACAGCAAAGGCCTCCCTCTCAATAGCTGACCAACGTTTCTCTCTAGGGGTCAGCCTTCTACTTATAAAAGCAATGGGCTGGTCTTGACCATCTACATTCAGTTGTGAAAGAACAGCTCCCACACCTAACTCAGAAGCATCTGTCTGGACAATGAACTCTTTGGAGTAGTCTGGACTTTTCAGAATAGGTGCACTGCACATGGCCTGCTTCAGGTCATCAAATGCTTTTTGACAGCTTACTGTCCACTGAACTTTCTTTGGCATCTTCTTGGAGGTCAAGTCATTAAGTGGTGTCACTATGGACCCATAGTTCTTAACAAACTTTCTGTAGTACCCAGACAGGCCCAAGAAAGCTCTGACCTGAGTCTGGGTAGTTGGAGGAGCCCAGTCCTTTATGGTCTGGATCTTGCTCTCCAGTGGTTGAACCTGACCCCCACCGACTAGGTGGCCCAGGTATACAACCTTGCTCTGCCCTATCTGGCACTTAGTGGCCTTGATAGTGAGGCCTGCCTTTTGCAGGGCCTCTAAAACATTCCTCAGGTGGACCAGGTGATCCTCCCAGGTGGAGCTAAAGACAGCAATATCATCAAGATAAGCTGCACAATAATCATCCAACCCAGTAAGGACTTGATTCACCAGCCTTTGGAAAGTGGCAGGTGCATTCTTCAAACCAAAGGGCATTACCACAAATTGATAATGTCCTCCTGGGGTCGAGAAAGCAGTTTTGGCCTTTGCACTCTCAGCTAGTCTGATTTGCCAGTAGCCTGCTGTTAGGTCAAATGTGCTCAAAAACTTAGCAGCTGCCAGTCTGTCAATGAGCTCATCTGCCCTAGGTATTGGGTGGGCATCTGTCCTAGTGACAGCATTGAGACCTCTGTAATCCATGCAAAACCTCATCTCTCTCTTACCATCTTGGGTGTGAGGTTTTGGCACAAGGACTACAGGACTAGCCCAAGGGCTCTCTGAAGGTTCAATGACTCCCAGCTCCAACATCTTTTGTACCTCAACTTTTATGCAGTCCCTGACATGGTCAGGTTGCCTGTAGATTTTACTCTTCACAGGCAGACTGTCACCAGTGTCCACCTCATGGGTGCACCAGTTTGTCTGACTTGGGGTCAGAGAGAACATATGTCTGTAGGCCTGCAGAACTTGTCTGCAGTCCTGTTGCTGATGGACAGTGAGGCTGTCAGAAAAGACCACACCATCAACTGAGCCATCATCAGGGTTCTGAGTCAACAGGTCTGGGAGAGGGTCACTCTCTTCCTCCTGCCCCTCATCTGTAGCCATGAGTAGCCCCATGTCTGCCCTGTCAACATATGCCTTCAATCTGTTGACATGAAGCACCCTGTGGGGGCTTCTGGGAGTCCCAAGGTCCACCAAGTAGGTGACTTCTCCCTTTTTCTCAACAATAGTGTGGGGTCCAGACCATTTGTCTTGGAGTGCTGCTGGGGCCACTGGCTCCAACACCCACACTTTCTGCCCTGGCTGGTAAACAGTCAGTACAGCCTTTTGGTCATGCCAAGCTTTTTGGAGTTCTTGGCTTGCCTCAAGGTTTTTAGAAGCCTTCTTCATATACTCTGCCATCCTGGAGCGGAGACCAAGTACATAATCCACTATGTCTAGTTTGGGTTGTCTGAGAGGTCTCTCCCATCCTTCCTTCACCAAACACAGGGGTCCTCT
This sequence comes from Triturus cristatus, assembly GCF_964204655.1. NCBI lineage: Eukaryota > Metazoa > Chordata > Amphibia > Caudata > Salamandridae > Triturus > Triturus cristatus. The sequence goes on along the minus strand of NC_140593.1, from coordinate 1,059,692,384 downwards.
TACAGGATGCCCAAACAAAAGCTCAAAAGGGCTGTAGCCAACCCCCTTTTGTGGGACCTCTCTGTAAGCAAACAGAAGGCAGGGTAAAAGGATATCCCATCTTCGCCTAAGCTTGTCTGGTAATCCTTTTATCATTCCCTTTAGGGTCTTGTTGAATCTCTCAACAAGCCCATTGCACTGTGGGTGATAGGGTGTGGTGAACTTATAGTTAACACCACACTCCTTCCACATTGCAGTCAAGTATCCTGACATAAAGTTGGCACCTCTGTCAGAAATGACCTCCTTTGGAAAGCCCACTCTGGAGAATACTCCAAGCAGGGCCCTTGCCACAACAGGAGCTGTTGTGGTCCTCAGGGGAATTGCTTCTGGGTACCTGGTGGCATGGTCCACTATCACCAGTATGAATCTGTGCCCAGATGCTGTTTGTGGGTCCATTGGTCCTACAATATCTATGCCCACTCTTTCAAAGGGGACCCCCACCACAGGTAGTGGTATGAGGGGGGCCTTTGTGGTGCCACCTGATTTGCCACTGGCTTGGCAGGTGACACAGGAGCGACAAAACTCCTTAGTATCTTCTGACATATGGGGCCAGTGAAAGTGAGGGACAAGCCTGTCCCAAGTCTTGTTCTGGCCTAAATGTCCTGCAAGGGGAATATCATGGGCCAAGGTTAGAAGGAAGCCCCTGAACTTCAGTGGTATGACCAACCTCCTGGATGCACCAGGCTTGGGGTCTCTAGCCTCCGAGTACAGTAGCCCTTCATCCCAATACACTCTATGGGTACCTTGAGCATTCCCTGCAGCCTCAGCAGCAGCCAGCTGTCTGAGGGGTTCAAGAGAGGGGCAGTCTAATTGAGCCTGCCTCAGATCTGCCCTGGAAGGTCCCCCTGTCCCAAGAAACTCAACCTGATCAGGTTCAAGTTCTTCTAGGACAGTTCCTTCAGGGCTCTCAGAATCATCCTCCTGGGAGGGCTGATCCACCACCTGAGGCAGGGGGGAAGGCACAGCCTTAACCCTACTGCTCTTTCTCTTGGATTGTGACTGGTCCATAGTTTCAGGATCCAGCACTCGTTCAGTGTTGCACTTTTTGGCCTGTGACCTGGTCACAGCAAGGACATGTGCATCTATCCCCAGCATTTCTGCATGGGTCCTATACTCCACTTCAGACCAAACTGAAGTTTCAAGATCATTGCCCAGTAAACACTCTACAGGAAGGTCTGAACTAACAACAACTTTCTTGAGGCCAGTTACCCCTCCCCAGGAGAAGTTAACAATAGCCACACTATGGGAGGTAGTGGCATTGCTAGCGTTGGTCACTAGGTAATTCTCACCTAGTATGATCTGTCCAGGGTCCACAAAAGCAGGTGTCACCATTGTGACACTAGCCCCAGTGTCCCTGTAGGCCTGAGCCATTCTTTGGTTGATAAAAGGTGTCTGTCTGTACTTGCCCAGGTTACTGGGGCCTACAGTAGAGGACAAAGCTAAGTCCCCATCACAGATCAGGACAGCCTGAGTAGGTACTCTGACTAGGCCAGAATCCTCCTCAGTTCCCAGGGTTAACCCTACTACACCCTTTTGCTGGGAACCACCACTTACAGCTGAACTAGGGGGTACAGTTGCCTTAGGGGCAATGGTGGTTGGGGGCTTATCCTTTTTGGTGCACTCACTAAACCAATGTGAGGTAGACTTACAATAGTTGCACCATGGTTTCTTTTGGCCTTCTTTCTTCTTATCCTTTTTGGAACCACCCTCCCCCTGAGCCTTTTGGGGGCCTGGTGAAGACTTCTGGTCTTTTTGTTGCTGCTCATTACCCTTCTGGTCTGCCTTTTTCTGATCACCGCCCTGGTTCTGGTTTTTCTGCTTAACTCTAGTCCTGACCCATCTATCTGCCTTCTTTCCCAATTCTTGGGGAGAAGTCAGATCAGAATCAATCAGGTGTTGATGCAATAGCTGGTTTTGACAGTTGTTAAGTATTTGTTCTCTCATGATCAAATTATACAATCCTGTATAGTCCTTAACCTTACTTCCCAATAGCCAGCCTTCCAGAGCCTTAGTGGCACAATCTACAAAGTCAGTCCAGTCCTGAGTCTGTGTCTTCTGGGTATCCCTGAACAACAACCTGTATTGTTCAGTGGTTAGGCCAAACCCATCAATCAGAGCACTCTTCAGGACAGTGTAATTATCTGCATCCTCATCACTAACTGTGAGGAGCTTGTCTCTTCCTTTCTCAGAGAAGGAGAGCCACAAGATAGCTGCCCACTGACTTTGGGGTACCTGCTGTACTTTGCAAGCTCTCTCCAAAGCAGTTATCCATTTGTGGATGTCATCCCCACACTTGTAGGGAGGGACAATCTTGCTCAGGTTTCTATTATCATAGTGCCTGTCTCTATCTCTAGGAATGTTGCTGCCACCAGTGGGTTCTAACCCACTTAACTTTTGTTCTCTAGCCAGAGCAAGCTTCTCTTTGGCAAGGGCAAGTTCTTCCCTCTGAATCCTCAGATTAGCCTCCCTCATTCTGGCTGCATGCTCCTTTCTCTCAGGTGAAGTCATTCCCCTGTGAGAGGAAGCATTAGAGATGTTAGAGACATGGGAGTGGATGGATTCCCCTGAAGGGGATCTGTCCTTCCTGTTTCTCTGTGAATGTCTACTTGTGGGTCTGTATGGGGGGACCCCATGCAAACTCCCATGTAAACTTAAGTTAGCCTGGCTAAGTCTCCTTACTTGGCTCTGGCTGTCTACCTCCCCATCTGAAGCCCCATCTGACTCCTCTGTGGTGGGTAGACCCTCCTCTGTGCCTAGGGCACCTTCCTGAGATGCCCTCTGAGCATCATACTCCTCTAGGAGTTGTCTTAACTGAAGGAGGGTAGGGTTTGCACCCTGTTTTATTCCTCTGGAGGTACACAATTGTCTCATCTCCTGGAATGTTAAGGTATCATACCTAGAGGGGGTCTTCTGCAGACCTGCCCCTCCTGAGAGAGCATCCACTTGATCTCCTCCCAGAGGCATGATCTAGTGAGGGTGTGGTGTGTGCACCTACCTACACTAGTTGTATCTACTAAACCTTTCTAGTAGTTGTAGTCAGGGTGTGTTATTCCCTTCAACCTACAACTACAAAGTCCAGTAGGACTTAAGTATAATAATCTATGTTATATGTACCTAGACAATATCTGTGTGATCTTTCAATTTAGTATCTCAAGATTACAATGGTATTACAACAGCAAGCTCAGATCCCAACCGCTGCTCACCAATGTGAGAAGTTGGCCTGAGGTATGATGTCACTAGTTATAGTGTACACCTTATATCAGTCCAAATACCCTTATGGTGATTGGTTGTAAAGTCAACCTTATAGACCAGCTATCCTAGTGGTAGCATGGACAAGAGCAGTCTTAGGCTAAACTCTGAATGGCATGTGAAGCCAGCTGTGATACCATATATAATCCCTTGAATACCAAATGAAAGGACACCACAACAGATATATATATAAAATAAAGTGTATTTATTCTAAGCAAACCCTCAGCACTCTTTATGAGTTTAGAGGTAAGTACAACACAGTCTTATTAATGCATACAGTAAGTCACACAGGTAAGTAATACAGTTAGGCCCTAGGGGCCACGCAAACCATATACTAAATAAGTGGTATAAGAACCACTGTCACGGAAATAGAATAGGCCTAGGCCTAGGGAATCGCTGGGGCTACACTACACTAGCGTTAGTTAGGAAGTGGGAGGCCCACGGGATTCGTGTGCAGAGTGGAAACACTCACGCGTAATGCGTAAAAGTCAATAGCAATGTTACAGTTTAGAAATAGATAGATTTAGGACACTTCCGGAGTAGCTAGGAAGTTGAGACTTGAAAACTAGACACTAGGATAGTCACTATCCTGATGAGCACCGGAGTACCCAAGTTACCTAGCCCACAGGCTGCGGGTGCATAGAGGTGAAGATGCGTCGTTTTCGTCGTCGACTCCTATGGATGCCTGAAGAAAGATGCTGACAGGCAGTCAGGGGAGAGTGTCCGGTGGATCCCAAGGCTGGGATCAAGAAGAGAAGAAACCTGCAAGCAGAGGGGACAGAGTCAAGGTCACTAGCCAGTGACCACGTGGAACCAGGAAGGAACCAGGCGATGTCGTGAAGAGTTGCAGGTGAAGGTGAAGCTTGTCGTTGCAGCCAGGAGGACCAGGAAGCGTCGAGGACGACCAGGACCAGGAGGCGAGCTGTCCCACGAAGGCTCTTGCTGTCGGCGGCGTCGAAGTTGGACTAGGACTCACCAAGCCTTGGCAAGCGGAACCCACGAAGAACAAGGGACTTGCTTCTGGTGCAGATCAGGAAGGTCTGGGGTGCTTCTTCTTTGCAGAGAAGCGGGAGCCAGTCTGGAGGAGCCAAACCAGCGCAGAAGATTTCAGGGAGCGTCGTCACAGAGGTCACTAGCCAGCGGGCAAGCAACCGGACAGACGCGGCAAGCAGGAAAATGCTGAAGGGCCCCACGCAGGACTCGTGGAGTGTGGGGGGCTGGTCTTCGGTGCAGATGGTGCTTGGGGTTGGGGCTTCTCAATCCCCGGTGCACAACTTCGAAGGTACCTCAGAAGCTGCGCTGTAAGTTACTAGCCACTTTTCCCAGGTAGCCGGTCCCACGTCGCTCGTCGCCTCCACGGATCTCAGCTCTGCTGCAGATGTGGATGAGGGTCGGAGAAGTCTGGAAATCAAGGCTCTGGTCGGGCTCTGCAGTCGATTCCTCGTCGAACGTTTCACAAAGCAAAGGGTAGTCACTTGATGGTGCCTGTTTGCACAGGGTAGCCACTCCTTGGCTACAAGGGAGATTCTTCAGTCTTCTTCTTTCGTCGAATGTCGAAGGTCCAGAGTTTCTGTTCAGTTTTGCAGGTTCAGGATAATTCAAAGTCTTGAGGCCCAACTCCCACTCTTATACTAATCTGGGGGGCTGGGATACCTGCTAGGTCACGCCTTATGGGTGGGACCTGGGAGGGGGTGGTTACACCCACTTCCCTTTGTCCAGTTTCGCGCCAGAGCTGGGGCTGGAGTGCCCCAGCGCCGGTTTGAACTGGACTATGCAAGGAACACCTTGTGTGCCCCAGGCATGTCTCATTCCTTTCAGCCCACCCTGCCCCAATACACTAAAGGCTGTCTGGGGAGGTGCTAGCACCTCCCCAAGCAGGAAACCTATTGTCCAGGCCTCCCTGGCTGGGATCACTCCCAGCAGCAGGAGGTCAGACTTGTGTCGTGGCAGCAGCATCCATTTTGTGATGCTGAGGCTTTGGTCAGAGGCTAACAGTTGAAGTATGATTTTAACATGTCTTTCCCTCTAGAAGGGGGGAATAATATTCTCATGTCCAGAAATGGCATGGGGGTATTATTCCCGAGTGTTAGACACCTTACACGACATGTTTTGATAAAGCCAAACCATAGTTACCATAACCGTCTAAGATTATAAGGCACTTTAAGAGTATATGGTAGGCTATATCATAGAACAGCTATAAGGACAAGGTTCCGAAAGCTGCAGACAGGCTCAGCTCATGCTAGAGCACCATCTCGCATGTTACCAAGCACTCTGCCTCCAGGATTGTCAAGGCCTGCCATAGGAGTGACTGATAGGTACACATGTGTCTATATGTAAGTTAGGTATAGGAATACTACACCTAAGCAAGGGGTGATTACACGACCTTGCCCCAGCTGAGTGATCAGCCAGTTGTGTCAAAATGGAAGGCCAGGCCAGGGGTGGCACAATACATGCTGCAGCCCCTGGTAGGCCTAGGGTACACCTATGCCCTGGGTACCTAGGGTACACTGTACAGGGCCCAATAAGGTGATCCTATCCAAATGGGTTATGCACCTAAAGTACATAGTATTAATTTAGAGAGAGAACAGCAGGGCTGTGGGTCTGATTAGCAGGCCCACAGCCACATCTAAGTCGTAAACCAGTAAAGCAAAAGCAAAAAGTGGGGGTGAACATAGAAAGCAGACCCTACTCTCCTACACAACCCCCCCCCCAAACTTAGGGACATTAAACTAACCTTGACCAGTTGAGTCTTCATGTTCTAAGTGGAAATATCTGGAGAGTCCATCTGCATTGGCATGGTCAGTCCCAGGTCTATGTTCCACTGTGAAGTCCATCCCCTGTAGGGAAATGGACCACCTAAGAAGTTTGGGATTTTCACCCTTCATCTGATTTAGCCACAAGAGGGGCTTATGGTCTGTCTGAATCTTGAAGTGAGTGCCAAACAAGTATGGCCTCAGCTTCTTCAGGGCCCAAACCACAGCAAAGGCCTCCCTCTCAATAGCTGACCAACGTTTCTCTCTAGGGGTCAGCCTTCTACTTATAAAAGCAATGGGCTGGTCTTGACCATCTACATTCAGTTGTGAAAGAACAGCTCCCACACCTAACTCAGAAGCATCTGTCTGGACAATGAACTCTTTGGAGTAGTCTGGACTTTTCAGAATAGGTGCACTGCACATGGCCTGCTTCAGGTCATCAAATGCTTTTTGACAGCTTACTGTCCACTGAACTTTCTTTGGCATCTTCTTGGAGGTCAAGTCATTAAGTGGTGTCACTATGGACCCATAGTTCTTAACAAACTTTCTGTAGTACCCAGACAGGCCCAAGAAAGCTCTGACCTGAGTCTGGGTAGTTGGAGGAGCCCAGTCCTTTATGGTCTGGATCTTGCTCTCCAGTGGTTGAACCTGACCCCCACCGACTAGGTGGCCCAGGTATACAACCTTGCTCTGCCCTATCTGGCACTTAGTGGCCTTGATAGTGAGGCCTGCCTTTTGCAGGGCCTCTAAAACATTCCTCAGGTGGACCAGGTGATCCTCCCAGGTGGAGCTAAAGACAGCAATATCATCAAGATAAGCTGCACAATAATCATCCAACCCAGTAAGGACTTGATTCACCAGCCTTTGGAAAGTGGCAGGTGCATTCTTCAAACCAAAGGGCATTACCACAAATTGATAATGTCCTCCTGGGGTCGAGAAAGCAGTTTTGGCCTTTGCACTCTCAGCTAGTCTGATTTGCCAGTAGCCTGCTGTTAGGTCAAATGTGCTCAAAAACTTAGCAGCTGCCAGTCTGTCAATGAGCTCATCTGCCCTAGGTATTGGGTGGGCATCTGTCCTAGTGACAGCATTGAGACCTCTGTAATCCATGCAAAACCTCATCTCTCTCTTACCATCTTGGGTGTGAGGTTTTGGCACAAGGACTACAGGACTAGCCCAAGGGCTCTCTGAAGGTTCAATGACTCCCAGCTCCAACATCTTTTGTACCTCAACTTTTATGCAGTCCCTGACATGGTCAGGTTGCCTGTAGATTTTACTCTTCACAGGCAGACTGTCACCAGTGTCCACCTCATGGGTGCACCAGTTTGTCTGACTTGGGGTCAGAGAGAACATATGTCTGTAGGCCTGCAGAACTTGTCTGCAGTCCTGTTGCTGATGGACAGTGAGGCTGTCAGAAAAGACCACACCATCAACTGAGCCATCATCAGGGTTCTGAGTCAACAGGTCTGGGAGAGGGTCACTCTCTTCCTCCTGCCCCTCATCTGTAGCCATGAGTAGCCCCATGTCTGCCCTGTCAACATATGCCTTCAATCTGTTGACATGAAGCACCCTGTGGGGGCTTCTGGGAGTCCCAAGGTCCACCAAGTAGGTGACTTCTCCCTTTTTCTCAACAATAGTGTGGGGTCCAGACCATTTGTCTTGGAGTGCTGCTGGGGCCACTGGCTCCAACACCCACACTTTCTGCCCTGGCTGGTAAACAGTCAGTACAGCCTTTTGGTCATGCCAAGCTTTTTGGAGTTCTTGGCTTGCCTCAAGGTTTTTAGAAGCCTTCTTCATATACTCTGCCATCCTGGAGCGGAGACCAAGTACATAATCCACTATGTCTAGTTTGGGTTGTCTGAGAGGTCTCTCCCATCCTTCCTTCACCAAACACAGGGGTCCTCTTACAGGATGCCCAAACAAAAGCTCAAAAGGGCTGTAGCCAACCCCCTTTTGTGGGACCTCTCTGTAAGCAAACAGAAGGCAGGGTAAAAGGATATCCCATCTTCGCCTAAGCTTGTCTGGTAATCCTTTTATCATTCCCTTTAGGGTCTTGTTGAATCTCTCAACAAGCCCATTGCACTGTGGGTGATAGGGTGTGGTGAACTTATAGTTAACACCACACTCCTTCCACATTGCAGTCAAGTATCCTGACATAAAGTTGGCACCTCTGTCAGAAATGACCTCCTTTGGAAAGCCCACTCTGGAGAATACTCCAAGCAGGGCCCTTGCCACAACAGGAGCTGTTGTGGTCCTCAGGGGAATTGCTTCTGGGTACCTGGTGGCATGGTCCACTATCACCAGTATGAATCTGTGCCCAGATGCTGTTTGTGGGTCCATTGGTCCTACAATATCTATGCCCACTCTTTCAAAGGGGACCCCCACCACAGGTAGTGGTATGAGGGGGGCCTTTGTGGTGCCACCTGATTTGCCACTGGCTTGGCAGGTGACACAGGAGCGACAAAACTCCTTAGTATCTTCTGACATATGGGGCCAGTGAAAGTGAGGGACAAGCCTGTCCCAAGTCTTGTTCTGGCCTAAATGTCCTGCAAGGGGAATATCATGGGCCAAGGTTAGAAGGAAGCCCCTGAACTTCAGTGGTATGACCAACCTCCTGGATGCACCAGGCTTGGGGTCTCTAGCCTCCGAGTACAGTAGCCCTTCATCCCAATACACTCTATGGGTACCTTGAGCATTCCCTGCAGCCTGAGCAGCAGCCAGCTGTCTGAGGGGTTCAAGAGAGGGGCAGTCTAATTGAGCCTGCCTCAGATCTGCCCTGGAAGGTCCCCCTGTCCCAAGAAACTCAACCTGATCAGGTTCAAGTTCTTCTAGGACAGTTCCTTCAGGGCTCTCAGAATCATCCTCCTGGGAGGGCTGATCCACCACCTGAGGCAGGGGGGAAGGCACAGCCTTAACCCTACTGCTCTTTCTCTTGGATTGTGACTGGTCCATAGTTTCAGGATCCAGCACTCGTTCAGTGTTGCACTTTTTGGCCTGTGACCTGGTCACAGCAAGGACATGTGCATCTATCCCCAGCATTTCTGCATGGGTCCTATACTCCACTTCAGACCAAACTGAAGTTTCAAGATCATTGCCCAGTAAACACTCTACAGGAAGGTCTGAACTAACAACAACTTTCTTGAGGCCAGTTACCCCTCCCCAGGAGAAGTTAACAATAGCCACACTATGGGAGGTAGTGGCATTGCTAGCGTTGGTCACTAGGTAATTCTCACCTAGTATGATCTGTCCAGGGTCCACAAAAGCAGGTGTCATCATTGTGACACTAGCCCCAGTGTCCCTGTAGGCCTGAGCCATTCTTTGGTTGATAAAAGGTGTCTGTCTGTACTTGCCCAGGTTACTGGGGCCTACAGTAGAGGACAAAGCTAAGTCCCCATCACAGATCAGGACAGCCTGAGTAGGTACTCTGACTAGGCCAGAATCCTCCTCAGTTCCCAGGGTTAACCCTACTACACCCTTTTGCTGGGAACCACCACTTACAGCTGAACTAGGGGGTACAGTTGCCTTAGGGGCAATGGTGGTTGGGGGCTTATCCTTTTTGGTGCACTCACTAAACCAATGTGAGGTAGACTTACAATAGTTGCACCATGGTTTCTTTTGGCCTTCTTTCTTCTTATCCTTTTTGGAACCACCCTCCCCCTGAGCCTTTTGGGGGCCTGGTGAAGACTTCTGGTCTTTTTGTTTCTGCTCATTACCCTTCTGGTCTGCCTTTTTCTGATCACCGCCCTGGTTCTGGTTTTTCTGCTTAACTCTAGTCCTGACCCATCTATCTGCCTTCTTTCCCAATTCTTGGGGAGAAGTCAGATCAGAATCAATCAGGTGTTGATGCAATAGCTGGTTTTGACAGTTGTTAAGTATTTGTTCTCTCATGATCAAATTATACAATCCTGTATAGTCCTTAACCTTACTTCCCAATAGCCAGCCTTCCAGAGCCTTAGTGGCACAATCTACAAAGTCAGTCCAGTCCTGAGTCTGTGTCTTCTGGGTATCCCTGAACAACAACCTGTATTGTTCAGTGGTTAGGCCAAACCCATCAATCAGAGCACTCTTCAGGACAGTGTAATTATCTGCATCCTCATCACTAACTGTGAGGAGCTTGTCTCTTCCTTTCTCAGAGAAGGAGAGCCACAAGATAGCTGCCCACTGACTTTGGGGTACCTGCTGTACTTTGCAAGCTCTCTCCAAAGCAGTTATCCATTTGTGGATGTCATCCCCACACTTGTAGGGAGGGACAATCTTGCTCAGGTTTCTATTATCATAGTGCCTGTCTCTATCTCTAGGAATGTTGCTGCCACCAGTGGGTTCTAACCCACTTAACTTTTGTTCTCTAGCCAGAGCAAGCTTCTCTTTGGCAAGGGCAAGTTCTTCCCTCTGAATCCTCAGATTAGCCTCCCTCATTCTGGCTGCATGCTCCTTTCTCTCAGGTGAAGTCATTCCCCTGTGAGAGGAAGCATTAGAGATGTTAGAGACATGGGAGTGGATGGATTCCCCTGAAGGGGATCTGTCCTTCCTGTTTCTCTGTGAATGTCTACTTGTGGGTCTGTATGGGGGGACCCCATGCAAACTCCCATGTAAACTTAAGTTAGCCTGGCTAAGTCTCCTTACTTGGCTCTGGCTGTCTACCTCCCCATCTGAAGCCCCATCTGACTCCTCTGTGGTGGGTAGACCCTCCTCTGTGCCTAGGGCACCTTCCTGAGATGCCCTCTGAGCATCATACTCCTCTAGGAGTTGTCTTAACTGAAGGAGGGTAGGGTTTGCACCCTGTTTTATTCCTCTGGAGGTACACAATTGTCTCATCTCCTGGAATGTTAAGGTATCATACCTAGAGGGGGTCTTCTGCAGACCTGCCCCTCCTGAGAGAGCATCCACTTGATCTCCTCCCAGAGGCATGATCTAGTGAGGGTGTGGTGTGTGCACCTACCTACACTAGTTGTATCTACTAAACCTTTCTAGTAGTTGTAGTCAGGGTGTGTTATTCCCTTCAACCTACAACTACAAAGTCCAGTAGGACTTAAGTATAATAATCTATGTTATATGTACCTAGACAATATCTGTGTGATCTTTCAATTTAGTATCTCAAGATTACAATGGTATTACAACAGCAAGCTCAGATCCCAACCGCTGCTCACCAATGTGAGAAGTTGGCCTGAGGTATGATGTCACTAGTTATAGTGTACACCTTATATCAGTCCAAATACCCTTATGGTGATTGGTTGTAAAGTCAACCTTATAGACCAGCTATCCTAGTGGTAGCATGGACAAGAGCAGTCTTAGGCTAAACTCTGAATGGCATGTGAAGCCAGCTGTGATACCATATATAATCCCTTGAATACCAAATGAAAGGACACCACAACAGATATATATATAAAATAAAGTGTATTTATTCTAAGCAAACCCTCAGCACTCTTTATGAGTTTAGAGGTAAGTACAACACAGTCTTATTAATGCATACAGTAAGTCACACAGGTAAGTAATACAGTTAGGCCCTAGGGGCCACGCAAACCATATACTAAATAAGTGGTATAAGAACCACTGTCACGGAAATAGAATAGGCCTAGGCCTAGGGAATCGCTGGGGCTACACTACACTAGCGTTAGTTAGGAAGTGGGAGGCCCACGGGATTCGTGTGCAGAGTGGAAACACTCACGCGTAATGCGTAAAAGTCAATAGCAATGTTACAGTTTAGAAATAGATAGATTTAGGACACTTCCGGAGTAGCTAGGAAGTTGAGACTTGAAAACTAGACACTAGGATAGTCACTATCCTGATGAGCACCGGAGTACCCAAGTTACCTAGCCCACAGGCTGCGGGTGCATAGGGGTGAAGATGCGTCGTTTTCGTCGTCGACTCCTATGGATGCCTGAAGAAAGATGCTGACAGGCAGTCAGGGGAGAGTGTCCGGTGGATCCCAAGGCTGGGATCAAGAAGAGAAGAAACCTGCAAGCAGAGGGGACAGAGTCAAGGTCACTAGCCAGTGACCACGTGGAACCAGGAAGGAACCAGGTGATGTCGTGAAGAGTTGCAGGTGAAGGTGAAGCTTGTCGCTGCAGCCAGGAGGACCAGGAAGCGTCGAGGACGACCAGGACCAGGAGGCGAGCTGTCCCACGAAGGCTCTTGCTGTCGGCGGCGTCGAAGTTGGACTAGGACTCACCAAGCCTTGGCAAGCGGAACCCACGAAGAACAAGGGACTTGCTTCTGGTGCAGATCAGGAAGGTCTGGGGTGCTTCTTCTTTGCAGAGAAGCGGGAGCCAGTCTGGAGGAGCCAAACCAGCGCAGAAGATTTCAGGGAGCGTCGTCACAGAGGCCACCAGCCGGCGGGCAAGCAACCGGACAGACGCGGCAAGCAGGAAAATGCTGAAGGGCCCCACGCAGGACTCGTGGAGTGTGGGGGGCTGGTCTTCGGTGCAGATGGTGCTGGGGGTTGGGGCTTCTCAATGCCCGGTGCACAACTTCGAGGGTACCTCAGAAGCTGCGCTGTAAGTTACTAGCCACTTTTCCCAGGTAGCCGGTCCCACGTCGCTCGTCGCCTCCACGGATCTCAGCTCTGCTGCAGATGTGGATGAGGGTCGGAGAAGTCTGGAAAGCTCTGGTCGGGCTCTGCAGTCGGTTCCTCGTCGAACGTTTCCAAAGCAAAGGGTAGTCACTTGATGGTGCCTGTTTGCACAGGGTAGCCACTCCTTGGCTACAAGGGAGATTCTTCAGTCTTCTTCTTTCGTCGAATGTCCAAGGTCCAGAGTTTCTGTTCAGTTTTGCAGGTTCAGGATAATCTAAAGTCTTGAGGCCCAACTCCCACTCTTATACTAATCTGGGGGGCTGGGATACCTGCTAGGTCACGCCTTATGGGTGGGACCTGGGAGGGGGTGGTTACACCCACTTCCCTTTGTCCAGTTTCGCGCCAGAGCTGGGGCTGGAGTGCCCCAGCGCCGGTTTGAACTGGACTATGCAAGGAACACCTTGTGTGCCCCAGGCATGTCTCATTCCTTTCAGCCCACCCTGCCCCAATACACTAAAGGCTGTCTGGGGAGGTGCTAGCACCTCCCCAAGCAGGAAACCTATTGTCCAGGCCTCCCTGGCTGGGATCACTCCCAGCTGCAGGAGGTCAGACTTGTGTCGTGGCAGCAGCATCCATTTTGTGATGCTGAGGCTTTGGTCAGAGGCTAACAGTTGAAGTATGATTTTAACATGTCTTTCCCTCTAGAAGGGGGGAATAATATTCTCATGTCCAGAAATGGCATGGGGGTATTATTCCCGAGTGTTAGACACCTTACACGACATGTTTTGATAAAGCCAAACCATAGTTACCATAACCGTCTAAGATTATAAGGCACTTTAAGAGTATATGGTAGGCTATATCATAGAACAGCTATAAGGACATGGTTCCGAAAGCTGCAGACAGGCTCAGCTCATGCTAGAGCACCATCTCACATGTTACCAAGCACTCTGCCTCCAGGATTGTCAAGGCCTGCCATAGGAGTGACTGATAGGTACACATGTGTCTATATGTAAGTTAGGTATAGGAATACTACACCTAAGCAAGGGGTGATTACACGACCTTGCCCCAGCTGAGTGATCAGCCAGTTGTGTCAAAATGGAAGGCCAGGCCAGGGGTGGCACAATACATGCTGCAGCCCCTGGTAGGCCTAGGGTACACCTATGCCCTGGGTACCTAGGGTACACTGTACAGGGCCCAATAAGGTGATCCTATCCAAATGGGTTATGCACCTAAAGTACATAGTATTAATTTAGAGAGAGAACAGCAGGGCTGTGGGTCTGATTAGCAGGCCCACAGCCACATCTAAGTCGTAAACCAGTAAAGCAAAAGCAAAAAGTGGGGGTGAACATAGAAAGCAGACCCTACTCTCCTACAGTAAAGGCTGTGGGACTGGAAAAGCGCAAAGAGTTCCGCAAGCGCTTTCGCCAGGGCGACAAAGGTGCTTTTCACCAGCGCGTTCAAACGCCCCAATGGTCCTCTCAAAACCAACAGAGGTCCCAGTTTCAGCAAAGGGGCCGGGGCAGAGGAAGAGGAAATGCTAAACAGCAGCAGTCCTCTAACAAGCAACCTCCCAAACAGTGAAAACTTACTTCCTCCGCGCTCGTTCGCCACTCCGGTGGGAGGAAGTATCACCGTTCACCTGGCAGAGTGGAATGCAATTACAAACGACAGATGGGTGCTGAGTATTGTAGAGCGTGGCTACTTGCTGAGGTTCAAATGTCCCCCTCCGCAGGTACCCCCACGGAAACAGCCACTCCCTCCCAGCCAAAACAAGCTTTTAAAGGACGAAGTTGCCACTCTCCTCTCCAAAAACGCCATAGAGGAAGTTCCAAACAGGCAGAGAAATCAGGGAGTGTATTCCCGGTACTTTCTTGTTCAGAAAAGAGGAGCGATCGGAGACTACAGACCCATCCTCGATCTCCGCCTACTCAACAGATTTCTCAGAAGAGAAAAATTCAGGATGCTAGCACTGCACCAGATCTTCCCACATCTACATCAAGGGGACTGGATGTGTGCCATCGACTTACAGGATGCATACTTCCACATTCCTGTCTCAGCGAAACATCGGAAGTTTCTCAGATTTCACTTCTTTCGCCAACATTATCAATACAAGGTCTTGCCATTCGGCCTCAAGTCCGCGCCACGAACGTTCTCAAAGTGCATGGCGGTGGTGGCTGCATTTCTCCGCAAACGGAAGATATTCGTCTACCCCTATCTAGACGACTGGCTCTTAAAAAGTTCCACTCCGGCTCGACTCCAGAGTCATCTCTCGTTCTGCCTAAACCTTCTACACTCGTTGGGCCTTCAGGTCAACTACAGGAAGTCGATCCTCAATCCAACTCAGCGGATCCACTACCTGGGCGCCTCTCTAGACTCCTCAAGCGCAAGCGTGTGTCCTTCGGAGGAGAGGTTATCCTCCATGCTGCAAAAAAGCCGCACGCTTCTCAGCACGGAATATCCCACAGCCAGACAAGTGTCATCTCTCCTGGGATCCATGGCCTCGTGCATCTACATCGTGCCCAACGCACGTCTGCACATGCGTCCTCTGCAACAAGACCTAGAGGATCAGTGGTCGCAGAGGTCCGGCCGCTGGGAAGATCACATTACCCTTCATCAAGCCGCCAAAGATTCCATCCGGTGGTGGATGAAGCGCTCCCATCTGCTTCACGGCGTCCCTTTCCATCAGGCGCCTCCGACACAGACAGTGGTCACAGACGCCTCCATGCAGGGCTGGGGGGCTCATATGGGCCGGCTTCAAGTACAAGGTCTCTGGTCCGCTACCGAACAGAGCTATCACATCAACTTCTTGGAGCTACGAGCAGTCCATCTCGCTCTCAAGTCCCTGTACCCATCCCTGCAGACCGACTATGTTCAGGTTCAGACGGACAACACCACAACTATGTTCTATCTGAACAAGCAAGGAGGGACCAGATCACGGGTTCTGTCTCTGGAGGCCCAGTCAATCTGGAAATGGCTTCTGGCGAGAAACCTGACGATCGTCGCTGTTCACCTGCCAGGGACCCTGAACGTGCAGGCGGACGGCCTCAGCAGAGACTTCGTCGAAGCGCACGACTGGGTGCTCAACGAAGACGTCGCTCAAGACATCTTCCGCTTGTGGGGCATACCAGACATCGATCTGTTCGCAGACGCGGACAACAAAAAATGCCCCGTCTTCGCCTCCAGGTTCCCTCAACGGGGGTCGCAGGGGAACGCGCTTTTGATCAGCTGGTCGAGGACATTGCTTTACGATTTTCCTCCTCTTCCTCTCATCCCGGCTGTGATTCAGAAGTTCTACAGGGCCAGAACTCGGATGATCCTAATAGCACCGGAGTGGCCCCGGCTGTGGTGGTACCCAGATCTACTCCAGCTGTCGGAGGTACCACAGAGGAGGTTGCCATGCCTGCCGAACTTGCTGACCAAGGACAAGGGGTGAGTGTTCCACCCCAATCTCCCCTCCCTCCGCTTGACGGCATGGCTCCTGAATTCATCCAGTACGGACATCTAGATCTTCCACCGGACTGTATGAGCATTCTTCGGGAGGCAAAGAGGCCCTCCACGAGGAAGTCGTATGGCTTTAAATGGAAAAGATTCTGCTTCTGGTGTAGAGATAACACCCTTGATCCGATCCGGGGTCAAGAACAGGTTATTCTCCCCTACTTACTGTACTTGGCGAAGTCTGGGTTAAAGTGCTCTTCCATCAGAGTACACTTAGCTGCTATTACAGCCTATAGGAAGTCTCCTACCCAGACCTCATTCTTTCAGATGCCAGTGGTAAAGGATTTCTTAGAAGGGCTTAAGAAAGTTTACCCACCTGTGAGGTCTCCTTCCCCTTCCTGGGAACTGAACATCGTTCTCTCTAAGCTGATGGGAGCCCCTTTTGAACCGATTCATAAGGCCTCCTTGCAACATCTGACCTGGAAGGCTGCCTTCTTAGTAGCCATCACTTCGGCCCGTAGGGTTAGTGAAATTCAGGCCCTCTGCTGCAAGGAACCTTACACTGTGTTTCATGCTAATAGGGTGGTGCTCCGTACCCATCCGAGCTTCCTACCCAAGGTGGTCTCGGACTTCCACATTAACCAGGTGATCACGTTGCCCACCTTCTTTCCTCAACCGACCACTCCCCCGGAGAGAGCCCTACACTCTCTTGACCTCCGGAGGGTTTTGAAATTCTATCTGGCTAAGACCCTTACTCTTAGAAAGTCAGACAGGCTCTTTGTGAACTATGGGCCCACGAATACCGGGCTGGCTGCATCCAAGACATCTATTTCAAGATGGATTGTCTCTTGTATAGCTTTGGCTTACCAACTATCCCACAAAGTTCTGCAGGGTAAACCTAGAGCACACTCTACTCGAGGGAAGGCTTCTACTGTAGCACTCCTTCGCAATGTTCCCATGTCTGAGATCTGTAAAGCGGCTACGTGGCGCTCAGTCCATACTTTCACGCGCCATTATTGCCTAGATTCAGACGCGCAGGCCGACGCTCAGGTGGGGCAGGCCTCTTTGAGGAACCTATTTGCATAACTGTAATGCAAGATGTGTCTTTTAATGTATGTTTTAACGGCTTTGTTGCTCGTCCGTGAGACTTTGGGTATGGGCTTGCTACTCTATTCATAGATTATGACTATTGATGAGTATCCCCTGGAAGAGAAGGATTAGTTACTTACCTGTAATCCTAGTTCTCATCCAGGGGTATACTCATCAAAGTCATAAGCGACCCACCCACCTCCCCGGACGAGCAATGTTTTCTCTTTAAATAAGTGATGTATGGAAGGCAGATCTACTCAGGTGCGGAGGCACCGCCAAAAAGAACTGGCCCAACTGCCACCTGTAGTGCATCATGGGAGCAGGGGGTCACAGGCAGGCCTTAAAGGCACGGTCCCCCTACTCTAATGCCTTAAAGGCAGGGTGTCAGTTTTCTTGGTTTCTTGATACTCTACTGCAGCCTACTGGCGAATGCCTACAATTACATGTTGCTTTATGGCAATAAAGCAGTGCTGTGTTATAATTTGCCTGATGCTTCCTTTTTTCCTTACGGGTTACGTGGGCACTACTATGCAAAAATATGTAATTTACAGCATTGCCATGTTTTGAACATTATTAGGCTGCATTTATATGTTTTCACATGTATATATATATATATGTATATATATGTATTTTCTATATGCTCCGGGATCCCGCACATGGGCAGGGGTTATTCATAGATTATGACTTTGATGAGTATACCCCTGGATGAGAACTAGGATTACAGGTAAGTAACTAATCCTTCTCTATTAGGGGTATCCTCATCAAAGTCATAAGCAACCCTCCCGCCTCCCCGGGCAAAGGATCCTTATTTTAAGGAATTGTCAACTCTTTGTGTTATGGCTTTGTGTCACCGCAAAGAACAACTGACATAACAGTCACCCCTGAGGTATGATGGCAAGCTAGGGGTCATGGCTGCCTTAAAGGCACGGTGCCAGTTTTTTCCATGTTGCTATGAGTTAGCTTTCTAGCCTTTCTATACTGTAGTTTTCTGCAAAGCAGCCTGTGAGCTGACAATGCTTTCAGTCTTATCTATGGTGTTTGTGCTAATGTAAAGCATTAAAACAGTGTTTAAACATGATTTGCTTTTGTTTCTTCCGTTTTTTATGATGTATTATTTATATTGGTTATATTATTGAATACATACAGGGGAGTCCTTACAGCATTATTCAGCTCTACTTATGAAAGGCTGCATTTGCTTTTTTATTATATATATATATATATATATAGCGATGCATATATGTTTATTACATATATGATTGTGTTTCCGGGGTCCCACGCAAAGGCGGGAATATTCTAGTGCTTATGACTTTGATGAGGATATCCCTGGAAGAGAACTAGGATTACAGGTAAGTAACTAATCCTTTTTCACCTCAGGATTCTTAGCGGCATGGACAACTCAAGTTTTGCTCTCATGTACTTAATATCACTCACAGCAGAAGCACTCTGTGAAAAACGTCCTTGATATTCACCCATTATCCATATATAACTCAGTATGTCATCCATGGCTCTTCTAGAGAGCCATTAGCATGAATGGCTGGATTCTAAATCCAGTAAATTGCTGCTATGATGAAGCAAAAGTGGGTAGCAGAACTTGTTGACCACTGTTTGTACGTCGCCAAGGAATTCCAGGCTGCTCCGGTAGGGCTCTCCGAAAGCCCGTCAACTTTTTGCAGAAAACCAAGGATCACAGCTTTTGGTGGGAAGAGAAGGGAAGGCACAGCACAGTGAGTAGTAGGGGTGGGTGGAAGGAGGCACCCCATTACTCCTTCCACTATGTAGCTGTTAAAAGCAGAGACATATGATTTTGGGGGCCATATGTAACATAGAACATAACTGAGTAAAAAGTGAATCGTGGGGATGTTTCTCACCTCAGGTTCTGAATGACATCAAAGACAGTTGGAGCTTCACTCTCGTCACTCAGAACCCCTCGTCGAAAAACATCTACTTAATTTACTGTTGCCCATCTATAAATATATGTGTTATGAATGGTTTCCATAGGAATCCTCTATCGTTTACACTAGACCAAGGACTCTGGTAATTCACTGCTATGACATAGCAACAGTTGATAACAAAAGTGATCGCCCACAAAGGCCCTCCTGGCCAAACTGGCAAAGCTCGTTGAGAGCCTGTCAGTGGAGCCCTACTTGTTTGCTTTGAATGAAAGCAGACAGTACAGCTGCAGAAGTGGGTCGGAAGGCAGGGAAGGAGGTGGGGTTGATTAAGTCAGGTAAGGTATTTCTCCAGTATTGAATCTTTCATAGATTCACATGCTTGTATCTTCCCCGTCGTCATGGTGGGAGTCTCACGGTAACAGAATGACCACAGCAGTATAAGAAAACTGCATAGCAAAATCCCATAGGGAATCATCTTATTTGGTAACCAAATCTCATCATTATGTGGTCCAAAACTCAGCCAATCGGCTGCTAGCCCTGCCCTCACACTCCCCAGCAGAGCCTTCCTGCCTCAGATTTCCAACCGCCTTCGTGTGAAGAGGAGTCTCCCTGAGCCTTGCTTAGTTTTTCTGTTCCAGTGTGAACTTTTGACCCCTGGTTCTTCTAATTACCTTCTACTTGCTGGTTTAAGGTATTGTGCTTCATCTTACTACTACAATATGGCTGAAAGATCTAAGAAGAGGCTTTTCAGGCCCTGCAGATCCTGTGGAAAGCCTAGATTATTCTCCGAGGACCCACATAAGGACTGTTTATATTGCTTGCACCCTAATCATGTGCCTAAGGACTGTAAACATTGCAGAACCTTTTCTGCGAAGACCCTGCGTGACAGGGAGGCACGCCTTCTGCTGTGGCTTCAGAAAAAGAAGGTCACTTCAGACTCTGATTCTGAGGAGGATTCAAAGTCTACAAAGAAGAGAAAATCTTCAACTTTGGAGGATGTTTCAGAGGTAAAAAAGCAAAAAACGAAAGACAAAGGGGCTCCTGCGTCTTCTTTACCTCATACTCCTCTTAAGAAATCTAAGGAGTCAAGAGAGATTTCCTCAGCCCCGTCGACGAAGATTAGAGCGTCGCCGGCGCTTATTACTTTGAAACCGTCGACGGCTACGTCGACGACGACTACGTCTACGACGACTACGTCGACGGCGACCATATCGACGACGACTCCGTCGACGACTACCATATCGACGTCGACAGCGGCATCGACGACGACGAACACCTCGTCGTCGAAAAACCACCCGTCGACGATTCCGTCGACGGCTACAATGCCTTCGTCGACGAAGACTTCGTCGTCGACGACTACGGCGTCGACGATAATGCAGCTTACACCGTCGACGAGGTCGACGACGGTTCCGTCGACGGGAGCTTTCAAATCCCCTAAGGTGAAGAAAATAACATTAAAGTCTATGGCGTTGTCGACGGGCTCGTCGACGAAGCAGACTAAATCTACGGATTTTACGGCGTGGACGAAAATTTCTCCGCTTCCACCTTCAACTTTACTAGACTTACAGTCTGATGATGAGGACTCTTCAGGGGTGGCTTATAGTCCTTCCCAACTTCGCATAAAGAGTCAGGAAACAGATGAGGATGAATACCACGAGGTACAAGAAGTCTTCTCATTTCAGGACCGTCCACCGAAAGATTCACAGAGGTACGAATCTTTTCAGGAGTCTTATGCCTACGAGGAGGAGGAAGAGCCTCAGAATACTTCGAGAGAGGACTCTGTTTCCGTACCAGGGTCCTTGGTGACTGACTTGCGCCTCATGATCAACGATTACTATCGTCGTTTCCCGGAGGCAAACTCTCAAATGCCACAGACGGTGGAGAAGCCGGCACAGGTACGACCGCCTCACTCGTCTCCCAAAGCTTCCACTCAGAAAATCCGATCTCCACCGATTATGACTATCAGAGATGACCTAGAGGACAGTGATCCCGATCAACTAGAAGAAGGAGAACTCCTTCAAGACAAGCAGGGTGACGATGAATGGGATCAGTATATTCTCCCAACTACGCTGTCAACATCTCCAACACCGGCAAACTCTCCGCCTCAAGATATAGGTGGATTCCATGACATCATGGAGAAGGCATCAAAGCGCTTTGATCTTCCTATTCCGGTTCAGGAAGCTGAATGCTTTCTTTATGACTTTAAGGAGGAGTCACGCAAGTCTATGCGATCCATTCCAATAATTGACCATATTTGGGAAGAGGGCTTGAAGATAATGAAGAACCCAGCTTCGGTGCCTGCTTCAAAACCTAGAATAGACAAAAAATATAGGGCTCCGGAATCGTCTCCGGCCTGTTTAATTGGTCATCCTCGGCCAGACTCTGTGGTGACGCAGGCCGCCCAACGAAACTCAAAGAATCCGGTTTCAGCATCTATGGTTCCCCCGGACAAGGAGGGAAGAAGAATGGACGGTGCAGGGAAGCGCTTTGCAGTAATGGCAGCGTCCTCAATAAAGGCCTCTAATTCATTAGCCCTCATCAGCAGATTTAACCGGCAGATGTGGTGCGATATAGCTCCCTTGCTTTCCCATCTTCCAAACGATAAAAAAGAGGAAGCAGCTGCTATACTTCAGGATGGGGCTAGAGCAGCATCTGAGTCCATTGACATCGCTATGGATTTGTCCTCAGTGGCTTTTCGTCAGATGGCAGGTGCAGTAGCCCTGCGGAGGCAAGGATGGCTGAAGGCCACCTCCTTCAGACCGGAGGTACAGGCCAAGATAGTAGACATGCCTTTTGATGGAGAGAACCTGTTCGGGAAACACGTCGATGAGGCCCTCCAAAGCATCAAAACGGACACAGATACAGCGCGGGCGCTGGGATCTCTACAACAGGGCAGGTTTCAGTCCTTTCGGAGGAGAGGATCCCGAGGACAATTTACACAACGATCCTCGTTCCAGTCGAACAGGTATCAGCGATACCAGCAGCAGGGTTCTCGACAGTACTCGAGCAATCAACAATATCGACCTTCGAATAATTATCAACAGCAGTCCAGAGGAAGGTCTTCTACGAGAGGGAAGTCCCAGCAGTCCAACCGACGTCAATGACTTCTCCACATCCGCCACTTGCCCAACAAGCAGCGCCCATTACCTGACTCCATTTTACCCAGCTTGGCTGTCAATAACATCGGACAGATGGGTTTTAGATGTAATTCAACATGGCCATACTCTGGAATTCGTAGAAAAGCCTCCAAATCAGCCTCCTATTCGCAGGAGACAGGAACATCTATCAGCCCTCAAAGCGGAAGTGATGGCCTTATTACAAAAGGAGGCAATAGAGGAAGTTCCTCATCTTCAACGCGGGAAAGGCTATTACTCGCATTTCTTTCTCATAAAAAAGAAGGACACATCAAAATGGAGGCAGATAATGGACCTCAGAGGTCTCAACAAATTTATTCAAAAGAAATCATTCCGGATGTTATCCCTGCAGGAAATTCTTCTCCTAATTGGCAGAGGAGATTATTTGGCGTCCCTGGACCTCTTAGATGCTTATTTTCACGTCCCAATCCACGTAAGACACAGAAAATTTCTACGCTTCATGGTGGCGGAGCGCCATTACCAGTTCAAGGTCTTACCTTTCGGGCTAAAGTCAGCACCGAGAACCTTTACAAAATGTATGGCGCCAATTGCGGCCCACCTGCGTCTCCAAGGTCATCAGGTCTTCCCTTATCTGGACGATTGGCTTATCAAGGGAAGTTCGTTCAGAGATACCCTTCGCTCCCTTCACGTTTGCATGGAGCTTTTCGATCAGCTGGGTCTCAGAGTCAACTTAGAGAAATCACATCTCAGACCAGCGCAGTACATTCAATTTCTGGGTGCTCTAATCTGCACGGAGGAGGCCAAAGCTTACCCGTCAGAGGAGCGCATTCAAAAGATCATACGGTTGTCAACACAATTGCAAAGAAAAAAGTCCGTTTCAGTGAGGGTTTACAAGTCATTGATGGGAATGATGTCCTCTTGTATCCCCCTACTCCCAAATTGCAGGTTCCGCATGAGACCTGTACAAGAACTGCTGGACGAGCAATGGCTCCAGTCGCAGGGATCCTTCGAAGATTGCATAATAATTACCCCTCGGATCAGAGACGCCCTGTCATGGTGGAAAATCAGAGATCATTTGGAGGAAGGACTGACCTTCGAAATTCAAACCTGCAGTTTCGTAATGATGACGGATGCTTCTCTCCAAGGGTGGGGAGCGCATCTCCAGGAGCTCGAAATTCAGGGTCACTGGTCAAAGTACGAAACGCAGCTCCACATCAACCTGCTAGAGCTGAGGGCCGTGTTTTTGGGACTCAAAGCTTTCCTTCCCAGAATTCACGGATCTACGGTTCTGGTGAAGACGGACAGCTCAACTTCTATGTTTTACCTGCTAAAACAAGGAGGCACAAAGTCGAAACTTCTGTCACAAGAAGCACAGGCCATTTGGAAATGGCTTCTAGCTCACAACGTATCACTGCAAGTGCAACATATTGCAGGAGTGGACAACATAAGGGCAGATATTTTGAGCAGATCTCCCGAAATCTCCCACGAGTGGGAAATACATCAGAAGCACCTTTCCAAAGTATTCAAAGTATGGGGCACGCCAAGGCTAGACTTATTCGCGGACCGCCACAATTCAAAATGCAAGAACTTTGCAAGCAGGTTTCCGCAGAAGGGATCGTGGGGCAATGCGCTACAGATATGCTGGACAGGAATGTTTGCATATGCGTTTCCCCCATTTCCTCTGATATTGAGAGTCTTAAGGAAAATGAAGTCAGAACCGTGTCATCTGATTCTGATTGCACCAGCATGGCCGAGACAAGCATGGTTCTCCGAACTTCTCAGGCTGTCAATGGCACCAAGGATACAGTTCCCGTTAACACAGGATCTGATAACTATGCACAATGGCCAGATACTGCATCCAAATCTGAAATCGCTCAGCTTGTCAGCATGGAACCTCACGAGCATGAATTCCACCTCTTAAAGATCCCTCAGGACTGCAAAGACATTCTGTCGCGATCCCGGGCAGTATCCACAAACAAAACGTATACGGCGAAATGGAAAAGGTTCTGTCACTGGTGCGCAGCTAACAATTTGCACCCATTTCGGGTCTCGTCTGCCCAGATTCTTCCATACCTGTTGACATTGGCCAAATCCGGACTCTCTCATATGTCCATAAAGGTACATCTGGCCGCAATTTCAAGATACACCAGAGATCCTGGCCGTCCTTCTCTTTGGTCCCAAAGAGTCGTTAAGGAATTCCTCAGAGGGCTCTTCAGAATGTTCCCTCCTGTTCGAACACCGATTGTTCCTTGGCAACTGAATACAGTTCTTACGCAGTTGATGAAACCGCCCTTTGAACCCATCCATAAGGCGGAGTTGCAGTTTGTCTCATGGAAGACGGCGTTATTGTTAGCACTTACATCGGCAAGAAGAGTCAGCGAGATTCAGGCCTTCTCAATCGCAGAACCATTCCTACAATTCAGGCAGGACAGAGTGATTCTCAGAACAAATCCCAAATTTATTCCTAAAGTCCCCTCCAGCTTTCACCTAAATGAGCCAATAGTTTTGCCTACATTTTGTAAGGACCCGTCAACGGCGGCGGAAAGAGCATTGCACTCTTTGGACATCAAGCGATGCCTAAAATTCTATATCGACAAGACCAAAGCATTCAGAAAAACAAACCAGCTTTTCGTAGCCTTTGCCGGCCCCAGGAAAGGGGTGGCACTTTCC
The DNA here is from genome assembly GCF_964204655.1 of Triturus cristatus. NCBI lineage: Eukaryota > Metazoa > Chordata > Amphibia > Caudata > Salamandridae > Triturus > Triturus cristatus. Next base: position 1,059,667,654 of record NC_140593.1, on the reverse strand, counting down.
AGAGCCAGTATCTCGAGATGGATATCGTCAGCAATATCCTTGTGTCATACCAAAGCTGGAAGGCCTTTGCAATCCAAAGTACGTGCACACTCAACGAGGAAGATGGCAACTTCTACGGCCCTATTTGCGGGAGTGCCATTACCAGACATTTGTAGAGCTGCGACATGGAAGAATGCGCACACCTTTACTAGACATTATTGTCTGGACGCAGCGTGGAAAAAGGATGCAGCAGTGGGACAAGCAGTTCTACGGCACCTATTTCATTAAGGTATTTATCATGGATTATAACAATGTATATGTACAGATATATGTATGGTTGCACAAATTTTCAAATACTGCAATGTATGTTAACATTCTACCCAAAAGAGCAGAGCCCACGTTTATTGGGGGGTTCTAGCCTGGAAATGCAGTTTGGGATAAGTACTGCTTACTATTCTGATACAAGCATGTGAATCTATGAAAGATTCAATACTGGAGAAAGAACTAGTTACTTACCTGTACACTATGGTTCTCCAGTATTATCTTTCATAGATTCACATGCGGCCCGCCCACCTCCCCATTTCTCAGGCAGAACCTCATTGTCTCTAAGAGTATTCTAGTCTCGCACTCGGGGCTGGAAATCTGAGGCAGGAAGGCTCTGCTGGGGAGTGTGAGGGCAGGGCTAGCAGCCGATTGGCTGAGTTTTGGACCACATAATGATGAGATTTGGTTACCAAATAAGATGATTCCCTATGGGATTTTGCTATGCAGTTTTCTTATACTGCTGTGGTCATTCTGTTACCGTGAGACTCCCACCATGACGACGGGGAAGATACAAGCATGTGAATCTATGAAAGATAATACTGGAGAACCATAGTGTACAGGTAAGTAACTAGTTCTTTTTTTCACATTTGGGACAGGGAGACGAGGCTCCCCCGTTACTACTTTGCCTCAGCCGAGCAGTTATTATTATTTATTTTTTTTATAGCGCGAACAAGACCCGAGATATCGGGTATCAGAGCGCTTTACATGAGCACCAGTTTCGTTACATTAGGACACATTCATTTTTTTTTTGTTAGGCACGGGGAGATTAAGAGATTTGCCCAGAATCACAGGATGTTGAGCGTTGTTGCCGAGACTCGAACCCAGTTTCCCAGCTTCGAGGTCGACCGATCTAGCCGTAAGGCTACATCCACTCCCTATATGGGGGCAGATGATTACGTGGGCCATATATAACATAAACTTATAGCTGGGTAACCATGAATTACTGGAATGTTTTTCACCTCGGGTTTCTGAGTGATGCCATAGATAACGCATTATTAAAGAACAAAGGTCCTTAGCTTAAACATGGATAATGTAACTCTTAAACACATAGACTTCAATAAGACCTATGCAAATTCTTCCTGTGTCCAGCCGGACAGAGGAACATTTATTTTGAGAAAATACAGAAGGTTTTAAACGAGATAAAGGAAGAAAAATGAAACAAGGGCACAAGCCTGTACCGAGTTTTCAACAAGGGGAGGAGAGGAAGAAAAGAATAGCAGCCAAAAACTTTGGGAGCAAACAAGGAGGCTTACAGTACAATAAGAAAATCATGTAAGCTCAAACCAACAGAGACCACAATACATTTTTCGCAATGGATAAAATGTGGTGCTGTTACAGAAAGTCGACGTTTCGATCCCTAGCTCCTAATACAGTGGGATCATCTTCAGGACTAAAATTTTTAAAGTTGCCTGATAGAAGTTATACGCCTGTTGGAATGAACGAGGAAAAAAGGGAGATAAGAAAACATAGTCCGCCATTAAAGTAAGAAAAGGATGCATGTCAACATACATATGCAATATATATAGAACAACTGTGAATTCCTAGAATGCGAACGTGGAACATGCGCTAACTGTTGATTGAGAAAGGTTAACAAGAGGACTTTATGACCATAAGTGAATCAATGGCGAGGTTTTCTGAGCTTTCCAGTGAACTTATTCGGAAAAGTCGTGAGAGGGTGAAGAGGGTGATGGCGTATTTATAAAGTGCCTACCGGACAATTTCAAATTAGTGACGAATCTGTGGAGTGCGAGGTGGTGATGGTGAACGCTGATATCTGACCTTCAAGAGGTGATAGGGTTCGAGGCTTCGTCGTGTTGGCGCAGAACAATAGCAATGGTGTCTGATCTCCGATTGAACTTCTCATTACAAGGTGGTGAATGTGCCTTTAAAAGGAGGAAACAACGTTGGCCATCAGGATGTAAGGGGTGGAGTTGGGAGAAGGGGGGCCGGAATGAGGATTACCTTGACGTGTAGTGGTAGCGTTGTAAGTGGTGGCGTCAGGAGGGTAGGATCACCGAACTGAGTACAGGGCAGAATTTATTGTTGTATGCATGAAGTGCAGCAACCGGGGGCTGCCTGTTTAAGGTCAGAGCTGTAGGAGAAGGAATTTTGTTAGACGAGGTGAAGGGCACGAGTGGTAAGGTAGCCTACAGTTGCAGGGGGAGTGGCGGTATTACCTACCAGATTGCTTCTGTATACAAGGAAAACGGGATAAGCCGCAGCAAGCGATGGCTGCCGGTGTTTTGGCCGAGCTGTGGGAGAAGGAGTCACGTTAGGGGAGGGGAAGGCAGGATTGGAGGCTCTCATTATTACTTAAAACTTTTTGGAAAAACATCCCCGTTACTCACTTGCCCGTCTATAATTCTTTATGTTGCCTATGTTTATTTTAAGGAATCCGATATCCTAAAAGATGGGTTTGACATCTTCTGTGAAGTCTCTGGAGTTGATAATCAGTTTGTTGTCAAGTGTAGTGACATCATGATGCTTGCACTTGCATTCGACAGCCTTCCCCAAGGACTATACCACTGGATCCTGACTCAGCTTCTCACCTCTTCTTTATCTGTCCATGGAGACAGGTTGCGGATGGGAGGTGTAGGGAGGTTGGCCTTACAACAACAAAAATGTTGTTCATAAAGCTATGCAACGTATAATTCAGCCAATCTTTGGGCATTGTTTTGCGCTTTATAAATTGACAAATCAATGTTCTCTTGTTCCAGATGTCTGAGAGGTAATTCGGAACACCTTAGCGGAAGCCCCATACGTGATACTTTTACATGTGCAATTCTATATGTCACTTTCATTTCCAGTCACTATGGCAGGTGCTTCCAGCAAGAAAGTGCAGCCTCCTATCTTTTTCTGTGATATGAATATTGTGTGCAGGTCCTTGCGGCAGTTCATTTATCACCTAGCCAGGGATCTGAAACTGTAATTCCGACAGCAGGCTACTGACAGCATTGCCTGGTCCATTTACCCCGAGAAGTCAATCAGCAGAATTATTAGACTGGCAAGCATGCACCTTGGCAGTTTCCAGCATGCATGCATGCAGAATACGCAGTCGAAGCCAGCCAGAATCTTACAGTGAAAAATAGATCTGGCTGACAGAACCATTCTTGTGCACCTGCTGAAGGGCGGGAAGAACGTATTCCACCCTCCCGCAGATTCTCATTACAGCCCTTCCGCGAAAGCCGCTCATGGGTGTGGCTTCATAATGGATTGCCAGACAGATGGGTTGTGAAATGCACAGCCCATCTGTCTTTATCATACTCATTTCCTTTTTTCCCCCATTTTTTTTGTATTAAAATGTTAATGAATATAGTTTTTATTTATTATGCAGTGGCATGTGCAACATCCCTTTCCAGAAAACAAATGTAAAAATCTGTACCAGCAGCATGCATCGCCTTGAACATTTGTCACTGTGCTGCAGCTGATGTATTCACGTCCTGTGCGTTTTGTTTCTCTCTCAGACTCTCCGTGGAAGGTGCATTTATCGAACGTCAACCCTAAAGTGACCACCGCCACAGTGAGCGGCCTGACTCCAGCCCGTACCTACCAGTTCCGTGTATGCGCTGTGAACAAAGTCGGGAAGGGCCAGTACAGCAAAGAGACCAGCAGGTACAAAACAAGCTCACCCCTCTATTAAGTTTACAAGTGATCTACGTACACTTTCAAATTCATGATATTGGGTCGAAGCATCATGTGGGAGAGCACTGAGCTGCAAAAAAGTAGGCAAAAGAGAGCAGCTAAAACTGAGAGCGAATAAAACACAAGGGGGCATATCAACAAGCAGGCGATAAAAACTTATCGCCGCTTTTGCGGCCGCTTTCGGCCGAAAAGCGGCGATAATTTTATCGCCTAATCAACAAGGTCACGCTAACGCGTGAAACCTTGCTTTAGCGTCAGGATTCCTAACGCCCAGCTTTGCATCTCTAATGAGATGCAAAGTGGGCGTTCCTGACCTGGCATGACAGGAGAAATGTCGCTAAGCGACATTTCTCCTATCAGCAAGCCCCACGCTATGAAGCATAGCGTCAGGAAAAGTAGCGATAATAACCCCTGTTATCGCTACTTTCCTTACGCCTGCTTCAGGACTGACTTAGCCATGATATCCTATGGAAGGTGGATATCATGGCTAAGTTTGTGAGTCCCTATCAACTAGCTAAAGTGAGATTATCGCTGGGTTTCCAGCGATCATCTCACGTTAGCCAGTTAGCGCTAGGATTTTTATCGCTGATGAGATAAGCGTTGCTAATAGCACGCTATCTCAGCGATAAAAATCGGCGGTAGCCGGCGATAATTATCCGAGCGCTAAGTGCGCTCAGCGATAATTATCGCCGGTTGTTGTTGATATGCCCCAAGATTACCTGAATTTACTTTATAGAAAGTGTGATATGACTTAGGGCCTGATTTAGGGGCATATCAGCAAGGCGAGGCGATAGAATTATCGCCGCTTTTGCGGCCGTTTTCGTCCGAAAAGCGGCGATAATTTCATCGCCTAATTAACAAGCTCACGCTAACGCGTGAAAGCTTGCGTTAGCGTAGGAATTCCTAACTCCCAGCTTTGCATCTCTAATGAGATGCAAAGTGGGCGTTCCTGACCTGACATGACAGGAGAAATGTCGCTAAGCGACATTTCTCCTATCAAGCCCCACGCTATGAAGCATAGCGGCAAGAAAAGTAGCGATAACCCCTGTTATCGCTACTTTCCTTACGCCTGCTTCAGGACTGAATTAGCCATGATATCCTATGGAAGGTGGATATCATGGCTAAGCTTGTGAGTCCCTATCATCAAGCTAACGCCACATTGCGTGAGATTATCGCTGGGTTTCCAGCGATAATCTCACGTTAGGCAGTTAGCGTGAGGATTTTTATCGCTTTTGAGATAAGCGTTGCTAATAGCACGCTATCTCAGCGATAAAAATCCACGCTAGCCGGCGATAATTATCCTAGCGCTAAGTGCGCTTAGCGATAATTATCGCCGGTTGTTGCTGATATGCCCCTTAGATCTCAGCAAACGAGTTACTCCGTCACATCGGTGACTGATATCCTGTCCACCGAAATATAAATTCCATTATATCCTATGGGATTTGTATTTTGGCGGATGGGATATCTGCCGAGATCCAAATCAGGCCCTTAATTTTCATTTGGAAAGCTTGTTTTCCCCTCAGCATGCAGAGAGAGTGGTTGCAGTAAGTGCGCTGTTTATTTGGGGTTTTTATATAGATTCGATCCTCGATGTGTGTCAGATCTTTACAAAGTACAGAATTTACCCAACAGAATTGTATTAAATGCATAAAACCATGTGCTACAGCACTGTGTACACTATACGTGAGTGAGTATGCCAGCCCTATCCGATTATCGTTGAAAATATCTACAACAAACAATTGGAGGCAAATCATTTCTGTAAGGTATAGTGTAGGTAAATAAGACTGGGGATGTATGATATAGTACAGGATACAGAGGAATGGTCACACTGGGGTCCATGTGGGTCCGTGAGACTGGTAAGTCTCAGTCAGTACTGAGGCGCGACCATTTTATGTCTAAAGAAACAGAGCAGCAGAATGCCCTGTGGTTACTGGAATATAGGATAAGATTGCCGGTCTAGACTCAATGACATGTTGGGCAATAATTATTATATGAATAACACACAAAGGTGTAGGGAAGGGGAGAAGTAAATAAAAAGTGTGTGCAAAGGAAACAGAGGCCCGTGTCCAATGTGGAAAAACTGCCTTCACTCACAGAATTGTGACATGCTTCATCATAGGGCATGCTACAGACACCCCTGCGCAGACCAACACCTGGGTTGGAGCAACAGGTATAGGAAGACAATACAAACAAATACACAGTATTGGGATCACCGAAAAAAAGTGCAGCCAGTGAGGATTAAAACTAGCTCAGATATGTACCCGCTGCCAAATTTATTCCGGGGCCATCTGGCTAGATTAAAAAACATGAAGGATGGAGTTGGAAGGAGAAAATTAAGATTCCTCCACCCCTTCTTTACTGCCAAGGTGTTGACATGTTTCTGCCGTGGGAAGTGTGCCCAAAAGAAAGGGTCACTCTGCATTCCTCAGGAGCCTTCGGGACACAAAACGGGAGGACCCCTCCGGTCCTACCTCTGGTATCCGTGGAGAATGCTCCCAGTGGCGAGCTGTCACGAAGGATCAGTGGGTGTTAGCTATGCTGCAGAATGGGTACTCTCTACGTTTCCGACGTCGTCCTTCCTTGATCCCTCAGGTGCCGTCATCATGCTGCCAGGTCAACATGCTGCAGAGGGAAGTGGGCATCCTTCTCCTAAAATCAGCCATAGAGAAGGTTCCAAGGTCTCAAAGAGGTCGAGGAGTTTATTCCAGATACTTCCTGGCAAAGACAAAAGTAAAAAGTCGGAGTACAGGCCCATTCTGGATCTGCGAACACTCAACAAGTCCATCAAACGAGAAAAGTTTCGCATGTTGGCTCTCCATCAAATATATCCTCACCTCCGCAAAGGGGATTGGATGTGTTCGCTGGATCTGCAAGATGCTTATTTTCATATACCGATAAATCAGCATCACCGGCAATATCTACGATTCATAGTCTGAACATCCCACTATCAGTTGAACGTGCTGCCCTTCGGCCTGAAGTCAGCTCCCCGAGTGTTCACGAAGTGAATGGCGATGGTGGCAGCTGCTCTGCGACGCAGAGGCATCTTCGTCTACCCTTAGCTGGACGATTGGTTGCTGAAAGGCCCCTCTCCCCAGAGTGTGATGAACCATTTCCAGCAGTGCCTAGGGCTTTGTCAAAAACTGGGCCTACATGTGAACTTCGAGAAGTCGACGCACCAGCCCACTCAAACAATACACTACCTGGGGGTGCTGATTGGCTCAGAGTGAGGAAAAGTGTTTCCTTCGGAGGAGAGACAATTATCCCTCATTCAGAAAGGCAGAAAACTTTTAAAGAGCAGCCTGTCTTCGGTGCGTCAGATCGCCTCCAGGCTAGGATCGATGGCATCCTGCATTTTTCTTGTGCCCAGTGCCAGATTGGAAATGCGTCCTCTACAGCAAGATCTAGAGGACAAATGGGATCAACGGTCTTCTCGCTGGGAAGACAAAATTTATCTATCGCACGTAGCCAGAGCATACATTCCGTGGTGGATGAAGAAGGGCAACCTGAGGGAAGGAGTACCGTTCCATCAACCTCCTCCATCGCAGACTCTGATCACAGACGCATCCCTGCAAGGATGGGGAGCCCACATGGAGTCTCTCCCGACACAAGGTCTATGGTCGTCAAAGAAGCAGTTATACCACATAAACATGCTGGAGCTAAGGGCAGTTCATCTAGCTCTCAAGGCTTTCCTCCCTTCAATTCAGGCGAGTTCCATCCTAGTACAAACGGACAATACCACCACCATGTACTACCTGAACAAACAGGGAGGAACTCGCTCTAGGACTCTCTCTTTGGAGGCACTGACCCTTTGGCACTGGCTTCTGGCGAGGAATCTATCCATCACAGCAGTTCACCTGCCCGGAGAGCAGAATTCTCAGGCGGATGCCCTCAGCCGTCACTTCGAGGAACAGCAGGACTGGGTCCTCAACGACGAGGTGGTCGACGACATCTTCCAAGCTTGGGGCCGTCCAAGCATAGACCTGTTCGCGGACGACGAAAACACAAAATGCCGAGACTTCGCCTCAAGGTACTACCGACCAGGATCGAAGGGGAATGCCCTTTGGATCAGCTGGTCAGGGGCATTTGTGTACGCCTTTCCACCCCTGCCTCTCATCCCGAAGATGGTGACCTAGCTATCTCACTCGGACACCACAATGATACTGATTGTTCCCGACTGGCCGAGGCAGTGGTGGTACCCAAACCTTCTACATCTGTCAGTCTGCCCACACAAGAGGCTGCCGTGCAGACCGGACCTGCTATCCAAGATGAACGGGAGGATTCATCACCCCAACCTTCTGTCACTGAGCTTGGCAGCATGGCTCCTGAGGTCCTCCAGTATGGGCATTTAGGTCTTCCACAGGACTGCATGACCATATTGAAAGAGGCAAGGAGACCTTCTACAAGACTCTCTTATGCCTGCAAATGGAAACGTTTTTACATTTGGTGTATGCAAAATAATTGTAATCCCACCAAGGGGCAGGAGGAGGTAGTTTTGCCCTATTTACTTCACCTAGCCAGAGCAGGTTTGAAATTCTCATCCATTAAGGTACACCTGGCTGCCATTATGGCGTACAGACGTTCTCCTTCTCAACCCTGGTTCTTTCAGTTGTAAATCAAACTATTTCTCTTCCGACCTTTTTTCCCAATCCCTCCACTCCAGCTGAGAGGGCTCTACATTCGTTAGACCATAAAAGGGTTCTGAAGTTTTATCTTGACAGGTCGAAGCCATTGAGGAAGTCTGATCACCTATTTATTAATTATGGTTCGAGCAGAACAGGTTTCCCAGCATCAACGCGGTCCATCTCCAGATGGATAGTCTCATGCATCAAATTGGCTTACCAGTTGGCACAGAAGCCTCTTTTGTCCGCTCCCAAAGCTCATTCCATGAGAGGGAAAGCAGCTACAACTGCTTTCCTCAATAATGTACCGCTCTCTGAGATCTGTAAAGCAGCCACTTGGAGATCAGTGCATACATTTACAAGGCATTACTGTCTTGACTCAGATACTAGACACTCAAGTAGATCAGGCCTCCTTGAGGAATCTGTTCAACAGCTGATTTTTTGGTTGTTGTTAACAAGGTCACTTTGTTTCTCATTTGCCTGCAGGTGGATGATGGGCTTGCTATTCTATTCAGTGCTTATGGCGATTGATGAGGATCCCCTGGAAGAGAAGGATAAGTTACTTACCTGTAATCCTAGTTCTCTTCCAGGGGTATCCTCATCAAAGTCATAAGCAACCCACCCACCTACCCAGGCAAATGAGATTATTTCATTATTAAATATCATCTTGGTGCCCTGATCTTCAGGGTTACGCAAAGAACAACTGACCTAACTGTCACCCCTGAGGTATGATGGGAAGCTAGGGTTCATGGCTGCCTTAAAGGCACGGTGCCAGTTTTTATGGAAGATTGCTTTCATTTTCTATGTTGGTTTACAATGCAGCCTGTAGGCTAACAATGCCTGCTTTTCTTTTGCAGTTTACTCATGAGATTTACTCATTAAAAACAGAGTTCAAGTGCTTCCTGCCCTCATGTGTTTTTATACATATAATATGTATATTTGCAAAAGCAGCTTATGTGTTTTATTACATTGTTTAGCCTCCTATATGAGGGCTTCATTGGTATTAGAAAAAATGATATATGTTTTTATATATATATAGAGCTGTATATATATATATGTTTTTAATATATAATTTTTATTATTTGCGGGGTTCCCGCACATTGGCGGGAATATTCAGTGCTTATGACTTTGATGAGGATACCCCAGGAAGAGAACTAGGATTACAGGTAAGTAATGTATCCATCTGAGCTATTTTTAATCCACTCTGGCTGCACTTTTTCTATGGTGATCCCAATACTGTGTTTTTGTTTGTATTGTCTTCCCCTCCTCGTTGCTCCACCCCGGCGTTGGTCTGCGCCGGGGTGTCTGTAGCACGCCCTATAATGAAGCATGTCACAATTCTGGGAGTGAGGGCAGTTTTTCCACATTGGACACGTGCCCTCAGCTTCCTTTGCACACACTTTTTATTTACTTCTCCCCTTTCCTACTCCTTTGTGTGTTATCCAGTGACTGAACGGGGAGGCTGGAGTAGGGAGTTATCCTCTCCCACTTCATTTTTGTGGATATTTTTCAATAGTTAATATAGACAGCGTTCCATTGCTTCTTAATTTAAAGTTTCCTTGAAAATGAGTTCTTAGGAGGAGGTAACGGGGCCATTGAGGAGGAATTGTTGGAAGGATAGAGTGGACCTGATTAATGGGGGAATTGTGCTTCTCAGCCTGGGAATATATCCCTAGAAGGCTTGCCTGGTGGTTCTTTTTCTTTGTCAGTGAGTGATTTCAAGTAGGAAGATGTCAGAGCTCCAAAGGAGGTGTTGAACTCCAATGATGATCAGTGTTTCAGTCAACTAGTTCGGGGTATTTGTATTGAGAGCTTTGTGAATAATGCAAGCTATTTAAAAAAATACTTCTAGCTTTGATCTGTAGCCATTTTAGTGAAATCAAAATGAAGGTGATATAATCATATTTTCTTGAGCCTGAAACTAGTCTAGCACTGAGTGGAGGGTTGCTTTTGGGGGCGCAAGATGAAGTTTAGGTATCCCTGTTAAAAGCTCATTTTCAAGGTCTAATCTTGAGAAGAAATTGAACCACCTCTTTGAAATTATCAGGTGGAAAGAAATGTTTCACTCTGTGTACTAGTTTGAGCCCTCCTTTGGCTTAGTTGTTTATATGGGCTTGGAGGTACCATTTATTGTTATGGTGAAAACCCGGTGACTTTGTGCAGTTCACAATAGAGGGATGGTAGTTGAGTTTGTTGATGGCTTTTAACCATGATCGTATAACTGTTGGGGAGTGAGATCAGGAGGAATTCCACCTTCTGTGGATTCAGTTTGCGGTGTTTGTGGGATATCCAGGATTCTATTTATGCTGGTATCAGAGTGAGAAACTCTATGTCCATCAATGAAGTGACTTCGGTACAGTAGGGAGTTGTCTGCCTAAACGTGGTATGTGATTTTGAAGTTGTAATGGATAGCGCCCAGAGGATCCAGGTAGCGGTTGAAAAGGCTGGTGGATAGATTGGAGCCTTGGGGGGGGACACGTTTTTTGCAGTGGCATGTTACAAGAGGTGGAGTTGAGAATTTTCATGCATTGAAAGTGACTGTCTAGGAATGAGGTAAACCATTTGAGTACATTCCCTATCGGCTCCATTCTGGTTTTTAAGGCTTTGAGAAGAGTGGGGTTATTGACCTTGTCAAAAGCAGAAGAGATGTTGAGGGTGAGAAGGCATGATTCCTCTCTGTCCAACATGAGGAGGGTATCATCGACAATAGCATTTCCAGTACAGCAAAGAGTTCGGAATCCCAATTGACAGTGGGCAAGTAGATTGTTGTGGTAGATGTACTGTTTTAGTTGGAATTACACCCAGTTTTCTAGGGCATTAGTCAGATAGGGAAATTTCGCAACTGGGTGGTTGTTGTTTAGGTTTTTTGAGTCAGATCTGTGTTTTTACAAAGTGGGGGTAATTTTTAAACATTTGTTACAATCCCTTGCAATAGAAGTGGAGCGTTCAGTGGTTGAACTCAAGTCTTACATGATGGAGGTGGGTACGAGATCAGAGAAGTGAGAGGACATTTTTAGTTTGGACATGTTTTTACAAAGATCAGCTTGGGAAATTTCTTTCAACTCAAACCACACATTGCACTGGATGTTTGGGTGGAATCAGAAGTGGGAAACCGAGGTGGAGAGCTAAAGATGGACAATTCATTTTCTTCACTTTTGCTTTTAAAAATAAGATGAAGTGATTACTGATTGTATTGAGGTTGCCTTTTGACAGGATGATTGGTGAAGGCTCTGTAAAGTGTCCATGTTAAATTGTTTTGTAGGTTGATTTTGTGTGTGGTGCATCTCTTGTTCAATGTACAAGGCTATGGCTACAAATAAGTGTTTCCTGCTTGTCTTATTTCAGTTTCGAGTTTTTCTAGCTTGGTAGTAGTGAAATATTGTCTCCATTTTTTTTCCGCTGATCTTACAGTCTTACTGTTAAAATGTAGTTACTTGTTGAACCATGTGGAAATGGGTTTATTCTTGAGATGCTTCAATTATGATGCGGCCCCCTCATTGACTGTTGTGGAAACGGATTTTAGATAAGGGCTGGTCATGTTTTCTACTCGTTTGGAGGATAGTGGACATGAATGTGGAAATTCTGGAGTTTAGGTCTGCTGAGTTGATCATCTCTAATCTAATGTTAAGGATGTTGGCTTGTCCATTGGGGATCATTTTAGAGCAAGAGACAGGTAATATAATTTGGTAGTTGTCGCACCAGTCAACTAGAATTGGAGTATCAATTTTGATTCAACCTTTGTTTGCTATCATAGGATCTAGTATTACAAATGAGTAAAAGCGATGGAGAGTTGTGAGAGGTTGTTATTGCTCATGGAGGTGTTTAGTCACAAGGCATGTAAGTCATTAACTGCATCCTAGTGCAAGATAAAGTCTCCAAGGAAGATGTGGTCTGTTGAGGATAACAATTTTTTGAATATGAGTTTGGTTATTTGTTACGTGAAAGAGTGATTATGTCCGGTAGGGTGGTACATTAAGTGGAATTTTTATCAGAATTGAGTGTGTAGATTGGATTTCTATTAAGGGGCATTGATAACTGTGGAAGTTGTTTTTGATGCAATCAAATGCTGTTCCTTCTGGCCTATGAGAAGTCCCTGCTAGTGATACCAGGAGAATGCTCAAACAATATATTTCTGGAAGCATGAAAGGGTAATGAAATCACGTGTATGTGGACTGAGTCTGGAGTGGGTGACAGTGCCTCAAGTGAGATGATTATTGTGCTCCTGCCGGGAAGGGGTGGCAAAATGTGAGGGTGAATATTTTGGAATGTTCCAGAGGATCAGTCAGCCTGATTATGGTGCAAAGAGAAGTGCTTGCAGTTGAGGTGGCAGCCTTGAGATGATTAATGTGCTCCTGTACGAAAGTGGTTGCCGAATGTGAGCATTGTTGCTCTAGAAGTGTATGAGGCTGAACAGGCAGCTTGCCATTGAGCTGAGTGCAGTGAGATGAAAATTGTTCTCCTTCGTGGAAGTGGTTACTGAATGTGAGTGTGACTTCTATGGAGGTGTGCGAGGCTGAACCGAGAACTTGCAGAGGAGCTGCCTTAATGCAGACCTCTGTGGTCCTAGCCTTTCCACCCCTGTATGGCTCAATGTGCATGAACATGAGGAAGTCAGAGACACCCAGACCCATTAAGTACATTGTATCACTGCTGAGAATGTATCAAACTCGGCGGCTGAGTTGCGGCATCTTGTAGGACATTACTGCAGTGTTAAGTCAGTATGCTGCATTTTTCTCAGACAGGGAAAATGTCCAAGTCAATATGCTGGTGACCCCTTAAGGGCTTAGGAGAGTTGACTTAACAATAAGTCATATGATCCTGTGTCACCTCACTGCTGTCCTGTCTAGTGTGCCTGTGTTTAGGACAATTCTAGATTTCCATAAGTAAAGAAGGAAGTTCCTATTGCATCAGAAAGTTAAGCTATGAACTGCAGCAATATCCGATGAAGTGATGTGTTCCCTGTAAGAGAGCGATCTGATTATGTTGACTCAGCTGTTCCTACTAGCAGTGGCCTTGTATATATTTGCATTGCTTATGTCCTCCTGCTTCAAGAGCAATGGTGTATATAAAAATTTGAATATGGCACCCAGACTACATTTTGAATTGTTATGGAGCCTGCAAGTGAAACTTGCAATTGGATTATCCACACATGGCTAGAATATAAACCAAAGTCCTCCCTGGCAAAAATGTTTAAACCAGCCCCACTTTGCAAGTGGCCACAACTAGAATGGGCCCATATGGCATTATAGGGTGATGGCATCCCATCCTATTCTGAAGCCAGACCGCCTAGCCCACAGTCCACCTAGAAAATAATAGAGTGGCAGAATGGTCTGTTAATCTAGCCCTGGTCCAGGACACAGTAATAAAACAATGGGGTTTGCCCTACCACTCCACCATCAAGGCAAAGAAGCATCAAACTATGCAAAACAATGATGTGGAGGAATAAATACATTCACATTAACAATAGGAAACATTTAATTGATCCTATTCTGTGGTACACAATCCCATTCTATTTATTTTTATTCATAGTAAGGCACATACCAACTCATATTCCAAATAATAAGAATTAGTAAATTCTTTTAATTGTTCTCAAATTTATGCAGACACAAAACAATACATAAAAATTACACAAACAATTCTCTTCCAGGGGATCCTCATCAAAGTCATAAGCACTGAATATTCCCGCCCATGTGCGGGGACCCCGGAAATAATAAAATTATATATGTAAAAAACATACATATATACAGCTCTGTATATGTATAAACATATATCATTTTTTCCAAGCAAATGCAGCTCCCATAAAAGGCTAGGCAATGTAAATATACACATCCAATAACACACATATATCTATATATATGTATAAAGGTATAACAATACACCCAAATCTCTTTTTTTTTTTTTTTTTTTTAATGAGGTAAACACTCATGAGAAAGCAAAAAATAAAGAGAACAAACTGTGGAAAAACACAGATGTATAACACATTGCCAGCCTGCAGGCTGCATTGCAATACAATACCATAGAGACTAAAAAGCCCTGTACAGGTAAAAACTGGCACCGTGCCTTTAAGGCAGCCCTGACTTCCATATCCCATCATGCCTCAGGGGTGACAGTTAGGCCAGTTGTTCTTTCCGGCTCCTTCAGTCAGGACCCTGGAATTCAGCTCTCTTCTTTTTTGATTCTTTAGTCAAAAATTATAACAACTTTAAGATTTTTTTGGGACTTCTTCTTACAATTTCTGTGAGGAAGTCAGTATCCTGTGTTTTTCTGACTGATTTTTCAACCATTTTGTCAGAAAAATGCCTTCTTTATTTGTTCCATGCCCATCTTGTGGAAAAAAGAAGGCTGCGTCAGACACACATGAGGTGTGTATCATCTGTCTGCCGGACTCTCACTCTCCAGCAACATGTCGTCATTGTGAAGACCTTTCCAAAAGGACTTTAAAGGAGAGGGAGAGGATTAGGCTGTATGGCCTAGCAGAACGGTCGACGTCGAAGCAGTTGGTCCCTGTTTGCTCTCCATCGACGTCGGGCTCGGCGTCGAAGACTCCAGCGGCGGGATCGTCGCTGAGAGGTGAGGAGTCAAGGGGAAGTCATGCTGCAAAGAGAAAATCGACGTCGACTTTATATTCAGCGTCGAAGAGGATGCGTTCGACGTCGACGGCGTCTAAAAGCTCGGCGTCGAGGACTCGGCGCCATAGTTCAACGTCGAAGAAGCATCTGTCGACGTCGAGAGAAGATCGATCGACGTCTGCACAGAGATATCGTTCGTCGTCGAAAGAAAGACATCGTTCGACGTCGAGGTCGGCGAGACATCATTCGACGTCGCGAGAAGAACGTAGACGATCTCCACAGTCGACGTCGAGACCAAGATCGCCGTCAAGATCAAGATCGCCGTCGAGGAAACATCGTTCGACGGCGAGGAGGCTTTCGACGTCGTCGGAGCTTTCGACGTCGAGACAGAAGTCTCCGTCAGGAGTGACGTCGAGGCAGACGCCTCCGTCAGGGCCGACGTCGAGGCAGGAGCCTCCGTCGGAGTCGACGTCGAGGCAGGAGCCTCCGTCGGAGTCGACGTCGAGGCAGAGGCCTCCGTCGGAGTCGACGTCGAGGCAGAGGCCTCCGTCGGAGTCGACGTTGAGGCAGGTGCCTCCGTCCTCACAGGTCTCCAAAGCTTTGGTGAGGTACATGAAGCCTCCGTCGAAGGTAATCTCGACGTCGAGACAGGAAGCTCGGAGCCTCGAAGATTCGAGTCAAAGATCTCCGGTGATAGGCTTATCACCGTCGAGGCAGCCCTCTGTTGAGGGTACGCAGGAGGTTTCACATATTCGCCTCACAATTCGACCAGTCTCAAGGCGAAAATCTCCTCATAGAATGATATATACAGCTCCGGAGTCACCGCGTATCATTTCTATCTCGCCTTCAGGATCAGAGGGCTCAGGTTCAAGGTCAGCATCACCAGAGCTTGTACATCAATCTCCAGTTCCTGCAAGAGAAAGTTCGCAGGAGGAGGACAATGCTGTGCCTCAAAGTCCCGTAAGGGAGATGCCTCAGGACCCTGCTATGACAGACACTATAAAGGCATCGCTAACAAGAATAAGGGGCGTGGTATTCCCAGCGACACCGATCAGACCAAGATCTCGAGAAAGAGAATCCCGAAGTCACTCTCGAGCACCAAGAAGGCGATCCAGGTCTGCCTCCCTCAGAAGAGAGTCGACCAGATCAGAGAGAAGGCGCCGTAGGACCCCTTCTACCTCCCCTTCTTCCAGATCATCCAAAAGGGATTATTCACCGACACTCTCGGAGACGCCACCCTCTCGGGTATCTCCGGTAGATGACATTTCTACATTTCAAGAAGTGTTGTGTAGAGGAGCTACAAAATTAAGTATCCCTATGCCGGTTCAGGAGACCACCACATCCATAATTTTTGAAACTCTTCATGAGCGCACAGTGACACGCCCGTTGTTGCCATTAGTCCCCGGTTTGCTACAACCGGTAATGGATATCTTTCTCACGCCAGCAACCACCAAAACGGCGCCGGCGAGAATTCTAAAAAAGTACCGTCCAGCTCCGGAGGATCCGCTATTCCTTAAAACAGATCCTCCACCGGACTCTGTCATCACCGCCGCTGCCAGAAAGACGCATGCAGTAGCTGGCTCTTCAACGGTGCCACCAGATAAGGACAGTAAAACGCAAGACTCCTGGGGGAGGAAAGTTTGCGGCTCAGCATCCTCAAGCTTGAAGGTGGCAAGTGCCTCGGCTCTTCTGGGGCGCTATGATAGGTCACTATGGGACTCTCTTCAGAGGTTCGTTGAAAAAGTTCCATCAGAGGACAGACGGGACTTTGAAGAGATTTTGCATGAGGGGAGTCTAGTCTCTAACCAGATCATAAGTGCAGCGGCGGATGGGGCAACACTGGCAGCGCATGAATATGCACATGGAGTCACAGCCAGAAGATCATCCTGGCTTAGATTGACGGCCCTGAAACCGGAAGCGCAGGCAAGAATTTTAAATCTGCCTTTCTCCGGTAGTTCTCTTTTTGGGTCCCATGCAGACGAGGAAATGGCCCGTATGAAAGCAGAGCTGGAGACCATGAAAGCAGTCGGGCTTGAAAAGAGGAAAGAGTTTCGACGCCGCAAGGGAAATGACAGGCGCAATTACCAACAGAGGGTTCAAACCCCTCATTGGCAAAAGAACCAGGACCAGCAAGGTCAAAAGAAACAGCAATACCAGTCCCGCAAGCCATCCAGGGGACGAGGTAACAACAGGCAGTCTAATGCAGGAAACAAAGCACCGGGGAAGCAATGAGAAACCGCTTCCTCCGATGCTGTCCACCGCTCCGGTGGGAGGAAGTGTTGCGCATCATCTTCCAGAGTGGCAGACAATCACAAAGGACAAGTGGGTACTCAATATACTGCGTCATGGGTACTCGCTTCGTTTCAAAAGTCACCCCCCATCGATTCCTCCTGTCAAGTCATCCCAGCATCTAAAGCAGCTCAGAGAGGAGGTAGCGACGCTACTACTCAAATCTGCAATAGAGAAAGTGCCCATAAACCAGAGAGGAAAGGGAGTTTACTCCAGATATTTTCTCATCCAAAAGAGGAGTGTGAAGGCGGAGTTCAGACCCATTTTAGACCTACGGATACTGAACAAGCACATAAGAAAGGAAAAATTTCGCATGCTGGCGCTCCACCAAATATATCCTCTTCTCCGGATGGGCGATTGGATGTGTTCACTGGACCTTCAGGATGCATATTTCCATATTCCCATCCTAAGGAATCATCGAAAATTTCTCAGGTTTGTGGTAGGCAACGCTCACTATCAGTTCAAAGTCCTCCCATTTGGCCTGAAGTCAGCTCCTCGAGTATTCACAAAATGCGTGGCAGTAGTAGCGGCTGCTCTGAGGCGCGCAGGAGTCTTCGTCTATCCCTACCTAGACGACTGGCTAATAAAGGGCTCATCGCCACAGAATGTGCGGACACAGCTGTCGCTATGCCTGAACTTATGTCGCAGGTTGGGTCTCAGAGTGAATGTCAAAAAGTCCAATTTTTCACCAACGCAGAGAATACACTACCTGGGTGCAACTATAGACTCCGTAGTAGGAAAAGTGTTTCCTTCGGAGGAAAGACAGTCATCCATTATGCTAAAAGGCAGACAGATTATGACCAGCAATCTGTCGTCGGCAAGGCAAATCTCATCTCTGCTAGGGGCCATGGCATCCTGCATCTTCCTAGTGCCCAATGCCAGGCTAAGGATGCGTCCTCTCCAGCAAGATCTCGAGGACAAATGGGATCAAAGGAACTCTCTGTGGGAAGAAAAGGTTTGCCTCTCCTCTGCAGCCAAACAGTCAATCAAGTGGTGGCTGAAGCCAAGGAATCTGCAAGTGGGGATTCTTTTCCATCAAGAGCCCCCAACTCAGACCTTAATCACCGACGCATCCCTTCAGGGATGGGGTGCGCATTTTGGGACTCTGCAAACTCAAGGACGGTGGTCCAGCAGCGAACAGTTGTACCACATCAACATGCTGGAGCTCAGGGCGGTCCACCTAGCCCTCAAAGCGTTCCTACCTGCGATAACGACGAGTACCATTCTAGTACAGACGGACAATACCACCACAATGTACTACCTGAACAAGCAGGGGGGTACTCGATCCAGAACGCTCTCGCTGGAAGCTCAGTCCCTGTGGCACTGGATCCTAGCAAGGAACATCTCATTGAAAGCGGTGCACCTACCAGGAGAACTCAACGTGCAAGCAGACTTGCTCAGTCGGCATTTTCAAGAGCCAGAGGACTGGGTAATCAACGACGAAGTGTTAGAAGACATCTTCGGGGAATGGGGGCGCCCGCAAGTGGACCTCTTCGCGGACGAGCAAAACACAAAATGCCGAGGCTTCGCCTCAAGATACCATCGACCAGGATCCCTAGGGAATGCCCTTTTGATCAATTGGTCAATGACATTTGTGTACGCTTTTCCGCCTCTCCCACTAATTCCCAAGGTGGTGACCAAGCTACAGAATTCATCTGCCAAGATGATACTCATAGCACCGGACTGGCCGAGGCAGTGGTGGTACACGGATCTCCTACACATGTCGATCCGCCCCCACAAGCGGCTGCCGTGCAGGCCGGACTTGTTATCCAAGATGCAGGGGAAGATTTACCATCCCAGCCTTCCCTCGCTGAGCTTAACAGCATGGCTCCTGAAGTCCTCCAGTATGGCCATCTGAACCTCCCTCAAGAGTGTATGTCCATACTGAAGGAAGCCAGGAGGCCTTCGACAAGACACTCCTACTTCTGTAAGTGGAAAAGATTTTATATATGGTGTGCTCAGCATCATTATGATCCCACTAAATGCCAGGAGGATGTCATTTTGCCCTATCTTCTACATTTAGCAAGGGCAGGGTTGAAATTTTCTTCCATAAAGGTTCACCTAGCAGCCATAACAGCATACAGGCGTTCGCCTTCACAGCAGTCATTTTTTAAAGTGCAGGTAGTGAAGGATTTCTTGCAAGGACTCAAGAAAGTCTATCCCCCTGTTAGACCTCCCTCTCCTTCCTGGGAGCTAAACTTGGTTCTGTCGAAGCTCATGGGTTCACCTTTTGAGCCTATTCATAAGGCTACCCTACAGCACCTCACATGGAAGACAGCATTTTTAATAGCCATCACTTCAGCACGGAGGGTCAGTGAGATACAGGCCCTCTGTTCTAAAGAACCCTACACTGTTTTTCATCTAAATAGGGTGGTGATGAGAACTCACCCTTCGTTCCTACCCAAGGTGGTATCGGAGTTTCATGTAAACCAAGCCATCTCCTTACCAACCTTTTTTCCCAACCCCTCCTCTCCGGCAGAGAGGGCGTTGCATTCTCTGGATGTCAGAAGGGTCCTAAAATTCTACCTAGATAGGACTAAGAATATCAGGAAATCTGACCAATTGTTTGTGAACTATGGGATTGTCCGTATGGGCTTTGCTGCATCCAAACGTTCCATTGCTAGGTGGATTGTTTCTAGTATTACTTTGGCCTACCAACTGGCTCAGAAACCATTGGGGGCGCGCCCTAAAGCGCATTCGACAAGAGGAAAAGCGGCTACCGCGGCTTTTCTCAATAATGTCCCACTCTCCGAGATCTGCAAGGCAGCCACTTGGAGATCTGTCCACACTTTTACCAGGCATTATTGTCTGGATTCGGACACCAGGGCAGACACTCAAGTAGGACAAGCCTCCTTGAGGAATCTGTTCCAAACATAATCATTTTCATGATTCTTTTTCTCCATGGGTGATACAACCTTAGTTTCATTTGCCTGCTGGTGGAAGGGGAGCTTGCTACTCTATTCAGTGCTTATGACTATTGATGAGGATCCCCTGGAAGAGAAGGGTAAGTTACTTACCTGTAATTCTAGTTCTCTTCCAGGGGTATCCTCATCAAAGTCATAAGCAACCCACCCACCTCCCCAGGCAAATGAGAAGAGGTGTATTATTCATTATGGAAAAGGTATATCTTTGTGTTTAGGACTACGGTCCCGCAAAGAACAACTGACCTAACTGTCACCCCTGAGGCATGATGGGATATGGAAGTCAGGGCTGCCTTAAAGGCACGGTGCCAGTTTTTACCTGTACAGGGCTTTTTAGTCTCTATGGTATTGTATTGCAATGCAGCCTGCAGGCTGGCAATGTGTTATACATCTGTGTTTTTCCACAGTTTGTTCTCTTTATTTTTTGCTTTCTCATGAGTGTTTACCTCATTAAAAAAAAAAAAAAAAAAAAGAGATTTGGGTGTATTGTTATACCTTTATACATATATATAGATATATGTGTGTTATTGGATGTGTATATTTACATTGCCTAGCCTTTTATGGGAGCTGCATTTGCTTGGAAAAAATGATATATGTTTATACATATACAGAGCTGTATATATGTATGTTTTTTACATATATAATTTTATTATTTCCGGGGTCCCCGCACATGGGCGGGAATATTCAGTGCTTATGACTTTGATGAGGATACCCCTGGAAGAGAACTAGAATTACAGGTAAGTAACTTACCCTTACACACAATCACTTAGTCGTTCTACTATACATAATCCTATATTCCTACCTACCCCCCAATTTTGGAGTTTCGTGTTTGCTCTATAACTAATGGCTCCACTGTGAGGTAATCCTGTACACACATGAGGTACAGCTACACCTCTGAAACCATTTCACAGTGTGTGTGTAAAATTTCAACACAAGTTGTTTTCAATGGACTTCTCAATGTTCAGGCAGTCGACTTGTTTCGGCCCTTACATCCGTGCCTCATCAGGAAAAGGGTATAAGGAACAAACATTGCCCCACAAGGGTAGTGCTAATCATCAAAAGCATGGCCCGCATAACCGGGATAATCTTCGTGGGTATAACTTATTACTTCAAGTTGGAAGCACGCTGTGTCTTCATAGGAACAGCGTATCCTCTTCTGCGCACTAGGTATCATATAACTACAACCTCAATAAATGGAGTCAATCACCACGTTGCCCTCTCGGCCTGCTACACTTCGTTACGGACATATACCAGTACCCGCCGCCTTCTCTCCCTTAATCCACGTATGCCAGGACACAGGCATGCTCATGTAAAAGCCAGAGGCATACCCTGACATACCTCCCACCGGGGAGGGGTGCGGCGGCCTGTAGCAGAATAAGGAGCCAGGGTTTCAGCTTTGAATAGCTAGGCACACTATGTAAAATTTCAACTCAGAACAAAAGGAATTGGTGTTAACGTAATTTTAAAGCAGAATGAAGGTTGCCTAGGGATGAAACTGAGTTTTTTCATTTAAAAATAGTATTATGTATACCTTTAACAGGAGGTTTAAGGAAGACTTTTAGGGTCGAGGAGGGTTTATTGCCTTGGATTTGCTCATGTTTTCAAGCCTGAGAATGGGTCTGGCAGTCGACTGCTCTTTTCCCAAGCAGGGAGTATGAAGGCGGCTTCTCAGTTTGCAGGCGGACTCACACTGTGAGATGATAATGATGGTCACCAGAACTTAGTTAGTCTCTAGTCATCTTATCCAAGGTGGTAAATTGGATGCTAAAGGATTGTGGTCAATTGGCCACACACTGAAGAGGAGAGCCCCACTTAAATCACAGTGAAGTGAGCGGCCTAGGTATGTGCTACTAGGTCAGTATTTGAGTGCAAAGTTCCTGGTAGTCAGCTTGACTGGCTTTCTTGTGAGTGCCTGATGCTATATTACAACACTGGAATGTTGGGAGCTCAATTGAAAACAATGGAGTGCTCCGAGCTTCTAATGGCCGGGAAAAGCCCGGAGCTCCAACATTTTAATGTTTGTTCACAGCTGTTGCTGTGAACAAAGGTCTCAGGAGCCTGAGGGGATTTCCATCCCCTCGAGCTCCGTGAGGCCTATGTTTTATAAATTAGAACTTTCTGACCTTTACGCTATTCCGTAGCGGGCTTTTCTGGCGATTAAAGGCCCACTCCCTTTTTTTGGGCTGAGTAATAGTTCCTTTTATTATCTATCAGAAAGTGGAGTCACTGAATGACCCGCACAGATCAAACCATTGCCAAGAACAGGGACTTAGTACCTGTTGAGGGAAAGGCACCAGCACACACACTTCTTGATCACCTGCTTCTCTCAAAAGAAAAATCACAAGTACATAACTTACTAAGCAATGTACCCTTCCCGTGAAACCTGCTGGCATTCATAGTCTCTTTGTGTGGAATACAATTAAGCCCACCCACAACAATAAGTGTTAATATTAGACCTGAATGAAAAAACGACGTCTGTGATGTTAAAAAGCAAAGTTACTATTTACATTAATTTGCAGTGTTTAGTGCTCTTTTTTCAAGTCTTATTGTATATATCCAAAAGTTAAATTGCATTTGACATGTTATTGCATTCAATGTTTTTAACTCAATGTTTTTTCAACATCAATGTTTGTGCATTCAATATTATAACATAGATCTGCTTATGTAACGAAAACGTTTTATAGCTACAAGTTCAATATCTACGCCTACACCGTGAGATTTTGTATCTCAGCTTTCAACTCCGCTAACATTTTCTATGGCTCTTAGCTTCGTAGTACTTTCAAACTAGCCCTAAAGTAAAATCCCAGGTACTTGAGAATTCATTTCAAAGTGACACCTGAAGGATGACTTTATCAGGCTACTGTCAGCTTTGGACCTTCATTCCTCGCATCCTCAGATGAAAGGGAGAGCATGACTGGAATTGCTCACCAGTTAAAGGCTAAATTGCTTTTTTCAATATTTCGGAATTTAATACGCGGACTCTGGAGCAATTTGTATTGTGCTTGTGGAAGTCGTCGAATAAGGCAGTAAACCATGCACATTCTTTATATGTGCACTGAACACTCCAGATTATGGCCTTTACATATCAGTGCATTCTCCCTTAGACTCATAGTGGGTAAAACCCTTTCATACACCAGGGCGTGCATTTGGGAAATTGTGATAGATCCAAATAAGGACATGTAAGCTAACATCATACCCTAGCCCCCGACCCTAACAAATGCTTTTTATTGATAAGTAACAGCAAATCTACACTACAGAGGCGTGGCCACCTGTCAAAAGTACATGATGATGAGAAGTGTACAACCTATACTGTCACACAAAATGATTAGGGAAGCTGGCTGATTCAAAGAGGCAGTTATACCATATTCAAGGTTTGAGGTTTGTTAAATGCTAGCTGTACAAAGGTGGAGTATTATGTGGTGATGCTAATTAAACTTCCCCCCGCAATACTGTCACGAACCCCATAGATGGTCCTTGGATTCACACTAATAATTCCTTAGCTCAGTCCTGGTAGTGTGGCAAAGAGAAGTCAGACTTTACTAGAGGAACAGGTGTTAAGCATTTCAGACTACCAAAATGGACGATAAGTAATTGACACGACTCAAGAGAAATTTGACACTGATTTATAAAAATAGAGTGTATTTTTGCCTTAATTTAGACACCAAAACAAACTAATACAATACATATAACTGGAGTCATACATTTTAAAAGCAATATAAAATTAGTGCAAAATAATAAAGTGAAAATGTAACATTTTGGTCAATGGCAAAAACTACTAGTGACAATCGGTCCCTTGCAAGTGAAGTTGCGTGGTACCCTTGCAGAGTAAAGGTGAATCGGGTCCCAGGGCAGGTCATGACAGTCAGTTCAATTTTACCTTCCCCATGAAGCCCGAGTGTAGAATTGTCCTGGCTATTCCTGGTGCTGAATGCGAGCTGCGGGAGAGCTGCTTTTATCGCTTACACAGTGCTGCAGAGAACAAGATGGAAAATGCAACAATGGAGTGGTTGCTGACATTGGTTGAAGGTCGGATGGAGTTCACTCTAGGTGCAGCATTGAGTAAAGGGGCCGGTTGACCGAACTGGTGACCAATAAGCCTTGGCAGCGGTAATCCTGGGATAAAAAGACTTTGACATTCGGTGATCCTGGGGAACGCTGTAGCTGCCTGTAACTTTGTGGAAGTCAGGTGTACAGTTCCCACAATGCACTAGACCATCTAGATTTGGGCGATCCCACAGAGGGGCCAATGCCCAGCGATTCTTTGGATCTGGAGAGTTGTTTTACCTACAGTTTGCAGGGAACTAGTGCGAGTAGTGCAGGGCAGCCTGAGGGTGCTCAAGGCTTCTACAAGGCTCCCTCTGTCTGGGGAACTAAGAGTTATCCCAGGACGAGTCTTGATCAGGCAGTTCATGGAGTGTTGCCACAAGTGCAGAGTATCCCCGTTTTGCTTTGTACAAGTCCTGTTGTCTCAGACACAGGTCTCTCCTTTTGTCCTCTTCAATTTAGGTGAGTTAGGGGTGTGGGAGCAAGTAGCCAATGGGCTGCTAGTCCCTGCAGCTAGTACACCCTGTGATGACCACACTGGGGGTGTGGGTCACCTTTTGCTACCCAAAACCCTCTATTCTGCCACTTCCAGAAATGGCAGATAACTTCTTTCAGTGCACAGACCGGGCTGCCCATCCTAGTGGTATGACTAGCCCTCTGGGGTGTACACCTCATTACATACCTAATGTCCTACCTACCCGAATGCAAATGTGCCTGGGGCAGAGGTAGGGCTATTTCCTCCTCTGGAAGTCAGCCCTGATGCATATCAGAGGCGGTGCAGCTTTTGAAGCTCACTGCCTTGATGTGCCACTTCTCTACCCTTCCTGGGAGGGAGGAGGTATGATCTCCTTCCTGCCCAGGTCTTTCTTCCTGACTCTTGGGAGTGATCACACTGCCTGGCAGGAGGTCGGAATCCTGTCTTGGCGGCAGCAAGCACAGGCTGCCAGCCAGAGCACGGAGAAGCTGAGACAACCAGGTGGGCAACCTTTGATCATTCCACATAGCCCTTGACACAAGATTCATGTCCGGGGTGAGAAAGCAAGTTGTTCAATGCCAAATAGGATATACTTAGGCTGTACCATAATGGAGCTGCCAATCTCGGGTTTGTCTGGGTGCTAGCCCATGTTATCCTATGGACTGCCTATCACTTACAGTGTCCTTTAATGGTAAACACTATAGGGACATATAAGCGTGCACTTACGTGTACACACCTCTTGTATACTGCACCCTGCTTCTTGGGCTTTAGGAGGCCGTCCTTAGTGGAGAATATATAGTAAAGGTAGTACATTGATTCTGCCACACGCTGTGAGAGCAGAGTCAAGTTTGAGCAGTTTGCACTGCTCCTGCAGTCTGCAATGGCAGGCCTGCTGTCAGTAGTTTACTTTGGTCACTCAGTGTGGCACAAACAGTGCTGCAGGCCCTGGGGACTTCCTTACCGCCCATTCCTTTGGTATCCCTGGTACCATATACTAGGGACTTATAAGGCAGGTAAAGTCCTTATCAACTGGGGATGCCAGTTTACACATAATAATTTTAGGGAGAGAGCACTGGCACTGGGGTCTGGGCAGCATACTATAGTGCACTATCAAAGTCATAACCGTCGGCACTGGAGCAAAACGTGGAGGTTGACCACACAAAAAGGGCAATTTCCTACACTAGCTTCAAAATTTCTCTAGCACCTAGTGCAGAACACAAGAATGGATGCCTTTAAAGGAAAGGGTGAGGAAACCAACACATCCCTCTTTTGTTATGTTGGCGGCTAGATTTACAAGCAGATGTGCCATTGACATATTAAGGCTATCCTTATTTGTTGCCAAAATGTTGAACTAAATCCTATATATATTTGAATGTGTAAATCTGTTCAATTGAAATTCTTATTTTGACTCTCTAATGGTTATGATAGTCAATTGGATTAATTTACTAAGTAACTGTAGCATTCTAAACTTTCTGATTGTGGGTGGTTTCTGGAGTGTGCTCTTAATTAACACTTCTAATGTTGGTATAAAAATGTATTTCGAATTTTGATGAATGCAGTTTAAATGTGAAAGCTTAATAAAAGTACATTTTATGCTGAATGTTTAAATAATAATTGTGACACTGTCATGCATTTGACTTATATGCTGCTGTTCTGCTTAGATTGATGTTGCCTGAAGAAACCCCCAGTGCTTCTCCCAAAAACATTGTGGCCAGCGGACGCACTAATCAATCTATCATGGTGCAGTGGCAGCCACCTCCTGAGAGTGACCACAACGGTGTCCTTCATGGGTACATTCTAAGGTAAATTGCTTATGACTTTGTTCGGATCTTGGAGTGATGCTGAGCAGGAAGCTTCTAGGATGTGTACATGTTTCAGTTGTTGCACCATGGTTTCATCTCAGCAACACAGCAGCAGTCAGAACTTAATCTTTACCATTGAGCCCCCATTTCCCACTGTCAAAATGGAAGCCAGTCATTTTCCACTGAGTTGGGTACCATTTTCACCTACTCATTCATTATTCTCTTGCATACTCCATTATTACATTTTTTAGGAAGTCCAAGTACTTTCTTGTTTACAGTTATGAAAGTCGCTGACTATCAGAAGAAATGAAATTAAAGTAAGTTGATAGAAGATGTGTCATGCCGACACCAAAAATGTCTTCAACTTTCTTGAGTTTAGCTGAAAAGCCAACGCCAGAGTATTTTTTGATTAATGGAGGGATGATTTAGGTCTACATTCAATGGAAAGCACTGGCCACCAAGCACCTTGAGAATGACTTTAGGGCTTTAATGCTGGAATTGATGCTTCACACTGCTGCAGTTTTTAAGAGTTGCTGGAATTTTTACTCCTGATTTTGGAAGTCTTGATTCTGGTCTTAAAATGTTCCAAAAGGAGCTTAACTGAGACATTAGTCACAGACAATTGTGTTCACCTTTATTTTTCCTTCCTTATAGCGCATTTAATCATGGAGATCTGCACACCAGCCATGCGCACAATTTCCGCTTTATCAGTTCACTACCTATGGGTGGCATAACGAGTTCTTATGTTTCCTGTTTCTCGTCCTTCCCGCTGTGTTAGGAAGACTAAGCATCCATGCTCTGTTGACATTTCTTCGCTACATGCCACTCTCCTTGCATCCTTGTTTCTACAACATCATCTTCTGTCTCATTTCCATTGCTTTCCACAACTACATCAATCTCTGTTCTTCTACCATATCCCTCTTGAACCCCATTTTAAATCCCACATGAAACCTTGATGGTCACTCTGTCCTCCACCATCCCCCTGCATGCTTTCAAACCAAATTGCCACAGAGCACGTCATATGCATGATAGTGCTAACACATAGTATTTCGGCTCCTTCTTTTGTGCTCCCTGCAATGGAACTTTCTAGGTGCCTGAGGAATAGAAGGAGCTAGGATCAACTGCAATTCAACAATTACAGTGTAACCAATTTGGCCACACAGTAACACTCTGAGTCGGGAGATGGGAGTAAGTTTGGATTTATTACAAATTCAAAGCCAGACTGATATACACAAGTCTCAAGAATATATTGTAAAAATACAGAATAACTGCTGGCAGACCGAATCATCTGACAAAATGTAGTCTCATTAACATGAAGCATGCATGAAATTCGGTGATAGCAATGAAAAATATTAGGAAAAGAATTTGATGATCTGTATGTGATTTGTGGTCCTCTTGCCTGTTATGCATGAGGAAAATCTAAATCTCCCAATCTTAATCTACTCTAAATAAAAATGTTTGAGGAAACCCTAATATCAATTAAACGAGAAATGTGTCAGCATAGCAGAACCTCTTTAGAAGTTCTTCAAAGGAAAGGAATATTGTATAGCATGAAGCCACACAAAAGAGATGTCGCAAAGAGGTCTCTACCTCTCAAAGTCTAAAGTGAATCTGAACCTATCTGGTTTGAACTCCAATTAAACCCCCCAAAGAGCCTTCAAGAACCCCAGATCATGTGCCTCATTATTTTCCACCTTCACACAGTAAAACTTGGCAACTACTCTTGAAACTCCTTTCCTTTGGTCTGCACATCAGAAAGGACCTTAGATTCCCTTGTCTCCCAATTCCGTACAAACAGTAGTCCTCCCTTTGTTCAATAAGACTTCTCGTTCTTGCCAAAAGATACTCTTTTCGAGCCTCACTATCTCTGTTGTACAATGTGCTTTTTTCTATTCATAAGATCACACAACTTTACCTGCAGAGGAGAGAAAAAACATTGCATATAAAGCAAACGTTCAAGTTAAATGTTAAACATTAAGAAATCTAAATGCCTAGTGTCTTTGGTCAACTTGACGTGGCAAGCATCTCAATATGTGTTTAAATTCATTTTATAGCTGAATATACAGTAAGATATAGATGCAGAGTACTATTCAAATGAATGCATGATTAAAAACATTTTTCAGACCACACAAATGCAGATATATATATAGGAACTGCAATTCGATGTTACTGTAATGAAAACATTAGCTATGCACACATTTATATATGTCGAGATTACACAGTGAATGCACTTACTGTAGCTGTTCAGTGCACCACATCAGATTAATTATATTAAGTCACATGATATTAAGTCACATATGTTAATATATGCATGGCCCGGTCAAACGTAAAAGGGTGGAGCCAAAATGATGCTGCTCGAATGGACCATTTCATTCAGAGGAGAGTGATGAGTCAGGGAAGAGCAATGCTGTAATCACACCAGGAGGTGAAATCACTAGTACAACCCTACTAACACACTA
This sequence comes from Triturus cristatus, assembly GCF_964204655.1. Classification (NCBI taxonomy): domain Eukaryota; kingdom Metazoa; phylum Chordata; class Amphibia; order Caudata; family Salamandridae; genus Triturus; species Triturus cristatus. The sequence continues at coordinate 1,059,638,531 of NC_140593.1, read as the reverse complement.
CTCCAATGATCTGTGGGCGAGGACAATGCAGCCCTCCGGATGCTGTAGTTTTAGGTGCCAGGGGCGTACGAAACTCGATCCCCCCACCCCCCTGCAAAGAATATGGAGGGGCCGTCCTATGGTCCAGACCCAGTCAGGAGCTCTCAGTCCTGCTCGTGCATCCTGCTGGATGGGGCCCCCTGGAGCTCAGGCCCCCCCTGCACCGCGGGACTATTTTTACTCCACTGTCAGGTGCACAGATAAAAAAATAATGGATTGGCAACTGTGTCTTGATAACCTCCTTATCCCCACCCCCTTCCCTGTCTGTTATGTCGTTTTTTTCTGCCGAATCACAGATTTTATGAAACAGTTATGTTTAAAAAGCTATCTTTTCCCGCAGTCGTATAGCAGGATAAAAGAGCAGTTTTGTCTGACCCGAAGCGTGTAATGTCCTCGACCTCGTATTATAAATTCTTCGTCATTCGAGCTGGGTACATTACCAGGATGTGGGCTGTTGTTGGCTGTGCTTCTGCTCCTATCCTTTTTATGGTTTTATGATTGTGCTGTAAAAGTGTGGCTGGTGTCTGTTTGCGGCCAGTACTGTGTGGCTGCTTGGTGCAGGGCGAGTAATTGCTGCCATGTAATTGACTGCTATGTCCTTTTCCTCTCCCTCTACAGATATCGCCTGGCTGGCCTCCCCGGGGAGTACCAGTATAAAAACATCTCTAGCCCAGAGATTAATTACTGCCTAGTCAAGGACCTGATCATCTGGACGCAGTATGAGATCCAGGTGGCGGCGTATAACGGAGCTGGCCTGGGCACGTTCAGCAGGGCAGTGATCGAATACACTTTGCAGGGAGGTGAGCTCTGTCTTTTCTGCTAATAAAACTGATTAACCATACTTACTTTCAGCTCGCGCTTCATTTGAAAAGGGTTAAGGTTTACGATTGAATCCTTTGAGATGCAAGTGAGGATCTGGCAACCAAAGAGTAAGAAAGTGGGCGTGAATGGTAGGAGCAATGGCCGACCTTTAGCATGTGCCTGCTGTGCCCACGCCCAGGGCGCCAAACTCCAGAGGGGCTCTGGAGCTCCCTGCAGCAGTTTCTCTACGACTTAGATCCAACAAGCATTTACAATGCAACGGTCTCGGCATTGTTAAAGTTAGAGCTATTGGCATTGCTCATGACAATGCCGTTTCTTTAAATGTTTTAAAAACAAAAACATAAACAAAAATAATGTCATGAGCAATGCCAATAGCTCTAACTTTACCAATGCCGAGACCATTGCATTGTAAATGCTTGTTACCCCTTTTGAGTGGAACACCGAGCCCAAGTATGCACTGATTTACCACCCGGTAAATGCTGCGGGATTTTCTTTCATTGGCTGCGGACAGTCGAAGGGTGATGGGGGCCGAGGGGGGAGAGCTTTTTACTTCAGCTGGGGGAAGTTTTGTTCTGCTCTTTACATGGTGCTGTATGCAGGCAGAGGGGCTGGGGCGGGGCATGGCAACTGCATGAGACTCCTGGTTGGGTTTATCAGATCCAGAGTCTGCAGACCCGATAATTCCGGGCAAAGAGAAACCCCAAACCTTGGGGACATCACTTTAGGCAACTCCTTACAAGGGCCCACGTAAGCTACTCTAGGCGAGATATCACAGGGGGTGAAACATTCCTAGCACACGACGCATGGACGGTTAATGCACCTGCAGCGCAGAAACTGAACAGCAAGCACTCATTTGGAAGCAATGGGTGAAAATCCCCTTGTTATATAGTGCAACTTTCAGAGGGTGGCGTGACGTCACCATCCTATAGTTCTGTAACGGGTAAAGCTTCTCAACGCCTGAATGTCACAGTCAATATTGTGGGTCAGCGCCAGGTCTTCGTTTCGGACTAAAAGAAACATTCGGGATACAAAGATCTCTTCAGTGGAAAAACAAAAGAACTGGCGAGCGACACCGTGAGGAGAAAATGGGCTAAAGGGGAAATGACAAAGCTGGAGGTAACTGTAGAGTAAGGAAAGGGTTAAGGTTAAAATGTAAATGGAGAGAGTCTGTTTCAATGAAAAGGGCTGCAGGAATCCTCCCGGGTATAAATAAAAACAAATACTTTGCATTTTAATTAAAAATGATAGATAACTGCAGAAATAAAAATCGGAGCTAGAAATGAATCCCCACAAGATTAACCCACCCTGAGTACTGATTAATTAACCTGAAAAACCAGCCGGAACCCTCATGTTTTACGGCAGTTCTAAAGCAGGGGTGTCCAACATTTGTCCACAAGGGGCTAGGATGCCGGATGTTCATGATAACCTCGGACTATGAAATGAATCTTCTCTGCTAAAGCTGTTTCTTCCACTTGGCCCATGAAATGATTTGGAAAGCGCTCTATCCTTTGGTTTTCGTGCCCCCTGAAAGGCGCTAGCAGCAGATTCGGAGGATGAAAACAAAGACGGCTTCGCAGGTGGAAACAATGCAAAAAATGTGTTTACCTTCTCGGGGGAGGCTGAAGCCCGGTGAGCCCAATGGGTGTTGCGCGCCAACCAGCACCCCTAGACACATGCCTTAAACGTGGCTTTCGGTGCTCCCCAAGTCAGGCTAAAATATGACATGTTTGCGTTTCAACATTAACAAGAAGACCCTTGGAGACCAGAGCAGCAACCGGACGAAGGGGGAGCGGACGAGCACACGACCGCCTTTCTCCGCTCCTTTTCGGATTCGGGGGCGTGTTTTGCTGTTGTCTCCTCCCTGAGACTTTTCGCAAAAAACACGCCCCCCGATCCGAAAAGGACGGGGCATGAGTGGAGTGACGGGACCTCTTCTCCAATGGCTGGCCAGCATTTACGAGGCCAGCCAATGGAGAACAGGGCAGAAGAGGGGCGGGTTCAAGCCCCTCTTCTCCCAAGTCATTAAATCTCCGGACTTCCGGTCTGCCGACCGGATGGTCCCGAGACCTAAAAAACGTGGGGAAGGGGACACCAAATGTGGTTCCGCCCAGGGCGCTCTGTAAACAATGGCAAGTTCTGTTAGAAGGGGCACGTGGACCCCGCCCACCCAACATGTGAACGCCGTAGGCCAAAAGTACTAAAGCCTGGTATTTATCCAGAATACTTTTCAAGTGGAACCAATTTCCCAGTAAGCAAAATTTCTGCTTAGCCAGTGCATCACCAATAAGCCTCCAGTGGGTGCAGTTTGCTTTCCTCCTCAGTAGGCTGTCTTTGTGTTGTGCTTCTGCAATTAATTTCTTCTATCAAGGCAGGTGTGACTAACCACCAGAGTCTGATTGACCCTCTCTGCTGCTCTTTTCTTTTATTAAATGCCCATTTCGGTTCTATCCCCTGCTCCCCGCTGTAGAATCTAATGGCCCTTGATGCCGCGTGCTGTTATTATCATCCCATATTGATTGGCTGTCTAGTGTCATTTATAAGGGTATTAATCCTTCGCTACAAAATGGCTGCAGCTGATCCTGCATTCAAATTGTCTTCCATGATGTGACATGAAGAAGGCTGCCCAGGCCCCTGCTAAGAATTTCGTGATTGTTAATTGCTTGAGCGCATATAGACCACCCGCGCTTGTAATCTGAGTCCCAACCCCCGCTATTTGGCACCATATTGATTTTCCAAGGTTATTTATTTCATGTTTATTTTTCATGAGTACATGGCATGAATCCTGAAAAGCTGGGCTAGGAAAATTGGGTTAGAATAACAGCAGTTATTTAATGATTGAAGAAAATGTGCCGCTGTTTAAGAAGGTCCCAGCACCCACACTTTCCGGCTCTCAAAGATGGCGGCTGACAGGGCTCCATTTATGACAGCGGACGATTGCGGTTGTAAGGCGGGTGAAGATGGGAGGAGAGTAGGAATGGCTTCTGTGAACTGATTGGTTCTACCAAACTTGGTTTCTAACCAGGGCACGACTTCAGAAAGATTTTAGTGATTGGGAAACAGTGTATTCTAATAACTTTATTGATCAGGATCGATCACATGAAGCAACCCACTGCTGCAAAGAGATGAATTTTGTTTTATTTATTGCCCCTAAAATAGCAGAATTTGAGTCGGCTTTTCAGTCTTTCCAGGTTGATAACTTGCATACCATTAACTCGGTTATTTACAGAGTTTCAGGACAATTGCCCACTGGTAATAAAGCAAATGTCAATACAAATTCTATTGTAAAACCCAAGGCGCGCTGCTCCTTTTATTGCAGAATGCAAAGCATTCTGGGGGAATTACTTGTGTCACGGTGACTACAGAGTAGTAATTTGAAGTTGATGGCAGTTTGAGGGTCTTTGATAAGAGGGTGGGATGTGGCATACTTTTATGACACACTCAGTCACAGGAAAAAATTGACATACTATCTAGATATCCACAGAGTAGATGCATGATCACATTGATGAAGATGATGCAGAGTCACATCAGAGGTTAAAGGGCACACCTGACTCACCTGCATCAGATGGTTGGGCTTTGGTGCTTGCAAACTCTCTAGATCTTTTCCCAGTCTCAGGGTTTGCAGTACTACCTCATATCTGGGAACTCTTCAGGTTTGCGCCTGAGTCGCAATATTTTCTACGCGGATCTTTCTGCGTGAACTCTGAGTGCTAACGCTATTCTGAGTTTTTGATTTAATATCACTATATCTTGTCAAATCACAGCACCGTATCCCAGTTTTAGGATTGGATTTTCTCTCATCAAATCAGTGTGGGTTTTAGAGTCTGCCCAATAGCTATTTCTACTTCTATATTACCACCATGTCATATCTGGAAATGCTCATTAGCAGCTCTGCTGGCTCAAGCTGTTTTTATTTTTTATTTTTAGTTACTTTTACTTTGTCTCTTTTGGATTTTCAACTTGTAAACTTGATTCCCACCTAATTGTGCGACTGGAAACTGCTTTTATAAATGTGCAAATTCAAGGCTTTGCATGCTTGTACTGCATATGCAGACACACTTCTTAAGTCACTCCCCCTTCTCGTTGATTGCATGTGCGCTCTCACTATTTCTCGCTTATTTTACCCAATGGTTGGATGTGAAACCTGCTTCACTAGGGTCAGTACAAATAATTGCATTTCACAGCCCCTGTTCTGTTGCCCATTTTAGGGTCTATTCTTTGCTATTTTTGTTACCTTCATCTTCTTCTTTTTCCAAATCGGGTAACTTTTACCAGAAGCATTCTGACTTTAAGCCATATGCATTGTACCATCAGTAGCTTGTCATTGCGGACCTGCATAACCTCTGCATCTAGTGCCTGGGCATGAGTCGACTAATATCCGCATGCGCTCTGCCCTCATTGGTACGTCCAAAAGCTGTGTGCTTGCATACAATGTAAGGGTGAACTTATCCCTAAAGCAATGTTGGATTTCATTACCAAAAAATAAGAATCAGGGTGTAGCTTTAGGGTCTCAGCACTGGGCTTAGTACAGAGCACCCTTCTTGCCAATGAGGTTGTGAGGCCCCCTCCCAGGACCATCTTCCTCCTTCGCGGATCCCCTTAACTGTGCATTTTACCCCTCAAGGCTGGGTACTTAATGTACAAAAGTGAGACATGATAACTGCTAAGACTAACATGACCCTATAGTTACAAAAGGATATTTCCCCTGCATATGCTACTGTAACACTTTCCTATTGAAAGTACTACCGACTTTAGTCAGACACATTTTTAATATTTCCCCAAAATCAAGTTAATTGGTGAAGGTAGAGTTTTGGTCATTTAGTATAAAGCTAGCTTTATTCAAAAAAGGTTGCTGCCTATAAGCTTTAGCGCTAGTTAATTTAATTTGGCTGGTTTTATTTCTGTCCAGTGGCAGTAATCAGCATACTGATTAGGTGTGAAACAATCCTGCTGAGAGTGAACAACTGACCAGTCTCTGCAAGTGGAAGACTGGGAGGGGTAATTCCTGGACAATTGCTTTGGAATATGAGAACTGGAACAATGAGGAATACCGATAGCATAGTAAAGGACCAGGCTGGGGTCTGGCCGATTTCAAATTTTTATTATAAACAGGACATAGGGCCTGATTACGATGCGGGTTGGACCCCCCCGCCTGACCACTGTGTGCGCGGTCTGATTCCGACTGCTGAATCCGCGGTCAGCCACCCGCCGTATTACAATGCAACCGCTGCCACTGCGACGCTGTCATTGTCGGTGGCGTCACTATTCCGAAATATGTTGATGCATGTATGTACATATTCACAATACACATGTGAAATGTATGCACTTGCATTACACATGTGGGAGTATGCCCTGGGCTGCAATGTAGACAGTGCTGGAGTGTGGCGATATGTGCACATTCCAGACAATGGGGATAAATGGGTCACAACAGACTTACCTGGATTCCGGTGCCCACAGGATCAGATTCTTCTGGGTTCAGCTGCGGATCCACGTTGGTGACTGCAGAGGAGAAGGAGAAATCCTTTGTTTCTGACGACTCTAGCCAAACGGTCGGACTGCCAAGGTTGGGTCATCGGAAAGAGGAACCTTAATCCGGATGGCGGTGTAGACGGCTGTACAGCGCTGTGGCTGCTGCTTTCCCCCGACCGCCATCTCTGTGGTCAGAGTACGGCTGTCGAAGTGGGAGATCCTCCAGCGGTTGGTCTTCCCACAGACAGCTTGCATCGTAATACAGGGATCAGACCGCTGAGTACCTCTGAGCACGTGGTGGTGTATCTAACGCTGATGTGACAGCAGCAGTCAACCGCCAGCATAGTAATCCGGCCCTTTGCATTAGGAAGGCTTTATAACTAGGGTCTTTTGAAGCTATCCTCTATCTTCTCACAATTTGTGGGGAATCTATTTACAGAGTAAGTCAGGGATATTTGACGGGGGTGGATCTTCATTTCAATATGATAGCCCATTAGTGACGTTAAGGAGCTCTGAACCCTGCAGCAAGGTGTCCCAGAACACTGACATCTGAGTTAATTTACCGGAAAGTAGGAAAGAACTTACCTGCCCAGAAGGTGGGTAGACTAGTATGTAGGAATTATTTGAGAATTGGGTTAAAGGTTGTTCCCAATCACTAGCTAGTATACATTATAAAACTGGCTTTCCAGCAGCAGCCTTCCAGAACACAATTGCATCAAGTTTAAAATTTAAATACATTTTTGTCGCGCTCTATAGATGTACCCAGGGACTGAAAGTGCTCTCCAAAGTTTGAGTGCCCTCCTGTAGGTTCTGGGAGAAAACTTACAGAAGAAAGGCTCGCGCTTTCTAGAAGATCCAGCTGACCAGTTGGGAATTAATTACGCTCGACCTTGCTGGGCACTGGCTGAAGTCCTACTGATCCCTGGGTAGCTTTCCCTAGCAGTCTGAGAGCTTTAGGAGCAACAATGAGGAGGCTATCCATCACTTGCAGAAACTGGGACAATTGGCTGTAGCAGTAAGGTATGATAGAGAGGTCAGTCTCCTCGTGCATCTGTGGCTAGAATGTACCCAAAAGAGTGGTGGTAGTTTGGAAACTTTGGAAGATATCAGCCTGGTGGGTTACTGAGTCTGCCCAAGCCGTGCAAGCATCTGTGAGAGAACAATGCTGGTAACTGTTTTTTTTTTTTTTTTGTTGGTGCAAGAGTGTTCTCTGGTGGACACTTTTGCTAATGCTCATAGATGTATGTCTAACCATCAGCTCTCCTCTTCCCTTAATTCGATTAGACACATTTTTTGTCATTTTATGTATAACATTGGCCTTCTCCAGCTAAATGGCTGTGGGAATTCTATTTGCTTGTTTCTTGGCTTTAATATTGTTTCGGTGCTGCTTAAATACTTAACATACATGTCCTTGGGAAACGCCTGCTTTTTGTTCCATAACTATCCTGTGTTAAACACAGGTTTTCTAAATGAAACCTTCGCTATTTTTGTTGGACCCTTCCTCTTATTTATTAATCCAGAATCTCAAACTCATGGTGTTGAAGGTGCTATATTATGACACTGGTGCCTCTTGTAGAGAATGAGTCTTTTTACAACTTGGTTGCTGCAACAGTTTCCCCACCACAACCAGCCATGGTCATAGAAGCCCAGCTCCTCAAGCAGGCACTGGATATTTGGACAAAGCCTTTCTCCGATCCTACAGTTTTCACATCATTGCACACCAAGTACCGGTCCCCAAAGGGCTGGAGAGACTTTGTATCCTGGAGTCCATCAGTTGATAGAAGGTTTTTTGAAGTGTAAAGCACGGTTGTCCCACGTGACAAGATGGCAAATTCTCTAGTGAATATGTCATGAGTGATGTAATATGTGAGGTTATAAGCAGTGCATTGCAGGGGTGTAAGTTATAGTTATCTCAGTTACCTTCATTATGAGGGAAGGTCGCCGAGGCACTTTGCCAGGCGGAGGAGGTCACGCCGACCAGTCTGTGAAATCTTCAGCCCGGCAAAGTTCAGCTCTGGCAGCCATGCATGTATAGTGCCTCACTGCCTGACCTGAACAAGAAGCGTGCCTGTCAGGCTTGACCTCTGCTCTCTTCATGTCGGAGGAAAAGGTGGGGGGACAGTGCCCCGCCGCCCTTAACCTCTTCGGTGCTCAGGACGGCCATCCGACGTCACGGTGGGCGTGTGCGGAGGACGGCCGGGGGCCGTCCAAACCCCGCCTGCTCGTTAATTGTCCCGCACAGCGCCGAAGGGGTTAAAGATGGACCGCTGCTGGTCAAAGTGACAATAGATCACTATTGTTTGCAACACATTAGCTAGCAAAGGATAGTTGGCCATGGGCCCGTATTTAACAGTTGTAATACAGTGCTATAGAAAATTATATTTATCGACAATGTAAGGTGTGGATGTTTATTTCCAGAAGTTTGCTGAAGATTTTGATGCAATGGAGATTGTTACCCGTGCAGTGTACGGCGTGGTGTTGCATTCAGGGAGGCCCGGTGCCCAACCCCCTGTGGCCGTCCAATGACTAGACTGCGGATGTCCTACTATGGCCAGGCCGTGCACCCAACACCTTTCCCAACACATATGTTGGAGTGGATAATAGTCTTTCTTTAATTGTGCGTTTCTGACACCTGCACCCACACAAACTATAGTTCCTTCATAAAATTGGTTCATGCATAGCATTTTACATGCATGCCTCTCCTCTCATTTGCCGGAGTTTATCCTGCTTTCGGCCTGCATACCGTCTTTTTTCTTCTCAAGCCTTTCATGATCTTTTTATTGACAACTGTAAGAGAGTGAGAGACGATGAAGCATCGTCTGACTGTCTGAATCTGAAGTAAAAACGTGCTGTGCCAAATCTGGCATTCGTCTGAAGCATGGGTGTCTACCATAGGTCCAGAGGGTCGGCTTCATGACAGATGTTTAGGGAATCTACACATAAGATTAATTTACATACAACGAATTTCCATTTCCATAGTCTGTGATTACCCTGGAGATTGAGCATGGAGCTAACAGACTCTTGACCAGGTAGGGTTACCAGACGTCCCGGATTTCCCCGGACACTCACGATTTTCAGAGGGCTGGCCTGGTGTCCTGACACTTTTCTTAATTTTAAATACATGTCCCAGTTCATTCTGGAAAGCAGAGCTGAAAGGTATGCTCCACTATAACATGCGCCTCTGAAGGCTGAAAAAAATCTAAGTAACTTATCTGTTTCTATCAGGTTGTATAAGAGGAGGTGGGCTGAAGACCCCCAGCAGAGAGGAGACAGGGTGGGTAAGAGGAGAGGAGGGCTCAGGGTGGAGGTCCTGCTAATGTAATGTTACGTAAATGTAGCTATGTAAATGTGTGTGTGTGTATATACAAGGCAGGTCTGTCCCAATATTCCCCGGGACACTCCACAGGATGGCTAATTGTCAAAATTCATTTATTTTCGCCATTACTGCACATAACGCTTTTCGGCTGGCTCCCCATATATACACACACACACACACTTACACGTCGTGTGTGTGTGTGTGTATATATATATATATGCACATATGTATAAGACTTGGAATAAAACAGGACACACCAGATAAAGAAGTAAACATGAAGGTTTTAGTCCTACTTTTATGTCTGACTTATCCCGGTTGTTGCTTTTCAAAATCTGGTCACCCTGTGGCTAGCAGAATTCAGAGAATAAACTGAGGGATTGACATGGTGCGCTGTTCCATGAATTATGTCAATGTAGGTCTTAAAACGACCCCAATCCGACTTCATGAAAGAGAGAAACATTCTAGAATGCCTGTTGTTGGTAATTATTAGTGACGCAATCTGCCCGCGGGATGGGGCGAGGGCCCCTTTAAAGCAGGGCCGGGGACCAGCGCGCGCACCTCCCGACTGCATCAATGTTTTCAGAACTCCATCACGTAAGAGGAGCTGGATTGGAAATGCACGGCGTGAAGTGAATCCGCGGAAAGCTGGGAACCCGATATAATTAGAAACATCCTTCATGCTGCCAATTTCTACCTCAGCACCTCACTGATCATTTAATTTAAACAATTAATAAAGCGTCTGGAGTGACCAGGAGGTCACGGGCATAAAGGCGGAATTTGTTTGTCTCCAATCTTATCTAATGCATATTGATGCACGTGGAAATGCAGTATATTCCGGATTTCACGCCGCTGCAGAGAGAAGCTCTTAATGTGCTTAAAAAGCATAAAAATCTTTATGAAGTTGTCAGGCTTGCGCCTTCCGACCTCGAGTTCTGCCTGTCGTTGAAAACACATTCATTAAAATGCGGATGTTGATTTTCTATAAGGAGGCCCAGAGATAAATTACACGATTAATCATCATTTCTAGGGAAGCAAAAGTTTTGTTTTTTTGTAAACTTGTGGCCACGTTTGTGTTTTGCATTTAGTTGATCGTTTTTCTTCCTACGGCAGCTACTTTTTAATGGTTGATTTGTTTTCATTTCTGAGCTTTGCCTCTTGTTGAAACAGGAATACTTCATATTTTTGCGAAATATGCAACTATACAAATTGAAGCAAGCTTTTCATGGTTAGTTAGGTCGGGCGCTTGTCTGGTTTAACATATTCTTTAAGGGACTCAGTTGCCCAGTTTTAACTCTATCTGCCCACTGGAATAAACCTGTAATTGGCACCTTAACGGGCAGGTGCCCCAATTTACACATCTTAACTTTTATTTTTATAATGTAGCGCCTCAAAATACACTTTTTTTTTATTCCTAAGCGATGTAAATAAAACTTGTTACAATTAACCAGTCTAAAAGTACTTAATTTACCAACCTAGATAGGATGGAGGGCTGAGTCGGCCCTGTCAGAGTTGAACTCGTGTCCCGAAGATCACTGCTTATATCAGGAAACAAGTGTTTTATTTACTAAAACAACTAGCTACCTACTACAGCAGAAACCCTGCAGGAATGTTTGACTGACAAGGACATCATTCTGTGAGCGCAGTCTGTGTGTGATCTTGGTAATATTGCACATAGAATAGGAAGTGTTATGCATTTGGGGCATCTTGTGGTTAAATAGGAGATGTTTGTTACCCAGCTCAAAGGTACTCATTTTATCAGTCTTGAAAGGATGAAAGGTGTCTCCTGTTTAATGGCACGAGGAGACACCCCTAAGCTCCTATTTGACATACTATTCTTCATTCACAGTGCCACAGTGCATAACTCCTTTCTCTCATCCCTCCAGGTGACCAGCTCATTCCTGGCTTACCCTGTTCTCTCCATCACACCTCCTCCCAGACTAGGACAGTTTCTACACCCCAGGTGCATACACTTTATATTAGGCAGGTTTTCCCTAACCAGGGTGGGTCGATCAGCCGTGGGGCCTCTTTTACACCTGACTCAACTGGTCATCCTTCCAAGGCTGATCCTCGCTCCTTCTTCACACCACCACCCATCTCCAGCAATAACCAAAATGAATGCTTTACTTGGGTAATCCGTGTAAAAATATGGCCAGGACTCCTTCAGAATCCTCTGTATGTATGAAGGTGTTGTCTATTAGCTCCTCAGCTGAAAATCTCTTTCTTTGTGTCCTTTTCTATTATTTCTTTGACGTTGGTGCCTCCTTTGCCTTGATGTCTGCAGTACCAACCGCCCCGCCACAGAATGTGATCGCCCAAGCAGCAAACTCCACAACAATTCAGTTTCTGTGGAATCCTCCCCCTCAACAGTTCATCAATGGAATCAACCAAGGGTACAAGGTAAACATCAGTTCATGTCAATCACATCTTAATAAAGTGTCCTCTTGTGGCTTGCAATGCATTGTAAAAACCCTACAGAAAAAAATAATTTTGATTGCCACATTATTTTGTTTGACACATCCTCGGCAATGCTGCATTTTCTATAATTTGTGTTTGATTGAAAAATCATAATGTTAGATTTGACTCCATAAGAAGCTTTCAGTTGCTTTATGTCTCTGTAAGATGTCCCGGGTATATGTCTGAATAGTACACTTTGGAGGTGGGCCTGACGGTTGTATGAGACAACCACACATGCCTAAACTATGCGTTCCTTAACAACGCAGTCGGAACAATGAATGCGTCTTAACCACGCTTTACTTTACCATGCAAGTCTTTACAACAACTTACCTTAGGGAAAGTGCTGGACTTTGGAACAGTATAATTTACTATTCCAACTCCAGTCCGCGCAATAGTAGGGAGAGCATTGGACTTTAAAGTCCCACGCTGCTTTACCTAAGGCAGGTCATTGTAACGACTTGCGGGGTAAAGGAATGCGAGGTTCAGACACATTTGTTTTTCGACCGCGTTGCAAAGGCAACCCGTGGTTCCGCCGTCGTTGTAATTGCTGTGTCCTAGGTCTGATAGTGGGCCATGACGGAACTGATCTTCAGAGGCTCTGGCTAACTGACCCCTTCTCTCACCTGTTATTCATGAAGCCTAAGGAAAGCTACAGCTGTACTTCAGAATTGTCGTGGAAGCCATCTTGCCATTTCTAATGCCAAACGGGACTCCCCGGGGGAGTTCTGTCCCTTCCACAGTAGCAACCAAAGAACGGGTCCTGCTCGTTAGGCGCTTGGCTGCATTGATACGGGTGATGGGGTAACTGTAAAGAGCAGTGATTGATCACTGGAGGTGCTTGCCATTTGTTATTGTGCTGTAACCCTTTTCTGGGCAGGATTCTGTACCTGTTGTGGACCCTGGAAGGGAATCATGCAGCCATGAGACCTACAAGGGATGAACCCGTTTCCCATGCAGGATTTGCCCTTCATTAAAGGCAGCAGCTGCCATTTTGAAGGTTAGATAGGGTGCTTCCTAATGCCATGGCAGACAAGAGGCAGTCACAGAGATGACTTATTTGCACGCACCATTTGCAGCCTCCCAGGGAAAGGGGCGGAGATGAGAAAATGGAGATAATTTAAACAAGGCTGAGCTAACTAAAGTTGAACAGATCCTCTTGAGAACAATCAACGCCCTCTATGCAGGCCTAGATCTGAAAAAAACGTAGAACCGAGGCAACAGTGTGATCTGTGGAGGGCAAGTTGGAAGGCCTGATGGGCAGAGTGCTGCAGGTTGAACAAATTCCGTGTCTGCGACCATCCCCTCGTAGCAGCTGGCGGTATCTCCCAGTTTAAAACCTGTGGAATTGGGGGCTAGATCAAACTGGAACAACGCTGCAGGATGCTACACACGACACAGAGGAACCCAGCTCATGTTACTGCACATTCCTAGTTCGCTCTCAGCCGAATCACTTACTGGGACAGTGAAGGAGATATTCCAGACCCGGTTGCTATCTAGAGATGGGTATGATGTGGGGAAAGATTGGTGCTAGGTACGCAGACCTTTAGATTGGCCTCCAGGACAAAAGGCGGTTACTTTCTGGAGTACTGTGGTAAGCACTGTCATGGGAATTCTAGACTAAGTAGACAGTTGTGACAGGATCCTGAAAACAACGATGTGGGTGGACACTGTGGTGTACCAAAACAGCTGCCACCTCCTTTTTCCAGATGTACGCCCTGATGTCATGGTTAGGAAGAGAGAATTGATGAAGGGCAAAAAGCAGTTGGTAGCAAGAGGTTTGGAGACATCAGAAGGTTTCCTGGTCCAGTTGAGGGTGTGTATGGAAGGGTACATATATGTTTTTCCAAACTGAGGCAGCCAGATCTTCCTTAAGGCATATGTGGTATGGTGTGGGGTCGAAGCTCCTGTGACCTGAATATCTCCATGCGCTGGTGTGGCTTCCTCTGGGGCATGGTGTGTGATAGATACTGACCTGAATTTGACAGGGTAGTGCCTTGCTCTGTTATGTCTCTTTAATACCTCCTCCCTTGCACATGTTGGCTCAACTGGAGCAGTGTTATTGACCTTTAAAGTGGGTGAATACGAGTGGCGTTTTCAAACCACAGAGTAACTCAGACCTTTAGAGTAGAGCGACTTGTGGACATTTTTGATGTAAGTCGGGTGATTAATGATAACTCTTTGGGCCTTACACTGCGGTGGATTTTCTGAATGAAGTAACTTCACTTATGCTATTTCTGACTAAAACCTATAAACACTACTGAAAACCAAATACTACCCTTTAGACCAGTGGCTTTCAATTTTTTTTTACCAGATTTGTTCTTGGTATGCCATGAGTTCCTAAGTATTGATACCATCTTTGCAGTGTGTGTATTTTCCCCCTGAAATGTTCTATATGACTCTGACTTCTCAAAGAAGTAAATATTCATATCGATATTTTAGACCCTTGAGCGATGACATGTTTCCTCCTTTTCTAGCTCCTGGCATGGCCTGTAGACTCCCCAGAGGCAGTAACAATGGTGCCTGTTGCTCCTGATTTCCATGGTGTTCACAGAGGATATATCACGGGTCTGAGAAAATACACACCCTACTTCACGTCAGCGCTGTGCTTCACCACGCCAGGGGACGGCCCGCGTAGCCCGCCGCAGCTAGTGTGGACTCATGAAGACAGTAAGTATTGTTTAGAACCTTAATTTCATGTTGGTGGCCTAATATTTGAGCAAAAACAGTCCAACTCCTGGTATTAGTCCGTCACTCTTTCTGTTGTATTCCACAGATAGGTAGATGCGAAGGCAAGTAGCAAAACCGCTCTCTAGGCTCGTCTGGGTAGAAACTAAAATTGCCATCTTATCCCAAAAACATTTTCCTTGCTCAGCATGGATCAACCCACCTAGTAATCACAGAGCATTTACATTTTGTGCCTTGTTGCTGATGGGCGCTAACACGCAAGACTTACCAATCAAATACAAATTACAGATACATGGTCTTGTATGAGGTGCTGGAGCAGCGGTCTTTCTTTTTATCAGGATAGCTTTACACTTCTACTACTACCTCGCCACGCTCTTGTATTCTTTCTCTTCAGGGCTGGAGAAAATTGATGAGTGGTGACCATGTCTTCTTCACTGGCGGCAGGTATTGATCATTATTAATGATTCTCTTTCCATTCTCTGCATCTGACCTACTAATCTCTAGGAATGGAGGGAGGAAGGGTGATCTGGAGTTTTCCAGTGAGCCCTAATTTTCTGAATGAGGATTGCCACGAGTAAGTCAAACTGTTTCATTTTGTGTTTATGACTTATGGATCCCATTGAGCATTGGGAGAAAACGCTATTTCAATGAATAGTCGATAACCGGAGAAATAATGTTGAAGCAGGTTTAGAGCATTGACTTGGTCTTATCCAAATCTAATTCTAGTTTTTTTCTGACAGGGAGAGATTTAGGCAGTTATTTATTTGAAAAGCTACTTGAAGCATTTTGATCAGAAATGCTGTATGCAACAAAATTAGCTACCTAGCATCTCAGCCAAATTGGATGTTATAGTCAGGGATATTATGAGGATGTGGAAAGGAGATGTTGTGTGATGAGAAGAGAGTGGTTACTACACATTTGCACAAGATGAACATTAGGATTATATTAGTACCGATTTACATTGACATTTACTACAAGGGCGGTGTGTCTCATGAGGTGGCACTTAAAGGACAGTTTTAAAGTCACCCTTGGATGTCAGGGGTAGGGAGTTCAGTGAAGGAGCTGAAAGGACTCAAACTTACACAGGGAGAGTATTGTGAGGGAGGAGATTCAGATTGGCAGATTGAAAACTCTTGGTGGGGCTGTAGCGAATGATACTGCCAGTTCAGTAATCGGGAAATGTAGTTGACAACTTTGAATTTGAGTGTTAGTTATTTGTACAAGTCCTGTTTCTTAGCAGTCAGAGAACTTCTTGCTGAGAGAATGTGGTGGGTGTGTACTTGAGTAGGCTGAGTAAAGTTTGAATGGCTCAGTTTATAACCTTGGCCTAGGGAACATGAAGGATTTAGAATCAAGCAAACAAGTTGTTGGAGTAGTCTAAAAGTACCAGCTATTTTCCAAATGTTAAGAACTTGATACTGAGCTGCAGAGGTATTGGTGATGATAAAGAAGTCCATGCACACTCAGGGTTGAATCACAACAGCTATTATAACTAGAGAGAAGAGAGTTGGGTGTTTACGGGAAGTTTAGTTGAAATAGGGAAGTAAGGGACTGTTGTTATGAAGAGTTTGGCATAATAAATCATAGGGTAATCCAGTGGCAATTAGGCAGTCAGATATGAGACTGGAGGAGGGGAAAGGTGATGGGAAAAGAGGTGATTTGTTGTTAGCATAGGCATGGTAAGGGAAGCCAATAGAGGAGATGATGTCACTGGCGGAGACGGTGTATGTCGAAGAAAAGAATGGGCATTGGACTGAACCATGACGGAGTGATGTCATGGGTAAAATGCAAGTAAAAAGAGCAGTCAGAGAAGTATGATGTGAACCTTTCGAAAGCAGAGCATGTGGTGACAAACTTTGGTTAGGTGGTAGGTCTTGGAGTGTGAAACCTGTTGACGTGTTTTGTATTATTTAACTGCAGCTCGTGTATCCGTGGAACCCATATCAGAAGAGATTTATAAATCCTGTCAAAATGCATTAAAAGAGGGGCTGGCACAGATTCATGTGTGCTCATGGCTGCTATATTTGAATAAGACTTGTTGAAATAATACAAAACAGAAGGTTCAGAAAAACATTCCAAGACTGGCGCATACCAATAGGGAGGCAGGAAAAAAAAGTAAAAATAAGAAAATAAATAAGCAAGGGCCTTGGGAGGCAAGAGGATGCTGGGTGGGGGTAGGAAAGAAAGAAGGAAATAAAAGGCTGACACCAGACCTTGCGTGTCTGCTTTGAAAACAAGCAACGTCTGTCATTGTGTTTGCTTTGTCAACAAGCAAGGCTGACGTCAGCAGTGGAGGGCTGCATCATCCATTCGAACGAATGTGAGTTCAGAAAGCTCCAGGGCCTGACAAAGAGAAGAATAGAGCGTAAGCCATTGAATCTGGTGCTGAGGCGTGAAACCGACAGCAGCACCGTCCTGCCATAAGCAGGGGCTGACCCAACCCCACTCCAAGTACATGATTTGCATTGGTAGCAGCAGGCCTCACCAACAGACAGCTATTGCTGTCTCTAGCTGAAGCATGAGGCCGAGAGGCTTTTTGGTTAAGATACAGGGGCCTCAATGTTGCTCTGGATAAAGTTATAGGCATTTGCAGATTTCTCTGTTACGCGCAGTAGGATTGTTTTGGATCCTAATGATGATTATTCTCGTATGTGCTTTGAAGTTGTTTTTGCAATATTTGTAAGATGTTTATTTCACTTTTTGTCATCTGTTGCAAATCATAACTGGCATTGCTGGAATGTGGTATTGGTCTGCATCGAGTAGTTGCTTGATGGCGTGTCTATATAAAATGCTCTTCATCCATGCACACTAGAATGGGGGATTTGTGGTTGTTATCAGTTTGTTGTTAAATCATTCAGATCGTTTAATCCATTCAGATTTAGGGCAGCCAACCTGCTTGTGTTTATTTTTTTTATTTTTTATTTTTTTTTATTAGAAACCGTTAGCACACAATAGCTTGTGTTTATTTTTAATGGCCTTTTTTGTAACTATAGGTACAATGAGGGAGGAGTTGGTGGTAGGGTCTACTGATAATGGCAGGGCACCTGTGAGATCGGCTTTGGTTTTAATCTGTAAAGAAATCGAGGGTTGCCTTTGGCTTCTTGAGTTAGTCTAATAGTGCCCTGGTATAAGTTAACTTAAGGAAAATTGACGCCTCCTCTAACTTTCAGTGCCATAAGTTTCTTGATTGAACTTTCCAAGTGTCCCTTTCCATATAAAGTATTTAAAATGCGACTAGCCTCTCAAAACAATAATGGAGGGATGTGTGTGATAGCATGGCTAGAATGCAAAGTATTATCCGTGAGATTATGATGTTTACGGTGTCTGTGCAAACCCACCAGAAAATTAAAGAGAGACCAGGATGACTATTCTTCTCTGTTCTCATCCAGGGGATACTCATCAATAGTCATAATCTATGAATAATCCCCGCCCATGTGCGGGATCCCGGAGCATATAGAAAATACATATATATACATATATATATACATATGTGAAAACATATAAATACAGCCTAATAATGTTCAAAACATGGCAATGCTGTAAATTACATATTTTTGCATAGTAGTGCCCCCGTAACCCGTAAGGAAAAAAGGAAGCATCAGGCAAATTATAACACAGCACTGCTTTATTGCCATAAAGCAACATGTAATTGTAGGCATTCGCCAGTAGGCTGCAGTAGAGTATCAAGAAACCAAGAAAACTGACACCCTGCCTTTAAGGCATTAGAGTAGGGGGACCGTGCCTTTAAGGCCTGCCCGTGACCCCCTGCTCCCATGATGCACTACAGGTGGCAGTTGGGCCAGTTCTTTTTTCCGGCTCCTTCTGTGAGGATCCTGGAGCTCGAGCTCTTCAGTTTTTTGACTGAAATTTTGAATTACAGCTTTTTCAAGCTTTTTTCGACGTTTTCTGGCTTTTAAGGGCTAATTCTGCTGGTTTCCAGTGAATTTTCCAATTTTTTCCAGTCAGAATGTCTCCTTTATTTAGGAAATGCCCTTCTTGTGGTAATAAAATGGCACTGGCGGATCCACACTCGGTGTGTATTGTGTGTTTACCATCAAAACACGATCCTGACCAGTGTCCCCACTGCCAGAAGTTCTCAAAGCGCACTCTGAGGGACAGAGAGCGCATTAAACTGCATGCAAGACTGGAGAAGGAACGAAGCCGTCGTGAAGGCGAGCATTCCTCATCAAGACCACCTTCTTCAGCTACGCAAGTACAGAAACGGCGACATACCAGCCCCCCGGGCTCCAAAAAGACCAGGAGTCCAAGAGGTTCGCCGTCGACGTCGAGGATGCCGGCGAAAAGGCAGAGAACTTCGGCGTCGAGGGATTCATCCCACCATCAAGAGTCTCCGCTGCGCAAAAGTAAGTCGGCGTCGAGAGGCGGCCCTTCGGGCTCGAAGGCTGCTAGTCTGGTGACATCTGGACTGTCTCCGTCGACGTCGAGGCTTCCGTCGACGTCGAGACACTCTCCGCCACCCTCGAGGGGGTCGACGTCGAGAGATGCGGCGACGTACATTCCGCCGCGAGTGGGCCGGTCGCCGTCGATGGTTACCCCCACTCGGCGACATAGAAGGTCGACGTCGAGAGGAAGATCGACGTCAAGATCACCACATCGACGTCGAGAGAGGTCGACGTCGAAGTCGCCCAGTCGACGTCGAGAGAGGTCGACGGCGAAGTCGCCCAGTCGACGTCGAGAGAGGTCAAAGTCGCCCAGTCGACGTCGAGAGAGGTCGAAGTCGCTTGGTCGACGGCAGGAGAGGTCGACGTCGAAGTCGCCCAGTCGACGTCGAGAGAGGTCGACGTCGAAGACACGGCCGACGTCGAGGTCATCTAGCCGACGTCAGGTGCCAGAGAAGAGGAGATCGACGTCGAGGTCTCCGCGATCGGCGTCGAGACCGCCGTCGAGACCAGAACGGCATACCTCACACTTGCCGATGGTGACGCAGACGTCGTCGACGTCAAGGGGTTCGACGTCGAGGGCGAAAACTGGACCGCCCGCGGAGAGGTCCCCAGGAGAACAGTCATCATCTCCGGGACTGCACATCGTGCAAATATCTCCGGAAGGATCACCCGAGGCTCCAGAGCGGTTTGGACTGTCACCGCGCTGGTTACGAGATGTGGGCGCTGGCGCATGTCGGAGTCCGGGATCGGACTACTCCCGCATGTATTCCCCACCGCGCAGGAGTAAATCGCCTCCGAGGGATCCAAGGCCAATTTCACCACGCCGGTCTTGTTCCAGGGACCGTCGCACCGCGCCAAAACGTCCAAGATCTCCGTCCAAGCGCAGATCAGGATCAAGGGCTCACCATAGCGAACGTTCCCACAAGAGGCGACGCACCAGGTCGTCCACTGGGACTTCATCCACAAGATCCTCAGTCCGGGACTACTCTCCTACTTTTTCATCCACGCCTCCATCGCGAGTGTCCCCGGTGGATGACATTATAACTTTCTCGGACGTCCTGGGTAGAGGGGCGCAGAAGTTGAACATCGCACTGCACGTCCCTCAGGCACCCACTTCTGTGATCTTTGACACTTTACACCATCGGTCAGCTCCCAGACCTCTGCTCCCGTTGGTGCCAGGATTGTTAGAACCAGCGATGGCCACGTTCCTTACACCGGCTACAGCGGGCTCGGTCCCCTCGAGAATAGCAAAGAAGTACAAGGCTCCGACCGAGGACCCTTTATTCTTGAGGGCGGACCCGCCAGCGGATTCGGTGATAGTGGCGGCGGCCATGAAGTCTCACTCAGCCTCAGTATCTGCTTCTGTCCCCCCTGAGAAGGACAGCAAGCTGATGGACTCCTACGGCAGGAGAATGTGCAACACCTCTGCCTCGCACATGAAGGTCGCTAGCGCTTCAGCCCTGCTGGGGAGGTATGATCGTTCCCTATGGGATTCCCTGGCCAGATTCGTGGAGAAATTGCCTAGGGAGGACAGGCAGGACTTCACGGAGATCCTCCAGGAAGGCGGACTGGTGGCCAACCAAGTAATAAGCGCAGCGGCGGATGCATCAGACCTAGCCGCGCATGGCTACTCCCATGGCATCTGCTCCCGCCGTTCGGCCTGGCTCAGATTAACGGGCCTCAAACCAGATGCGCAGAAAAGAATTCTTAACCTGCCGTTTAATGGATCATCGCTATTTGGAGCTCATGCAGACGACCAAATGAGCAAGATGAAAACGGAATTGGACACCGTAAAGGCTGTGGGACTGGAAAAACGCAAAGAGTTCCGCAAGCGCTTTCGCCAGGGCGACAAACGTGCCTTTCACCAGCGCGTTCAAACGCCCCAATGGTCCTCTCAAAACCAACAGAGGTCCCAGTTCCAGCAAAGGGGCCGGGGCAGAGGAAGAGGAAATGCTAAACAGCAGCAGTCCTCTAACAAGCAACCTCCCAAACAGTGAAAACTTACTTCCTCCGAGCTCGTTCGCCACTCCGGTAGGAGGAAGTATCACCGCTCACCTGGCAGAGTGGAATGCAATTACAAACGACAGATGGGTGCTGAGTATTGTAGAGCGTGGCTACTTGCTGAGGTTCAAATCTCCCCCTCCGCAGGTACCCCCACGGAAACAGCCACTCCCTACCAGCCAAAACAAGCTTTTAAAGGACGAAGTTGCCACTCTCCTCTCCAAAAACGCCATAGAGGAAGTTCCAAACAGGCAGAGAAATCAGGGAGTGTATTCCCGGTATTTTCTTGTTCAGAAAAGAGGAGCGATCGGAGACTACAGACCCATCCTCGATCTCCGCCTACTCAACAGATTTCTCAGAAGAAAAAAATTCAGGATGCTAGCACTGCACCAGATCTTCCCACATCTACACCAGGGGGACTGGATGTGTGCCATCGACTTACAGGATGCATACTTCCACATTCCTGTCTCAGCGAAACATCGGAAGTTTCTCAGATTTCGCATCTTTCGCCAACATTATCAATACAAGGTCCTGCCATTCGGCCTCAAGTCCGCGCCACGAACATTCTCAAAGTGCATGGCGGTGGTGGCTGCATTTCTCCGCAAACGGAAGATATTCGTCTATCCCTATCTAGACGACTGGCTCTTAAAAAGTTCCACACCGGCTCGACTCCAGAGTCATCTCTCGTTCTGCCTAAACCTTCTACACTCGTTGGGCCTTCAGGTCAACTACAGGAAGTCGATCCTCAATCCAACTCAGCGGATCCACTACCTGGGCGCCTCTCTAGACTCCTCAAGCGCAAGCGTGTGTCCTTCGGAGGAGAGGTTATCCTCCATGCTGCAAAAAAGCCGCACGCTTCTCAGCACGGAATATCCCACAGCCAGACAAGTGTCATCTCTCCTGGGATCCATGGCCTCGTGCATCTACATCGTACCCAACGCACGTCTGCACATGCGTCCTCTGCAACAAGACCTAGAGGATCAGTGGTCGCAGAGGTCCGACCGCTGGGAAGATCACATTACCCTTCATCAAGCCGCCAAAGATTCCATCCGGTGGTGGATGAAGCGCTCCCATCTGCTTCACGGCGTCCCTTTCCATCAGGCGCCTCCGACACAGACAGTGGTCACAGACGCCTCTATGCAGGGCTGGGGGGCTCATATGGGCCGGCTTCAAGTACAAGGTCTCTGGTCCGCTACCAAACAGAGCTATCACATCAACTTCTTGGAGCTCCGAGCAGTCCATCTCGCTCTCAAGTCCCTGTACCCATCCCTGCAGACCGACTATGTTCAGGTTCAGACGGACAACACCACAACTATGTTCTATCTGAACAAGCAAGGAGGGACCAGATCACGGGTCCTGTCTCTGGAGGCCCAGTCAATCTGGAAATGGCTTCTGGCGAGAAACCTGACGATCGTCGCTGTTCACCTGCCAGGGACCCTGAACGTGCAGGCGGACGGCCTCAGCAGAGACTTCGTCGAAGCGCACGACTGGGTGCTCAACGAAGACGTCGCTCAAGACATCTTCCGCTTGTGGGGCTTACTGGACATCGATCTGTTCGCAGACGCGGACAACAAGAAATGCCCCGTCTTCGCCTCCAGGTTCCCTCAACGAGGGTCGCAGGGGAACGCGCTTTTGATCAGCTGGTCGAGGACATTGCTTTACGCTTTTCCTCCTCTCCCTCTCATCCCGGCTGTGATTCAGAAGTTCTACAGAGCCAGAACTCGGATGATCCTAATAGCACCGGAGTGGCCCCGGCAGTGGTGGTACCCAGATCTACTCCAACTGTCGGAGGTACCACAGAGGAGGTTGCCATGCCTGCCGAACTTGCTGACCAAGGACAAGGGGAGAGTGTTCCACCCCAATCTCCCCTCCCTCCGCTTGACGGCATGGCTCCTGAATTCATCCAGTACGGACATCTAGATCTTCCACCGGACTGTATGAGCATTCTTCGGGAGGCAAAGAGGCCCTCCACGAGGAAGTCGTATGGTTTTAAATGGAAAAGATTCTGCTTCTGGTGTAGAGATAACGCCCTTGATCCGATCCGGGGTCAAGAACAGGTTATTCTCCCCTACTTACTGTACTTGGCGAAGTCTGGGTTAAAGTACTCGTCCATCAGAGTGCACTTAGCTGCTATTACAGCCTATAGGAAGTCTCCTACCCAGACCTCATTCTTTCAGATGCCAGTGGTAAAGGATTTCTTAGAAGGGCTTAAGAAAGTTTACCCACCTGTGAGGTCTCCTTCCCCTTCCTGGGAACTGAACATCGTTCTCTCTAAGCTGATGGGAGCTCCTTTTGAGCCGATTCATAAGGCCTCCTTGCAACATTTGACCTGGAAGGCTGCCTTCTTAGTAGCCATCACTTCGGCCCGTAGGGTTAGTGAAATTCAGGCCCTTTGCTGCAAGGAACCTTACACTGTGTTTCATGCTAATAGGGTGGTGCTCCGTACTCATCCGAGCTTCCTGCCCAAGGTGGTTTCGGACTTCCATATTGTAGGAGAGTAGGGTCTGCTTTCTATGTTCACCCCCACTTTTTGCTTTTGCTTTACTGGTTTTCGACTTAGATGTGGCTGTGGGCCTGCTAATCAGACCCACAGCCCTGCTGTTCTCTCTCTAAATTAATACTATGTACTTTAGGTGCATAACCCATTTGGATAGGATCACCTTATTGGCCCCTGTACAGTGTACCCTAGGTACCCAGGGCATAGGTGTACCCTAGGCCTACCAGGGGCTGCAGCATGTATTATGCCACCCCTGGCCTGGCCTTCCATTTTGACACAACTGGCTGATCACTCAGCTGGGGCAAGGTCGTGTAATCACCCCTTGCTTAGGTGTAGTATTCTTATACCTAACTTACATATAGACACATGTGTACCTATCAGTCACTCCTATGGCAGGCCTTAACAATCCTGGAGGCAGAGTGCTTGGTAACATGTGAGATGGTGCTCTAGCATGAGCTGAGCCTGTCTGCAGCTTTCGGAACCATGTCCTTATAGCTGTTCTATGATATAGCCTACCATATACTCTTAAAGTGCCTTATAATCTTAGACGGTTATGGTAACTATGGTTTGGCTTTATCGAAACATGTCGTGTAAGGTGTCTAACACTGTGGAATAATACCCCCATGCCATTTCTGGACATGAGAATATTATTCCCCCCTTCTAGAGGGAAAGACATGTTAAAATCATACTTCAACTGTTAGCCTCTGACCAAAGCCTCAGCATCACAAAATGGATGCTGCTGCCACGACACAAGTCTGACCTCCTGCAGCTGGGAGTGATCCCAGCCAGGGAGGCCTGGACAATAGGTTTCCTGCTTGGGGAGGTGCTAGCACCTCCCCAGACAGCCTTTAGTGTATTGGGGCAGGGTGGGCTGAAAGGAATGAGACATGCCTGGGGCACACAAGGTGTTCCTTGCATAGTCCAGTTCAAACCGGCGCTGGGGCACTCCAGCCCCAGCTCTGGCGCGAAACTGGACAAAGGGAAGTGGGTGTAACCACCCCCTCCCAGGTCCCACCCATAAGGCGTGACCTAGCAGGTATCCCAGCTCCCCAGATTAGTATAAGAGTGGGAGTTGGGCCTCAAGACTTTAGATTATCCTGAACCTGCAAAACTGAACAGAAACTCTGGACCTTCGACATTCGACGAAAGAAGAAGACTGAAGAATCTCCCTTGTAGCCAAGGAGTGGCTACCCTGTGCAAACAGGCACCATCAAGAGACTACCCTTTGCTTTGCAACCGTTCTACGAGGAACCGACTGCAGAGCCCGACCAGAGCCTTGACTTCCAGACTTCTCCGACCCTCATCCACATCTGCAGCAGAGCTGAGATCCGTGGAGGCGACGAGCGACGTGGGACCGGCTACCTGGAAAAAGTGGCTAGTAACTTACAGCGCAGCTTCTGAGGTACCCTCGAAGTTGTGCACCGGGGATTGAGAAGCCCCAACCCCAAGCACCATCTGCACCGAAGATCAGCCCCCCACACTCCACGAGTCCTGCGTGGGGCCCTTCAGCATTTTCCTGCTTGCCGCGTCTGTCCGGTTGCTTGCCCGCTGGCTAGTGGCCTCTGTGACGACGCACCCTGAAATCTTCTGCGCTGGTTTGGCTCCTCCAGACTGGCTCCCGCTTCTCTGCAAAGAAGAAGCACCCCAGACCTTCCTGGTCTGCACCAGAAGCAAGTCCTTCGTTCTTCGTGGGTTCCGCTTGCCAAGGCTTGGTGAGTCCTAGTCCAACTTCGACGCCGCCGACAGCAAGAGCCTTCGTGGGACAGCTCGCCTCCTGGTCCTGGTCATCCTCGACGCTTCCTGGTCCTCCTGGCTGCAGCGACAAGCTTCACCTTCACCTGCAATCATCACGACATCGCCTGGTTCCTTCCTGGTTCCACGTGGTCACTGGCTAGTGACCTTGACTCTGTCCCTTCTGCTTGCAGGTTTCTTCTCTTCTAGATCCCAGCCTTGGGATCCACCGGACACTCTTCACTGACTGCCTGTCAGCATCTTTCTTCAGGCATCCATAGGAGTCGACGACGAAAACGACGCATCTTCACCCCTATGCACCCGCAGCCTGTGGGCTAGGTAACTTGGGTACTCCGGTGCTCATCAGGATAGTGACTATCCTAGTGTCTAGTTTTCAAGTCTCAACTTCCTAGCTACTCCGGAAGTGTCCTAAATCTACCGTTTTCTAAACTGTACTATTGCTATTGACTTTTACGCATTACGCGTGAGTGTTTCCACTCTGCACACGAATCCCGTGGGCCTCCCACTTCCTAACTAACGCTAGTGTAGTGTAGCCCCAGCGATTCCCTAGGCCTGGGCCTATTCTATTTCCGTGACAGTGGTTCTTATACCACTTACTTAGTATATGGTTTGCGTGGCCCCTAGGGCCTAACTGTATTACTTACCTGTGTGACTTAATGTATGCATAAATAAGACTGTGTTGTACTTACCTCTAATCTCATAAAGAGTGCTGAGGGTTTGCTTAGAATAAATACACTTTATTTTCTATATATATCTGTTGTGGTGTCCTTTCATTTGGTATTCAAGGGATTATATATGGTATCACAGCTGGCTTCACATGCCATTCAGAGTTTAGCCTAAGACTGCTCTTGTCCATGCTACCACTAGGATAGCTGGTCTATAAGGTTGACTTTACAACCAATCACCATAAGGGTATTTGGACTGATATAAGGTGTACACTATAACTAGTGACATCATACATCAGGCCAACTTCTCACACATATTAATCAGGTGATCACGTTGCCCACCTTCTTTCCTCAACCGACCACTCCCCCGGAGAGAGCCCTACACTCTCTTGACCTCCGGAGGGTTTTGAAATTCTATCTAGCCAAGACCCTTACTCTTAGAAAGTCAGACAGGCTCTTTGTTAACTATGGGCCCACGAATACCGGGCTGGCTGCATCCAAGACATCTATTTCAAGATGGATTGTCTCTTGTATAGCTTTGGCTTACCAACTATCCCACAAAGTTCTGCAGGGTAAACCTAGAGCACACTCTACTCGAGGGAAGGCTTCTACGGTAGCACTCCTTCGCAACGTTCCCATGTCTGAGATCTGTAAAGCGGCTACATGGCGCTCAGTCCATACTTTTACGCGCCATTACTGCCTAGATTCAGACGCGCAGGCCGACGCCCAGGTGGGGCAGGCTTCTCTGAGGAACCTGTTTGCATAACTGTAAATGCAAAATGTGTTTTGCTGTTTGTTTTTTAACTGTTTTTTGCTCGTCCGCGAGACTTTGGGTATGGGCTTGCTACTCTATTCATAGATTATGACTATTGATGAGTATCCCCTGGATGAGAAGGATTAGTTACTTACCTGTAATCCTAGTTCTCATCCAGGGGTATACTCATCAAAGTCATAAGCGACCCACCCACCTCCCCTGACGAGCAATGTTTTCTCTTTAAATAAGTGATGTATGGAAGGCAGATCTACTCAGGTGCGGAGGCACCGCCAAAAAGAACTGGCCCAACTGCCACCTGTAGTGCATCATGGGAGCAGGGGGTCACGGGCAGGCCTTAAAGGCACGGTCCCCCTACTCTAATGCCTTAAAGGCAGGGTGTCAGTTTTCTTGGTTTCTTGATACCCTACTGCAGCCTACTAGCGAATGCCTACAATTACATGTTGCTTTATGGCAATAAAGCAGTGCTGTGTTATAATTTGCCTGATGCTTCCTTTTTTCCTTACGGGTTACGGGGGCACTACTATGCAAAAATATGTAATTTACAGCATTGCCATGTTTTGAACATTATTAGGCTGCATTTATATGTTTTCACATATGTATATATATATGTATATATATGTATTTTCTATATGCTCCGGGATCCCGCACATGGGCGGGGATTATTCATAGATTATGACTTTGATGAGTATACCCCTGGATGAGAACTAGGATTACAGGTAAGTAACTAATCCTTCTCTTCCAGTATTCTATTTTGGCTTAGAGTAGAGCAAGTATCTATGTATTTGGAGTAAAAGGTTTCAAAGTATGTTATGTGTGTAAAATTCCATTTGAATTTATAGTCCTGAAAGTGGGGCCTGACACAAGATTCAAGATGGTGTATTTCGTTTTTAGGTGGAGCCTGGGCAGCGCATGCGCTGCTCTGCGAGGCATGCTGCCATGCTGTATTGAAATATGGACTTAAAACTCCGCCCACATTTTTCATTGGCTTGTGTCATTGTCCACTGTAAACTGTGGCTGCTAATTGGTCAAAAGGCTTAGTAGTCCCTCCTTAGTACCGCCTTGTCTCATTGTGTAACCTTCCAATGGTGACACCCTCTGTTACGTGTGTTGTTACACGGTAGGCTTTAATTACAGCCCCCGAGCACTATTTTCTCAAATAGCTTTGTCCTGCCTGCTGTTGCAGGCAGGACACGCTCTCTCCTAACGCTTTAAAAAAAAAATTATAGCAAGCATTTGCAATTCAATAGGTTGTGCATTTGCGAGAGTTTAAGCTATTGGCATTGTCATTTACAATTCCAAGAGTCCTATTGCATTGCAAATGCTTGTTCTTCTTCTTTCACTACTTGTCTTGATATAAAGCAATAGAATTATAATTCTTGCAGAAGGTTTGGGATTGATTGCTGTGGGTTGTCAAGAAAATCCTTCCCTTGTGTCTAACAATAGCAAACTCCTTAGTAACTTCTAAAATCTAAATGTACATCTGGTCTCCCCTCCCTTAAATGGGAATAATGTTAGCACACCTTTAAACTGTTCCTTACTTTTACGTTCCGCTTAATTATACCTAGACATTTTCCAGGACACCATTTACCTGGCTTGCCACACGCATGGACTCACACCCTGACTTGCTTTTCAGTTCTTGATAGAATATGTCCTTGACAGGATACAATTGTTTTGACGCATTTGAATTGCTCTTGTTAACAAAACAATTTTTTAAACACATATAAAATTGACATAAAATGAAAAATATCACAAAATTATCAATATTTTCCATTTGATGTTTACTTTTTGGCACAAAACTGCAGTATTTGAGGTTGAGAGAGGAAAATTCGTACTTCAGACAGACTGTCAGAGTAGCGGGAAGGGGCGAATAGTGCTGCAACTAAAGCACAGAAAAAAACTGTAGTGGTTTGGAATGGGTGAAGAGGCTCCAAAACACCATAATACACTTAAATATATATATTTAAAAGCAGAGGGTGAATGGGGAAAGGCGAATGTCTATGGGGTTGTTTGCTCAAATAAAGGGTATCGTAGAAAACACACCCACACTACTTTTTAAAATTGATTTAAAAAACCCTTAATGTTTCTTCACTCAGTATGGCAGCTTAGATCCATGTTGAGATGCTGTCAGAGATACTAGATTCACTCCTCTGTGCACTGACATTGTAATAAGAATCCTATGGTGGCAATTTCAATCACCCATAGAAGGAGATATAAGTAATACGTTGATGTAAGAGTTGATCATTCACCTGGGCATTGAAGTAGTAGTCAGTCACTTTCAGGAGGCATTCATTTCCGGGTCTCTCACTTTAGTCAGCTTGTATCTTCACCAAGTTCACAAAGTCTTTAAAGTTTTAATACACTTTGATCTGATTTGTGGAAGGAAAGTCACGCAGCTGTGCACACCACTGCTACCTGTGTGGAAACTCTGCGCAGCGCTCCCTTTAAAGGGAGTGATTACCTGGCGACTGTACTTTTTACCCTTAAGTAAAAAAAGGCACAGAACATTGGAGTGTTGTGAGCTCCGTTTAAGACAGTGGGATGGCTCAGGCCAATATTTGCTCTTATAGACCTCTCCGATGCTCCAACGTTTGCCTTTCTTTTTCTCCCTTTTAAGTTAGAACATTCTACCGTCAATGGATGGAATGTTCTAGTATCTTTATAGCTCTTCTGCTCTATTGACGGTTCTCTCCCTTCATGTAAATTCGGGTTCTGGGCCTTTTAGAACCAGTACAGCCTCCAGCACCAGTCTATACTGTAAGGCAGGGGAAGAAACCGAGATAAAAAAGAAAACAAAAGGTGTAAACTAGAATCCTAAAAAATCACTTAGGAATATCAACAAGTGCAAAGAAATGCTAAAATAATTGCACAGAAATACCCAGTTTAATTCCCCAATGAAGGAACACCTAGTTAAGAAAATCACATTTGCAAAACCAAAAAGTTAAAGAGTTTCTTTCTATATATTCAAGGTATGATGGTGCAAAATTTGAGAGAGCAGACGAACAAATTCCTGAAAGCTTGATGCTCTATTTTTTTATTACTAGTTGGTGTAGGAGTGGGAAAACTGTTCTGTTTTTGACTGTCCCTTTTTAGACACCTGCCAGATATTTCAGAATAAAAAACCCAGAGTTAAGTTTGCTCAAGATCACACACTATGTAAACGAACTTTTAACTCCAGGATTGTGACTTGAAACGGGGTCCCTCTAACTGTTTAGATTCAACATGCCCCACCCACCCTGATGTTTCCCATACATTTGGCTAGTTTTGGCCATATGACCTAAAGTAGCAAAGAAGATGCAGTCCAGGCCTTCCTAGAGTGATGTATTTAAAAAATTTAGAGGCAGGGTCACTAAACTTCGTTCTCCCTTCAGATCTGCATAAGCTTAAAAACAGAATGCAGAGAAGAAATGCGCTGAAAAGGTCCCAGAAACCCAGCAGGAGCCAAGAACTAAAGTGTTTATCCTCGGTTGGCACTAATACAAGACCCTTGATATGACCCAAAGACACTTAAATCAGCTGAGAATAAAAAAGACATAATTTCCAACTTCTAAGGCAGACAAGCATGCAGTACAGGGCTTCTCCAAAGAGTCCTTTCCCAGCACTGGCTTCTGTTAAAAAAGCCATTAGTGGGCTACGTATCCAGTGCCTGCAGGCTCCAGCCTTTCCTGTTAGACTAGAACCGGTCGTTAGCATTTTATATAGCCTGGATCTGAAACACGAGTTGCCTTATGTCGAGTGATATGAGAGCTGAAGGAAACGGCAACCGCATCAGAACAAGGAAGAAGCAGCAAATGCCTTTTAAGCCCATGTTTTGCCAATTGATGTCAGCAGAGCCAGAGGACAGAGCGCTTGGGCAAGGATCCAGGTGAGTGGAGGCGCACAGAATATTAACTAGGACAGCCCATCACTCCTGCGCTTGGGAAAGGAGAGAACAGCAAGCTGGAACACAAATTATGCGGCTTTATTCATTGAAGGTCAGACTTGAGGGGCAGTGGCATTATCTCGACAGTCATTCTAGTTTACTATTTAATTTCCCACATGGGCTTTGAATTATTTAAGTTCTACTTTGAGGCTGCTAGCCAAGCCTGTGGGTTAGATTACAGAAGGTGTCTGCCATATTTCAAATATGCAGACTTTCGGTGTAACATGGACTTTGTAAAATTTACGCCCTGGCCGTCCTTTTCCTATATGGTGATAGTGTAATCTTAAGGATTTCCGGGGCCCTGGGCAAGGAATATTTTGGGGCAAATTTGAATTTTATTACCTATTTTCTGCTAATTTATACCCACGTGATACCAAACAAAATTGATTTATCCTTTAACTTTAAAACAAAAACAGCTGAAAACAGTCTTTCCTGGGACGCCAAAATTCCTAAAAATGACACTAGCTAGTGAAAGTCAGAGGTAGAGAAGGGCAGAGAGAGGTTCTGATAGAGTGGAAGAAAGGACACTTCACCTGGGGGAACCTTGGGGAGTGGGGGCCACAGACAGTTGCCCACTTTGCCCATGCCTTAAAACGTACTGAACCAAGAAGGGTTAGTACATTAAGTGCGCAAATATCTGCACAACTATTTGGGTGTTCATAACTGCAGGGCCTAGGCTTTGGAGCATCAGATGAGAGCGTGCTAAGCTCTACAAAAGGGTGCTAAGGGTCTGACACCATCACTTTCCAAAAACAAGGACTGCATTGCACACATGGCCTCGGTAAGACTCATTGACTCTCTGGGTAGATGTCCAATGAAACTCATATGTAGAAACTGGTAATCAGATAAAGCCGACAGCAATCTCACTATAATCCCAGGGTCTATAGGTAGAAAATATATACAGTGTTAACCAAGCTCTGATATTTGTGGAGCTTTGAATGTAATTAGAATGAAAATATACAGAACCAGGGCTATACTGTATGGCATCAGCAATACAACAATACTGTGACCTCAGTCAACAGACTTTAGCGGGGCTTGGAACAGATGATGTGTGAAAATGGAAGATCACAATCTTCCATCTAGAAGGGGTTACCTTGTATCACAAGATATGGTTTAGGGTTTGCCTTAAAAGTTCGCGAACATCTAAATCAATGCTGAACCAAAAAAAAGATGGGCACGTCCATCTTATATTTCCAAAGTCAGGCAGTTGGACAGATGTCCAGTGATTCTCATAATTTCAGGTGATCAGCCCACGAGACTAAAGTAGAGTCCTGCTCCTCCTACAGGCCTCCGGGATAGCTTCCCAGAATCCTGCAGACTGCAGCTAAGAGGGAAGGAGACACTACTTCTTATTTGGGTTAGGCTTTGTGGGCAGCATCCACCCTCTGTTATGCAAACTCCACCCATAGTTCCAGCACAAATGTTCACATACAGCTAATTATAGTTGCCCCTGAAATATTTGTAGCCCAACTCAGGTGGTTGGGGATTCCTTTAATCCTGTTCCTCGATGACTGGCTGCTCAAAGCCGAGTTGGCACCCCACTAGTTGTAGGGGGCAGCTTACCAGTTGTATGACGTAAGTTTGTCTGTCAACATACCCAAGTCTCATCTAGCCCTCACACAACCGTCTGTTGTTCCAGCCCCAAAAGTTTGTCCCTGTTGTGTCTTCTGGCTATTTACATCTTCTTGGACATGCATGCATGCGAAAAGGCGAGGGCTCTCCAGTGGTGTCTCCTCAGCAGTGGTTTCAGCTTAAGGGAGAGTTGACGACAGCATTGTGATCTCCATGGATACTGCAGTGGACTTAGATAGGTGGTCGGCAGAGGGTAACTGGATTCAAAGGTCGTCTTTCTGTATCCTCCATCTGTGGAGCTGGTGGTGATAATACATTCACCCTCGGGCGGGGCGTGCATCTGGGGGATCTACAGATTAGATGCCTCTGATCTTCAGAGAAGTAGGCACTCCACATCAGCCTGCTGGAACTAAGGGCAATTTGGTTAGCACTCAAGGCCTTCCTCCCTTCCTTTCACAGTCTGTTCAGATCTTGATGGACAACATGACCCCAATGTGATACATAAATAAACAGAGAGAAGTGGGGTCTCACTTTCTTTGTTGGTAAGTGCTGAGGCTGTGTGCCTGAGCGCATCATAATGGAATGTGACTAATTGGTAATCATCTGGCCAGCTCTCTGAACACAAGGGCGATAGCCTCTGTCTGCATCATCTTGCCAGCTATGAGTGGCATCTCCATCCAGAGGCAGTTCAGGAAATCTTTGCCCATTGGGGGTATACCGCAGGTGGATCTCTTAGCCACACACGACAGTGCCTATTGCCAGATGTTTTGTGCTCCTCAGTATCCGTTGCATTGAGCCTTGAGAGAGGCGTTTGGTTGAAGTTTCTGCTTCACTTCACTTTTCCTCCCATACCCTTGATTCCTTGAGTTCTGCAGATTATTTCTCAGGTGGGGCTCAAGTCATTCTCAATACCCCAGTTTCCTGAGACTGATCGGTTATACAGACCTCCTACACCTCAAGTGCGTGCTCTTGTAGTCACAGCAGGGTGGGCATTTTCAATTGGTACATTGCAGCATTGCCAGATTTTCTATTCCTACCAGATCAGCTGTCTTTCTTCAAGTCACCTTTTGTGATTTAGATTTTTCAGCAGACCGATGAATGCTTCTTCAAACTCCTTTTATTGTGCCTCACTGAGTTTTGATCCTGGTTTTGACTTTCTTAACGGGTGCTGCTTTTGAGCCCCTCCACAGGTGTCAGTTATTGTCATTGGCTTTCAAGACCTTTTTTATGTTTGCTGTTCTATCGGCGTGATGGGTCATCGAGCTGCAGGCCTTGAGCGTTCATCTAATGTTCACATGCTTCTTCCTGGGCAAACATGCCCCTAGAACTAAAGTGGCTGCCAATCGCAAGGTGTTGATCAATCTATCACCATCTCCACCTTTTGTCCTCTCCCCACCCTACCAAAGAGGAGTATCAGTTGCACTGGCTGTAACCCAGGTGTGCCACAGTTATTACATAGACTTTACCAAAGAGATCATGTCAGATGACCGGCTCTTCATAGGTTGCTCAGACAGCAAGAGTAGCAAGGCAGTCTGGAAGAGAAATTTGGCGCACTGGATATTGTTGTGCATGAAAATCAGGGCCGGACTGGGAACCCAAGGCAGCCCTGTAACTTTTCTCCCTCTACTTAGCTGTACCTGCTGCCCATAACATCCCTTTTGTGGACAGAGCATTTGTCACCAGGTCAAAGGCCTTTTTTAATTGAAGATGTCTTGATGTCTGTTGGCTGTCACTTTTTATCTATCCTTCCATAGTAATACGCTGCCTGAAAATGCCTATTGCACCATGGTCCTTGCTTTGCCATTTTAGAAGTGGTTCCCTCCCTCGCACTGCATCTCTCTGTTGGGCAGGTTTTCCAATCTTTCTTGTGGAAGGATCCTGCGCGGCCTGTGTGAATACTGATAATTCCATGAGGCTGATTGAGTTCCTTGGAGCTGGTGTCTGTTGCAATTGGAGATATCCCTGCATTGTTGAAGAGGAGTCCCTTAAATGATTTAGTGCCCAGGAGTGTCTGACGTTGGTTTATGAGGGTGGATCTATTCCAGAATTTCAGGAAGCTCTCTGACTATGTACATCACTTCAACTTTGAATTATTCCTTGTAACTTGATCACATGTGAGCAGACTGAGAATCTGTCTGGGATCGATCCTTTAGAGATAAATGCTGATCACCCACTCAGGTGACCACCTCACACCAGGTCTTTACAGACACTTTATCCAGTCCTGAACTTTTCAGCTACAAATCATTAGTTCGGTGAAAGGAAATCAAGACTAGAACACCTACTAGATTGTGTTAGTCTCCCACACAAAAGTACAGCGTAGGAAATAGTGTCCGGAATGACCCGAAGGAAGGCGATCCGCCATGTTGTAGTTCAACGATAACAAGGAGCAGCTGCTCGTTACACAAGGTTACCAGAGGACTCCATGTCATCAGTGACCCCCAAGGTCCATTGTTGGGCTTTCCGTTTACAAATCACTCCTTACAGGTGTGTTAGCAGGGGCGGCTTCTCCATTAGGGCGAAGGAGCGTCGCCCCACTGCTTTCTCGCAGTGCGAGAAGCAGAAACATAAAATGGTATTTTACATTTTTTTGTAAATACCATTTTATGTTTCTCCTTATCCCACTGGGAGAAAGCTGAATGGTATGCCTGTGGTTGGGGGCAGGCGGGTGGGCGGGTCGGGGAGGAGTGGCTCTCCCAATGCTATGGGACCAGTCATGCGCACTCTGCATTTTCTGTGTGTAGGCTGCATGCAGCCTACATTAGGAAAATGGTCTCCCTACAGGCGCCCAGCTGGGCGCCGCCCGCACCACACACAACGCTGCCATTGCAGCGTTGTGATAGGCTATGTGGAGGGGAGGGAGGATGCCTGCTTCCTGTTCCTGCCGGAGGCAGAAGAACAGAAAAGCAGCAGGAAAATACGGGTGTCGGACCCGGCCAGGAGCGGAGGCGGCGCGGGACCCTGTAAGGTAAGATTTTATTTGTATTTTTTAAACACCGCTGCGACCCCCCCCACCCGCGAGTTATGCGAGCCGTGACTGTGTGTTAGTCCAGTTTGTTCCGTTGAAATGAACCACGACCATACCTCCCAAAATACATTAGGTTATTAAACCAAAGCCTACCCCTGACATGGAACCATCTGCCAAGCTTAACGTTTTGTAAGAACATGACCTTCAGCTCAAAATGATCTATTGCCTCCATGTCACTTGCAGTGCAGTGCAGTGCAGTGCTCCAATACTGGGTTTTTGTTTAACAACCTAATGCATCCTGGGAGTTGTAGTTCTGGTTCACATCCATTTGTCCAATTGAACTAGCGTGCCTTGTAAAAGAGTAACCCGGGACTGGAGCACTATGTTCTTAGCTATATGCGCATGGAGGGTTCTGTTTTTTGAGGAATATCGTTTGTGGTTTTGAAAGGATAGACTGATTGATTGACTGTCCTTACTACTAGCTTTACGGCGCGCTTTTGCTGTCGCTGCCGCATTGAGATGTGTCTGTTTCAGCCTTGGCAGGACTGCAGCGCCTCAATAAACAGTTAGCGGCCCAGGTGTTAACACATCTCCTCTTCTGACACACAGGGCCTGGAGCTGTAGGACATCTGAGCTTCACCGAGATTCTGGACACGTCCCTCAAGGTCAGCTGGCAGGAACCTGCAGAGAAAAACGGCATCATTACAGGCAAGCATCCGCGGATCTCCTTCTAAACACACTCACATGCGCATGGTGAAAATGAGAAAATAGATGGATAATGGGGCATTTAGGGACACGGAGCACGGGCAGTGCAAGTGCCTGGTTTCTCCCTGAGGATAATTGAAATGTCATTGGATGGTGTTTGAGACAGCACAGGTCCTATTACTGCCAGGCTGTAATTGTGACCATGGGGATGGGTGAGCAAGCATGGCCTATAGAAGTGAAGCTCCTGCAGCGGAGAATGTGTTGATCGCTTGCTTCTAACTTCTCCTCTGCTGTCTTATACGAAGCAATGACATGTTTTTAGATCGCCTTCGTACCTCACTGCTGTTTCTTAACGCTGTAAATAACAGGTACTACTATTACCCAATTTTCTATGGTACTCATTTTATCGACCTAGAAGGATGGACCTCTGGATCTGCTTTTCTGAGATTCTTACTAGTGACCTGCAGGTTAACCCATGATTCAGTGGTAAGTGTTCAACTCACCGAGCCAGAAAGCGAGCATTACACAACATAAACCTGTTTAGGTTGATTTATTTCTTTAAAGCATGCTGTACAATTGAATTGCTTCCAGGCGCTAGCTGGACCACAGCTGTAATATTGCAGATATATGTGACATTGAAACAACAGCATCAGGGCGGACTGGGCATTTATGCCACCGGGCATTTCCCCAGGGGACTGGAGCTGTTGGAAGACATATTGTAAGGTCGAAGGCCGCCACCTGTGTCGTTTTCTTCAGAACCCTGTGGGTTATTGCAGAGAGGACAGCGGGGGCAGAAGGGGAGAGAAGATGAGAAATGGTAAGAGAGAGAAGGGAGCAGAGCTGGTTTAAACAATTTTAACAGGGCTGCTTTTGGTTCCCAGTCCATTTCTGAACTGCGTAGTTAATTGCAGTAGTTGTCTTGGAACATATAATAATAATTACGGATGTCTTGAGAGCCATAAACAGCCCTGACAAGTTTTTCTGATCCATGCATGATGTACTGCTTCCGTCCAGGTTTCTTTTCTTAGAATTCTGGGATTTGTAGTATTTTTTATTCTATTTTAAAACAGGACTACAAGACTCAGAATTCAAAGGAAAACGCCTGGACTGGAACAGCTCATCACACATGGACTGTGGAAACTTGGCTGGGCTGTTTACTTTGCATAAAAGAGTAAGGTATAGTTCAGAACATTTCTGAGTGATACTAGGTTTAGAAAAGATGCACGTTGAGCTTGATTTTGAAGAGCATATGGGAAGAGGTATTGCAGATGTCTGTTTCAGATGCGGTGTTAGCAACACTCTCTGCTCTTGTTTCTGGGCCTTGGTATGAGTCACATGTTTTCTGTGGAGTGGAGAAGGCAGGGTGGTTGGTGTTTTTCCTCTTGGCATGTTGAGCCAGATCTTCCAATGCACTTGCAGGTTAAAACAGACTGTTTCGAAATGAACGCTTTTTAAATTGGTGTGCCACAGCGTCACATCTTTTTTAGACCAAATATGAGGTGGCCAGCAGCATTTTGAGCTTTTTGCAGTGTCTTGGTAGGGTATGTTGGGATGCCATCAAATAGGACCTTGCCAAAATCAAGGAGGAGACAATGGGTGAACCTTCAATTAGGTGGTGGTTTTCTTGCAAAATGGAAGAAAGTTTTATTAAGTAGTTTACATTGTAAGAGCGTGGCTCGAATTGCTGCTCAAGTTTGTCTTTTAAGGCTGAGCTGAACATCCCACGTGACTCCCAGATTTTTGATTTAATAGGGCACTCTGACAAGAGAGATGGGTATATGAAATCATTGAGTATTTATTTCCAAAAAGTGATGCTTTCCTGTCATTAGTGATAAGAAAAACTGTGACACTGAGCGGCCAAATTAATCTTTAAAGATTTCGGCCAGCCCAGTAAGCCTTTGTCCACTTTGTGAAACCCCCAGCCAGCCCCTTGCATGCGGGGATTTGAAGTGAGTTATAATGGGAAAGGGAAAGCTAAAACACAAAACAAGACCTCAATGCCCTTGATTGTAGGCTCAAAAAGCGAGAAATGGCTGATGCAATCACTCTTGGTACCTATGTTAGTACAGACCACATTCCACGATCTTACAAATATGTGTGTCATGGATTCAGTTAAGTTTCTATGTAGATCAATAATACAGTGGAAGTTAAAAACACCATGTTCTCGAAAGCTTTTTCCTGCTTTTTCAGTTTTCTGCCAGGCGACTATCTTTTTATTATACGTTTGACAATGGTGAAATAGTTTATAGTCCACCATTTGACCAGCACAGAATTAGGCGTGAAAACAGTTGTGTTGCTTTAAAACTGGTAAGCTATAGCCATGAATTAGTTTGATGTTAGAATACTTGTTTTTCGAGTGTGAGTCTCTGCAAGAGGCACCGTTTATTCCTACGCTCTTGCTCTCCAGCTCTCAGCTTGTGTGATCTGCGCCACCTCGGAGCAAAACTAGAAACTGTTACTATGGTTGCAAATGGAGTTTTGCACAGCTGGTGCCAGGCGTGTGAGCGCCCGTCATGCAGAGTAAGGTAAACAGTGCACTGTAGGATACACTGGATATTGTCATTAGGAAGAGCAGGCGAGTGGGGAATACACGTTCTTGGGAAGTGGGTACAGTACCGAGCACCCATCCAGTCAGTGAGGTTTACCGTCTAGGGGCTTTCCCTGCCCCATGTAGGGATGTCACCCTCTGACCTTCAAACTGTGGTACAAGGGACCTTGCGAGTGGTGAAAGCTTTCTACGGGACCTGCCGCCGGTTCCACTTCAATCCTGTTCCCTAGGTGAAAGAACGGCCATTACAAGCTAATAGGGTAACCCATAATGGCCAAAAGGACCTGCGCGCAATACGATACAAAAAACAATTGGTCCTATTGGCAAGGATACACAACAATACTCAGTATTGTATTTACATCAAACACAATTCGTATGCGAGAGAAAGAAAACACAATTGGACACTGTATCATGAAAACCAATTCAATACTTTATAATTTTTGACTGAAAAATTCATTTGCATACAATCAAATGCTGTTAGGTTGCTCTTAAAAGTGCATGAGACATTGCTCCAAGAAGTGCTCAAGTGAAGTGAAAGAAGTAGAAAAGATTAATCTAAAAGTTATAGACAACAGTGAGAACAATGTCATAGAACGGTGTCACTTAAGTAAGCCTGTCCAGGAAAGGG
The DNA here is from genome assembly GCF_964204655.1 of Triturus cristatus. NCBI lineage: Eukaryota > Metazoa > Chordata > Amphibia > Caudata > Salamandridae > Triturus > Triturus cristatus. Next base: position 1,059,599,319 of record NC_140593.1, on the reverse strand, counting down.
TTCAAGGGGCAATACAATAAAAATTGAAGACTGAACTGTTCATGACTTTGCGCATAGCTTGTCTCAAGGGAATAAAGTTTTCCTGGTCATAACAGTACGTTGATCAAATGCCTCCCCTAGTTTCAAGCCCCCTCTCACTTCCAACCCCTCCCATGCTTGCCTAAAACCTGCCAATCAAAGATGCAGTCAGTCAGAGGATGCAAAAAGGTAACGTTCAGGCGTGGACAGTCTGAAGGAGGGCCATGGGTTTGCTGGGAATGAAGGATGGGTCAATGTCGAAGTAGTTTAGTCTCTGGCCAAGTGTGTACTCTTAACTGCCAAAGTTAATGATGAAGGCCTCCAGGCTCGCCAATATGACCAGAGGGTCAGAGACCTTGAAATTGAAATCCTGCTGTAGCATGAGCCATTGGCAATACCAAAGATAAGGGTAAGTACACTGAAATGTTGGTAAGTCTTAAAATACAGCACTAGTGTTCTCACTTGTGGGCCTTTTGACTAGTAACAAAAATGGCAGAATTAACTTTTTCATCCTTTTTTATTTAACCCTTGTGAAGTCCTTGCAAATGAGTGCTTCCTGTTCTTCATCACTGGCAAAGTTTGGAGGGACAGCATCATCCACGAAGGAGGCGCACCTTGAACCTCTGGCCCAAAAGAATTATTAGCCCATTATCTCTTAAAACACAGTAGCCCCCTGGCTCCTGATGTATTTGTTGTGGTTGAGAATGACTTGCAGATCTGACAATCTTCCACATGGTGAGGGAACGATCAGTGGGTGGGATCTTCTAGGCAGATCTACAAGGTTGGCCCAGATAGAAGAGGATATGCTTCTTACATTCACCCACTTTTAATTGAAAATTAAGCTATAGCCTAAGGCATAAGCTGCCTCTCGCCGGAGCCCAGAGCCATAAAACCTCATATTTTTATTTATTTATACGTTTTATATAGTACTAACTAGACCCGAGGGTATCCGAACGCTATACATATAATGCGAGATCGTTTGATTGAAGTACATACATATATACAGACAAAGAAAATCGTTAGGCAGTCAAGCTAGTTTAACTATGCGGACATCAGAGCAGCATGAGTTAATGGCGTAAATGACCTAGTCGACAGCTGAAACAATCTGTCGACAGCCGCAACTATTCAAGTCAATCAATCAATCAATCAGGTGTTTGTTAAGCGCGACTACTCATCTGTAAGGGTCTCAAGGTGCTGGGGGGAGGCGGGGTTAGCAGGCTCCAGTCCATCAAGGAGGGGGTCTGTCGAAGAGCTAGGTTTTGAGGTTTCTTGCGAAGATGGGAAGTGATGTTGTCTGTCTGAGTTGGAGCGGCAGGGCGTTCCAGGCTCGGGCTGCGAGGAAGGATAAGGAGCGGCCTCCCGATCTGGTCTTTCTGGTGCAAGGGACCACAGCATAGGAGAGCTGGACAGATCGCAGGGTCCTTTGGGGTGCGTGGAATTTGAGTCGGCTGTTCAGGTATGCTGGTCCGGTGTCGTGGAGGGCCTTGTGGGCGTGGGTGAGCATCTTGAAGGTGACTCTAGCTTCGATGGGGAGTCAGTGGAGTGTGCGCAGGTGCTGGGAGATGTGGCAGTGTCTTGGCAGGTCGAGGACCAGTCTTCCGGCGGCGCTCTGGATGTTCTGTAGCTTGCGGGTGAGGTTTTTGTTTATTCCGGCGTAGAGTGCTTTGCCGTAGTCGAGTCTGCTGGTGACCAGGGCGTGAGTGAGGGTCTTTCTGTGTTCAAGGGAGATCTATTTGAAGGTCTTACGTAGGAGGCGAATTTTGGAAGCAGGAGGACGAGACGGAGTTGATCTGGCGGTCCATTTTGATCTCGGAGTCCAGGATGATTCCCAGGTTGCGTCGTGGTCCGTGGGGGTGGGTGGGCTTCCGAGGGCGGGGGGCCACCAGGTGTCATTCCATGCGTCGGGGTTTGGGCCCATAATGAGTACTTCTGTTTTGTTGGTGTTTAGTTGTAGGTAGCTGTTTTTCATCCATTTGGCGACGGCTTCATGCCTTCTCGAAAATTGTGTCTGGCGGTATTGGGTTAGTTGGATAGAGAGGATGAGTTGGGTGTCGTCTGCGTATGACACAATGTTGAGTACGTAGGTTCTGACGATGTGGGCGAGCGGAGCCATGTAGATGTTGAAGACTGTAGGGCTGAGGGTGGACCCCTGGGGGACTCCACAGGTGGTAGGTGAAGGGTCGGAGTGGAAAGGGGGGAGTCTGACCCGCTGCGTTCTGCCGGAGAGGAAGGAGCAGATCCAGTTGAAGGCCTTGTCTTGGATCCCTGTGTCGTGGAGTCTGTGTATTAGGGTGCGGTGAGAGACTGTGTCGAACGCCGCTGAGAGGTCGAGGAGGATGAGGGCTGCTGTTTCTCCTTTGCCCAGTAGGGTACGAATGTCGTCTGTTGCAGCGAGGAGGGCGGTTTCCGTACTGTGGTGTTTTCTGAAGCCAGATTGGAAGGAGTCGAGGATGTTGTGCTCTTCGATGAATGTGGCGAGTTGGCTGTTGATGGCTTTCTCAATGACTTTCGCTGGGAACGGGAGCAGGGAAATGGATCTGTAGTTTCTGAGGTTGGTGGGGTCCGCCGAGGGTTTCTTCAGGAGGGGGTTGACCTCGGTGTGTTTCCAGTCGTCGGGGAACGTGGCGGTTGCCAGGGAGCAGTTGATGGTGTGGCAGAGCATGGGTGCGATGGTGTCGGTGGCTCTGTTGAAAATGTAGTGGGGGCAGGGGTCCGTGGGGGCCCCAGAGTGGATTGACGTCATCGTCTTCAGTGTGTCTTCGGGGGTGAGGGCTGTCCAGTTGTCGATCGCTTGCTTCAGGGTGCCGGGGGTGGTTGGTGAGGGTTCAGTGTGTTGGTCGTCTTCGTCGAAGTTGTCGTAGATGCTCTTGATTTTGTGGTGGAAAAAGGTGCAGAGTTTGTCGCAGAGGTCTTGTGAGGGAGGGATGTCGGTGGACTCGCTGGTGGGTTGGGCGATCTCCTTGATGATGTTGAAGAGTTCTTTGCTGTTGTGTGCGTGTGTGCTTTTTTCCTCGTTTTTCTGATGAGTTGGTGGTGGGCGTTGCTGGCGGCTCTGAAGTTGTTGTAGGCTTCTGTGGATTTGGTGTTCCTCCAGGCCTTTACAGGGCGGTGGCAAGTGCATCTGGACTCTCGAATTTCAGTGGTAAACCATCTGGCTTTCTTGGCATTGGTGGTGTTGTTTTTCTTGAGGGGTGCTATGGTGTTGGCGCTGTTGGAGATCCATCTCTGCAGGGTTCGGGCTGCGGTGTTGGTGTCGTCGTTTTCCGCGATGGTTGGGGTGGAGGTGCTGAGTGATGAGGTTAGCTGGTCGTCGGTGATTTTGGTCCAGTTTCTTCGTGGGAGCAGGTGCAGGTGTCTGTGGATGGTGGGTGTTCTGAGGGTGAAGTGGCCACATCGATGGTCAGTCCATGGGAGTTCGGTGGTGTGACTGAAGGTGATGGAGTTACCTGTTGTGAAGAGGGGGTCGAGGGTGTGTCCTGCTGAGTGCATGGGTTCGGTCACTATCTGGTGGAGTCCAATGTTGTGGAGGTTGTCCAGGAGGGATGTGGTGCTGGTGCAGTTGGTTGTCGAGGTGGAAGTTGAGGTCTCCCAGTAGGTGTAGTTGATGGACGCAATGGCATGTGGGGAGATGATGTCCGTGATGGAGTTAGCGAAAAGTCTGCAGGGTCCAGGGGGACGGTAGATGAGGGTTCCTCGGAGGGTGGTGGTAGGGCTGGCCAGTATCTTGAAGTGATGATGTTCCATTAGGTCTGTGGGCTCATCGGGGAGTGTGCTCAGACGGAGGTTGAATTTGTGGATGATGGCGATTCCTCCTCCCAGGCAGGTGGGGCGGTCCTTCCTGGAGATCTTGTATCCTTGGGGAATGGCGATGGCGATGTCCGGTCCCGAGGTGGTGTTGGTCCATGTTTCGGTGAAGAACGCTACGTCCGGGGTGGTGCTGTCGAGGAGGTCCCAGATTTCGGTGGCGTGTTTGTGGAGGGATTGGACGTTGAGGAGGATGCATTGCAGGGTCTTCGGTTGGGTTGTGGTCTTGCGGGTGGGTTGCGCTGGGTCCGTGGTCTTGGCAGTGCTGCAGGTGTGCCGGCAGCGGTGACAGCTGAAGAGTCCGTGGGTGTCGGCTGGTGATGCTAGCTTGCAGTTGTTGTTGTGTCCTGGGTTGAGAGCGTGGAGTGCCGCTGGGTCGTAGCGTTGGCGTTGAGGAGGTCCAGGGTTCCTGGCGCTGGTCGCGGTAGGGTCGTGGACGGGCTTGCCTTTGGTGCGCCAGCAGCTCCCATTTAGTAGGGGGTCGGGGAGGGCTGGACAGCTGGGAGGCGGAAGCGGCGAGGGGAGCTGGATTGGGCCGGTCGCGTTGGTCGTGCTGGAGGGGAGGGGCCGCGGGGGCAGCATCAGCAGGGAAAACGGGCAGAAAAGGCAAAAAGAGAGGAAAGAGTGAAAATGAGGCAGTGAAAGGTGCAAGAAAAGTGGGGAAAGACACAGAAGGAGTGTGAGAGGGGAAGATTAAATCAGTGAAAAACGAGTGAAAACGGAGGAAAGACAGAGGAGTGAAAGGGGGAGATTGAAATCAGTAAAAAACGAGTGAAAACGGAGGAGAGACACAGAGGAAGAGTGAAAGGGGGAGATTGAAATCAGTAAAAAAACTGGAGAAAACGGAGGAAAGACACAGAAGGAGAGTAAAAGGGGCAAATTAAAATCAGTGAAAACCAAGTGAAAACGGAGAGAAAGAACTGAGCGAGAGAAAGGAGACAGAGGTCCACTGGACCACCAGGGATGAGGCGCAGGTAAAACCTGCGGGTGGAGGAGGGCCTCAAACACCAGCACTTGAGAGTGCAGGGGCGTGGGGGAAGGCTTCACTTGATGGTGGAGCTGCGAGGGGGGAGAGCAATTTCACTGACAATGGCTTGGGTGTGAGCTTTGGGAACATAGCTCGGTTTGTGTGCGTGTTGAAGTATTTGTTGAGCAGAAGGTATTTAAGGTCCCGTTTGAAGGAGGAAAAGTAGGGATTGCAGTGAAGATCTATAGGGAGTCCGTTCCAGGTCCTAGGTGCGTTTCCAGAGAATGAGCGAGTTTGAGAGGATTTCTTTTTCCGTTTGGGTGGTATGAGAAGAAGTGAGTTGGAGCTCTCAAAGTCCTGACTTTTTACTGCTTTCGAAAGTTTATACAATCTCCAGTGCACCAGCAGACAGTGTTACAGTGAGGCAGGGCTCTCTCCTAAGGACTGTGTTCCACAGTGAAGAACAGAAGAATGGGTCTTGTGTAGAGCTGCAGCTATTTACAAACCATGTCTTACGAAAAAGGAAAATGTAAAATTACCCAAAAGTGCAGATTGATTAGCATAACAAAATTGGGAGTTGACGTGTGGCAGTCATCCTGGGTAAAAGCAAGAATAAGTGTGAGGAATCTGAGACCTGACTAGAAGTATCGGCTCATTCAACGGCATATTAATGAAGCTGTATCTGTCCCCTAAAAAGATGTTCGGATTGCATTTTAGCTACTGTTTGCCTGTTCGGTCTGGGACTGTGATATATTTGATTTCTTGGTTGGGTGCCCTATGCTTTGCCAGTTTTCGGAAGAGGTTTGTTTGGAGAATCAAGACAGGAGCGAGAATTAACTTGAAACAAGAAGAGAGTAAATCTATTCAAGTCATTACTAGTAAAGGAAGGGACATCTAAAGTTAGAAGGATATTATGGATATTAAGAGTTTTAAGGGTGGGTAGAAACTTCTTTTTAACGAGTTGGAAATCTAAACAAAAAAAAGGTGTGCTCTAGTGATTACAGAATATCAAAAGACCAGAAGACCTGTATTATAAACGTAATAATAGGATTTTACGATTTTGGAACTATACATTTGTGTCTGCACATAATGTTTTGTTTCTGTTTGTGTTAGGGATTTGTTAAGCTTCTGTTTGTGTTGGTGCCATGTCGCTATCGTATCAAAGGCCGGCTCTGGGCAGGACAGAAGGTCTGCAGAGGTCAGCAAGTGCAACAGCTATGTTGGGAAGGTACACCAAATGGCTGTGGTAATTTTTGTTACACTTTGCTAAAAACATGCCAATTAGTGCCTTTCAGTGTCAAATCAGATAAGTGCAGCAGCTGAAGTGGCTGACTTCTCAACGGGGGAGGATGGTTGTCATGACGTTTGCAAGCATCACTTTTCTGAAATTGGGAGCCCATGCGAACATTGATGTGCATAACATGAAAGTAGAAGGCGCTCATAAAAGAGTAGTACTAAAAACAGACCGTATTTACTTGCAGTGCAGATGCTGAGGGCCAGGCCACGCCAAAAAGTGGGAGAATAAAGGGCCACCTCAAACGGGTGGGGGATTGATGCGGCTAATTTCCGGTGACCCCGCTCTACAGTTCATAAGAGCAAATTAAGAGAAACGTATTGATTCACAATAAAACTAAGATAAAAAGTCCTGAACCTGACCCTGAAATTTTAACTTAGGAAAAAGAGGGTTTTTTCTGGAGCCAGTAAAGCGAGTTGGGGTGGGGCCTGCACCTGCCCGACAGAGCGCATCCCCACAGAAGGTGCACCAAAATTACCCTGCTTGGAACAGCTTTGGTTGTCTATCAGTCCGCAGTTTAAACTGTTATTGTGTGTTACCTCAAAGCTCCCGCGTGGCTGTCTCTACCGGGCTGGGGTGCAAGATGGGGGCGAGGGCTGCTCGAGGCTACCTACCAAGTGTAAGTAAAGCACTTGCACTCAGGCTGGAGGCTGCTGCGTAGTGCACTTATTTCCTCTGGTACACAAACTATCCAGTGGCGTAATGCAAAATGATGGGGGCGTCCTGTGTAATTTTCATCCCTCCCCCCTTCATTGAGAACGCGAGTAAGGACCATTGGATACAGGGTTGCCACCACCCAGTTCAAGTGCATAAGTAACTGATGCTATGGACAGTGAGAGTCTCCCAATTTAATCTATGATGACCACCCCGCACACTAATCCAGTGAGTAAGGATATTAGTTTGGCAAACACATGTTTGCGATGGTGGGACTGGGATGAGATTGAACAAATATAGGGGCATATCAGCAACACCCGGCGATAATTATCACTCAGCGTTCTTAGTGTGAGGATAATTATCGCCGGGTAACAACGGGCCGGTCCGTCCACATCTACCCCAGCGGCATCCGCCTCAAAGCCCTCCTAGTCCGAGCTTTCAGGCCCATTCCACGCCAGTGGGAGGCAGAGTTCGCCATCACCTGCTCCACTGGCGCACCATCACATCGGACAGGTGGGTGCTGCAAATCGTCCGAAGGGGCTACTCCCTCCCCTTCGAGGCGACCCCTCCAGCCATGCCACCTCAGTGCCACCGAATTTCGGGGGATCACTTGCAACTTCTGCAGGAGGTAGTTACGGCCCTCTTGGCCAAGGGGGCCATCGAGCGCGTTCCTGGTACAGAAGTAGGTCGTGGTTGTTATTCCCACTACCTTCTGGTTCCCAAGAAGGGCAAAGGGGGCCTACGCCCTATCTTGGACCTCAGGAGCGTCAACACCTTCCTCCGGAAGGAGAAGTTCAAGATGCTCACTGTAGCTCAGGTTCTGACTGCCCTAGACCCTGGAGACTGGATGGTAGCGTTGGACTTGCAGGACGCTTATTTCCACATCCCCGTCCTGCCGGCCCACCGGCGTTACCTGCAGGTGTTCACGGACAACACCACTGCCATGAGGTATTGCAACAAACAAGGCGGGGTGGGGTCGTGGACCCTTTGTCAGGAGGCTCTGCGCCTCTGGACATGGCTGGAACATCAGGGGATCACCCTGGTGGTTCAACATCTGGCGGGCTATCTGAACGCCAGAGCGGACGAACTCAGCCGCCGGTGCATGATAGATCACAAATGGCGTCTAAACTCGGACGTGACGCAAGGCCTCTTTCGGCAGTGGGGAGAGCCTTGGTTAGATCTATTCGCCACCCAAGAGAATGCGCAATGTCAGCAGTTCTGCGCGTTGGAGTTTCCAAGGCGGCACTCGCTCGGGGACGCCTTCCGTCGTGAGTGGAGTTGCGATCTGTTGTACGCCTTTCCGCCTATACCACTTCTGCCCAGAGTGCTGAAGAAGATCAAGCGCGACCGGGCCCAAGTCATCTTGGTGGCTCCGGATTGGGCACGAAGATTCTGGTATCCCGAGCTACTCAGTCTGTCGATCGATTCCCCGATACGACTGCCTCTTCAGGAGGACCTTCTGTCACAGCAGCAGGGAACGGTCCTCCACCCGAACCTGTCCAGCCTCCACCTCCATGCGTGGAGATTGAGCGGCGGCAGTTGATGCCATTTGACTTGCCTCCTGAAGTCTGTAATGTTATTCTGGCAGCCAGGCGTCCCTCCACAAAATCGGTATACGCCTGCAGGTGGAACAAATTTGTGGCATGGTGCACAGCAAAGGCTGTGGATCCCCTTTCCGTCCCTCTCTCTGAGGTTCTCCTCTTTCTTCTTTCCATGGCCCAGCAGGGCTCTGCTCTGGGCACCCTTAAAGGTTATCCTTCTGCTATTTCTGCTTTCTTGCGGCTTCCTGATCAGCCTTCTCTTTTCAAATCCTCTGTTGTTTCTCGCTTCTTTAAGGGCATTACTCACATGTTTCCTCCTGTCCCTTTCGTAATGCCTCAGTGGGATTTGAATCTGGTCTTGACGTTTCTGATGTGCGCTCCTTTTGAGCCACTTCATAACTGTCCCCTTCATCTCTTGACGCTTAAGACTGCTTTCCTGGTAGCCATCACCTCTGCTAAAAGGGTGAGCGAGCTCCAGGCTCTCTCTTCTAAGCCTCCTTTTCTTTCTGTCCATCCGGACAAAGTTGTTCTCAGGACTCGTCCTTCCTTTCTCCCTAAGGTCGTAAGTGCCTTTCACATCGGGCAGTCTGTTACGTTGCCCACCTTCTTTCCCCCTCCGCATCCTTCGAAAGAGGAAGAGAGGCTCCACCGTCTGGACCCAAAACGGGCGCTGTCCTTTTATTTGGACCGCACCAAGCAGTTCCGGGTGGACGACCAACTCTTTGTTGGCTACGTGGGCGCTAAGAAGGGGCGGGCGGTGCACAAGCGAACCATCTCTCGGTGGGTCGTTTTGTGTATCAAAGCTTGTTACTCCTTGGCTAAAAAGGAACCTCCTGTAGGGCTGAGGGCTCATTCCACTCGGGCCACAGTGGCGACAACTGCCCGGGGCCGGTGAGTCCCCTTGCAGGACATCTGTCAGGCAGCAACGTGGGCCTCGCTGCACACATTTGCTAAACATTATTGCCTGAACAGCTAAGTGCGGAGAGACGGCTTCTTTGGCCGTTCTGTTCTCCAGGACTTTCTGGTGTGATCTTGGTTTGCAGACCCACCACCGGGGTTGGTATTGCTGGGGTATCTATTCTAAGGTGAGGAATCTAACTAACGTGTTTCTTTCAGATGAACAAGTTACTTACCTTCGGTAACGATATATCTGTAAGAAACATTAGTTAGTTAGATTCCTCACCGACCCACCCATCCTCCCTGTTCTGGGAACTGATATCTAGGGTTGAGGTTATCCCTTTCAGGGCCCTAGAAATTTTAGGCACCAGTGTCGGTCTCTTGCATGGCTCTGCGTTCCTGGCGCGGAAAGCTATGCACAAGAACTGACGTCAGCGAGCGAGGGTGGCGTCTAAGTACTCCGACGATGTCATCCCGGCGCACGACGCCGACGACGGACGCGGAGCCGCAGACGACGCCTAGCGACGCGCAAGGGTGTTGCTGACGAAAAATCTTTCCGGATCCAGTCTGACGCATGGGGATATTCTAAGGTGAGGAATCTAACTAACTAATGTTTCTTACAGATATATCATTACCGAAGGTAAGTAACTTGTTCTTCAAGTCTATAGTCATATTTACATGTCACAAAGTTGCTGCAGTGCAAGACTGTTTCCGTCATCTACCTTTAGGTGTTTAAAATATTCCTGTGGAATGAAACCGGTATAACTAGTGCCAGCTCATTGTTATACTAGGTGGCTCCATAATGAGCTACAGGCAAGTTGTGGCAGCCACTAAACTGGCTCTTAGCAGCATATATAATAGAATACCAGTTGAATAACATAACATAACAGGTGTATTTGTAAAGCGCACCATTACCCGAAGGTGTCCTGGCGCTGAATAACAGATGTTTATTGTTACCCAACTCAATGGTGCAGACAAATGTCTCTGGCTAGGGCAGCAACAATCATTCCATCAGCTCTAGATGTGCTTCAACAACACAACCCTATTTATTTATTTTTATTCATTTAGATCTTTTACAAAGTGCTTTGTGGTCTATAGGCTTCTTAAGTGTGCGCTTGAAAACCAAAACCAAGGTGACTGAGAAAAGCTGGAACTGAAGGAGTTGGAGAAAAGCTGAGTGCACAGGAAGGGCTTGGATCTAACATTCTTCAATTGTACCTTTGAGGGTGGAAGTATCATTGAATACCAGTCAGAAAAGAAACATTTTAGGAAGTTTTCTGAATTGTAGTTAGTTGGATTCTTCTCTTATCCAAGCACTAGGTATTCCATAGCTTGGGCGCTGAACCCAAACAAATCTTCCTCTGTGCTTCAGGCTTCAGGGGGTGTTTGTTGGGTCAGATGAGCTGAGGTGGATGTCAAGTTAGTGGAGGTAACCTGAACCATTTCCCTAATATGCTTCGATCGTAATACAAAGTATCTTGAATTTGATCTTGGCTTTGACAGAAAGCCAGTTTAGAGCTTTCGTGTCTGGCTTTGCACGGTCAGAGCTAGGTTGGTGTAGGCAGATTTTGTCAGCCCGGTTTAATACAATGTTATAGTTGCATGTCTCTTCACAAAGTTCTCCTGAGAAATGGGCTGCTACGTGGTTTCCACGTACATCTGATATGGGAATGGTGCGGATCTAAAAGTGAATCTAAGAGTAGATGAGACAGAGAAGAATCTTGGTGTAGTCCTTATTGTACTCTGCAAGCGGAGGAGGCAGATGATTCTGAATTAGTTTGTTGGCTCTAGTTGTAGCAAATGAGTGGGTCCATGCAAGGGGTATCCGTGATACACCAGACCATTCTTTGAACCCAAGCCCCTTCTTCCCTTTAATGAGGCACTGACGGATACTTTATTGGGGGCTTGGGCAAATAAAAGCAAATAGTGAATAGTATAAACCGCTTAGATGTCTCAAATGAATTGATTCAAAGCAAGTTGAAGTTATGCTCGGTCTCCTCCTTAATAAATTTAAAAAACAGTTGGGAGGTCCTGGTGCATGAATATGTGAGCCGGGGTCAGGTTGGCCGTGTGTTTGCTACATTTCTATCCAATCCATACGATTGAGACTGAAACGTAGTGTCTCATCGAAGAGCCAATACTATCCAGCACATGTTTCCACGCTTGGAGAGTAATAATCCTAAGCGTGACACCTTGATAATGATTGTTAGTGCTACTGTTATGCTTGATCCAGAAAGTACATATATACATATGTTTCAAGGTGGACCTGGATCTCGCCCTAGTAGGCCATCCATAAGACGGTATCCTCGCCTTATATGACCAGGATACGTGTACTCTTATATCTACTGAACAAATTATGGCAGCAGGGGACCCAATGCTGCACCACCTGAAGTTATCACTGTGTTACCAAAACCAAGTTGCCCAACTCTAATGGACAGCTGCTCATTGGCCGTGCAGTAGAGACATTTCAACCAAAAAGAGAGGCAACAAACAAACATGAATACACAGAAAATGTATCCAGAATAAGACTAATAGATCTTTTTTATTTGTGTTTGTCTTTTATTTGGGTTCTTTATCCGTAGGCTGACACGCTTTGTTTCTAATCGGGCCCCGGGTGGGCCAGGTTCCAGGACATTATAGTAAAGGAGGGGGATACACAGTACCCCACTTCTGGGCTCATTGATGTCCTAGGGACCACCACCTCTCCGGGCCTGATAAAAGGGAAAATACAGGCGAAGATCGTATGGCCTCCCCCGCTGCCCCGGGGACCACCACCTCCCTGCGGCTTATTTTTTTATGAAAGCATACCCGGGGACCGCCACCTCCTCAGAGCTTTATCTTTAAACAAAGCGGGGGACCACGCGGACCTCGGCAACCCGGGGTCACCACCTCCCCGGGGCTTTACTTTTAATTAATATAGGGGGAGGCCGCACGCTCCCCCCCCGCCCTCCGCAGCCCTGGTTACCGCCCCCTCCCCAGGTCTTTTGTCATTGTGAATGCGGGAGCCGCGTGGCCTCCCCACAGTCCCAGGGACCACCACCTCGCACAGAGCGAATTGTGAGAAAGGAGGGGGCCACTCCATACATGGTACTGGGGACCGCCACCCCCCAGAGCCGGCTCCTGCAATGTCCCAGGATGCCCTGCCCACCCCTGGGACACAGCCGTTTGCTATGGTTTGGAGGGAGCTTTACTGCCCCTCCAGGCCATAGCAACCTGTGCTCTGCTTCTAGCGAGCAAGAGTATTTTGCTCTCGCTTGCTCAAAGCGGAGCCCAATTGCTTTGACCGAGAGGGAGCTGCATGTTCAGCAGCTCCTCTCTCAAAGCAATGCCGACTCCCACAGGATGCGGGGAGCCGGCAGGGACCGCGGAGCCTTGGGGCTCCCCTTGCGGTCCCCAACATAAGTAACTGGGTGCCCTAGGTGGGACCAGGGCACCAAGAAGAGAGGCTGGGCTCCTGGAGATAGGGTCCCCGGGGCCGAAATTGGCCCGGGAGGGGGGAGGTCCCTACCCTTTTTTATATATCTAGATTTTCTAAATAAAATAAAAGTGCTGGGCCCAGGGGTATGGGGTACCTGGGGCTGAATTTGGCCTGGGAGGGGGGGGGGGGGCGCTCGGCCCTCCTCTCTTCAATCTTCATAAGAATTTTTTTAAAGAAAGGTCGGGCCCTGAGGGATGGGGTCCCTGGTGCTGATATCGGTCGGGGAGGAGGGCCATGCAGCCTCCCATCCGTAATAAATTATAAAATAAGTTTTTTGAAAACATTTGCGGGAATGGTAAATCTCCGGAGGCCCCACCCCCTTTCTCCACCACTCTGCAAATGCATCTCCTGGTGCACTGCTGGGTGGGGGATGTGGTCCCTTTGTCCCCGCTGTGTGGGACTTACTGGGTGGTCCTTGGGGGCCAACAAGCCCAACTGTTACCTCCAGTAATCCCACACTGCGGTATTGCTGAAAGGTCTGTGGAGACCACACCCCTTTTCTCCACCACTCTTCAACTGCACCTCCTGGCACACTGCTGGCTGGGGGATGAAGTCCACTTCGATGCTAACGGTCCTTGGGGGCCAACAAGCTCTCCTGTTACCCCCAGCAAGGAAGAGAAGCTTAGCTCTTGGACTTATGTACCAATGATAAAACGTGTGAGACCGGATGGCCTACCACCCATTCGGATTCATTGTTTAAATAAACTGGCTTGAGGGCGCAGCTGTCGCCAGATAGTTAATTAAGCACTACTAGAGAGGGACTTGGCCCTTCCTACACATTGGGAGCCAGGAGTACATCTTTTGATTGGTCAGAAGTTGTGTGCTTCCCCAAAAAGTGCTTGTCCTCCACCAGCTGTGATCATTTTGTTCATCCAGCTGGCTGAGCTTGAATTTTCAGTGGCACACACATGACATTGTAATGCTGTAAATGTATCTTAGATACCAAATAATTTATGATGTTTGTCTTTCTCTGGCAGCAGCACAGATGAGAGCAAGGCAGTCATTAACATACATGTATCATTAGGTCTGGCTTGACAGTGCAACCAAGACCTGACCTTTTAACCTACACCAATCTTAGTCTACAGTTCTTTGCCTCCACAAAAGTGCATAGGCCATTTACTTGTAATGCTTCACATTATCCTGTGATTCTGGGCAAATCACTTAATCTCCCCGTGCCTGAATGTGTAATGTAAAACGCTCCAATACCTTCGGGTCGAGTTCGCGCTATATAAATATGCAACAAAAAAAACAAAAATGATACAACATTCCTTTAAAGCTAGACCTATTGGTGTTGCCAATGCTTGTTACAGATAACACTCGTGGCATAAGGTCATCAAATGTGGTGCTCGATTGGTCTCTGAACCATGTTTTGAAGAGTGTCAGTACCTGGAAATCCCCATCCACAAGGACTTCTGTTCAAGTGATGTTTGTTGGCTCAATTTAGTTATATTGCTCGGGTGTTGTAGGTGTAAGGGGTCGATTTGGCTGAGAACTACAAATGTCCTTATCCGACAGGCATTGTTAAAACCGGTCATACTGGCGCTTATAATTCAATGAAGGTGCTGGCATTTGTGTTTCGCAGTTCTGCAGTTCCTGGCGTTTGCAGCCCGAAGTCGCCGAATTGCATTTCTGTGGCCACTTTAATGTGAATTTAATCGAATATTGGTTGTTCCTCGTTTCCAGCGCCCCGGTCTAGCCTTCAGCGCGTTTATGCTATTGCACCGGAGATGCTTTTGGTGTTTCTGTGTTTTGACTTTCTGCCAGCTCTTTAATCAAGCTTTTTCCCCCACACTTGCTAATGTGGCTTATTTGAGTTGTGTTGTCTCCTTAGGACATCAGCGTGATTTATTCAGCAGCACATTATTTACTTAAGACTTTCATAGCGAATGAAAAATTGCCTTTTTGGCTCAGAAATGACTCCTGCAGAAAAGTCTGCGCTGAACTATGCTCAGAATTATAACATGAAATGGTGTGCACTGATCAGGCAGTGCTTTGGAAGTTTGATTACAGGTGCACACGTGAATTGCGTGTTTTTATTACGTGTTATGGTGTATTCCTTGTTTTCATGTTTTAGTATCGGAAATAAAATTTGGTTTTCCTAGAGTGTAAACTGCAAACGTGACAAATTTTGTTCTATACGAGGTCCCTAGAGGAGAGGCAAAGCCAAGGTCTTGGACTTCTGACAGAAGTGTTCATTTGTATGGAAATTAAAAGCATTTTATGGATTTTGTGAAAATCTCAATTATTTACGTTTTTAAAAATAAATAAATAGGACCTAAAATCATCTGAAACCTTATACGCCATAAGGACATTGCGCAGGATTTATAATATTAAGCCAGCCAATTGGGAAACAAGATTTTAAAGATTGTTCCATAATTGAACTTATCAATAGATTATATTTTTGAGTATTCATCCATGCCAAAGAAGACATCAATATAGGTCCCACTAACTTAAAACCCTAAAACTGTTGCATCTATGATGGTAAATAAGGTATTAAAACAGGAAATCAAAATTGAGTTTTGGTAATCCTAATTTTAAACAAGCAATGGCAAAGCCAAAAGGCCTGGCCATGACAACCGTGCAATGTTTTGTATTTCTGTATTCTTCCTTTCTTTAAAATATATTTATTGTGCAGAAAAAATGACAAATGTAAAAATAAAGGCGTGGCCAGGAACAGCAGGCATGTCATTGTAGTGCACTCTTTTTTTTAGGTGGCCAGCTAAAGTGCTAATACTCTCAATGGAAGAGAACCAATGCTTGTGGTGGACTGACCCATTGCCCAAAGCAGTGTGTGTTGTGTTGGCAGGCACAAAATGTCAGAAACACTTAAACAAACCAGTGGTTGAACAGTGCTTAACGAAAATCCCTCTTTGTATTTATTTTTATTAATACAGTTTTGAAAACTATGAGGCTGGCTCAATTGCTAAAGCTGCCTCGAAGCCAAATGTAAAAATTAGACTTGCAGAATTTCCACACTAAAAAAAAATGCCAATGCGCACCCGCACAAGAAGGCAGCAGCGGGCAGCCAGTTAAGGCTGGAGTGGTACGTCTGTCCCAGGCAAAGCACGCAGCATATGCCCATGGGGCTCGTGGGTATATTAGACATTCTGTTCACCAACTCAGAGCCAGCCCAAGGGTCTTGTGAGAGCGGATCCAATGAGAAGACAGATTACTGTTCCTTCCGCCCTTCTTTCTTCTGCTCAGGACATATTTGACCAAAAATCTAAAACTAGAGGCAGACATAGACCAGGGAGACTCCTGCAGTTCTTTGTGGACTCCGAAAGGGACCAGACTGGTTCTTGTACACTAGTTAAGTCAGCATCCCGGGCCAGATTCCCAGCTTACACACTCCGTTTCACACAACAATGCAACTTACATCCCAGTTAATCAGAGCATCTTAATCCAAAGCACTTCCCAGTAATTTTGACACATAGCCCACTAGCAGAAACATTAGAGCTGGTGTCGATCAGCACTCATATCTCTTACAAACATTTCATTCTGATATTTATTTTCTATCACTAAAGACAGGGGGCGCTACTGTCTATAGTGGAATACTCTGAAATAGTAAATAGTCACTAATGATGCAGCATTGAAAGATCTGAGCTGGTGAGAGATCTTTCCTCCAAATCCCAAAAGGATAATACAAACACTGGCTCTCTTCCATTGTGATATGAGTGTTGGTCAATGTCAGGTGTCCAAACTCACCCACTGCTGTTGGTAGCCCTGTCAGCGATGATCTGCAGCTTGTCATTCTCCTAAGGTTTTTCTCACCATCCTCGCACTTTGTGAAATAGCGGTATGTTGGCACCAAGATGGTGACTGGAAATCTGCGTCCTGGTGGCTAAGACCCCGGCTAGTGCCAAACCTCCCAGTTCTGGGGTTCAATGATCCAGTCTGCCCTTAGATGGGTCATCCTTCTCTGTGTCCGTCCAATGCTAGAGTCTCTCGCTGTAAGCCCCACGCCATGCAACTAGGCCAAAGACAGAGTTCCTCACTCAGCATTCGTTTGAGATTGAGTTAACAAAACTTTGTACGTTTCCAGACCATTCACACTCACATTTTGCTAGATGTTTTCACAAGCACGCCAGTCATCTGACTGCAGGTACATCACTCACTTCAGACTTGTCCCAGGGTTACCTTTTTACCTCATCCCTCCCTCTGTCTAAGCGATACGTCTTTGCGCTTCCTCCCGGGCTCTCTAAAGATGGCATCTCTGTGGCCTGCAGAAAACCAGCACCTGCATAGAACTTTCTACCCTAAAATGAGTCAGGAGCCTACCCCTCCAGGATACAATAATGTAAGCTCTCTGCCATTAGCTAGTTGCGTTCCATACTAGTTTAGAATTACCTCAAGTCTTGGCTGCATCAAGGATAAGATTCAAACAGAATCAGTGCCAACACATGCATATGATTTTGATGACCGTAGCCAGTCACATTTCGGTGCCATAAGAAGTAGCGCAATGGGCATTAATTGAGCCTCAGCGTGTGGCCCAAGTTGGAGCATATCGTTTTACTTTTCGTTTTTCTTTACACAGTGAAGGACAACTCAGAGTCACCCAAAAAAAGCTTTTCTTGTGGACAACGGTGCGCTGTGCCTCCAGAAAATCTGCAACCAAAAACCAATGGCTCTCATAATTGACTTTGCAAATTTTCGAAGTCCCTAATGCGAGCAAAGAAAATTGGCCACATCCCATTGTTTGTATAATAAGAGAGCCATCATTTGGTTGCAGCGCCCCCCTGATGCCACAGAACCTACAGCGCTATTGGTAGCTAAGTCCCTCCTTCCATGATCGGGCAGTGATTTAGGTTTCCTCAGAATTGCTGCAGAAATGTGCATGCTTTTCTAGCATAGACATACATGAATGAAAGAGTGAATTGCCATTGAATGCGTGCACACCAGACATGCATAACCGCTATATTCTAGTGCCAAGACTGGAACCATGGATCTGCTATGGAGCATCCGCATTACCTGCCATTTTGTCGTCAATCCATGCGTCTAATGACTCAGAATCCTATAACAAGGTTTACTTTTCTTGCTTCCAGGGAAGCATCTGTTGGGGTCTGCACCCTTCACTGGCCCGTTTGGTTTCAGATTTTGTAAAGCCTGATTTAGAAGACACTGGAGTGGTTTTGAAAGGTCCCACTTTATTATTGTCTTTTAGCCAGATAATATATTTCTTTTTCAGTTTTATATTTTGCTGCAGGTAATAGGAGAGAAAAACACGCCAGTTAGCTTTTTTAAATTGTCTACTACTCTCACTGTAGAGTTCAGCATTTCCCACCCTCCCTGGTAAACGCTGATTTATGAGGGCCAGAATGTAGATAGACAGTTTCTGATTGGATGCGCTGCTTCCTCGGAGGGGATTTACTCAAGATCAACAGAAAATTATTTCTGAAAGCCTGTTGGTCGTTAGTCTCAGTTAGGCAGCAGCAGTTTGCGGGATTGGTTGCCAGGAAGTCCAGGAGCCTAGCACAGTGCCTTTCGGCTATTGCGCGGCAGCCAATCAAAATGCTCGTTCCAAGGGTTGCTTGGAGGGAATCGGGCCGCGTGCTGGCGGTCTCGGTAAAACAACAGATTTATGTACCCTCCACGTTTGAAAGTCCTTTCCAACTCTCGGTCTCCTTTGAGTCAGACCTTGTGTGGTACATGTACGTGGTCAAGTTCTGCTTGGCGTTCGGAATTCTGCAAACCGCAGCCATGAGCTAAAATGAACCTGTCACCTGCAGTACAAGACCGCATGCATTCAGTACTTAGCTTTGGGGCCAGAGGAATAATACTTTAATATTTAAGCATTCATTATGTATGTCTCTTGTGGTAAGAATTGGAATTACTTTTATTGCGCAATTAATTAAAGTCGTTATAATGATATAGGAGCCATCACTAACTTACAAATAAAAAGACCCCGCACCTTAAAATAGTTAGCAATGTACGGTCATCATTCGACAACTGTATCCGCAGACAAACATTATTAATACCTAAAAGGGCAAACACTGACCTTTGTGCACAGAAGGAATGCAAACATACTGGCCCCAGCAAATATTTGTGTTGAGACCCCCAGGAGAGCTATAGTTTGTCACCAGTTTATTAGTGGGGCGGGGTAGACTTGTACCATGGCCACTCAGCTGTTTTTTTGTGGTACTTCTAGGGCAGTGCTTAATTTGAGCCGGTGGTTTCCGGTGCTCGGCAGGTCACTTAATTGTCAACACTGGCACTTATGACAGTCTGCCATATGGTGGCGCTGTCAGTCGAATTTACAGATGAGCACAACAACTGTTTCTTAAGTCAATATACAATAAAAAATGATTCATACTTACCACCCAGGCCGTTGTATAGCTTTGGGGTCCAGGAATTGTCGCGCTTTTAAGAGTGTGTGTGATGATTAGGAGTCTGTTGATGCTGTCATTGGCCCCATTGGCAGAGGCAACAGGTGGTGCAAGCTGTAGTGGCCTTCTAGCGAGGGCCCTGGCATTTTTTTTTTTTTTTTTTTTACAAACTAAACACTGTTCTAGGGGGCTAGGTGCACAGAACATATGGGCGTTATCAGCGGTAACCTCCAATAACCAGAAAGGACTTTATTAGCACCCTCAAAAGCTAAGAAACGAATGCCTAGCGAGCCAACCGGCAAGCAGCCTTCCCGGGGGCCTTTTTCGAATATCCTCAAATTGAAATGCTTAAATTGCTTCACGCACTGTTATCAGGTTCTGCGCATGCCTGACTAAGGCCCTCTTGCCCAGTGCTACTCAATGTGCAACTTAAAGTCGCTCATGCAGCGTTTTAAAGTGCTAGGCATGTATCCTGTGGTCAGTTTCTTGCCAGTGATAACCTGTACCAGAATAATCCACAGAATAAAGGACATTCCCTTAAACATACAGGGACAGTCTGATCCAGTGTGCAAAGTAATTTTAAATGGCATATTTTATAAAATTGTGTTTCATATAACGTACCGTTTCTAGGCGCTGTAAATAACTGATTCCTTAATTACTTAATTTATGGGACTCAATTTACGCACCTTGTAACAGGATGAGACTGTATTGATGAAATTCGAACTCCTGACTCTCAGACACTGCATTTTATCAAGGGTGAGCACTCGCCGATATATCCTGCCAAGGTACCTGAGTGCTTCTGATTAGCTTTAATTTAAATATTCATTTAGTGTTTGGAGCCATGGTTACCCAGGTGGTTCCCTCTATATTAATACATGCTCTCTATACTATGATTTTGCAACAGTGTCTTGTCAGTGGTGATGTTCTGTTTTGACTGGGCTGAAATGCGAAGTGGAAATATGGAATTGTCTTCTCCGAAATGTTGTCTGAGCACACACACCTGAGCTCTCTTGTTCCATGTTGTTTCTCACTCTGAATGGTTACTTAATGAGTCATTTTAGAATCACCTGCACCCTTTTTATTCTTTTACTTGTTTGAGTCATCTTGACTTTTGCAAGTTTATTAATAATTAGTTAACCTCATTTATTTCTTTTGGGCCTATATTACAGAACAGTGCATCAACCAACCAGTCCAAAAAATAACTGCTGCGCCCCAAAAGTGCAACAAAGCATTGTTTTCAGCACTGGCTGTTTCAGATGTTTTTGTATATGGAGGTTGCTGCAGATGTTATTTTTTGCACTGCTCATTTGTTGCTCATTTTGGTGCAAAACTACTTTCCACCAGTGAAGTTTTTGGAATCTGGCCAGGTAATGGAATCTGATCGCAGTTACTGCTTATTGCAAGCATTTGTTTTTATTTTATTTTTATTTTACCCCAGTCTTAATAAATATAACAATGACTAGGTATATAGTACATACTGCAAACTTACGTGCCTCAAGACGAGAATGACAGGTCTTATTCCCCACATCACTAGTGCAAATTTGACTAACATATGTAGGTGAAGGATTCTGTGAATTAAAGATCCATGTCGGCCCTTGGACTACTAATTGGACATCAATCTTAAAATAGGAAGAGGGAGATGTCCTTATAGAGTAGTGCTAGATTGCTACTTTTGACTCATGATGCCAAAATGCATGACTAATTTTAGTGACAGTGCATATGCATGTCCTGTAACATAGCCTTAGAGCCCGATGTAGCGGTCTCTACCGGCCATTAAAGAATAGCTGCCTATAGCTGCGCCTTTAGAGCAGATTGTTGTCAGTGATGTTGCACTGCACTAAAGCAGGCATCGATCAGAAATGTCAGTCTCCTGCTTTTTCGCAGCTCCACTAACCAAAGGCTATATTTGGCCTTAAAGTCAAAAAAAGACCATTGCATAAAAACAACATCTGAAAAGCCGTAAGTGACCACATTTTGTAGACAGTTTTGCCTGGAGAGTGACACATCAGGCTTAAAATGACCTTGATGTGATGGATGCAAGCTGCCATTTGACTTTAAGGTGAAGGCTGGAATAGCAGACACAGCCGGGAGACCGAGAAATGTGTAGATCAAGCAGGACAAATGTCTAAAATGATCTGGATAAAGTGCAGACATTTTAGACAGAAGGTGGAAAGCGAGGGAAAACAGAAATAAGAGCCCCATGGTCGAAGTATTCTAAAAAAAGGCACAGGGTAGGATAAAGTGTCTGCAAGGACTCAAGTTAGTGGTGAGGAGTTGGAGAAGAAGCTAGGGTTCCCAGGGCAGAACTTTTTTCAGGTGTTGTATCAATATATTTACGGCTATTTCACAACGGGGCAAACACCGCTGCACTCTAGGTCTAGATGATTTCCCCACAGTGATTGCCCCGGGTTGTTTATATTTACAGGGGCTGCCACTCAATACCTCGTGCTTTCTCTTTCCACCCTGCCGAAGAGCATTTTACCAACAGTATCTGCCACGTTTGTTACTGCAGTGGAAGCATCAAAATGCTCATCGGCAGGATAATGCGGCACATAGGATGCTTACCATATCAATAGCATTGGACATGAAGGCTGTATCACCTTAAAGGAGCACATTCTTGGTTCAAATGTGGCTCACAGTTCTTTGACTTTAATTAACTGGATAAAAGCTCAAAATCTTTGGGTATTGTTGCCGCTGAAGGCATGGGTGCTCGAAGACCTTTCCACTAACCAATTTGTAATTTTAGAAAATTTGGCAGCAGATAAAGCAGTTCACAGTTGCAAACTAGAAAATAAAAATAAAAGCCCTGATAACAAACAGTTAAGGGGTATTCAATTGCACGCAGTAAATGGGACTCAAATAAATTTTCATGAGCACCCCAAAGCAGTGATATGGGTTTGATGGTCTGCCTACTGCACATGTCATTAGGCTGAAGTCCCTTCAATGAGACTGCCCCCTAGTCAGCTTCTAATAAAGTAGGAAATGGGGGATAGTGGTTAGAGGCTGAGTAGCAGACAATGTAACTAGAATTCTCGAGTTTATGTCTAGGTCATGTCCTCCACATTTCTTCCAATACTGGATAAAACATTTTCCTACCAGTACTTCATTTTCCATATCTGCCAAAATTGCCTGAGTTTGGTAATAGATGGGACAAGTTATAATACATTGCATGAAAGAGGAAAAAATCTGTAAAACCTCTAAGCAGTGATAGGTAGTTTTGTTGTCTTGTTGTACCCTGTGCCATACTTATAAAGTGAGGTTTGGATGGAGCCATTATCTTGCTTCAAGTTACCATATCAAAGAGGCCGCTCTTGCTTCTCTGAAGAACCAAGGAACTGTTGTACACATGAATAATACCGTAGAATGAAAGAGCATAGGATTCCCGCAGGTATCGGTACGGGGCCAAGCAAGGAGACTTTAAGTGTTATTCTGAGTTTGGTTGATGTGTACCTTCTGACAAAAATTGGTGGATGTCCTGTCGCCCAATTTAGAGTGTATACCGCATTATATACACACTAAATAGGGCTCAGTTGATAAGACTTGTAAGTCTGGTGATAGTCACAACTGTGTGCTAAGTAGAATTACTAGCTGAGTCCAATGGGTGTTGCGCGCCTGATCCTAAACTGTTAAGGCTACGAGCGGAATGGGATTCTAGTACCCTAATGTACTCTTGACTGTTCTGTTTTTTTGTTGTTGTTTTTTTAGGTTATCAGATTTCGTGGGAAGTCTACAACAAGAATGGTTCTCGTGTCACACACACCTTAATAAATACAACACACGAGTACAGAATTACTGGGCTGTCCGCTCTAACTACATACACCATTGAGGTTGCCGCAGTGACGTCTAAAGGAAGTGGAATGGTCACCCCGTCAACTATTTCCTCCGGCGTTCCTCCCGGTAAGACCCAAAATAAATATGGCCCTCATGAGGCACCCAGCCCACCTCTGACTGTTTGTCGAAGAACTGTGCACCTGACGTCTACAGTTCGGCGCTATATTGTAATGGGAGGGGAAAAGTCTGCTTGCTGAAAGTAGATAGCTGCATTTCTGCTCTAAGTAATTTCTGTCCTTGTGACCTTTTTTAATTAATTTCATTCAGTTTATGAATTTATAAATGAAATATCAGCTCGCTCAGCTTCAGCTGTGACCTATCCCGAGGGTGCCAATAAAGAAGAGGGCTCGCTGAGGTGATTGTGCACGCGTTATGCAATAAGTGCCGAATTGCAATGCAAATCTGCTGACCGATGCCCCTTTATTAAACGGAAAGGACTAATCTGAAAGTAAAATTGTCAGATTGCATGGCTTTCCATTCCGGGGCTCTCGAGATCGCGTTCAATGGTCTGTTTGCAAGGACTTTTTCGTTCTTTTAATCCTCCGGTGGTGTTTCCAATCCAACGCTGGTCAGTGATTGAAAAACACCGGTCTGGGAAAGCAACTGATTGCACTGGGTGTAATTAATTTGTTTGTGGGGCAGAACAAATTACACTAATGAACTGTCCCCATCAATAAATCCAGTATCAGCACCTGAGGTGACAGTCTTATAAGAGGTGCCAAGTCGTATAAGGGCATTGACATTGAACACCACTTTGATAGACGGAGGTAGGATCTCTCCTTTAGGGCAGATAAGCTAAGAAAGCAGCGTAGGGCGGCTCTCATGAGGAACCCCCTGTGTACCGCTGTGACATCACTAAGGGACTACTTTGGTATAAAAAGGAGGAAGAAGTCAACTGAACAATCTTGGCATCTGGGCGATTATCCACGTTACCTCACCTTGAAAGTAAAACTGTCTTTTGCCCGTTTCATATGAACTTTTGCATCATGGCTCCCTAACATTTAGGACGTTTTTCCACATTCTGCTGCGATTGGAAATTTCTTATGGACATAGTAAACAAGGGCTGCATGTGACTAGATGTACCATAAGCAGAAGGCCTTCACCCACACTTCTTAGCGTACATCATTGCTGGACATCCTAGCCAGCCTACTGTTTTTTCCAGTCCATGTAAACAGCCATTAGCTTTGCCTTTATGGGAGTGTCTTTTACCTGGGGATTCTGGACCATCTTTTATTAGGGATTCAGCCCTTTTATTTTACTTCTTTGAGTGTTTGGTCTTCAGCAGTGGAAGCCTATTCAATATAGCTTAGTCAGTGATGTCCTACCCACCATGAGATTTTTTTCTCATGTTATCTAAAGCTTTTGAGACCCTATTGGGGTCTTAGGAACACATCTCAAAGAAAGGAAAAAAACGTTCACGAAAGCAACACCATGAACTCCTCCCATCAAATTCTGCATACATCTACGGACTAAAGTTTTAGCAAATGTTGCTCCGGTTTTTATAAGACATTGTTGTGTGAGTTGCTAAGCTCTCACCGATATTTAAAAAAAAAATAGAAAAAAGGAAAAACATTTTTGGTTCCCAAATAGCACACAATGTCATAATAGTCCCTGACATTGAAAGGAACTACTTTGTGGGTGTTCTCCTTGTGAAAGGGCAGATTGGCGTCACTCACAGTGAAGTTGGCCAATGGCTGAAGTGGGCTAACCCATTGCCCTATGCTGGCCTGGGCAGAATAAAAATGCGAATGTTACAGCAACAGACCGATGCGATGGGTGAAGAATGCTGGCTGAAAGCCTCTGAAAGTAAGTAGATTATGCATGTAATTTTACTAAGATCAAAAGATCTTGGCTAACATCAAACCTGAAAATAGCACGTAAAATCTGGACGCGGCATCACTGACAGCCTTGGCTAGTTAAAGCTATGGATAACAAAGTAGTGCTTGCCAAGAGCTTATGTTAGTTGTTGACAGTTTCCTAGCCAGCTCTGTCAAATTTACTGTGGCTGGTGGTAAATGACTCCCCATATCAGATATTGCTAAAATCTCAAGGAAAAATAATCTTCCCGTCAAGGAGAATGTTATTACGTCAAGCAGTCATTGATGTTATCATGGCTAACAGTGGACCATAAAGTTGACATGAATCCAACCATTGTCCTGCACGTATTCCAGCTGCTCATCAGAAAGAAAATCCCTTTGAACGTTAGTAGCTGTCTAGGAGCTCCATCAATAAGCTTGGTTCCTGCTCCAGTACCTCAGCTCCTTTCCAGCAGAAAGTCTTGCTCTTCACTGCAGCTTGTAGTCTGTTCCCTATACTTGACTACTACCAGGCAACCAGATTCTTGAAGGCATGCCTGGTGCTGTGTCGTAAGCGTCATAACAACATCAGTAATGTTTCAGTGACATTCCATTTTCGTTATTTAGGAGATATAGTACTCTTAGGTGACAGAATATAGTCAAATAAATTTACCATAAGCAACACCAATGTTAGAATTTACACACAAAAATAAAAACACATATCGCAGTATGAGTGCGATTTTGTTTTGTTATTTTTCAGAGAAATGTATATAGAAACAAATAGTATCTTGAAAAAAAGAGATTGTAGAAAGGGCGATGCTTGTTGGATAGAGGAATCACACCTTGAAAGGAAAGTTAATTTAAAGTTAAATTTAAAACTTAAAAATATAAATTGAAATAATATCTTCGGTTTAGAGATACAAGGCAGGTTAGAAGATGAACGATTCCATGGCATTAGGGACATGCTTATAAATAGTCTGCCTGGAAGTCGTCTCGAGATATCTAAAGAGGGAACAAAGAGGAACACAAATAAACCTGAAAAATTTGTGTTAGAGTGGGCAATAATGCCCTGCCGCATGTAAATATACTTTCAATCTGGAGATCTAGTCACAATTTAGTCGTTAAAAAACATATTAGCAAATGGCAAGAGGGTGTGTCTGAGTCCTAAAGGGTGCACTGACTCAGGGCAACATGGGCCACCTTCCGAGAGATAAAAATGGTGGATCAGATCCGCGTGCAGCCTAATTGGTAGATGTGCGAGTCCATCTTAACTCGAAGATAATTAGGGTCAAACAATGGATTGATTAACAGTTTTGTGTTGAATTAAAGCAAAGGGAAAATTAATTTTCAAAAAAGTTATTTAAAAAAAGATGGAAAGTGCTAAAAATTAGAAAAAAGAACATACCTTACTCAAACATAAAAATATAAGAATAGGAAAAGTAAAAGCTTAAATTATGGATTGAATGTAATTGCAAAACAAACAAAAATTAAAAAACAAAAAAAAGTATTTCTAGCAGTCAGTGAATGTATAAAGAATGCCCATAAGCCGCATGAAGCAGATAAGTAAATAGAGCATCCTTAAAATAAACTACGGGTTGAGCTGAACTTGGTCATACTTTTTGCAGATATAACCTGCAGATATGTACTAAGACGGCAAATGATCGCCAGAGGCCATGTGATGTAAAGTTTTGCTTTGGGCCACAGAGAAGAGTGAAGACTTATTGTATCAATTTTGTTACTTGTATACTGTAGATTGGAGCATCAGCATTTGCTCTAAAATACAGTTGGGCACAAGGGCAAAAAAGATAGTAAAAATGTTTTGCAGTATACTTTGCTGTGTTAACTTAGTAAGAAATGGAGCAAATACATTGTTGGCTATCAAAGAGGGATCTGTGTTAAAACTATTTCAATCATTTGTTATTATGTAACCTACAGAAATTGGCCTTGTTAACCTGATTTTCTTAAGTACACAATGACAAATAAAATAAGCAATAAAGGCATTATGTAACATTTTGCATTGGTTTCACAGTATGTTTTGTCTATGTATGCTCTCTATAAAAATATTCAAGTAAATAGACCAGTGAAGTATTTTTTCCCCTTTAAATATGTGGGAGTAGTGAAAAAAAAGCGCAAAATGAATTTTGTTAGATGTGTGCACCAATGTGAACTTCTCCTAATAAGGCCTCAAGTGCTTATTTTGAATTGCAAGACACTGGGATGTATCATTGACATAGGAGTTCCAATTTCCAAATAGTCTTAATCCCAAAGGCTAAGATTAAGTGGCTCTTTCTTGTTTTCTCTAGAACTACCGGGTTCCCCATCCAATCTGGTAATTTCGAACATCAGCCCACGGTCTGCTACCCTTCAGTTTAGACCTGGTTATGACGGAAAGACGTCAATCTCCAAGTGGATTGTGGAAGGACAGGTAGGGCACTGTATCAAATAACGGTGTTTTGGTTTCGTTTTGCTTGAACAATCTCTTTCCTTTCTACACATTCGGACAAATAGAGCTCTTAACTTTCTCCTTTTCTACAAACGTTTTCGCACTGTTATTAAATTATTACATATGAAAGAAATTACAAAATCATGAGTTAAATATCTGTGACAGATGCGAACCGTAAACTCATTTGAACACATGATCTGTTGGATAATGCACCATAAATTGACTAAGCCGATGTATTATGAATTTTGGCTGTTGACTGAATTCTTATGAAATCGTTGACACTGTTTATCACCTAAGCTTCTTGCAGACCGAAATATGATGAATTGGGAATTCTGCATTTCATATGAAGTGCCTGGAATCACGTTTTTTCTTCATTAAGCGGACGATCATTTGCAGAAGCTCTTGAAGACACTAACATTAAATTTTCATACCCCGATTTCATTAAATATGCCTTGACGAGCAGTTGGAAGCAAACAATGCAATTATAATTTCATGCAGTACATATATAGGAACTGTTAGACCCAGCCGTTTTGGGCTGGCTGGGACGCATCGAACTCAGTCAGATTCCATCGTTCCAAATAGGATGAGTATATTACATGTGTCCAATAACCTGTGCTCACCCTTGGGTAGCTTGGCACCGAGCAGTCAGGCTTATCCTCAGGGCACAGGTGTAAAGTATTGGCACAACAACACTCTTGCAACAAACACACTGCACATGCCTTAAAAGACTCCACACCATATGTATAAAACACTTGTCTTTGTATTACACAAAGACTGAAATCAAAACAAGATACACATTGTATATGCACTTTGCAGTTATATGCAATTATTGAAATTCCCTATTGAAATCAAAATGAGATACACATTGTACATACACTTTACAAATATATGCAGTTGTCGAACTTTCCCATTAGCAGAAAGGTCAAACAGTCACAGGTCTAGCGCCACGCCTCGTGACCCAGCCCCCTCAGTCACTCAGCTACACCAGCCAACAATACACATTGCCCCTGCTGGTGCCCCGTTGACTAGACAGTCAGAACCACCTAACACAGAACATTTAATTAGTTTTGACCATCCTGATTACACCTCCAGGTGCCCGGCGGCGGTACCTGCACAAGTGCTGGATCGCTATCCCCCGTAGACAAAAGGTTGTGACAGAGGAAGCTGGCACACTTCCAAGTCTGGAGAAATGTTTTCCCCTCAAGCAGTTGTGAACTGCCCCGGACAGTCAGCTGTAGGTGTCCACAAGGCACATGAAACCCCTCGGGCCTTGTCACGATGTTCTCCACAACAAAATTCCTTGTGGCGTGGATCCAGGGAGAGGTAGCCAAAGACCTCGATTGGAGCCTGCAATGTCAGGCACTGTTGTTCTCCCGATCTGGAAGTCGAAGACAGTCTCAGCTGCTGGCTCAGGCTCCCCCAACTCCCCTTGGACACCACATGCTCCAGAGTGCAAGCTAGCACAGGTCCCCTTGGTTGCAAGCACAGGTCCCTTGGACTCTGCAAGCTACCCCGCACTCCTAGAACTCCTGATGTCGCGGCACCTCAGGCGGCTGCTGATCTTTACGAGCACACTCTTCTGCATAGTGTGATGATGGCGAACACCAGGACGGTCCTTGTACCAACCAGCAATCAATTTCACCAGTTTCCACCACACCCTGTGAGGTCCTTAAGATCTTGTGGAAACTGTGAGATCCTTTGTGTCCCTGGGATCTCGTGGACAGGAGGCCAGCCAACCAGCCCTTGGAAGAGTACTTATGGACACAGGCCACAACAGCTTACACTTAGATGCAGGCCAGTAACATCCAGGCACAATACACCAAGTGATAGTTCCCTTCCTGGAGCACGACAAGCTTCAGGCCACCACATGTCTGCGGATTGTCCAGTTGCAGTCCCTCCTGCCCTAATGATTCCTCATATCGATGTCCCAGCCGCGAACTAGCGTAGTATGTTTCCAAATCCACAAGTGTCTCTACTTTCGGAGGCCAGAGCCCCAGTAGTTATACCCACATTGTCCTTTGAAAGGCGACCTTTGAAATTCACAGGCACTCTCTAAATTTTGTCCTGCCTGCCATCCTACCCCAGAAGGTTTAATCACTGTCTTTAGTGCGACCAAGACCCTGCCCCTTGGAATGCAGGTGCCAATTCCACCCCCACTTAACCATTCCAGAGAGGTCCCTCAGAGTGAGAGATCCCTAGTTTTCCTTGAGCACCTAGTTTGTGGCCTTCTATCAGGAATGCACAGATGTAGCTGTCCCCCTAGCACTCACATATGAATTGGAGACAGGCCGACAGGCACACAGAGCCCCAAGCATTGAAATGCCTACTTTTCCAAAATGACATTTCTACCACCGTAACGTCAAATCCACTAGCACTACCGGAGACGATTTGCCATCATGAACTCATCGATACCAAACACTATACTGCTACTACTCTGCCTGTAGGAAATACAGCTCAATACCCTTTCCTTACATTCCCCCATGCTAATCCAATGTGAAAAGCATGCCCTGTCGTACCAAACACACCACCCAGTGCCATTCACGACCCTTGCATGCAACGCACATTCGCACATGCCCTACCTCTTCTCAACACCGCACCCTGTCACCAGAAAGAACTCTGATATAGCAAGAGACATGCAGAACCTTAGCACATCGTTTTTCAAATGCCAAGCCGAGTAACAGTAACCTGTGCAAACAGGCCCCACCAGGGCAAACCTGTGGCCCAATCAATGAGCTACCTCTGTGGATGCACAACTAGTGTTGCAGGCCTATGGGGGAGCATTCGAGGTGCATGCCCTGAGTATATGTCTTACCCATTTACAAAGGACTTACAGCTAACTCGAATCAGCCAATCATGTATACATCACCAGTATATATATATATATATATAACGAGCACAGCGCTTTGGCACTGAATGGCAGTGTCAAACGCGCTTTAAGTCCTAAGGCTAGCATCCAGATTAGCGGAAAACTGGGAAGGAGAAAAGCAAAAAGTCGAGGGAAAGCACCCTATAAAGGGCCATTCCCAACAGGAACACATTCATATAGTCCAACATATAGTTGGAAAGAGAAAGAAAACAGGTTAAATAATCTTCTTGAGTAAGATGACTCATTATCCACTTTTTCTAATGTTTTTTTTTTCCATTGATAGAATATTACAATGGAAAATCTTAAAAAGTTCCCATTTCCTATTAACATCCAGGAAGTGTTTTGCAAGACCTTCAGCTTTGTCAAAGCTTTGAAGTTAAGTACCAGTTTAGGTAACAGAATAATAAAATACACTGTATTGTATACATTATACAATATAAATTGGTGAAGTAGAATTAGGTGCAGTGCTCAAAGGTGCCTCTACCTTAATAGTTATTTCATAATTATCTGAACAAAATCCTCTCTGCTCCTCAATAACTTCCAAATGCTCTATCATGAGAATACTAGTGGCTGTTAGCATCGCAGGACTATTAATCCCCAGCATATAAACACAAGCCCTTTTTAGATTTAATTAAATCTGTATATGGGTGATCTGAAATCAAGGCAATGCTGCAGACATCCACCAAAAAGTGAGTAGGAAGTAGCTAATGACATGGTGTGAATGTCCCCGCCTGGTTCAGCCAATCCAACAGGGAAAACCTGTCAAATTTACTATTAAGTGTTTATCGTTTAAATTAAGTGGAACTAAGCATTTTTTTTACCACTAATATATTTCAGCTTCAACAAGAGTGGCTGAGTTGTGCCTTTTGTACAGGCATCATATTATGAAGACATTTTTGGCTTTGATTAAAAGGTTAATGAGACAAAGGTATCTCCTTTTTCTATCTTCTAACCACCCACCTCCCTTATGCCAATTGAGAGGTGGCAGAGATGGGAATCCCAGTAAATATGTGCCAGAATTCTTCACTCTGAGTGGTATGAATGTGTGCCTTTGGAATCGAAGTAGGGCAACTGGCCACCCAACCCTAACTATACTACTACACAGGCAGAACAGTGTGCCCCGCCTGTTCAAATGAGCCTTTAATCCTGATGACCGTCCCTCCTCAAAACCCCTTCCCTCCTGAATATCGTCTTGCATTTCTGAATCTTACCTAGCATGTCCTACCTGCCACCAGAAGAGACCCTTATACAGGGGGAATTAAACTCCATTACATTTTATTTTACTTTTATATTTTTCCAGTATTCTTTACAGCCATTTTCATTACTTTTCTTTTCGTATTTAAAAACACAATTTGTTTTATTGTGTGATCATTTGATATATTCTCTGAAGCATATTATTTCACTCATATTGTTAATGCTGTTCAGAGTATTCGATCTGTAACTTTGTTAGATTCAAAAGACCCTTCTAGCTTCCTCCCCAGCCCCAACTCCTTTAGGTTACATTTCACACTTAAAAAAAAATGTTTTTATTGGTTTTAACATCAGCAGACATCATACAGGCAACACAACATAAAGAAAAGGGGGAAGATAAAAGCTGCAGTGGGGCTCAGCCATGCAGGGGAAAGTCACAAATCTATGACATCTGAAAGAAACACGTTAGCTATAGATTCCTTACCTTAGAATTCCCCCCAGGCGTCAGACTGGATCCGGAAAGATTTTTCATCAGCAGTACCTCTGCGCGTCGGAAGGTGGTGTCGGTCGGCTCTACGTTCGGGGCCGCGGCAGCTACTTAGACGCTGCCCTCGCGCACTGATGTCAGTTCTTTCTTTTTCCACGCCAGCCAGCACAGATCCGGGAAGAGTGGTGCCTCAGTCATTTTTTGACTAAGTTTTTCTCGACTTTTGTCGACGTCTTGTTTCAGGTCTCCGTCTCCGAACAGGTGCACGAGGGATACCCTGTTTTAAGGCCTGCGGTTTATGTACACCAATTGATGTCGGTGACGGATCCGCACCGCGTGTGCCTCTTTTACCTGGAGCGCAACCATGACCCCAAGTCGTGCTCCGACTGCCAGTTGTCGACGCCGAAGGCTTTACGGGAGCGGTCCCGAAAGCTGCTTGAACGACTGTAGTCGGCTCCGCGCCGTTCGAGGTTCCGGTCGAGACGGAGGTTGAGGGACCGGTCGCGGAGCCACCATCAGACCGGCTCGAAGTCATCGAAGTCTTCTGACTCGGGTCGGGTAAGTCGAAGCATAAGAAGAAGTCGAAGAAGCATCGTCACGCTTCCCCTTCTCCTCGTCGTTCGGCTGACTCGACGAGGTGTGCGGGTGGTGCCACTCCTGCGGCTCCGCGCGCGAAGCCTGAAGGGTCGACTCTGAGCTTCCCTCCCTTTCCGGGAACCGGAGCGACACCCGCCCAGCTTCGTACATTCTACGAGGCGATGCATGGCATCTTTGGGCGGACCGACCCCACCTGTGCGACTTCGGGACCCGCGGAATTGGTTGGGGGTCCTAGGTCTTCGCTGCCGGCGGCTCCGGCGCTGCAGGCCCCCCTTGGATCCAGGTCTGCATCCGGATCGGCACCGGTTGACCATATTACACCTCTACCGGTGCTGCTTCCAACGGCACCACTACCGTGCCCGACACCAGTCGCCCCCCCCCCCCCCCCCCCCCCTCCCCCGGCCGGTGTCGGCCCCAGCCTCCTTCCTGACGTGGACACGGCACCTGACCGGCGTCGATCGACATCGGATCGGGCGCCGGGTGGGGTTTTTATGCCCCTGTTCACTTCTGGGGCACCTTTCCAATCACAGTGGCAACCAGAGGATGATGAGGAAGACTAGGAGGGGTCAAGTGACCCTTTAACTGACCAGTTAGGGTCTGAACAGGACTGGAGAGAGGAACTGGGGGATGTCAGTGGTCTTGACACTTCACCCAACCTTTGCATGTTGTCTCCTCCTACCGTGGCTATGGAGGAGGGAGCGTCATACGCTGTGGTGTTGCGTGGGGCAG
Organism: Triturus cristatus; assembly: GCF_964204655.1. Taxonomy (NCBI): domain Eukaryota; kingdom Metazoa; phylum Chordata; class Amphibia; order Caudata; family Salamandridae; genus Triturus; species Triturus cristatus. Next base: position 1,059,566,403 of record NC_140593.1, on the reverse strand, counting down.
CCGAGGCTCTCAGCCTCGAGCATCCTATGGTGGCAGTCAGGACTAACCTCCTGACTGAGGTGCTTCAACCGGCGGCAAGCTCTTCGGGGCCCCTGCTTCCGTTTAATGAGGCCCTCACTGACGTCCTTTTGGACACCTGGTCGAAACCCAACATGGGGGCTCACATGGACAGGATGATCGCCCGACGCCACCGCCCGGCTCCGGGCGACCCCACTTTCCTCTCTCAACACCCCACCCCGGAGAGCTTGGTGGTCCAAGCCTCCTCTTCCAAAAATACCTTCCCTACCGCTCTCCCGGAAAAGGAATCCAAGAAGCTGGACCATCTTGGGAAGAACATTTTCTCTTCCGCCAGCTTAGGACTGCGGTCCGTAAACACCACATGTCTCTTGGGCCGTTATTCCCACTCGTTGTGGGATACGGTGGCGCAAGTGCTGCCTCAGTGTCCGGAGGAAGTCCATGCAGTGCTCTCCCAGGCTGTCGTCGCCGGGAAAGATGCAGCTAAGTTTATGATCCGTTGTGGGCTGGACACTGCCGACTCTCTGGGCAGGACTATTTCAACGTTGGTAGTGCTTCGTCGCTACGCCACAGTTCCGGGTGGATGATCAACTTTTTGTTGGCTACATGGGTGCAAAGAAAGGTCAGGCCATACACAAACGCACCATTTCTCGATGGGTCATGTTGTGTATTAAGGCTTGTGACTCTCTGGCTAAAAAGGAACCTCCAGTCGGGCTACGTGCTCACTCCGCCAGGGCGACGGCAGCCACTACTGCCTTGGGAAGAGGAGTGCCTCTGAATGACATCTGTCAGGCAGCAACGTGGGCAGCGCTGCACACGTTTACCAAACACTACTGCCTTGACAGCCAAGTCCGGAGAGACGGCTTCTTTGACCGTTCTGTTCTCCAGGACTTTCTGGTGTGATCTTGGTTCTCAGACCCACCTCCGGGGTTGGTATTGCTGGGGTATCTATTCTAAGGTAAGGAATCTATAACTAACGTGTTTCTTTCAGATGCACAAGTTACTTACCTTCGGTAACAATATATCTGTAAGAAACATTAGTTAGTTATACATTCGTTACGGCCCCACCCATCCTCCCTGTTCTGCGAACTGATTTCTAGGGTTAAGTACATCCTTTCAGGGCCCTAGTTTTGTGCACCAATGGTCAGTGTCTTGCATGGCTCTGCGTTTCTGGCGCGGAAAGTCGTGTGCAGAACTGACGTCAGTGTGCGAGGGCGGCATCTAAGGAGCTGCCATGACATCATCCTGGCGACCCCGACGACAAACGCGGAGCCGACCGACGCCACCTTCCGACGCGCAGAGGTACTGCTGACGAAAAATCTTTCCGGATCTAATCTGACGCCTGGGGGTAATGGTAAGGTAAGGAATCTATAACTAACTAATGTTTCTTACAGATATAAAGTTACCGAAGGTGAGTAACTTGTGCATATACACAAGGTAATCAGAGAACTTGCAAATTTTATGGGTCTGAGCTGCCCACGCAGGGCCCATCTCAGTTTGCACGATACAGGGAATAGTTACAGTGCTAATATATACATTAAGCAAGTGCTGACTCGCTTCCTCTCCCTCCCCACGCCTAGGTGGCACCAATTCCCTTTGCTCGTGTGTCACCAGGTATGTGCTAAGGGGGGGGCACATATGTCGCTGGCAAGCTGGTGCCGGCTTTAGAGCCCAGAATTTGTTGAGTCGCTCTTGGCAGTAAGTCTAGTCCTTTAGCCGATCACTCCCTCTTGGGCCCGAGCGTCACCCCCAGTCCATAGCCAACCTTCTCATAGCCATGAGCAACATCATGGTAATGAGTTTGCAGCAGGCAGGTGGGGCGTCGCTTACATAGCCCAGCAACACGACCATGGGTTTCCACCGGATGGTCCTGCCCATTATGTCCTCAACACTGTTGAAAACGGTGGTCAAAAACTGAGCAGCATCCCTAGGCCAGATGGAAAAAGTCAGCATTCTTTTGTCCACAGCGGACACAGCGTAATTTGTCCTGCAATCCCATTTTACAAAGCCCTATTGGTGTATGGTAAATTCTGTGTACGAACTTGATGTGTATTAGTTTCAGCCTGTAATTGGGGGAGAGCCCCGCTGTCTGGGTGCAACAGTACTTCCAGCATTTGTCAGTCAGTGTGGGTCCCAGGTCTTGGCTCCAATGTTATACTGCCCCTGCTACTGTCGCAGGTGCTCCATCTTACATTGAACTGTAGATTCTAGTAATTAGTTTTTTAGGGAAGGGAGAGTCAAGCATCTTACTCCAGTATTGGAACTTTCATAGATTCCCATGCGTGAATCATTCCCCGTCGTCGAGATGAGAGTCCACAGTATATATAAAATAGCAATAGAATCCATTACAAAAGAAGAAACCAGGCCTAGGCCCATTCTCGTTTTGTAACATATCCACCTCTTTTTGTAAAAGAGACCAAATAAAATGAATAACCAATCAGAACAGCCTCACCCTCTAGAACCTTCCTGAGAGAACCTCAGACCCTCACATTTTCTATTGCACATTGTGCAAGGGAGTCTCCACTGAGCTCTGCTCAGTTTCTTCCTGTCAATTTTATTCCTACAGTTTTTTCACCTGTTTATCTTCAAGACCTGCTTGCACTTCGTGTCAAGATGTCTGATAAGGAGAAGAAAGCCCTTTTTAAAGCTTGTGCAACTTGTGATAAGAAGAGACGGTATGTGGAGGACAAGCACAAGGATTGTATTTACTGTCTGTACCTTGACCATAAGGCAGCAGACTGTAAAATATGCCGCACCTTTTCAACATAGACTTTGCGAGACTGTGAGGGGCGTCTCTTGACCTGGCTCCAGAAGCTCAAGTCAAGGAAGGAACCAGTCTCCAGTGACAGTGATGAGGCATCCCCTGCTACATCTTCTAGGAGGTCTCTAAAAAGGGGTCGGTCTTCTCCTTCACCTTCTGATGACCGTCCCGGTAAAGCCTTGAAAAAGACCTCTCATAGGTCTGAAAGGCGTAGTCCTGGCGAATCTCCTCACCGAGGTGTAAAGGAGAGGGAAGGACTGTCTACAGGAGCGACATCTGAGATGAAATTCAGTTCAGTTCCTCCATTTTCTCCTCCAGTGGCTCCAAAAGCCTTCAAAAAGCCGTCATCTCTCTCTTCTGATGGTAAGACTGTGAAGAAAGTTCACTCGTCGACGACGCTATCAACGACTCCATCGACGAAGACGTCAAAGGTACAGTCAAAATCCTCATCTTCAGTTCTGGCTCCGTCGACGGGCTTATCGGCGGTGATTTCTTCGTCTACGCTGCAGGGTGCAGTGTCGACGGCTTCGATGCCGGTGGTGGTTTTGTCGTCGACGATGGTGTCGACGATGTCGACGAGGATGACGACGGCAGTGGTGACGACGGCAACCACGTCCACCACAACGACAACGACGGTGACATCTGCTGCTGTGGTGACGACGGTCTCGATGACGGCTTCGTCAATGGTGTCCATATCTTCGTTGATGACTCTCTCATTGTCGTCAACGGTCCCGTCGACGACCTCGTTGACGAAGGAAACAATTGTGATTTCTATCAGGAAGTGGCAGATTACCCCTGAGATGACTTACCCAAGGAGTATGACTCCTCTACCTCCTGCACTCCTCCTTGAAGAAGAGGGATCTGAGGAGGATGAAGGACCGTATGGTTATGCGGATAGCCCTTCTCAATTGCACATCAAGTGCCAGGACACAGACTCGGAGGGAGAATACGTGGAGGAAGAGCAGTATGATCCTCCCTTACGTTATCAGGAGGACTACCAACAGGAGATGGTCTCTATGCCTTCCTCCCTACTGACAGACTTACAATTTATGCTGTTGAGCTATAGACGGAGATTCCCATCACAATCTCCGGCTCCAGTTGCGATGCCAGCTACAACTGTCCCCCACTGCCTTCTACCCCTCAATTGCCACCACCTCCACCACTGCCCATGGCTCCGGATGCGCCACCAACTGTCCCTCTCATTCAGGATGATACCTCTGATGAGGACATGGGCAATGTCACTATACCTGATCCAGATGCAGAGTGGGATAACTGTGTAATTCCTGATCCGGCGTCGCCTTCACCAGCGCCTGTGGATTCCCCCCCCCCTCCCCCCCCCCTGCAGACATAGGGGGTTTCCTTAATTTGATGGAAAGGGCTGCTAAGAGATTTGAACTGACCATGCCCACGGTGCAGTCAGAATGTTTCCTTTATGACTTCAAGGAGCCCTATAAAAAGTCAGTACGGTCCATCCCTATAGTTGGTCAAGTCTGGGAAGAGGGTTTGAAGGTGATGAGGAGTCCAGCCACGGTTATTCTGGTACTGCCTCGCCTTGAAAAGAAATATAAGGCTCTTGACGATAGCCCGGCCTGTCTCGTCAGTCAGCATAAACCGGACTCTGTCATCTCTCAGGCTGCCCAAAGAAAGTACAGAAATCCTTCTGCTCCCCTCACAACGCCTCCAGATAAAGAGAGCAGATGCTTTGATAACGCCGGCAAGAGGTTTTCCTCCATTTCCAGCCTGATGGTCAGGGCTGCACACGCCTTAACTATACTTGGCTGCTACGATCGCCAGATGTGGTGTGACCTTTCCCCCTATCTAGATCAATTGCCGGAGGATGCAAAGGTGGAAGCGAAGAGGACTCTTTAAGAGGTAGAGAAAACATCTGCTGAAGTCATCGATTGTGCAATGGACATTGCCACAACTGCTTTCCGCTCCCTTGCGGGAGCTGCTGTCCTTCGTCAACAAGGCTGGCTGCGGGCTTCATGGTTTCGTCCTGAGGTCCAAAACAAAATCTTGGATCTTCCCTTCAATGGGGAGGCGCTCTTTGGGAAACATATTGATGATGCGCTCCAAGACATTAATGAAGACACGGAGACCACAAAATCCTTAGGGACTCTGCAATACCGCAAGGTTCCCTTCCGTGGAGCCAGAGGAAGAGGTAATGCTACCTACAGAGGGGGATACCAGCAACAACGGTATTCTCCATATGGATCAAACTCTCAATCTTACCGCCCAAATTATACCCAGCGGCAAAATCAATCATCCTCTTTCTCTAGATCTAACAACAGAGGAAGACAAGGACGCCAGGGGAGGGACTCCTCTAAGCGTCAGTAGCGACTTGCTGGCTCTTACTACTGTCCCTTCTCCTCCTGTAACACCAGTGGGAGGCAGAATCTCAAATTACTTCCACAACTGACAGCAAATAACATCAGATCGTTGGGTTTTGAAGATCATTCAATGCGGCCATACTCTGGAATTTGTCCATGCACCACCTTCCAAGCCCCCTTGCGCCACTGTGTCAAAACATCTACATCTTCTACGTTTTAAAGTCCATTAAATGCTCCTGAAAGGGGCGATAGAGCCGGTTCCTCTCTCTCAGCGTGGAGAAGGTTTCTACTCCTGGTTCTTCCTGGTCCGGAAGATCTTAGAAAAGTGGCGCCCTATTCTAGATCTGAGGGAGGTCAACACCTATCTCATCAAGCAATCATTTTGAATTGTTTCTCTGCAGGACATCCTTCGTCTTCTCAACTCAGGGGAGCACATGGCCACATTGGATCTAGAGGGCGAATACTTTCATGTACCCATCCATCCCGCCCACAGGAATTTCCTGCGCTTGACAGTAGCCAGGAGACACTTTCAGTTCAAGGTTTTGCCTTTCGGACTCCGATCTGCTCCGTGGATCTTTAGATAAGTACTAGCTCCCATGGCAGCTTTTCTTCGAAAGCAACTGCATCAGGTTTTCCCTTACCTGGACGACTGGTTGCTGAAGGCTTCTTCCAAGCATGCAGCAGAAGAATCAGTCGTGGCGTGCACACGTCTTTTTGACAATCTCGGTCTGATGCTCAATACGGAAAAGTTGACTCTGTGTCCATCCAGAACAGCCCGATTCCTGGGAGCCATTCTGGACACGTCCCTCAACAAAGCCTTTCCGACTCTGGAGAGGCAAGAAAAACTGATGGCCGTGGCCCGTCTACTGCTAAGAAGACAGTCACTTTCACTTCGCCTCTACAAGTCCCTCCTAGGGTCCATTTCCTCGTGCATTTCTCTAATTCCTCACTGCAGGTTAAGGATGCGCCCTCTCCAGGAGGAGCTGGACGTGCAGTGGCACCAAATCGACGGATCCTTCGAAGACAAGATCTTCGTTACCTTGTCCGTGAGGGACGCTGCATCATGGTGGATGAACGAGGGAAACATTTCTCAGGGCCTCTCCTTCAAGATCACTCCAGCTCCTCAGATAATAACTAGAGACGCCTCGCTGGAGGGCTGGGTAGCGGTCTTGCAAGACCTTCACGTAAGCGGCCGTTGGCTTCCCCAACATCATCTTCTACATATCAATCTGCTGGAGCTTAGAGTGATTTGCCTAGCCTTGCAGGCTTTTCTTCCGCGGATACAGCAGTCTGCAGTTCTAGTACGTACAGACAACACGACGGCCATGCATTACATAAACAAGGAAGGTGGCACTAGATCTCGTCTTTTGTCACAAGAGGCTTGGAAAATGTGGGAATGGGCGATCCAGCAGGGAATATCGCTCAAAGCGGAGCATCTCCCAGGTGTTCTCAACGAGATGACGGACACACTGAGCAGACTGAAATCAGTCAGCCACGAATGGGAACTGGACCAGTCCACTCTGGAACAGGTTTTTTACCTATGGGGCAGCCCGTCCATAGACCTCTTTGCCACACCGGAGAGAAAGAAATGCCGATTTTACGCACGCAGACTTCACCATCCGGGATCATTGGGGAATGCGCTTTCGATGGCCTGGTCAGGTGCATTTGTTTACGCTTTTCCCCCAATTCCGCTGATCCCCAGGCTTCTCAGGAAGCTTAATTGCGGAACCTTGCAAAATAATTTTGATAGCTCCTGCGTGACCCCGCCCATTTGCGTTCACAGAGCTGCATCTCCTCTCCTGGACCTTCCACTTCAGTTGCAGCCGATTCCTTCGCTGCTGACAATGTCCCAGGACCAAGTCTGGCACCCAGATCCTCATTCCCTGCAGTTGTCGGCATGGCTCCTGAGCACCGAGAAATTCTTGGTTTGACCCTCTCAGCAGAATGTAGATATGTACTTTCTCAGGCACGAGCCCCAAGTACCAACAAGACATACCGTTTAAAGAGGAAGCGTTTCTGCATTTGGTGCCAACAAGAGGGTATTCATCCTCTTTCTTCTGCACCGCATGAAGTTCTTCCTTACATCCTTTCATTAGCAAAAGCAGGGCTAGCTCACTCATTCATCAAAGTCAATCTTTCCGCCATCTCTCGCTTCAGACGCACATCTTCTGGCTCTTCCCTCTGGTCGGTAAGGTTAATTAAGCAATTTCTCATGGGCTTTTTCAGAGTCTTCCCTCCAGTCAAGCCTCCGCCTCCTCTTTGGCACCTGAACTTGGTTCTCTCCCAGCTCATGAAGCATCCCTTTGAACCTATTCACCGGGCGGATTTGAAATTCCTCTCCTGGAAGGTGGCTCTTCAGCTAGCCTTGACTTCGGCTAGGAGAGTAGGTGAATTGCAGGCTCTCACCATTCAGAAAACTTTTCTCCAATTTAAAAAGGGGACAGTGATACTCCGTACCAACCCAAAGTTCATACCGAAAGTGCCTTCAGACTTTTATTTGAATGAGCCGGTCATACTCAAAACGTTTTTCCCTCAGCCTACTACTCTGGCAGAAAAGGCACTCCACTCGCTGGACATTCAGAGGTGCTGAAAGTTCTATCTTCAACGTGCTAAGGACTTCAGGAAGTCTCCTCAACTATTTGTATCTTTCTGCGCCCCTCGTAAGGGTTTTCCACTTTCCAAGCAGGGGATTGCTTGTTGGATTACTAGCGCTATCCAGTATTGTCACCGAGCAGCAGGCAAGCCCCTTGAGGGTCGGGTCCGTGCTCACTCCACGAGGGCGATTTCTTCTTCGACAGCCCTCTTTGCCGGAGTTCCTATCCGGGAGACCTGCAGGGCAGCAACCTGGAGCAGTACTCATAAGTTTACAAGACATTACTTCCTGGATTCTTCAATGCAGAGTGACGAGTGGTGAGCTTTCCCTTTCTACCCTTCCATTTTTTCTACTTATCCTCTTTGCACATTTTTTAAGTCTATTTGCTTGTTTCTTCCTTGTTTTTCCTAATGTGTACAAATTTGTTTATTTTCCATTGACTCTGATGTTAATGCTTATATTGGTTCAATCAGGAATCACAGTTCAAAAATGTGCTCATAACTGCTAGCTACTTCGATTCAAGCGTGGGAATCTATGAAAGTTCCAATACTGGAGTAAGAAAACAAGTTACTTACCTGTAACTTTGGTTCTCCAGTATTGGAAACTTTCATAGATTCCCATGCGACCCACCCTCCTCCCCTGGGAAAGCTCAGCCTTCAGCAGATTAAGTTATGCTTTTACACTACGGCTACGGAAATCTGAGGGTCCGAGGTTCTCTCAGGAAGGTTCTAGAGGGTGAGGCTGTTCTGATTGGTTCTTCATTTTATTTGGTCTCTTTTACAAAAAGAGAAGGATATGTTACTATACGAGAATGGGCCTGGTTTCTTCTTTTGTATTGGTTTCCATTGCTATTTTATATATACACCGGGGACTCCCATCTCGACGATGAGGAAAGACTCAAGCATGTGAATCTATGAACGTTTCCAATACTGGAGAACCTAAGTTACATGTAAGTAACTTGTTTTCTTCTCCAGGACAGTCAAGCCCAAAAGCTCAGAGGGGAAAATGGGGTGTAGCTTTTTGCAGGCCGCCCACAGGCGGCAGTACAATAAAGTGTAAAGCTGAGCGCTCCCAGGTCGGGTTTGTACCTCCCGCTCAGCGACAAAGGTGCTGTGTCAGTATAGGTCGCCCATGTCCTTAAGGCTTGCAAGAGCCACCTGTTTCCGAGCCAAGCCCTCCAGGGTGTGAGGTAGCGTTGGATTATTCTCCAGCTGTAAATTGGCCTCGTAAAGGCAGTCTAGCTGTGCCCGTCATCACAGCCAATTCCAGGCCCATGTAATGCATCGAACTGTGCCTATTGTGCCTCTGGGGCATTTTGGCAGCTTGCCTATCACTGTAGCCAGAGTGCATGGAGCCACTTTTTCTGCCTCTACTGCTATGTGCAGCAGAAATGGCGTGAAATTAAATCAATGATGGACCTGTGCACAACAATAGTACAGCTAAATTTGGGGGCGCAGATGTCACCCTGCTCAAATGGGAGTATCAGCACATGCCATGGCAGTCGATTCTGTTTGCCCGCTCAAACAAGTCAGATCGTCAGTGAGTGGAGCCAATCAAAGAAGACTTTAGTGAGAAGGATAGGGCTATTGGCGGAGAGGTAGAGGAGTTTAGGTAGGATCACCATCTAGGCAATGCCTATTCTTCCTGGCTTTTACAGCGGCAGACTGATCAATACAGGAATCCTCCCTTGCAACGACTCAATCACAGTGCTGTAGTTCTCCCGCCATAGCTGATCCAAATTGGTGTTAACCCATATACCTAGGTATCGGATGCAAGCTGGAGCCCACTCAAGGGGGAACTCTGTCGAAAAGCGGGCGGGCACTTCCATTAAGGGGAAGATGACAGACTTGGACCAATTGAGATTAATTCCAGTGAGCTCACCAATGCATACGGACTCGCAGAGCAAAGGCTGAAGGGTAACAGCCAGGCCTCAGATGCCAGGCCTCAGATGTAAAGAGTCACATCATATGCGTACATGATAATTATCAGTCTTAATGCTGTAAAGGCCAATCCTCGAGCAGCATGATGTTGCCACATCGCAATGGCGTATAGTATTGGGGAGAGTGGACAGCCTTGTGCCTCTGTTGATGACTATTGGTGGAGAACAATGCAATAAGAACAATTGATGAACAGAATGCTGAACAATGTCAAGCGCTCACTCCCAGTACAGAGATCTGGGCCTAATCTTGCTCACCATTCCAACCCAGTTTGAACCCAGCCATATTCAAATCAGTCTTGACCCTGCTCACCATGGCAACAATTCAGCCCGAACTGCCATGCTTGACACAAGCATTAGAAGACCGTTTTTGAGGTATCACCACTCATCAGCCAGGATAGCGTGAATCCGGTGGCATGGCGAGCATAGGACCCATGCCTGGTATACCCGTCCCACTTGGGTTGACAAATGCAAAAAGATCAAATGAATGATGGATGGAATGCTGAACCCATATGATTGAGGTGAGAGACAGCACTTTCTCCGTCTACACTCTCTATTTTGGTTTTGCCAATAGTGTTTTTGCTTTTACCTGCAGGTCGAGAGCTGCTGTTGATTACTCTTTTTTGTCGAGGGCCCTCACCTACAGGTCGGGCCCATACCATCGGGAGGGTAACTAATAACTGTTATTGCATGTTAAGTGCAGGCAATACCCCTTCATTGTAACCTTTGAACATCATTTCCCATTGTTTAACCTGGAGCCGACTGGGCTAAGACAAAGCAACTGTGACTGGAATTTAGCAGGCCTGAAATGTACCAAGAAGTACACAATCACCTCCAAAATTAACACAGATGATGGTAATAATCATACATCTTCTTGAGCGATAACATTAATCGAGTCAAGAAGAAACCCAGAGTACAATAAAGTGTTGAAAGCAATTTGATTAAACCTCAGCGGCCCATCATTAAATCCATCACATACTGCACTTACATGGTGACCTGCTAATAGTCATAATTAAAAATGACAAAATGGGAACTCTCACTGCAACGGAGAAACGTGGTTGCAATTAAAAATGCGATACGCCTCAGCATTTCTCGTGCAGGGACGCTCGCTTTCGGGCCTTTTTTTTGTCGAAGTACCAATAGGTGATGTTTTTGTGCTGGAGAGTTGATGTCACATCCATGATCCAACCCTAAAATCACTGAGAAAGAAAATGTAACGCCACACGTCTGACATTTACTGACATTATTCTACTGTGCTGTTAATATAGAACTACCTGTGACATTAATCATTTGCACCACCTTCCAAGGAGGGCATATTACCTTTGAGTTTGAGAAAGCTATCTTCGTTTCCCTGCGGAAGAAGACTTCATTGATGGTGGAAATCAAAGCTGCATTGTTGTCCTGTCAACAGCGTGTCAATATATGCTGGGAAACTATCTATAAGAGGACTTCAGATTCTTCTAAACTGTAATCACATTTTGGTTCATTGTAGTATGGTTTTTCACAACATGACCAAGCTAACCCTTTGGGCAATATGGCATGTCATGTTGTTTGCAAGTGGTACGTGTTGTCCAGTGAATATGGAAGCGGTGTGGTGACCTGGTGTGGTGCTGAGGGGGTTCCTACTCGTTGACATCTAGTGATGCCTTTTTCCTCATACACTGGTACCCAACTAGCAGGCGCATGTAAATTTGGTGCACATTTGCACCAGGGCCGTTCTGAGGGAAGCCGAACACCTAGGACAGTATCATGAACAGTGTGCACCTGTGCAAACATTGGTGTGCATATGATTTTTTTGACGCATGTCTATCATTTCTGTATGCATAATCATCAATTTGGGCACACTCAATCGTTTGTGAGTAGTGCAGATTCTCATTTCACATTATGTGCACGCGCGGCTTAACAGTGTCTCCATGAGTTTAAGCTTCTATTACCTGGTTGGAGACTTGTGTGCTCTTTGGTGGGCTCCATCTAATGTGTACTGATGACATAACGCTTCTCGCATAGGATGTGTTTTTATCATGTCTCTCTGGACTTCCACCTAAAACCCAGTAGGAGGAACATCTCTCTCTGTCCAAACGCGCCGGCCTTGGTTTGCTCGCCCATAACCAATGGTGGTCATCTGGGAATAAAAATGAAAACCTGATTTCTCCCAATACATGCCTCCGCTGACCTCAAATCTTACTGGTTTGTGTTCGCCGCCTGCGAAACTATCCCTCGCGCTCTCTTCACATTTGGCCTCATGTTTAGAATGCAGATACACACTGCTGCACAAATTCTGTGGTACACTGATCGGGCCTCACGGACAGCACCAAAACTCCACACTTGTTGGGTTACACAATAACCAACACATTTTCCTCATCAATATCCTGGAAGAATGGGGAATACCTTTTTGAGTAGTCGCGCTTTAGGGCCTCGACAAGAGGTAAGTGCTATAGAAACACTACAGTCCATCACAATGTTGCATTTTTCTTTGTATGGTGCAAAGTTGTGAAGTTGTGATACGTGACACTGTGTTAAAATGTTTTGACGCTTTCTCAGTTGGGCACAATGTCATTAAACGTGGGCTAACCACAGGGCCGGACTGGGAACTGAAACTGGCCCTCGCAATCAGCTCAGCTCTCCCACCGGCGTGGGCGGGATGCGGCCGAGCTGTTTGCTTCGGCCGATTTTGTTACAGGGGGCCCCGGTAACAAAAACGGCCCTCCGTGGGCCCAGAGGAGGCTACAGTCAGTCCGGCGCTGACTAACCGATAAAAAAATGTAATTTGCGTTTCTGCGCTAATCACAAAAGACGGAAAGTAGTCACATTAATGATGAGGCATAAAAGTGTGAGACTGCACCTGTATAAATGTCACTGCACACACCAACATGTGCTCTGGCTCATGTTAATCATGACACAGTCCCTGTTGCTGTTGCATTGTATTCCATTTGTGCAGAGCTTCCTGCCACTGGTGAGGCACTGAAATGCTTTGCAGTGTGGTAGCCTGCTATTCTGCTGGAGTGCCATGGAGGGCAGAGTGTATTTCTTACACAGCCTATGTGAGTAGTGTAGGTGCCGTGTGTGAGGACCAGAGTTGAGCTTTTGGCTTGTATTTGTAGCCGGGTTTATGCTGAGCTTTAAACAAAAGGAGTGAGGGACAGGGCACTTAACGCAAACAGGAGTTGTCATGCAATCTGTCATAAAAATGGTAATGAAACCATGTGATATTGAAAGCTAAAGAACATATTCAGAAAGGTAAATTTAAAAGCAAGTAAATCTACACACATACTCCTTCAGTTTGTGGTACACTTACTGTTTTTGGCGATTCACCATTTCAAATGTAAATTTCCCACTACAAAGTGTAGACTTACATGTTTCCGCCCCTGAAACAGGGGGTGGAGCCACGTTTACCCGTCTAAATCTATTATTAGTAACTTTTCACACTAGGGCAGGGTCTCCACCTCTGGGGCAGAGATCTCACTACAGTACATTATAGGGAAATAAAAAAAAAAGAAAATTGTCAAAATATTTTTAAGTTAAATATCAATGTAAATTATTTTTCTATACTTATTTTTAATGTAGAACTAATTTTAAAAATGTGACAGCACCATTAACTTAATTTTGATTTAAATGTTTAATTCATTTAAATGTACATTTTAAATTTTAATTATTTCTAAGGATTTAATAATAATATTCTCACCTAAAGGAAAATGATTATCTTTATCTACTATGAACTAAAACAATATTTATGCATATATTTTTAAAACAATAAATGTATATACATTTTTTAAAGAAGTTCAACTAAATTATTTTAAATCACTGCCTCCGTTATTTTGTTTATGCGTGGGTGTAGAAGTACCTGTGAGGGGCCAAGTGTGGTGTTAGACTTACTCTAAGGCTGGGTTGGTGTACATTTAATACTGTTTTGTGGCTATTGGGGATGTAGTAATATTAAAGGTGTACTGCATTCATAGCAATTGACCTACTCTTTTGTGGGTGGGTGTTTCTATTTGCATGCCCCTTCCAAAAACTCTGCTAACCCCTCCATAAACCTGTCCCTACTCCCTCCTAAAACCCTCCCACTTTATAATAGATATTCCCCATTTACCAACCACTCAAACTCACCCTTTCTACATTTACTACTAGGAAGTAAACTTACATATGTGGAGATGTCTCCACAGAAAAGATAAGAGAGGGAGGTGAAGGCAGAGATTTACATCCGTAAATTTGTGAATAGCCTTTTGTAGTACTTGGGTAATACTACTATTGTAGTACTGCTTAAAATACTACATAGTGCTGTTTTTGAATAGGCCTCCATAGACTATTGGTATAACCCTGTTGGTCAATGGACTCTCGGTAATGGCCAGTTACGAACTGTCAAGGACCGTTTCTTTACATCTCTGTTCTGACAAATTTGATATGTTTGTAGTGGTGACTGCTGCTTAACAGGTGTGGCAGCAGTAGCGGTCCGTGGCGGGAGTTCAGTGGGGCAGTGAGGCGGGACGGGGGAGGGGCAGAGTGGGGAAATGTAAACACCGGAATATGGATGAACGGAGGTAAGTACACATTTAAATGAATAAAACGAATACCTTTGCGCGCGCTGCATCGCAAAATGCGATGCAGTTCGTGCAACGAAATTCGTTTTATTTATTTAAATGTGTACTCACCTCCGTTCATCCATATTCCGGTGTTTACATTTCCCCACTCTGCCCCTCCCCCGCCCCGCCTCACTGCCCCACCAAACCCCCTCCACGGACCGCTACTGTGTGGCAGGCAAAGGGAGAAAAAAGAATCCCCTTACCTTCAGGCCGGCCGCCACCTCTTGGTCCTCTTTAGTTGCCGACATGCAGGAAGCACACAGGTTCCCTTGCCCAATCACAATGCTGCTGTCACAAGCATGACAGCAGCGTCATGATTGGTCCGAGCGCCTTGGTTCCGCGCTCAGACAGCGACTGTGAGCCTCTGAATGTTCTCCACCCAGGCTGTGCAATGTCGCCGGTGGGCAATATGCAAAGTGTGCATGACTGTTTGGCCGCCCCAAGACGGCCAGCCAAACTGTTATGCGCACTTAGAGAGTGCTCAAAACTTCCCCTCTGGCCCTGCTCTGGCCAGCTCAGCCCCACCCACCTCACACCTAAGCCAGTGCGAAAAAATAAAATGATAATAACATTCAGTTATTATCATTTTATTTTTCCTTTTTAAACTGCTCTGTATGTTTGATATACACGAGTAATAAGGTGAGTTACATCTCAAATCTGCTGGATTTAGTGACTTTGAGGTATATTGCTGTCACCATCAGGATAAAAAAAAAATCAATCTTAACTCTGTAGCAGTACCACTCTTCATTGCCTTTGATGTATCTTCTAATAGACTCGTTATAGCTCTTTCACAGTCCCACCATTTCAGAACTGAAGCATTTTCAATATGCTATACTACGAAGCCATGGTTTTTGCTTATTCATGTCATGCAACTAACTCCCATTGACAAAGCCAATAGTACTGGCTTGTTTTAAGTGTAATGTTACTTGCTGTATTATATATCTGGATGTAATGACAGAAATAGCAAAATACCAGTCGAGCAGCACACTAAGCTAAGCGTAGATTTTCAGTTATGTACTTTTAAGCCACACCCTTAATTACATCAGGCACGCCCCTTTGAGAAACCCCCCTCCAGTTTTTTATATCCCACTTAAAGGCCTGAATATTTGTGGTTGTATATGCATATATGTGTGTATGTATGTGTATGTGTGTGTGTGTGTGTGTGTATACACACACACACACACACACACACACACATACACACACACACACATACATACATATTGTAGGAAGCATGAGTCACATATTCGCATGTATTTTGCTCACAAACAAAATATTTATTGGACTGCAAAAAACACATATTCAACAGATGCCCTTATCCACGCCATCGCTGGGCTCTATCAGAAAAGTTAATCCCTTAAGTTTACTGCCGTTCCTGCCGTTTCCTATATTTAAGTTAAAGCTTCAGAACCTTTCAGTATGATTTTATTTTTGAATTATCACATTCTTTGAAATATATGTGCGCTAATATAATCATTTTCAATTTCCATACCATGTTTTGTATGAAATGAATATAACTGTTTTTAATGTCTAGGGTCATATATCCGAGACCATATTAAGCTTATTTTCTTTTGTTAGCATAAGAATAATCCTTTAAATTACTGGTTTAATAAAATGTTTTCCATTAAAGTTGTCGGTGTAGGGAGACTACGAAAATAAACCTTTAACACGGTGTACCCTGCACTTGCTGTGTGAATGGGTGAAATAGACTTCAGACCGTAGTAAGTGAAGGAGAAACCCTCAATACACTTTGGGCGATGTGACATATATATATATATGTCGCATTCTTGCTTATTCTTAATCTTTTCAGAACAGTTTGTACTTTTGAAGAACTATTTCTGTAAAATCCCTTTGAAAATCAGGTGTGCTGTTAAAATCCAGCTGGTTTTCCATTAATGAAATGAAATGGCTGTGAAATCCTTTTGAGACTTGCTTTCCACTTAAACAGCAAGATACCTGAGCTGAGGTTCCTGGAAATAAACATCATTTGCTTGTATGGGGTAGGATGGGGCAAAGAGAATTAGCACCTGTCCAACATGTACAGGAATGGTTGGCATTTGTTGTAAGCTTTACTTGGAAATGCTGCAGTGCTTTTTTTAAACAGTTTTTATTAGAAACATTATGTAGAAATCATTGGCAAAATTATACAAGATTTCAGCATTGCATTACGACCTTCAATCCACCAGGAGCACATAGGATTACACTCTTTAACAGCTTTACAGTTACTATGAGGGTTGCAACTATGCCCCCGGGTCAGGAGAGCAAGATAACCCACTACTGGTTCACCCCCGATTCTCATTATTTTAGTTGCCCTGAGTATGTGTCATCACCTCCTCATCTTCCCCCTCCAACATCGAGTCTCTCCCTCCTCAGTTCCACCGTAGGAGAAATGCAGATCTCCCCCTATATTTATTCCAGCGTCCCCACTTATGATCCCATTTTCGTGGGCATCCTCTCCCCTTATACACTGTTTTTTCCGCAATCATGGCATGGTCCATGTCTTTTGTCCAGTCCCGTAGATGCGGTACAGTGTCCACCCCCCACTTCTGAGCAATATTCTGTTTTGCTATACTCTATCCCATAGTGGCCCACGACTGTTCCGCTTGTGTGAGTCTGTTGCCACCCAGATATTAAGGAGACATAGTTTGGTAGATGGCTGTATAGGTTTGTCACAAGTCTTGATCATTTGTTGGGTGACGTCCTTCCAGTATTGTTGTATGTGGGGGTAGTCCCACAGGATGTGTATGAATGCACCAGTCTGATTACAATGTCAGAGACAGAGTGCATCAGGCCTCCTACCTAACCTAAATAGCAGTGTGGTGTCAAAATATACCCGGTGGAGAATCGCATCGGAATAGCAACCTCTCGTGGGGGAGGCCAGTGCCTCTCTCCAGTCCTCGTCGGCCAGTTGCCCCAGGTCCACCTCCCAACTCGACCGTAGTTTCAGCATTGGGTCGGTCCGGTTATTGAGCAATTTCTTATACGTGAGGGAAATGGCCTTACGGTCCTTTGGGTCCAACAATAGTCTATCCTCAAGAGGAGAGGAATCCGAAAGGGGGGGTGTCCTTCGGGAGGGCAGAGTCAATGGCATGGCTGATCTGGAGATAGTGGAATTTCTCAGACGGTGCTAGTTGGTACGTAGTTTGGAGGTCCGCAAACGATGCCTTCTTGCCTTTAACCCACATATCTCCCACAGTGAAAATCCTTATCATGTCCCATTTATCATACCCCGCACAGGCACTGAGTCGTCGCAAAATGTCTGGTTCCCACAGAGGGGTAGCCTTCGTTAGGCGCCCCTGCCAACCAATCCGCCGCCGGACTCCATGTCAAACTTCCATTGTACGCGGCGTGGGGCCAGTCAGGCGTAGCTTTCTATGGTTTGTGTATAATGCTCTATTGTAGCCCCCCTTACCCATTAGCCAATGGTCGGTGCTGAAGCTGGGATCGTCATGTGGCCCAAACACCCATTTATTGATGGCCGTTAGCTACGAAGCCTGATAGTAGAGGTGCATTTCTGGCAGCCCAATACCCCCGTCGTACCATCCCATAGTGAGTTTATTTATGGCTGTCTGAGGCGGCCTATTCTCCCAAAGTAAGTCCCTCACTGCTGCTTCGATCTGCAAAAAATAAGAGTTAGGAACTGGATTAGGCTTGTTTTGTAGGGTATAAAGAAAGCGTGGTAGGGCGAGCATTTTGAATAAAGACGCACGTCCCAGTAGAGTAAGGGGAAGTGTCTTCCAATGTGTGACATCCGATCTAAACCTCTGTAGCGGCCCCAACAGATTTTATTCATGGAATAGTGCAGCATCAGTTTTTATAAAAATGCCCAAATATCGAAAACCCTGGGACGCCACTGGGATATTATATCGTCGAGGACTTTGCGGGGGGTCTCCCCAAAGAGAATACATCTGGGATTTGGACCAGTTTATCTGGTACCCAGAATGCGCCCCAAAGATATGAAAAATATGTAGGACTCGGCGGAGCGAGCGCGCTGGTGAGGCAAGATAAAGCAGAATATCATCCGCATAGAGTGATATGCGGTCTTGATGTTCGCTCGTCCATTTAAGGCCTCTGATGCCGGGGTCCCCCCTTATCCAAACCGACAGAGGTTCAAGAACCAAGGCAAAAAAGAGCGGCGATAGCGGGCATCCTTGCCTCGTGCCTTGACAGAGAGGGAAAGAAATGGAGCGATGATTGTTCACTGAAACGTGCGCCGTGGGTTGTGTGTATAATAGTCTGATCCACCCAATCAACTTGGGTCCGAACCCGATGCGGGCAAGAACCGCAAACAAATACTCCCATGCTATAGTGTCGAATGCCATTTTTGCGTCAAGCGCTAGCAAGATTCCTTCTCCCTCGAGCGTATTTACACGGCCCAGTGCGCCATGCACTCGACGCAGATTTCGCGCCGTATTCCGACCCGGCATGAATCCCGACTGGTCCGGATGAACCAGGTCGGTAAGATAAGGAAGCAGCTGATTAGCCAACAATTTGGCCAGAATTTTGGCCTCCACTGTAATCAAAGATATGAGCCGGTACGATGTGCACTCATCCACCAGTTTACCGGGTTTGTGGATAACAGGATGGTGGCACGCGGACATCAGCCAGGAGGAGGGTATTCTCATAACTTTCGTTATACAGATTGCGCAGATGGGGCGCTCACTTCAGTGCCATGGGTTTGAGCAGTTCAATAGGAAGTCCGTTAGGACCCATCGCCTTACCCGCGCGAATGTCCTGAATTGCTTTCTGAATCTCGTCAACAGATATGTCCACGTAGGGAGGGTAGGGGGTGTTTTGTTAACCCATTGACTGTTGGGATAGACAAGAGTAAGGCCTAGCAGGGATGCTTATGGAATTGATTCTCCAGGTAGAGATATAGATCACAACTATCCTAGAACTGTTGTTCAGGTGGATGGCCACAGGAGCACTGTAGGAGGCGGAGATATCATAAGAGAAGTTGATCCTAAGAATGTATAATCGTACATGTAAATGATGCTAAGTAATTCATCAATGTATGAGCACTGTTTCCTCCTAAATATGATACTGGTGAGTGAGTTGTAAATGAATAAAGAATGTTTACAAAAAAGATATGTCCACGTCCAAAGCCTCCCTACCCTGTTGGGATATACATGTTACCTCGATTGGGCGAGGAGATCTGCCGCCATCAAAGCTTGTGAATTTTGCGGTATTCCATATATTCTTTTGTAATGATTCGCGAAGGCCTCAGCAATGCCCTGTGGGTCGGTAATCAGCTCGTTGTCAGGCCCCTTAATTGCACGTACCCATCTTGCTGACTGTTCCTTGCGTTCCAGCCATGCCAGTTGTTTACCAGTTCTCTCGCCCTGCTCGTATACCCGGTGACGGGTGGCAAGGGAACGCCTGTTGGCGTCCTCGAGGAGCAACTCTCTATAATCCTGCCTTTTGATATTGAGTGCTGAGTATCAGGATCAGGGCCCTGGGAGATGGCACCCTCAAGGAGTAAGATTTCCATTTCTAATTCGACCACCCTCCGGTTACGCTCGGCTCTATGGCCTACCATTAGAGAGAGTGCCCTCCCCTTGATTACTGCACCGTATGCACCCCACAGTATAATTGCCGACTTAACTGACCCTGTATTCTCCAAAAAATAATAATCAGTATCTTGCCGCAGAGTTTCTCTGATGTGTGGAATCTTTAGTGCCCATGGCTGAATCATGATCGGACCAGATTGTGTAGAGCGCTGAGCACCGAGGACTGCCAGAAATGGGGAATGATCCGAAACTCCTCACGCCAGGCTCGACGAGTCACTAAATTTGTGTATGTGTTGTGCATGGGTAAACAAATAGTCAATTCTGGATTGACTGCCATGTACACCGGATTGAAACGTAAAGTGTGTGTCATGGAGGTGCTACCATCTCCAAATATCCACCATCCCCAAGGCGTTAGTAAAATCACGGACTTGTGAAAAGTGTGTCGAGTCACGTCGGGGCGGGGACCGGTCCAGTAGGCCATCCATCATCAGGTTAAAGTCGCCTCCCATAACTAGGGTTCCCACCGGTAGGTTCATCAATAGCGCCCCCACATCCTTCAATGTCAAGCTTTGCAGACCCGGTGGGGCGTACACAGAGAGAACATTAAGAACTCTGCCCTCCCACATGCCCGTACAAGCTGTATATCTACCCTGTGGATGCGTCCAAGTGTTCTGTATCACGTAGGGGCAGCCTTTACGAAGGAGAACCCCCACCCCTCTGGACCCAGTAGTCAAGCCTGAGTGTGCCACCATGCGATATCCCTTTCTATTGAGGGCCATACAAGAATGACCGAATAAATGGGTTTCTTGAAACATCACTATATTAAGCCCCTGACAATGGATATACTGCAATACAATGCCTGTCTTAATTTTGTCTCCAAACCCGTTAACATTCCATGTTGTAAGTTTAAGTCCCTAACCTCTCTCCATTGGCAACAAATAGTAGTACAATGGTATGCATGGAGAATAGGTAGCGTCCTAAACCCTCCGCGGCATCCTTTAGGGCGGCCCCAAGGCTGTTGCTTAGTAATACCATGCCTTGAAACCTTACATCAGTGACCTGGGTGTTGATGCCAGCTAAGATGTACATATACGGTGTCACTTTGTCCTGCTGCAAAAAAACAATTACTACAACCCCCCCAACAATTCAAACCCCAACTTGCCCATCCCTTTAAGCTCTCACCCCCCTCCCGGCCTCCCTGCTCAACGGGACTATTCTCCCGCCACCCCCAACATTCAGAGTGCCTGTCTCCCACCCATAAACAACTCCAGGGAACGTGAGCTACTCCACTCCCAATCTTCCCGCATCCAATCAGTATATACTTTGTTCCCCGGCCCGACCCCCACCCCAAGACTATGCACAGCACAGAGGCCCAATGCGGCACTCTACAGTCATCTTGCGGTGCCCCTGATCAAGAACAAGTGCGTCAGCGGCTCCATTAAAAGAATAACAATCGTAAAACAGTTGAAAATGATTAAAGAGCATACAAGTTGAAACCTTAAATAGGCCATTCGAGCACTGGGTCAACCCCCTAGACAACGGCAGGTCGCGGTACATATCTATCGGGATCCCCCCACGCCACCGGCCAAATCCGTAGTCAGTGTTCTCACATTTAGGAGGCTGTGACTCTGAGTCCACACCTTGAAGCGCTCTAGAGGGCCTCTAGGGTTTCGGATTAATACCACATAGTTTTACCAAACTCCAGGATTAGCGCCCCCCTGTGTGTCCCTGGGAGTCAGAGTCAGATTGTGGAGGAAAGCGTCTCTGCTGTCGCCAGTCTTCAGCATCATCGGCGGCCGAGAATCCTTTCTTCCCCTTCTTTTCGACCGTGCGCCAACCTTCCAGCCAGTCCCAGGCATCCTCCGGACAAGTGAAAAACCACGATTTCCCATTGGCTTCCACTCTCAGCTTGGCGGGGAACATCGTTGCATATTTAACCTCTTGGTCTCGGAGGGCCCGTTCACCTCCAGGAAGCTATGGCGCTGTTTCTTCACTCTCAAAGTAAAGTCCAGAAAGAAGATGATCTTGCTGTTCTCAAAGTTTAGTGGCGGGGCCGCTTTCGCCGTTTGAAGAATGACATCCCGGTCTCGAAGTTAAACACCCAAGCAAGGAGCAGTCCAGGGGGCGCACCCGGCTTCGGCCAGCCTCCTGGCACACGGTGGGCTCTTTCAATCGAAAAGGTCAGCTGCCTGCCCCTCTGCGCGTTCCGGCACACCTAGAATGCAGACGTTGTTTCGCCGCATTCTACCTTCATAATCGTCCAACTGTAGGGCCATCGCCTCGTGGCAGGAGCGCAATTCGGTAACTTGTCCCTTGAAAAGGGCGGTGTCAGTGACCAGTTTTTTGGTGGTGCTCTCTACTGAGCCCACGTGGTCTGCAATTTTCTTCATGTCTTCCCGGATCAGTGCCACATCTGTGGCCACCGTGTCGATCCTCACCTCGAGGGAGGTCCTTATCGCCGTGATGGCCTCGAGGAGATCCTTGTTCGTGGGCTCCATCGTGCCACTCGGGGCCGCCGTCTCCACTGAGTCTTCATTCTGCTGTTTTTGCCAAGCAAATTTCTCCAGTTTGGCCTGGGTCGACGTCGTCCGGTTGTTGCGTCTGGACGCCATGATCCTTGTCCAGATGGCTCCACTCGGTGTCGGGGTGCGACCGCTACTCCCCGCCGCCTGCAGTTGAGTCGTCCACCCGGCCTGTCGGTTTTTGCAGGGAGCACCCCAAGCATAGGGATATGTGACTGGATTCGCTGCGTGAATATCTTTTCAGTGGAGCCCACGCCCACCGGACTCGTAGTGATAGAGGATCGGGGCAGGGTTAAGTCTCTTCTACCTTGGCAATCAAGACGTCTTCTCCGCCACTTCTCCCTCCGTGGATCAGGCCAATACGTGGAGGGGGGTAGGAGTCCCAAGAGTTCACAGGGCTATATCATCTCCGCAAGGTGCTTAGGGTATTGCGATGATCCTGCACTGCCACTTTCCTAGCAGCGCTCCAGCATCAAAATCTCCTACCTTGCAGGCATTCAATCGTTGTTTAGGCCTCCCGGGTCTCGTCACCAGCTATCTCCAGGCCTCAGTGGTACAGCAGGGATAAACTGTCCAAGGACGCCAACTCCGGGTCCTCACGGTCGACCCAGGGACCGCTTGTTGGTCACAATAGGCAC
The DNA here is from genome assembly GCF_964204655.1 of Triturus cristatus. Classification (NCBI taxonomy): domain Eukaryota; kingdom Metazoa; phylum Chordata; class Amphibia; order Caudata; family Salamandridae; genus Triturus; species Triturus cristatus. Next base: position 1,059,543,518 of record NC_140593.1, on the reverse strand, counting down.
TGAATATTTCTGAGGCCACCGTGTTCCCCCATATAATCCTTCAGGCTGCCTTTGACAACCCCCCTTGGGTACAGTTCTGGGGGCCGCCGGGCCGCTCCCAGTCTCGCGCACGTTAGCCGTTCACGGCCTGCACCTATTTTCGCAGTGGGGGCCGCCGCAGCAATCACTAGACCCCCGACACCCTTGGGGCCTCGGAGAGGGTCTCCGCTGCAATCGCCGGTCCCTCAGTGGAGCGCTTTGCGCAGACGGGCACCCCCGCCAATCCTTCTAGGCTCCGTCTGGGTCTCACCGATTTAATAGTTAAGGTCACAGTGGTGTCTTGGGGTACACACTGATTTAAGCTTATTTCACGATGCTGAGCACTATTTTGGTTTATATTCTTGGGCAGGTTGGACCCAGTAGTTTTCTGTCACAGCGTATTGCTGTGTGTTGATACATAGACTGCCTCAGATAATCACCATTCGAGTGGCAGGTGAGATTTTCACACATGATAGGAGATTTTTAACCCATCTCATTTCACATACTACATATATGCATTACGTGATTTTTAGTGTTTTAGAACATACAAGGGACATTTTTTTGAGTGTCCTACACACGCCAACTTTAGCAACTTAAGTAATTTGGGCGCAACGTTTGACAATCTCAGGCCAGTGGAGGTACAGAATATTTTATTGCAGTTAGTGAGCATTATAAACGCGGTTTTCACAATGACTAATCCCACCAGCACTAGCAGCTAATCGGTCCACTAGGATGGTGGTGTGGTTATCTTTCTTTTTTCTTCTTTGCAACTTTACTTATTCACATGGACTTTGAAGTTTACTTCTGATAATACCACAGCTCTTTTCTCTGGTTCTATCATTCATAGTTTCCTCTATTCATTTAATATCTTGCTTTTTCTTCTGGATAACTTGTGGCCAACATATTTAGTATTTATAAATGTGAAGTTATATGTGTATATTCATAATGTACATGTTTGTTGTAGATTTCCCCTGAAGAAGGGTGTATGATACACCCGAAATGCATTGGGAATGGTCTTCTTCATGATTGCCAAGAGACTATAAAGCACTTTGAAGTTTTTCATCATTTATGAATTCTGCTTCTTAATAAAAGGAAGTATTAGACAACGTCGGATGGAATCGAAGTTTTATTTGGATTTTTGGATTCACTGTGATTTTATCTATGCTTATGATGATTAGTTTCTAAAGATTCATTAACAGTGCTTAATAATGGTAGTATAATGTGAAATACATTCAATGCTGAGTGTTATAGGTAGTGCTCACTTTGTCTAGGACAGCCAGGCCCTAGTTTAACTCAACTTTCTAAAATTGGCATTTTCAAAATTGTAATTTAAAATCAGACTTCAGCATAAGTTAGGATTAATAATTACAATTCCAAAGACACCAAACATAAACTGGTGACATGATGCCATTTGTAATAAGTATACTCCAATGCTAGTCTATTGGAGAGGTAGGCTTTGCATACATGTCGTACTTTTTAAATACATTGCACGCAGCTCTCTGGGCTGTACCAAGCCTACCCTAGAGGTGGCTTCTGTGTATTAAAAAGGAAGGTTTGGGTGTGGCACAAGGTTTATTTTGCAAGGTCGAAATGGCAGTTTAAAACTTCGCACATACTGACTGCAATGGCAAGCCCAAGACAGATTTAAAGTGTTACTTATGTGGGTGGCACAATCAGTGCTACAGGCTAACTAGTAGCATTTAATTGACAGACCCTGGGCACCGGTAGGGCCACTTTACTAGGGACTTACAAGTAAATAAAAAATACCACTTGGCTATAGACCAATTCTACCATGATTTAAGGAGAGAGCACAAGCACTTTAGCACTGACTAGCAGTGGTTAAGTACGCAGAGTCCTAAGGCCTGCAAAAATGATAGCAAACACAGGAGGTCTGCAGGCAAAACATTAGGGGGAATCCAAGCCAAGGATGCCAGGTCTAACATAGACCATTCCTGCAAGCTCACCCTGCACAATTAAGGTACTTTCTGAAATTGGGGTTTGAAGAAGAGAATCTCCCTGTAGTCTCAAACTGTCGGGCAAAAGAGCTACTTTCAATACAGAGAAATAGGGATTATGTTTTTGCTGTGTAATCTTCCTGAAAGACACGGTTTGCACCTGGCCACAATGGTGGTCTTTGTATGTATTGTGAGGATGTCATGGACATGCTCAGTGTAAAACAGCTAATATGTTAAAAGTAGTGATAAAGGTAACTAGTGTATGCAAAAAGTAAGTGTACATGTCATGAGAACGGGTGAAATCTAATTAGTTCTGAATTGTAGTTATCAAAATATCCAGCAAGGCCCCCCGCCCGTCACTCAGGTATAAGGATGGGAAACAACCATTGCAACACAGTCATTACAACGCACTACCTTTACAACACCTCCGTTACAACGCAACTGCCTTTACATTGCATGCCATTACAACGCATATCACTACAACGCATGCCATTAGAACGCATATCACTACAACGCATGCCATTAGAACGCATACCATTATAACGCATGCCATTACAACGCATTATGAGGTAAGTAATGGGGATTTTTTTGTTTTAGAGTGGGTATGGGTTTGTGGTACATACGGATAGTATTTTTACCTCTACACTATCCAAACTTACCCTAATGTTGCACTCACTGGAGTGGGAATTGTACTTTTTACCCCTACACTCTCCAACACTTACCCCACTGTTGCCTCAAAAGTATTATGCGTTATAATGGTATACGTTGTAATGGTATGCAGTGTAATGATATGCATTGTAATGGTAGTTTCTAAAAATGCGTTGTAATGGCATGCGTTGTAAAATCATGCGTTGTAATGGTAGTTGTGATGTAAAAATCACGTTTTGAAAGCATGCATTGTAATTGTTTGTGATGTTACTTCATACAATCACGAGGCTATAAGCAACACAGCCAAACAAGCATTAGAAATTAAATAGGTCTCGCATTTGCTTAAGTTAGAGCTATTGGCGTTGTAAATGACGTTGTAAATGACAATGTCTTTTATCACATTCAAACATTTGAAATTAAAGACCATGACGATTAACCCTTCGCTGTCAAGCTCTTCCCAAAGTACAACGTTTAAAACTTGGCCTACATGGGAAACGTATGTTACAGGGTAACAACCACCACGATCGCCCAGTGGGTTTGTGTGCCTGCTACAGAATTGTGTTTGTAATTTGAAGTGCACAGGGCACAATCTTGACAGTTTACTCTGCCTTTCTTCTTTCCCAGTAAATAAAAGGAGTACAACTGAGCTGGTAAAATGGCATGATAAAGTCTACACGCCATGCAAAACAGAGTCCAAGAAGTGACAAACAACCCCCTTCACACCCCCTCCTCTGTCTATTTGCCCCCACTCCTCTGACTCCCCCCCACTCCTCTGACTCTCCCCCCCCCAGATCCTGCAGAAGGAGCCCATTGTTCTCCATGCCGCAGGAAACAAGTTGCAGCGCCCTCCGGTGGCCAGCGTGGGGCACTGCAGCGTGCACTGTAGAAAAACAACTTTGATTGGCAGTGATAGTATAGCGAGGGGGCACATTGACCATCCAGGTTAGGACGTGCCAGGTGGAACAGTTCTTTTAGGTCTTTCTTGGGTACTTTGGATGATGGAAAAATGATTATCCCAGGCCTGTAGACGTTCACATGGTCATCTGCAGGCTTCATTGTGCAGAAGGCGAGCTGGGCTTGGCCTGCACAGACACCGTAGGAAACGGTGTGTGCTTGGCAGCAGCCAGTCCCAGATCGCACCCCCTACAGGTCGATGCACGGAGCTGCACCACATTTGCAGACTGCAACGCTACAAAAAGGAGGGGGTGGTGGCTGGTTCTATCACAGGCCCAGAATCCCACAATCACCGGAAAAATAAATATATTAAAGATCCATACTGGCATCCTCCTGCACCTATTGAAGAAGTAGGACATTGGAAGAGCAGAACTACACCTTATGTGTGATGAGCAAGGGAGTATAGGTGGTGCAAGTTGCTTTAAAATGAGTTGTGGGAATCCAATGTACCAAGTATGTCGCTTTCTCCACCTCAGCGACTGTGTACTATGCACCCCTTGATTTGTGCACTCAGCTGGCATCACGGCTTGTGCACCAAAAAAGAGACGCAGTGCACAGCATCACTAGCAGAGAGCTGTACACAGGGGGGTCTGAAGAATCATTGACAGAGGTGGGCCACTGTGCCTCAACACCTTGCGTTAATTGGCAGTATTGAGGGCTTCATCCCTCTATTCCGAAACACCGCATGAAAAGGGGACTGAGCCCCTCGATGACAGCTGCCCTCGCTTTACTGCACTCTGACCCTACAGCTGCTTGGCTCAGCATTCCATCGTCGGGAGGATAGAACTAGCCACCTCAGCATCTTGTGTCACTACCACCATTCTCAAAAGCAAGGGCTGAGTACACTTTTCAAACCCTCGGACCACCCCATCAACAGTTCCTGCAGCATCCAACCCCGCGTTTCCAAGCATAAAAGTAACAGGAAGAGACCCCACCCCCTGAGGCAGTGGTGATAAGAGGTAGCAGAGACTGTCAGACACAACTCCTTCGTTCACACACCTTCACCCCAGTGGGCCTGGCACCTACCTGCGGGTGCCGGTGTTGCTTAGGAGGGAGGACACACAAGGGCCTCTACCTCTCTGGCTGCCGCTCGGCTCCACCAGAGCTGGCTCCGCTGGCAGGCAGGGCGAGGGACAGACAGCCCGGGGCTACAGCACACATGGGAGCGCCGGGGCTCAGGCGGCGCAGCTCCAGGGATGGTGTAGGGGCTGGGGGTGGGAGGGAGAACAGTCACCAGAGCGAGGCTACAGGGGGGGCGCGGGTTCAGCTGAAAGTGATCCCAGAACAGAGAATGTAAAAGCAGCACACACGATTTGGAGCACACAACGCCAGCTCAAAGCGATCCCAGAACAGGCAATGTAAAAGCAGCACACACGATTCGGCGCCTACAACGCCGCGAAAATATAAATAAATAAAGTGAGCGCGGTGTTCCTAGCGGGCACCGCGCTCATTAAAGTAATAAAAAAAACATACAACTTAGCGTGAAAACATACAACTTAGAGCAACGCGCTTCGCAGCCGGAATGACAAAAAGAAAGTTCTCTCCCACTAATTAAAGGAGACAGTATCACGCCGCAAGTAAAGGATTCAGTCCGGGTGGGCGGGGCCAAAAGTGGACAGGGCGGTAACAAGGAGGGACTAAAAAGCCTCCTTCACAATAGAAAGCCAGCGTTTAGCCTAAGCTATGACGCAAGCCAATGGGAATAAGGGGCAGGGCTTCAAGTCCCCTTCGGAAAGCGTATCGATAACAATAAGCCCTCGCAGAGCGAGGAGCGCATGCGTGCTCCAGCGCTAGGTCTGCGAGACCTAAAAACGATGTAAATGGTTACTGAAGGATGCGAGTGTTATGTATGTCACATATTCACATATATAAGAAGTGCCCTTTGGCTGGGGTGACCAGCCGTCCCGGATTTGCCTGGACTGTCCCTTGTTTTCACCAGCTGTCCCGGCAGATTTCGGCAATTTTGGCTCATGTCCCGGTTTAGAGAGGGGGTCAACTGAAAACAGAGAGAGGCACCTTTCGGGTGTTTTAAAGCTGTGCTAGTTAGCAGCTGTTGTAAGTAAGCAATTTAATCAACAGGTATGATGCTGGTTTTAGAAATTAAAATGTATTTATTTTCTTAATGCCTCTTCTGTGTTCTTGTGTTGATGAGAGCCCTCATTCTGTGCAGCTCCGTTGATGTCAAATTGCAGTCCTTCTTCTATTTTTGCAAAATGTCCTGGTTTTTGGTTCTCAAGTTCTAGTCACCCTACCCCTGGCATGACATCAGCTCAAAATAAATTACCCATTAGTTGTGGTTGCTTAATTTGACAAAGAACTAACGCCCTCCAATGTGCCCATCAATCCTTCCGCCAGTATCAGCAGAAGGGACTTATGGTCTGTATAAAGAAACGCACAGCACTTCCGGTTGTGAGGTTGGCGCCCGCTGGTCCTATCTTCCATCTTGGTGACCGCATTAGTATGGAAAGTGATTAAAGAACAGGATTCTGCTCCCTCTTCAAAATAAATTCAAGTTTCATCTGTCCCACCATGACATTGAGGGATGTTGACTTCCTTGAACCGAGCAAGGTTCCTTCCTTTTCAACATTGTGAATCGACTGCCTTATTTGGGCATATGCCCTTTCATTTCTTTTCCTTTCATCTTCATCTGTCAGATCCCTGGATCCAGCAAGAGTGTACCTCCAGTGTCTAACAGACACCAAGGAAACACCAGAGTTTCAAGCTTGTTTCTCTGTGATTAGAGAGAATTATACCCTGGCTCCCGAATGAGAGCTTTAAAAGTGATTTTCATCCACAGGGCTAAAGGAGGTGATCATAAAATTGACGAGACTGTGTCCTATGTCATGGCATAGAAATAGAAATCACCAAAGTGTCCCAATGCTTTAATATCAGCTAGCCTTGGTCTTCTGAAGGGACTTTTGCACGAAAAGGCTTTCCTTCATTATGGAACTAATGGCGATGAATTAGTAATGTGAATACAACAATTCAGACATCTTTTGAACAGGCGCCTTTGTCAGTGCTGCATGTTACCCTCGCTTCCTTTGGTTTCTCTTGGTTTAAGAAAAAGATAGATCTGTACAAATTTCCTCACATAATTCTCTGATAGTTCCTCTTTGCTTTTATTCTCTCGCACTCTGATAAGTCATTAAACCAACACCATGCTGAGCTACGCTTACGACAACTCAAAAGCACAGAGTGACGTCTGCTGACTAAAACTACAGGTTATCTGCACTATTAGTCACTCAGATCAAATGCATGGAATACATATTCATGCAGTCCAATTTTTTTTATCTAAAGCAAAGTGTCCAGTTACTCATAGATTTATGTTGTAAATCCAATAGTTAGGCTTAAAAATCCAAACAATAGTTGGCTGCATTTTTATTTGTGTTGTTTTTTTTAATTGAAAACCTTAGACTGTAAAGCATATGAAATATATGCTAGAGCTGTTTCAGGATAGATATAGTAGACGGTTATACAGGTCATTTAGTGGACTGTTGGTTAAGGGTTAAGTAATGCTTGTCAGAGGAACATCGCCTCTGTGCCTGCTTACCTCTTTAAACTACAGCTTCTTATTGTCAAAATATTAAATTGCCAGTGTTGCAGTGCGACTGCATTTGGTTAAGTGGTGCTATCCAACATTGAGAATTGGCTCAGTTGTGTTATACTAATGTGCCACAAAAGGCTGTACTGATCCTGGCTTACATTTACCAGTTGGAGCGCTAAACCAAAATCAGCTTGTTTTGTGAAAATATGTTTGCCTAGGAATATTCTAGCCAACGAATTTAAACTAGCCTCGTGGACCGAATATGCACCTTGATCCAGTGCCTCTTGTGAGAAGAAAAACACGTGCAACTAGTTTGGCTGCTTTAGAGTGCGCTATGGTTGGCTGTTGCTTCTGTTTTCTCCCTGGCTGTGGCCCCATCACCAATGGCCACGTTCAAGCCCACCTGCCCTATTTGCATCTGAAAACATCACAAGGGCCTGGGGGGGATGCTAGAGCCACTTCCATCATTCGTTCGAGGCATATTGATGTATTTAGTTTCACAAACACACACACATGCAGCTACCTTGTTGGAGGCCATTCCTGTGTTTACCTTAGCTTAAGACAATACAGTTTTGACAAGGAGGGCCTTAACTATCAACCGAAAGCTTCAGCTGACTCTATCCCTAGATGACCACTGCATGTAGCCAGACGTAAGCCGACAACAAGCAATGTGGTGGTTCCTTTCCAAGAAGCCACATTTGCTATCTACTTAGAGAAGTCTGGTTTTTAGCTAATGGAATTTCAGTCCCTGAGTAAGGTCAGAATTAGATTTGTCGATGGTAATCTACATGCATGTACCATAGAACTTCGTTCATGTCTAGTTGAGGATAGAAGCTCATTGAATGTCTGGCGTAGTGTGGGCAGCAGCCATTCTGAGCACGAGGTTAGCAACTGGTGCATGTTCCCATTGCCTCCTTAAGTGCTTGACTCTACAGACTGCAGAGTCGATGGGGCCACAAATCCCTAAAAATTGGCCCTACCCTTTAGCCTCACTCATCACTCATTTCAAAGGGTACTCCTGAAGGACCAGGTGATCGTATAGCTCATGTGCTCTGTCCCTTCGGCCAGTGAATCATCCTAGACCCCAACCAGAAGTAAATGTTACAGGTGACCTGATTTTCAAAAACAAAAACCCAAAGTAGCTATGACACAGAAGCCGGACTTTAGGTTTACTAGAGACCATCAGCACAACAGAATGACTTTAATGACACAGCATCCAGCTTATTTCACTTCATCCTACCAATAAAGGTGAGTCTTGAAAAGGTTCTGAAGAATTTATTGAAGTAGCCGAAAGGGAACTGGACTCTACAGATTTCTAGACTCAATTTATAGAGAACTCTCTCATCAAACAGGATAGAGATCCCTCAATGGCATAATTACATTCTGTACCATCAAACTTCCATTACAGAGTACGCGACAATCTAATCCAGCTATTAAATTGTTCTCTTTCATTAACAAAACAAAAACATTATAATAATGTAATTGACAGTGGGCCCTGTTTGATGAAGCGGGATCGGGAGCGCCACCATAAATCAGCAGTAATACTGCTCTGCCTAACTTTTGGGTTCAGCCCTCTATTTAGAGGTGGGCATTTTATTGACACCTGGCAAGGCTCTACAAAACTCCATCAGTGTTAACTTCTGATCTAGTGGGTCATCCACCCACCTATGGACGACCAGGTCCCTCTCTGTTGAGGATAGGCTGATTATCACTTATTTTGTCTTCTGTGCCTACCATGCGAAGCAGGGCAGGAAATATTTAGTTAGAGCCCATGCGCATGGAGAAAATTCCCAGTGAGTTGGGGCATTCGGTCTGTGGGAGTTTATTTTCTCAATGCAAGATATGTTGGCAGAACGGGCGCTTTAAACCTGGCAGTCACTTGACAAACCTTGAGTGCTGTGAAGTTGTGCCACCTGAACATCGACTCCAAAATATCATTTGACCACAATATGATGGTCAAAAATATCCGCTGTGCAAAATGACCATGGGATTAAATATCAAGGTTAAGTGTATTGTTTTTGTATGTTTAGAAATATGTTAAAGTTTAAAAAGTATATTAAACTACCATTGTTTATAATCTAATTTTTATGTGATATTGTGTTTGTTTTTAATTACATTTATAAATAAATGTTAAATTTTTGTTATTTATTTGTCTATTTTTTTCGAGTTGTTTGATTTATTTTGAGATTGACTGGGTGGTGTTTACTTAAATGTAGTATTTTTATGCAATTTGTATTTAATTATATTATTGCTGTTTTTTGTTATTTTTTTCACAGGTTGGACTGGAGTTTGGGCCATATGCATGAACACATTTTCCCATAAATACAGAATGGGCAAAACCCTTTGATGCATCTGGCCCTTAGAGTAGTAAATCTGGCCATCCCCAAACATATTCACTTTCTCCAGTATGAATAGCACTGAAGTTAGAATAGTAAATATGACTTCCCAAATATGGGTAGTTGCTGCCGCCCGCCTGCCAGATTTCAAGTAATTTTGTGGTCTGACGGGTGGGGGCGGCATGGCGGTTCCCGCGGTGGTGCCTCTTTCAAAGGCGGCAGTGCCTTTGAAAAAGGCACCGCAATGGGAACACCGCACGGGTTCCTGCACTGCATGGACTGTAAAGTCCATGCCATGCAGGAAATGGGGCGCATGCACATAGGAGGGCACATTTTGTGCCCCCAGCATGCATCCCCAGGCTGAGGGGATACAGGGGGCCCTGTAGGGCCCCCTTTGTTTCAGCACCACCAGCCTTTCCATGAAGGAAGGACCTCCATGAAAACGCTGTTGGTCCTGAAACTTGTAATATGCATGGCGGTGCCATAGCAGCATCACCTGCATCTTACAATGGTCCTGACCACCGCGCCACTGCTAGGGAGCGGCGGTTCTCTGGCAGAGCCAGCGGTCTAATTACAGTCTGACCACCCAACTCGTAATAGGGCGGTCAGACCTTTGGTGCGGCAGTGGCTGGACCGCCACCGCCTCTTCACCACAAGTCTGGTGATCCTCGGACCACCACACTCGTAATTAGGCCCTAAGTGTTTGGAAGAATGAAGTTAGAATATTAAATCAACCCACCCCCACAAATATATGCACTTTCTCCAGTGATACTGGGACTGGAGTTAAAATTGTAAATCTGACATCCCCAGCACTTCCAAATATAAGCACTTTAGCCAGTGTTAGTGGAACTAGAGTTAGAACAGTAAATATGATGCCCCTCCCAAAACAAAAAAAACAATACACACACTTTCACCAGTGTTTGTGGGATTGAAGTTTGAACAATAAATCTTACCCCTCCCAATATATACACTTTCTTCAGTTTTAGTAAAACGGGAGTTGGTGTAGTAAATCTGCCTCCCTCCTCTCCCCTCACAAATATCTGAACTTTCCGCAATGCTAGAATGACTGGAAGTAGAATACCAAATCTGATGCCTCCTCCTCAACCTCAATATATCTACCGATTGGTTGGAAGCCTCGAGTTAGAATAACACATCTCTCCTCGCAAAACATTTGCTCCATTATTAGTAAGTAAATCTAACTTCTTTGCATATATACTCTTTGCCCAGTGTTTGTAGGGAACGGAGTTAAAATAGTAAGGGTACCCCCAACACCCTCAAATAAATGCACTTTTTCCAATATTAGAAAGACTGGAGTTAGAATAGGGTATATGACTTCCTTGAATATATATAGTTTCAGCAATGTTTATGGAACTGGAGATCAAATAGTAACTGTGACACACCATACAAATATATGGACTTTTTCCATATTTATGCTGGGCTGGAGTTAGAATCTTCCCACCCTCTTCCCTACTTTTTGGCTGCTTTTAGGAATTTGTTCAATATCATTTGTTTTGCTATCTTCTTTTGGTGAACTTTCTTTTGTTGTTTGAATTTTTAAATAAGTGTGAGTATGTTTATGATTTGAAAAAAAGATTTTCAAGAAATTAATGTTTATAAAATATAAATGGTTAAATAAATGGGGGATATGTTTAAATATATTTAAATATTATATATATTGTAACATTTATTGTGGATGATGTATGATTATTAAAGTGTACTGTAGGTGTTTTCTTACATATTTTATAATTTAATTCATATTGTAGATTGATATTTTAAAATTTAAAGCATGTTTTAAAAAAAATATTACACATGGGAGTAAGTGTGTTTCTCTAGAAATAATTATCAATGTATAAAATATTTTCTACATAATAGTTTCTTTAAGCTTAGGTTTATACAGTATCATTAAAGAACAAATTAATAATTTTTATATTTTTCTTTTTTTATAAACTATAGTTTTTAAAGTTATTTTCTTATAGTTAATATTATTTTTAAAATTACTAAATTTTTTCATTATATTCTTTTGTACCAGATATTTTTTGTATTTACTATAGGTTTTACATATGTTATTTTTGTCTTACATTTTTTTTGCTTAACTTTCTGTGCATGTAAATGTATTTTGACACAATATTTTTAAACCACAGTATATTTGTGGTCGATGTTATGACCTACAACTGCTATTAATAGGATCTGTGGCAGTAACTTCCTTCACAGCACATAGATCCCTGCAAGGCGGCGATCTCTAAATGGATGATCCTATGCCAAGGTTGCAGATGCCATGGCCTCCTTCCCCTGGCGGACCTGTGGACGGGCACTTTGGAAGCATTTGCACTTCACCTACATTAAGCATCTTGGTTCGTACCCCCTCCACTTCAAGTTCACCCACCCGGTCACCCGCATTCACCCAATCAATCATCCACTCCTTCAACTACAGGATTCACTGGCTCACCCACCCATATAATGCAACACAGACATACACATTAACCTAAAAATTAACAGGTAGTTTGGTTATTAAAAGGTCAGCTGTATTTGCTTTGCCAATGCTAGATTCAGACAGGATGTGCTCATAAACTGGCATTCATATTATTTAAGTTAATGCAACACTAATTTACGATTAATGTACTAGGTACACACACACACACACACACACACAGGCACCCCCACCCCCTATTCCCCTGCCCTATTTTCTCCTAGAAATCTGTTTGTGGAAAGACACGTTGTTCATTCCTATAAATGTATCTAACCCTCCATCACACTAGGCTTTAAATTCCCATTTCCTTCAGCGCAGACTTTTGGACCACCATTTTGTAAATGCTGCTGTGAGAAGATGGGGATATATATATATTTGTAACTCTTGTTATTGATTCATAAGCAATGAACAGTACCTGTGAGGAGCAATTATATTGTGTTGCCATTTCTCTTTTGTTATACACTTGCAAGGAATCATCTATATACACTGTTATTTACTACAACGATGACCGGCAATTATGACCACTAAAATTTAGAGTAAGCTCCCTAGAAGCCTCTGCATGTCTGCCATGCCCCCCAGATCTTCTCCCATTTCCTCGGGCAAGATGGGGATATTTAATGCCATGAATAATCTGCATATTGTCTTCAGCCTTCCTTCCATTCTCACGAAGTATAAGTGATACCTAATCGATGGAGCATTGATTGATAAAAGATAGGAACAAGTTTGAAAATAACTCTCTTTGTTCACCCGACAAAGAGTTTCTAATATAACAAGTCTTCTGCCCAGTGACATAATAGAAAAATAAGAAAATTGCCAAATATTTTTTTCCTCTAATGCCTTTTTATTCCTTCCAGTGACAAATTCCTCCCCTAATGCCCTTTTAGACCATCTATGTTCTCTTCTTCCTACCACCAGGCCAGACAAACGTTATTAAATATAATTTGTGTGCCTGTTCTGCTTTTCGCCACAAAAGCTGTTGAGCAGATAGCTTGCCACCTGTTACCCAGCTGGCTGTCAAGTAAGCAGGAGTATTTCTTGGTGCCAGCCCTGAGCTCATCTGAGACATCGCCAATCAGCTTCTCAGATACGCCAACTCTCCGCTTCTCTGATGAAGGGGGTGCTCTATTCCAATTAGAAATGCCGGATTACCGCTGCTCCTGAAGACTCGTTGGTGTTGACAAGGCCAAATCATTTGCTGTCAGTTTTTAAACAAATAAAGATCTCAAAATGTATTTAAATGCCGCCATCTGGTAGTGTATCTTCAATAAGAGTCAGTCGGCTGTCTCAGATGCTCATTTTAATGTCCGTTTCTGTGCAGCACATCCTGCTCAGGCCATGGATTGCAGTAATGATGGAGAGAGACCGCTTTGTGTGTCACATGGGTTATTCCGCAGAAGATCTTGTCCTTTTTTGTGAAGACCAAAATTCCTGGTAGAAAATGATAGACTTTTCTGTGGGTAGTGTACTGATATTAGAGTTCAAACCCACATGTAACCTGAAGGCCCTAGCCATGAATCTTTGACTCGAATTCAAGAAGTCCATGCCAGGACCACGCTATACGAGGACTGGAAGATGAGGAATCAAATCAGAAAAGCACCTTGAACTACCTCTGTCTCTTTATGAATGTACAACACGTTTCCCCTTTCCAGTCTAAGATGGTGCTTTGAAATGGTCTGCACCAGACACATACGAAATCAGCACCAAATAAAAAAGTTAGTTCATAGGAAACTGCAACCTTATAATTCATAACCGAGTACACACCTAACATCAAGTAATATTAGAGTAATAGACTAATGGAGCTTCGAAACACCTGTAGGAAGGACCTTAAGTAAGGAACAAACAAAGGTTGGCAAGACTCTCAAGGGGAGGAAAGGTGCACTGTTGGAAACCGGGCAACCGGGTTAGCAGTCACCAGGTTCCCAGCACAGTGGTAGCTTGGCTCGAGCGGTTGGGGGTCAGGCACCGTGTTAAGCGTACGTCACACCCTCACAATAACCATGCGTTCATCCGTTCCAAAAACGACACTACACCGTAAAAATTATGGAAGACAAGATGAAAATATATGTCTTTATCTTATTTTCTCTTAGTTGCAAGCTTCACATCATAAATACAATACACTAGGATTTTCCTTCAAAAGAGCAGGTCAAATAAACAATGCTACTTCGGAATTTCAACAAATAGGTTCAGGTCATCATTAAGCAAAGAATAAATAGATGTGCAATAAATATAGACGGCAAATAAATACAGTCAGACAATAAATACAGTGCAAGAATAAATTAGTGGAAGACAATAAATAAAGCACCTTCAATAAATAAGGTAAAGCAATCAATGACAATTACAGATCAGATCATTTTCATGAGGTCACTTGGTCTTACTTTGCCCATACACGGCTTATGGTCATTTGGATGGCATGGGGGTGTCCCACCTAGATTGGTCAAGGCTGGGGCCTAAGCTGAGGCAGAACAAGGGTAACCTAATGATCTGGCCCTCCAAACTACACAGCCCCTCACAGATGTCACTGCACCAGTCTCAGTTCACCCCTGGCACTCCCAGGCTGGTTCTAACACCCCTCTAGCCCCTAGAATGGTCTTTCAGGGCTCCACGGGGCCTTAGACGCCCCCTCTACCACTTACTGTCCCTTCCTCGACGATCGGCTCCGCTCGGCGCCGTGTCGACGTCGTGAGGCTGCTCCGGATCGATGTCGCTGGGCGGCCTCGACTCGATGTCGCTGGGCGGTCTCGACTCGATGTCGCTGGGCGGTCTCGACTCGATGTCGGTGGGCGATCTCGACTCGATGTCGCTGGGCGGTCTCGACTCGATGTCGCCTTCCGGCGTCGCAGGGACACGGTCTCCCCGCTTCCGGGTGTCTCCGGAGTGCGATCTCCACTCCCGACCTCCGGCGCGCTTCACCTCAGTTTCCGGCGACTCCGGTGGGCGGACTTCACTCCCCCGTCGACGCCTCACCTCAACCTCAGGTGACTCCCTACTCGACCTCCGGTGACTCTCCACGACCTCCGTCGGCGCCCTCACTCGACCTCCGGTGACTCTCCACGACCTCCGTCGGCGCCCTCACTCGACCTCTGACGGCTCCGGGTACGACGTCTGCTTTCTGTCAGCGCCGCTTCTCTACCTCAGGCCCCAGGTCTCCAGGCTTCTCGACGTCAGGACTTCAGGAGGACACTGCTGAACAGGTCAGGAGCTTGCTGTTCTTCCTCTTTAAGGCCTGTTCCAAATGTTCAGGTCCTTAAGATGGTTCTTCTGGTCTTGGTCCCACACAGGGCTTTAGGCTGGGCTTGGTCAGTAGGGACTAGCATCAAGGGTGGGTTTCTGGACCCCACTCCAAGCACTGGTTTCCACCCCTGCTGCCTTACTCCGTCCTCCTTCTATATCTGGTCTTCTCTCCTCTCCAGTCAGATGCCAACTGCCACTCTGAGATGGCCTCCCAACATTCTAAACTGCCTCCCACTATCACAGGATTCTAGAATGTTCCAGGAGGTTCTGTAAACCTCCAGTGAGTTCTGGTGATGTCACAGGTGACAATGGATGGCCACCATTTTGTGTCTCAGGCCCTCAGACAGAAGTTCCAGGGGTAGGGAAAATGGCTCCCTGACTCTGCATCAACACTAAAAAGTCTGGTGGTTCCCAAAAAGGAAAAATTATAACAGGGTTTGAGGCAGAAGTGGGACAAAATAAATAATGATAAGGAGGGACCACCCAAAGGGCTGACAGGTCTAACACGCACAATTAATGATTTAGGAGTTCCCCTAGAAACTCAGACACATGGCACTCAGACTGTGATTGAAAGATGGTGTCCTTGGGCGGCTTTCCTCTTCAGAGATGCTTGATCGAGTAGTCAAGACCTAGGTCAATGGAGAGGTGGTGTGTGGTTAGAGATCAGATACAGGTGAACACAGTTATTACAGTTATTAAGGAGGGAGCATCGCTAGATAGACCTGTCTTCTTGTTAAAAAGGCATGTTTAATAACATGTGAGATATATAAAGTACAGAAAAAATCAGTAACAGAAGTCTCATAGTTCAATAAGACAACAGAATATAATAGATCAAGTGCACCCAAGTTACACTCCAGTGGATCGTGAGCTCTGCTGATGATAATCCTATTTGGAAACAGGGAGGATTGCGTTCCGCAGAAAAGCATTACTTCTAATGCAATCTTTACAAGCAGTGTAACAACAGATTTAAGAAATAGTGTCTGTGTGGAAAGGCAGTGGGATTGTGATACAGTAAATTCAATGGTCTTGGTGCACTCAATGGAGAGCAATGGGTTCCAAGTACTTTATGTTATGCAGCAGTAATCATCAAAGGGATGGCCCCTGCCTCTCACGGTCTCCCACCATTTTCTTTCGTTCCATACCATTGTGACAGTGTTTTAAGGTGACCTGCACAACCCGCACGTCTTGCTTCCGTAGTGTTGCGGTGAATCCCAACACGCTTCCAGTTATGGGCAACTTTCCTTACAACAGCGTATGACTTTCCTAGTGAGCTTGGGTCACACCTCTTAGGGCCTGATTTAGATCTTGGTGGATGGATTACTCCGTCACAACGGTGACGGACATCCCATCCACCGAAATATAAATCCCATAGGATATAATGGTATTTATGTTTCGGCGGATGGGATATCTGTCACCGTTGTGACGGGGTAACCCGTCCGCCAAGATCTAAATCAGGCTCTTATTCCGCCGACCTGTGGTTCTTTCCACCCTTTTCCAAGCTCAGTGTGCAGAGTCTTACTCTGATCCATGAAATCACATCTGACTTTAATTACACGCACCAGGCAGCTGCAGAGGCTGGCCAACTATTTCCCCTATATATCCCCTTCTCTTTGTTGGTGGGAATAGTGGGATTGGTTATTAGTCCCCAGCCAGGTCTCACTAGTCCATCAGCACCTCAGGGTCATACTCCTTCCCTTCCCTACTCGGTTGAGTCTTTGGCCTTTATCACTTGGCACAAGAGACTAGTTCTTACCCTCCAGTGCGGGGGTCTTGGGCAACTCTCCCATCAGTAACCCCGACTTTATCCACAGTACCCTATGGTGCGATTTTGGGGTTGGAAGCAAACCCCCAGTTTTCTGGTCTGGTCTTTCCTTCTGTCCACTTGCTTTTATCACATTTCCGGGCATTCTTCAAGGCCATCCCTATCTGTACTTCAACTGGGCTTTTTGTTCAGCGGTCCTGCATCTCTTACCTCAGCACCATGCTCTGTATTCTAGTTGGTGCCAGTCTTGGTGTCCTTCCTTTGTATCACGCACATGTATGCCTAGTTTTTCTTATTCTCTGTTGGATTCTGAGCCTCTGTTTCTCCTTCTGAGGGCAGGGCTAGTACAGCCCTGGTACCAAACTCTGCTCACAAGACTTACAAGTAAATTTCACGAGGACAGATGAGCCCCACAATTCCAGTTTCCGTGCTGGTGAATGAAACTGTCGTGGGGTTCGGTGTGAGAACAGACAGAGATCCTGAACAGGTTATCTTCGCTTCACAAGAAGCCTTTTCACCTGGCTCAGTTTCCTGAGAATATTCAGCGAAGTAGTCGGATTCGGATTGTGAAGGGAATGCCACAACCCAGCGGTATGGAAAATGTTACAGGGTTCCCTTTCCTGTTCTGGGAAATCTATCATTCCGCTTACTACTAGAGAAACATGGGTACCTGTAAAGGATGCTGGGAATATATTTTCTGTATTGGCCAATGGAGAAGAAGATGCAACAGTGAATCAATCAATGCCTCCGCAGGTCTGCCTCGCGGGTACCCATCCAGGGTTTAAAGAGTTGCTCTACGGAGTTGATAGTATATGCCCCCACCCCCTAATTTCATGACCATTATTCCATTGGTTGAATAGACTTCCTCATACATAGATCTCTCAGGATGCCATGGTCCATTCATGAGTAGTTTATCCACTCCTGGTTTTTCTTGTCCTTCTGATACTTTGTGATGGATTTGTTGTGGATGAACATGACCAAAGATGTAAGAACTCAAAGACAACTGCATTAAATTAGTGACTCTTGCATGGAACAGAAATAAACTTTTTGGGAAGAAACTTGTTTTTTTCCCGGGGTTTTAGACATCAGTATTATTTGTAGCATAAGATTGTGAGGATGTATTTTTTTCGGGAGAATGCAGCACTGCATATTAGACACTTTTTCACATGAACCAATTTTTCAGTAGAGTCTGTGATGCAGCTCTGCGGCTTACGGGAAAGGTAATTTTCTCAAATCGTCCCTGTAGGCATTTAAATTCAATTATACTTGATAACTCTCAAGTATTTGTGGGAAATATATTCAGGTGTTTCCAAGCAACACAGTGAAACTGTCGGTGTCGCGTTGTTTCACCGCTCTAATGGAGTCTGAGATGTGGAAAGGTATATAGTTTTATTTTTTGGGCTGACATAGTGTCACTTACTGCTGACTGTATCATTTATTTAATGTGCGTGTCACTTGAAACTAAAAATACGGTCTTGCGGTACCGACAGCCATGGTAACACGAGGAGTCAAAAGGAATATGCTATCATAGAGAAGAGCGGAGGAAATCAATGCATTCATTCTTCAACACAAACCGTGGTGCTTCCAGGCCAGCCTCAGGCTTCTTTGAGCTCTGTGCTCCGTGTGTAGAGGAAAGGAGGAGCCAGGGCCTAGGAGGATAATTCTTTCAACCTCACTGAACCAGATGTAGAGTCCAGAATAACAGAAAATGCGCCTACCACTTAATAAGTAAGGTAGAACCTTCCAAGTATTGGAATCTTGGAAGATGATGTGTTATCCTCAAATGCCACTGACAAATATTCCATTCTGAGCTTGATGGATATGTCAACTGCTCAACAACAATAGCTGTGATTTAAAAATTAAAATATATTTCATTCTACAATGCTTCATACCACCATTCTTCCGTTTCTAAGCGCTGTAAGCAGCAGAACTTACAATTCCCAATTTATTGGTGCTCAATGTACTAATTACAAAAGGATGGATTTCTTAGTCTGCCTAGCCACGGACTTTAACTCATAAACTGCACATCACTTCAGAAGCCAGTGGCAAATGTAAATAAAGTCACTGTGCTACTAAGAAGGCTTAATTATTTAATGGAAAAGGGGTACGGTATCCATTTTGATTTCATCAATGCTATATGTTCAAAACTGTTTTTTTACCTTTAAAAAGATGTATGGACAACTTCACAATGTTTGCAAAGTTTTTTTGTTTTTTACTGATTGATACTTCACAGAAAACAATAAGTATTATTTTTCAGCGCAATGGCATTGGTGGAATATCCCAGTTGTCTACCTTGCTGGTTCAACACATACTGGATAGCAGTCCAGCTCCTCCATTCTCCACAAATCGCCAATACACTGCCATCCAAAACACCATTTCACACTCGAAATAACACTTTATCACTCTCATAACCACACCATCCACATCACCACTTGCCGCTATACCATCATTCCATTCCGAATACCTTACATTGTAGCACTCCTCTACAGACCCTATTCCCTTGAACCTTAACTTCCAATTATCCAGATATTTGCTGTGAACCCATTCTCACCGCTCTTCACATTTCCACACTATTAACCACAACACCACACTTTTTAAAATACATTGTAAACATCAACCAGTCAACAGTAGCATCAGAACTACTGACTCAGTGAGCTACTAATACTTCCTGACCATTCTAAAATGACCCATCAGAACAGCAGACCTATCTTATGACTCTTTCCATGTTGCATTCATTGAAGCAAGCATCACAGCCATCTATACCACAACACACAAGACCACTCTGCTTATATACAACTCCAGCACTTGCTAAGAAATAAAAATAAATAGACCCAGTAATCAACTGACCAACTTCAGACCCCTCCATGCAGCTTAAGACAGCCAGGACTCAGAGCTGGACTGAAATCCTTCAACACCTTTGAAAAGAGATTTTTTTTGTATGTATGTATGTAGTGTATTTGTGAAGTGCAGGAATCACCCCAGAAGGGGTATCTCCCTCCGCGCAGTCGAAGAGGGAGAGTCAGACAGGCACAAGCCACCACAACTTAGGCTTTGAACAATTCCGTCTTCAGGAGTTTTCTGAAGCGAGTGAGACTGTGGCATTTGCACAAGTTCTCCGGTAAGGTGTTCCAGTATTTCGGGGCCAGATAGGCAACCGTTTTGCCTCCTGATCGGATTTTCCCAAAGCGCGGGACCACTAGCAGCCCCTTACCTTCCAATCTGAGACGGCGGTTCGGACAGTAAATTTTAACCTTGTCTGCCAGATAGCATGGGTTCGCACCATAAACAGCTTTATGGGCTAGGCAGCAGAGCTTAAATGTTATTCTCTGGCGGATAGGGAGCCAGTGGAGGAATTTCAACAATGGCGCTGGGGAGGTGCGCGGTGGTTTCTTGAGGGACAGGCATGCGGCCACATTTTGGACAGTCTGCAAACTGCTAAGCAGAGATTAGTTCGCGGCTGCTAATAGAGCATTGCAATAGTCCAGGCGACCAATGATCAGAGCCTGAATTAGGGTTCTGCGTACAGAAAGGGGCAGCCATAAGAACACTCTACACAGACTCAGAGTATGGTAGCAGGTCCCTACAGTGGCCAAGATTTGATATTTCATAGATAGCTGTGCATCCAGTCAGACCCCTAGATTTTTGGCCACCGAGGTGGGAGAGGGAGCAGGGCACAGCACTGTCGGCCACCACTCAGGGGACCAGGCGGTTTGTGCAGCGCCAAACAGCAAGATTTCTGTTTTTGGTCGCATTTAGCTGTAAGAAATGTTCCGTCATCCACTCTGATATGGCTAACATGCCCTTAGCAAAACGCTGATCAACTAGCTCCATGTCTTTATCAAAGACAGGAGTAGTTACGTGTCGTCTGCATAAGAGAACGGGGTAAAGCCGTACTCCCGGATGACTTTAGTAAGGGGGGCCACATAGATGTTTAACAAAGTCGGCCTCAAACAGGAGCCCTGGGGCACCCCTTATTAAGCTTCAGGGTTTGCGATCGAAAAGGACCCAGGTTTATGGTCTGCGAGCGTTGGTCTAAGAAGCTTACAAGCCAGTCAAGAGCTTGTCCCTGCAGACCAGCCTCACTCAGCCGCAGTATCAGTTTCTGATGAGAGACCGTGTCAAAAGCTGCTGTCAGATCCAACAAGACCAACAGCACAGCTTTATTATCATCCAAGGCCAGTTTGATATAATCAGTGACCCCGATGAGAGTTGTCACTGTGGGGTGATTGGCTCTGAACCCAGACTGCGAGGGATCGAGGATACCATTGTCCTCGAGGTGGTTCATTAATTGGGTATTAACATGACTCCCTGCCATTTTACTCAGGAGCGGTAGGAGAGAGATGGGACGAAAATTGGAAAGTACTTCGGCCGGCACCTGCTCTTTCTTCTTAATCGGAAGCACTTGGGCGGTTTTCCAGTCAAGAGGCGGGCTACCCTCACTTAAAGAGGTATTCATGATCTCAGCAATAGGGGCGGCTAGGAGAGGGGCGAGGAGAGCATGTTTGCGGGCAGGCATTACATCCAGAGGGGATCCTGATTTCGCCAATCTTAGCATGGCTTCCACCTGCGAGACCTGAATAGGATTAAAATAATTCAGGGCTTTACCTAAGCATTCTAGCGGTACAGATTCAGAGATGGAAGGCATCACAGGATCAGTGATTTGAGAAAAACTATCTTGAATGTTTAGGGAGGAGATGTGGCCTAGTGGCTAGAACTGTCTCCTTTTGAACCTGGGGATCCAGATTCTAATTCCATGCTCTGTGTTTCACACTACATCGTGCGATTCTGGGCAAATCACTTAGGGCATAATTACGAATCTGGCGGTCTGAGGACCCCCAGGCTTGTGGTGGAGCAGCTGTGCAGGAACCTTGTGAGGCGTTCTCATTGCGGTGCTTTTTTTAAAGGCACCGCCATCTTTGAAAGGGCACTGCGGGGGAACCGCCACGCCGCCTTCCAGACTACAAAAAAACGTGTAATCTGGCGGGTGGGTGGCAGTGACTCTTGTTGGTGCAGGGGCGTGACAGTGGTGGGCTGCCCACCCCCGCACCACCAGAAGTCATATTCTGGCCCTTAGTCTACTTGTGTCTAAAAAAATGTGAATTGGAATGTGTAAAAAGTATTTATCTAATCACTTAATCTGCTCGATCTTCTAGGTCCTCTCCCATTCCCCCAAGTAATGTACAGTACTCCATTGTGTCCATGATAGGTTTGCCTATATACACACCAATATATACATCTAGGGGCTGATTATGATGTCGGTCGGAATGGCTCCAAATGGCATTGGGGGCGTCCAAATCCGATTTGTAACCGGTCTTTCCGACCAATTCAGAAAGCCTTTCGTCCAACCTATTACGAAAGTCACAAAGTGCTCGGACTTTCCAACTCGGTTCCGAACGGATGCGGAGTAATCGAGTCGTTCGAAGCCGACTCGTACAGGTCTACGGAGCGTGTTTCCGACCGACGTATTACGATGTTGTATTCGGACAGCCTTTCCAAATCGATTGTTCTGACATGGATTGGCTGTCGGAATCCGACTTTGGGGGACCGTAGCAGGCCCCCTTTACCTGGAGCCTTCCGAATGGGGACCATGGGGGTACCCATGGGTCCCCTCTTTACAACCATGCACAGTGTGGCAGACACCATAGGGTGCCAGCCACAAGGTGCACGATTTTCCCCACCCACCCCTTTCTTCAATGGGAGCCTGTGTATTCAGTCGGAACACAGGCTCCCATTGAAGTCAATGGGAGTCCGACCGAACAGTGTTCGGAAACATCGTAAGTAGTCAGTCAGACTCCCCGAATCCAATTCGGTCAGACACCATTCAGAGACCGATTCGTTCAGAATGCTTTCCGACCAACATCGTAATCAGCCCCTTAGTGTGACAAACACAAGAGGCTTTGCAATAATCCAATGTTGCTACTATCTACACTCATCCGTATTTACAGAATGCGTTCTGAACTGAACTGTGATTTAGTTTCATTATTAAAGAACCAGACCTGCCAACTCACACAGTGCCACTGTGTGTCACACAATATCAGCTCCTTTTACTTGTGTCATTGGTGAGGAGCCAATATCGCACAGTGGCAGGAACAACGAGCTAAAAAGCACTTTTAAAAGCCCACGTCAATTATGGGGGTGTAAAAACACCCCAAGACGTAGGCACCAGCCTCAGCAGGCTTGTTTTTAGGAGGAGGGGTTTCTGTGGGGGAGGGTGTCCCTTTAATGCCACGCCCCCTCCTGACACAGTGATATATATATATTTTTTTTAGTGAGGTTGGCAGGTCTGAGACCCCCATTGATGAAGGCCTAGGTACACAATGTATGCTGGCTTTTGCTCAACTAATATTTAATAGTTGAATATCCCCTCGTTAAGCACCATTAAAACATGATCTTCCAGCAAAAGACAGAGAAAAGGCCAGGAACTGAAGTATTTAAGAGTCTGACACCAGACTTGCAGTTTTCACTAAATTTCAGAAAGATGATTACACGTTTATATCATTCATATTCCAGTCATACTACTTACATGTGATGCTTTGTGTTTTGCAAACCATTAGTTCATCTATCCTTGGTATTAACTAAGCTGTAGCACATATGTGCATGCTACCTTAATATGCATCTCTGCGGAAATGTGATATTTTAGTCACAACAAAGTAAGTATTGGTGAAGCCAACCTGCCTGATTTGGCCAATATGTAGAGCTCTGCAAAGATAAGAGTGATAAGGAACTGCTGTACCACATCACCAAAACCATTGAGTCCAGTCTGCGGCACAGTGTAGCCATCCACAAAATGATGTATTGATTCCCTCAGTGCTGGTAGTAGGTCACCAATGCTGTATGTGGCCAGTTGCATAAAAGGTAACAATTCTGAGGGTATTGGAAAGCTGTTTTTCTTCATCTAATACAGTATGCCAGGGAACACATTTACTGATTTAAAAAGATTTTCAAATTAGATGATTCTGGCCAATGGCCATTCTGGAATTGCTCTGCATGAATTTAACACTTCTGTTTGTTTCCCCGCTCAGGTTGGAGTGACCGGAGATGAAGAGGAGTGGGTCAATCTATATGAGGTGGAAAATGAATCTGATGCCCAGGTGCTGGAAATTCCTAATCTTACTCCGTACACTTATTACAGGTGAGAACACCTAAATTCCCAATTTCACGCCATACATTTATTACAGATTAGAATGTCACAATTCCTAATCTTACTCCATCCACCTATTGAGGATGAGAACACCACAATTCCTAATCTCACACCCTACTTATATTACAAGTGA
This sequence comes from Triturus cristatus, assembly GCF_964204655.1. Taxonomy (NCBI): domain Eukaryota; kingdom Metazoa; phylum Chordata; class Amphibia; order Caudata; family Salamandridae; genus Triturus; species Triturus cristatus. The sequence goes on along the minus strand of NC_140593.1, from coordinate 1,059,519,329 downwards.
GCACACCTCAATTCCTAATCTCACTCCGTACACTTATTACAGGTGGGAACACCTCAATTCCTAATCTCACTCCGTATACTTATCATGGGTGAGAAAGCCTCAATTCCTAATCTCACTCTGTACACCTATTACAGGTGTGAACGCCTCAATTCCTAATCTCACTCCGTACACTTATTACGGGTGAGAACGCCTCAATTCCTAACTTCACTCCGTACATTTATTTGAGGTGAGAACGCCTCAATTCCTAATCTCACTCCATACACTTATTACTGGTGAGAACTCCTCAATTCCTAATATCACTCTGTACACCTATTACAGGTGTGAACGCCTTAATTCCTAATCTCACTCCGTATACTTATTATGGGTGAGAAAGCCTCAGTTCCTAATCTCACTCCGTACACCTATTACAGGTGTGAACGCCTCAATTCCTAATCTCACTCCGTACATTTATTACGGGTGAGAACGGCTCAATTCCTAATCTCATTCCGTACATTTATTTTGGGCGAGAACGCCTCAATTTCTAATCTCACTTTGTACACTTATTACAGGTGAGAACGCCTCAATTCCTAATCTCACTCTGTACACCTATTACAGGTGTGAACGCCTCAATTCCTAATCTCACTCCATACACTTATTATGGGTGAGAAAGCCTCAGATCCTAATCTCACTCCGTACACCTATTACAGGTGTGAATGCCTTACTTCCTAATCTCACTCTGTACACTTATTACGGGTGTGAACGCCTCAATTCCTAATCTCACTCCATACACTTATTATGGGTGAGAAAGCCTCAGATCCTAATCTCACTCCGTACACCTATTACAGGTGTGAATGCCTTAATTCCTAATCTCACTCTGTACACTTATAACGGGTGTGAACGCCTCAATTCCTAATCTCACTCCGTAAATGTATTATGGGTGAGAAAGCCTCAGATCCTAATCTAACTCCGTACACCTATTACAGGTGTGAACGCCTCAATTCCTAATCTCACTCCGTACACTTATTACGGGTGTGAATGCCTCAATTCCTAATCTCACTCCATACACTTATTACAGTTGAGAACACCTCACCTTCTTTCATCTCCTTTTGCTTTCCCCAGATCTGTGAAGGTAGCGAGGGGCTATGACGATTGTCACAATTGTAGATCTGATGTGAGTGACTCCATGATTTCACATCTAAATCCTTACATTTTGACAAGAAGTCTTGAGAATTCACACTGAGTGCACTGTCATTTTTACTGCAATCAATCTGGTATGGTTCCAGAATATTGCTGTCGAAATATAGTTGGCCATAAATATTTTTCAAAATACTGTTTACAGTATTGGCCCACTGGTGGTAATTGCTGAACCTCTGCACCTAATGGAACGAGATTTTTGTAAGACGTTTTAGGACATATTTACACCAGACTATATTTCTGACAATATTCTGAAATATAGCAGTCATTCTAATCACCTATAATATGGTGCGACAGATTAAGTAGAAGCGGCCAGATGCCTCGTGATTTTTGTCAAAAGCTGTTTGTTAACTCTTCATGGGGTAGATACAACATTGCCTTCCAGCATTCTGCCATACATGGAAACAAAACAAAAAAACATTACATTTGGTGCCAGAAATGGCGACCAAATTATCCAGGCTTCTCATATACTGCTTTTAAAAACTGTGCATGTCTATTCAGAAGTGGTCGACAGAGCGTTGGCAATCTCAAGTGTGGAGAAATGATGAGAGGACGTCTGTAAGGTGGCCATCACAGGCGCTTAGCACACAGCCACACCACACACGCCGATATCTCTGCGTTTGGCAAGGTTTGTAATACTAAAGGCCTTTCTCCGGCTACATATGTAATGGATGCACCGCAAGGAAGATGTTCAAGATGTTACGTATTCATAAACCCTAATGAGCCACTGAGGGACCTGATCAAAAGCTTCTGGTGTTGGCTTCTCTTCAGAGAAATAGAAGGTGTCCATTTCCTGGAGTACTTCCTCCACCGTATTCACTGCAGCCATTCACTGCAGCCTCTGTCTTTAGAAGGCAAGTTTTGAGTCTACAGACCGGTAGCTGCTGTGCTCATAGACTATCTTCTGCGCCACGTGGCATGGTCACAAAATAGACATTGTTGCCCTATCTAAAGAACCCAAAGCTAAAGATATGTTCCACCTCTTAAGTATCCAGGGGATAAATTCCAGCCTCTATATATCCTGTAAAAAGGATGAGCTGCGTCTTTCATTAAGTACAACTTAATATGGTCCTCATTCCCCTCCATCCAGAGAATGAAGAAAACCTGTTGTATGGTAAGTCCTTCTGCTCTTCTGCCCCTGAACTCTGGAATGATCCACTGTTGTCTACACATGATCAATTTGGCCTTCAGGAAGGCCCACAGAAACCTCCTTTCTGATAATATTGGTTTTGAGGCAGTGGGGGTTTTGTTATGAGTGTCTCACGCCTCGATGCCTCTATGTGTACAAACGTTATAAATAAATAAATAAAAAATGAGGCGCACAGTTTGGTATGTTGTGTAAGTTGAAGTTCAACAATGTATCAGTTATCCTGCCATACTCTCAAAAGTCATCCTCTTCTATGTTCGTCATCAAAGCCTTTCTCTCTTGAATGCAACAAGCGAAAATGTAGTTTCTATGATGTTAGCCGCTGAGCCTTCAAAATGTCCTTGTGGATGAAATGCTTGTCAGCTATTTGTTCTATCTAAAACCGAGACGTTTTAAGGCATGGGCAAAGTGGGCTGTGTCACTGGTCCCCCGCCTTTCTAGGGGCCCCATCATTAAGCTTTCATGACAGTTCCAGGCAGTGGCATAACACAAACATGATGTAGTTCCCGGCATAATATGAAAAGCGGCTCCCAGGTATCTAATATCTTATAAATATTCAACGTCATTGCATTGAATGGAGACCCCCTGAATGACTGGGGTCTGCTTAAAGGTTTGGGGTCAGCAAAAAGGGTTGTGATGGGGGCCAGCGAAGAGGGTTGTGAGCGATCAGATCATAGTAGCAGAGAGCTTGAATGAGCTGAAAATGAGTAATAAATTCAGAGTTTTTTCGTGCAGGGGGCGCAAAATTATGTTTGGCCCGGGCCCCTAAAATTCTTAAGATGTCCTACATCTAAAATATAAATTTTAAAAAAGTAGCTGAAGAGAATTGGTTGATATGGCCTGTCCGTCTTGAGCGTTGCATTCTAATTTGCTATTGTGCTGGTTCTTGCTTCAGGTTCCGTATGCGACAGGTGAATATAGTTGGTGCGGGACCTCTCAGTCAACCATCTCGGGTGATCCAGACCCTTCAGGCACCTCCAGATGTGGCACCAGGAAGCCTGACCCTACGCACTGCCAGTGAGACAAGCCTGTGGATCCGTTGGGTGGTAAGTGGGCACAATCTGAAACGTCCTTGCACAGTTCACAGACTAATTATTCGTAACTAAAGATGTTTCTTGGATGGAAAGGTTATATTAAAGAATGCAAGCATATATGTTTCGACGTAAAATGATTTGCAATAAAATCAATAGCGCAAACATATCCTAGAGTTCCCAGTCGCTCTGCTAATTGAGTCTAAAGTCAGTCAGCAGGAAATCAGCAGGTGACGCGGTCACTGAGGACTTCTGAATATTTATAGGGATGTCTGCGCGTTTATAGGGTAGCAGGTTTGTTATGAACTAAATAGCGCAGCCTGCCCACAGACATGATAGATGGGTCCTTTGGTTCTTTGGCTGGCGTGTTCAATTTGAAAGAGTACCAAATATGTTTTACACCTCACAGCATCATCTATCCACCAAGAGTGAAGTTCAAAGTAACAGCGCTGGAAAATGTTGCCTTAGTTGTTTAAATCTTATTTTTTACTAACTGCGCTTTCTCAAAAAAAACACTTGCTATAGCTAACAGCCTTGCCTTTGACAGTTCACATCAGTCAAAGAATAGGCTGTTACCTGCAGTAAATGGGATTTATGCTAGAGGAAGGCCAGCCAAGACCGGCTCCGGCCTAGCTTGGGCTGAGTCTGACTCTCTGGCTCAGCTATTGACCCCACGGGACTGGCAAATGAAAATAGTCAGTCCCGGCATGCCAGGTACTGACAGTTTCTTTCCCTAACACTATTTTTGATTGACAAAAAATGCTAACTGTTTTTCTACGTCATGTCATTCAATGCAGAGTTTGAAACTTGAGATTCTAAATTGAAACTCAAACTGAAGAAACTTTTTTTTACATTAAGAATGGTTTTCCTCCTATTTTTCCACGATTTTTGTTTCATGATTGACTTGGCACGGTTCTAATTTCTGAACTATCTACCCCTGCACCACCTATGTATGTTATATTGATTTGTGTACCGCACTAATCACTTGAGAGGGTATCTAGGCGCTTGGGCAGGTGTGTAGGTGTGTGGTCCCCAATGTGCTTCTACAAAGAGCCAGGTCTTCAGCTTCATGCGGAACTCAAGAAGTGATGAGGAGGCTCTGACTTGTTGAGGGAGGTCAGTCCATGTCTTGGGTGTGATGTAGGAGAATGAGCGACTTCCAGTTTTGCTTTTATGGATGCGGGGCATTTTGGAGTTGGAGGCAGAGCTTAGGTGTCTGGTGGGACAGCCCACACAGGTGTAGGACTCACGTGCGGAGTAAAGTTGCCTATTTTTCCTAAGTTCTTTCTAAAGGGTGCATGTCTTATCGCAAGTTCAACCGCCTGAGTTAAACCGACTATTACAAACAGGAAAGGTTTCCTTCCAGACATTTTCTGAAAAACTTTAGGTGATTGTCTGAAGATCAAAAGACGAGGAGTGGATAATTCCATATCTGAGGAACCCAACACCGATAAGGCCAGACTCCAGCTCTCTTCCCCCATAAAACAAAAAGCATCGAGAGCTCGGGGAAGGAGACGTTTGAGGAAAATGTAAATCAGTTCATTCAGGTATTTCAGATGTAGCTTTGAACGCAATTTTACACTTTGAAGTTATGATATTAACATCCACTTATACACACATCTAAAAAAAGTTGATTGTATGAATAATTGGGAGTTGAAAGAAAAGGTGAAGGTCGTTTTATTATTTTTTTTTATAAGAAAGATTGAGAGCCTATTGATAAAGTATATTTCGCTCTTTTCAGTCTTCCTTGCAGACCTGAGTTGGGACAGCTGATTTAAGGCAATACAATGCGCATGAGCCTGTCAAATGACAAAAACAAAAATATATGTGTTGTGTTTTGACAATTCATCAGTCACTTCGATTTAAGTGCGTTCATCCGTTACATATTCATTCTTTGTTAAAAATGAAGTGCCTAGGAAGCCATGTTGCTAAAGGGGCATTTCTGGCAGTGGCTGTGACGTCACTGGCACGCAATCCGTTCGGTTGTCTTCTGCAGTGACATTACAATGCCTTCCGCTTTAGCACTCGGCTATGCCTTGGGCCAGCCAAGCAATGCCTTAGCAACGTGGCCAATCACAGGCAGGACGCGTGGTTTCAGCCCCCTCAGTTACCAAGTAACACGGTGATATGACCCCCGAGCCCGGAAGAGAAGCCCTAGGTTCACCAAAAGTTGCTGTTTGTCGCCCAAATGGAGTGTTTTTATTCTCACCTTACACGAGTGGAGCGTTTATTCCTTAGATTTCAATATAGGCCTTCCTGGTGTTTTCATGCCTACCTGCATTACCCCCACGTCACGCTACATGTCTGTATACCTCCTTTGCCGTGTACGCAGGTTTCCGAGCATGGCGTTTTGAATAACACCTTTCTTTGGTTTCCCCTTCAGCCTTTGCCCGACTCGCGGTACAACGGCAACCCCGAGTCCGTGGGCTACCGGGTGAAGTACTGGCGGCCTGACCTGCAGGGCCCACCGCTGACACAGGGGATCAACGACAGGCTGGAGCGGGAGTACACCGTTGAAGGGCTGGAGGAGTGGGCCGAGTACGAGCTGCAGATCCAGGCCTTTAACGCCATCGGGCCTGGCCCGTGGAGCGAGGTGGTCAGAGGTCGCACCCGGGAGTCAGGTACGAACCTCAGGCCTTTGTCTCTGGATGGCGTCAGCGCCGCAGTGAATGGACTCGTCATTTTGCGCTTGGACCTGCTATATTATGGGTTATATCTCTATATTGAAGTCATCAAAATACAATGAATAATCATACCGTTTAATGTTATTACTCGTTTATAGAAAAAAGTGCTGCAGGCGGTTTTCAGCTTGTGGCATTTACTATTTTCGCCCTGTATTTTCCTCATGCTCAGTATACAGCCTTGTTATGTCTGCTGCACTTATGATAGTGCTGCTAAGATTGCTATGTGCTAAACGCCTGATAAGAAATCATAGGTTCATGTCTGCAGGGTTGACTTTGCCTTTCATCCTTCAAAAGTTGAATGCCATTAGGTTGGATATGTGTATCACGTTATTCAAGTGCACGAATACAATATAGCTCATGGTCTGAACTATAACCTGCGTCAATAACCCACCTTTCTTTTTTACAGCTAACGGCGACCGAGGTGAGTATTTTTGCCTCAAACACATCTGTGTAATAAACACAGCGTGTGCATTCCAAGCTGTGCATCTTAATTGTGTTCCTGGTGTTTGGGCTCACGGCTTCTGCCAGCGATGTGCAGCATCACAGAGCTCTGATGTTAAATGCTCAGTTAACTGAGTGCACAACGAGAGGCCTACGGGTCACAAGTTCAAATCTCAGCCGTTCTTCCTCAGCCTTCCACAATTTTTGGGATGACTGCTGTTTAGGTCTGTAATTGTAACACCTATTATTCAAGAGACTCGAGATCATCTCGTTTACGGCCGAGGCTGTGTTGTAAGCATCACTTCTTAACTGGTATTGGCCCCTCATCTGTTTGCGGTCTCTGCATTTCGTTTCTGCCCTCCATTATGGTATATGGCATAACTGCCTATGCGCGTCTGTAAAGTTAACACAACTTTTCACTCTTTTGCTGTCGTTCTGGTATGTGAAGTTAAAGAGATTTATATAGCGCTGTCTTTCTACTGCTGTCAGAGTTAGGCGCCAACTGAATTGGATTCAGCGGATGTGTGGTTAGTATGCTGCTCTCTGAAGGATACTTCTACCTGCATATTCCTCACCTCTGCCTCTCTTCGGCGCGGGATTGGTTCTGGAAAAGTTGAAATAGCTCACCTTCGCCAACAGGTGGTGCTGCAGCTCCGACTTGTATTCGGTATACTTATACCCTTATATAGGGCCACCCTGTTGTATTGGCCTGTTCCTTTTTTAGGTCTCGCCTGACCAGCGCTTTAGCGCTGCTCTGGCGAGACTTATAGTAAGCGCGTTTTGGAAGTGCAAACAGTGGCTTTGCAGGCCTCCAACTACAGTGCATGTGACCCGTCCGGGCGCGCGCACCATTTGGAGTCCTGCAACCACTTGTTTGCTTTCACTTTAGCCGTGATTCATCGCACCATTTGGCAGCCTGCGTGCCCGCCCCCACTCCCCCTCCCACTTCGTCAGCTTCAGTGCGCGCTTGTTTGTTCTGGAGACTCAGCAAAGCGGAAATGGCTCATTGGTGCCAGTGGACGCGCTGCGCCGAGAAGGCCCCGAACACCTCGTTTGTGTTGGCAGTCACGGGAGGACGGCGCTGATTTCATTGGCACCGGCCCCTGCGGCCTGCGTGTGTTGCGGAGCAGCGCTGTCTGCCCTCCCCGCCCCCTCCGCCGGCCCCAGGGAGCGCGTTTTTCATTCCTCACACAATATCCACTTCATCGTCCGCTCAAAGGGTCTCTTTATTTCTTCACCCCTCGGACACCCCTGCCAAAAAATATTTAAAGCGGCGAAAAAATATAAATATATATATAGTGCATGGGCCACCTCAGCCTAGCCGCGCTCATGAGCCTTGGTATTTCCAGCCGAAGGGGAGCTGGAAACCTGAAGCCGGCAGCGACTTCGCAGACGGATTCCTTTCTTTCCCCAGTGCGGTTGAACAGTGCTGCTGTGTTGTCGTACGGCTGTTGGCTGTAAAATCCAGGCATTGTTGGTCGTTTTTACACGGTGTCTGTCGGCTTTGACTGCTTGGTTTCGTTGTCCTTGCATCCATCGCCTTCAGCTGAAGGGAGGCGGCCTGGTGCTGACTTTTCACGGTGGCGGCGCAGGGCTTTGTGTGGGCAAACAGTTGCTCGCTGCCGCATTCTTAGCATGTTCGATTACATCAGGGATAGGCTGTAAGTCAGTGTTATAAGATGTTTGGGGCCTTTGCTGTATTTGAGGTTGGAAAGTCGCAAGTTTACGTTGCCCCAGTATTGTGACAGCCTGTGTGAATGCAGCATATGTGTTTTTTAGGGAGGCGTTGGGTCAAGAGTTATTTATGAGATTGTGAACATTTTTATGTAACTCATGCATGCCAGTTACTTGGCATCTTAGCACTTTTGAGAAGAGTTTGTCTGTAGTTCTAGGTTTTCCCAAAGAGAAATATATGGGTTGAATGGGTAGTGTATGTGGATAAATTCTGGCCCCAGTGATGTCTGGGTTTGTGTTGGGTTTTCATTCCGTGCTATCTCTTGTGGGGCAGATATAGTTTTGAGTTGTCTCTACAGATGTCTCCTAGCAGGCGTGTGGGTCTACTAACCTGTTACCTAACGTGGGTCATCTCTGGTGAAGCAGTCTGACGTCTGGGATCCCATGATTGGCCCCGGGGCCCAGGAGCCTCTCCTATGTTGTAGTGCTGGTAACCGAGTGAGACGGTGTAGTTTGTTGCTGACCCTTGTATAGATTTTCTTTATCTAAGCCTAGTGCTGGGTTATTATTGAAGTTATCCATTCCATCCCTAGATTATGACATCATCCCTAAATTACCGACTGTCTCTTAGCATTCCATTGGAACTTATTACCGCCCAGTAGCAAGACCGGAAATTACTGCATTCAGAAAAAAACAAAGCAGCAGGTACATAGCATAGGTAACGTTACACGGACATGTGCTTTCCCCACTTAACCCTTGCGTGTTTCGACTTGTTTGTGCACACATGGCTTGCTCCTTTCTTATATCATCACTCTCTTCCATATATGCAGAGTTCAGTTGAGTTTTGTTTTCAATTCCTGATTTCAAGTCCAGCTGTCTAGTTGCAAAGAGATATTGGAGACTTGCTAAAGCCTCCAAAGGAATGCTTTCTGCACACTGCTAACTGTTGGCTTTGTGTTACTATTGGCTTTGTGTTTTGTAGCTCCCATTTGCATGCTTCCTATATGCTGGTTTTATTTATGTTTGACTGCCAAGCATGTCTTTGACCCTCCTGTAGAGCATAGCTAGTTGACCACTTCTCTGACTGGCTCCTTATATTCTTCCACGAGTGCTCACTTTCTGGGAACTTTTTTTTCTTTTTCATGAGGCAAGCCACAAGAGTACATGTGTTTTCAGTTCTCTCCCTTGTATACTAGTTCAGGAATCAGTAAACATGCAGAATTTCTTTGAAAAGGTTTCCTGCCTCTTGTCTTTCCTCTTGACTGATTTTACTTCTCTCTGCCACCCCAGTTCATCATTCTCTCATGCCTGTGAGGAAATATGTTCTGCCTATGAGCTTGTTTATTTTAGTCAGTGCTCTTTACTAATAGCATAATCTAAATAATACTCTTCCTCAATTTCACACCCATGCCATAGCTGCTGGAAGTAGGACAGTGGGGGTGCTGAGGCACCCCAACATCACTATGCTGGAGTTAAGAAGTGAATGAGCAATAAACAGGCCTTTACATTTGTTTTTATCTTTTCACATTTGCTGTGCATTCAAAGACAGAAGTCAAATGTTAGGCTCTGTCTTCCGAGGGAGGTTGGTGTTTGCTTTTCTTTCTCTGACTGCAAAGCTAGAGGATTTACGTGGCAATCTTGCTGTTTACTGGGGATGTAAAAGGAAAGGATGTAGGATGTTATATCTTTCTAGCACACAACATTTAAATGCCAGTAAACAAAATGTTTCAGAATATATCTGATTTATGAAAGCACAAACCAAAGCACATTTTTAGGTCTCGCGAGCCAAAGGCTCGAAGAGACATTTTATATCTGGGCTTTTTCAAAGTGCTGCCGTGGCCTAAAGCTACAGTGCACGTGAACGTGCACGCGCGCAGCGCCATGTGTCTTTCCTCCGTAGCGATCGTAATCACGATCACTTTCACGGGCTCCTCTGTTGCTGGCATTCCCCCCTCCCTAGTGCTACCAGATGCTGCCATGGCCGGCCTAGAGCTTTAGTGCATATGTGCCGGCGCGCGCTTTGCGTGCCTCTCTCCGCGCTTCAATTCCCTCCCCCTCCCCGACAACAGATCTCCACTTTCGCGCGCACTCACTCCCGTTGGCGGCTGCAGCCCCCTTCGCCCACCCCTTTCTTCTTCAAAATCTGTCTGTCCTCTGACCTTGATTACTATCTGCTTTCCATTTCATCCGTCTCTCCCCGCTGCCTCACTGCTTCCTCCATCCTGCCCTCCCACACTCCTCACTACTCAGTCAGTCTCTTTTAAATCGTGCACACACTGCAATACAGTACATAGTGCTGCGAACTGAGGACTAAAGCCTCATTAATAGCCAATATCGCTTTCTACTGCCGCGTGCCGCTCGCCTCTATTGACGTCACATTTGCTGGTAGAACAGACTGCTCAGTGCAGAGTCTTTTTCCCCTTAATGCCCTGATTCACATCTCCTTTAATTATTCATAAATACTTTTTTATGGGGAGTAAATGCAGCGCCTGTCATGCGTGCTTCTGCTCTTGGAGAGCAATGTCTGTTTTGCCGTCTGGTGCAAAAAATATTCCTACTGATAGGTGACGGGAAAGCATTCCTCATAGCTCCCCCGCAGCCTTTCCACACTGTGCATCCCTCTGACAACCATTTCTGAAACACTGTTTAAATCGTTTAGTATTCTGCTCTAAGCTTTCCTACCTTTTGAAAGATTCTGCATTGGAAGGCTAGTCAATTACAATGCACATTACCCAAAACAATTTGAAGCTTGTTACTGTTATGTTCTTTACACATTTATTTTATTGTTTCTACCACTGTGGCTTGAAGTGGGATTACTTTCCCCTTGTGTGCCACATCAGAAGTAGGATTTCTTAAAATAGTCTAACTTGAAGCATTTCGTTTTCGCTTTTTAAGAGTGTGCTTCCTTCTGAGCACAAGCATATATGAATCTACTTTTTTGTAGAAAATCGCTGCTGTGATCTATTCCCCCATCTTTTTCTTTCGTCACATAATTTTATTTATAGCACGAGCCTAGGGCACTGGAACGTTTTACAACAGAACCGGTTTACGTTAACATTATTTCCTGGGCACAAAGAGAATACGTGTTTTGCCCAAAATCACATGCTGCTGAGCTGAAGTCGGGATTCGAACCTTTGTGCGCCAGTGATTCAAGGTCGGCAGCTACAGTCACTAGATTTAATGACCCACACTGGTGTGGGAAGTGTGTCCCCCTTTCTAGAACTATGGCCGCTCTCGTTTTGGGGAGGAAAATAAATCCAGACTTACTTCTCCACAAGTTTTTGAAGGGCAGCATCGTAACAGTCAGCGTTTTATTCTCGGCTCTCCCTTTAGAGTTCCCTTGACGCTTTAGCTCCCGTGGTTTGCTGGAGGGTTTCTGATCCTTGTTCATCTAGCTTTTGCCACGTCTCTCATGCACCGCTCTGGGGTGCATTCAATTGAAGACCAGAGCACTATTCGGACATCCTTTTTAAAGATGACTGATGCCTTCCTATCCAGACAGCTTTAGTGTGCCACTATCCCATCAGCATTCATTTGAGGTAATCCATCATCGAACCGTGCCGAAGTGCCTCATCTTTCATGGTGTGGCTGCAGGGAAACGCGGCCCCAATCCCTGTGTTGAGAAACACATGCTCAATAATCAGGTAAGCATGTAAATAATGTGATGAATCTTTGAATGGCACAAGTTCCTTACGTTGTGTGCTGTACCTGACTGTTTGCTGTGTTACCACACATGCAATCCAGCATGAAAATGGTGTTCCCTCTGGGAAACATATGTGCAGTGCATGCTAAAAATGTGTTCTGTCACCCACTCGAACCCTCAGAGGAAAAGAGCCCATTACAATTGTTAGTAATGCTCTAATTACCTTTCCCCCATTATTTTATTGTATGTTATATGGTTTGTCCTTACATACACATGTTAAGTGTTGCAGTGCCTTACTCCAAGCCCGAGACTTTCTCGTCCTGGCAAAGAGCGTTGACTCGTAAGTGCAAGTAAACATGGCTAAATCATGTTGACGCATTAAAAATGCATTTGCAATGCAATAGGTCTCGCATTTACGCGAGTTTAAGCTATTAGCATTGTAAATGACAATATGTTTTATTTACGTTTCAAAAACCAAAACATAAATAAAAGGCATTGTCATTTACAATGTCAATAGCTCAAACTCGCGTAAATGCGAGACCTATTGCATTGCAGATGCTTGTTGTGCCCTTCAACGCAGATCCGGAGTTCATTTCCGTACAAAATGTTACTAGAAATTTAAAGCCTTGTAGTGTGTTGGCAGTATGGCTTCCATGGAGATTTGAACATTTATGCAGTATAATTCCTGCTACGTCATTGAGCACTATCGGAGTCAGAGGCGCAACTAGAGCCAAATTTTTTTTGGGGGGGGGGGGGCGGCTGAGCAAAAATTTCGGGGGGGGGGGGCTGAACTTTAAGCAATAGGCAAAGTGGAGCTGCAGGGGCTCTTAGAAGGGGTGAAACAACAGCGAGGCCTCATTAACATGCAAATGTTCTTTTAAAGAACTGTGAAGTGCTCGGGTGCGGCTTTTTTGCCCAGAAGGTGTCTCATCCCGGACTGCCACACACAGCGGGGGGGGGGGGGCGGGGGGGGGGGGGGCTGAAGGCCTTTGAGTCCAATGGGTGTTGCGCGCCTGATCAGAGTGAAAGGCAAAACTCTTCATAACTTGGACCCAGGGTCAGCTTTAGTGTAATGCGACCGATGCGGCTGCACTCTGCTCTGACCTTGGGAGGGTTGGGGCGGCAGTGCGGCACTGACATCAGGGGTGGCGGCCGGGGTTGAGGATAGCTGTGTTTAGCAATAACTTATGATTCAAAAGCACCTGCTGCAGAGTTCCTTGTGCGTCCAGCTTTCAGGCAGCAATAAAAATGTAATGATAACCCTTGTGATTAATGTTCCTGCTAAAGAAGGAGATCATCTAGTGGCAGTTTTGACTGCCTTAAAGTAGCACAGAGGGTTAACATGCCTGCTGCAAAGAACAGATCTGTATTTTATGTGGAAAGCTGAGTGGAATAGTAAAGCCATCCTTTACCAGCGCTTTGAAAGAAATGAAAGGTATTTAAGAGACGAGCTTTGGAGAGATGAAAGGCACTTTTACCAGGGTGGTAGTGCGGAAATCCATCGGAGGAGGTCATATAGGGGGCGCCAAAAAGATGTCATACCGGGGGCCACCAGCGCTAAAGCCGGCCCTGGACTGACCCACCACAGTTGTGAGTCCTGTTCCATACCCTTCTCTGGCTTTCATTCGATTACTAACTTGTTGAAATGGGCCTCTTCCAATGACAAGTTGTGCTGCATAAAGCACTGAAAGAGGGCGTCTTCTACTTCTCGACAGGCTTCCCGCTCAAGGTGGATGTCTTCCAGTCAGTGACATTATTTGGTGGAGATGCTGTTGGCGCCGGACTCTGCTCCGGTGCCAGCTCAAGGCCCGGAGCCCTGTATTCTCTTTCTAGAGTTTCCAGCACCCAACACTGACTCCGCTCAGATTGCGGCTTTCACTCAGGCTAGGCTGGTCATCTTCTCTGTTCCAGCTCCCACTGGTGCAGTTTCAAGCCTTCATCCGGGCTCTTGTCAGCAGGTCTATCCCTGGTGTTGGTGGACCCCTCCCTGCCCCCTTTTGATGCAATTCCAGCAGCACCTGTTCCGATCCTGAAGGCCTTGTCAGATGCCCAGGGCCGGACTGCCTACCGGGCGTTTTGGCATGCTGCCGAGCTGGGGGCTGATTTCGTTGATGGGGACCTGCGTGTGATGAACGAAATTCATTTTGCCTTGTTTATTTCGAAGCACACGCAGGTCTCCATCAACGAAATTAGCCCTCACCGCAGTGACATCAGCCCCCAGCTCGGCAGCATGCCAAAACGCCCGGTAGGCAGTCCGGCCCTGCAGGTGCCCCTCATGCACTGTTGCCAGATCTGACCTCTGATTGTGGATCCCTTACAGAAAGTGGCACACTTTCCAAAGACTATGGCCATTCTAATCACATGCAGATGTAACTCCCAACAGTTGATGAGGAAGAACTCCTCTACAGACCCTTGTCTCAGTCTCAGCAGTTTTCTCATCTAAAGAAACTCTTTGGCTCAGATTTTGACCTCATTCAGATGCTCGACTTCACATGCCAGAAGGATGATAAACCAAAAGACACACAATTGAATGATGGAATGCAGAACAAATCAAAACATTCACCCCCAGTCAAGAGATCTGGGTTAAATTCAGCATTCTTTTGCTCACCATGCCACCCCAGTTTAGACCTGGCCATATGCAAATTAGCCTTGACACTGTGCCTCATGGGAACAGTCCAGCCCAAACTGCCAAGCCAGGTCCTCCCTGGACCAGAAACAAGCATCCTAGGACCGGTTTCGGGGTATCACCCCTCATCAGTCAGTCTAGCACGAATCCAGTGGCGCAGTGAGCATGGGACCCACGTTTGGGCATACCCTTTCCACTGAGGGCGACAAAAGCAACAGGAACAAATGATGGACGGAATGCTGAACAATGTAAACATTCCCATCCCAGTCACAAAGATCTGGGTTTAATGCTGTCCCCAAGAACCTGGATTGAAGTGTACTTCCTGCCTAACCCTAAACCCAAGGACTTAGAAAGTTTTGACATCTTTTCACCTGAGGAACCACTGAGAGACCAGAACCATCCTGGCTAGCTGATCCGCTGAGGACGCATTGCTGCTGGGCTCAAGTTCCCTGAAGCTTTTTTTATGTTTTAAGTCCGAACATAGAATGCTTCACCGGACCGAGCCTTCCTCATGCATCCGATTGGCATAGAGCTCTGTTTGGGGTGTGAAATTTGAACTCTTCTCACTCTGAGCTTTTCTCTCCTTCGTCAACGGCTTCACCGACATCTCATCCTTCGGCTTCACATCGTTGACGAGCCCATCTTCAACCATAGGCTGCTGCCTTGCTGCCAGCTTTGCTGATAACTCCTGTTTCTCAAATTTTTTCTAAGTCCGAAGATAATTCTTTAATTGTAATAAACCTGGTCCCTGTATCTGACCCACACACCATTGCAGCTGGCCTTACTTTTAACATTAGTCCCGGTCAAATGCAAGCAAATTACTGCAGTTTGGGGGGTTTTTGGGCTATTTTTTAATTTGTAATTTACAAAGCCCTAACTCCAGTTCTACCTAAATTGGGTTTTTGTCATGTTGGTGTCATGTTATGAATCAAAATGTACTCTAGTTTTCAAGATAAGTTTGGAATTTTTCTTGTGCTATGTTTTGACTTTATTACTGTTTGAGTTCTGCATAAATACTTTACGCATTGCCTCTAAGTTAAACCTTTCCGCTCTGTGCCAATGCTACCAGGGGGGTTGCAGTCACACATTTACACAAACACTCTCGCAAACAAACTCACAAGTGCATTCAAACTGAACAAACATACCAAACCAGACACTTTAGGGCTCGACTTCTGGATGTACTGTATACTATCCCGCTTGCAGAGTATCCAACATGAACACATGCTAGAAAATGCTACATTAAATACTTTAAGTTGTAGTTTATTGTGTTGCAGCATTTATATGGGGATCGTTTGCTTATAATTTAGTGAGTTTCATAATCTTCATAATATTGCGCAGTTCGACAATTTAGCGGCAATCAGGGTACCATCTCTTTAGGTCTCACCTACAGACAGCTTTAACTGTTTGTTGTCAAAGATCTATTGTTGGCAGTGTCAATGGGTACCCCATGATTTGGGTTAGCCCACTGTGTACCCGTAGTCGGCTTTCTTGTTAATCTCATTTGCTTGTACCTTATTCATTTGATTTCATTCTTCTTCTTTCATTTTCTCTTCCCTCGGGGCATAGCATTTTCTTCTGATTATATTACTTGAATTTTTACACTGCTTACATTCAGAGAACTACATTTTGAGTTGCATCTACCAGATGTCTGGTTGCAAAATACGTATGGTAATCTTACTGGGAACATGCAGGGGCGTATTTCCCACCAGTTGCTTATGGTTGGTGGCTTTACTGTCACTCATTGCTTGTCCATCTTGCATTTATCCTTTCACTGGACCCTAGCCTCTTTACAAATACTCTGATTGGCTTGCTTCTATCCTTCCAGCGCTTACATTTAGGGATTTTTTTAACTTTTTGGTTAAGTACTGCTTGATAGTTCATGTGTTTTCCATCTTTTCCGTTTTATCCCACATGTGTCCTCAAAGGCCGCCACACAATCTGTTTCTCTCGTGTGCACTTCTCTCCTACCCATGGGTTCTCCATGTTGTTCTCGACCATGTGTGTTTCTCCCACGCTCCCTGTGTTGCTGTCATTTTCATGTACTTCTCCCTTCAGCTGCACACATATTCTTCTTTCTCCAGCGCACTGCACTCTGTGTTCTTCTCTCCATGTGTTCAATCCATTTATCTGTGCAGTGTTTTTTTCCCTCCTTATTCCCCCACACATCGCATTCGTTCCTCCCTTACCACCCACATCCTTGTGGTACTTTAAAAATAAATCACACTTTCATGGTAAAAGTTGTTTTTGAAATATTTACAGTTTCAATTGTCATGTGCCATTTTAGATCAGTAAATTAAAATAATTAAAGAAATGGAGCCCACATCATTCTGCTGACGAGTATACGTCATCAGATATGCACTCACTCATCAGTGGAAACATGTAACCACCAGCAGCAGTGACGTCATCATGCCTTTTTTTTATTGTACTTATTTATTCCGTAAATTATGCTGCATTGTGCTGGGAAAAAGCCCAGCACTGTAGAGCATCAGTAAAAAGAATTGGGAATGCCTAGAGATACTAAAGGCAAATGCCAATTTTTGTCTATGGTGCCACACTTCATCTCCGTTGTTAGCTGACTGAATTCCTAGGGAAGGACTTTCTGCAGCAGGAAGTGATGCAGGTAAGCTGCTTCTATTGTGTTTTCCCACTGCCACTCAGAAGACCGTGGATCAACACAAATCTTAATTTTTTGCAATGTCCGAAGTCCCCTAACAATTTACACGGGACTGCACTAGGGAATTTGGTGAATGGATACATGAAACATTTTCCTCGCAGGTTAAACTTGTTTCAAAGGAACTGGAAGCATGCCCGTTTCCTTCGGCTTCAGATGGTGCACAGTTACTCGTTCTATGAAGGTTTATCAAAAAAGTGCCCTCTTTTGTTGGCACCCTCACTCCAGCACCAGATGCCAAAGTGGCAATGCTTTGCTTGATTCGCGGACACCGCATCCCCTTTCGGGCACCATCCGTGTGCCACAACGAGCTGAGCATTTTGCATCCAGGGCAATCGATTTGGCGTGCCATGAGCCGGCTGCTTCTAGCGTTGCAACACCTGTCTAAAATCGCTGCATTCACACCCCGCCCGGCCTTATGGCGTTGTGATACGCGCATCATAATTAAGAGCGGGCTTTATCGGGGCCAGTATGGTCTGCATTGGACTAATATGCCCTTGATGTGCACAGTTACGAGGCCGAGAACCTCCATGCTATCTTGGCAGATCGCATCAGCAACAAAAGCTCCAGTTAAATTGGCAACAAACCTGTTCCCCAAGCAGTAGAGCCTGCCTTTTTCCAGATTTCTCTTCAGTTATTTCCTTTTAAGTGGCTATCGTGGAGAGAAATTGGCACTGCTTAGGGTAATGAGGAAGCGGACAGCTGTCCTCTTTCTAGTTTTGACACAGTGAAGCAAAAGGAAGTCTGTTTTTAATCAGGGAGAAGAGCAGGAAGCCCCTTTGCTATCTATTAGAGCTCAGTCTGGCTTCCCTCTTAGTTCACTAAAAGCAAAATGTATCCTCTTGGCCATTCGTTTAGTTGGTTTCAGTGAATACTAATGCAACAGGCCTGGCTCCCTTACAAGTGCCCGGTGCAGCAGGACAGTCTGCATTGACGCTTTCGATGGGGGAGGAGTATTGTTGGTCAACGGCACCGACTGATTTGTGTCGCACTGGTGTTTTTCACAGCAAGTTATGGAAGATTTTGAACAAGGTTATCATACATGTTCAACTGTGACTCTTGCTCCTGTACTACCAAATCCCTGTCGTAACACAGGAGCTTGTTCTCAACTACATGGAGGATGATTCTCTTTTTATTCTTTACAGTGGATTTGTATGTACCCTTTGCATTGTTTATCCCTAGGTGCTGGGGTAGAGCTTTGGATCTCTCTAGTGCTTTGTTTTCATCTTGCCCTGCAGCACATACTTTTTTTATCTTGAATTGGTCGCCGCAACTGTGAATAGAGTCCCATGTTTTTTACGGCCAACAATATAAAAAAAAATCCTCCAGATAAGTAACTTAATTTTCTCTTCCAGGGGATACTCATCAAAGTCATAAGCAGTGAATTATCCCTGTCCACGTGCGGGATCCCGGATATATATATATATATATACACATACATATATGTATATATGAAACAGTCTCGTCTCACCAAGTTTCTCCAAACAACAAACGAGAGTGGACCCAAGTTAAGTGCTGGTTTTCTATTTTATTTCTTTAGCATGTCGCCATGACGCGTTTCGACAGCTCCCTGCCTTGATCACATGACGATGTATATATATATATATACACACATACATATATGTACATACATATATATATATATATACACACATACATATATGTACATACATATACAGGTGTATGCTCAGGACATAAAGTAAATAAAGACCTTCAACCCCATACACCTACATATGTATGCATACCTACATATATGTAAATATGCAGCTCCATCAAACAGTGTAAAACAAATAGGGCAAACAGCCAAGATTACACCAGTTTTACTTATATAACAATAAGTTTCTCAAGACTGCTTGTAATAGAGACCATACACTATAATGGTTTCAAACAAGACTCCTTTATTTCCCAAAAATAAGGGAAAACAGGTAATTGCAGGCAGTTTGGCCCATAGGCTGTATAAGAATAACTGTCTTAGTACAGAAAAGACAACTGGCACCTTGCCTTTAAGGCTTACAAGCATCTACACACTTTGCCTTTAAGAACCTCAGGGAATACTCTGCTCCCAGCATGCCTCACAGGTGACAGGTCAGTTCTTTTTTCCGGCTCCTTCTCTGAGGATCCTGGAGCTTGAGCTCAACAGTTTTCTGACTTTTCTGTCAGGAATTGTTATGTTTCTTGTTTTTTTGTGGTTCTCCTGTGCTGGTTATCTTCATTTTCTGACAGAAATTCTTCATCTTTTCCTGTCAGAATGCCATCTCTCTTCCGCAACTGTCCAGCCTGTGGAAAGAAGATGGGCATTTCAGATCCACATTCTGTGTGTATCGCCTTTCTTCCTTCTAGTCACAAGATAGACTCGTGTTATTACTGCAAAAAGTTTTCTGCGAGGACTCTACGTGATAGAGAGAGGATTCGCCTTCAAGCTGTGCTGAAGAGAGGATTAGCCCGGTTGGAAAGTGGCCTTGGGAGTCAAGAGCCCTCCTCTCATCAGGAACATCGACGCCAACATCAATCTGCCTCTTCAACGTCGAAAAAACGGCAGGTTCCAGACTGTTCGCCGTCGACGGCGGTAACGACGTCGAAGAAAAGGCCTACACAGTCTCCCACGTCGAGACGGCGTGAGTCTCCGTCGTCAAGAAAGGCTTCGACATCGAAGTGGACTACCTCGGGCTTGAGGTATGTTCAGGATGTGGGTCAATCGACGTCTAAGCACCCATCGACGTCTAGACACCCATCGACGTCGAGGCATTCTCCGTCGCTTCACCGCAGGTCGACTTCGAGAAGTTCGCCGACGGCGAAGAGACCTCGAGACCGGTCGACGTCGAGAGCATTGAAGTCGAGGCGAGAGCACTCGCCGTCGAGATCACCACGACGCCATAGACAGTCGACGTCGAGGTCCCCGTTGAAGAAGGTGGGATCGCTGTTGAGGACAGAGATGTCCTTAACTCCTTCCATGCATCGCCCCACGTCGGGGGAGAAGCACGGGCCGACGTCAAAGGAGATGTATACGTTGACGTCGAGGCCATCAACATTGAGGGACAAAGAGCCTGCTGCTGCCTCGCAGGAGGGTGGAGCTGCATCTCATTCGCCCTCAAGGACTTCATCGTCGCCAGGACTCCATATTGTCCAGGTTTCCCCGGAGGGCTCTCCGGTGATTGGCGAAGAGCCTCAGCGTAGAAAGTCTAAAGCCCTCAGTAGCCCAGGTTCAGACTATTCCCGTGCCTACTCTCCTTCACGCCTGCCAAGATCTCCGTCACATACTGAGGCTCCACATAGAACACCACGAAGGTCAAGATCACCAACAGTGGTGTCTTCTAGAAGAAGAAGTCCGCGCAGATCGCGCTCCCGCGTTCCCGTCATGTCCGTTCCAGGGAAAGGTCTCACTCTTATCACTCTTCACCGAAGAGAAGGCGACAGAGGTCTCCCACCTGGTCTTCTTCTTCAACCAGGTCTTCGAGGAGAGATTACTCTCCAACTTTCAATCTACGCCTCTATCAAGAGTGTCTCCAATTGATGATCTCATCACCTTCAATGAGGTACTCTGTAGATGAGCGAGTAAGTTAAACATTACTATGTCGGTACCTACTGTTTCCTCCTCGTTGATTTTTGAGACTCTCCATCACCGTTCTTCAGTCAGGCCTTTACTGCCTCTTTTCCCTGGCATTATCGCGCTTGCTACGCAGACTTTTCTGACACCAGCAACGGTGGGTTCTGTGCCCTCCCGGATAGCGAAGAAATACAAGGCTCCTGATCAAGATCCACTATTTCTTTGCTCTGATTCTCCTCCAGATTCCATCATTGTGGCAGCAGCTAGGAAGACGCACTCTTCTATGTCTTCCTCCTCGGCACCTCCAGATAGGGACAGCAAATTGATGGACTCTATGGGTAGAAAGATGTGCAACACATCAGCATCTTTCATGAGGGTCGCCAGTGCCTCCGCTCTGCTGGGGAGATATGATAGATCCTTATGGGATTCGCTGGGCCGTTTTGTGGACAAACTCCCTAAAGAAGATCAGCAAGATTTTCGGGAAATACTGCAAGAGGGAGGTCTTGTGGAGAATCAGATTATTAGTGCTTCCGCTGATTCGGCTGATCTGGCTGCCCACGGGTGCTCCCATGGTATCTGTTCAAGGCGTTCTGCGTGGCTATGATTGACTGGCCTTAAGCCTGAGGTACAGCGGAAGATTACCAATCTACCATTCAATAGGTCTTCTCTCTTCGGTCCGCATGCGGACGATGAAATGGCGAAGATGAAAGCAGAATTGGACACAGTGAAAGCTGTAGGGCTGGAGAAAAAGAAAGAATTTCACAGGCGTTTTCGCTCCTACAATAAACGCCCATTTCAGCAGAGGGGTCATGTAGGAAGGTGGATATCTGACTATGGTTACCCCCAACTTTTTGCCTAGTGTCTAGCTGGTTTTTCGACTTAGTTGGCCTGAGATCCTGCC
Organism: Triturus cristatus; assembly: GCF_964204655.1. Lineage (NCBI taxonomy): Eukaryota > Metazoa > Chordata > Amphibia > Caudata > Salamandridae > Triturus > Triturus cristatus. The sequence continues at coordinate 1,059,497,794 of NC_140593.1, read as the reverse complement.
ATTCAGGGTCTCAGGCTGTCTGCTCTCTCTTTAAAATGGACTCCATGTACCCTAGGTACATAACCAATTGGTAAGGATCACCTTATTGGACCCTGTACAGTGTACCCTAGGTACCCAGGGCATAGGTGTACCCTAGGCCTCCCAGGGGCTGCAGCATGTATTATGCCACCCCTGGTCTGGCCTTCCAATCAGACACAACTGGCTGATCACTCAGCTGGGGCAAGGTCGTGTAATCACCCCTTGCTTAGATATAGTATGCCTATATCTACCCTTATATATAGACACATGTGTACCTATCAGTCACTCCTATGGCAGGCCTTAACAATCCTGGAGGCAGAGTGCTTGGTAACATGTGAGATGGTGCTCTAGCATGAGCTGAGCCTGTCTGCAGCTTTCGGAACCATGTCCTTATAGCTGTTCTATGATATAGCCTACCATATACTCTTAAAGTGCCTTATAATCTTAAACGGTTATGGTAACTATGGTTTGGCTTTATCAAAACATGTCGTGTAAGGTGTCTAACACTTTGGAATAATACCCCCATACCATTTCTGGTGATGAGGATATTATTCCTCCCTTCTAGAGGGAGAGACATGTTAAAATCCTACTTTGCTGTTTAACTCTAACCAAAGCCTCAGCATCACAAAATGGATGCTGCTGCCACAGACACAAGTCTGACCTCCTGCTGCTGGGAGTGATCCCAGCCAGGGAGGCCTGGACAATAGGTTTCCTGCTTGGGGAGGTGCTAACACCTCCCCAGACAGCCTTTAGTGTATTGGGGCAGGGTGGGCTGAAAGGAATGAGACATGCCTGGGGCACACAAGGTGTTCCTTGCATAGTCCAGTTCAAACCGGCGCTGGGGCACTCCAGCCCCAGCTCTGGCGCGAAACTGGACAAAGGGAAGTGGGTGTAACCACCCCCTCCCAGGTCCCACCCATAAGGCGTGACCTAGCAGGTATCCCAGCCCCCCAGATTAGTATAAGAGTGGGAGTTGGGCCTCAAGACTTTAGATTATCCTGAACCTGCAAAACTGAACAGAAACTCTGGACCTTCGACATTCGACGAAAGAAGAAGACTGAAGAATCTCCCTTGTAGCCAAGGAGTGGCTACCCTGTGCAAACAGGCACCATCAAGAGACTACCCTTTGCTTTGCCCACGTTCTACGAGGAACCGACTGCAGAGCCCGACCAGAGCCTTGACTTCCAGACTTCTCCGACCCTGATCCACATCCACAGCAAAGCTGAGATCCGTGGAGGCGACGAGCGACGTGGGACCGGCTACCTGGAAAAAGTGGCTAGTAACTTAAAGCGCAGCTTCTGAGGTACTCTCGAAGTTGTGCACCGGGGATTGAGAAGCCCCAACCCCAAGCACCATCTGCACCGAAGATCAGCCCCCCACACTCCACGAGTCCTGCGTGGGGCCCTTCTGCATTTTCCTGCTTGCCGCGTCTGTCCGGTTGCTTGCCCGCTGGCTAGTGGCCTTTGTGACGACGCTCCCTGAAATCTTCTGCGCTGGTTTGGCTCCTCCAGACTGGCTCCCGCTTCTCTGCAAAGAAGAAGCACCCCAGACCTTCCTGGTCTGCACCAGAAGCAAGTCCTCCGTTCTTCGTGGGTTCCGCTTGCCAAGGCTTGGTGAGTCCTAGTCCAACTTCGACGCCGCCGACAGCAAGAGCCTTCGTGGGACAGCTCGCCTCCTGGTCCTGGTCGTCCTCGACGCTTCCTGGTCCTCCTGGCTGCAGCGACAAGCTTCACCTTCACCTGCAATCTTCACGACATCGCCTGGTTCCTTCCTGGTTCCACGTGGTCACTGGCTAGTGACCTTGACTCTGTCCCTTCTGCTTGCAGGTTTCTTCTCTTCTTGATCCCAGCCTTGGGATCCACCGGACACTCTTCACTGACTGCCTGTCAGCATCTTTCTTCAGGCATCCATAGGAGTCGACGACGAAAACGACGCATCTTCACCCCTATGTACCCGCAGCCTGTGGGCTAGGTAACTTGGGTACTCCGGTGCTCATCAGGATAGTGACTATCCTAGTGTCTAGTTTTCAAGTCTCAACTTCCTAGCTACTCCGGAAGTGTCCTAAATCTACCGTTTTCTAAACTGTACTATTGCTATTGACTTTTACGCATTACGCGTGAGTGTTTCCACTCTGCACACGAATCCCGTGGGCCTCCCACTTCCTAACTAACGCTAGTGTAGTGTAGCCCCAGCGATTCCCCAGGCCTAGGCCTATTCTATTTCCGTGACAGTGGTTCTTATACCACTTACTTAGTATATGGTTTGCGTGGCCCCTAGGGCCTAACTGTATTACTTACCTGTGTGACTTAATGTATGCTTAAATAAGACTGTGTTGTACTTACCTCTAATCTCATAAAGAGTGCTGAGGGTTTGACTAGAATAAATACACTTTATTTTATATATATATATATCTGTTGTGGTGTCCTTTCATTTGGTATTCAAGGGATTATATATGGTATCACAGCTGGCTTCACATGCCATTCAGAGTTTAGCCTAAGACTGCTCTTGTCCATGCTACCACTAGGATAGCTGGTCTATAAGGTTGACTTTACAACCAATCACCATAAGGGTATTTGGACTGATATAAGGTGTACACTAGAACTAGTGACATCATGCATCAGGCCAACTTCTCACAGGTCAAACCTCTCAGTGGTCGTTGCAGGGTCATCAACAGCAACAGAGGTCTCATTTTCACCAACGAAGACCAGGTAGAGGAAGAAGGAACAATAAGCAGCAGACCTCTACCTCAAAGCAACCATCAAAGCATTGAAGAAGTGCTTCTTCTAAACACGTTGTCCACTCTGGTAGGAGGAAGTATCGCTGGCCATCTGGAGGAGTGGAAACATATAACCGACGACAAATGGGTGTTAAATATTGTCAAGAATGGATATCTGCTACGATTCAAGACCCCACCACCATCGATTCCTCCGAGCGGAGGACTCCGCTTGTGTCATCCCGTTTTACACGAGGAGGTAAACAATCTCCTGCGGAAGAAAGCCATAGAGTATGTTCCTGTTCATCAGATGCGCCAGGGGATATACTCTCGATATTTCCTGGTCGTAAAAAGAGGTCCTTCAGTGGAGTACAGACCAATTCTGGACGTACGCATCTTGAACAAATATATCCGCAAAGAAAAGGTTTGGATGCTCGCTCTGCACCAGATCTTCCCTCATTTACATCAAGGAGACTGGATGTGCCCCATAGATCTGCAGGATGCCTATTTTCACATTCCAGTGTTCACAAAACATCGGAAATTTCTCCGTTTTCAGGTTGCTCAGCGCCATTATCAGTTCAGAGTTCTACCATTCGGACTCAAGTCAGCCCAACAGACTTTTTCAAAGTGCATGGCAGTGGTGGCGGCTTTTCTTCGCAGACGAAGAATATTTATTTATCCATACCTGGACGACTGGCTTCTGAAGAGTTCCATTCCAGCCCAACTTCAGTTGCATCTCTCCGACAGTCTCCAGATTCTGCACAAGCTGGGCCTACAAGTCAATTTCAAAAAATCGATTCTCAACTCGACTCAGAACATTCACTACCTAGGATCGTCGCTAAACACCGTGGAGGCAAGAGTGTGTCCTTCGGCGGAGAGATTTTCATTGATCAGGATGAACTGCCAAGAACTCCTACGGCCTTTTCACCCGATGGTCATACAAGTGTCCTCTCTCCTGGGGTCCATGGCTTCCTGCATTTTCATCGTCCCCAATGCCCGATTGCACATGCGTCCCCTGCAACAGGCTCTGGAAGACCGGTGGGTGCAGGCGTCAGGCAGTTGGGAGGATCGGGTTACTCTTCCCCAGTCTGCCAGGGACTCCATCGGGTGGTGGACAAAGAGGTCGCATCTAATGAAAGGTGTTCCCTTCCATCAAGAGACTCCGACTCAGACCATAGTTACGGATGCCTCCCTACAGGGTTGGGGTGCTCATATGGATCACCTTCAAGTGCAAGGGCTATGGTCGGACACAGAGAGGGAATATCATATCAACTTACTGGAGCTGAGGGCCGTCTAGCTAGACCTCAAGTCCTTCCCGTCTCTTCGGTCCAACTCCCTCTTGATTCAGACAGACAACACTACGACGATGTTTTATCTGAACAAGTAGGGAGGAACCAGGTCCAGAATTCTCTCCCAGGAGGCACAAGCAATTTGGAGGTGGTTACTGGCAAGACACCTCACCATCACTACGGTCCACGTAGACCTCGGAGAGTCAGCGAGTTGCAAGCATTGTATTGTAAGGAACCCTATACTGTGTTTCATTCAAATAGGGTAGTTCTAAGGACTCATCCTAGTTTTCTGCCTAAGGTTGTCTCAGATTTCCACATTAATCAGGGAATCACTTTACCTACAATTTTCTTTAATCCTTCTACTCCCCCTGAAAGGGCCTTACACTCCTTAGATCTTATGCGAGTGTTGAAGTTTTATCTGGATAAGACTAAAGATATAAGAAAGACTGACCGACTATTTGTCAATTACGGTCTCATTAATACTGGTTTAGCAGCGTCTAAGAGGTCCATTTCAAGGTGGATAGTCTCCTGCATTTCTTTTGTCTATCAGTTAGCTAATACATCTCTTCAGGGAAAGCCTAAAGCGCATTCAACCAGAGGAAAGGCCTCTACTACGGCCCTCCTCCGGTACATTCCCATAGCAGAAATCTGCAAAGCAGCTAAATGGCGGTCTGTTCATACTTTTTCTCGCCATTACTGCACAGATTTAGATGCTCAGGCAGATGCTCAAGTAGGTCGGGCATCTCTGAGGAATCTGTTTGGTTGATTGTCTGTTTTCAACTATATCGCTGTCCTTTTATTTCTAGTGCTGAATTGCTCGTCCGTAAAGTGTGGGGTATGGGCTTGCTATTCTATTCACTGCTTATGACTATTGATGAGTATCTTGACACACAAAACTTTCATACGAAGTAGGGTCCAAGGGATATGTTTAAAGACCTGCACAGTATGAAATCCCCAGATCAACATACAATATACAAAAGATACTGTGGGTCTAATGTTCAAAGTGAGTGCAAACACTGATGTAACAGATAAAGTAAAGGGAAACCAAAGTAATCGTGTGAAACCTCGAACGAGGTTTAAGTTCCCATCACCCACCGGAGGTGGATTATCATCATCTGGGAACTATGGACAATACCAAGAATACCAACCACTATGATGATTGTGGTGGTACCGCGGTTGTCCCAGGCATGAGTGCAAAATCATTGCAAACGGTAGGGTGACGGTTTCTTGACCAAAAATCTGACAGTTATTTGTGTATGCTGTCTATGCACTGTTTTTAAGTGGCACCAAGACAGCGCCAGAATAACATTTATAGTGTCTTGTTAGCCATTTTTAATATCACTTTTTCATCACATATTTTGCACTGCAACCGTCACCCTACCGTTTGCAACGATTTTGCACTCATGCCTGGGACAACCGCGGTACCACCACAATCATCATAGTGGTTGGTATTCTTGGTATTGTCCATAGTTCCCAGATGATGATAAGCCACCTCCGGTGGGTGATGGGAACTTAAACCTCGTTCGAGGTTTCACACGATTACTTTGGTTTCCCTTTACTTTCTCTGTTACATCAGTGTTTGCACTCCCTTTGAACATTAGACCCACAGTATCTTTTGTATATTGTATATTGATGAGTATCCCCTGGAAGAGAAGGATAAGTTACTTACCTGTAATCCTAGTTCTCTTCCAGGGATATACTCATCAAAGTCATAAGCACTCCTCCCGCCTCCCCGGACCAGCAATGTGAGTACAAGATTTAAAGTGTTTCAGTACGCCCTTACAAAAAGAACTGACCTAACTGTCACCTGTGGGGCATGCTGGGAGCAGAGTGTTCCCTGAGGTTCTTAAAGGCAAAGTGCGTAGATGCTTGTAAGTCTCAAGGCAAGGTGCCAGTTGTCTTTTCTGTACTGAGACAGTTATTCTTATACTGCCTATGGGCCAAACTTCCTGCAATTACCTGTTTTTCCTTATTTTTGGTAAATGAAGGAGTCTTGTTTGAAACCATTATAGTGTATGGTCTCTATTACAAGCAGTCTTGAGAGACTTATTGTAATATAAGTAAAACTGGTGTAATCTTGGCTGTTTGCCCTATTTGTTTTACACTGTTTGATGGGGCTGCATATTTACATATATGTAGGTATGCATACATATGTAGGTGTATGGGGTTGAAGGTCTTCATTTACTGCATACACCTGTATATGTATGTACATATATGTATGGATATATATATATATATATATATATATATATATATATATATATATATATATATATATATATATATATATATATATATATATTCACTGAAAAAACCATGGGTTTCACACATGTTATAGTTAGCGGAAATTTTACTGATAAAAAACCAATGAAATTCCCCCGTTATAGTTAGTGCAGGCAACTATAACTCACGCGACCGCAATCCTCTGCTGATGCTAATACTGTATTTAGACACTTATTTACCCATGTCTTCTTCCATACATTTTTAGCTATACATATATTACAAATATTTTTTTTTCATAAAGACACATATGTCATCAGCAGAAGATTGCGGTCGCGTGAGTTATAGTTGCCTGCACTAACTATAACGGGGGAATTTCATTGGTTTTTTATCAGTAAAATTTCCGCTAACTATAACATGTGTGAAACCCATGGTTTTTTCAGTGAATTTGCAAGGTTTTTTAAATGCTAATTCCTAACTATAACGTGTGTGAAACCTATGGTTTTTTCAGTGAATTTGTACGGTTTTTTAAATGCTAAGTTACTTTACGCCATTTGTGGCGTGCGCGCCCATTTAACGCAGTTCGTTCCGTGCACGCACGGTGCGCTTCGCGCACCGTGCGCGCACAGTGAGCACGCGGTGCGCTTCGCGCACCGCGCGCCCACTTTCCGCAGTTAGTGCCGTGCACGCACGGTGGGCACGCGGTGCGCGTAGTTATAAGCCATGCACAAATGGTGCCCTTCGGGCACCATTTGCACACGGGGTAAAGAGAGTGTGGATAATTTTTTTTTTTAATATTTTTTTTTTTAATATTTTCGTTTTTCACTAATGTGATAAGCCATGCACAATTGGTGAACTTCGGTCACCAATTGCTCACGGGGTGGGGTTAGTGTGGATAATTATTTTTTTTTTATATATTTTTACAGTATGCGTACGGTAAGCATAATCGGCGAAATTAGCGAAAAAATATAAATTCCGTTTTTGGCCTTGGGGGATCTTTGGGGACTCCCTCTACATGGCTATGTGTGTGGGAGTTGTCAAAACAGCCCCTTTAAATGTTTTTGAGCTTTGTTTGTTAATCATCTCTCTCAGTGCGAGAGAGAAAATGGCGGCCGCCGCTTCCTGGTTTCGGCCGATTCGAATGTTTACTAAGATCTAAGAGCCAATCATAATCGCGCTCGCGCACGCCACCGTACGCGTACGGTAAGCGTACCGTAAGCGCACCGTAAGCTGGCTCAGATATATATATTGATTTAAAGGCTATTTTCTCAGAATCTACTGAACAGATTTACACCAAACCTACAAAAGGCACTTCCTTGACCTGAGGACTACCTCTCTGCCAAATTTCTAGTAATTCTGTTCAGCCGTTCGGGCTGTAGCCCTGTCTAAAGGTCCTATGGAAAAATGCATGGGAAAAACGCGTTTTGGGACCCCCCTTTTATCTCAGCCCCCGCTTGACGAATCCCCCCGAGACTTTCAGGGTAGGAGCGGAGCGTAGCGCCCCACCTATTTTGAAAAATTCGCGAGGATTCGTCGACCGGCGCCAAAGTTATTCAAAATAGAATGTTGCGGATTTCCTATGGAAACGTGGTCCTAACTATAACTACCTACTGGCGACCGCCAGTAGGTAATATGTGTATATATATATATATATATATATATATATATATATATATATATATATATATATATATATATATATATATACATACATACATACATACATACATACATATATATATATATATATATATAATATGCGCTCCGAGATCCCGCACGTGGGCGGGGAAAATTCACTGCTTATGACTTTGATGAGTTGATGAGTATACCCCTGGAAGAGAACTAGGATTACAGGTAAGTAACTTACCCTTACTCGCCTTAGATGCACTTGAAGTCAGAGCATTTAATTCCCTGCCTTAACAAAACCTGCTATCTCTGCTCTTCAGCTACGTGACACATCAGCTTGGTTCAGGGAGATCTTATTTTAGAGGATGGCAAGGGACATGTTTGGAGGTAGGGGATGCACAGGCTCTGGGTTTTACCTCTCTATGTGTTTTCTGCAGTTGCTGTTGAAAATATCTAGGTCTCGTCCAATGATGGAGAACACGAGTCATGTAGGTTGGGGTGCAGGACTTTACTGCTGTCAGTTGGTTATATTATCCTTTGGACATTAATACGTTCCAGCTGTCGCTGGTAAGAATGCGTAGGTTTGCATGTAGGACTTTACTACAGTCAGTTAATTGCACTGTCCTTTGGCATTAACAGTGCCAGATGTTGCTGGTATTAATGCTTCGATGATGCCGACCTAGCCGCTCTTTAAACTCACGTGGCATAGCCTCCAATGATTCTTAAAACTCTCAGGTCCTCTTGCCCCTCTACAGAACACTAGTATCCAACTCCCAGCCTTTCAGCTAAATACTTGGGCTTGCTCTAACTGCAAGTCCTTCGGATGACATGGTTCATGCCCTCCACAGTGCGGTCTCAGAGTAGGTGTCATCCTGTTTGACACTCTACAAATGTGCTGTTGATTCCTTGAGACTTTGTACTGCTCAGTTGTAACTGCTATTTTATGCAGGTTAACTACCGGTTTGCAGCCAGCCATCTGGCTATTTAGTCCGCTCGTGATAATAGAGATGTTCAAAGTTGGAACAACCTCTTCTGTCCATATGGTTTATGTAGGATCCCACTGTGTAGCTTCCCTCCCAGTAAGTAAGTAACATTTCTTGAATTCCCCTCTTTCTATTCTTTGCTGTAACGAGATAATAGGAGCCATCAAAGCAGCATTGGAATGTTAAAGCATCATCCGAAATCAGGGCGCCATTTTTGAGATTGAGTCAGATCTAAACCCCCATATGGTCCTTAAAAACAGGAGCCAGTGTATTATAGTAGCACTTGATAGATAGTAGCCAGTAAAAATGATGGTAAATACACCGCTTCAGATTCAGAGGAAAGGTTTTTGGAAAGGTAAAGCACATCTAACTTCAGGTTATGTTGGCAGTCTCATTATTGACTAGAATACAGAATGACGTAAGGTGCTGAACAAAGGAGCTACAACCGGATAATCCAGTAAACAACTGGCATACTGTTCCTCGAGGGTTGGGTTCTATGAACACCCAAACAATTGTGGCTAAAGGAAAATCTCAGATACAAATCAGCCTGGCGTATGCATATCATGTATCAATTTCCACCCTACACTCTAGACATGTAAAGTGTGTAGAGGGGGGCTATATACAGACATGGGCCATTCCCAGTACGCTTCTGAGGAGGCTGTGATCCAAAACTGCAAGAAGGTCCCCTGAAACTGCTCTTGCTATGATTAGCCCAGCTGCTCTAGGAGTTTATTGGGCCCAGCCAGACAAAAGTTAACATTGGGGAGAGGATTTGGCCTAGCGGCTAGGGCGGTCGACCTCGAATCGGGGGAACTGGGGTTGAGTGTCGGCAATGACGCTGAACGTACTGTGATTCTGGGCAAATCATTTAATCTCACTGTGCCTATCAAAAAAACTAAAATTGAATGTGTCCTTATGCAATGCAACTGGTGCTATGTAAAGCGCTCTGATACCCGATTCGAGTCAAGTTCGCGCTATATAAAACTCTGTAAAAATAAAAAATACAAATAAAGTATATAAAATAACATTGAATAGAAAAACACAACTTTTCACTAGATCAACTTCTCCTGTGCTGATTTTCTACCCAACAGATTCCCAACCATGAATTCACTCTTGCAAAGCGAGGAAACTCTGTCTGGCCCATTGCACCAAGTAGAAGTGGGAGTTATTGCTTCTCTTTGTATAACATCCTTAAGGAGCTACTAACTCAGGAGGATGAGCGGGGATGCCCTTTAAGGTGGCCGGAAGAACTCCTCACTGGCAGGTGTCTAGGCCGGCTTCTTTCTCAGGACCCCCCAGATTCAGATTCTCCGTCTGGAAGATTTCCATCATGCTCGCGAAGAGCGCCAGGAGGAAGAAAAGAATGAAAATGTAGCAACCTCCAAATACTTGTGTGCCCAACTCTTCTTTCCCAACATTGTGCAATGACTTCACTGAGCTTCTTTATCATTTCTTTGAGATCTGCGTGGGGTATTTTCCACCATGAAAAGGGGAATGTTTGTGATCTTCTTTGTGCATTAGGTGACCACAGATTAAGAAAACGTGCCTGTTAAGTATACGATGCTATTACTTTTCATAACGTTTCCACGTTGAGCAACCATTTTTTCACTTTCCAGAACATTTCGCCATCGTGAACCAAAACACTTCTTCACACTATAGGAAACTTTCAAACTGAAGGTTTTCTGTCTTCAGATCTTGCAGATATCCCTTGGCTGCAGGACGAGCATCCAGCCCAGTGTCTATTGCTACATATACAGCCCATGTATCTTTTTGTTTTAATGCACCCTGCTTTTACGGCACCTGGGACCATGCCCTGTGCAGCCTGCAGTGTGGGATGCTCCTCATGCTGAATATCATTGTGGCCCGTACCTCTGTTGGAGGAAGTGCAGGAGGATGCCTTAAAGAGAGTACCGCTACTTGGAGAACCAAAAACCTCCAGTATGCAAGATGAGATAGCCATTCACCTGCAAGGTGAAATATCAACCAACTTGAGGAGTCTTAATTTCTCATCTTGCTGTCTGTCTCATGCTGCTCTCCTGTTAATCAATCCGTCGAGGTGAAAAGGAGACCCGTCTTTCTCGCTCTTCTACCCCTCCATCTTTCCAAAAGGACATGAAGGCTTGTGCCTTACCCTAAGTATAGACACCGGGCAAATAACTTTAGGGTGCAAGTGATCATGTCTACAAAGGAAACATACAGGAAACAGGAAGTGCATTGATTTCCCGCCCCCTTTAAAACTACACAGGTTCCAAGAGAGGGAATTTAAGGGAAAGGACACCATTAGAAAATATATGGAGAGCAGCAATATATCTGCCAGAGGCAGAACACTTGGCAAATAACTGTAGGGTGCAAGTGATCATGTCTACAAAGGAAACATACAGGAAAACGGAAGTGCATTGATTTCCCGCCCCCTTTAAAACTACACAGGTTCCAAGAGAGGGAATTTAAGGGAAAGGACACCATTAGAAAATATATGGAGAGCAGCAAGATATCTGCCAGAGGCAGAACACTTGAACCAGTAAAGAAAGGTACAAGAAATTGGAGCTGAACCAAGGTAATGGAGCTGGAACAAGTTAATGGAGCTGACAGTAATACGTTTTATGAAACCTTTTTGGAGATCTCTCAAACAGAGACATGGGTGTGTTATGCCCTGCATAGTACTCTTATATCTTGCAGTTTACCAGTCCACCTGCTGCTCAGCTAGTGTGTGCGTTTAGAGTAGAATGTTGGGAATGCTGTGATGCGTGGAATGTTGGGTGTCTGAGTGAGGTAAGAGAGTTACAGATGGGCTGAGCAGCAGGCAGGCTGCTCCTGGTGGGGCTGCTGTGGCTTAGGACCAAGGGCTGACTACTGGGCTAACCTACATCTTTACTACCTGTTTATCTGGTCTACCAAGCTGATGTACTTATTTACCATCCTGCTGCAAAACTGGAATAAAGGTACTTAAGAACTTTACTCGGCTACCAGTGTATATTTCTACCACAGGGTACAACATATTTTGGCGACGAGTGAGAGTTGGAGACTTACTCACTGCCCTACATGCCCTTACAGTTGGTCAAGGAACCAGAAGACGAATTCTCAAACAGCGCAACTTTAGGCACTTTAAAGACAACTCAAGAAGAAACTCAAGATTTTCTATCACAACTCAAGATGCCACAAGCAACTAAAGAAAATTGGTATAGCACTCTCTGCAGCCCCACCAGTGTCCTATATAATGGACAGCCCCATCAACAGCGTGCTGTACTGTGTGGTTGTGCGTACACCCACAAGTCCTGCGCCTGCATGGAAAGTCTACTACTTGGATATGGCTTTCTACATGTCTGCAAGCTACATGGGCACAGCACACGTCAAGATTCACATGGACAGCTGTCCTGTGATAAACCTGTCTACTGCCAGATGCAGGCGCTACTTTGGAGATGCCTGAAGAATGACTGTAAGTGCTACATGTTCCTACAACGTGTGCAGAAATCTCTACACATGGTCTTGCACAACAAGGACTCTCTTCAGCAAACGGTCAGCTGTGAATGTTTTCAACGCTGTAACTCCACACGAAGGTGAGCATGGCACAGTGACTTCCATTTGTCTGTCTGTATCAGGATGTAGGTGCTACTTGTTAGGTGCCTGCATAATGTTTCTACTGGCGTCTGCGCATCCACAAGGTGATGCGTGTCTCCTTCACTGGAGCATTGGGCCTCTCACAAGAATGGTCGCTTGGAGGTTCATGTCCAGTTCCGCTGTGAACATTTTGTATCTAGACGTTTCAAATGGAGTTTGCTGCGTGTGGAGGCTGTTTTGACACTTATCGCGCTCCCAGCCATCCACTTTACATGTACGGAGGCATCGCTTTGGCTTGGGTCGATTTGCTACTTGGTGGTCTTGGCACTATTACATATCTGCAGTTACATGTCGGCAGTCATTAACCGTGAGACATTTTAATCTATTGTTTCATTTGTCGTTTGAGGCCCTACTATGGACATCGTCAGTTAAACCATGGTACGGTTTAAACATGTTTGCGCGAGCCTCTTTCAGCGCGTAACTGCCATTTGCATATTTGAATGCTGTAGCTCGTGCCTCGACAAGTGTGTGCATTTCTACCTGCATCGTGACGACTCCTGCTCTGCGTGATCCTCTGTGACGCCTGCTTCAGCTTTGGTGATATCTCGACATGTTTTGATGCACCAGACGTGCCGGGAGCCATCCGGCGTGATGTCTGCAACGTGCCGCCATTTTGAGTTTGGCATTACGATGCATTCGGATCATGCACGCTTTGCCAACCACGTCTCTGTCAGGTCCTGCGTTTTTGATAAAGTTGTTTGAAGGTTGCAAGCCGACAGGAACGCCGTTGTGACAGGATGTTCTACACTTCGTCTCTTCTCTGGCTTCCTGTGTGTTTGAGATTGAAGTTTTTTCGAGGTACTTTTGTTACGATTTTCATGTTCTCGTCGGAAAGATTGAGCACAGTTTGAGGGCAACATCTGAGGCTTCCTGTTACACACTGCCCCGGTTTTGCGCATTTTTTTTAAAGTTTGAGGGCAACTACAGTCTTATTTTACTGCCCTGTATCCATGACTGCCGTGTTGCTTTCGTTGTATGATTTGTCTTGGCGGTGACTCAATTTACACTTTAATAAATGCTGTAACAAGTGCTATCACTTATCGGATTCACAGGCGCATAGTGCTCTTTCTCCTTGTTGTGTAGTTATTGCTGTTACCACACTGAATATTGAGTAAAACTCTCATTAATTTGTGTGTGACATCGCTCTTTTGAGCTACAGTGATACATATGTTCAACGTGTTGTGTTTTTATGCTATGTAATTCAGTTACATGTTGTCATTTTTCAACCTTCTCGGGTGAGAGATTGCTCACCGGTGTGAGATACAGTTTTAAGATTTATTGCATTTAGAGTACTTGCAAGTTTTATGGAATGTTATTTTGTATAGTGATATGCCACAGTCTTTGCTTCCCTACATATGGGTGGGACATCTAATGTCAGGGTGATAATCACAGGTTTATCCCTTTTTTGAGGGATGGGTTTCTGCATTTGCTCATCACACAGTTATCCCTTTTATCAGGGATAGTCATGGGTTCGGGTACATGTCCTTTTCTCATATAGCGTAACACGTGGCCCCTACACAGGGGTGGAACCCTTACATGAGGGATGGTCATGGTTTGGGTACGAGCCCCTTTCCATAGTGCGCTACATGCAGCCCCTACACAGGGGTTGAACCCTTACATGGGGTATGTTCTCCCTTACATGAGGGATGGTCATGGTTTGGGTACGAGCCGCTTTCCATAGTGCGCTACATGCAGTCCCTACACAGGGGTGGGTTCATGGGTACGGTTCCCATTTTCAGTTCTTTGTTTTGGTTACCCTTACATGGGGTATGTTTATTGGGTTTCTGCCAATTTACATTACATTAGATCATGGGTCCTTTCCCATTACGTTGCGCATAACTCCTTGGTGTGCATTGGTTGGGTCCCATCTATGCTATACAAGGTTATTCCTACACAGGATGTGCATACATGGGGTTAGACCCATATACAGTGGCGGGGTGTTTACCTTTTGCCTTATGCAACAACATTTTCTCATTTGGTTTTTGGGAGAGGATGGGTCACTGTACTCAATTTATCAGTTGTTGTATATTATTCGTTCTTTCTGCTTTGAATGGTTCTTTACCTCTCGTGATGTTCTCTTAATTGCACATCCCTGGTTTTGAACCATTCCTTAAATTTGTAATGTTGCTAATTTTGCAAAATTAGTAATCTGTGCATTATGCAACAGAATTTTTTATAGTTTGGGACTAGTGTCGCTGGGTTTGTTTACTCTTTGCTATACTCTATTTATTGTCTCAATTTTTGGTCTTCTTTTGGGAGGATGGGTTATATTGTACTTTGTGTTGTTTTATTTCCATTCCTTTCTTTTTTATTGCTTCTGATTCTTTTGTGATGTTTAACACTTTTATGCATCCCTGAGTTTTGAATTATTTCTTGCAAATGTACTTTTTCTTGTGTATAGTTTCCTGTTTTTGCATTGTTGTTTCTCTGGCTCCAATGTCTCTTTCGTTTTTCATTTTAAAAGGAGGGGAATGTGTTATGCCCTGCATAGTACTCTTATATCTTGCAGTTTACCAGTCCACCTGCTGCTCAGCCAGTGTGTGTGTGTTTAGAGTAGAATGTTGGGAATGCTGTGATGCGTGGAATGTTGGGTGTCTGAGTGAGGTAAGACAGTTACAGATGGGCTGAGCAGCAGGCAGGCTGCTCCTGGTGGGGCTGCTGTGGCTTAGGACCAAGGGCTGACTACTGGGCTAACCTACATCATTACTACCTGTTTATCTGGTCTACCAAGCTGATGTACTTACTTACCATCCTGCTGCACAACTGGAATAAAGGTACTTAAGAACTTTACTCGGCTACCAGTGTATATTTCTACCACAGGGTACAACAGAGGTGTTACCTGCAATTTAAAAATCCCTTCCTCCATACACTAGCCTTCTCAACAGTAGCTACTGAGCTGCTGTACGTCTCCTGGCTGCTAAGTGGCTCGATGCAATGAGTGAAACCTTCTACTGGTCCTGACGTTTTAGCCAACAGCTCGTTGCATGCTGGGATGTTTGCGCCTGTCCTTCCTGGTTTTATGACCTTCGCTTAAGAAGCCTTGTCCAGCTCTTCAGGCCTGATGATTTGTAGTAATTTGTGGTCCTTTCGCTATTTCTTTGCTAAAACAGATAAACTCTTGCCATGCAAGTAACAAACGTGGGCCTAAAGCAGACTGCCAAAATATGTGTACTTTTTAACCTGCTTTGTACTCAAATGACGTGTTCTGGAAATTATGTGTTTTTCAGTGCAGAAAAACCGTACAGAGATGGGCTGATGATGTAAATGTATTTGCATTTTGAACGAAAAATCTAATCAGAAATGTTTCTTTCAGGAATCAAAAAGAAACACCCTGTCCTTATAACGCTGAAAGATGTTCAGCCAGAGCTGAGCCCAGGTGTTGAAACGGAGAGCTTGCTGGCTATTTACAGCTCAGAGAGCACTGCATCCGAGATGTCTTTATTTCTGTTTTTTTGGCAAAAAAAGGTGACGTGATTTGTCCTGATGACTTGCAGCACGGATGCTCGGTCCAAGGCAATTAAAACTCGGTGAAATTCCAAATCAAAAAGCCTCCAAATGAGAGTTTTGAATGGCTTTGAATACTAATTGGTCCTCGCCCCTTCGGCTGATGGACGGAACTATTGCCGGCTTGTCAGTTGTGCAGGGACAGTTGTTAGGAGTACATTTTGAACTAACAATACGGAAAACAACATGAGGTTCATCCTAGTTCAAAGCCAGGTAACTCCCTTTTATATCTCCTGCAGCGTGCACGGACGTGTAAGTCTTGTCTGTAGTACACAATCCAGGGACCACATTTGCATCCTTTGTGGTCCCTCCTTTCAGAGCTCTTTATGTGAACTAATAATGATACCTTGAGACATGTCTGGTGTACGTCTGAGCTCACTAATGACTCACTATCGAAGCAAGGAGAAAAGTAGGCACTGTGACTTTTTTTTTGCCAACAATGTTTTACAAAATGTCTCCGATTGCCTTCTACTAAACAACGTTATTACGTTATTTTCAACGTATAGATATTTTTCACTTTTATCTAACCCAGCCAGTCAAAAATCTGTAGGCCGAATTGTTCTCTGCAAGGTTACTTTCTGCCAAGCGGTTTCAAAGCACAGTGCCAAATGTTTGCTGGTGCTTTCACTGCAATATAACTTCACAGAGCACCATTTTCTGCTGCTGTTTTATTGTGCAGAATCTTTTATTTTATGTTCGGCGCATTAGCAAACTTTTTACACAGACAAAGCAAAGCGAAAATCTATGCAACTGTGTCAGCAAGTTGCAAATATTTCCATAGAGTTTCACGAAGGATGCAAAAAAGTTACACATCTCCAGGAAAGGGTTCTTCTACATCTCCGGCTTTTTGCATTAACTTCTCTTTACATGGCCCCTGTATCGCTAATCTCTTAATTTCCCCTTGGGTTTTTTTGGGTTGGAAAGTTCCCACCATCATTTTTGTCAGGTTTTTGTGTTCCAGCAGAGTCTGGTGGCATGTATATTGCCTCCCACATTACCCAATGACAGTTGATTGGTGGCATTTGTGGTATTGTGCCCATCTTTCTTTGCAGTCGAGTTCCTTGAGTTGCATCTTAAGTGTAAAGCACTCCACTTCTCTTATGTCCCCCACCATCACCAGAAACTTATTGAGAGTTTTCTCTTTGTACCAATCAGGATGGGGAATGGTTCATTTCAGCGTGTGTAAGGAAGGATGTTGCTGGACTCTTGATTTAAAGGGCTAAATACTCGGGATTGTCCAGAAAATATGTCCAGCAGTGCCAGGGAGCCCATAGCTAAACACCTCTCCAGCCCTATATGACTACAGTGTATCCTCTGGTTTGTAACACTGTGCATTGGAATTCACTCCAAGTGGCATAAATGAATGTGGCGAGAGCTGCTAGGATATCTGCCTCAGTTCATCTTCCTCATTTGTTTGACCTAGTTCTCCCTCCCACTTGCATCAAATATTCCAAAGCATGTTTGTTGCTAGATTTTGCTGTTAAAAATTGAAGTATCTCATCACCAAGCTGCTCCCAATTTGTAAAAAGATAAGTGCCAGTGCCCTTGTCAGGAGGCCACTGCAGCTTGCACCACACATTGCCCCTCCCAGCGCTGCCAATGGCAGTACCAACACAATTACTAATCATCACTGTTAGAAATGGGGGTCTCTAATTGGCAGAGGTAGGTAACAAGTAGGGACCCTTGCTTCTAGTCAGGGTAAGTGGGATACACACTTCAGATAACCCCTGCTCACCTCCTTGGTGGCTTGGCACGAGCAGACAGGCGTATCCCAAAGGCAATGGGTAAAGTATTTGTACTCAAAACACACAGTAATACAGTGATAACACCACAAATGGACACCACACCAGTTTGGAAAAATAAAGTATCTTTATCTAAACTCAACAAGATCAAAACGAAAAAAATCCAACATACTTGTAGTAAAATAGCACTTCAAAATAGTAATTTCAAGAATAAAGCTTGTAGAAAACAAATAGCTTCACCTGGGGCTAGTGCGGCGTTGAGCCAGCAAAAAATCCAAAGTACATCGCCGACAGCGAGGTGTGTGGCGTCGGGCAGGGAGTCACACGGACCCCCAAACAAACAGTATTAATGGATAACAAAGTCTATGACGATGCACAGTGTCGTGGAGGTGGGGCATCGGTGCCGAGGTCGAGGCCGGCTTCCTCGCTGCCTTAGGGGAGGCGTGACGTCTTGTCCCCGAGGAGGCGACGTGTCGGGTCCAGGACAGGAGAAGTCAGTTATGTCGCCGGTGAGATGGCGGTTCCGGTAACAGTGCGAAGTCGGCGAGTTCGTGGAGTCACCCTCAGCGGTTATCGGAGCCGCGATAACAGGATGCAGACGCTAACGGAGTCGGAGTGAGCGCTGGGGTCAGGAAATGCCGATAACTGCAGGCATCGAAGGGCGTCGGGGATGAGGTGCAGGATGGGCAGTGTGTTGTGTACTTCATGAGCGTTGCCCCGGTCTCTGTGCAGGTCGCAGCGTCACAGCAGCGTCGCTGATGGCGTCGTAGACAGGTTTTCTTGCTTCTTTCAAGTTGCTTCAAGCTCCCAACACAAGGAACAACCTCCAGAGGCCAAAAACTGGAATAGGCACCTCCTGGAAGGTCAGAACTCTCAGCAATAGAGTTCAGGGGAGTTGGGGTTCAGTCTTTGTGTCCCTGCGACTTGAGAACAGGAGGACAGCACACACATGCCCTTGGAGATTCTTCTTCAAGCAGGTTCACAGCAAAGTTCCAGTCTTGGTCCTTTCTTTGGCATAAGGAACAACTGCAGGCCAACCCCACACAGCACCTAGCAAAGGGGCAGTGTTCCTCCTCACAGCTCTCCAGCTCATCATCTTGGCAAAGGTTCCTCTTGAGTCCAGAAGTGATATAAAGTTCTTTGGTTTAAGGTCCACTACTTATACCCCATTTTGTCTTTGTTTTTCTTTGTGCAAGGGTCTCTGAGCCCAGTCCAACCCAGTTCTCCTCCCCACAGCTCTCCAGCTCATCATCTTGTCAAAGGTTCCTCTTGAGTCCAGAAGTGATATAAAGTTCTTTGGTTTAAGACCCACTACTTTTACCCCATTTTGTCTTTGTGTTTCTTTGTGCAAGGGTCTCTGAGCCCAGTCCAACCCAGTTCTGTCCTCACTGGTGCAAGCGAGACAGGCCCTATTCAGGTGCAAGGAAAACTCCTTCCACTAGTCTTAATACAGCCAAGGTCTATTCAGCTCAGCTCTGAGTCATCTAGGAAGGGCCAGGCGCCCCCCCCACCCCCAGTGGCTGTCTACAGTGAATGCACATCCCCAGCCCCTGTCACTCAAAAAACAGACAGTCAATGCACAGACAGGCAGAGGCACACAGAATGGTTAAACAAGAAAATGCCTGCTTTGTAAAAGTAGCATTTTCCAACACACAATTTAAAAACCATCTTTACTAAAAGATGTGTTATTACATTCTGAGTTCAGAGACTCAGAAACCTTATTTCTCTATCTTTTCCCAATGGGAAGTTATATTTTTAAGGTGTTGCAAAGTATCTCCCATGCTATTCTATGGGACAGATAACCTTTCAATAGTGAAAAACGAAATCAGCAGTATTTCACTATATGGACATGCCACCCACACCAGTACATGTCCTACCTTTCACATACACTGCACCCTGTCCATGGTCCATGTGGGTACCATGGGCCCTCCTGAGGGGTGTCTTACATGTAAGAAAAGGGAAGGTTAGGGCCTGGCAAGTGGGCGCTCTTGCAAGGTCAACATGTCAGTTAAAAACTGTGCACAGACACTGCAGTGGCAAGTCTGAGATACCTTTTCAGGGCTTCTCATGCCGGTGGCCCAATCAGTGCTGCAGGCCCACTAGTAGCATTTGATTTACAGGCCCTGGCACACTCAGTGCCCTTTACTAGGGACTTACCAGTAAATCAAATATGCCAATCAGGGAGAAACAATTGTCATCATAATTTACACAGAGAGCATATGCACTTTAGCACGGATCAGCAGGGGTAAAGTGCTCAGAGTCGTATAACCAACAAAAACAGGTCAGGAAAAATATGAGGAAGAAGCAAAAGCTTGGGGATAACCCTGCAAAAAGGGCCAAGTCCAACAATCACTCTTCTCCAAGTGTGATAATTCAGTCTATTCTTGGCCCCCAAAGCTATAAGAATGGCTTGGACGGCAGTCAGTAGTCATTTTTAATGTATACTAAATTAATAAACAACTGTTATCGTGCTCAACTTTAAACTGGACAGACAGCGCCACCATGTGGCAGACTGTTACAAGCCCCAATGTTGACAATTGAGGGCCGGTGCCAAGCACCGGAAATCAGCGGCTCAAATTAAGCACTGTCACCAAGAGTTAGGTTTTGTTTCCTATCTTGGTTTTATTCTTTAAATTAATTTGGGCATTATGCATTATTTTTCTGGGGCGCTGCTCTATCTTTTTGTGTGGGTGCTTGGAGATAGTGTCTACCTAGTAGATGTTTGTGAAAGTGGGACTGTGGTAGGTGGCGTTTTGCTTAAAGGTCATCAAATTGTGTACATGACCCCTGTCGAGGAATTGCGAGTAGACAAAACATTCCACTTACCATGCTACTAGTTATCTGTCAGCTTCAAGGGGGATATATGTATTCCCTTAAAGGTAGCTAGCAATCCTGCTGCTTCCTCTAGTTTGAAGTGTGTAGGTAGTTTTTGATGGATGTGACGTTTGCATCCATTAACAGGTTTGTGAATATCAGTTTTGCTTAGTCATGTGTCGCAATCATGTCTTGTAATAGTATTGTTAGGTTCAAAGGAAGAGGCATGGTTGCAATTTGCAACTACATCTGTGTTGATCTGTGGTTCGTTAGAGATGTTTTGTAATGGGAATTGAGTGAAAATAGTAGGCAATGCAATAAATAAAGGAGTCAAGTCAGGAGTCAGTATTATTGTCTGTCCTACCTTTCAAAGAGAGCGGGAGGGTTGCCCAAATTTTAAGATTGCTGCTTTATTTTGAAAGTAGGGTTGTTTATTTGGCTCCACATAAGCCTCCTGTTATCATTCTGCCTACGAAGCTAATCATAGGTGTGTGAATAGGTTTAATATTATGCATATGTTTGTTGAGCATATGGCTATTGGTACCCACTTTTCTCAGGCTTAGCCATTCTGTTTTGCTGGTGTTCAGTTTGACCCCAGATACAGTGCCATGGGTAGCTAGGTCAGCAAGTATTGACCTAGGTTCTCTTTCGTCTGCTAATAAGGAGAGGTGGTTGTCTGTTTCTAAGACCTCAGTTCACTGATGGCAAAGCTGGATCAAATTGTTTATGCCACCACCAGTGCAAAATGAAAGTGGGATAAAAGGGAGCTCTATCTCACGCCCTTCTTCAGTGGTGCCAGTTTGGAAAAGACTCGGTCACCCCGATCCTAGAGTGAAGATTTGTCTGGAGTTAGAGACCTCAGCGGGTCAGGACTGTGCCTATGACGTACCATGAAGCATGGTCAGACACTTTTTATCAGCAATTCGTACTCTGTATTAAGGAGGGAGACAGGGCGATGGGAGGATTCCTCTGAGGGAGAAGGGCGGTCTCTGCCGCAGATCGCCATGTTGTGGGGAGCGGGGTGTCAGACGTCCATACTTAAATTTGGAGCTTCGACATCCTAAAACTTGTTCTTTTCATTTGCACTATTTATTTGCTCTT
The DNA here is from genome assembly GCF_964204655.1 of Triturus cristatus. Lineage (NCBI taxonomy): Eukaryota > Metazoa > Chordata > Amphibia > Caudata > Salamandridae > Triturus > Triturus cristatus. The sequence continues at coordinate 1,059,476,169 of NC_140593.1, read as the reverse complement.
GGCCTCTTTGCAAATCGACAAATCGACAAGTAGAAGGTCTAGTGGAGGATTCCATTAAAACTTTTGTTGCGGTGCAGGTGTGCGCTGCTTTTACCTCAGAGGATGGCTCTTTGAATTGCATGCCTTTCCACGCCCCTGGGAGAGGTCTCGCACTTTGCGGCGCTAGCTGGTGGTAGAGCGGGGACTTGGAACATCCCCAGCCCATGAGTGGCTGGCTGGCCGATCAACTTCCTATAAAGCAGTTCAAGGTGTGCCTCCGCGCACTTCTTCTCACAGCCAGCCAGACTCAAAAACCGAGTTCCCCCACACCAGTCATCAAACAGATTGAGAAATTAGGAACGATGCTCCATGAAAGCATCTTTTTCCTGAAGGGACCTGCGACGGAAGGTGGCCGGACCAAATCCTTGGCGGACTTTTTTCCCTCTCAGTTGTTGCAGCTTCCCTTTCACACAAGCAGTGATTCATGGGGGACCGGCTCTTTGTGGAGATGTGCAGATAAACAGCCGTGGCACCCGGCCAAAGACATTCATGGCTGCTGGCAATCTATTTTCCTTTAACATAATTATATCCTCGTGGAGGGATAAATCTCGGGGAAGATAAAAAACACTTCAGTGCAGGATGAACAAAAAAAACTTCTTCCAGCCGGCTGCTTTGTGGTGTGATGGTGCTGTGTACGTCTGAGGCACCCGCTAATTGAGAAGCGGTAAATCAGTGCAGGAGGCTCGATGCCTGCAGATTGCCTGAGCCTGGGGAGGGTGGGCTGTTGGAGGAAGTGTAGTACAGCGCCAGGGACTTGCTTTATGCGTTGCCTTTCCCTGTAGCATTGACTTCTGAACATTGTCTTGCTCTGGTGCCCCCTGCAGGTGGCAGCTGTTTCTGCATTCTGTCTGAGGTAAGTGTGAGTTCTGTGTTTCTTTTCCTAGCAGAGAGTGGTGGATTCGAGGCGAGGAAACCAGTGAGATGCAGTGAGGGTGGGAGGGTCATGCTTCCAAGAACCTAATTTACTTTTTGTGCAGTTCTTATTTCAGTTATGCGCCAGGTTTAATGATGGATGGACCACTACGTTCTTGCTCTGATCGCTTCCTAATCGTCAGAAGTACAAAGCACTAAGAATTTTGTGCTGAGACGTTTTAAGGCATGGGCAACAGTCCAGGGACCCCACTTTCCAAGGGCTTCCTGGAAAAGTGAACTTTCTATCTCACATCTGTCTATTTCTCCATCTCAATATTTATTGTGTTATTCAATAATATTTGGCACCATGGGGTTTGAATGAGCAGAGATTGGGTAATAAAATGAAAATCTGTTCTGGACAGGGGCCCCTAAAATATGTCTTGCCTAGAGCCCCACAAAATCCCTAATATAACGTTAATATTGGGCCAACTTCATGTAAAGCAGCAGCTGATTCGCTAACACTTGGATATTGACATTCAGCTTGTGGCCTTCAAACCGCCTTCTAAATAATCCGCAAACCACACCTAGTATAAACTGGATGGAGCCTCTTAATCCACTTATCGACATGTTTCATCCTGTACCCACTGAGGACTCCGCTAACTCATCTCTATTTCCTTTCACAGGTGAGAGAGATCTCGATGATGAAAAACGTGGGCATAACGATGAGAACCTACCAGTAGCCCCCCTGGTGTAGCGCACGTGAGGGACTCTCACCTTCACACAATTTTTCTTTTCACATACACTCTTTTATGTATGGGTATGCTTTTGGAATGTTGACTGATATAAAACATTATTTTGTTGGGGCATGATACTGGATGAACTCTATCTGTATATTTAACAGAGGAATGAAGGGCATAAAGTAAATGCACCTCTCCTTTCCAATATCATGAAATGAAAAAGCCCCTGGCCTGTCAGGTCTTTGTTGTTTTTGTAATGTCAATAAGTGGAGGGCGACCTGACGTATTACCCTCTTTAGCTCCTTATTGTGGCCATAGAGACGGTGCCAGCACCAGAAGTAGGTTGTGGTTGCTAATCCCACTACTTTCCTGTGCCAAAGAAGAAAGTAGGCCCTAGTCCTATTTTAGATCTTTGCGCTCTCGATTCCTTCCTGTGGAAGGACAAACTAAAGATGCTCACCTTGGTCCATGTCATTCCCCCTTGACCCTGGAGACTGAATGGTAGAGTTGGACCTGCAGGATGCTATTTCCACATACTTGTCCTGCAGCCCACAGTCGTTACCTGTGGTTCACGATGGGCCAGGAACCCATTCAGTTTGCTGTGATCCCTTTTGGACTTACCAGTGTCCCTCTGGCATTCTCAAAAGTAATGGTAGTGGTTAGAGCACACCTTCGAAGGTTGGGGTTCAACTCTTCACCCTACTTCGATGACAGGCTACTGAAAGTAGGATTGCCCAAGTCAGCCATCACCCACCTCCAGACAATTCCAAACCTCCTAATGTGTTTGGAGTTCACTATCAAATTGCTGAAGTCACACCGGGCTCCTTCACAGATGCCCCCTTTCATTGGAGCCATTCCAGGCACAGTGCAGTTTCACTCCTTTCGCGAGGAGAAGAGTCCAGCACATTCTTGCTATGATCCTGATGTTTCGGCTTCTGACCTGGCTTTCAGTCTGGATGACTCTGAAGCTGCTGGGACTGATTGCCTTTTGAATCCTGCTGGCAAAGCACGCCAGATGGTATATGCAAGTTCTGCATGGGATCTATAGTCCCTGTGGGCAGAGCAACGGCGGAATCTCTTTGATCACAGCACACCCCTTTCCCTACTTTACCCAGAGCTGAAAGTGGTAACCAATGCATAGCTTCAGGATTGGGTAAGCCCTTTTGTAGAGGTGGAGATCAGAGGCATCTGGTCTAAGGTGTAGGCTCGACTCCAAACGTTTGGAGTTGGGGGCCATTCGCTATGCAATGAAAGCGTTCTTACCATGCATCAAAGGGAGACAGGTACAGGTGCTCACAGACATTACTGCCATGTGCCGGGAGGCTTGGCACCTCTGCAAGTGGCTGGACCACCAGGAGGTTTTACCGGTGGTGCACCAGCTGGCACGATCCCTAAACTCCAAGAAAGGGAATCCACTCGTCAGCCCCTAGCAAATCTTAAATGGTGGTTAAACCTGGAGGAGGCGTAGGGCCTCTTCTGCAAATGCAGAGAACCTTGCTGCAACTTGCATAACTTGTACCGGATTGACCATATAGCATATGGTAACCAGAACTCCTGGTCATGACCATCCTTCCCTGTTTCCTCTTTGGGAGGCTCTCCTGTCACAGCAGGAGGGCGTGGTCCCGCAACCAAACCTGCACACGATGCACCTCCATGATTGGAGATTGAGCTGGGGCAGTTGACTGCTTTTGACCTTTCTCCTGAAGTTGTTGACTAATTTGGGAGTCAGGCATCCCTTGACTAAATCTGTGTACTCCTGTTGTTGGGACAAGTGTGTGGCATGGTGCAGGACCTGTCAAATTGACCAGTTTCAGGCTAAGCTTTCCGAAGTGTTGCTTTTTGCATTGTCCCTAGGCCAGCAAGACTTTGCTTTAGGTATAGTTAAAGAGTACATATGCTTCCTCCTTCTCTGTTCAGTATGTCTCAGTGGGACTTACATTTGGTTCTTACGTTCATTATGTTTACTTCCTTAGAACTTATGTACAGCTGTCCTATATGACTCTTTACGCTCAAGGCTACCTTTCTTGTCGCCATAACATCGGTGTCACTGGTAAATGAGCTGCAAGTCTTCACTATCAACCCACTATTCACCATGTTCTACTCAGAGAAGCTGGTTTGGGAAACCAAGTCCCCTTTATTTCGAAAGTGGTGACTCGTTTTCACTTCTGGCAAAACATTACCCTCCTGTCGTTCTTTGCTCTGCTTCACCCAGCTGAAGAGGAGGAGAGATTTCATCAGTTCGATCTGACAAGAGCCCTTAGTTGTTACTTTGATCATACCAAAGCAAGCAGCATGGAAAGTCAGCTCTTTATTGGATTCGCCACAGTGAAGAAGGTAAAGACAGAGCTGAAGAGAACCATTTTCTTGCTCTCTTGAGCTCTGCATTAACATCTGCTATGCATTGCCTAGGAAGTAGCCTCCAGATGGATTGCATGCTCATTCCGCCAGGGCTGCTGCCATGGAATTGGCACATGGAGGGCCTGTTCTGGACATTTGCCAGGCTACTATGTGGATGCCCGTCCATACAAAGCATTATTATATGGGCAACCAGGTCTGTCGAGATGTGCATTTTGCCCGCTCGGGCCTGCAGGGCTTTTTAATTTCAGCCACCTCCACAATGGTACTGCTTTGGTATCTATTCAAAAGAGGAGGAATCTGTTGTTAGAAGTCTCTTTCAGACTTACTTTCTGTAACGCCTTTGCTTGTAGAGACTCTTTCTCACCACAGAGTCCTCATTGAGCCACCCATCCTCCCCATTCTTTGAACAGGACTCTGTTCTATCTAGAAAGGTCCCACTTTAGCGATTTGCATGCTGGCCCAAGCCAATGTGTGATTAGGCTCCACCTCGGAAGGCGCTAACAGGACAGAAAACAACAGATGTCAGTGCGGAGGGTAACAACTGTATATGATTCTGCACGTCACTTCCAGGGTGGAACGGTGTTGCTGTGGCATATCATGACGAAATCTACTGATGCACAAGGAAACTTGGATGCGGAACCCCTCACCTTTGCACCAGTGAGTATGCGCTCCAAGGAAAACATGGAGGGTGGTCCTGTGCGATTTACAGGCCTAAGGAGGCAAGGCAAAGAGGTTTGGTTTGAAAAACAAAATAATGGCAAGTTTGTTTTCCAACGGGGTAACCCCCACTGGACCACAAGTCTAAATGCGCCCATACCCTTGGCCCACAGTCCCAGCCTTCACCTCACTTTCCTGACATTTCGCTCTAGCTCATCCCTTTCCCTTATAAATGCTGCCCTTTTTAGGTCTCGCCTGACCCAGCGCATGCGCTGGTCTGGCGAGACATTTAGTAGGTGGGTTTAGAAAGTGCTACCCACATTTTTGTGCTGGCTACAAGCTTCAGTACACGATGGCGTGCACGCGCACAGCTGCTCCCCCGCATTCCCCCCTCCCTTCTCGCCCAGCCATCTGCCTTTCCTGCGCCAGCCTTCAGCACCATGCCCCTCCCCCCGCTGCTGGGCGCGCATCCCTAGCGTGCTTTAGCGCGTCATCGCGATCACTTTCGCTTTCAGAGTGATCGCGATCACTTTTGCTTTTACGGCCGCGCGGCGTTACTTTTACTGCCACGCAGCCAATGCTTGTCTTTCCCTCTCTCTGGTTCCGTCTTTCTACTCCTGCTATCTTCTTACGTTCTTTTTCATGCTGTAATTTTCGTCTCTTTCTCTCCTTTTACTTTTTGCACCCGCGCCCTTTTCTGTTTTTCTCTTTCTGCCCTACTTTCTCCTTCAATTTAAATTTGGCCCCTCTGTTTATTTTTCTTCACACCTCTACTCACTCTGCCCCCCCTCTCTCTCTTTGTATACCCTCCATTACTCTTGCCTCCCTTGTTCTCTCTTCCATCCGTCTCTCTGCCCGCCACTCCGTCTTCTTTCCTGCATTGTGGCGTTTGTCTGAGACTCACCTGACCCTCCCTCTCTCACCACCCTGTCTTCCACGGAGAGAAAATAATTTCATGCACTGCTGCGCCAGCTTGTCGTCTTCCTCCGACTCTTTCGTAGCCTGGGGGAAGTTACTGCATTGTAAAGTATCCAGCCGTCTACGCAGATAGCTCGGTGGGTTAATTCACCTGGTGCAGGGATCTGCTTTTAAAGTGAGATGACAGGGAGGAAATGCACCTTCATTATAGATGTAATTCGAAGATTACATTTTCAAATATTAGTTTGACATGTCAGTAGGATAACGTGTCCCTGCAAAACAATCTGTCTTCATCGTGTGCGTACCATCTATGTACCGTAATTTTCGCAAGCATTGGCATAGCCAATAGGTCTCGCCTTTGGGACCTTATAAATGCTTAGACATGCAACAGTTGATGTTGTTGCACCAAGGATATTGTGCTGCATAACTAAATACTTATAAGTTCCCAAAAGCGAGACCTATTGGTTATGCCAATGCTTGTTTATTTTAAAGTTTTATGTTCATTCAACCAAACTAACAGGCAATCCATGTCAATCCTGAGCTGTACTGTACCACTGACAACTCTTCCCCATGATAGCAATCCCACTAGGTCTTAGCCTCTGTAGGACACAGCAAGTGAGGTTCGGCCTGGTGCCAACCATATGGTGACGATTTATGTTTCTCTAGATTTTGATAGAAAGCAGTACATTGAAATATAGAGCATGGCCATGTATATTTTTTATTTGCACTTAAGGGCTCTTTTTAAAAAGGATCACATCGTATTGTGTTATCTATCTGTACGGATATCCTCTCCTTTCTTCATGCCCATGATCTTGCATTGCTTCTGTAATTACAGTGCCGTCTGCTCCACCTCCGAATATTACAGCAGAAGCAGTAAGCTCCACCCAGATCTTGCTGACGTGGACCGCCATACCGGAGCCAGAACAAAATGGACTCATTCTTGGATACAAGGTAAAAAGAGAAGCTCTGTCTCTGCCCTTCTAATCTGAAAGAAAAACACGTTAGTTAGATTCCTCACCTTAGAATATCCCCAGGCGTCAGGCTGGATCCGGAAAGATTTTTCATCAGCAATACCCCTTGCGCGTCACTAGGCGTCGTCTGCAGCTCTGCGTCCATCGTCGGCGTCGTGATCGCCGGGATGACGTCGTCGGAGTACTTAGACGCCGCCCTCGCGCGCTGACGTCAGTTCTTCTTTTTTCCGCACCAGACAGCGCCGATCCGGGAAGAGCTTACCCCTTTAGTCACTTTTTGACTAAAACTTTTTGGACTCTTTTGTCTACTCGTCGACTCAAACTGGTGCTGGTAGGATGCCTGGTTTTAAAGCCTGTGACTCCTGTCACCGACTGATGTCGGTAACGGACCACCATCGCTGGTGCCTTTACTGCCTTGGGGCCGACCACGATGCGGAGTCGTGCCTCGACTGCCGGGCCTTAACCTCGAAGGCTAGACGGGAGCGGTCCTGCAAGCTTCTCGAGCTCCGACACTCGGCTCCGTGCCATTCACGGTCCAGGAGGAGGTCGAAGGACCGGTCGTGGAGCCTCAGCCACCACCACCGCTCGTCGGGTTACAAGTCCTCGGGTAAGTCGAAGCATAGTAAGAAGTCCAAGAGACGACATCGCTCTTCGGACTCCCCTCGCCGGTCGCGCGACTCGGTCGAGGGTCCGGGTGGTACCACCCCCGCGGCTCTGCCTGAGTCGCAGGAGCCGCGTCCGTCCCCATATCCGCCGGTCCCTGGGACTGACGCGACTCCGGCGGAGATCAGTGCCTACCTCTCGGCCATGAGGGGCCTGGCTCCGCCGTCGACGCCTGCCGGCACGCCTTCGGGCCCGCAGGTTCGACTGGGAGGCCTAGTGAGCTGGCGGACCCGGCTCCGTTGTCGACTTCGGTCCCGACGCCGCAGGTTCCTGTGGGATCCAGGCCTGGATCTCAGTCGATGCCGGTCGACCTCCCGACGCCCCCTACACCGGCGCCGACACCGGTTCCGACCCCGGTGCCGTCTCCGGACGACATTGTTTCCCGGTTCAGCCCCGGTCCGGGCCCTGCACCGGTGCGGCGCCGTCCGGCTCCGCATCCGACGCCGATGGGTGACCATTTCATCTTCCGCCCGGCTCCGATCATTCCCCCTGTTTATCAGGAATCGGATGACGGTGGCAACTGGGAGGGGTCTGATGACCCTCTGGCCCGCCAGGGCCAGTTATCATAGTACTGGGCAGATGAGCTGGGGGATGCCAGTGGCCTTGACACCTCCCCTGACACTGGCTTCATCTCACCTCTGACCGTGGCTTCGGAGGAAGGTGCTACCTTTTCTGTGGCGTTGCGTAAGGCGGCCGAAGCCCTCGGGCTGGAGCTACCTACTGTGGCCGTGAGGACTAACCTCCTCACTGAAGTGCTCCAACCGTCAGCAAGCTCCTCGGAGCCTCTGCTGCAGTTTAGCGAAACACTGATGGACGTTCTCAAGGGCACCTGGTCCAAGCCCTCCACAGTGGATCGGAACGTGGCCCGACGCCACCGCCCTGCACCGGGCGACCCCAGTTTCCTGTCCCAACACCCCACTCCTGAGAGCCTGGTTATCCAGGCCTCTACTTCCCAGACCTCCTTCCCGTCCGCTCCCCCGGATCGGGAATCCAAGAGACTGGAGCAGTTTGGCAAAAAACTGTTCTCCTCCCTTAGTTTAGGGCTGCGGTCGATTAACACCGCTTGTCTCTTGGACCGTTACTCCCACTCTCTGTGGGATACGGTGGAGGGCGTGCTGCCCCTGTGCCTGGAGGAGGCCCGGACACGGCTCGCTCAGGCTCTTGCCAATGGGCGGGACGCAGGAAGGTATGCCATCCGATGTGGTTTGGACACAACGGACTCGCTTGGCAGGGCAATGTCGTCCACGGTGGCGCTTCGTCGTCACGCCTGGTTGCGGTCCACGTCTTTTTCCGGGGATGTCCAGAGCACCCTCATGGACACGCCCTTTGATGGCGATTGCCTCTTTGGCGACAAAGCGGACAGTTAGCTGGAGCGCTTTAAGGACTCCAGGGCTACGGCCAAGTCCTTGGGTCTCTCGGTCCATAATCTTCCGCTTTTCGCCCCTTTTGTGGCCAAGGAAGGGGCGCCCCCTCACGTCCGCCTAGCCACAGGCCGCAGAACCATCCTCCACGCGGTCGTGGACGTGGAGTCCGCCGAGGCGGTAGAGGGGGTCAATGTGCCGGTCCATCCACATCCACCCCAGCAGAATCCGCCTCAAAGCCTTCCTAGTCCGTGCTTTCAGGCCCATTCCACACCAGTTGGCGGCAGAGTTCGCCATCACCTGCTCTACTGGCGTTCCATCACTTCGGACAGGTGGGTGCTGCAAATCGTCCGAAGGGGCTACTTCCTCCCATTCGAGACGACCCCTCCAGCCATGCCACCACAGTGCCACCGCATGTCGGGGGATCACTTGAATCTTCTACGGGAGGAAGTTGTGGCCCTCTTGGCCAAAGGGGCCGTCAAGCGCGTTCCTGGTCCAGAAGTAGGCCGTGGTTGTTATTCCCACTACTTTCTGGTTCCCAAGAAGGGCAAAGGGGGCCTACGCCCTATCTTGGACCTCAGGAGCGTCAACGCCTTCCTCCGGAAGGAGAGGTTCAAGATGCTCACCTTAGCTCAAGTTCTGGCTGCCCTAGACCCTGGAGACTGGATGGTAGCGTTGGACTTGCAGGGCGCTTATTTTCGCATCCCCGTCCTGCCGGCCCACCGGCGTTACCTGCGGTTCACGGTGGGTCAGGAGCATTTTCAGTTTACTGTGCTCCCCTTCGGTCTCACCAGTGCCCCTCGGGTGTTCACGAAAGTGATGGTGGTGGTTGCAGCTCTTCTGCGCAGATCAGGGGTTCCAGTCTTCCCCTATCTCGACGACTGGCTGTTGAAGGCAGGCTCGCCCCAGCAAGTCGTCTCCCACCTCCAGACTACGGCCGACCTCCTGCATTTGCTGGGGTTCTCCATCAATGTGCCGAAGTCGCATCTGAGTCCCTCCCAAACTCTCCTCTTTATCGGGGCGGTTCTGGAGTCGGCGCAGTTCCGGGCTTGTCCTCCGGACCAGCGGGTCCGGGATATTCAGGCTCTGATTCACATCTTTCAGCCTCTGTCCCGGCTTTCGGTCAGGTTGGTGCTGCGGCTTCTGGGTCTGATGGCCTCCTGCATCCTGTTAGTGCATCACGCCAGGTGGCGAATGCGGGCTCTGCAGTGGGACCTGAAGTTTCAGTGGGCCGAGCATCGGGGTAACCTGTCTGACCATGTCTTGATCTCAGAGGGCACCGCAAAGCAGTTGCAGTGGTGGCTCACGAACCGCGATTGGGTCAGTGGCAGATCCCTCTCCCTACCCTAAGCATGTAGTGGTGACGGATGCGTCCCTCCTGGGATGGGGGGGCACATGGGGGAGGCGGAGATCAGAGGACTCTGGTCTCCGGCGGAGTCTCGGCTCCATATCAACCTTTTGGAGCTGAGAGCGATCCGACTTGCACTGAAGGCATTCCTTCCCGCTGTCCGGGGAAGTGTGGTGCAGGTGTTCACGGACAACACCACCGCCATGTGGTATTGCAACAAACAGGGCGGGGTGGGGCCGTGGACCCTTTTTTCAGGAGACTCTGCGCCTCTGGACATGGCTGGAACATCAGGGCATCACCCTGGTGGTTCAACATCTGGCGGGCTCTCTGAACGCCAATGCAGACGAACTCAGCTGCCGATGCATTGTGGAACACGAATGGCGTCTCATCTCGGACGTGGCGCAAGGCCTCTTTCGGCAGTGGGGAGAGCCTTGGTTAGAACTATTCGCCACCGAAGAGAATGCGCAATGTCAGCAGTTCTGCTCGTTGGAGTTTCCAAGGCGGCACTCGCTCGAGGACGCTTTTCGTCGTGAATGGAGTTGCGGTCTGTTGTACGCCTTTCCGCCTATACCTCTTCTGCCCAGAGTGCTGAAGAAGTTCAGGCGCGACCGGGCCCAAGTCATCTTGGTGGCTCCGGATTGGGCACGAAGGTACTGGTATCCCGAGCTACTCAGTCTGTCAATTGATCCCCCGATACGACTGCCTCTTCAGGAGGACCTTCTGTCGCAGCAGCAGGGAACGGTCCTCCACCCAAACCTGTCCAGTCTCCACCTCGATGCGTGGAGATTGAGCGGCGACAGTTGATGCCATTTGACTTGCCTCCTGAAGTCTGCGATGTGATTCTGGCAGCCAGGCGTCCCTCCACTAAAATGGTATATGCCTGCAGGTGGAACAAATTTGTGGCATGGTGCACAGCAAAGGCTGTGGATCCCCTTTCCGCCCCTCTTTCTGAGGTTCTTCTCTTCCTTCTTTCTTTGGCCCAGCAGGGCTCTGCTCTGGGCACTCTTAAAGGTTATCTTTCTGCTATCTCTGCCTTCCTCCGGCTCCCTGATCAGCCTTCTCTTTTCAAATCCCCTGTTGTTTCTCGATCCTTTAAGGGCATTACTCACATGTTTCCTCCTGTCCCTTTCGTAATGCCTCAGTGGGATTTGAATCTTGTTTTGACATATCTGATGTGCGCTCCCTTTGAGCCACTTCATAATTGTCCTCTTCGTCTGTTGACGCTTAAGACTGCTTTCCTGGTAGCCATCACCTCTGCTTGAAGGGCGAGTGAGCTCCAGGCTCTCTCTTCTAAGCCTCCTTTCCTTTCTATCCATCCAGACAAGGTTGTTCTCCGCACTCGTCTTTCCTTCCTTCCTAAGGAAGTGACTGCCTTTCACATCGGGCAGTCTGTTACGCTGCCCACCTTCTTTCCGCCTCCGCATCCCTCGAAAGAGGAAGAGAGGCTCCACCGTCTGGACCCAAAACGTGCGCTCTCCTTCTATCTGGACCGCACAAAACAGTTCCGGGTGGACGACCAACTCTTCGTTGGCTACGTGGGCGCTAAGAAGGGGCGGGCGGTGCACAAGCGGACCATCTCTCGGTGGGTCGTTTTGTGCATCAAAGCTTGTTACTCCTTAGCTAAAAAGGAACCTCCTGTAGGGCTGAGGGCCCATTCCACTCGGGCCACGGCGGCGACGACTGCCCTGGGTCGGGGAGTCCCCTTGCAGGACATCTGTCAGGCAGCAACGTGGGCCTCGCTGCACACGTTTGCCAAGCATTATTGCCTGGACAGCCAAGTCCGGAGAGACGGCTTCTTTGGCCGTTCTGTTCTCCAGGACTTTCTGGTGAAAAATCTTTCCGGATCCAGCCTGATGCCTGGGGATGTTCTAAGGTGAGGAATCTAACTAACTAATGTTTCTTACAGATACATCGTTACCGAAGGTAAGTAACTTGTTCGTTAGTGGGAGTGAAGTTCATGCTGCTTCTGGCTGTGATAGTTTAGTACAACATGAAACTGATTGATAAGGCAGGGCCTGGTCTCCGGTGGAGTCTCGTTGCCATTCTAATACATTGTTATTGCAAATTTGAGGTAAACTAAAGCATTAGACATTTATTTATTTGTTTATTCATTCATTTATGCATACATACACATACATACATACACACACACATACATACAGACATTCAGACACATACATACTGAGGAGTTCTGAATCGTGGACTAAGCCAAGGAAATGTTTAGCGCAGCCATCTATAACATTGCATTAGTAAAAAGAAGCATTGTTAATGCATCGGTTTCGCCTATGTCATGAATAAAGAGCTGTTTTCATCAATCATCGTCCAGGAGAAGAAAAGAGCTCCCTGCCAAATAACACAGGAGTGAAGAGGATGTGGTGCAGCGGCCAGAGCTGCTGACTCGAGAGCTGGGGTTCCCGGTTTGAGTGTCCGCAGCGCCAGCGCAATATCCTGTGATTATATGCAGATCACTTAATCTCCCTGGGCGATAAATTGTTATATAAATATGCTGAAAAAGGCAAAACTTTATGAAAATATAGTTCCACCGAAGCGGATGTTAATAGTATTTCAGCAGTGGGAAACTGATAAGAGATGCAGACGAGGAACAGGCATTGGTAAATGAAGGAAAATATGCTATTGCCAATAGAAATGGAGGAAAGTTAAGTGGTACGCACAGGAACCAATGACAAGCCAGGAAAAAGAGAAGGCGGGATGTAAGTCCTTTTTACTTTTATATTAAAAATATTAGAGTTCACAAGCACAGCGCAAGCGATATGCAGGCGAAACCTAATAAGGGTACAAGCTTAGAAATTTTACCAACAGGGAGATGATGAGATGGGAAGCGACACACAGACTACATTTTGTTACTAAGGTATGTGAAAGAGGAGAAAGTATATTAACAATGGGGTGATCAATAGATTATTATGAAGATAAAAATATGATACCAGCAAAAATGTAATGGAATTAACACGGTGTTATTTTAGTATTTTGGTAAAATCTACAGCAAGCCCAGATGCAGCAGACAGGCTGGCCTGAATCTTCCTGCTCCCTTTGTAATGGGCCTGTTATTCATATTTTAGTATTCTTCATTTACAGCAAATGGTCCTGCCATGTAGTCAAGGCAGTTCCACTGTTTCAGGGACTGCAGTGGAGGCCGGAGGTGTACTGTTGTAGCAGGCTACATGTGCCTGAGACCTCAGTTCACAGCGCCAATCACAGATTCAGTTTACATAAGAGATAAAAAATACAGAGGACGAAACACATGAGACAGATTCACTTTCCTCAGTGTGAGAATGCATTTCAATAGTCTGGTGAATATTCCAACATCCCAAACATGTAGCATATTAATGCGAATAATTAGAAAATCCATTCAAAGGCACCCAAATCCACACTGAAACAGAGATGAAGCATTGGCAACCCCATGAACAGTGCCTTCTAGCTGGAGGTACTACTAGATTGGTGAATAAAATGTGCCTCTGTCAGCCCAAAACAGTCTCTTGATCATTGACCCTTTCCATCCTTTGTTGGGCCTCTTTGAAATGGTGCATTTAAGCATAGGATGTTTACCATGAAACCAGTCAAATAAAATGATTTGGAATACAACATACTCTTCAGTTTTCACTACGGAAGAATCATTTCCAAAGATCCTTCATCGATAACCCGTACCATTTGAGTTTGGGAAAGCAATAGCCAAGAGCAACGCGAGCTATCCGTAGCTCCCAGACACCTTCAGAGTAGCTCACAGCCTTGACTTCATTTTTAGGTTTCACCTCCACAGTGCTTGCGCTGTGCTTGAGAAATCTATTGTTTTTAATATAAACTTAAAAGGTACTTACATCCCGCCTCCTCTCTTTCCTGGCTTCCCAATGGTTCCTGTGCATGACACTTACCTTTCCTCCATTTCTATTGGTCTTGGCATATTTTCCTGCATTTACAAATGCTTGTTCCTTGTCTGCTTCTCTTATCAGTTTCCTCCTGCTGAAATACTGTTAACATCTGCTTTGGTGGAACTATATTTTCATAACGTTTTGCTTTTTACTCTGCAGCATACTTATATTACAATTTATCACCAGGAGAGATTAAATGATTTGCACAGAATCACAGGAAGTTGTGCGGTGTTGCCGATACTTCATCCGGGATCCCCAGCTCTGGAGTCAGCAGCTCTGACCACTGCACCACATCCTCTCCACTCCTGTGTTATTTGTCAGGGAGCTCTTTCCTTCTCCTGGATGATGATTGACGAAAACAGCTCTTTATTCATTACATATGCGAAACTGATGCCGTACGAATGCTTGTTAAATAAGCACAAGGCTATATTTTCCTTTTATAGTTAAGGGAAGGCTGTGTTTATTTTACATTATTGTAATCAGGCTGCAGATAGCAGGGCCTGATAATGAGCAACCAGATGTATGACCAAGGATGGGGCACAGAGATGAACAACTGAGGCACTGGGGTATTAAATTCTTAAATAAAAGTCTTTGTCAACTCAATATTGGAGCTGTGAACAAAATGATATTTCTGAATGCTTTCAAGTGGGAGTAAATGAAAATGAAAAGTTACCTTAATGATTAAGTTAACTCTTCATTTTAATTGTCTCCCATTTCAAAATGCCACATTTACAAACAGCGGGCCCCTTACTCACAGTGACCAGAAGTCATTGTGTCATAAGTGTAACTGAAAAATACAGCCATTTTTTAAATGAGAGAAATTTAAAGTGCTGAACAATGTTCTATATTTTGAAAATGTTTGCTGAACATTTTCTGCACTTTATATTTCTCAAATTAAAAGAAAATGTTTCTATGTTTTTGTTATGCATGTAATGGGGTTACATATGGCAAAATGTATGTCCTGTGCTGCAAGTACATACGACAGGCTCTGTCACCCATACAAATATATCCCATTTATACGCGCACATGTTCATGCATCCCCAAAGACCACACTCTCCCTGACACACATGGCAGCCCTGTCATAGTGCCCCTAATCAAAGTATTTTGTTGAAACCATAGTATCTGGCTCCATGGACATTAGGCATAAAGTCAATGAAGCTGGGTATGGGGGTGTCTGGTAACAAGTCTGGGCATAAGTTGTTTAGCGTTCAGTAGTTCACAATGATTTTCACTGATCGGATGTAGCTCTCACTACAGAAAAGATTGGAGACCCCTGGCCAAGAGCTTTCAGGTGCACTACATTAACCTGCCAGGAGAACACCACCCCTCCAAATAAGTAACGTCCCACCTCAGTAATATGCAAAAGTAGGATCTGTGCCATAATGAAGAAGTTTGATGGCTGTATCTATAAAACACAAACTTTCCAATGACGTTATCACTTAATTTATCGGCTCTGCCTCCTCAGTCTGCAAGTTGTCCTAGCACTTGGTTCCTTACAATTTCATAAAAACATAACATTAAATATTGAATCTTAAAAAAACAGTGTTCTTCTACAGGGTAGTGCAATTTTTACCCATACATAACAGTCTTTAATAAATATGACACCCAAACACTTACATCTAGCAAAAGTACAGCATTTGTCCCATGAAATAAATATAATGGCATGGACGCTTAGGTAAGGACGTTTAATGCAAGCATTTATCAAATCCATCTTATAAAGGAATGCATGATGTAAATCTTTCTCGATGCCAATAATACAAATAATTAAAATCTTCTCAAGCAACTCAACAAATAAATCACCCATCTATTCTTGGGGAAACCCATAATGTAAACCCTCAATGTGATTTAATGTTGTAAAATACAGTATTTGCTCTGTGCCAATGTACATGATATCAAACGCTGCTGGCAGTATATAAGCCTCTTGGATAGGTGAGGTCGCCCATTCTGCTTGTCACCTTACCAACAAAACCAATGTAGGTACTTGCAAAGTGTACCGTGCAGTGCCGTGCCACACTCTTGATCGTTTGTCTTGCCGGTCTGGTCATACAAGGTCCCACTCATTGCATCCCTTTTATAGTGGCTACCATTTACAGATTATTGGCCACGGCATTCGTTCCAGTCTCAGGTCCGTGTTACTAAGGGCTGTGCTCAAGAAGGCAACATTGGATTGCGCACATACAAAGAATTCTAGATGTGTGTAACTACAAAACTACAAGTCTTGAGTCTTGTTTTTGTAAAACCTTTGGTTTTCCTCTTCAAATAAAACGTTGGACTATGGAATCTCAACATGTTCCACTTTGTTTTCTGTCTTGCATCTTACTTTCCATGGATTGTTGTGTGGATGGCCACTGTCCTCTTAGTTGAGGCTTCCCATTTAATTTGATCCAAGTGGATATCCCCCAAAATCACCAGCAGTCTAGACAATGAGAAACTATATTTAGAGTCCATTACAATGTTGTGCAGATGAGGGGTAGTATTCTGTGATCCGGATAAGCAGTACCGCTTACACACCCACGTTTATCATAGACCACATGCACAATGATAACTTTGGCATTGACTCATTGACGCTTGGCAGGGCAGTGTCGTCCACGGTGGCGCTTCGTTGTCACGCCTGGTTGCGGTCCACGTCTTTTTCCGGGGATGTCCAGAGCACCCTCATGGACATGCCCTTTGATGGCGATTGCCTCTTTGGCGACAAAGCGGACAGTGCGCTGGAGCTCTTTAAGGACTCCAGGGCTACGGCCAAGTCCTTGGGTCTCTCGGTCCGTGCCCACAATCTTCCACTTTTCGCCCCTTTTGTGGCCAAGGAAGGGGCGCCCCCTCACATCCGCCAAGCCACAGGCCGCAGAACCATCCTCCAGGCGGTCGCGGACGTGGATTCCGCCGAGGCGGTACAGGGGGTCAACATGCCGGTCCATCCACATCCACCCCAGCAGCATCCGCCTCAAAGCCTTCCTAGTCCGTGCTTTCAGGCCCATTCCACGCCAGTGGGCGGCAGAGTTCGCCATCACCTGCTCCACTGGCGTTCCATCACTTCGGACAGGTGGGTGCTGCAAATCGTCCGAAGGGGCTACTTCCTCCCATTCGAGACGACCCCTCCAGCCATGCCACCACAGTGCCACCGCATGTCGGGGGATCACTTGAATCTTCTACGGGAGGAAGTTGTGGTCCTCTTGGCCAAAGGGGCCGTCAAGCGCGTTCCTGGTCCAGAAGTAGGCCGTGGTTGTTATTCCCACTACTTTCTGGTTCCCAAGAAGGGCAAAGGGGGCCTACGCCCTATCTTGGACCTCAGGAGCGTCAACGCCTTCCTCCGGAAGGAGAGGTTCAAGATGCTCACCTTAGCTCAGGTTCTGGCTGCCCTAGACCCTGGAGACTGGATGGTAGCGTTGGACTTGCAGGACGCTTATTTTCGCATCCCCGTCCTGCCGGCCCACCGGCGTTACCTGCGGTTCACGGTGGGTCAGGAGCATTTTCAGTTTACTGTGCTCCCCTTCAGTCTCACCAGTGCCCCTCGGGTGTTCACGAAAGTGATGGTGGTGGTTGCCGCTCTTCTGCGCAGATCAGCGGTTCTAGTCTTCCCCTATCTCGACGACTGGCTGTTGAAGGCGGGCTCGCCCCAGCAAGTCGTCTTCACCTCCAGACTACGGCCGACCTCCTGCATTTGCTGGGGTTCTCCATCAATGTGCCGAAGTCGCATCTGAGTCCCTCCCAAACGCTCCTCTTTATCGGGGCGGTGTTGGAGTCGGCGCAGTTCCGGGCTTGTCCTCCGGACCAGCGGGTCCGGGATATTCAGGCTCTGATTCCCATCTTTCAGCCTCTGTCCCGGCTTTCGGTCAGGTTGGTGCTGCGGCTTCTGGGTCTGATGGCCTCCTGCATCCTGTTAGTGCATCACGCCAGGTGGCGAATGCGGGCTCTGCAGTGGGACCTGAAGTTTCAGTGGGCTGAGCATCGGGGCAACCTGTCCGACCATGTCTTGATCTCAGAGGGCACCGCAAAGCAGTTGCAGTGGTGGCTCACGAACCGCGATTGGGTCAGTGGCAGATCCCTCTCCCTACCCGGAGCATGTAGTGGTGATGGATGCGTCCCTCCTGGGATGGGGGGGGCACATGGGGGAGGCGGAGATCAGAGGACTCTGGTCTCCGGCGGAGTCTCGGCTCCATATCAACCTTTTGGAGCTGAGAGCGATCCGACTTGCACTGAAGGCATTCCTTCCCGTTGTCCGGGGAAGTATGGTCCAGGTGTTCACGGACAACACCACCGCCATGTGGTATTGCAACAAACAGGGTGGGGTGGGGACGTGGACCCTTTGTCAGGAGACTCTGCGCCTCTGGACATGGCTGGAACATCAGGGCATCACCCTGGTGGTTCAACATCTGGCGGGCTCTCTGAACGCCAATGCAGACGAACTCAGCTGCCGATGCAGTGTGGAACACGAATGGCGTCTCAACTCGGACGTGGCGCAAGGCCTCTTTCGGCAGTGGGGAGAGCCTTGGTTAGATCTATTCGCCACCGAAGAGAATGTGCAATGTCAGCAGTTCTGCTCGTTGGAGTTTCCAAGGCGGCACTCGCTCGGGGACGCTTTTCGTCGTGAGTGGAGTTGCAGTCTGTTGTACGCCTTTCCGCCTATACCTCTTCTGCCCAGAGTGCTGAAGAAGTTCAGGCGCGACCGGGCCCAAGTCATCTTGGTGGCTCCGGATTGGGCACGAAGGTACTGGTATCCCGAGCTACTCAGTCTGTCAATTGATCCCAGCCACAAGACACTGTTTTCAGGTCTGTGACTGTTCGTCTTTGCTCAACAATATTCTCCGCTATTTTTAAATTGCCAATCGGCACTGTCTGTGAATCTGATTTTAGAGACCTCGCAGCGCTTGCTGTGTTATGTCATTTTAAACATTCTGTACTGATAATTGTGTTGTACTGTTTTTAATATATTTTATTTGATGCTTGCTCTGTTTTGCACTTTTGTACTCTTCCGCTTGGTTTAATTAGCCGGTCCCCGTTCCGCCACGACTTGTGCAGGTTGATGCGGAGGGACGTGAGGCTATTTCCGGGACGCTCTGTGGCGACGGGCGATCCCAAGTTCCTTCTAGCTCAGTGCCTCTGGTTAGCACTCTAGTTCCCACACGCCCCGCCCACTCTGCCTTTTTAACGCGGGTCAGGGTCGGACGCGCGCAGCCACAAGACACTGTTTTCAGGTCTGTGACTGTTTGTCTTTGCTCAACAATATTCTCCGCTATTTTTAAATTGCCAATCGGCACTGTCTGTGAATCTGATTTTAGAGACCTCGCAGCGCTTGCTGTGTTATGTCATTTTAAACATTCTGTACTGATAATTGTGTTGTACTGTTTTTAATATATTTTATTTGATGCTTGCTCTGTTTTGCACTTTTGTACTCTTCCGCTTGGTTTAATTAGCCGGTCCCCGTTCCGCCACGGCTTGTGCCGGTTGATGCGGAGGGACGTGAGGCTATTTCCGGGACGCTCTGTGGCGACGGGCGATCCCAAGTTCCTTCTAGCTCAGTGCCTCTGGTTAGCACTCTAGTTCCCACATGCCCCGCCCACTCTGCCTTTTTAACGCGGGTCATGGCGCGGACGCGCGCAGCGGCGCGCCGGCGGCGCGCCGAAGGCCCGCGCCTGATCGTCGCCATTCGCCAGATACCCAGCACCTCTGCACAAAGCTGTAAGTTCTAGTCTGTCAATATGTTGCGCTATTCATGTCAGGAGCTTCATCTGCTAAACCCTTTAAGGTTTTCTACACCTAGAGCACATCAACCCCTTTCTGTGGCTCATGAGAAACCTCCTGTCGTAACCAATAGTAAAGAAAGGACTAACAACTGCTCTCAAGCCCATGATATCCCTCGTGCGAATGCCACTAAAATTGTCTCGAATTCGCTGTCGGCCCTATACCTAAATGCTAGGTCTATTCCCAAACATGCGATCGAGCTCTGGAGTCTTTTAAATGACGAGAAACCTGGGATTTGTTTCATTACTGAGACTTGGCTCCATGGTTTCTCTACAGCAAGCATAGCCACCGCGTTTCCGTCACAATATCATCTGACTCGACTTGACAGAGAATCAGGAAGAGGCGGTGGTATTGCAGTAGCAACGGTGGCCCCCGCTGCAATCCGAGTACTAGAATCACTCTCCTCTATTCAATTAGAGATTTTGATTTTCACAGTAGATACCCCTGGTGCAGAATCCTGGAATGGGGCATTGATATATAGACCCCCGGGCTCCAAAATGCATTTTGTAAATCAGCTGCTTGAATTTATTGTACCCCATGTGCTAGCAGCTGATAATTTCATCCTTCTAGGCGATTTTAACTACCATGCGGAAGTGGCACAGGACCCTGACTCAGCCCACCTTATTGAGGCAATGCTTACACTAGGATTGACACAGAGGGTGACCGGACCAACCCACGATGCGGGCCACACCTTAGATTTGATATTTACTAATTCTTCCAAACTAATTATTAAATCTCCATGCCCGGTATTATGGACTGATCATTCCATTCTCAAATTTAGTATGCCCATAACTATGCATTGTAACAACAGTTTAAGAAATCGCATGTGGATACGACCATGGCACAAACTCTCTACGGACACCTTCCTATCGCATTTCGGGCCTCTACTACAGGGTGAGAAAGTCGACGCCGTCGACTCCGTTGTCAGTAATCTAGAAACCTCCATTTTGACAACCCTTGATAAAGTTCTTCCTCTCTCAAGCGTCCTAGAAAAAAGCAAAGCCTCACCATGGTTTACTGATGCATTAAAAGCGGATAAGCAACAATGTCGCGCCGCTGAACGTCAATGGAGAAAATCTAAAACCGACAAACACCGTAGGAAATATACAATCCTCCATTCGATATATATGAACAATATTAAATCAGCAAAAAAAGTTTATCTCACCCAGCGTATTAACAATGCAGCTCAGTCGAGTAAAGAGCTATATAAAATATTGAAGCAATTTACTGCTCCCCAGGTCGAGCAACTTTCTTTTACGCCCACCCAAGAATGGGTTGACTCTATTGCTTTATTCTTTGACAATAAAATTAAAACCATTTATGCTTCATTCCCCCCTCAGGCAGAAGATTTTGCCTGTTACAATACTAACTTGAGTGAATCCAGTCCTCCGCTAGAATTAAACAAAGTCCCCTTATTAACTGAGTTCGAACCCATAACAAAAACTGAAGTCAGTGATTGCTTAGGACGGATTAAATCCGGCTCTCCAGCCGATCCCTTCCCCCCCCGTTCCTGTGCTAAAATTTTACCCTTATTTGTGGATATCTTAACTACTGTTTTCAATCTGTCACTGAACCAAGCTACATTTCCGCATAGGTGGAAATCAGCACAGGTTAAGCCTATCCTCAAAAAGCCCCTTGCCGACCCTAGTGTACCCGCAAACTATCGTCCAATTTCTTTACTTCCCTTTTTTGGGAAGGTATTGGAGTTTTTAGTTAACAAACGTCTCACGGCTTATCTTGAAACTCATAAGCTCCTTGATCCCTCCCAATCCGGCTTTCGTGCGGCCCATAGCACGGAGACCGCCGTTATTGAAGTAGTGGATAACATCAGACTGGCCTTGGACCGTCGAGAATCTGCTATCCTGGTCCTCTTGGATTTATCTGCAGCATTCGACACCATCTCCCATAGTATTCTTAAACATCGTCTGTGGGAGATTGGTGTCAGAGGGAGGGCCCTTGACTGGTTCGACAGCTATCTGACAGACCGATTCACTGTGGTCTCCGTGGATGGGATCGTTTCCTGTTCATATCCTGTAACAGTGGGGGTCCCGCAGGGCTCTATTCTCAGCCCCATGCTGTTTAATGTATATTTAACACCTTTAGCTGATATCATCAGGTCATATGGTTTTGACACACTTTCCTATGCCGATGATACCCAGCTGCTAGTGACCTGTGACCCCGACCAGTCTGATGTTCAGACCCGCTTTAAGAGCTGCTTGATTCGTGTCAATGAATGGATGAGTCTAAATAAGCTCCAACTGAACGGCGGGAAGACTGAAGTTATTTTATTTGGGAAAGCCGAACAGCTCTGGACCAGCGCTTGGTGG
Organism: Triturus cristatus; assembly: GCF_964204655.1. Lineage (NCBI taxonomy): Eukaryota > Metazoa > Chordata > Amphibia > Caudata > Salamandridae > Triturus > Triturus cristatus. Next base: position 1,059,454,312 of record NC_140593.1, on the reverse strand, counting down.
CCATCAGAATTGGGCACTTGTCCCTCCCCCAAGTCCGCAGTCCGTAACTTAGGCATTGTGATTGACAATTCTTTATCCTTGAAGACCCATATAAATCAAGTGCTTGGGACATGTTTTGGGATAATGCGTATGTTACGCAAGATCTTTAAATGGCTACCTATTGAAGCAAGAAAACCCTTGGTCCAGGGTCTTATAGTTAGCCGCTTGGACTATGGCAATGCCCTTTTCACCGCTCTCAACCAGGATTTAATTTCCAAACTTCAAATCCTTCAGAACACGGCCGCAAGACTTGTTCTGAATCTTCCTTCCCGCACCCCCTCTGCTCCTACCTTAAAAACTTTGCACTGGCTTTCGATCCGCCAAAGAGGGCGTTTCAAACTTCTAAGTCTCACGCATAAGATAATGCATGGCACTGGTCCTCTTTACCTGGCAAAAAAACTCCAATGGTATGTTCCTGGACGCCCCCTGCGGTCCAGCTCCAAACCTCTCCTTGTTCAACCTCGCATCCGGACAGTCCGCAATGGTGGTCGTTCCTTTTCATACCTAGCCCCTTTGCTTTGGAACAAACTTCCTCTGGATCTGCTCTCTATACATGATCATTTTCTTTTCCGTAGAAAGCTGAAAACTTGGCTTTTTTCCCAATAAATTTTGTTGCATGAACACTTTCAGTCATTCCCGGTTTCTTTGTCTTGGTTGCTAGCTCCATGAGACCTTTGGTGAATTGTGCGCTATACAAAAATCTCTGACATTGACATTGACATTGACATCCCCGATACGACTGCCTCTTCAGGAGGACCTTCTGTCGCAGCAGCAGGGGACGGTCCTCCACCCGAACCTGTCCAGTCTCCACCTCGATGCGTGGAGATTGAGCGATGACAGTTGATGCCATTTGACTTGCCTCCTGAAGTCTGCGATGTGATTCTGGCAGCCAGGCGTCCCTCCACTAAAACGGTATATGCCTGCAGGTGGAACAAATTTGTGGCATGGTGCACAGCAAAGGCTGTGGATCCCCTTTCCGCCCCTCTTTCTGAGGTTCTTCTCTTCCTTCTTTCTTTGGCCCAGCAGGGCTCTGCTCTGGGCACTCTTAAAGGTTATCTTTCTGCTATCTCTGCCTTCCTCCGGCTCCCTGATCAGCCTTCTCTTTTCAAATCCCCTGTTGTTTCTCGATCCTTTAAGGGCATTACTCACATGTTTCCTCCTGTCCCTTTCGTAATGCCTCAGTGGGATTTGAATCTTGTTTTGACATATCTGATGTGTGCTCCCTTTGAGCCACTTCATAATTGTCCTCTTCGTCTGTTGACACTTAAGACTGCTTTCCTGGTAGCCATCACCTCTGCTTGAAGGGCGAGTGAGCTCCAGGCTCTCTCTTCTAAGCCTCCTTTCCATTCTATCCATCCAGACAAGGTTGTTCTCCGCACTCGTCTTTCCTTCCTTCCTAAGGTAGTGACTGCCTTTCACATCGGGCAGTCTGTTACGCTGCCCACCTTCTTTCCGCCTCCGCATCCCTCGAAAGAGGAAGAGAGGCTCCACCGTCTGGACCCAAAACGTGCGCTCTCCTTCTATCTGGACCGCACAAAACAGTTCCAGGTGGACGACCAACTCTTCGTTGGCTACGTGGGCGCTAAGAAGGGGCGGGCGGTGCACAAGCGGACCATCTCTCGGTGGGTAGTTTTGTGCATCAAAGCTTGTTACTCCTTAGCTAAAAAGGAACCTCCTGAAGGGCTGAGGGCCCATTCCACTCGGGCCACGGCGGCGACGACTGCCCTGGGTTGGGGAGTCCCCTTGCAGGACATCTGTCAGGCAGCAACGTGGGCCTCGCTGCACACGTTTGCCAAGCATTATTGCCTGGACAGCCAAGTTCGGAGAGACGGCTTCTTTGGCCGTTCTGTTCTCCAGGACTTTCTGGTGTGATCTTGGTTCGCAGACCCACCACCGGGGTTGGTATTGCTGGGGTATCTATTCTAAGGTGAGGAATATAACTAACGTGTGTCTTTCAGATGAACAAGTTACTTACCTTCGGTAACGATGTATCTGTAAGAAACATTAGTTAGGTAGATTCCTCACCGACCCACCCATCCTCCCCGTTCTGTGAACCGATATCTAGGGTTGAGGTTATCCCTTTTAGGGCCCTAGCATTTTTTGGCACCAGTGTCGGTCTGTTGCATGGCTCTGCGTTCCTGGTGCGGAAAGCTATGTACAAGAACTGACGTGAGCACGCGAGGGCGGCGTCTAAGTACTCCGACGACTTCATCCCGGCGATCACGACGCCAACGACGGACGCGGAGCCGCAGACGACGCCTAGCGACGCGCAAGGGGTATTGCTGACGAAAAATCTTTTCGGATCCAGCCTGATGCCTGGGGATGTTCTAAGGTGAGGAATCTAACTAACTAATGTTTCTTACAGATAAATCGTTACCGAAGGTAAGTAACTTGTTCGTTAGTGGGAGTGATGTTCATGCTGCTTCTGGCTGTGATAGTTTAGTACAACATGAAACTGATTAATAAGGCAGAGCCTGGTCTCTGGTGGAGTCTCGTTGACATTCTAATACATTGTTATTGCAAACTTGAGGTAAACTAAAGCAATAGACATTTATTTATTTGTTTATTCATACATTTATGCATACATACACATACATACATACATACACACATACATACATTCAGACACATACATACTGAGGAGTTCTGAATCGTGGACTAAGCCAAGGAAATGTTTAGCACAGCCATCTATAACATTGCATTAGTAAAAAGAAGCATTGTTAATGCATCGGTTTCGCCTATGTCATGAATAAAGAGCTGTTTTTATCAATCATCGTCCAGGAGAAGAAAAGAGCTCCCTGACAAATAACACAGGAGTGAAGAGGATGTGGTGCAGCGGCCAGAGCTGCTGACTCGAGAGCTGGGGTTCCCGGTTTGAGTGTCCGCAGCGCCAGCGCAACATCCTGTGATTATATGCAGATCACTTAATCTCCCTGGGCGATAAATTGTTATATAAATATGCTGAAAAAGGCAAAACTTTATGAAAATATAGTTCCACCGAAGCGGATGTTAATAGTATTTCAGCAGTGGGAAACTGATAAGAGATGCAGACGAGGAACAGGCATTGGTAAGTGAAGGAAAATATGCTATTTCCAATAGAAATGGAGGAAAGTTAAGTGGTACGCACAGGAACCAATGACAAGCCAGGAAAAAGAGAAGGCGGGATGTAAGTCCTTTTTACTCTCATATTAAAAATATTAGAGTTCTCAAGCACAGCGCAAGCGATATGCAGGCGAAACCTAATAAGGGTACAAGCTTAGAAATTTTACCAACAGGGAGGTGATGAGATGGGAAGCGACACACAGACTACATTTTGTTACTAAGGCATGTGAAAGAGGAGAAAGTATATTAATAATGGGGTGATCAATAGTTTATTAAGAAGATAAAAATATGATACCAGCAAAAATGTAATAGAATTAACACGGTGTTATTTTAGTATTTTGGTAAAATCTACAGCAAGCCCAGATGCAGCAGACAGGCTGGCCTGAATCTTCCTGCTCCCTTTGTAATGGGCCTGTTATTCATATTTTAGTATTCTTCATTTACAGCAAATGGTCCTGCCATGTAGTCAAGGCAGTTCCACTGTTTCAGGGACTGCAGTGGAGGCCGGAGGTGTACTGTTGTAGCAGGCTACATGTGCCTGAGACCTCAGTTCACAGCGCCAATCACAGATTCAGTTTACATAAGAAATAAAGAAATACAGAGGAAGAAACACATGAGACAGATTCACTTTCCTCAGTGTGAGAATGCATTTCAATAGTCTGGTGAATATTCCAACATCCCAAACATGTAGCATATTAATGCGAATCATTAGAAAATCCATTCAAAGGCACCCAAATCCACACTGAAACAGAGATGAAGCATTGGCAACCTCATGAACAGTGCCTCCTAGCTGGAGGTACTACTAGATTGGTGAATAAAATGTGCCTCTGTCAGCCCAAAACAGTCTCTTGATTATTGACCCTTTCCATCCTTTGTTGGGCCTCTTTGAAATGGTGCATTTAAGCATAGGATGTTTACCATGAAACCAGTCAAATAAAATGATTTGGAATACAACATACTCTTCAGTTTTCACTACGGAAGAATCATTTCCAAAGATCCTTCATCGATAACCCGTACCATTTGAGTTTGGGAAAGCAATAGCCAAGAGCAACGCGAGCTATCCGTAGCTCCCAGACACCTTCAGAGTAGCTCACAGCCTTGACTTCATTTTTAGGTTTCGCCTCCACAGTGCTTGCGCTGTGCTTGAGAAACCTATTGTTTTTAATATAAACTTAAAAGGTACTTACATCCCGTCTCCTCTCTTTCCTGGCTTCCCAATGGTTCCTGTGCGTGACACTTACCTTTCCTCCATTTCTATTGGTCTTGGCATATTTTCCTGCATTTACAAATGCTTGTTCCTTGTCTGCTTCTCTTATCAGTTTCCTCCTGCTGAAATACTGTTAACATCTGCTTTGGTGGAACTATATTTTCATAACGTTTTGCTTTTTACTCTGCAGCATACTTATATAACAATTTATCACCAGGAGAGATTAAGTGATTTGCACAGAATCACAGGAAGTTGCGCGGTGTTGCCGAGACTTCATCCGGGATCCCCAGCTCTGGAGTCAGCAGCTCTGACCACTGCACCACATCCTCTCCACTCCTGTGTTATTTGTCAGGGAGCTCTTTCCTTCTCCTGGATGATGATTGATGAAAACAGCTCTTTATTCATTACATATGCGAAACTGATGCCGTACGAATGCTTGTTAAATAAGCACAAGGCTATATTTTCCTTTTATAGTTAAGGGAAGGCTGTGTTTATTTTACATTATTGTAATCAGGCTGCAGATAGCAGGGCCTGATAATGAGCAACCAGATGTATGACCAAGGATGGGGCACAGAGATGAACAACTGAGGCACTGGGGTATTTAATTCTTAAATAAAAGTCTTTGTCAACTCAATATTGGAGCTGTGAACAAAATGATATTTCTGAATGCTTTCAAGTGGGAGTAAATGAAAATGAAAAGTTACCTTAATGATTAAGTTAACTCTTCATTTTAATTGTCTCCCATTTCAAAATGCCACATTTACAAACAGCGGGCCCCTTACTCACAGTGACCAGAAGACATTGTGTCATAATTGTAACTGAAAAATACAGCCATTTTTTAAATGAGAGAAATTTAAAGTGCTGAACAATGTTCTATATTTTGAAAATGTTTGCTGAACATTTTCTGCACTTTATATTTCTCAAATTAAAAGAAAATGATTCTATGTTTTTGTTATGCATGTAATGGGGTTACATATGGCAAAATGTATGTCCTGTGCTGCAAGTACATACGACAGGCTCTGTCACCCATACAAATATATCCCATTTATACGCGCACATGTTCATGCATCCCCAAAGACCACACTCTCCCTGACACACATGGCAGCCCTGTCATAGTGCCCCTAATCAAAGTATTTTGTTGAAACCATAGTATCTGGCTCCATGGACATTAGGCATAAAGTCAATGAAGCTGGGTATGGGGGTGTCTGGTAACAAGTCTGGGCATAAGTTGTTTAGCCTTCAGTAGTTCACAATGATTTTCACTGATCGGATGTAGCTCTCACTACAGAAAAGATTGGAGACCCCTGGCCAAGAGCTTTCAGGTGCACTACATTAACCTGCCAGGAGAACACCACCCCTCCAAAAAAGTAACGTCCCACCTCAGTAATATGAAAAAGTAGGATGTGTGTCATAATGAAGAAGTTTGATGGCTGTATCTATAAAACACAAACTTTCCAATGACGTTATCACTTAATTTATCGGCTCTGCCTCCTCAGTCTGCAAGTTGTCCTAGCACTTGGTTCCTTACAAATTCATAAAAACATAACATTAAATATTGAATCTTAAAAAAACAGTGTTCTTCTACAGGGTAGTGCAATTTTTACCCATACATAACAATCTTCAATAAATATGACACCCAAACACTTACATCTAGCAAAAGTACAGCATTTGTCCCATGAAATAAATATAATGGCATGGACGCTTAGGTAAGGACGTTTAATGCAAGCATTTATCAAATCCATCTTATAAAGGAATGCATGATGTAAATCTTTCTCGATGCCAATAATACAAATAATTAAAATCTTCTCAAGCAACTCAACAAATAAATCACCCATCTATTCTTGGGGAAACCCATAATGTAAACCCTCAATGTGATTTAATGTTGTAAAATACAGTATTTGCTCTGTGCCAATGTACATGATATCAAACGCTGCTGGCAGAATATAAGCCTCTTGGCAGGGTGAGGTCACCCATTCTGCTTGTCACCTTACCAACAAAACCAATGTAGGTACTTGCAAAGTGTACCGTGCAGTGCCGTGCCACACTCTTGATCGTTTGTCTTGCCGGTCTGGTCATACAAGGTCCCACTCATTGCATCCCTTTTATAGTGGCTACCATTTACAGATTATTGGCCACGGCATTCGTTCCAGTCTCAGGTCCGTGTTACTAAGGGCTGTGCTCAAGAAGGCAACATTGGATTGCGCACATACAAAGAATTCTAGATGTGTGTAACAACAAAACTACAAGTCTTGAGTCTTGTTTTTGTAAAACCTTTGGTTTTCCTCTTCAAATAAAACGTTGGACTAAGGAATCTCAACATGTTCCACTTTGTTTTCTGTCTTGTATCTTACTTTCCATGGATTGTTGTGAGGATGGCCACTGTCCTCTTAGTTGAGGCTTCCCAATTAATTTGATCCAAGTGGATATCCCCCCAAAATCACCAGCAGTCTAGACAATGAGAAACTATATTTAGAGTCCATTACAATGTTGTGCAGATGAGGGGTAGTATTCTGTGACCCGGATACGCAGTACCGCTTACACACCCACGTTTATCATAGACCACATGCACAATGACAACTTTGGCATTGACTCATTGACTTTTTGTGGCAATAATGCAGTTTCCTTAGAATCAATCAAAAGACATTTGTACAGCTAGACGACAATGATCAAAACGGAAATATTGCAGGTAAGGGGGTTAGCCTTTATCAAAAAGAAAGGTTTTCAAATCTTTCTTTAAAGTTGAGACCAAGGCAGAAGAAAGACTTTTTAAGATTCTTCTTTCTATCCCCTTCAACTGCTCACATGCAGATGTCCTTAATTGAGTTGGTCAGGAACACTTCACACCTTATCTCTCTCCACACCCTTTAGGAACTGCATACCTTTGTATTTGCCATTAATTGAGCTAGTGACATTCCTTATGAGAAAATCAATTTCCATGATTGATGACAAATCCAAGAAGCTATAACTAGGCCTCTCCAGAGGTCTAGCTTTTAACTGGGTGGAAAGTGTGGCTCCAAGACGCTATTTGCTCCTTAGAATGTTAAAACGTAATTCCACAAAGGTGCATCACATTTATCTTGCTATTGTCAAAAGGCCCATTCAGGTCCTCCATTCCACTACCATTAGAAGGAGGTGCAAGCAGGGCATTATTTCCCAGGCCTCGCTTCATGGAGCAGGTCAAGGTGGCAAGTTATGGATGCGACATATTTGACAGTTAGGGTCACCGTAAAACTAGCATGCAATATGGAATATGCGCCGTACATGCTGTGGGAATCAGGCAAGCTGTTCTCGCTGCCGAGTGGCTGGCGGCACGCGCCCAACGCCCGGGACCCTAAGGCTGTTGGGAGTGGCGTATCTCAAAATTCACCACAGCGGCCCAGCCTGTGATCCATCCTGTGACAGGATTCCTGTCTTCTAGAGCAGCACAGCGTAGACCGAGAAAAAAGCTCGCAGTGCCCCTTGACCCCTTGCCCTGCGAGCATCCTTGACTGCCAGGGAGCCTGAGCTGTGAATTTTTAAACTATAAAAGTATATTCTTTAACACATTTTAGATGTTTCATGTTAGCACATTTATTATATCACTGCACTGAGTGTCCTTTATATGAACTGATCGTGAACAACTGTCCCTTCTGCCCTGACGACTATTTTATTAGTTAGTTACAAGTGCATTTTTGTTTATCTCCTATTTAAGCAGGTTCCTGTTGTAATAGTGGAACAACTTTGTGATTTATTATACCACAGACAAGAGGTTTCTTTTACAGTGTGTATCCTGAACTGAATTAATTTAAGGTGCACTCAGATGAGATGAATATGGAAAATTAGAGACGGTGATGGAAAGTAGTTGCCCAGGTTTACAATGTTTGGTCATGTTGGGAAGCTTGGATTGAAACCCCGTAGTTTGTGTCAGGGCCCAACAAAAGCTTCTGAATGGCTTGCTCTTTCCCCTCGACATCTCATTTGGAATATCACCCAAACCTTGTTTGAAATAGAACTGCTCTTTAGATTCAATTATTTGAGATAAGAATGCAATTATGGTTCTTTTACAAAAAAAACACACAACAGGCCAGTGACTGTTTGATTATTTTAATTAGCGTTATTAATTTGGTTAATATAAAAAATCCATTAAAATGCTATGCCTTCTCTGTGCCAATGGGCTGTTGCTTTTCTTAGATGATATAGCTTGCAGTGAAATGCTTTATGAAGCAAAACAATAAATTATGTTTTCTTTAATAAACACTGCAAATGCGGCTTTGTGTCTTTTTTCCATATGATCTGAAAATCTGTAATACATTTCCAGGTGCCTGTGATTATCCTGTCATTTTGATCTTGATGAGCTGTATAAAAATGATTGGTTGTGCTGTCCCAGAATGTCAGTTAATTCAAATTTAGTACTTAATTTTGCCTGGATTACCTGGAGCCCTATTACGTTAAGAATGCACTTTCCCTGTTTGTGCCACAGCGCACCTTCAAACAAGTGTGCCGTGCTCAAATGGGAGAAGTGCGCCCTATTAGCATGGAAGTCCTTTGGGGTAGTCAGGGGTCGCAGCTGTGACCTCTGGCCTGCTCCCTGCTACTCCTGGCACTCCCTTTGCTACTCTGGCCTCAGACAAGGCAAAAGCTTTGCCTATTAGGTTGAATGTGCTGCCTTCAGGACAACCGCAAACTCGTGCTTCCCTGGTGGCAGCGCATTCTAGTGTAATATGGAGCGGCTGCTTCAAAGCAGCTTCCTGTTTCACTAAAGAAGGATTAAAGATCCCCTTGCAGGCGGGTGCAGTGAGTGACTGCACCTACCTGCAAGGGGATGTCTGGGGGGTCCACAGGACCTCCTTGAACCCTTTCCAGAGGGGTGCAATCAGGGCTGCTCTCACAGTGTGCCTTCTGACAGATTTGACAGATTTTTTATCTCTGCGCCTGCGTCCTTAATACGGCGCAGGCGCAGAGGTAAAGAGATTCCCTAGTTGGCAAGGGACCACTCACCAATGCAAATGAGGGAACACCCTCTTGAGAGAGCACTCGCGCAACATGTGCGCCATCACTATTTGTATTACGCAGGGGGCAGTACAAGTGTCTGTTGCCCCATCTGTGATACCAACGTGCCTCTGGGGCGCACAAAGTGAGCTGAAATGCCCGTTGCGCCGCTTCGGCATGTCTGTAATATAGGCCCTGGTGGTCAATGGCTGCGGGTTCCAGTGTGTGTAGTACAAATAATTTTTGGTAGTCATTGTTGTAATTGTCTCTGTTACAGTAAGAGCTTGATAATTGTAATTTGTACAAACTGATTAAAAATATGTCTTGCCTTTTTTCTGCATCTGCCATCATATTAATAACGTTCCCTTGTATGACCTGTGCCCAGGTGCTGTACAAAGAGAAAGGGGTGGAGCTGGAAACTGACAGCCACGTGGTGCGAGGCAACCAAACCCTCTCAGTCCTGCTGACGAACCTGCGAAAGTATGTGATTTATGAGATCCAGGTACTGGCCTACACAAGGATCGGCGACGGTGTTCCCAGCTCACCGCCAATCATGGAGAGAACCAAGGATGACGGTAGGTCTGTCTGAGCACGATAGCAGGAGATTTCCCAGTAATAATAACTTTGCATTGCAGCTGCCCTACTCTACACTCCGATCACATTACGCAAAACACAGCATAGCTCCATTGGGCGGAGCCTCAAGGCAGCCATGTTGACCACAAGCTGATTCGGTGAAGCTATTGCACCCCTACACAGGCAACCTTGATGCTTAGGCCTGTCTCCACTTCTATGTACTGCTCCCTTCCCACTTTTGTGTACTGTTCCCTTCCAGCAGACCAACTCTAAGTTGAACCCTCTTTATTGTCGATGTGACTGTTTTTAGGTCTCGCGCCTAGCGTTGCAGTGCGGCACTGCAACACAAGACATTTAGTAGCTGAAAAACGGAGTTTCAGCACTGACCTAGGAATCGCACACGGTCGTGCGTGTGCTTTTTCTTTGTTGCCCCCCTATTGGCCTTTGCGTGCGTGTGTTTTAGCAATAGAGCACGCAATAGGCCAAAGGCGGGCGCATTGCTCCGCCCATGGCCTATTGGTGTCTAGTACACGCACCAAGGCCATGTGCTTTCAATTATCGTGCCCAGACACGGGCGCGATAATTGAAACCATAGCTCGCTGTGGCGCGCGCGCGCGCGCGCACCACTCACAGGCTTCTGCTTTTTTTAATCCATTTCCCAGCAAAGCAACGAAATGATTCTAGTCTAGCAGTGGCTATGTGCAGCAGATATGTGGGTGTTCGGCTCTTGCTTGTTTGTGCCTTAGTTTGCGGAGAGAGTGCATATTTAAATTAACGCATTATTATGTTATCGCAAATAAGTGTATATCCCTTTGGTTGTCGGGGGTTGACACACAGCAAGATGAACGGAAACATTAGAGTAACCGCAGGGTGCGAGGCACCTGTGCTTACTTTTCTAGAAAAAAATAGGATTGAGACAAAATGATGCTTTTTCAAACTGTTTGCGCTGTCTGCAGATTGTTGTTCTTGTAATGCTCCGACCGGTCCTTGAAAGTCAAATTCCTGAACGGAGTCGTTAGTTACAACGATTCAGAGTGCTCGTTTAATCGTCAAATGTCTGCCCTCAAGTTTGCACAGCGGGTTTAATGAACCTTAGTGTTGCTTTTCCGAGATACTGGTTCGTTTCAATGTAAAAACGTCCCTGAACAACCTCTTAAACCACAGAACGTCTTTCAAAGAGTCATTCTTTTCATCTTCGTCGTGGCCGAGACGGAAAGCGTTCTGCAACTGAAACTTTTTTTTGTGTGTGACATGAATATTATGACTTATCAAATGTTTGACACACAAGACATTTTATCTTCTCCCTAGGGGGCGAGGTGTATTTGTCTTGTGATCTGAAGGATTAAGATGTGCCTTTCTTTCTGGTTGTTCTAACATGATGTCCTTTTTTGCTCTTCAGACTCATACTAATTTAATCAATTGTGAATCGAGGTAGCATTTGGCAATTAACAGGTTGCCCTTTGTAGTCATTTGGCAATCAACTTGTAATTTGAGAATACCGTAGCCACCAAGTGTGAATGGATGACCTGTACTATTCGTCACCCATTATGCTAGTCCTGCCCCTTCTTTTTACCCAGTGACGATATGCACGCTGGTACTCGTGGTTTGCTTCTCCTATTTTAAACAAGAAGCTGCATACCAAAGAATTGAAAGTAAACAAACTCTATTTTTGTTGTATTTGTCAACTACGTGCATTGCTGAGACTCTTGGGTACCCGCACAGTGTTGAAATGATGGTCTCACACACAACTTGGCGCCTCTTGACTGCATACGGTTTTGCCAATATGACCAAAGATTGTTTATTATTGTCTGTGATCCTAGGTCACTGAGCCATGGAATGGAGGTGTCATAATGTCAATACATCACTTTAAGGTCTATCTGCATAGAGTGAAACAAAATGGAAGCTGGGCAAATAATACGCGGCTTTCCTCAAAATCTGGCTGGTGCCCAAGGACCAACATTGGGCACCCTTGGAAATTGACTCTGCTTCCCCTTGAAATAACTGAGACTTTCAGTGATTGCTCTTGTATTGGGGGAGGTCAATATGTATTTGTATTCAACAATTATTGCAGTTTGTTTTCTATCGGTTCATACTATGCTAATGCCTTTCTGAACATTATAACATTCTAATACTTATCACCGGTTACTACAAGTGGTCCTTCAATGATAAACTGATACTTCCACCTCCAGCTTGTTAATGCAGCTTTGTTTCAATATTACTTTGTGAAGTATTTATGATCACAGCTTTCCTTTATTGTTGCTGAAGTAACTTTACACAAGCATTGATAAACCCAACGAGTATGGCTGTTTTATATGTCCAAGTAGTTTTTTTACATGTTTTGTGTGTATGGGTGAGCGTGAACATGAGTCTATGGCTGGAAGGTGTAGTGCATGTGTAACAGGGTGAGTGGATGGTTGAATACACCATTGGTTTATTAGATTAGTAGTGGAATGAGTTTATGCTTTGATGAAGACATGTTGTGCTAATCTGTCTCAGACAGCCGTGGTGCTATATCGGATAATAAAGCAAAATGTACCAATATTATGCAAGTTCATGAATAACACCAGGCCTGGCGCCATTTTGGTCAAATATACTGGCAATATATAAAGAATTTAAATATAATATCTGTAAGAAACACGTTAGTTAGATTCCTCACCTTAGAATATCCCCAGGCGTCAGCCTGGATCCGGAAAGATTTTTTGTCAGCAATACCCTTGCGTGTCGCTAGGCATCGTCTGCGGCACCGCTTCCGTCGTCGGAGTCGTGATCGACGGGATGACGTCGTCGGAGTACTTAGACACCGCCCCCCGCGCGCTGACGTCATTTCTTCTTTTTTCTGCGCCAGTAAGCGCCGATCCGGGAAGAGCATACCCTTTTAGTCACTTTTTGACTAAACTTTTTGAACTCTTTTGGTTCCATTCCCAGTCGACCTCGACTTTGGTGCCGGTAGGGATGCCTGGATTCAAACCTTGTGACGCCTTTCGCCGACTGATGTCAGTCACGGATCACTACCGCCGGTGTCTCTATTGCCTTGGGGCCGACCACGATGCAGAGTCGTGCCTCGACTGCCGGGCCTTGACCTCGAAGGCTAGGCGGGAGCGGCCCCGTAAGCTGCTCGAGATTTTTTGGCGACAAAGCGGATAGTGCGCTGGAGCGCTTTAAGGACTCCAGAGATACGGCCAAGTCCTTGGGCCTCTCGGCCCCGCACCTGCAAACTTCCGCTTTTCGCCCCTTTCGTGGCCAAGGAAGGGGCGCCCCCTCACGTCCGTCTAGCCACAGGCCGCAGAACCAGCCTTAACGCGGTCGCGGACGTGGATTTCGCCTTGGCGGAGCAGGGGACAATGAGCCGGTCTGTCCACATCTACCCCAGCAGCATCTGCCTCAAAGCCCTCCTAGTCCGAGCTTTCAGGCCCATTCCACACCAGTGGGAGGCAGAGTTCGCCATCACCTGCTCCACTGGCGTACCATCACATCGGACAGGTGGGTGCTGCAAATCGTCCGAAGGGGGTACTCCCTCCCCTTCGAGGCGAACCCTCCAGCCATGCCACCGCAGTACCACCGCATGTCGGGGGATCACTTGCAACTTCTGCAGGAGGAAGTTACGGCCCTCTTGGCCAAGGGGGCCATCGAGCGCATTCCTGGCACAGAAGTAGGTCGGGTTGTTACTACCACTACTTTCCGGTTCCCAACAAGGGCAAAGGGGGCCTACGCCCTATCTTGGACCTCAGGAGTGTCAACGCCTTCCTCCGGAAGGAGAAGTTCAAGATGCTCTCCTTAGCTCAGTTTCTGGCTGCCCTAGACCCTGGAGACTGGATAGTAGCATTGGACTTGCAGGACGCTTATTTCCACATCCCCGTCCTGCCGGCCCACCGGCGTTACCTGCGGTTCACACTAGGCCACGAGAACTTTCAGTTTATTGTGCTCCCCTTCGGCCTCACCAGTGCCCCTCGGGTGTTCACGAAAGTGATGGCGGTGGTCACAGCTCACCTGCGCAGATTAGGGGTTCCAGTCTTCCCCTATCTTGACGACTGGTTGTTGAAGGGGGGCTCGCCCCAGGCAGTCGTCTCTCACCTCCAGACTACGGCCGGCCTCCTGCATTTGCTGAGGTTCTCCATCAAAGTGCTGAAGTCGGATCTGAGTCCCTCTCATAAGCTCCTCTTCATCGGAGCGGTTCTGGACTCTGCACATTTCCGGGTCTATCCTCCGGAACAGCGGGTTCGGGATATTCAGGCTCTGATTCCGATCTTTCGGCCTCTATCCCGGGTTTCGGTCCGGTTGGTGCTGCGGCTTCTGGGTCTGATGGCCTCCTGCATCCTGCTGGTACATCACGCTAGGTGGTGGATGCGGGCTCTGCAGTGGGACCTGAAGTTTCAGTGGGCCCAGCATCGGGGTAACCTGTCCGACCATGTCTTGATCTCGGAGGGCACTGCAAGACAGTTGCAGTAGTGGCTCACGAACCGCGATTGGGTCAGTGGCAGATCCCTCTCCCTTCCCCAACCGGAGCACACAGTAGTGACGGATGCGTCCCTCCTGGGATGAGGGGGCCACATGGGAGAGGCGGAGATCAGAGGCCTTTGGTCTCCGGCGGAGTCCCGGCTCCATATCAACCTATTGGAGCTGCGGGCAATCCGGCTTACACTGAAGGCATTCCTTCCCTCTGTTCGGGGAAGTGTAGTGCAGGTGTTCACAGACAACACCACCGCCATGTGGTATTGTAACAAACAGGGCGGGGTGGGGTCGTGGACCCTTTGTCAGGAGGCTCTGCGCCTCTGGACATGGCTGGAACATCAGGGCATCACCCTGGTGGTTCAACACCTGACGGGCTGTCTGAACGCCAGGGCGAACAAACTCAGCTGCCGGTGCATGATGGATCACAAATGGCGTCTGAACTCGGGCGTGGCACAAGGCCTCTTTCGGCAGTGAGGAGAGCCTTGGTTAGATCTATTCGCCACCGAAGAGAACGCGCAATGTCAGCAGTTCTGCACTTTGGAAATTCCAAGGCGGCACTCCCTCGGAGATGCTTTTCGTCGCGAGTGGAGTTGAGGTCTGTTGTACGCCTTTCCGCCTATACCACTTCAGCCCAGAGTGCTGAAGAAGATCAGGCACGACCGGGCCCAAGTCATCCTTGTGGCTCCGGATTGGGCACGAAGATACTGGAATCCCGAGCTACTCAGTCTATCGTTTGATCCCCCGATTCGACTGCCTCTTCAGGAGGACCTTCTGTCACAGCAGCAGGGGACGGTCCTCCACCCGAACCTGTCCAGTCTCCACCTTCATGCGTGGAGATTGAGCGGCGGCAGTTGATGCCATTTGACTTGCCTCCTGAAGTCTGTAATGTTATTCTGGCAGTTAGGTGTCCCTCCACAAAATCGGTATACGCCTGCAGGTGGAACAAATTTGTGGCATGGTGCACAGCAAATGCTGTGGATCCCCTTTCCGCCCCTCTTTCTGAGGTTCTCCTCTTCCTTCTTTCCCTGGCCCAGCAGGGCTCTGTTCTGGGCACCCTCAAGGGATACCTTTCGGCTATATCTGCTTTCTTACGGCTTCCTAATCAGCCTTCTCTTTTTAAATCCCCTGTTGTTTCTTGATTCTTTAAGGGCATTACTCACATGTTTCCTCCTGTCCCTTTCGTAATGCCTCTGTGGAATTTGAATCTAGTATTGACCTAACTGATGTGCGCTCCCTTTGAGCCACTTCATAATTGTCCCCTTCGTCTGTTGACGCTTAAGACTGCTTTCCTGGTTGCCATCACCTCTGCTAGAAGGGTGAGTGAGCTCCAGGCTCTCTCTTCTAAGCCTCCTTTCCTTTCTGTCCATCCGGACAAAGTTGTTCTTAGGACTCGTCCTTCCTTTCTCCCTAAGGTGATAACTGCCTTTCACATCGGCCAGTCTGTTACACTGCCCAACTTCTTTCCGCCTCCGCATCCCTCAAAAGAGGAAGAGAGGCTCCACCGTTTAGACCCAAAACGGGCGCTGTCCTTCTATCTGGACCGCACCAAACAATTCCGGGTGAAGACCAACTCTTTGTTGGCTACGTGGGCGCTAAGAAGGGGCGGGCGGTGCACAAGCGAACCATCTCTCGGTGGGTCGTTTTGTGTATCAAGGCCTGTTATTCCTTAGATAAAAAGGAACCTCCTGTAGGGCTGAGGGCCCATTCCACTCGGGCCACAGCGGCGACCACTGCCCTGGGCCGGGGAGTCCCCTTGCAGGCAGCAACGTGGGCCTCGCTGCACACGTTAGCCAAACATTATTGCCTGGACAGCCAAGTCCGGAGAGACTGCTTCTTTGGCCATTCTGTTCTCCGGGACTTTCTGGTGTGATCTTGGTTCACAGACCCACCAACGGGGTTGGTATTTCTGGGGTATCTATTCCAAGGTGAGGAATCTAACTAACGTGTTTCTTTCAGATGAACAAGTTACTTACCTTCAGTAATGATATATCTGTAAGAAACATTAGTTAGTTAGATTCCTCATCGCCCCTCCCATCCTCCCCGTTCTGCGAACCGATATCTAGGGTTGAGGTCATCCCTTTCAGGGCCCTAGATTCTTGGCATCAGTGTCGGTCTCTTGCATGGCTCTGCGTTCCTGGCGCGGAAAGCTATGTATAAGAACTGACGTCAGCGCGTGAGGGCGGCGTCTAAGTACTCAGACGACGTCATCCCGGCAATCACCACGCCGACGACGGACGCGGAGCCGCAGACGACGCCTAGCGACGCGCAAGGGTATTGCTGACGAAAAATCTTTCCGGATCCAGCCTGACGCCTGGAAATATTCTAAGGTGAGGAATCTAACTAACTAATGTTTCTTACAGATATATCGTTACCGAAGGTAAGTAACTTGTTCGTTAGCGCAGTCAATACATCAGATGTTGTCATCTTAACACCAACTCTGTGTCAAGAATTAGGCCCATTATGGCAGCTTGTATTAAACAAGATAGGGCAACATTATGTGAAGAATGTCAACAGCAGGTTAATATTGCCCTCATTCCTTGCTGTAGTCATTGTTCTCAATTGCATCTCACCTTTTTCATGAGTTCATAAGTGTATGTTTCGAAGTGTGCCATTTGCTGGTAATCCTTACTGTTTGTTTGCCTGCCAGTGCACCTTCCAGGCCATGTGGTGACTCCTTTGCTTCAGCCAGCAACACTGAGAACAACACCCACTGAGTGTGGACCTCAGCTCACATTGCGGGTGCCCAGTGTTTTGCTGGTGCCTGGAAGCCGGAGCTGTGTGTCCTGCACTAGTATATTCCACCAAAGTGTCCCTCTTTGAATGGAGACAATGTAACATGCTCCCTGACTTTCATGAAATACTCAGTGGTACAAGCATTTAAAAAACAAGGACTGGGAGAGGGGATTGGCCCTGAAAATTGTGAGGATGATAATTGTACAGACATGTTTTCGCTCAGTGAAACTATATTGGAAAAGCGACTTCTCCATTACACGCACCACAAGCATCATAAATAACAAGATGCCTTTGTTAAGTATCCCATAAATAATATGTATACACATTATAACCATCGGGGGTTCCTTCTTAGTAAAATCCTTTGATAGAGTTTATTTGCATTAAAAAAAAAACAAATAATTATATTGCAAAAAAACACTGACAGATATTAGTGCATTTACAAACTTAATTAGATTGCTTGTTTGAGTAAAATTCAACTGCATTAAAGTAAATTAGGTCCGTTTTGACTGGGTAAACGATACGGTGGGGTTCGCCAGTGCTGCGGGCGCCAGGGTGCATCCTGGCCGCAGTTAATTGAAAGTGGGCAATATCTCCATCTATTAAAAATACTGTTGGGAGGACAGAACATCGGCACAGCGGGTGTAATTAAGTGGCCTCTAGAACTGCCAGGGTAATGTGGGTGCTAGGCGGGGCGGTCCACGGGAGGAGGTAATACAGAATCCCAGGGTGGGTGTAGCGGGGGTTGGAGCGTGCGAGAGGTTGCGCCCTGCCCCGGATTGAGGTCAGAGATTAGATCTAGGTATCAGTTGGAATGTAGCTGTGGAAAAATCACTTCTAACGCAGAGGACTGACTGCCATACTGATCATATCACGGACTGGTACGTGCAAGGTGTGTGCGATTTTTTTGTTTACTTGGTGGATTGTGTCCCGTGCAAAGGTTTTAAATAATTATGTGAAATAAAACTTATGGAAACGGCGTCACTATTTAAACGTTTGTTTCTTGGATGTGTGTGTTGTCGCTACCGGTGACTTATGCTGACTGGGGGAGGGGGAGGTGTGGAGCGGAGCCTGCAGGGATAGAGTGGGGGGGGGGGGGGGGGGAGAGGGGGGGAGGCAGCATTTGGTGGTGGCTGACTTGGGTGTCGCCCCACATTCGGTGGCGCTGGCGGAGAGCTTTTGAGGGGGTCTTGGAGCCCCAGTGCTTAGTATTTTACATATTAAGCACTGCCAAGAAGGCATACAAAGTTTACACTAAAAGTGCATGTACATTGAAGATGAAGGCACTCAAGTGAGGCCAAGAGATGGGGATAGTTGGAACGAAGAGAACTGTTTATTTAGAGCACTTAACAATGTATATCTTTGATCTATAATTGGTGTGCAAACTCCCCGATAGAACATTTGGTGATGGCGTGCTACTGTCTAAATACCAGATCCGTTTTAACATTTCATTTGAGAGAGACAGCAGTCTGTGTGTCCTAGACAGAGCATGGTGTGTAAGAGAGACAGCAGTGTGAGAGGACAGCAGTGTAAGAGAGACAGCAGTTGGTGTCCTAGAGAGAGCATGGTGTGTAACAGAGGCAGCAGTGAGAGAGAGACAGCAGTGTGAGAGAGACAGCAGTGTGTGTCTCCTAGAGAGAGCATGGTGTGTGAGAGAGACAGCAGTGTGAGAGACAGCACTGTGTGAGAGAGACAGCACTGTGTGTGAGAGACAACACTGTGTGTGAGAGATAGCAGTGTGAGAGACAGCAGTGTGTGTAAGAAAGTATGTGTGAGGGACAGCAGTGTGAGAGAGACAGCAGTGTGAGAGACAGCAGTGTGTGTAAGAGAGACGGCAGTGTGTGTAAGAGAGACAGCAGTGTGTGTGTCCTAGAGAGAGCACGGTGTGTAAGAGACAGCAGTGTGTGAGACAGCAGTGTGTGAGACAGCAGTGTGTGGAGGAAATACAGCAGTGTGTGAGAGACAGCAGTGTGTGAGACAGTAGGGTGTGTGAGGCAGAAGTGTGAGAGACAGCAGTGTGTGTGTGAGAGAGACAGCAGTGTGAAAGAGACAGCAGTGTGTGTGAGAGAGACAGCAGTATGTGTGAGAGAGGCAGCAGTGTGTGAGAGAGACAGCAGTGTGAGAGACAGCAGGGTGTGTGTACTAGGGAGAGCTTGGTGTGTGTGAGAGATAGCAGTGTGAGAAATAGCACTGTGTGAGAGAGACAGCAGTGTAAGAGAGACAGCAGTGTGAGAGAGACAGCAGTGTGAGAGAGAGTGTGTATGTGAGAGACAGCAGTGTGTGTAAGAGAGACAGCCGTGTGTAAGAGACACAGCAGTGTGTGTCCTAGAGAGAGCATGGTGTGTAAGAGACAGCAGTGTGTGAGACAGCAGTGTGTGTAGGAAAGACAGCAGTGTGTGTGAGACAGCAGAGTGTGTGAGGCAGCAGTGTGAGAGACAGCAGTGTGTGTACGAAAGACAGCAGTGTGAGAGAGACAGAAGTGTGTGTGTCCTAGGGAGAGCATGGTGTGTGAGAGAGACAGCAGTGTGAGAGATAGCACTGCGTGAGAGAGACAGCAGTGTGAGAGACAGCAGTGTGTGTGTGAGAGACAGCAGTGATAGAGAGACAGCAGTGTGTGTGTCCTAGGGAGAGCATGATGTGTGAGACAGAGAGCAGTGTGAGATAGCACTGTGTGTGAGAGAGACAGCAGTGTGAGAGAGACAGCAGTGTGAGAGAGCAGTGTGAGAGACAGCAGTGTGTGTAAGAGAGAAAGCAGTGGGTGTAAGATAAATCAGTGTGTATGAGACAGCAGTGTGTGAGCATAGCATTGCATAACAAAACACAACATATCATAACATAACAAAACACAACAGAACAGCATAGCATAACAAAACAGCATAGCAAAACATAGCATAGCATAACAAAACATAGAATAGCATAACAAAACATAGCATAGCATAACAAAACATAGCATAGCATAACAAAGCACAACAAAACAGCATAGCATAACAAAACATAGCATAGCATAACAAAACATAGCATAGCATAACAAAGCACAACAAAACAGCATAGCAAAACAAAACATAGCATAGCATAACAATACATAGCATAGCATAGCATAGCAAAACATAGCATAGCAAAACATAGCATAACAAAACATAGCATAGCATAACAAAACACAACAAAGCATAGCATAACAAAACACAACATAGCATAGCATAACAAAAACATACAACAATATACTTTTTAGAAAAGAAAAACAATATAAACAAGCATTTGCAATGCAAGAGGTCTCGCATTATTAAAGTTTGAGCTATTGGCATTGCAAAAGAATGCGACACCAATAGCTCAAACTTTAATAATGCGAGACCTCTTGCATTGCAAATGCTTGTTTAGAGTGGTAAATGGTCGCTTGAGGAAAAGAGAAAGCGCTATGCATAATGACCTCACAACTGACCAGTGCACATATACACATGAAAATAAACCTATTGACACTAGTCTTCAGCAGCCATGCCCAATGCAAAGGGAGGGTGGGTCAAACAAGTTCGATGGATTTCCTGGTACTGTCTGTAAGACTGAATTCTGAAAAGTACCCAGCATAAAATAATTAATATACAGTATGCGACATGCAAACTCCAATGCATCTACTGTTAATCTCTAGCATAAGAGGGGGAAATGAATACAACAATTCCAGTCTGAGCTCCATGCACCACGGACTACAAGGCATTCCCCACTCGTCGTCGTACAGTTCAGAGCTTTTTGTGAACCTTCTCTTTTGTCCCATTATTTCCTTTTAGTTTACTCTTTCTGATTTAGAAGTATTTAATTATTTGCTTTGAGGTTCAGAATTGTGTAATGGTCTGTTGCTGCACAAGTTTTTGTAAAGTCGTCACCCTTATATGCTTTGGACTTGCATGAGTTTTCCAATGCAACAGAGTGCCCCTGACAAAGAACTAGGATTTGGCTAACAGCAGCCAAAGCTCAACATTTAATGCCAGCACAGGTTATGTACACCTGCTAATAGGATACACAGGTTATCACAAACACAGAAGATCAACAACTAAGTGCAAAAAATGACCCAGGAACGTGCTGCTTGTGTACTGTGTGAGACAGCTTGTTCTCACATATGTTGTGACACTTGATGGTGATCTTGTATTACTAACCTGGATGACTATGGTCTTGGCAATCGATATGTTTTAGTACCTCTGGACATCAGCAATCTTCGTATCTAGTATCACTGGTAACTATAATGTGAGGGTTCGATATGCATAGGTCTGCACAGAACAGATAATAGTCCCTACTGGCCCTAGCTAAGGCATCTTTTAAAACCTGACTACTACACTTGTGTTACCGTAGTCCACATCCCGAGCGGGCCTTCCCTGGTCCCCATAGACAGGGCTGATTGTTGCCGTATTGCACAGGTATGGGTGGTTTTTGTCCACAACCTAAGTCAGAGTCTGGAGATACAAGTCATATCGGCGTTGGAGAGACCTGGATGGCGGACTGCAGCTAAAGGAGCGGAAATCTGCCATCATGCAGAGCCACAAGATGTCCCTTCCTACTGAAGCACATTTCAGAGTTTCTCTGGTGGAGTGCAGTATCGCAAAGATGATTCCAGGCTCGATGTAAGCACTCATGCCCACAACTTCTCTGACAGTCCCCGGTACAAGCCCTGTTTCATCACCCCCCCTCCTCCTGCGATGACCATTCAGCCTATCAGAGGAATGGATGGAATTCTGTTGCTTAATCCTACATCGAGCACCTCATCCAAGTCCTGTTTACGAAGCATCCAAGCAAATTAATAATTCATAAAGCATCACAAGTGTGCAATACACCTTTGCCCACATAGTTCCTCATTATTGTCTGTGAGAAGTTGGCCTGATGTATGATGTCACTAGTTATAGTGTACACCTTATATCAGTCCAAATACCCTTATGGTGATTGGTTGTAAAGTCAACCTTATAGACCAGCTATCCTAGTGGTAGCATGGACAAGAGCAGTCTTAGGCTAAACTCTGAATGGCATGTGAAGCCAGCTGTGATACCATATATAATCCCTTGAATACCAAATGAAAGGACACCACAACAGATATATATATAAAATAAAGTGTATTTATTCTAAGCAAACCCTCAGCACTCTTTATGAGTTTAGAGGTAAGTACAACACAGTCTTATTAATGCATACAGTAAGTCACACAGGTAAGTAATACAGTTAGGCCCTAGGGGCCACGCAAACCATATACTAAATAAGTGGTATAAGAACCACTGTCACGGAAATAGAATAGGCCTAGGCCTAGGGAATCGCTGGGGCTACACTACACTAGCGTTAGTTAGGGAGTGGGAGGCCCACGGGATTCGTGTGCAGAGTGGAAACACTCACGCGTAATGCGTAAAAGTCAATAGCAATGTTACAGTTTAGAAATAGATAGATTTAGGACACTTCCGGAGTAGCTAGGAAGTTGAGACTTGAAAACTAGACACTAGGATAGTCACTATCCTGATGAGCACCGGAGTACCCAAGTTACCTAGCCCACAGGCTGCGGGTGCATAGGGGTGAAGATGCGTCGTTTTCGTCGTCGACTCCTATGGATGCCTGAAGAAAGATGCTGACAGGCAGTCAGGGGAGAGTGTCCGGTGGATCCCAAGCCTGGGATCAAGAAGAGAAGAAACCTGCAAGCAGAGGGGACAGAGTCAAGGTCACTAGCCAGTGACCACGTGGAACCAGGAAGGAACCAGGCGATGTCGTGAAGAGTTGCAGGGGAAGGTGAAGCTTGTCGCTGGAGCCAGGAGGACCAGGAAGCGTCGAGGACGACCAGGACCAGGAGGCGAGCTGTCCCACGAAGGCTCTTGCTGTCGGCGGCGTCGAAGTTGGACTAGGACTCACCAAGCCTTGGCAAGCGGAACCCACGAAGAACAAGGGACTTGCTTCTGGTGCAGACCAGGAAGGTCTGGGGTGCTTCTTCTTTGCAGAGAAGCGGGAGCCAGTCTGGAGGAGCCAAACCAGCGCAGAAGATTTTAGGGAGCGTCGTCACAAAGGCCACTAGCCAGCGGGCAAGCAACCGGACAGACGCGGCAAGCAGGAAAATGCTGAAGGGCCCCACGCAGGACTCGTGGAGTGTGGGGGGCTGGTCTTCGGTGCAGATGGTGCTTGGGGTTGGGGCTTCTCAATCCCCGGTGCACAACTTCGAGGGTACCTCAGAAGCTGCGCTGTAAGTTACTAGCCACTTTTCCCAGGTAGCCGGTCCCACGTCGCTCGTCGCCTCCACGGATCTCAGCTCTGCTGCAGATGTGGATGAGGGTCGGAGAAGTCTGGAAATCAAGGCTCTGGTCGGGCTCTGCAGTCGGTTCCTCGTCGAACGTTTCACAAAGCAAAGGGTAGTCACTTGATGGTGCCTGTTTGCACAGGGTAGCCACTCCTTGGCTACAAGGGAGATTCTTCAGTCTTCTTCTTTCGTCGAATGTCGAAGGTCCAGAGTTTCTGTTCAGTTTTGCAGGTTCAGGATAATCTAAAGTCTTGAGGCCCAACTCCCACTCTTATACTAATCTGGGGGGCTGGGATACCTGCTAGGTCACGCCTTATGGGTGGGACCTGGGAGGGGGTGGTTACACCCACTTCCCTTTGTCCAGTTTCGCGCCAGAGCTGGGGCTGGAGTGCCCCAGCGCCGGTTTGAACTGGACTATGCAAGGAACACCTTGTGTGCCCCAGGCATGTCTCATTCCTTTCAGCCCACCCTGCCCCAATACACTAAAGGCTGTCTGGGGAGGTGCTAGCACCTCCCCAAGCAGGAAACCTATTGTCCAGGCCTCCCTGGCTGGGATCCCTCCCAGCAGCAGGAGGTCAGACTTGTGTCGTGGCAGCAGCATCCATTTTGTGATGCTGAGGCTTTGGTCAGAGGCTAACAGTTGAAGTATGATTTTAACATGTCTTTCCCTCTAGAAGGGGGGAATAATATTCTCATGTCCAGAAATGGCATGGGGGTATTATTCCCGAGTGTTAGACACCTTACACGACATGCTTTGATAAAGCCAAACCATAGTTACCATAACCGTCTAAGATTATAAGGCACTTTAAGAGTATATGGTAGGCTATATCATAGAACAGCTATAAGGACATGGTTCCGAAAGCTGCAGACAGGCTCAGCTCATGCTAGAGCACCATCTCACATGTTACCAAGCACTCTGCCTCCAGGATTGTTAAGGCCTGCCATAGGAGTGACTGATAGGTACACATGTGTCTATATATAGGGTAGGTATAGGAATACTACACCTAAGCAAGGGGTGATTACACGACCTTGCCCCAGCTGAGTGATCAGCCAGTTGTGTCTGATTGGAAGGCCAGACCAGGGGTGGCATAATACATGCTGCAGCCCCTGGGAGGCCTAGGGTACACCTATGCCCTGGGTACCTAGGGTACACTGTACAGGGTCCAATAAGGTGATCCTTACCAATTGGGAATGTACCTAGGGTACATGGAATCCATTTTACAGAGAGAGCAGACAGCCTGAGACCCTGAATGGCAGGATCTCAGGCCAACTAAGTCGAAAAACCAGCTAGACACTAGGCAAAAAGTTGGGGGTAACCATAGTCAGATATCCACCTTCCTACACAACCCCCCCCCAAACGAAAGGAGATAAGGCTGGCCTTTACAAGGTAAGCCTCTATTGCCTGAGTGGCCATATAAGGAAGAACCAGCACTGGCATGGTTACCCCCTGTCTCATGGTCCACTAAGCAATCCCTCATCCTAGAGATATCATAGGGTCTCCACCATAGGGAATCTCTACCTTTGGTGTGTCTTTGCAAAGAAAAAGGCTGGTGTTGAGATGGAGTACTGAAGTGAGTGTCCTCAAAGTGAGGCCTCAGCTTCCTCCAATCATCCTCCACCATGGATGCCTTTCTTTCTCTAACTGAGTTGCACTGTGCTCTCAGGGTCAGCCTCCGGCTACCTAAAGCTGGAGGCTGGGTCCCTTTTGTGGGCTTACTGGAGGGACAGGTCAGGTTTGGGGCCCTAAGGTCCCAGGTTTGCCTGTGCCCAACAGAATCCCTCTGGGGGAGGTCCCTAACTACCTGTGAAGGGGATCCCTCAGGAATGTTTTTACCCATCACCTGGCTAGGGCAACTAACCAGGCAATCCTCATTCTTTTGAAGGGGGGGTTCTTGTGGACAGGGGCCCTCTTGGGGTCCACTGGCCTCCCTGGCCTCTGCAGCCCTGGGCTGACTGAGGCAGGGTAGAGAGAGGCAGGCTACCTGCACCAGACTGGGTCCCACCTTGGAAGGGGCCACTGACATCAGAGGCTCTGCCAGGCCAGGCCTGGCTACCTCTGGGGCAGTTCCTTCACAAGGGGTGAGGTCAGATCCCTGAGGAGGCTGACCTTTTCCTAATGTCTGGGGGGAGGGAGACTTTTCTTCCTCCCCACTACTCTCTGTCTGTGTGGAGTGATCCATTGTTTCAGGCTTCACTACACCTATATCAGTCTGAGTGTGGGCTGAGACCATTACAGCCTTGCCAACCTTTTCAGGAAGGCCCTCAGTTTGGGTTTGAGCTGTGACTGTTACAGCTCTGTCAGTCCCTACAGGGAAGTCTGTCTGTGCCTGGGCTGTGGCTACCACTGCCCTTCCAACCTTTTCAGGGAGGAAAGCTACTTGGACAGGGGCTGTGACTGGCACAACCCCACTACCCTTTTTGGAAAGGCCTACCATTTTGGAATGGGTGTCTTGTTCAACTCCAGCCCAAGCTGAGAGTTCTAAGTCATTCCCCAGCAAGCAGTCCACAGGCAAGGTTGGAGACACTGCCACCCTTTTAGGGCCAGTGACCCCTCCCCAGCTGAGACATACTTCTGCCATGGGATGACTATTTTGTTTGCCATCAATGTTAGTTACCTGGTATGAGAAACCAGGCAAAAGCTGCTCAGAGGGAACTAGCCTATGGGCCACCATAGTGATGCTAGCTCCAGTGTCTCTGTAGGCCTCAGCTTTTCTACCATTGATGTAGGGTTCCTGTCTGTACCTACCCAAAGTGTTGGGACAGGCAGTGAAGTTGGCAAACCCCATGCCACCATCACAGACAAGAGTAGCTGCTGCAGGGGAATTGGCTAAGCCAGGATCCCCCTGTGTTCCCCAAGAAAACCCAACCAAATTTTTGGGGGCACTCCCACCACCTGGGGGATTACTGCTGACAGTAATAGGTGGTGTTACAGGAGTAGTTGGAGGAACAGTTTTGTTTTTAGCCTGTGGACAACTGCTGTCAGTTTTCCAATGCCCAGGTGTTTTACACACATGGCAGTAAGGCTTTTTAACTGTGGAAGAGGAGGGAGCTTGGGACCCACCACCCTGTGTGGAGTTTTGGGGCCCTGAGGAAGATTTCTCTTTTGCTTTATCCCCACCCTTCTCTTGAGGCTTGGTGGTATCTTTCTTTTGGTCACCACCCTGATTTTTAGGCCTAATCCTGGTCCTGACCCATTTATCTGCCCTCTTTCCCAATTCTTGGGGAGAGGTCAAATCTGAGTCTACCAGGTGTTGATGGAGAAGCTGGTTCTGACAATTACTAAGGATCTGCTCCCTCATAATCAAGTTGTACAATCCTGTATAGTCCTGCACCTTGCTGCCAGTCAACCAACCTTCCAAAGCCTTAGTGGCACAATCCACAAAATCAGACCAGTCCTGTGTCTGTGTCTTCTGGGTGTCTCTGAACAACAACCTATATTGCTCAGTGGTTAAGCCAAACCCATCTATCAGAGCACTCTTCAGGACTTTGTAATTGTTTGCATCCTCATCACTGACTGTGAGGAGCTTGTCTCTACCTTTGTCAGAAAAGGAGAGCCACAAGATAGCTGCCCACTGACTTTGGGGTACCTGCTGTACTTTGCAGGCCCTCTCCAAAGCAGTCATCCATTTGTGGATGTCATCCCCATTCTGATATGGGGGGACTATCTTGCTTAGGTTTCTATGGTCATAAGACCTATCCCTATCTCTAGGAATGTTGCTGCCACCAGTGGGTTCTGACCCACACAATTTTTGCTCTCTAGCCAGAGCAAGCTTCTCTTTGGCAAGGGCAATTTCTTCCCTCTGAATCCTCAGATTAGCTTCCCTCATTCTGGCTTTATGCTCCTTTCTCTCAGGTGAACTCATTCCCCTGTGAGAGGAAACATTAGAGATGCTAGAAACATGGGAGTGGATGGATTCCACTGAAGGGGATCTGTCCCTCCTGTTTCTCTGTGAAAACCTACTTGGGGGTCTGTATGGGGGGACCCCATGCAAACTCCCATGTAAGCTTAGGTTAGCCTGGCTAAGTCTCCTTACTTGGCCCTGGCTGTCTACCTCCCCATCTGAAGGCCCATCTGACTCCTCTGTGGTGGGTAGACCCCTATCTACAGCTATGGCACCATCCCTGGCAGCTCTTTCAGCATCATAGGCCTCCAGAAGCTCCACTAGCTGTCTAAGGGTAGGGTTTGCACCCTGTTTTATTCCTCTGGAGGTACACAAGTGTCTCATCTCCTGGAATGTGAATGCATCATACCTAGAGGGAACCTGTCTAGGATTCTCCTCTCCTGAGGGAGCATCAGTGTGATCTCCATCCAGGGGCATGATTCTAGTGAGGGTGTGGTGTGTGCACCTACCTACACTAGTTGTTTCTACTAAACCTCTCTAGTAGTTGTAGTCAGGGTGTGTTACTCCCTTCAACCTACAACCACTAAGTCCAGTAGGACTTAAGTATACTAAACTATGTTATATGTACCTAGACAATATCTGTGTGATCTTCCAATTTAGTATCTCAAGATTATAACGGTATTACAACAGCAAGCTCAGATCCCAACCGCTGCTCACCAATGTGAGAAGTTGGCCTGATGTATGATGTCACTAGTTATAGTGTACACCTTATATCAGTCCAAATACCCTTATGGTGATTGGTTGTAAAGTCAACCTTATAGACCAGCTATCCTAGTGGTAGCATGGACAAGAGCAGTCTTAGGCTAAACTCTGAATGGCATGTGAAGCCAGCTGTGATACCATATATAATCCCTTGAATACCAAATGAAAGGACACCACAACAGATATATATATAAAATAAAGTGTATTTATTCTAAGCAAACCCTCAGCACTCTTTATGAGTTTAGAGGTAAGTACAACACAGTCTTATTAATGCATACAGTAAGTCACACAGGTAAGTAATACAGTTAGGCCCTAGGGGCCACGCAAACCATATACTAAATAAGTGGTATAAGAACCACTGTCACGGAAATAGAATAGGCCTAGGCCTAGGGAATCGCTGGGGCTACACTACACTAGCGTTAGTTAGGGAGTGGGAGGCCCACGGGATTCGTGTGCAGAGTGGAAACACTCACGCGTAATGCGTAAAAGTCAATAGCAATGTTACAGTTTAGAAATAGATAGATTTAGGACACTTCCGGAGTAGCTAGGAAGTTGAGACTTGAAAACTAGACACTAGGATAGTCACTATCCTGATGAGCACCGGAGTACCCAAGTTACCTAGCCCACAGGCTGCGGGTGCATAGGGGTGAAGATGCGTCGTTTTCGTCGTCGACTCCTATGGATGCCTGAAGAAAGATGCTGACAGGCAGTCAGGGGAGAGTGTCCGGTGGATCCCAAGCCTGGGATCAAGAAGAGAAGAAACCTGCAAGCAGAGGGGACAGAGTCAAGGTCACTAGCCAGTGACCACGTGGAACCAGGAAGGAACCAGGCGATGTCGTGAAGAGTTGCAGGGGAAGGTGAAGCTTGTCGCTGGAGCCAGGAGGACCAGGAAGCGTCGAGGACGACCAGGACCAGGAGGCGAGCTGTCCCACGAAGGCTCTTGCTGTCGGCGGCGTCGAAGTTGGACTAGGACTCACCAAGCCTTGGCAAGCGGAACCCACGAAGAACAAGGGACTTGCTTCTGGTGCAGACCAGGAAGGTCTGGGGTGCTTCTTCTTTGCAGAGAAGCGGGAGCCAGTCTGGAGGAGCCAAACCAGCGCAGAAGATTTTAGGGAGCGTCGTCACAAAGGCCACTAGCCAGCGGGCAAGCAACCGGACAGACGCGGCAAGCAGGAAAATGCTGAAGGGCCCCACGCAGGACTCGTGGAGTGTGGGGGGCTGGTCTTCGGTGCAGATGGTGCTTGGGGTTGGGGCTTCTCAATCCCCGGTGCACAACTTCGAGGGTACCTCAGAAGCTGCGCTGTAAGTTACTAGCCACTTTTCCCAGGTAGCCGGTCCCACGTCGCTCGTCGCCTCCACGGATCTCAGCTCTGCTGCAGATGTGGATGAGGGTCGGAGAAGTCTGGAAATCAAGGCTCTGGTCGGGCTCTGCAGTCGGTTCCTCGTCGAACGTTTCACAAAGCAAAGGGTAGTCACTTGATGGTGCCTGTTTGCACAGGGTAGCCACTCCTTGGCTACAAGGGAGATTCTTCAGTCTTCTTCTTTCGTCGAATGTCGAAGGTCCAGAGTTTCTGTTCAGTTTTGCAGGTTCAGGATAATCTAAAGTCTTGAGGCCCAACTCCCACTCTTATACTAATCTGGGGGGCTGGGATACCTGCTAGGTCACGCCTTATGGGTGGGACCTGGGAGGGGGTGGTTACACCCACTTCCCTTTGTCCAGTTTCGCGCCAGAGCTGGGGCTGGAGTGCCCCAGCGCCGGTTTGAACTGGACTATGCAAGGAACACCTTGTGTGCCCCAGGCATGTCTCATTCCTTTCAGCCCACCCTGCCCCAATACACTAAAGGCTGTCTGGGGAGGTGCTAGCACCTCCCCAAGCAGGAAACCTATTGTCCAGGCCTCCCTGGCTGGGATCCCTCCCAGCAGCAGGAGGTCAGACTTGTGTCGTGGCAGCAGCATCCATTTTGTGATGCTGAGGCTTTGGTCAGAGGCTAACAGTTGAAGTATGATTTTAACATGTCTTTCCCTCTAGAAGGGGGGAATAATATTCTCATGTCCAGAAATGGCATGGGGGTATTATTCCCGAGTGTTAGACACCTTACACGACATGCTTTGATAAAGCCAAACCATAGTTACCATAACCGTCTAAGATTATAAGGCACTTTAAGAGTATATGGTAGGCTATATCATAGAACAGCTATAAGGACATGGTTCCGAAAGCTGCAGACAGGCTCAGCTCATGCTAGAGCACCATCTCACATGTTACCAAGCACTCTGCCTCCAGGATTGTTAAGGCCTGCCATAGGAGTGACTGATAGGTACACATGTGTCTATATATAGGGTAGGTATAGGAATACTACACCTAAGCAAGGGGTGATTACACGACCTTGCCCCAGCTGAGTGATCAGCCAGTTGTGTCTGATTGGAAGGCCAGACCAGGGGTGGCATAATACATGCTGCAGCCCCTGGGAGGCCTAGGGTACACCTATGCCCTGGGTACCTAGGGTACACTGTACAGGGTCCAATAAGGTGATCCTTACCAATTGGGAATGTACCTAGGGTACATGGAATCCATTTTACAGAGAGAGCAGACAGCCTGAGACCCTGAATGGCAGGATCTCAGGCCAACTAAGTCGAAAAACCAGCTAGACACTAGGCAAAAAGTTGGGGGTAACCATAGTCAGATATCCACCTTCCTACATTGTCGATGCTTCAAGTATGCCCAATACCTTAGCGTTTCCTGGTCCTTAAGGAGACCAAGGCAAGGCTCTAATGATATCTTTGGTCTTTACCAGGGAGATGCCCCCTTATCTGTTCACTGCTGGCTTTGCGTAGTGTTAGATTCCACCAGAAGGGAGACACTCCACTCTATCACTATCCTCCAACTCCTTAGTCCTGATTAGCGCTTCAGCACAAATCGGCATGCGTAGACGCTAATCTGAAATACATCCCAATAATTGTGAGGTCCGCCCCAGCACAGGCATGAGAGAGTGATGAGCTCTCTAGATCTGCTCTTCATCACTGGGACTTGGTTCTGTTCTCCCTCTGTTGTGATGTTCAGCATCCTATTACTAAACGGTTATTGCCTGTTCCACAATGATAGCGTGCACAAAAACAGTGAATATCTCAATCCTGTAAAAAACCTGGAACTGTCCTATTGCAGAATCTCTTGCATTCTGTTCCTTCAAACTCAAATCAATGACCAGCAAACCTTTACAAAGTAAACCCTTTGCTGAAGCTTCACCTTACTCCTGAAATATTTCATTGGTTTTGTTGTGTGACATGCAAGCCCAACCCTTCCTTCTCTGGTTTTGGGTTTTCAGCACAACTCCCTGAAAATATGTGGAAAAAAAGTCAACGGCTTGGCATGCAGTTAGAATAATGTCAGTATGTAATTTTCTGATGGATACTACTGCCTGTGGATTCCTCACCTTCTGAATATCCCCTGCACCAGCTTTCCATGGAAATTCTTTCCTAGCTCTCCCACGTCGACGAGGACGTCATAATGCTACGGCTCCGCTCGCGGCTCCGCATGATGTCACAGGAGCCATAAAAGGACCTTGTCGGCGTGATGACGTCAGTTCTCTTTTTCCCGCACCGTCGACGCATAACAGTTTTTTAGGGGCTCTACATTTTCTTTAGCGAAAACTTTGTATCCTCGAATATTTCCAATGACTACTTCTAGGCAGACTGGGTTTAAGCCCTGCAAGGAGTGCGGCGGTCACATGTCAATCACTGACCCGCATGAAGATTGTCTTTGGTGCTTATCGTTGGATCATGAGGTCGAAGAATGCCAAAGCTGCAGGAAAATGAATCCAAAGGCCATTAAGGAGCGTGAGGCTAAGCTGTTTATGGCCAAAGCTAAAAAGGAGAAGAGGGGTCGCAAAAGAGCGATGTCGTCGTCTTCTCATACTTCTAAATCAAAAAACACAAGAGGTCTTACAGGAGACATGGCTCTCGGCACCGCTCGTCGAGGGTCAGGGCTTCGAGGTCGAGGAGGCCTTCTCCAGCTAAGAGACTTCGAAGACAGGACTTTGTTTCTCCTTCTCCGACTCCATCTCCACGGGTGAAGCCGGTTCCATCTCCAGTTCCGAGGTCGCCGACATTGAAGGGCTCTTCATCGCATGTAGGATCTCCGGCTCCTGCTAGGTCTCCGACGCCCAGGGAGTTTTCTCCAAGCCTTGTGGCTTCGCCTGTTCGGGCGCCGTCCCCGGCTCCGCAGGCTCCGGTTCAGCCTCAGGTGGTTCCGCTTCAGGAAGTTACGGATCCATATCCTCCTTTTCCTGTTCCTGGATCAGACCCAGGGCATTTTATTAATGCCATGGTTGGCATGTTTGCCAGGGCCTCTACTCCATCTGGTGCGCCTTCGGGCCCCGTGGGTCCTTTGTTTTTTAACTTGGGTGTTCCTCAACACTATCCTCAAGCACCCTTTATGCCATTTTTGCCGTCGACTCCGGCTTGGCATTTCCCGGCGCCGAGGTCTTCCTCTCCGGCTCCGCGGACTCTGGCTGTCGAATCAGCGCCGCCTCGAATTCGATCGACGCGGAGGTTTGAAGCTGAGGCTCCTCCATCGACGCCGTTGATGTCCTCACCGGGGCCGAGCTTGCTGACGCCGATTCTTAAACAGCGCTCTAGGAGAGAGGCGCAGAGACTCCTTGAGGAGGAGGAATATGCACAGAATCAGGAGGAAGGAGAAATTGTTGAGTCTGTGGATGAGTTTGAGGGCTTACAGGAGGCCAGTAGGTTGGATACCTCTCCTGAGTATGATCTCTCATCTCCAAAGACTGGAGTATTGCAAGTCATTGCTCCTTATCATGTAGTAATAAGGAAGGCAGCTGAGTTGCATGATCTGCAACTTCCTTCAGCGGAGGTAAAATCTAATATCCTCACTGAGGTTCTTAATTCACCTTCTACAGCTTCTGAACCTCTGCTACCCTTTAATGAGGCTTTGACTGAGCCTATTTTGGAGGTTTGGCAGAAGCCCTTGTCTGCTCCTGCAGTTTCTCGATCGATTTCAAGACGGTACAGGCCTGCTCCTGGGGATCCGGCTTTTCTGTCTTCGCATCCGTCACCGGAAAGCTTGGTGGTCCAGGCTTCTTGTTCAAAGCAGTCTTCTGGTTCTTTTCCTACCATACCTGGTGATAGGGATTCTAAAAAGATGGAGCAGGCAGCAAAGAAGGTGTTCTCTAGCCTTGTTATAGAAAGGTGCGATAGAGGTGGTTCTGGAGCAGGAAGGGGTCAGGGATGCTACTCCCGGTATTTCCTGATCCCCAAAAAGGACGGTCGATTAAGGCCGATCTTGGACCTCAGGATTTTGAACTTTTACCTCAGACAGGAAAAGTTAAAAATGTTGACCTTGGCTCAGGTTCTTCTTGCGCTGCAACAGGAAGACTGGATGGTGTCCATCGATCTACAGAACGCGTATTTTCATCTTCCCATCTTGAAGTCGCATCGGAAATATCTCTGGTTCACGGTAGGATCACAACACTATCAGTTTGCGGTTCTTCGGTTCGGTCTCACTTCCGCACCTCGAGTCTTTACGAAGGTGATGGCGGTGGTAGCGGCACATCTCAGAAGGTCAGGGGTTCCTGTTTTCCCCTACCTGGATGACTGGCTGTTGAAAGCAGAGTCTCCGGAGTTGGTGTTGCACCACTTGCAAGCAACAACACAACTGTTGTTCAACTTGGGTTTCTTGATAAATGTAACCAAATCTCACCTGGTGCCTTCTCAGCGCAGCCTGTTCATAGGGGCAATACTGGACACTTCTGTGTGTCGAGCCTACCCGCCTCCGCAGAGGATTCTCGACATACAGGAAATGATTCCTTTATTTTACGATGGAGCGGTTGTTCCAGTCCTGAAGGTCCTTCGCCTGCTCGGTCTGTTTGCTTCCTGCATACTGTTGGTCAGTCATGCACGCTGGCACAGGAGGGCACTCTAGTGGTGCCTCCGCAGGCAGTGGTATCAACATAATGGAGATCTCGGGGAGAAGGTCAGAATCTCCAGAGAAGCTGCAGCGGAGTTGACTTGGTGGGTGTGCAGGGCAACCTGTCTCAAGGAAAGCCCTTTCAGCTTCCTCCACCTGTGGCCACAGTGATCACGGATGCCTCCATTCTAGGGTGGGGTACTCATCTGGGGGATCTGGAGGTCAAAGGTGTTTGGTCTCCAGAGGAAAGGTTGCTTCACATCAACCTTTTGGAATTGCTGGCGATATGTTTGGCACTAAAGACTTTCCTTCCTTACCTTCGCGGTCAGTCAGTTCAGGTCCTGACGGACAACACTACCGCGATGTGATACATCAACTAACAGGGAGGTGTAGGGTCGTATCATCTCTGTCAAGAGGCTCTGCGACTTTGGTCCTGGGTTCAGAACCATCAGATTTTTGTGTTTGCAAATCATTTAGCCGATGTGCTGAATGTTCGTGCGGACAGTCTCAGTCGGCATTACTCGGCCGATCACGAGTGGCGGCTTCATCCGGAGGTGGTCCAGTACATCTTCCAGTTGTGGGGGTCACCTCGGTTGGACCTGTTTGCCACCCATGAGAACGCACACTGCCCGTTGTTCTGCAGTATCAGGTACAGGGAGCGCTGGGGGACGCATTTCAATTGGATTGTAGCTCACAACTCCTTTACGCGTTTCCTCCCATACCCTTGATCCCTCGGGGTCTGAGGAAGATTCGGCAAGACCGGGCCCAAGTCATATTGATCGCCCCGGATTGGACAAGAAGGGTGTGGTACACAGATCTTCTTCACCTCTCATCGCACCCTCTGCTCCGTCTCCCTCTCAAGGCAGACCTCCTCTCCCAGTCGCAGGGGCAGGTTCTACACCCCCACCTCCAGAGCCTGCACCTTCATTCCTGGAGATTGAACGGGGCAACCTGAGTTCCTTCTCTCTCCCACCGGATGTTGTGGATGTTATTTTATCGTCCAGGCGACACTCCACCAAGTCTGTTTACTCATCGAGATGGTCTAGATTAGTTAAATGGTGTGGAGAGAGATCCATTGAACCTTCAAAGGCCCACTTGTCGGATGTTCTTCAGTTTTCGCTGTCCTTGGCCCCGCAGGATTGTGCTGTGGCCACTGTTAAGGGCTATTTGTCGGCGTTTCTATGTTTGCCAGTCCATCCGTCTTTATTTAAGTCCCCCATAGTCATGAGGTTCATTAAGGGCCTTACAAATAAGTTTCCTTCCACTCCTTTCAGTATGCCTCAGTGGAATTTGAATCTCGTTCTTACCTTTTTAATGGGTTCTCCATTTGAGCCTCTTCATACTTGTCCTTTGAGTCTTCTTTCTTTTAAAACGGTCTTCTTGATTGCCATTATCTCGGCTAGGAGGGTAAGTGAGCTTCAGGCTCTTAGTTCGAAGCCTCCATTCTTGACCATTCATGCAGATAATTTGGTTCTAAGGACCAGGGCTACTTTCCTTCCCATGGTGGTTACCCCTTTCCATATGGGACAGTCCATCACTTTACCCACCTTTTATCCTCTCCCTCACCCTTCCAAGGAGGAGGAGAGACTTCATCGTTTGGACCCTAAGAGAGCTCTCAGCTTTTATTTGGACAGAACAAGTGATCTGAGGCTGGATGATCAGCTCTTTGTGGGCTACGCTGGGAAGATGAAAGGCAAGGCTGTGCACAAGCGGACTCTGTCCAGGTGGATTATCTTGTGCATCAAGAGTTTCTACGCATTGGCCAAGAAGGACCCTCCAGAAGGTATCAGAGCTCCTTCCACTAGAGCTAAATCTTCTTCTTCTGCTTTGGCTAGAGGTGTTCCTGTAATTGATATTTGTAAAGCAGCAACTTGGGCCTCCCTCCATACTTTTGCAAAGCATTACTGCTTAGATTCGGAGGTTAGGAGGAACGGCCATTTTGCTCAATCTGAGCTGCAAGATTTTTTGGTCTAGTCAAATGGACACCCTCCTCCGGGAGAGGTACGGCTTTGGGATTCTATTCAGAAGGTGAGGAATCCACAGGCAGAAGTATCCATCAGAAGAACAAGTTAATTACCTTTGGTAACACTTTTTCTGGTGGATACAATATCTGCCTGTGGAATCCTCACTGTCCCACCCGCCTCCCCGTTGTACACCTGTTTCTACCAAAAAGATGCTTTAACTGTTTAACATGAGTGCTTTTTAAATATGACTTTATCATGCTTATGTTTTAATAGTGGGAAATGCTTGATCTTTTGCTATTTCTCCATGCCTTTATTGGGATATGCATTTGTATATGTATATGTTTAGTATACTATGTATACATGTGAAAATATGTCGGTCCGCCCGTTTGCCTCGGTTGCACGAAAAAAATGGGTGGATCTGACGTCATCACGCCGACGAGGTCCTTTTATGGCTCCGGTGACGTCATGCGGAGCCGCGAGCGTAGCCGTAGCATTATGACGTCCTCGTCGACGTGGGAGAGCTAGGAACGAATTTCCGCGGAATGCTGGTGCAGGGGGTATTCAGAAGGTGAGGAATCCACAGGCAAATATTTTATCCACCAGAAAAAGCGTTACCGAAGGTAAGTAACTTCGATTTTATAAAAATGTATACTGCAATTTTCTTAACTTTTTACTTTCCACGTCCTTTCATTTTCCCATCCTAGTGTTTTTAGATAGATTCTCGTCTGCATATTATGGTTATCGGTACTCTATAACATAACTGGCTATGTCTCACTTGCCACCCACGCGAAGGTTCTACACATCAAAGCTTAATTTCAGTATTAAAAAGGAACGTTTTTTCAAATACACTGCGCCACCACCCCCTCTCTGTGCTTTTAAAAAATTGCTTACCAGAACTTCCCACTACAGTGTCCTTCTCTTATCGTTAATTTCAAGCTACCCAACCAGAAACTCCAGTGCTGCATTTAGGGGCAGGCATCTTTGGCATGGCTTTGAAAAGCTGTGCCACACTGCTTGTGTATTTATCTGGCTGGCTCTGTTTTCCTCCAGTCCACACCGGACTTGAGGTTCTCCTTCTTTAAAAGAGGCGCCTTGCACCAGCAGTTTTCTCAATTTGCTCTGCCAGTCATGCAGTGAGCCCCCCTCCCTCCTTTGGAAGAAATGTGACAGCGTGACTCTTTTAAACTGTACACGAACTGTACAAGAACACCTCAGCTGTGCCCTGCAGGGCAGCATGGGCCACAATGTTCAGTGTTATTTGCAAATAAAACGCCTAGTGCAAAATCTGTTTGAGGCCCAGAAGTTGCTAACACCTTCTGGTATTTACTTGAGTTAAAATAATAATGTTCCTATTTTACTTTTCTATTTGTCTTTACAATGACAGGCTTGACATGTGTGCGTCATTTACTGCCGTCCATGATTGTCTAGCTCCTCTCCTGCCATCACCTAGCTCAAGCCTTGACTGCTCGACTCAAGTGACCCAAGGAGTAACTCGGTTACTTGTGCATTAGTTCTAGTGTCCCCTGGACACCGTGATAAACAACACCAACATCTTCAGACACAGGGCCCTAAGAAAAGGCTTCTCACTGCACTGTCCTCTTAATGATCTTTTATTAGTAAATGTGAAAAACAAACTATGTACTTTGGCGACAAATGTTCGATGTTCTCATTAACACCCGGACAGCTGCACTTAAAAAAACCACACAAAACTGCCTTTCTAAACCCCACAACATTTATTGTAACTCTAGGCACCTGCTAAGTGCTTCAAAAGAAGATTACTGACAAATATTCCCGGTATTATATAGAAGAATGTACACCGATCTTGTACATCGTAAGTATGTCTTAAGTCACCTTGGACTGTTGTGCCCTCCTGCAGCCTCATGCTTCATATGGCAGGGAGGTTCTTTATGGCTTATAGAGTCTATATAATCTTCATTTGGAGACACATTATTCTGTGTATTATTTTGCAAGATTTAGAAGATTATCTCCCTGCCTTGCTTTCATTTTATAATCGTGTCTATTATCCTCCCTCCAGGAGTGAGTTTTTAATGTCCCAGTCGAGAGAATGTTCTACATGGAACACATTATTTTTATCCCAATAATCCTTGCGAATACTCTGTATTTCTCTCCTCCATCTTACATAGTTAAAGTCTCGAAATGTCACCGAGCTGGGGGGCAAGGATCTATCCTTTAGATTTATGGAACTGAAAGACTGCTGTAAGTACAGCACTTCAGCTGGAGGATGGCAGCGTTTTTAAGAGAGCATCTTGAAGTGTTCCTCCTTCGGCGCAATGTAATGAATATGTTGGTGATTTTTTTTTATTGATCCTCTCAAAATCCAGTGGGATGAAAATTTCCTGCAGAAATTAAACTATCGTTGATTTTCTTAAGGCATTTTATTAAAGTAATTAGGTTGTGCTGAGCGCAGGGTAAATCTGCTGACTTGCAGCAATATTTTTCTGCATTTAGTATCAGAAGACCTTGCCTGGTAGAGTTTGCAGTACCTGCATTTTTTTCAAAAGAGGTGCAGCAGCCAGATAGGGCTTCTACAAGCGAATTTTTGTGAGCATCTGTCAGGCATTGCATTGAACTTTATTTCTGAAAAGAGAAACAGCCTGGTGTTGGGGGAGTAAAACCTTATGTAGTGGGGGATGGAATGACTGCAGGTATGAATATTGTCGGATTTATCAGACTCTCTTTAATACCATTTATATAAGTGATCCCAATAATTGCTGAAAGGTGACAAGTTTTCCTATTGTATGACTCTAAATGTGGCAGCAGGGCGCAACTAAGAAAAGGCTGTGACAGGGAGGGGGCACAAAGTGTGTTTGGACGAAAAGCCTCACTCACCCGAGAGTGACATGCTTCATCATTGGCTTCCTCCAACACACTGGGACCGCAAGGTCCCTAGTGTGGGCTACAGCTTCAACCGCAGGGAAGGAGCGGAGTGTTTTATATATAAAGCACGTAAGATTTCAATACCTCAAAGGTAACAGTGAGGGGCAGAGTGCAACTCTGCCCCTCACTGTCACCATTGAGGTATTGAAATCTTGTAGCTGAGCGTACTGTTGGTCAGTATTGGGCATGGCCTTCCATACATGGTCACCCCCAAACATCCTCCTTTTTTCGGAACACGTTTTGGTTTGCTTTTAGCACTCAGTAAACTTTACCACTGTTAAGCAGTACTAAAGTGCTTTTGCTCTCTTCTTTCAACGTGGTAACATTGGCTTACACCCAATTGACACATTTAATTTACTTCTAAGTCCCTAGAAAAGCGGTACTGAATGTACCCAGGGCTTGTAAACTAAATGTTACAAGTGGGCATGCAGCACTGATTGCGCCACCCGCTTAAGTAGTTCTTTAAACATGCCTCTGGCCTGCTATTTCTGCCTGTGTGTGCAGTTTTAAACATTCATTTCAACCTGGCAAAACAAACTTTCCTTTTCAATACATATATCTGATAGAGACTACTAGCCGCAGATTCCTTCACGTAGAATTATCCCCAGGCGTGAGACTGGATCCGGAAACTTTTTGCCACAGCATCTCTGCGCGCCGGGGGCGGGAGGACATCACACACGACTCCGCCCAGGCGTCGTCCACGTACGTGACGTCAGCGAGGTCACCGCCCATGTCAGTTTTTTCCTTTACCGTGTGCAACGCGGGTCCGATCCTTGCTACGGGCCTGTTAGGCCCCTTTTTTCTTCCATTTTTCAGTGTGCGAATGCCTTCGGCCTTTAAGACTTGCACGTCTTGTGGGCAACTTATGTTGACGACGGACCCTCACCTCATTTGTGTGTGGTGTTTGGGGGAGGATCACGGCACCGCAGACTGTACACAGTGCCAACAGTTGAAGCCGAAGTCACTGGATGAACCTTCTCTCGGCGCGTCTCTCCAGGTCGACGTCCTCCCCTCGGTCTGCTTCGACAGACGGCTTCAGACTCGGCCATGGTCGACGTCCTCGCCTTTCTCCGATGTCACATAAGCGTCGCTCCCCGGTGGGTAAGTATCACAGTTTGTCCCCGAGGGTTGGTTTCTGGCCTCCCGGGGGCGTGGACTCTCCGCGGGTGATGCGGCCTCACGTGTCGTCCTAGCCACCGTTTCCCGGTGTTGGGGCGTCGAGAGTCCAAATGGAGACATACGCGGCGGCGTTGCAGGCCTCACTGGCGTCTCCTCCTCCTTCCCCTCCTGGGGCGTCGGCAGATCCCTCGCTCTGCGCAGGGCCCTCTGCGGCACCGCTGGTGTCTCCGGCGTCGACTAGTTCGGAAGACCCCTCGTCCCTCTCTGGGCCCCTCTCGTCCCTCCACACAGGTGGCTGACTCGTCGGAGGTTAAATCGTCCCTGGCACCGCCGCATGGGTTGCCGAGCGATCTTCGCCTCCTTCTGGGCCGCGGCTGTTGGGGGGCTTCGTGCCACTCCCCAGGCCTGTCTCGATCCACCTCG
Organism: Triturus cristatus; assembly: GCF_964204655.1. NCBI lineage: Eukaryota > Metazoa > Chordata > Amphibia > Caudata > Salamandridae > Triturus > Triturus cristatus. Next base: position 1,059,414,074 of record NC_140593.1, on the reverse strand, counting down.
CAGGTGGCTGCCTTGGCGGGGATCGGGTCGGCGTCACTCCGGCGCCGCCCCGGGGCCGGTGTGGCTCCAGCTCTACTCCGGTCTCCACTCCGGTCCCCGGTGCGGGGTGACTTGGAGGTCCCTTGTCCGTCTGGTGCCGACGTCCTACCTCAGGCAGCGGATTCTACGGCTCCATGCAGGGGTCGTTCCGCTGATTCGTCTTCGGACGCTCCTTCTTCTCCGGAGGCATGCATATTGGTGTCTTCCTTCCCGGAGACTGGTCGCCGTGTGGTGTCTTTTTCACCGGCGTCGAAGGGCGGTTCCCTGCCCTGGCTGGGGCAGAGGTGTTCGTCGGAAGAGCAGCAGGTCCCTCATTCATCGGCTCCTTCTGACTTCCAGGTCTGGCCCTTGCCCGCCCCGCTTGGCCTCGGGCACGGCCGCCTTAGTTTGCTGCCGTCGCCCACGGAGGAGCTGATTTCTCCACCGCGGTACCCTATGGAGGCGGGTGCGGCCTTCGCTCACGCGGTGTCCACGGCTGTGGGCATCCTGCGCATGGGTGATCCGGTGGACCATCTATTGGAGGTCCTCCACCAGGGCTCTGGTGGGAGGGAACTCTTACTTCCCTTTGAAGGTTTGCTCCTTTCTTCCCTGACGGGGGCTTGGAAGTATCCTGCCTCAGGAGACCCGGTGCCTCAGCATTTTCTGCACCGGCACCTCCCTGCGCCGCATGACCCGGCGTGCCTGTCCCTTCACCCCTCAGCCGCCAGCCCTCTTTTGCGGACTGCTTTTTCATCCCTGCCGCCGCTGTTGACTCCGCCTCGACCAGGGCGGCCCTTAACACCTTGTGTGTGCTGGCTAGGGCCTCCTCCTGTTTGTGGGACTCGGCGGAGTCTCTGGGATGTGCAGCGTCCCAGAAGTCTGGCCTGGTGGACTTGCCGCATCATGCGTTGGATGGCCGGGAGCTTGCGGCGTTTATTCTCCGCTCTGCTCTGGACATCTCGGAGGTGCTGGGCCGGACCATGGCTTCCTCTGTCGCCCTCCGTCGCCCTCCGTCGCCATGCTTGGCTTTGGGAAGGAGTATTCCCTGCGAATATATTTAGGAGCGACTCATCGACCTTCCGTTTGATGGCAGCCTGTTGTTCCATGCCCCGGCCGACTTCGCCATCCAAAGGCTCTTGGCAGGGCTTCGCCCTCCTCCTCCGCCTTATCCTCTTCCTCCGTCCCCTCCTCAGTGACTTCTGAGTTGGGTTGATTCTGGGCCTTCTTAGGCCGGCTGTTCTGACTGTGCAGTGTGTTTCCTAGCCGTTTACGTCCTTCCTTGGGACTTTGGCATTGTTTTCTGCTGGACGGCCCTTGTGTTGATAGTGTGTGGTTCTGCAGGAGTTGTTGCGCAGACTTGGCCCTGAGATTGGGCCTCTGCTTTGCTTGGGCTGTTGTCAAGACTTCAGCGGGGGTGTTTTTTTCCCCATGGCTCTTTTGTTTTTTTCCCCATGGCTCTTTTGTTTTTTCCTCTGCTGCGGAAGTTCTTCCAAAGAGGGTTCCCATATCTTGGGACTTAACGTACCCTATGTGGGGTAGTGGTAGCTGTCATATGGCTTGCGCTCTGCTAGAGGGTTCTGGTCGCCTTCGGGTGCCTGTTCTCCATGGCGTTTAGGTAGGTTGCTTTTGCTTCCTGAGGTCGTGTGCGCGGCCACTCGTAGTGGTGGCCCGGGCATCTCCTCCTCTCCCTGCTCCTGTCCTGAGGTCTGGGATGATCCTGTGTCTCCCATGCCGGGCGTCGCCTACTCGGTCTTCCTGGGGCCTCGGGCTGTTCTTCTTCCTTCTGGCTTTGACTGCCGGCGCTGTTCTGGCTGGCAGGCTGATCTCCATCTGCAGTGGGTTCGCCTACTTTTCCCTAGTTTCCTTGGGTCCTCTAGGCTTTTTCTTCTTTTTCTTCCGCTCTACCTGTCTTGGCATTGGGCGGAAGCTATGTTGCCTTGTGGGGGAGTGGGGTGCTTCGGCCTCTCAGTCCTTGCCCTTGGTTCCTCTTCTATGAGTGTATGAGCCTCTTCAGCCTTCTTTCCCTCCTACACCCCTTGGGGTCGGAGGGGTCCTGCTTGTGGGGAGGTTCCCTTGGCCTAGCAGGGGCGAGGTTCTACCTGGTCCACAGATCTGGTCCCCTATGGGGCCCTCTGTTCTGCATTGGCTGGTAGGGTCCTATTGCAGACCCTCCTTCCCAGGGGGTATTGCTAGGGTATCTATTCTACGTGAAGGAATCTGTGGCTAGTAGTCTCTATCAGATGTACGAGTTACTTACCTTCGGTAACGATGTATCTGGTAGAGACTATTCTAGCCGCAGATTCATTCACGGCCCGCCCTTCCTCCCCTATTCTGCGAGGACCCTTGGGTTGGTCTTCGGTACTCGCCTCCCGGTGGGGGGCTGTGTCTCCTGTGAGTGCCTTCCTTTCTTGACGGGTGGCTCTGTCTGGGGGCGGTTCCTTCCTCCTTTGGTTCTTTGGAGGATGGGGTTCCGGTGCTCCAGTGCCCTGCTGCTCTGTCTACTCCAGGTTTGGGGGGGATTGCTTTCTATCCCTGTCCTCCCTCCCCTCCCTTCCTTCCATTGCTATCCTCTGATTAAGGGTCATCTGGCCTTGTCTTGCCCTTGTCCCTTGTGGGTGGTTACCCTCTAGGTTGGGGTGGCTTGGAGGTTTGCTGTCCCTGTCTGTCTTGGGACTGGTCCCATTCCTTGCTCAGGATGAGGGGGGTGGGCTTTCTACGTGTGCCATGACTTTTATGCCTGTTCTTGCCTTCGGGGCACAGGGATGGGAGGTTGTCTATGTGTGGGCAGGGTGGCTGCTCAGCTTTCTGCTTGTTCTTCTTCTTCTTCCCCTGCCCTTGGGGTCTGCGGTGTTGGCACTACCCTGGTGGTGTTGTTAGTAACCGTTTCTTTCCAATTTTTCTGCTCTTCATACACTGTTTCCATGCTTCCACAGTTTTTTATCTGGTGGTTCCGCGTTGTGGTGCGGAAAAGTTATCCGAAGAAAACTGACGTGGGCGCGCCGGGGCGGGTCTTATGTGACCTCGCTGACCTCACGTACGCGGACGACGCCTGGGCGGAGTCGCGTGCTGTCGCCCCGCCCCCGACGCACAGGGATGCTGTGGCAAAAGGTTTCCGGATCCAGTCTCACGCCTGGTGATAATTCTATGTGACGGAATATGCGGCTAGAATTGTCTCTACCAGATACATCGTTACTGAAGGTAAGTAACTCGTACGTCACCCCTAGAGTTGGCGCTAAATAGCCCATTAGGCATTGAGCAATATATTTTAAAATCTGGACATGTTCTTTGAAGTTCTACTTGTCCTGGTAGTGAAAAACTCTTGAATTCATTTTTTCACTACTGCAAGGCCTACCTCTCCCCTAGGATTACATTGGGTTACCGTATTACATTTAACCAGTGATGACTTTGAATTGGGAGCAGGTAGTTTTGTCGATTTTGGTGTTTAAAGAATTGTAATTTTAAATCCTCTTTAATGGTAAAGTTGAATTTTAGGTCACAATTCTGAAAATGCTACTTTTAGAAAGTTGGCATTTTCTTGTCCTAATTAATTTGTTGCCTGTATTCTAGGTCACATGACTAGGTATAGCTGGCACTTGGTCTTTGTGCATTGCTATCAGACATTGAGACAAAGGGGGAATAGGTGTTGGCAGGATGGACCATCTCTGGCTTGATGAGGGGGAGGAGCTGTCACCTACCACACCTGCACATCGCAAAGCCTCTGCCTGAGCAAATGGTTTGACACTAGTCTTTTGGTCCTGCAGACAAGCTGGGACCAGGGCATGGAGCAGGAAATTCCAAACAAATGTGGGGATGGAGACCTCCAAAACCTATTCCTACTTCAAAGCTGGCACCAGGTACAAATATTGGGTCCTTAGAAGCAACTCTGGACCGATGGAAGGCTAAGATAGACCCACAGAGCTGCTCTGCAAGAAGGACTGCTACTCTGCTGCCTACTGCCTGAGTGAGAAGAACTTGACCTGCATCTTGAAATCAGGACCCACCAGAGTGACTCCAAGGGCTAATTGGCTGACCTCCTGATCAGAACCTCAAGGACAGAGAAGACGCCAACCACCTTGAACCCAGCACCTGAACTCTGCATGCTGTGAGTCTTGCCAAGCAAGCAGTGCCACTGCAGTCCTGGACCCTTGGAATGGGGCGTGAAGGAGGTCTGCCAGCCCAGCTGTGGTCCCTTGGGCAGAAACAAAGCAGCGCGGTGCATCGCCTCGCAGTCTTGCATCAGAACTGCCACAGCGAGACGCATGCCAGGCGCAGGACCCTGCAGCTCTTCAGAACTGCCACTGTGCTACACCTCCTCGACGCAGGGCCTCGCATCTCAGTCCAGCAGCTCCCCAGAATAGCCGCTGTGCGACACTTCCTCGATGCAGCACCTCACATCGCAGCTAGCAGCTCATCAGAATGGCTGCTGTGCAACACATCCTCCACACGGCACCTCACAGCGCTCTGCAACCTGGATTTAAGTTACTCCATTTAGCGGACCTAACCTGGTTCCTGTATCTGATAGAGACATCTAGCCATAGATTCCTTATCTGAGAAACTTCCCCAGGTGCCTGTCTGGATTCAGAAACTTTTTCAGCAGTACCTCTGCACGTCTGCAGAGGGTGTTGAGCGACTCTGAAGCAACGTCTTCACCCGGATGTGACGCCAACGTAGTCCATACAAGCACCACCCATGCGTTGATGTCAGTTCTTTTTTTTCTGCGCTAGCAACGCAGATTCGCTTCAGTTCCTCTTGCCTTTTTCCTGCCTATTCAACGTTTTTATGTCGATGGAGCAGTATGCCTTTCTCTAACCATCTTCAATGTCCTCAGGGTTCAAGTCTTGTGAGTCCTGTGGACAACAAATGTCCACCACAGACCCTTGCTTGGTTTGTTTGTTGTGCCTGGATGAGCACCATGACTCTGAAGAGTGCGACGCCAGCTCTGACTGAAAGTTCACAGGGAACGTCGCATGAGCTACTTATGGTGTGGATGTCATAGTATTCAAAGTCTTCTCATCGTACCCGGTCCCCTCCGCTCTCCACAGACTTACCGAACATCTGTTTTAGGAGTCGTTCCCGCTGGTGTCATTCTCCATCGACGTCCGGTGGTAAGTCTATGGTCGAAGTCACGGTGCTGGCCACCTTCATCGCCTACCCCTGGTCCCCGCTCTTCTGCTGAATTGTTGGGGCCGCCCGAATCTTCTCACGTATTCCAGGGCCAGGGTGTCTTTCACCCAGATGAGACAATATTCTCAATCTCTTCATACTATTCTTGGGTCATCACCTCCCTCTGGAGTGCCATGGGGCCTCACTGAGGTAGATTAGGTCATGCCTGTGACCCCACCGGCGGGTTCTCCCTCGGCTTCACGTCAGCCTCTGGTGTCTGACTCCTTAACGGTACCGATACACAGCCCATCGAGGCCCCCACCTTCGGCTTCTGTTTCTGGTCTGTCAACTCCAATTACAGCATTGGGCTCTTGTCTGCCCTAGTGGTGTCGTTGGCGCTGATCGATGCTCCTTCCGACGTCTATGCGTTGACTGGCTTTGGTTACAGCGTCAGATGTGGCGCCAATGGAGCCGAGGTTCTCAGACTCTCTTCTTCTGGTTTTTCCTTCTGAGGACCATGGTTGTGGAAGTACTACAGACGGTGTGATGTGTCCTCCTCCCATTTCAGACGCGGCTCCACACCATTTGCAGTCTAGCTGGTTGCTTCACTTGGGTGACGCCAGTGGTTTAGTGTTGTCTCCAGCATCTTGTCTCCTCCTGGTTTGGCTACTAAGACGAGTTCCGCTCTGGTAAATATGCTCAATCGAGCTTCGATCGTCCTGAATTTACAACTTCCTTCTGTGGAATTATCAATGGACACTTTAATTTACGTCCTGGCCAGTCTAACGTTAAACCTTTACTTCCTTATAGTGTCTTTTCGATATCCTGTTGGGTGCTTGAGCTAAACTAGAAACAGGGCTCCCTGTGGATTGCTCTATTTCTCACAGGCATCGCCCAGCCCCAGTGCATCCCTCTTGTCTCCTTTGACATCCCTCTACTAGGGGCTTTGTGGTTCAGGCTGCTTCAGCCACCCAAAATATCGATTTTCTCCTTCCTGTCCCTCCGGACAGAGAGGCCAGGAAATTTGGCGCTGGTAGGAGTGGTACATTGTCTTCTTTCTGCTCTGCGCTCTCTGAACACTTTTTGTTTTCTTGCCCACTTCTCCCATGCCTTGTGAGACTTGCTGGAACGCCTCTTGCCCTCCCATCCATAAGAAGCCCGGCATGCTCTTGTTCCCCTGTTACAAGATAGGCAACAAACTGACGCTCTTAGCATCCGCTATGGTATGGATACCACTGATTTTGTTGGTCGGGCTATGGCCTCTTTCATAGCCCTTCGTCGGCGTGCACGATTGCGTACTTCCTGGTTTCTTGAGACTGTGCAAACTACTTTAATTGACATGTCCTTTGATGCTGTCTCTCTTTTTAGTGCACATGCCGACTCAGTTTGAAGCCGGTTCTGAGATAGCTATGGTGATATAGAGTCTTAACTCTGTTGTTATACGGGGTTTGTCGGGGGCACTCCGTTTCCCTTTGTTTTGACTTTTACCTGCTTTCAGAGGGCAAAGTACTTTTCTACCTTCCAGGGTTACACCCGTTGTGGTGTTCCTGCTTCTGCAGGTTCTTTCCTTTTCCTTTATGCTGTCATGACAGGTTTCATTTCCAGCCATCTGGAACATATCTCGCTTTGCGGTTTTAGGAGTCTGTTCTTACAGCTTCTTTTGCAGCTTGGATTTTTCCCTACCGGACTACTTACTCTGTGGTGGGTGTTCTGTTTCTGATGTGCTGATGCACTAGAGCCTTGTTCCCCATCTTCAAGGATCTTATTTTGTATGTCTTAGAGACATTTGTGAGCTATCTATGCACTTAGAAGCCCTTATAGGGACTTCGACTTTACCTTTTCTCTGTTGATTAGGTCCATATGGGTGACATTGGTAACACAGGCAGGCACACTCTTTGGCCTGGTTAACTTTCGTTGCGGTCTTTGACCCTCTTCGGGTGGACCTTCTCTTTGTCCTGTTCTACTATGTGGAACACATGGATTTCTCCTACTCATGATCATGTTCTTCTTGGTTCAGGCCTGGGTTTCACGTCTCTTCCTCCCTCATGCCCTTGTGGTATTGGCATCTTTTTATTTCGAATTGCGTCTGGGCATTGCTTTCTTGTGTAAGCCTTTCTCTGCTTTATCGTGCTGCTGATGCTGTTTATCTTCTGGTGTTCTTGTATGTGTTTTTACCCTTTCAGTGTTCTACCTAGCTACTTGGGTTACAACTGCTGCTGTTGCCTCCTGCAATGGTTTTTTATTCATATCTGCCATTGCAACCGTGGGGTAGCTGTTGTGTCTGCTCTTTTTTTGGTTCTCTTTATCTGAAAGAAACAGTCAGTTATAGATTCCTTACCTTAGAATTACCCCCAGGCGTCAGACTGGATCCGGAAAGTTTTTAGTCAGCAGTACCCCCCACGTGTCGCAAGGGGGCGTTGGTCAACTCCACGTTCGTCGTTGGCGTCATGGTCGACGGGATGACGTTGCAGTAGCTACATAGACGTCAGTTCTATCTTTTTCTGCGCCAGCAAGTGCAGATCCGTAGTGAGCGGTGCCTCCAGTCACTTTTTGACTGACTTTTTCTCGACCGCAAACTTCCGCCTTTCGTCCCTTTCATGGCCAAGGAAGGGGCGCCCCCTCACATCCGTCTAGTCACAGACCGCAGAACCAGCCTCAACGCGGTCGGATACGTGGATTCCACCGAGGCGGAGCAGGGGGACAACGAGCTGGTCCGTCCACACCTACCCCGGCAGCATCCGCTTCAAAGCCCTCCTAGTCCATGCTTTCATGCCCATTCCACGCCAGTGGGAGGTAGAGTTCGCCATCACCTGCTCCACTGGTGTACCATCACATCGGACAGGTGGGTGCTGCAAATCGTCCGAAGGGGCTACTCCCTCCCCTTTGAGGCGACCCCTCCAGCCATAACAAATAAATGGTATCCCTCTAGACCTCTATTTCTTTATCATATGGCTTATAAAAAGCTCAAACCTGGGGCACTGGAAAACATTCAACTGCAAACAGAGCCATTTCTTTCTTTTTTTCACATTTTTATTTTTATTTGTATCATTTTTTAGTCGTTCATCTTATATATTTCCTTTTTTTGGGAGTTTATATCATTTGTAACATTTATCAGTGATTACATATATATTCATAACCAATCCATACAGTTTTTTGTAAATACAAATATTTTTCCTAAAAAAATATATAGAATATATACAACAATGTTACTCAAGGGGAAAATTTCCTTTCCTTATCAATAAAATACAACAAAGAAATGGTCACAACCGTTAGAAAAACAGGAATGAGCAGACTCACCATCCCCCAAATTCATACACACCTCTTCTCATACCTCATGCACATCTCTTGCACTCAATCCAACCATACTACTCCATACCAGACTACATACACAGCTGAAACCATCGGGGTGAGAAACTCAACCCTCAGATGCTGTACTGTGTGTTGGGGCGTCACACACAACCTTGGTAAACGCACGTTTCGATGGCCTATATTCCTTTTCTTGCCATCTTCTTTAGGACCTGCTATTTTCTAATTTTATAACGGGCAGGATGAAGGGGGGAATACAAGGGTTTTTTTCTCCGCTCTGAAATGATAATGTAAAACATTTTTAATGTTGTTTACAAAAAGCCCCATAGGAAGATTATTATTTGTTCTCCTTAGTATATTTATATATATTATTAAACAAATGTGTCTTACCATGGCGTTCTCATAAGATAGATAGACCTTCACCAGTGATAAACGAAAAAAGAGAAAATGTGACATCAATGATTGTGATAAAACATAATTTCCCTACATTTTTAGAAACAACATAGAAACATATTGTACCATTTATCCTCTTGATTTCATTTCTTGCAAGGATATATGTCACTATTTTATCAAAGAAAACAAAATATCTAAATCTAAGTTTTTGGATAAACAAGTTTGGTTGGCTCAGGAAATGCAGAGCCTAATAGATAGGCCCATAGCAATAACATACTTTTAAAAGATTAGTGACAAGACTGCGGCTAATTACCTTGTGCTTAGCATATGTCAACTACTGCTGCGCCTCTAGTTATTTGACGCATTGACACCATCTGGTAGTAGATGCAGTTTGTCCACTTTCAATATTACTGCATTAAGGGGAAAGACACACATGCTTCAATTAAGCGCTCCTCTAAGTAGCCAAAGATATATGTAGTACAAATGGTATTCAATACGACAAAGAAGAGAAAAATAAGAGGCACAGGGTCATGAAAAAGGACTCAATCTGATGCTATATAGCGATCGAACTTACCTGCAAAAAAACTCTTTCTCCTTTATTGTGATTGTCCATAGTCTGTCTGGCATCCAATTAGCTTTTTGTAGTATTCATATATGATGTTTATTTTCAATATGGTGGGCCCACTTTATCATATAATAGATTTGGTTATTACAACTCTGTTAAAAGGAAGAGATAGTAGGCAGGCCATAAGAATTACTACTGATCCTCTCGATACCTTACCAGAGTACCTAATTGGTACATCAAAAAGTTCATATAGACATACCTAATAAAGGAGGTGTTGCTGAAATGCATATATTTTCCTTTAATGCATTTAATAAGCAAAAACGACCATAAAAATGTCTTGTATGTTCTTCTTGCCGGATTTGACTGAAAAAGAGGAAAAATTCACCATATGTCCTCTACTGATACGCTAAGAAGAGGTTGACACTACGGAAACATATAATTAAATTATCATATATCGCAGAGCGTTCTACGCTACTGAGCGATGCTCTTAGAAATCCTGTACGGGCGAATGTTATTGCTAGATGAAGATGTATACACATATAGAACTATAATCTCTCCTCAAGACTGAGTTGCCCTACTGGTACGCGGTCAGTTCTCGTGCATGTTATTCTCAAGTCCGGAAAATCATACGTACAAAAGGCGCACACCAAGTCATCCCATCGTATACATCTGTTCTCAAAACTCCTATGTGGGAGGCCTGGGGTCCCTTTTCTTCCTCGTTGCTAAAATACCCTACTGGTAAGCAGTCGGACCCGCGAACCGGCAGGCATACTATGGTGTACATAAAAAATCATTCATGGGCGGGACACATATAATGCCGTCCCTTCATACCACTAAGGAAAACTTATTGTCGCTTGGTAAAGATTAATCAAGCTAGCATTCGTGGCTCCCTTATTAACAAACATTCGGTACACCCAAAAGGGTTCTCACTCCTACATACCGCTGTCAGTCAATCAACATCTTCGGCTTCTCTCCATGGCGTCAGAGTCCTGTAGATTTATGGCGGTTAACTATTCCGCTTTTGTATCCTTAGTTCGAGAGACTATTGGATCCTCTACAAATGACGAATATTGGCAACTAATCATGATGCTATACGTAGTGCGTCCACGCATTGGTAGTATGTCAAGTATGGTGCGCGAAATCCAGCGCCATCTTATAGTGGTGTGTGAAGTACTGTAGCGACATATATGGGCTATCGGCAGAATATGCAACAACATAATTCCTCAAGTCAAAATAAATCCGATCTCAAAAAATAAATATCTTATTTTGTAATGATATACATAAGTTATCAGGAAGGTAATAAACGGGATAATATGTCAAATAAAATATAAAGAGTCCAGCGCCATCTTAAGATGGTAAAAGCGATGGCGAAAAAAATCATTAGATGTGATCCTAAAAATAATAAGGTACATCATATAATGAGGCGACATTCATAAAAGTACTACCATACTCCGACACGTGGCAGATGTGAAGATTGCCCGATTCCATTTATTCTTAAAATCTATTTATGATGTATAAGCCACTATATAAACTTAAAAGTAAGTCTACCCCATGGAATAATTAATGCCTTTGCCTAACTAGCTCTGGATTTACATATATTTCAATAAAAAGAAAAGAAAATAGAAAAGAGGAGGTAGAGAGGTCCCAATGCAGGTAATCAGGGAACGATAATAATCTCTATAAGTCCTCTTAATGTACATATTTGTTGAGTACAGTATGGACACAGTGTGGGACAGATTTTATACATAACTTACAGAATTTGTATAAGTAGTTATTCAAAGACCAAAAACATATGGGCTCCGATATGCGGAGAGTCTCATATGTCTCCTGTGTGCCAAATTATTTCCTCATTAAGGCCGTTCTTAACCGTGTCCAGAGTGTAAATCCAGTAAGTTTCACGGCATTTACGCACGTCATTTATGTTTTTGCCTAATCTGTCTCTTACCTTCTCCAAGATAAGCCACCTAAGTTCCTTATCTTGGTGTTCCGCTTCAATACAGTGTTGAACCATAAGGCACAATGTTTTACGTTTCTTGATTGCCGATCTATGTTCACTGTACCGAGTTCTGAACTCGCGGCCTGTTTCTCCTACGTATCCCAGAGAACTAGGTCATAGGATAAGATAGACAAGATTGTGACTTCTGCAATTTGTAAAATTCCTTAGTCTGCCTTTCTTCCCATGATATTCCCATTCTTGGGTGACGATCGCGCTATCACACGCAACACATGTTCCACATCTATGGTTACCCAAGATGGGAGGTCCTGTGATGGTAGTTTGTTTGTTGAGGTTGTTTTGTCTTTCCCTGGTGTGAACTAGGCTATCTTTGAGGTTTGTATTTCTGCGGTATGCTACCATGGGTTTCTGGATGGTAACTTGCTCTTCATATGTATTCAAAATGTGCCAATTTTTGTCTAAGATCTTTTTGATTTTAAAATTCAAAGAGGAATGATTGATGACACACACCATTCTGTCATTTTTGGGGCGTGTACTACCTGCCATGCCACCGCAGTACCACCGCATGTCGGGGGATCACTTGCAACTTCTGCAGGAGGAAGTTACGGCCCTCTTGGCCAAGGGGGCCATCGAGCGTGTTCCTGGCCCAGAAGTAGGTCGGGGTTGTTACTCACACTACTTTCTGGTTCCCAAGAAGGGCAAAGGGGGCCTACGCCCTATCTTGGACCACAGGAGCGTCAACGCCTTCCTCCGGAAGGAGAAGTTCAAGATGTTCACGATCTGGCTGCCCTAGATCCTGGAGACTGGATGGTAGCATTGGACTTGCAGGATGCTTATTTCCACATCCCCGTCCTGCCAGCCCACCGGCGTTACCTGCGGTTCACGGTAGGCCACGAGCACTTTCATTTTACCGTGCTCCCCTTCGGCCTCACCAGTGCCCCTCGGGTGTTCACGAAAGTGATGACGGTGATCGCAGCTCACCTGCGCAGATTAGGGGTTCCAGTCTTCCCCTATCTCGACGACTGGTTGTTGAAGGTGGGCTCGCCCCAGGCAGTCGTCTCTCACCTCCAGTCTACGGCCGACCTCCTTCATTTGCTGGGGTTCTCCATCAATGTGCCGAAGTCGCATCTGAGTCCCTCCCAGAAGCTCCTCTTCATCGGAGCTTTTCTGGACTCAGCGCAGTTCCGGGTCTATCCTCCGGAACAGCGGGTCCGGGATATTCAGGCTCTGATTCCAATCTTTCGGCCTCTATCCTGGGTCTCGGTCAGGTTGGTGCTGCGGCTTCTGGGTCTGATGGCCTCCTGCATCCTGCTGGTACATCACGCCAGGTGGCGGATGCGGGCTCTGCAGTGGGACCTGAAGTTTCAGTGGGCCCAGCATCGGGGCAACCTGTCTGACCATGTCTTGATCTCGGAGGGCACTGCAAGACAGGTGCAGTAGTGGCTCACGGACCGCGATTGGGTCAGTGGCAGATCCCTCTCCCTTCCCCAACCCGAGCACACGGTAGTGACGGATGCGTCCCTCCTGGGATGGGGGGGCCACATGGGAGAGGTGGAGATCAGAGGCCTATTGGAGCTGCGGGCGATCCGGCTTGCACTGAAGGCATTCCTTCCCTCTATTCGGGGAAGTGTGGTGCAGGTGTTCATGGACAACACCGCCTCCATGTGGTATTGCAACAAACAGGGCGGGGTGGGGTCGTGGACCATTTGTCAGGAGGCTCTGCGCCTCTGGACATGGCTGGAACATCAGGGCATCACCCTGGTGGTTCAACACCTGGCAGGCTCTCTGAACGCCAGGCCGGACGAACTCAGCCGCCGGTGCATGATGGATCACGAATGGCGTCTGAACTCGGACGTGGCGCAAGGCCTCTTTCGGCAGTGGGGAGAGCCTTGGTTAGATCTATTCGCCACTGCAGAGAACGCGCAATGTCATTAGTTCTGCGCGTTGGAGTTTCTAAGGCGGCATTTGCTCGGAGACGCTTTTCGTCACGAGTGGAGTTGCGGTCTGTTGTATGCCTTTCCGCCTATACCACTTCTCCCCAGAGTGCTGAAGAAGATCAGGCGCGACCGGGGCCCGAGTCATCCTTGTGGCTCCGGATTGGGCACGAAGATACTGGTATCCCGAGCTACTCAGTCTATCTATCGATCCCCCGATTCGACTGCCTCTTCAGGAGGACATTCTGTCGCAGCAGCAGGGGACGGTCCTCCACCCGAACCTGTCCAGCCTCCACCTCCATGCGTGGAGATTGAGCGGCGGCAGTTGATGCCATTTGCCTTGCCTCCTGAAGTCTGTAATGTTATTCTGGCAGCCAGGCGTCCCTCCACAAAATCGGTATACGCCTGCAGGTGAAACAAATTTGTGGGATGGTGCACAGCAAAGGCTGTGGATCCCCTTTCCGCCCCTCTTTCTGAGGTTCTCCTCTTCCTTCTTTTCCTGGCCCAGCAGGGCTCTGCTCTGGGCACCCTCAAGGGATACCTTTCGGCTATTTCTGCTTTCTTACGGCTTCCTGATCAGCCTTCTCTTTCTAAATCCCCTGTTGTTTCTCGATTTTTTAAGGCCATTACTCACATGTTTTCTCCTGTCCCTTTCGTAATGCCTCAGTGGGATTTAAATCTAGTATTGACCTATCTGATGTGCGCTCCCTATGAGCCACTTCATAATTGTCCCCTTCTTCTTCTGACTCTTAAGACTGCTTTCCTGGTTGCCATCACCTCTGCTAGAAGGGTGAGTGAGCTCCAGGCTCTCTCTTCTAAGCCTCCTTTACTTTCTGTCCATCCGGACAAAGTTGTTCTCATGACTCGTCCTTTCCTTTCTCCCTAAGGTGGTAACTGCCTTTCACATCGGCCAGTCTGTTACACCTTCTTTCCGCCTCCGCATCCCTCGAAAGAGGAAGAGAGGCTCCTCTGCCTGGACCCAAAACGGGCGCTGTCCTTTTATCTGGCCTGCACCAAACAGTTCCGGGTGGACGACCAACTCTTTGTTGGCTACGTGGGCGCTAAGAAGGGGCGGGTGGTGCACAAGCAAACCATCTCTCGGTGGGTCGTTTTGTGTATCAAGGCCTGTTATTCCTTAGCTAAAAAGGAACTTCCTGTAGGACTGAGGGCCCATTCCACGCGGGCCACAGCGGCGACCACTGCCCTGGGCCGGGGAGTCCCCTTGCAGGACATTTGTCAGGCAGCAATGCAGGCCTCGCTGCACACGTTTGCCAAACACTGTTGCCTGGACAGCCAAGTCCGGAGAGACGGCTTCTTTGGCCGTCCTGTTCTCCAGGACTTTCTGGTGTGATCTTGGTTCGCAGACCCACCACCGGGGTTGGTATTGCTGGGGTATCTATTCTAAGGTGAGGAATCTAACTAACGTGTTTCTTTCAGATGAACAAGTTACTTACCTTCGGTAACGATGTATCTGTAAGAAACATTAGTTAGTTAGATTCCTCACCGCCCCACCTATTCTCCCCGTTCTGCATACCGATATCTAGGGTTGAAGTCATCCCTTTCAGGGACCTAGATTTTTGGCACCAGTGTCGGTCCCTTGCATGGCTCTGCGTTCCTGGTGCGGAAAGCTATGTACAAGAACTGACGTCAGTGCGCGAGGGCGGCGTCTAAGTATTCTGACGACGTCATCCCGGCGATCACGATGCCGACGACGGACGCGGAGCCGCAGACGACGCCTAGCGACGCGCGAGGTTATTGCTGACGAAAAATCTTTCCAGATCCAGCCTGACGCCTGGGGATATTCTAAGCTGAGTAATCTAACTAACTAATGTTTCTGATGGATACATCTGCCAGTGGATTCCTCACCTTGTGAATATCCCCTGCGCCAGCATTCCACGGAACTTTTCTTCCCCAGCATTCCACGTCGACGTGGGCGACGTCACAATACATCGGCTCCGCACGCGACTCCGCACGACGTCATCGGAGCCATAAGAAGCCCACGTCGGCGTGATGACGTCAGTTCCCTTTTTTCCGCGCCGTCGACGCGCAACGGTTTTTTCCCAGTGCTCTCTAGATACTTTGTGATATAGTGGTGTATTTTTGTTAAAATCGGTATGTCTTCGACGAGGAAGTCGGGCTTTAAGCCCTGTAGGGAGTGCGGAGGCCTGATGTCCATGACGAAACCGCATCAGAACTGTTTATGGTGTCTCTCCTCTGATCATGACGTGGATGAGTGCGGGTGCTGTAGGAGCATGAATCCTAAAGCGCTGAAGGAGAGGAAGACCAAACTCTTCATGAAGAAGATCGGTGAGGAGAAGAGAGGGAGGAAAAAGGAGAAGTCCAGGCGAGAGTCTTCGACTTCGAGGTCGTCGAAGTCGAAGAAGCACCATAAGAAGAGGAAGCATTCTTCTCGGCGTCGGTCCTCGAAGTCTAAGAGGTCGAGGTCGGCTTCGCCTCGTCGACGTCAGAGCAAGGTCTTGTCTCCTTCGCCTTCTCCTGATAAGTCTTCGAAGTCTCCCTCTCCGAAGCGGACTCCAGCTCGTTCCCCGACGCCGTCGCCGGCGCCGTCCAAGGCTTCGACTCCGGGTCGGGTGGAATCTGATGTGCATTTGGATGAGCAGGAGCAGGAAGAGTCTGTTCCGGTGCCTGGTGACTCCGCGGCTCCGGTGGAGGATTCTGAGGAGCCGACGCCGGTGACTCCACAGGAGGATACAGGGGCAGTTCCTTATCCCCAATTCCCGGCTCCAGGTACGGATCCTTCGGGATTTCTGAATGCCATGTATGGCATTTTTCAGAGAGCATCCTTCCCATCCGGAGCACCAGCAGGTCCCGTGGGTCCGATGGCGTTTTCTCTGGGAGTGCCGCAGCAATACGCTCAGGCTCCTTTTCTGCCTTTTATGCCGATGGCGCCTTCTTGGCAGTTTCCGGCGCCGGTTGGGAATCCGGCTCGACCTCGGATGGATCGTCAATCTTCGGAGCCTTCTCTGACGCCGAGGCCGACTCCATCGACGCCGCATCCGGCGCCGTCGACTCCACCTGTGGCGCCTCCGACGCCGGTGCCTTTGGCTCCACCGACGCCGCGTACGACGTCGACGACGCCGGCTCCCCGGATCCGATCGAGGCGGGAGGCCCAAAGGGTTTTGGAGGAGGAAAGTTATCGGGCTGAGGTGGAAGAAGGTGAAGTCGACTCTTCTTCGGATGAGTTTGGAGGTATAGAGGTAGCAAGTGGTTTGGATACCACCCCGGAGTGGGAGCATGCTTCTGCAAGGTCTTCTCCACCACAGGAATTGGCGCCCTACCACGTTGTGATCAAGAAGGCCGCGGAGTTGTTAGATCTGCAGCTGCCCTCTGTGGAATACAAGTCCAATCTGCTTACAGAGGTGTTGCACTCTCCGACGTCGGCTTCGGAGCCTTTGTTACCTTTCAATGAGGCTCTCTTGGAACCAGTGTTGGAGGTGTGGAAGAAGCCTCTATCAGCTCCGGCAGTTTGCAGGCAGGTGGCAAGGAGATACAGGGTTGCGCCAGGAGACCCGGATTTTTTATCCACGCATCCTTCTCCGGAGAGCCTAGTGGTGCAGGCTTCATGTTCTAAGCATGCTTCGGGTTCTTTCCCCCAATCTCCTGCTGATAGGGAGTCAAAGAAAGTTGATCAGGCGGCCAAAAAGACTTTCTCCTCAGGAAGTATGGCGTTGAAGTCATCAAATGCCACATGCTTGCTGGGGCGTTATGTTCATGCCCTGATGGACTCTATAAAAACTTTGGCCCCTAAGTTACCTGAGGGGGATAAGTCGTCCTTCATGGAGGTTGTGGCGGACACTCAGGCAGCTGCCAGGCAGGTGATCCAGTCTGGGCTGGATACGGCGGACTCTGTGGCGAGGATTATGGGGTCGTCCATTGCTGCAAGGAGACAGGCTTGGCTCCGTTCCTCAGGGTTTTCTGCAGATGTCCAGGCCACGCTGGTGGATCTGCCCTTTGATGGACAAAAGTTGTTTGGGGAGAAGGCAGATTCTGCCCTTCAACGTTTTAAGGACAGTAGGTTGACGGCGAAGTCCTTGGGTCTGCAGGTTCCTGCTAAAGGTTCAACTTTCCGTAAGGCTAGG
The DNA here is from genome assembly GCF_964204655.1 of Triturus cristatus. NCBI lineage: Eukaryota > Metazoa > Chordata > Amphibia > Caudata > Salamandridae > Triturus > Triturus cristatus. The sequence goes on along the minus strand of NC_140593.1, from coordinate 1,059,396,701 downwards.
GGATTCGGAAGATCATCCTTTCGCTCCTTCCGACAGCCACAACAGCAGCAGCAACAACAGCAGCAGAATCCCCTCTATCGCTCCTATAGAGGGAAGCAAAGGGGTCGGAGAGGTTCTGGTCATAACCCCTCTTCTTCCTCCTCCTCCTCTGCTCCAAATGAGGCTTCAGGGAAGCAGCCCTAGATCCCCCATCCTGGATCATGTAAGGCCTGTGGGGGGTCGGGTGTCCTACTTTCTACGGGGTTGGAAATCTGTTACAACCGACCTTTGGGTTTTGAACCTCGTAGAGACTGGGTACGCCCTTCCCTTTCGGGAGTTTCCTCCCCCTTACCCTCCTTGCCAAGGTTATTGCTCGGAGGACCACCTGCTTTTCCTGCAGAAAGAAGTTCAAGCCTTGTTTCAGAAGGGCGCAATAGAGGTGGTTCCGGAGCAGGAAAGAGGTCAGGGATGCTACTCCCGGTATTTCCTGATCCCCAAGAAGGACGGCAGATTGCGTCCGATTCTGGACCTCAGAATCTTGAATTTTTACCTGAAACAGGAGAAGTTCAAGATGCTGACCCTTGCGCACGTTCTTCAAGCGTTGCAGCAAGGAGACTGGATGGTGTCGCTCGACTTGCAGGACGCGTACTTCCATGTCCCAATCCTGAAGTCGCACAGGAAGTATCTCCGTTTTACGGTTGGGTCGCAACATTATCAGTTTGCGGTCCTCCCGTTTGGTCTTACTACTGCACCTCGAGTCTTCACAAAGGTGATGGCAGTGGTGGCTGCTCATCTCAGGAGGTCGGGGATTCCGGTTTTTCCCTACCTGGACGACTGGCTTCTGAAGGCAGAGTCCCCGGAGATGGTGCAGCGTCATCTGCAGGTGACAGCTCAGCTGTTGTTCGACTTGGGTTTTTCAATCAATGTGCCCAAATCTCACCTGGTGCCCTCTCAACGCAACCTGTTTATAGGGGCAGTACTGGACACTACTGTGTGTCGAGCATTCCCTCCTCCTCAAAGGATTCTCGACATTCAGGAGATGGTCCCTTTATTCCACAGTGGAGCGGTTGTTCCAGTTCTGAAGGTCCTTCGCCTGCTCGGTCTGTTCGCTTCCTGCATTCTGTTGGTCAACCATGCACGCTGGCACATGAGGGCGCTCCAGTGGTGCCTCCGCAAGCAGTGGTATCAGCACAACGGGGATCTCGGGGAGTCGATCAAGATCTCCGGAGAAGCTGCAGCGATCTGTCTTGGTGGAGCGTGGAGGGCAATCTGTCCCAAGGAAAGCCTTTCCATCTACCTCCATCGGTGGCCACAGTGATAACGGATGCCTCCACCCTAGGGTGGGGAGCTCATCTGGGGGATCTGGAGATCAAAGGTCTTTGGTCTCCAGAGGAAAGGTTGCTTCATATCAACCTTCTGGAATTGCGGGCGATTCGTTTGGCACTCAAGGCCTTCCTCCCTTCCCTTCGCGGTCAGTCAGTTCAAGTCCTGACGGACAACACGACCGCGATGTGGTATATAAACAAACAGGGAGGAGTAGGGTCTCTTTGTCTCTGCAGAGAGGCCTTACGACTATGGTCCTGGGCTCAGGACCATCAGATTTGTCTGTTGGCAAATCATCTGGCCGGGGTGCTGAACGTGCGTGCGGACAGTCTCAGTCGGCAGTTCTCCGCCGACCACGAGTGGAGGCTCCATCCGGAGGTGGTTCGTCACGTCTTTCGGACGTGGGGGACACCTCGGGTGGACCTGTTTGCCACCCGAGAGAACGCGCACTGCCCGTCATTCTGCAGTCTCCAATATCCGATGCAGGGGGCGTTGGGGGACGCGTTTCAGTTGAGTTGGGGCTCGCGACTCCTTTACGCGTTTCCTCCCATACCCTTGATTCCTCGGGTTCTGAGGAAGATTCGCCAAGACCGGGCCCAAGTCATATTGGTCGCCCCGGATTGGCCAAGAAGGGTGTGGTATACAGATCTTCTCCACCTCTCCTCGTGCCCTCCGCTCCGTCTCCCTCTGAGGGCAGACCTTCTCTCGCAGTCGGAGGGGCAGGTTCTACACCCCCACCTCCAGAGCTTACACCTTCATGCCTGGAGATTGAACGGGGCAACCTGAGTTCCTTCTCTCTCCCACCTGATGTGGTGGACGTTATTTTATCGGCCAGGCGACACTCCACCAAGTCTATATACTCCTACAGGTGGTCTAAGTTTGTAAAGTGGTGTGGAGAGAGATCCATTGACCCTTTAAAGGCTCATCTTTCTGATGTGCTTCAGTTTGCCCTTTCCTTGGCTCAGCAGGGCTGTGCTGTGGCCACGGTCAAGGGCTACCTTTCGGCCTTATCGGCATTTCTGTGCCTTCCAGATCAACCTTCGTTGTTTAAATCTCCGGTTGTTCTGAGGTTCATCAAGGGCCTTACAAACATGTTTCCTCCCACTCCCTTTGTAATGCCTCAGTGGGACCTTAATCTTGTTTTAACCTTTCTAATGGGGTCCCCATTTGAGCCTCTTCATAATTGTCCTTTGAGGCTGTTGTCCTTTAAGGTGGTTTTTCTTGTAGCCATAACCTCGGCAAGGAGGGTGAGTGAGCTTCAAGCTCTTAGTTCCAAACCTCCTTTTCTTACCTTACATGCTGAAAGGATGGTTCTCAGGACCAGGGCTGCTTTCCTGCCAAAAGTTGTTACTCCTTTCCATTTGGGGCAGTCTATTACCCTCCCTGTTTTTTATCCACCCCCTCATCCTTCCAAAGAAGAAGAAAGACTCCATCGCCTTGACCCGAAGAGGGCTATGAGTTTTTATTTGGACAGGACCAAGGACTTTCGTATTGATGACCAGCTTTTTATTGGCTACGTTGGTCGTTCTAAAGGTAAAGCGGTGCACAAGCGCACGCTGTCAAGATGGATTATACTGACCATCAAGATCTGCTACGCCCTGGCTGGTAAGACTCCTCCTGAGGGTATTCGTGCTCACTCTACTAGAGCTAAATCATCTACATCTGCTTTGGCCAGGGGTGTTCCTGTGGCAGATATTTGTAAGGCCGCGACTTGGGCCTCCCTCCATACTTTCGCAAAGCATTATTGCTTGGACTCTGAGATGAGGAGGGAGGGCCACTTCGCGCGTTCTGTCTTGCAAGACTTTCTGGTATAGAAAGGTGGACACCCTCCTCCGGGAGTGGGGACTGCTGTGGGAATCTATTCACAAGGTGAGGAATCCACTGGCAGATGTATCCATCAGAAGAACAAGTTACTTACCTTCGGTAACGCTTTTTCTGGTGGATACAGTATCTGCCTGTGGATTCCTCACTGACCCACCCGCCTCCCCGTTGTCCACCTTTGTATACCATGAAAGAGGTCTTGTTGGAATGTTTTGATATTTTCTTGTACATTTGTAGGCAATGCTGGTTTGTTTAGCATTCCTTTTATTTGTATGCTGTGTATATATGTTGGTATACTGTATACTGTGTATACTTTGAGTTTGTCGTTGGTTCACCTGTTCGCCTCGAAGGCACGGAAAAAATGGGTGGAACTGACGTCATCACGCCGACGTGGGCTTCTTATGGCTCCGATGACGTCGTACGGAGTCGCGTGCGGAGCCGATGTATTGTGACGTCGCCCACGTCGACGTGGAATGCTGGGGAAGAAAAGTTCCGTGGAATGCTGGCGCAGGGGATATTCACAAGGTGAGGAATCCACAGGCAGATACTGTATCCACCAGAAAAAGCGTTACTGAAGGTAAGTAACTTGTTCTTCTTACAGATATATCGTTACCGAAGGTAAGTAACTTGTTCTATTCTGTGAATTGAGTCCCCGCACATTCCACGTCAAACAAGAGACTGTCATACCAGTACTAGGCATACCAAAAACAAAGCATGTGAAAAAAGGAATCCACCACATTTCCAAATTGCGAACAGAAGGCGTGAGCAATGCCCAGAACATTAGAAAGATCATCTAGCCACACATACATCCCCCACGACCCACACCCACTTCAGCAGCCCCAACACGCTAAAGCCATCCCGAACATCCAGACACAAATCCCCAGTACAGCATCGAGGAAATAACCATTGAAGGGGAACACCAATGCAGGGGGGCGCCGAGCACAAACTTCCTCCCGGTGTAGGTAGGAGGTGGCCGAGCTATCACAGCAAACCAGTCCCGGCTCCCGCACCAAAAACGTGAAAAAGCGTGAAGGGGGGCCCTCCAAGTTATGCAAGAAAAACAGTATGCTGAAACGGGCAACAGCCAGTTAATGCGAACAGAAAAATATTACTATGCTCCGCATTCATGCCCCATCCCAATGCATTTCACCGCTCATCAGAGGCCCCAACATGCACAATACAGTGTAATAGTAAAAACAAAGTCATGATCTCAACATCACTCTGACCAGTAGGAGTTAAAGACCACTGGGCCCACCATCCGTGTCGTCCAGACCCACAGTCTCGTCCACCTCCGCATGCCTTGGGGACCGACTGCGGCGGGAGACAGCCTTAGCATATTCCAGAGCTGATTTCGGGCAGGTGGAGAACTTAAATTTTCCATTTTCCTCCACTTGTAATTTGCAGGATAGAGGATGGCATATGGTATATTTGCAGCAAGGAGGAGTTTTTTAGCTGGCTGGTATTCTCTACGGGCCTCCTGTACCGCCTGCGTGAAATCCGCAAAGTAGGCGAGGGTGTTACCGTCGTGAGTAATGGTGCCCCTCTCTCGGGCCAAACGGAGAACCATGTCGCGGTCTCTGTAATTAAGAAGACGGGCAATGATAGGGCGAGGAGGGGCATCTTGTGGGGGAACGCGCAGCCAGGGAACGATGGGCGCGCTCCACGATGAGAACCTGCGATAACTGATCCGTCTCAAAAATGTCCCTCAGAAGCTTCTCCACATAGGTCTCGAGGCGGCTGGTGTTCGTTGATTCTGGCAGTCCCGTAATGTTGCTGCACGATCTAGCTTCTAAGTCCTCATTGCGAGCCTAAATGATAGCGAGAACTTTCTCCACGTGTCTCGGCCTCCCCCAAACGCTGTGCGTGCCTGTCCAACTTGGAGGACATGTGGTCCATGCGGAGGTTCAGATGGTCTATCTTGCCATCGATTGACTGTAAGCTAGCCTGCACCGCAAGGAGCGTTTTGTCTCTATTAGTGAGGTGTTCATTAGGAGTGTCCGAATCCGAGTCCGCATGCTGCGCAGATCTGCTAGTCTTCCGGGGTTCGAAGGTGAGGCGCGGCTGGCTTTTCCCCATGACAGATTTGAGATGCAGTAAGCCCAGTAAGCCGGTGTAGTAGTGAAGCACGGGCCTAAACAATAGCACCAGCAAGACTCAGTCCCAAAAACCTGAAGGAGGTGCAGTGCTCTCAATGTGATAACTGGCAGCAAGGATAGCTGAGGTTCCTCCCCACTGCAATGGGAGCAAGCAGTCTCCACCCCAGGCAAACCGGAGCTGAGTAGCTAGAGCACTAGGTCAGCACCAGGGTCGAAGGAAGGGACACCAACAGCAGAGGCCCAGGAGACCCACACCTCCGCTGGGCCCTCCACACCAATGATGTAAGGGCGAGGAGTGCAGAACAGGCCCAGTTCCTTTATTGGGGTAGACAGTCAGAGGAAGCACTGCAATGAGTAGGCCCGAGGAAGCTGGGGCAGGCCGCGCTGAATACTCGTAGGCCGCACCGTCACCGACCACATCAAAGTACGCCCCACAGCAACAGGCCCTTAGGCGACGGCAAGGGCGGTATCCGGTCACCGCCACACCAGGAACGGCAGTGCCTGCGGATATTTTCTGAGGCGTCTACACACAGTGCAGATGGCAGTAGGAGGGGTCTCCCAGGTTACAACCAGGCTGGGCGCCGGAGTATGCAGGAACTGGAGATTAGCCAGGCGTAAGGCGCTCAGGGGGCAGGCACACGGAGATACAGCCCGATACACAGCAGCAGCAGAAAGCGGGCTCGCGGCAGTCCCACGACCGGCCGCGAGGTCAGGACATGCAGAGCAGCAGTCAGAAGGCCCGGCGGCGAAAGGTCACGCAGACTTAGGCCCAGTGGCGGCACGGCCCACCAGTCCCCACCGTAGCCTGCGACTGGATTCCTGCCAGACCCCGCTGCCCAAACCACCGCGCTACAGGCGTAGAGAGCCGCACCCACCCCCAGCACTCCCAGCCCGCCTGCAAAGCTAGCTGCAGCCCACCTCAAGTGCCTGGTCCAGACGTGATCCGAGCCTCCTCACCGTCTGTGCAGGCCCACAGCTTCTCAGTCAGTGATCTCCACAATGGCGCTGTCTCTGCGCTCAATCAGGATGTTCCACAGCCTGTAAGGGCACTGTAGCAGGCAGCTGGGGCAGAAGGCCGCACTGGATGACAAGGATTTTGTCGGATTATGAGCTCAGCCGGCGGAGCAGCTCTAAAGAGTGGCCATTTCTGGGACTTGAATCTTGTTCTTACTTATCTTATGTGTGCTCCCTTCGAGCCTCTTCACAACTGTCCTCTCATGCTTCTCACTCTGAAAAAAGCCTTCCTTGTTGCTATCACCTCTGCCCGCAGGGCGAGTGAGATTCAAGTTCTATCTTCTAAGCCCCCTTTCTTCTCTGTGCATATGGACAAAGCGGTGCTTAGGATGAGGTCCTCGTTCCTTCCTACCATGGTTACACCATTTCACATAGACAAACTATCATTTTGCCCACCTTTTTCCCAGCTCCGCACCCATCCAAGGAGGAGGAAAGACTCCACCGTCTGGACCCTAAACGTGTCCTGTCCTTCTACCTTGGTTGACCGCACAAAAGATTTCCAGGTCGATGATCAACTCTTAGTTGGCTATGTAGGTGCCAAGAAAGGTCGAGGTGTTCAAAAGTGTACCATCTCTCTTGTCCTTTGTATTAATCTGTTACGCTTTAGCGAAAAATGAACCTCCACTGGGGCTGCTTGCTCATTCTACTAGGGCTACGGCAGAAACTACTGCACTAGCATGTGGAGTTCCACTTCTTGACATCTGCCAGGCGGCCAAGTGGGCATCCTTGCACACGATCACCAGCATTATTGCCTGGACAGTGAAGTCCGGAGGGACGGCTATTTTGCCCGTTTGGTCCTCCAGGACTCTCTGGTATGAACTTAGTTCGCAGACCCTCCATTGGAATGGTATTGCTGGGGTTATCTATTCTAAGGTAAGGAATCTATAACTAACAGTCTCTTTCAGATGAACAAGTTACTTACCTTCAGTAACGATGTATCTGTAAGAGACATATTGTTAGTTATGGATTCCTTACTGCCTCACCCATCCTCCCCGTTCTGCGTACGGACTTCTAGGGATAGGGACTCCATTATAGGTCCCTAGTTCTGGCGCACCAGTGGTCAGTGTCTTTCATGGCTCTGTGCCTCAGGCTTGGAAAGTCTTGTCAGAGCTGACGTCAGCCCGCAGGGACGGCGTCTATGAGGGCACCGTGACGTCATCCCGGCGACCATGACGCAGAGCCGATCAATGCCACCTACCGACACGCAGGGGTACTGCTAAGAAAAAATTCTGCATGCTCCCTGTGGCCTCCCCATAGGCGCCTGTGTGGTTGCCGTCCCGACCTTTCACAATGCTGCCATTGCAGAGTTGTGATTGGCTTAGGGGAGGGGAAGGAGCCTGCCTGCTTCCTGTTCCTGCGGAGGCTGGAAACCAGGAGCAGACCGGGCAGTGAAGACGCGTGACCTGGGAAAGGTAATTTTTTTTTTTTACATCCTCTCCCCCCCACCCGTGAGCAATGCCAGCCGAGACTGCAAAGGGGCAGTTTAGAACTATTGCAGTATGAGTGATTTGCAAGGTATGGAAGACCGCATGGATTTGAGCTTGCTTCAGGCAATGTTTTTGGTAATATCAGAGAAATCAACTGTTAAAACCAGACACCAGGCCATAAAACAGGGTGAAAACGGCCCACACACTAACCTGTCAGACCAACCCATTGGACTCTGCCTGATTGCCCTGTAGGCAGTCCTACCCCTGCCAACATGCTACAAAGGATCAAAAGCAGAATATATGATCATATGATAGAGGAAGAGGATTGCATAGTAGAGTGGAAGCAAGGCATGGCTGCAGTCGCAGGTGGCATGGCTCATGGGTGGGGGGGCAGGACGGGGGTCACGCAGGGTGGGGGGACGGACGAGTAATCGCGAGGGAAGGGGGGGCCGCGCGGGAAGGAGGGGGGATTTAAATAATTTTTTTAAGTACCTTTCCCGGGTCCTGCGTCTTCACTGCTTGGTCTGCTCCTGCTTTCCTGCCTCCGCAGAAACAGGGAGCAGGCAGCCTCCCTCCCCTCCCCTAAGCCAATCACAATGCTGCAATGACAGCGTTGTGATTGGTCGGGACGCCGACCTGGGAGGCGCCTATGGGGAGGCCACAGGGAGCATGCAGCCTACATGAAGAAAAGCCATAGTGTCCATGACTGGTTTGCAGTCAGTGCTCTCAGGAGTGGGCAAGCCACTCCTCTTCTGCCCTAGAGCAGGCCCGCCCACCTTTAAGCCCCCAACCAAACCTTCTGCTTGCTCGCAGTGCAAGAAGCAGAAACATAAAATGGTATTTAGGAGCCGCCCCTGTAATAGCATTCCCACAACCCATCAGAACTGTTCCTGTATAGTTTGATTCATGGAAGTCCCAGAGTCCGGTGTTTGATTGAGCACTACCTTTAAGTCATCCTGCTTGAAAATACATCCTCCGGAATGGATTTGGAGGACAGCAGTACAGAGTTCCGCCTGGTTGGCTCTTGTAATTGGCTACAGCTGATTGTGATGTCCCTAGAATGTAATGTTGTCACAGTGATGTGGCTGGAATATGGTGTCTCATATGGAACTTGGAAATATCACTTGCGCTTGGATACCGGCGTTGCAGGATGTGCTCATGTTGGGGATTAAAATGGCGTAGATCTGTTTCCTACCACCTTTACCGCTTGTTTGGCATTGGACTTGGGTCAACATAAATAAGAATCAGAGCAGAGGGGAAGAGAAGGGGGTTATGATGTAAACTTATGTTTTCTAATGTTCATCAATTTTCAGAAAAGGCTCATTCTTCGATGAGTACTGTATTGTTCTGCCCCCGACTCCAGCTATGTGGTAGTGTTCACGGTGCATCTATTTGAAATGTCTGAGGCAAGTATTTGTATCAAATTCTACTCTAGGACTCTTAACTCGTGTTAAAGTAGTATATTAAAAAAACGATTACTCAAAATTTGTGGTATGGGTCATAGGTATGTTGGCGCTTCAAAGGAAATTCACATACATATGTTAATATTCATTTATATGACGGTGCTGTAAGGTGTAGAGTAACCACCAACTCTACAAAGGAGAGCAAGAGCTCAACGTAACAATTTTGCAAATCCCCAGCACTTGTAATTATTACACTTTCAAACGTTTCACACGAGTGAAACGTTTTGAAAGTGTAATAATTACGAGTGCTGGGGATTTGCAAAATTATTAAAAAAACGAATTCTCATGCTAACCAAACGTGCCTCTCTCTCATTAATTATGCATTTTACTTTCAGTCCCTGGCCCTCCAGTGAAGATGGTGTTTCCGGAAGTAAGACTGACATCTGTGCGGATCGTTTGGCAGCCCCCAGAGGAGCCCAATGGGATTATTCTGGGTAAGAGAAAAACGTGAAGACGTTGAGTACAGGTACAAGTACATGGGCTGAAAGCATGGCACGAGAGTTAGAAACCACACACGCCTGACTTCGGGGGCAAGGAAAGTGTTTCGTTCCTGTCCAGTAGTTAAGCTGCAGTATTCTGCCCAGACTGTGTGTCTGTTTTATGGTCTCGAACAAATGTTCTGTGATGGCTTTTAGCACCCAGAGAGGAGCCCTCAAGACGTAACCTAGAAATCAGTAATTACTTTTATGCGAGCATTAGATCCGAAACATTTCACAGGTAGAGTAAAATTTTGCAATTTAAAAAAAAAAAACGCTCCTTGAACCATTTCAGAAGGAGCGGAGTATGGCGCGGAGAGGCTTCCAGTGCCGCAGGGGGCAGTCTCCATCTAAGTTGCGAGACCGTCACCTGTAGGTTTATGCTGACCAATAAGAAATCAGTAAGTGATCTGACACAAACCCCACCCACACAACCACAGTGCATGCAGGCTAAGTAAATAAATACACAACACAACTTTTGTTTGGGAAAATATTGCTGCAGGTTTATTCCGTACAAAAGTATGCAATATGGTGGGTTATCTTACGGGCGATCCAAGGGCAGGCAGCTGAACCAACCTATGCTGTCCGGCCCGCCTGATGAGTTGAGTCAAGCAGCACTGTGGAGAACCCAATCAGTGCTGCACCTTATGGGGTGATCCTCTTTCCGGATCACGGGACACATTGGTCCTTTATTACTCATGCCCCTTTCAGGGTGGAGCGTAGCAAGGCAACCCACCCGGTTGTTCAGGCCCACAACTATCCGAAGGACTAACGGGACGCTGACACGTTTTCCAGGAACCTACCATTAGGCTCCTGGGATTAGGCTCTGGCACCCCTATTGTGCCCTGCAGAGGTACCCTTCTGTACCCATGGCGCAACAGAGGACGCCCTGGATGGTGGGGTAAGCATATATACCCCCCCATGCCTAGCGCGCCACAGGCAAGCAGAGGGGACTCCTCCCAGAGTCCCGGCATTAGGGGGGTGGGTTAGTGCCCAAATGTCACTAAAAGGCCGCCCTTTTAGGGTGGCCCCCTGCATGGGCTGCGGGCAGCCGCAAATATATGGTGGCAGCAGTGCTGCAGGTACTCTCCCTTTCAAATTGAAGAAGTGCAGGTACTCAGTACCGGACAGTGCCTGCCCATTTTAAACACTGACGCAGACTGCTTCTTTTACATGTTTCTTAATGTTAAAATGATGAAAGAACAACATCAAAACCCATTTTTTTAGAAACCATATCATGCGACAGAACAGCGGTGGCCGGGTTGCTTTGCCTTCGAGGCAGGAGTAGCATGCTGTTTTTGGTCAGCTTTCACTAGCAGAGTCCCTTGTCTTGGACGACATTCCGAGAGCAGCTCTAATACAGTTTTCACGCAGTGCCAGAGTCTCCTGACCCACTTCTTAACACCAGATGGGATGTGTTTTAAGAACCCAAGTTCCTGTTCTTTTCAGTTTCCTCTGCATATTTGCCTGTTCCTGCTGTTTTGGATGAGAAAACAGTGCAGGCCGTTTTTAGGTCTCGCCTGACCCAGCGCATGCACTGGTCTGGCGAGACATTTTGAGAGGGCTCCAAAAAGTGCTACCAGGCCACCCTAGAGCTACAGTGCATGTGCGCGGGCGCGCGCGTCGCCCTTTACCGCGATTACTTTCCCTTTTGCGGCCGCTTTGATGTTCTCCGTGATGCTTCAATAGATTGCAGCAGTTAAAACAAGCATTGGCATAGCCAATAGGTCTCGCTTTTGGGACCTTATAAGTGTTTAGTTATGCAACTGTTGCATGGCTAAACACTTATAAGGTCCCAAAGGCGAGACCTATTGGCTATGCCAATGCTTGTTTTGTGTGGCTCTACACATGGTGCTTCAAGTGGAACGAAATAGTCGTGGGTTCTTGTAAGGAGTCAGGTCAATAAAGCACAAACAAGGAATTTTTCTCGTGGGCGTGACCTGGGTAATCAAGGGCGTGGCTTAAAACATAAACTAGAACCATGCGCTTTACGCAGCATTCCTTCGTGCGTTTTCGGTTATTGCATTCAGACTTGACACACATCAACAAACAAATGCACCTAAAACAAGCCAGACCTATTGTTCTAGCCAAAGCTTGTCAGTGGGGCCAGATAAATGAGTGATAGCAATGATATTGTTGTAAATAATTTGAATTGAAAATGTTTCAATTCTGAACATATGAAGCTGTGAATTAAGAGTCAAAGATCTGTGGAAGATGAAGCGGGCTTCAGAGTATCTCAGTTACTTCTGTTCTCCCCTTATCCATTTTATCTGCAATGTTTCATTTTGTTGGACACACTCTTTTTCTGCTCTCATCTTTCTGAAATCCACCATCTTTATATCTCACACGTCACCTTCATCACCATTTTTTAACTCCGTCGCTCTTCGTGTATTTCCTTACCTCACATTCCCTTCCCCATTAATTTTGTCCATCATTCTTCGCTTGTCACCAGATTCCCAGATCTTTTAGTGCTGTCTGTATTGCAGTAGCTGTTTATACCTTTTTCACAGTTTCACATACAATGGTAATTGCAGCTGACACATATGTGACCATTACTCTGTGCGCTCTGCAGACAGGCGAGAGCCGGATGAGCATGTATAGTCTGAACACATTTATGACTCACGGATAGGCAGCTAGAGGAACTCGCTCGGGCTTCAGCCTTTACTCCAGAGTTCCCAATCGTGTACCGTCATGAAGACCCACTGAAAACTTATACTTACCCCGACACCTGGAGGGGACTCGGTTCACAGTATATGCTATACAAATCCTCTGAAGCATGTAAAGAACCTACAGGGCCACATTTGGAAAAAGGAAATACTTTTAGGGAATGCAAGATGAAGTTCACCTTGAAATGTAAACAGTGACTGCATTACTGACATGGATTACCTTAAGGGTTTAACAGTCATTTTCAGGAAATCAGTCTGTTTTTTGGTCTGTAAGGTTAAGGAAATAAATATGGGTTCTGAAAGGACTCCTTTGTCGTAGTCCAGTTTTAATTATTGCCGGGACTGATTACAGACAACAGGACCTGCCCCATTTGAAGCCCTAGCTACCGATGACTTAAGTTATCCAGTATTGGGGTATCTTTCATAGATTCACATGCCTGCATCATTCCCTGTCGCCGAGGCGGGAGTCCTGGCACTCCCGCCTCAGCGACAGGGAATGATTCAGGCATGTGAATCTATGAAAGATACCAATACTGGATAACTGTAGTTACAGGTAAGTAACTTGTTTTCTTCTCTCTTACAAGCACTTATGTTGTTGATACAGAAGCACCACATTTAACAATTTGTTACACTATGCCTTGAATTCACATTATGACTTTGATGATGTGACAAAGTTAGTCCTCACTGCACACGGAGCCAAGCCAAATATACCAGCTGCAGAAGAATTTCACCAGTCCTGGTGGGAATCTTTGCACTAAAGGGGACCAGACCCACTAGTTGTCCTTGCCCCATCACCTACTGCTGAAGGCTGGGCTTCACACATACCTCTTTCCAGAGCTCTTCATACAGTGCAAATTTGGGAGCCTTACCTTTGCCAAGGATTGTTGTAGGAAGACATGCGTACTAGATCCTGTCAGTTGGTATACCGTATTTAAAAGTTCATCACCGTAGTATTTTGCAGCATAATGTGGCACATTGTGTGGCAGCATTAGATTGCTAATTTGTCTTTTTAGCGCATATTAATAGTGTCTGAGCAAAGTTTTTCTTAAACATAATTAGCACCAGTTTGACACCACGATGCACCAATTAGCAACTAATAAGTAATCAATTAACCTTTGCAAAGTGTCTGGCACAGCAAGATATCACATGTGGAACTTTTCCAGTAGCTTTCTCTTTCGAAGCTAGATTTTGTTTTAAATTTCAATTTCAATCTGCAAATTATGCAGCAAATGGTGGATTGTTGCACATCCAGTGTTACGTGTAAACAACAACATCCCAATAATTATATTATTGCATTGGCGCTGCCTAAAGGAGACTGTGGAAAGGGTCTTGTTCTCTAGGTCGCTATCTTTTGGAGCAACTTGAAGACTATGGATGAGATTCTGAAAAAGGGAGACCTGGGAGGTGCAAATGGAACATGCTAATAAATGTGTTTTGGCACAAGGTACCTCTTAATACACAGTAGGTGAGAACACTGTTGCAGCTTTCCTAATGAGATACGGAGGTTTCTCCAGTCTCTGGAAAAAACTGCTGGCACCTCTGTTTCAGCAGGTGAAGTACATAATGAGCTTTGTGGGAAAGCAACAAGTATGAACAAATAAATACATATCTGGGTAGGACAACTACTGTGTAAGGGCAACCAGTTTACCCTGGTAACAGCTGGTCGTCATCCATAACTAGTTGTACACTTCTGTATTTGTGTGCACACACTCATTAGCAGCCATCATGATACCCTGTTCAATCAGGTACGCGCTCATCTTCTAAACACCTCCTACAAAGCAAAGATCCAGAAATACTCCACAGTATTCATTTTAAAATCACCTAGGCTACTTTGCTCTACTCCTAAGCACCTTTCCTTACTACCAGAATATCTGTCCACCTCACTCTTCTTCCTCACCATATCCTCACCTCTAGCTGCAAAGCCATGAATTTCTTTGCACCATTGCAAAACTAAGGCTTTTTCTTTAAGATGCAGACACATATAGGCAAAAGAAAAATTGGATGTGAAGATGGGGTCTCCTAAGTTTCTGTCTGCAGCCATGAAGATGACTTTTATACCTAGACTTTAATAATAACACAGAGGATGCATGGAAACTTCTGGGTAGGTCAACAAATGTGTTTTTCAGTGATTTGAAGAGGGCCCCCAGTGAGGGACAGGAAGTGCTGGGAACTGGTTTCATACTTTCCAACTTGCAAATGAATGCCACAGAGTGAGGAAAGGGCGGGGCCCTGGAGGGGTGCAGGCCCTCATGCTGAGAGCTTCCCAAGAGGCACTCTGCCCCTCACCAAGCCCCCACGACCTTCACAAAAAAACACAAGCATTGGCATAGCCAATAGGTCTCGCCTTTGGGACCTTATAAGTGTTTAGTTATCCAGCACAATATCCTTGGTGCAACAAAATCAAATGTTGGATGGCTGAACACTTATCAGGTCCCAAAGGCGAGACCTATTGGCTATGCCAATGCTTGTTTATATATTGTCAAAACCTGCACGAAACACACAAGCTTCACTAATCATTTCAAATGGCAAATACACAATATGTGTTGATTTTTAAAACCTAAATAAAAGGCATTGTCATTTACACTCCCAATAGCTTAAACTCTTGCAAATTCAAGATCTATTGCATTTCAAATGCTTGTGTTTACAAGCGCCCCATGCCATGCTTTCACATTAATAGAGGCCACGCCCCTTTCTTTAGACCAGCTGTGTCTAAAGAAAGGTCCGCAGCTGCTGTTAAAGTGAAAGTGAGGTACGGGGCGCTTTTGCCAAGAAAAGCATGCTATTTTTGGTAAAAGCGCCGTGTCAGGAACCCAAGATTACAAATAGGTTTAATTGCGCATCGAAGACTCAAAGTTTGTACACCCCGAGCAATGGAAGGTTCATGGGTGGAGCTGACTCGGAAATGGCGCCAGAAAAGGCCACCAGAACTGAGTAGCTGTTAGCGTTCTAGTGTTTGGCTGAGAACGCGCTGGAATCCTAGGTGAGGCTCGCGCTGCCTAGGAACTGCGCACTTCACCAAGAATTCTAGAGAGTCAGGTACGCATTCCAGTGCGCTCTGACCAGAAGAGTTTTCAGTTCTTGCTCGAAGGCTTTTTAGAATCTACCCTGAAGAGTTTTCAGAAGTCAGTAGATACAAGTTCGAAATCCGAGTTCCTTGAAGTACAGTGACTTTTGAGGAAAACAGCAAATCTTAGTTGTGAAGATTTCGCACCGAGTCGTCAGGAATAGGAAGCAGCGTCAACAGGAGGATCTGAAGGAAGCACAAGAAAAATGAAGCTAAGTTAACGAGTGTATATTTGTCACGTCAGAGAACTGAAGTAAATTACCGAAAGCAATAGAGTCATAGGGGCAGATTTATGAGCCCCTTGCGCCACTTTTGCGTCACTTTTAACATGGGAAAAGTGGCGCAAAAGTGGCGCAAGGGGCTCATAAATCTGCCCCATAGAACTTACTGTGAGGGAAATGGCTTTACTGTAATTCTTCGCAGAGGTAACGAGTAGTAACGACAAGTCCTGAAAAAGAATTGCAATATAGATTAGAACTCTTGAGCAACTACAAATAATAGAATAAGATAAAACCATACTTACCACAGAAATAAGTCGTCGAACAATAGCTAAGTACAGAGAGAGAAATACCACCACGAAAAAAGAAGAAAGCATTAAACACACAGATGAATAATTACCAATAGGAAAAGACCTCAAACACAGTAAGTAGCATACCAAATTAAAATAGATAACGTCAGGTTTAAAAGAGAGCAGAAGTTCCTAACAGATAAATGTAACTATATTACAGGTGTGCAAAAAAGAAAAAGAAGCTGTGAATTAAGGCAGATACCAAGGAAGATAAGACATAGGAGAGTAAAGAGAAAAATAGGAAAGTAAGTGAGAAGCTCAGAGAGAAAGATTTATATGAGGCAGATAAAACTTGGGTTCTAGCTATTTCTTTTTTTTTTAATTGCAGACGAAGAATATAGTTAATGAAATAAAAGCACACACATAAAAGAAATAGAAGAGAAGCAGAGTTCTGAAATTAGCATGGTAAGGAAATAAGGCAATAGGGGTTAAGAGATAAGAGAGGTTAAGGACTAAAAGTTTATGATAACAATAACTCTTATCTACAGGTTATCTCTTCAGCAAAAGAAGTCTGCTGGACGGACTCTTGAAAGAAGCCGCAGAACAGTCTCTTCTCTCTTTTGTTATTTATCCACTTTCCCCCTTCCCCCTAGATAGCCACTCTAGAGACTTGTCACACTAAGCTCTGGATTGCTGTCGGGGTGGATTTGAGAACTAGCATCTCTGTTCCTGTGTAAGTTTGAGTACCGTAATTAGAGTCTGACACGCCGCATGCCGTAGTTTAACTTTAACAGCGGCCACAAATCTTTCTTTAGACGTGGCTCGACTAAAGAAAGGGGCGTGGCCTCTATTAATGTGAAACCGCAGCATGGGCTGCTTGAAAACAACCAAAAATTAAAATATTGAAGAAAAAACACGCGGTTGTCTGTGCAGCAGGAGCGGAGCATATTTAAAACTTATAGCACTGAGTTAGTAAGGAACAGTTTTGGAAAATTAACATCGCCCCCATCACACAGCGTCTGTGCAGTGGGTTGGGGGGCAGATTTATAGCCGAAGCCCATTAAGTGAAAGTGCTCATAGCGCGCTGCAAATCCCCCCCCCCCCCCAAAAAAAATGGCTACCATTGCTAAAGCTGGCGTGTGCTCTTTACATTAATTACCAATAAAGAAAATAGTGCACACCGACTAGATGAAACAGACTGTGTTAAGACCACAAGTTAAAAAGTCCAGTCGTTATGGGAGGTTACAAATGCAGACAAGGCGGTACCAAGGAGGGACTGGTAAGCCTATTCACGAATGAAAGCAACGTTTTTGAAAGGACTGTAACAGGAGCCAATTAAAAAGAAGGGCGGGGAAATGGGCGGAGTTTTTATTCTATTACTCCAGTATTGGAACTTTCATAAATTCCCATGCTTGTATCATTCCCCGTCGTCGGAATGGGAGTCCCCGGTATACATAAAATAGCAATAGAAACCATTCCCAAAACAGAACCTAGGCCTAGGCTCATTCTTGTTTTGCAACCTATCCACCTCTTTTTGTAAAAGAGACCATTAAAAAAAAGAACAACCAATCAGATTAGCCTCACCCCCTAGAACCCTCCTGAGAGAAGCTCAGAACCTCATATTTTCTACCGCACGTTGTGCAATGGAGTCTCCACTGAGCTCTGCTCAGTTTTTGTCCTAGAACTTGGATTCTAACAACTTTTTCAGCAGTTTTTTCTTCAAATTCTTCAGGATGTCGGATAAAGAGAAGAAGGCCCTCTTTAAAGCATGTGCTACCTGTGCTAAAAAGAGGTTATATATTGAAGACAAGCACAAGGACTGTATTTACTGTCTGTACCCAGACCATAAGGCTGCAGACTGTAAGATATCCCGCACTTTTTCTACCAAGACTTTGCGTGATCATGAAGGGCGTCTTTTGACCTGGCTCCAGAAGCTGAAATCAAGAAAGGAGCCAGTGTCCAGTGACAGCAATGAAACATCTTCTGCGACCTCTTCCAGAAGGTCTGTAAAAAGGGGTAGAGCTTCTCCTTCACCTTCTTAGAAACGCCCTGGTAAGGCCTTGAAAAAGACCTCTGATAGGTCTTTTGGGGTTAGTCCTGTCGAATCTCCTCACCAAAGTGTAAAGGAGAGGGAAGGACTATCAAAAGGAGTAAGTTCTGAGAGGAAATCCAGTTTTGTTCCTCCAACATCTCCTCCAGCGGCTTCAAAGACCTTCAAAAAGCCATCATCATTGACTTCTGTGGTGAAATCATCAAAAAAGACTCACTCGTCGACAACGCCGTCATCGATTCCGTCGACAAAAAAGCCTAAGGTACAGTCTTCTTCATCTTTCACCCCATCGACGGGCTCGTCGACGGTAGTTTCCTCGTCACCAGTACTTACACAGGGCTCTTGTCGACGAGTTCAACGCCGGTGGTATTTGTATCGTCGACGATGACGACGTCGTCGAGAATGTCGACGACGAGTGTGACGACGCCAACAACGTCGATGATGACGAGGACGTCGATGACGATGATGACATCAACAACGACTGCGCCGACGACAGCTGCGTCGACAACGGTGATTTCCTTGTCGAGGATCCTTTCTTCGTTGATGATCCTTTCTTCGATAGTCCCGTCAACGGTGGAAATATTTTCAATTTTGCTCAAGAAACGTCAAATCACACCGGAGATGACTTCGCCAAGGAGGGTGATTCCTGTACCTCCTGCACTTCTCCTTGAAGAAGAGGAATCGGATGAGGAGGAGGGACCTTTTGGCTATGCTAATAGTCCTTCTCAGCTACGTGTCAAATGCCAGGACACGGATTCTGAAGGGGAGTTTGAGGATTTTGAGCAGTATGGTCCTCCCTCTCAATATCAACGAGTCTATCATCAGGTGATGATCCAAATGCCCTCCTCCTTGCTAACAGACTTACAAGCTATGCTCTTGGATTACAGGAAAAGATTTGCAACACAGCCTCCTGTTCCAGTAGGAGTGCCGGTTACTGCTGTTCCTCCTGATCGTCCCGTGGCCCTTCAAGTACCACAGCCTCAGCCAATGCTGGAAGTGCAGGATGTTCCACCTGGTGCGCCTCCCGTCCAGGATGACACCTCTGACGACGACCAAGGCAATGTCACTATCCCGGATCCAGATGTAGAGTGGGATGACTATGTCATTCCGGATCCAGCTTCTCCTGCTCCAGCACCTGTTGATTCCCCCCTGGTGGATATAGGCGGTTTCCATAACTTGATGGAGAGGGCCGCTAAAAGGTTCGACCTGCCCATGACCAAGGTGGAATCTGAGTGCTTCCTTTACGATTTTAAGGAACCTTATAAGAAATCGGTCCGGTCAATTGTGGACCATGTGTGGAAGGAAGGTTTAAAAGCAATGCAAAATCCAGCCACGGTCATTCCAGTTTTACCTCGTCTGGAGAAGAAATATAAGGCTCTGGAGGGTAGCCCAGCCTGTTTAACCAGCCAGCCTAAACCGGACTCTGTCATCTCGCAGGCCGCTCAGAGGAAATCTAGAAATCCTTTAGCTCCCCTTACCACTCCTCCAGATAAAGAAGGCAGGCGTCTAGGTAATGTGGGCAAAAGATTTTCTTCTATGTCCAGCCTGCTGGTCAGAGCAGCTAATTAATTGGCTATACTTGGACGATACGATCGGCAGATGTGATGCGACCTGTCCCCCTATCTTGATCAGTTGCTGGAAGAATGAAAGAAAGAAGCTAAAAAGTTTCTCCAGGAAGGCGAGATAGCATCAGCAGAAATCATTGATTGCGCAATGGATATTGCAACGACTGCCTTTCGCTCCTTGGCTGGAGCGGCTGTCCTTCGCCGACAGGGCTGGTTGCGGGCCACTTGGTTCCGCCCGGAAGTCCAGAATAAAATCTTGGATCTGCCTATTGATGGCGAAGCTTTGTTTGGAAAACATATAGATGATGCGCTCCAAGATATTAAGAAGGATACAGAAACAGCAAAATCCTTAGGGACTCGGCAGTACCGCAAGTTCCCATTCAGAGGAGCGAGGGGAAGAAGTAACTCTTCATATAGGGGAGGTTACCAACAACAATGGTACTCCTTGTATGGTTCCCAGTCTCAATCCTACAAGCCGAATTACAACTTACGGCAGAATCAATATTCTTTTTCTTCTTTCGCTCATTCAAACAATGGAGGAAGGCAGGGTCGCCATGGGAGAGACAACTCTAAGCGCCAATAGCGGCTTGGTGGCTCTGACTACTGTGCCCTCTCCTCCTGTGTCATCAGAGGGAGGCAGAGTTTCATATTTCCTCCACAACTGGCAACAAATAATATCAGACCGTTGGGTATTAAACATCATTCGTTACGGCCATACCCTGGACTTTGTCCAACCACCACCATCCACAGCCCCTCGCGCCACGGTATCGAAACATCTCCGTCTGCTACGGTTAGATGTCCATCAAATGCTCCTCAAAGGAGCTATAGAACCGGTCCCTATCTCTCAAAGGGGAAAGGGGTTTTACTCCTGGTTCTTCCTGATCCAGAAGACGTTAGAAAAGTGTCGCCCTATACTAGATCTGAGGGAGCTCAACACCTATCTCATCAAACAATTCTTTCGGATGGTTTCTCTACAAGACATCCTTCGACTTCTCAACTCAGAGGATTTCATGGCCACTCTGTATCTAGAGGACACTTATTTTCACGTACCCATTCACCCAGCTCACAGGAGGTTTCTACGCTTCACAGTAGCCAAGAGCCATTTTCAATTCAGGGCTCTTCCCTTTGAACTGCGATCTGCTCCTCGGATCTTCACAAAGGTATTAGCTCCGGTAGCAGCGTTTCTGCGGAAACAAAAGCTTCAGGTCTTCCCTTACCTGGACGACTGGTTGATAAAAGCTCCTGCCAAACAGGCGGCAGAGGAAACAGTCATAACGTGTACACGCCTGTTTGCCAATCTTGGTCTAACAATCAACAAACAGAAGTCTTCTCTCAGTCCGTTAAGGACTGCCAGATTTCTGGGAGCCATTCTAAACACATCCGTAAACAAGTCTTTCCCGACATTGGAGAGGCAAGAGAAGCTGAGGTCCATGGCTTCCTGACTGTTAACAAGAAGGTCACTTTCAGTTCGCCTCTATAAGTCCCTGCTGGGTTCCATCTCCTCATGCATACCCCTGATTCCTCACTGCAGATTAAGAATGCATCCACTCCAAGAAGAGTTAGACTTGCAGTGGCGCCAAGGCGACGGATCCTTCGACGACAAGATCTCAGTGACCGAGGCCATGAAAGAGGCTGCGTCATGGTGGATGACCAAAGAAAACATTTCTCAAGGTCTGTCCTTCAGGCTAGCTCCGGCTCCACACTTAATAATTACGGACGCCTCTCTCGAAGGCTGGGGAGCGGTGTTACAAGATCTTCATGTAAGCGGTCGGTGGCAGCCTCAACAGCGTCTGTTGCAAATCATTCTGCTGGAGCTCAGGGCGATTCGCCTAGCCTTGCAAGCCTTTCTTCCACTAATTCAACAGTCAACAGTTCTTATACGTACGGACAACACGACGACCATGCATTATGTAAACAAAGAAGGAGGCACCAGATCTCGACTGTTGTCGCAAGAAGCCCAAGCAATCTAGGAGTGGGCAATTCAGCAGGAAATATCACTCAGAGCAGAACATCTTCCAGGTGTCCTCAACACAGCAGCGGACACTCTCAGCAGACTGAAGTCTGTCAACCACGAGTGGGAACTGGACAACTTCACTATTCAGAAGGTTTTCCACAGATGGGGGCACACCTTCCACAGATCTCTTTGCCACTCCGGAGAACAAAAAATGCTGGTTCTATGCAAGCAGGATTCACCATCTGGGATCGTTGGGGAATGCGCTTTCGATGGCCGGTCAGGCGCATTTGTTTACGCTTTTCCCCCCAGTCCTCTAATCCCCAGACTTCTCAAGAAGCTCAAGGCAGAACCGTGCAGGATGATTCTGATAGCCCCTGCGTGACCCAGACAGTTTTGGTTCGCAGAGCTTCACCTTCTCTCCCTGGACCTTCCTCTGCCCTTGCAGCCGATTCCTTCACTGCTGATGATGTCCCAGGGCCAAGTCTGGCATCCGGATCCTAAGTCACTTCAGCTCTCAGCATGGCTCCTGAGCAGTGAGAATTTCTTGGTCTGAATCTCTCAGCAGAATGTAAAGAGGTACTTTCTCAGGCAAGAGCCCCAAGTACGAATAAGACTTACAGATTAAAATGGAAGCGTTTTTGTATCTGGTGTCAACACAATGGCCTCCATCCTTTTGAATCAGAGCCGCATGAAGTTCTTCCATACATTCTATCATTAGCAAAAGCAGGTCTGGCTCACTCTTCTATCAACGTGCATCTGGCGGCAATTTCTCGCTTCAGAAGCACGTCTTCAGGCCCTTCCCTCTGGTCGGCAAGGATAGTTAAACAGTTTCTCAAGGGACTTTTAAGAGTTTTCCCTCCAGTCAAGCCTCCTCCTCCTCTTTGGCATCTGAACTTGGTTCTCACCCAGCTTATGAAGCCTCCTTTCGATCCGATTCACAAAGCAGAGTTGAAATGCCTCTCCTGGAAGGTAGCGCTTCTTCTAGCTTTGACTTCTGCGAGGCATGTGGGAGAAATGTAGGCTCTCACCAATCAGGAGCCCTTTCTACAGTTCAAAAGAGGAACAGTGGTACTACCTACTAACCCAAAATTCATTCCTAAAGTTCCTTCGGACTTTCATTTGAATGAGCCGGTAATTCTTAAGACTTTTTTCCCTCAACCGGCTACTCCAGCAGAGAAAGCACTTCACTCTCTGGACATTCAGAGGTGCTTAAAGTTCTATCTTCAGCGAACTAAAGGCTTCCGAAAGTCTTCTCAAATGTTTGTGCCTTTTATTGACTCTCGTAAGGGATTTCCCCTTTCCAAGCAGGGGATCGCTCGTTGGATCACTAATGCTATCCAATATTGTCACAAGGCAGCGGGCAAGCCCCTGGAAGGGCGAGTCCGTGCTCATTCCACGAGGGCGATGTCTTCTTCTACAGCCCTCTTTGCTGGTGTTCCTATCCGGGAGATCTGCCGTGCAGCGACCTAGAGCAGTACACATACGTTTACAAAGCATTACTGCCTGGATTCTGCGACGCAGAGTGACACAGCAGTCGGCCAAGCAGTCCTGAGGAACCTCTTTCACTAGCGGTGAGCTTTCCCTTTCATCCCTCCTTCCATGTTACTGTTTTATCAGCTCTTGCACATTTTTTAACCTTATGTATTTATGTTTCTGAAATTTCTAAGTATGTTGTTGACCATTGAGAATGTCTTCATGATTTGTTTAATATGGCTTTGTTCCTAGTTTGATATTGGTAATGGTTCTAAAAGATGTGCTGATAACTGCTAGCTACTCTGATACAAGCATGGGAATCTATGAAAGTTCCAATACTGGAGTAAGAAAACAAGTTACTTATTTATAACTTTGGTTCTCCAGTATTGGAAACTTTCATAGATTCCCATGCGACCCACCCGCCTCCCCTGGGAAAGCTGAGCCTCTACCATCTTCAGTGGTTTGGTTACATAACGGCTACGAAAATCTGAGGTTCTGAGCATCTCCCAGGAGGGTTCTAGGGGGTGAGGCTAATCTGATTGGTTGTTCTTTTGATTTTTTGGTCTCTTTTACAAAAAGAGGTGGATAGGTTGCAAATCAAGAATGGGCCTAGGCCTAGGTTCTGTTTTGGTAATGGTTTCTATTGCTATTTTATGTATACTGGGGACTCCCATTCCAACGACGGGGAATGATACAAGCATGGGAATCTATGAAAGTTTCCAATACTGGAGAACCAAAGTTACAGGTAAGTAACTTGTTTTCTTCTCAATACTGCCTGGCTATCAAAGCAGCGCATGCGCTGCCCAGGCTCGACCTAAAATGAATGTGCCCTTCTGTAATGCAAGTGGTGCTCATGTAAAGCTCTCTGATACCTTTGGGTCAAGAATGCGCTATAGAAAACCCCCCCAAAATAATGTTTAAATCCCCTGCAATAACCCTTTTTGTGCCTTAATGATGCCTCATGGGGGACTTCCAACAGACTCTTGTGATGTACATAAACATGGGCTTGCCACGTCAAGTGTAACAACCCAGAAGCGTTTGTGCAAACCAGTGTTTAATCTGTAAAATAAATAAGTGCAAGACCCAACATGTTTGCTTAGTAGCTCGCTGTTCGCGCTACAGAGTCCCGAAGTTGCCCTATGCCAAGGATGGATAGGCCTGAATCTACCTCAAAAATGTGTGCCACCACACTACACTTCCTGCCTCTTCATCTCACTCTTGCAAACACTTTTCCATTCCTGCTTTCTCTCTGTCTATCTTTTCTTTCACTTCCTCTTCTTCTCTTTACAGCTTTACTCTCTTGCTTCGGGTCAATTGCTGCAGACGAATAATAAATCCTGGTGCCCAAAAAGAAGCGCCTGCGCCGACTACCAGCAACGGACACCGGGGCAAATTAAGCAGTGGTGGAAGCAAAGAGAAGTTTCTGGCACCAGACTGCAAAGCACACTTGCATTTGAAGAATTCATTACAAAGTGGATGCGGGGAAGGGGGACTGTACTATAAATGTAAAGCCTCTATGTGGTTTTGCATAGCATCCCTTTAGAACGAAGCAGGAAAAAAATTTGGCTTGACATGTTTAATCCCAGTGACTGCAGACCTCAACTGCAACTGGTCTGGAAACCACATCATCTTGTGCGGCAAGTGCAGCTCATGTAATTGACGGACATATCTTTGAAACTGACGCGGGTTATCATGCAGCCGGCCAGAAAGGACGCACACGGGACGCACGCCACATTTTAATCACATGGCCAGATTACATTAAAAATGTAACCAGCACGTTATTTAAATCAGTCGAAGGCCCACTGCTTCGTCCTGAGTGTAGTTGATGTTTCCTTTTGAACGTTGTTACCAGTGTTACTGTAGTGGATTGTTTTACATTAAAATACACACTGCCAGTTTCAAGATAAACGTATAATATCGTGGCTGCCTGTTGCAAGCTCTATTCTGCTTTGTTTTGCTCCGGTAATTGTAGGTAGCATCCTCGCTTCACGAGACGGCGCGAGAGTAAATATTTCTGAGCGACAGCCGCAAAGGATCTATAAGTATTTTAAAGTCAGACGCCGGAACTGTGGCAGAATATGCCATCAGCACAGAAACATTTTAATTAAATAAGGAAATACAGTGCTTTATAAATTGAAAACTATTCTCCTGGAGGAAAACTTCGGTAATTTGAGTTCTCCTAATCTAATCCTGATTATAGATTTTTGAAATGTCAGACAAGGAAAGCAACACCCCGCCAAGCGCTTCAGACCGCAGTGACTTTATTGTTTGTCTGGCAGGGCCCCTCAGAATTACTTGCTGATGTTAGCCAAAAAGTTGAAAGTAAATCCAAGTATGGAGTTAACAGGAGGGTACATAAATCCAGGAGAAAGCCACATGAGGCCATGTAATCCCGTGAGATGACTGCTCAGAACGAAAACAAAACTAGTTTTCCTAAGTATAAGCAAAGCGTGCACCATCTTCAAAGGAGCGGCTTCCAGGCCCAGTCCATCTACAGCGTCTACCTTACGGGAGCGAGCAGCAGCAAGCGCGATAATTGCAAACAGATGGCGCCGCTGCTCGCTCCCGCAAGGTAAACGCCGTACAGGCACGAGTGCCCATTGGAAACAGTGCAGAACATGCACGAGTTTCCACAAATGTACGGAGTGATTCCAAAAGGTCACTCCAATGCAACACTTGCGCGCTGCCTAGGCGAGACCTAGAAAACAATGGGTCAGTGAGGTTATCATCGATCTCCTTGGATGTTTTCACACTCTTAATGGACATCGGCAGGTTACTGCCTCTGAAAACGAGCTCAAAATCCACTGTTATAGTGGTTTTCAGCTTGTTCTCCCTGCCACCGTGTGATTTCAGCTCCTCGCCGGGAGACCATGTGAAGTGTGACACACTGGTATCATCTGAGTTGGCAGGTCTGTCATTTCCTTAGCCTCATTTTTACCTCAATATGATGATGGTTCTGCTTAGTTCTATTATGGACATAAGGGTGTCTTTGAATCTGGGGCAAAGGTGTGCGCCAAGGGTTGCAGACTAGTCATTGATGGTGCTTGCAGTGGAAACAGAACTTCAGTGACGCACGGAAATAGCGCAGGCACAACATCTATGGGACTCGCTTAAAAGAGGCCAGGTTTTATCTTCTGATATAACATGTCTTTGTGCTGAATCTGGTGTCGCCCTCCAAGGGAATGTATTTATTTACTTATTCCTGGCACTCTCGCCCGAGTACTGACACTGAATACATCATGTCCGAATCATTGGTTTCTATCTAGTCAGACAAGTGCCTTACTGGAAATGAAACAATTCCATCTAAATGCAGCCATCAGGAGTCATTTTTATTAAATGGGCTAGAATGCGTTCATCCCCCCTCCCAGTACGAGAAGAATATTCTGAATATATATGGAGTATAGGATATTCAACAAAGGCCAGCAGACATTAACATATTATATGTATCTATAATGTACGGACTGAGGTGCCCGGAAAATATACAAAACCTGAAAACAAAGATTGGTTAAAAGAATAAGTTTCAAGTGCGCTTAGTGGAAGTCACCCACGCAGTCTCTGATTGGCATCCAGGGTTGAAAGATCTTTTTGCGTGCCTGCAGATACAGTTTCAATGTAAAAATAAATCTTATCGGGCTGTGTTCGTGCTGCCTTCCGAATTTTCCTGCTTTCACAGTCGACCTGTCGATGACATTTGTTATTTCTGAGTGGCTTTGCGGCTGGAGATCAGAGTAGAAAATTACGTGCTTGCATTCATTCACCGGCTGAAAACCTTGGTATTTGATGAAGTATACTAGCCTGAGAAAGGCCACTCTCGGGTATGGATCAAAGCCTTTCTACCGCTCTTCCCTGCTGTGTCTACAGTCAGAGCTAGCTATAAAATGAAGACTGAAACGTGGCAGCCGTCGTCCGGATGGACCCTTTCCACATTAATTGTGCGAGTTCTCCAGCAATGAATCTTTCATAGATTTACATGCTTGAATTATTTCCACTTGTCTTGCCTGGAACTGTTGGTAGTCTATAGTAACATCAATAATGTTGAATCTATCCGTACACTTTGCGTATTGTAGCCAGCTCATTATGTGATCCAAACGCTAGCCAATGAAGTAAGAGACATTGCACCCAACACCATCCCATGGGCTCCAATCTACCACACTCAGTTAATGCAAAACACTATTGGA
Source organism: Triturus cristatus (assembly GCF_964204655.1). NCBI lineage: Eukaryota > Metazoa > Chordata > Amphibia > Caudata > Salamandridae > Triturus > Triturus cristatus. The sequence goes on along the minus strand of NC_140593.1, from coordinate 1,059,369,644 downwards.
CTGACAAACAAGAGGGCCCATTGTAAACTAACCACATCAGTGTGTCATCACACCCATACCTTTCACTTATTAGTGTTCAAAACTGGGTGTACTGATTGTATAGGACTTCCTCTAGCCTGGATATTTTCTATGGATGGCCCTTTCTTGTCACGTGAGCAGTCCTTCTCTATCAGAGTTTGAACAAACCCCCAAGTAAAACTTTATTTTCTTAGAGAGTGTTACTTGAAAAACACTTTTGCCTGGGCCCCTTCACGACCCCTTGTAGCTCTTTGACTTTCATTGACCCACTGAGATAAAAATGTTACTATGCTCCAAATGTGTAGTTTTTGCATCTAGTCTGAACCTCTTGTTCACATTTACTGTGTTACACTTTATCTTCATGTTACCCCACATTGCTTGTGCTCTTATGTACCACCATATATTTTATACATTTTATGTGGAGGCCTAAACTGGCTGGAAAGGAGAAGTGTAACATTATCACAATTCACTTCCCAGCATGTCACTTGTTGCTGTAGAACATTGTTTATTATATTATATTCACGGGACATATTGCTCTATATTCCCATTCCATGCAGTCTCTTAATGTAAGTGAGGGTACTCCTTTTTAGTAATTTCCAGGTTCTTCAATAATCAACGTCCTGGAACTGCTCTTGCGCCATATGAAACAAACTACCATGGGATCAAAATCTCCTTGCCTGTGCTCCCTTCTCTCGCTTTCTGTCTTTTTCCACCACTTTTCTATTGTTCCCTTAAGAGTCCCCCCGCTTGAAACAAAAAAACACTGGTCAAAGGGTTTAGTTACTTTTTAGTGGCTGCCAGACTTACACTTGGCTTGCAAGATGCCACAAGAAGAACCTGGTTGCCTTTCTCGTAACCTTGAAATCCCAATCTCCAAAATACAGACTGTGATGTCTTTGGCATTTTTTTATGGTGGAGACCCTCCTATTAACTCTTGTATTCATCTCTCACGAAAAATGCTGTTGAGATGGCACACTAATTAAAATGTGGGGCAATGTTTCATTCATTTGTAACAAATAGAAGCATAGCCATTGAATTTGTTTCCTTCATTTGATTTGCTTCACATAGTGCCATGGTGCCAATTCTAGCTGTGATTTGGTTTTACTAAGTAAGCCAATTAGAGAGCATCTTTCCTGCTTAACTTGCTGTCTTGTTTGGGGTGTACTACTGTGTTCATCGTCCTGGCTTTCCTGGCCATGCCATCTGATGGCTGCTTTACCACCTGCTCCTAAATGTAGTGCCTGTAATATGTCTCTTATATCTGCGGCCATTTTATGGCGGTTGCTGCTACTGTCCCATGTCTACTTCTTTGGGCTCCAGTGCCATGTAACTTGACTGGCTCGACTTCCCACATTCCACTAGTACCCAAAAAAATGCTGTCACATCTCCCCTGAAGGGCTTTTTCAGATTTTTTTTTCTTTTAACTGCAGATTCCTCACCTTATAAATACCTCCAGGTGAGAGACTAGAGCTGTAGATTTTCCTCAGTATTTCTCCTGTGTGCCAGTGTACAAGGGAACATGTCCCTCCTTAAACCCACATGGTATAAGCTTAGCGGGTACTGTCACAAACAGATGTCTGTAACAGATCTCCTGAGGTATGCCTGTGGTGTCTACGGTCGTTGCACTACTCCAAGGCTTGGGCGTACTGCACCCAGATGAACCCCAAGGTGATCCGGGACCATAAAGCCAAATTCTGTGTCACTGTGTAAGTCCTGCTACTAGTCGAAGTTAAGGGTGTGGGCTTGCTCCCCTTCTTGAGGCCGTTCATGTGACAGATTCTCTTCTAATTCATAATCTTTAGATAGGCCAAGAAGACAAAAAGCAAGGCGTCATTAACAGATTCCTCCCCATCCCACCAACACTTGACCCAAGAAGTTGTATGGATGCCAGGGTGCCTTTCGATCTCCATCTCCTGCTGTTGAACCAATACCCCAACTTAATCCACTGCACCTCAAATTTCTGCGACATCGAAGCAGATAGAGGCTTTCAGAGAAGCCAAGCTGTGCATGTTTAGCACCCTTCCGGCTCCCTCTGGTGCCTCTTCGAGCCCCATGGATTTGAGGGGGTCCCCAGTTGGGTTACCGTCAGTTGATCTGTCCTATACGCCATGTGTACTCTTGAAGCCGTTGTAGGGCCAATGCCGAACACAACTTCAATCTTGGCGATATGGCCCACACTGGTCCTTTTCACATCAACGCCGACCCCAATGCTGCTGACTCGTGAAGAGGATTCAATTATCTTGTCTGATTCTAAAAATTAACCTGACTAGACCTTGAATGAAGTTGCACGATATGCCTTAACCGGTTCAGCCTCATTCCAACTAAGGCAGAACACTTCCCCTGCCTGCAATCGCCCCCAAACCCTAGGCAACTTGTTTGCCTCAGCCTCTGACCAGAGACATAATGATACCCTTGACTGTGATGATGTAAATTTGTATGTGAATTTGCAGAAGATAGGTGGTCGGAGCACCTCTCCTGACACTGGGTTGAGCTCCCCCTCTGGCCCCTTGAATGGATGAATCTTCATCTTATGCTGTGGTCATTGAGATTGTGGCCAAAGTTTGGGGCCTACATCTCCCATCCATTGAGGTCAAGACCAAGTGCTAATGGAAGTTCTGCAGCACGGACAGGCATTGGCATAGCCACTCCTCCCTTTTAATTAAGTGCTCACTGACGCATTAATGGGCTTAACCTTTCTCTTGCCTACTGATAAAGATGCAAATGGCCAGACGCCCCAAACTCGCCGCAGGAGACTCTGTCTTCTGGACCCAGCATTCTTCACACAACCTCCTGGTTGTCCAGGCCTCCACGACCAGGCTGAAGCCAAACTCCTTTCCAATGATTCCTCCTGATAGAGTATCCAAACATGCATTGGGGGATTTGGTTGGTGAAATAGTCCCTGAAGAGTTCAATGCCAATTTAACGCAGATCATACTGGATGGGGAAAAGGATTTGTCGAATGTAAGGTTTGACTTTTCCTAGGAGTGAGAGTTGATACCACAGTGTCAAGAGACACTGACAGAATTTATGCGAAAGGGGGAAAGCTTCCTGGCCAAAGCAGGCTAAAGGACCTGAACAGTACGACTTCTTGGTTTACTATTCACTCACCGCACACTGTTTTTCCATCACAGTTTAAAAGAAAGGGTCATAGAAGATGGCTGTTGTTTTCAGAGTGAGGGTTGTGACTCCTTTGAGGTTCATATTAGAGAGGCTTGTATGATGTAATTGGCGATGACGATGTAATCCCTGTTGGTTGGGTTTAGCAGGTATCCTGTCCATTACTTCTGGTAGAAGGATGTTACAATCGAAATATAGAAATGTTCTCTCCTTCCCAAAGAGAGGCTGAGGGTAAAATAAAGACTATTACTAAGAAATGCGGGCATAGTCACAACATTTTTTTATCTATGCCACTGGTTCATAACCTATGGTCCGAGAAACCCTTGGGCTCTGCAAGGCCTTCTCAGGGTGTCCGCAACTGTCTTAAAAAATTAAATAATACTAAAATTAGTACATTCAAATTAATAAAATGCATACAAATAAAGAAGCTTAATTGAAAATATAAAAACTGTTTCTAAATTTGATTGTGAATTAAACAAAATATTTCAATATTTGAGAATTTTTGGTGTATACTTGTTTTTGCATTGTTGTAGGTTGTTATTAAGTTCAAATAATGGAAATTGCTTATGTCTGGGGTTCACTGCTTCCAATAATGGCTTAGTATGAGTCCCCAGATTCCCGTAATGGTTAAGTGGGGTTCATGGATGTCCAAAGGTTAAGAACTGCTAGTCTACGCCCTTCAAAACCATGGTTAAACTACAGTTAGCAGTGTGAACCATGGGTATCGGTGGTATGTTTGAGTATAAGAACAGGGTAAAGAAATTATATGGGTCTGCGTAACAACAGGCGGATGTAGAGTTGACGTTCTTGCAAGCACCACTTTCTCTGCAGTCCTCTTGTTTTGCAGTAAAGCTACATGGCAACCCCCTCTTCCCCCACCATACCTTGTTTCCAGTTGTTTATATTTGCTTTAGTATTAGAGGCAAGAAACTATTGATTCCTGGATGTGTGCGTCACAGATTGTCTGGCTCACTCCCATCCTGTCTATGTTTTGGTTCCTCAGAGGCCTTCGAAAATGAAGACCAAGCGAACCTAAAGCTATCTGAAAAGTTTTAAATGGCGGATGAGCTGTGCTTTCAAATGTCTTGTCTACTATGCGTCTCCCTGCGGTGCTTCAAACGCGATTTTCAAGATCTGCTTCAATATTATGATTGCGGCAGCGGATGGCGGCTACTTGACATTTTTGTGCAAAAGCTTCACAGGTCCACTAAGGAACTGTGAAAGGTGTAGGAGGGAGAAAACATGTAAGTGCAAGAGGGCCTTTTAACTGTGCGCCTTTGAATCAATGCTCCACCGAGGCCCTCCGTGTATGCAGGCGCGCTCGCCGCTTACAGCAGGCCTTTGTAATCCATATCAAAACATGCTCCAGCATTTTAGGAAAAGATTAGCAGCGCCGAGCACTAGCAGGCACCTGGAGGGAGGAAGCTCTTGTTTGCTTGTCTGTGTTTACCTGAAGGGCCCCCTTGACGTTGATAGCATCTCTTCCTTGGGCTTCGTGATGGCCACCCAAGCCAACCTCATTCGACACATGCCTTGTTCAATTCTTCACTCTTCCCTTCCCTCCGATCTGAAAGGCATTGTTGAGAAGCGCTGCCTGCTTTCTTCAGGGACATGTCCTTTTAAGCCTATCTGTGTGCATCTGCAATGGAATATTTTCCTGTTCCACGTCTTTGGACGATAAGCCTCGTGCTGTTCGAGCAGCCACTTGGAGCCTGCAGGGTGTACACAAGATGTCCGCCGAGAACCAGAAATGGCGTCGTAATCCACAGAAAGTCATTTCAGATTCCGCTCCTGCGGTGCCTTAACAGCCCTGGGGCCCCTGGAGTCGCAGAGCTTCAAAATCAGCAATCTGTAGAGCAGCGCTTTTTTACTAGCGTAAGCCGCACAGCGTTGTTCAGCTTTTTCCATGATAGGACAGTCTTAGAATGCCTATTGTAGTAGTGTTGTACGTTAACTTCTGTCACTTCTGAATGGCTTCATACTCACGAGGACCGGCTCATGGGCTGCTTCGGGGTTGACAGTATTCAGTTGTCTCCTTCCTCTTTACGTCCGAGAATTTGAACTGAGACTTAAAGATGGTTGGAGGAAAGGGTCATTCCTCGGAAATGATTGGAACGACAAAGTGCAGGGTCAGAAAAAGGTGCCAAAATTGTGAGCAGACTGATCCAGGAAGAACAGACCAGAGAGAGCATCATATGAGACCCAAAATAGGAAAATAATGAAACAATAAACAGCTAGTAGCCAGGAACCTGCACCAGAGGACACAATGGAATGAAATGCGAGAAGTGCTGAAGCAAAGTATCTCGAAGCGTTGCCATGCACTTGAACAGATCAGAAGCCTTTTTTTGTCTGGGTTTTACCGGAATGATTCTTTCTAAGTTGTATATGGAGGCGGCTGTATTTCTGTGAAGAAACAGTACTGGCGACCATAGTTAATTAGAGAAAACACATTTTAGGCCACTGGGTGTCCCCGTATTCTTTCACTATATAATAGTGTGTGCGTTTGATCCCTGTAAGGAGAATGTAGTGTCCGATTTAGAGCTTCTGAGTTGTCAGGAGCTGAAAAGGTGTTCTTTTTGCTATAGGTCCAAGGTCACTGGTGTGATATATCCCATTCTCTACCTGTCATTTGATATCCTTTTCTGGGCCACCTGAGTAGGGTTTAAGGTACAAGGAACTGAGGTTTTAGATGCAACTTATGATGCTTTTGGCATCGTATTTTTTTTAAAAAGGACGAGCATCCAAATGTTTGTCAAATGAGAAGATTAAAAATGGAGATTAGTGATGGTGCCTGTGGTTTCTTAGATAGCTTACCATTATAAAAAAAAAGAAAGTGAGAAATTGTAGGACTTCTTCATAGTGTTCTATGCCAGGGCATTGACCGTGCTGGACAAAGTGTCCGGCTTCATCATATATCACAAATTCAGAGTTATCTCTGTCATTACAAGTCCTCGCCTCTTAAAAGTATGTGCCCTACGCTCCAATATAATCAAAGGCAAGTAAGAAAAGGAGAACAAGATGTCCTGGAAACCACGCACAAGCGGGCATTGAAATCCCAAATACAGTAATAGAGGGCAATGGAGAAATGCAGTGTGCACTAGCGACGGTACGTTTTAGAATTGAAGCAGTACACAAGTGTATTGTTATAAGGAGGAGATGTTAACGCAGGGGGAGACCTCTTGAGCACCTTTTACAACTGCGATGATCAGTGATGAGGGAGGGAACTCCAGAGACGACTGTAAGGACAGGCTTGAAGCGGGCTAGCTTTCCTTGTTTACTGCATGCTCTGAGGAGGGTATTTTCTTGTGTTGGTGGTGTTTTGGCCTATGGTAGGAGATTGTGGTCCTTCTAATCTTACTCTTGGCGATTGTAAAACTCAAAGAACTCCTACAGTGCCCATCAGGACTCTGTCCTGAAGAAATGTGTAGTTCCAGAACAGCACACTCTGCTGGGAAGGGAGCGTTTATGCAGCACAACCTTTTAGAATCCGACGTTAAAGTGAGGCACTTGTACAATGAAATACACTGTTTGGGCTGTGTCGACCGCTTACTGGTCAAAGAGGCCCAAAAAATTTCAAAGTGTCCACCATCGATTTTCTCTCAGGCGAGGTCACTTCTTGCAGTCCTCGGTCTGATATTGGTTTCACTGTGTTACTTATGAATCCGAATTTAAACTAGATCAAAATAAACCTTTTTTCTAAATGCTAAAGGGCTTTTTACCCTTTTAAGTTCCAAGATCCTTATGTCACTTACAGTAAAAGGGGTGTGTGTTTGTGCCTCTGTCTGTCTGACTTGTAATACATAAACCTATCTTCCAAATTGGCCCATTGCTTTCTGAGTGATTTGTAGGCAGCGCTGGATAACACTATCACGTGTGACATTTTGGCAGCTGCTCCAAAACTGAGACAGCGTCGTCGAGTGTGCTGTTGTGATCTGTGCATGAGGTAAATGGCTCGGGCTGCGAGGGATGCATGCGCCCTGTGGGATGTACCCGTCCTGGAGCTCGGATAATAGTCCTGGAACAACAGGTCCCCGTCTCCCAGCGGCTCCGTGTCATTGGGAGAACGGCCTCAAAGTAGACACAAATCAGTCTGCGCCGTGGTCAGCAGGCATTAGATTACTTACTATTCTGCCCCCCTCCGCGTGTCACGTGATGAGGCATATGACAATTAGGCTTTCAGTGAGCCGGGGCCGAGAGAAAAGCAGCTCCGCGGGTCTGGTTTGAATGGCTTTTGGAGTTTAGCAGCTGGGCCGAAATTTACCCGCGAACCGAGGGAGCAAGTCGGCCTGACAGACTCGTCTCAGCATCGGCGGAGAGCGTTTGAAGGTTTGGCGTCGCCCGCCTGGGTGCGCCGCGTGCGTGCTGACAGCCGGCTGATTGACGCAGTCGGAGCGTTAATAATGAGGGATGGACTGCACGCGCCTAACCGAGCCGTCCGGCGGGAGGGCCTTAGAGGAGCCAGGGCTCGGCAGGTTTCAGAGCCATCCTGGTTAATAAGCGCTGCACTCGTTGCGCGGGCGGGAAATGGCGCTCTTGGATGATCAACCCCCCTCCAAACTCCGGGACTCCCGCACCACCGCTGGCAGCCAGCCGGTTGCAGGGGAGCGGCCATATGCCGCGGCGCTAAATGAATATGAGGCTTGCATTGTAAATCACCGCGGATGCTGACCAAGCATCTCCGAGTGGGCCGGAGGATGGCAGCAGATGCTGGGGCTTGCCTGGTGTTTCTGATGAATTACCCGAGTGCTTCCGTGCTGCAGGGGCTTCGCCGGCCATGCCTTCTGCTCTCCGGTGCTCAGGTGGTGTGAAAGTGTAGTGGGGAAGAGAGAGGGACAGAGGGAGCTAGATAGCGAAGTTAAGTGACCGCTTAACGTTTTATTTTTTATTTATTTGAAGCGGTTTTATATAGCGCAAACATTATCCGAAGATGTCAGAGCGCTTTACAAAAGAACCAGTTGCGTTACATAAGGACTTTGGATTACATGAGTTACATAAGAGATACAAACAGATTTTTTTTTGCAAATGTACAAGTTGTAAAGTCACTCAAGGAAGAGATATAAACAGATAAACTCTAAAATCACATAGGAATGGTAGTAAGTACAATGGTCTACTACATATACTAGTGGTTAGAGTTATATATATATATATACAAATTGCGAATTCACTCAGGATTACATTTTAACAGTGATTAGGCTTGGACAAATATATATTCCATATTTACAAAGCAGGAAATTCTTGCCATTGTTCAGCCAGGTGTTCAGGTGGTGTTTCACTCAAGGGTGGTGGTCTTGGGTCTGGAGGGAAGTAATGACATTAAATATTTCACATTATAACACTGCACTGATAAGTACTTATTTAAAGTGATAGTATTGAAACATGAACCATTGCGAACTAAGAGACAAGGCAGTTGTAATGTAAACCCTGTACCTGGCGCCGAGTATTGTAGAGCAATATTACAGGTCTACTAAATCAAGCACAATAGTTTTTTGTACAAATGATATTCTACACTCAAATAGGCCTTGTTATAACCAAATTGAGCAGTGATTTAAGGCATAGAGAGATTAAGTGCTTTGCCTGGAATCACAGGATGTTAAGCCGACACAGAGATGCGAACCTGGTACCCCAGTTTCAATATTCAACAGTTCTGCCGGTAAGACCATATCCTGTGAGAGAGAGGGAGCCAGACAGAAGCCACATGAATGCTCGCCGTGTTATGGGCTCGAGGTTCCAACAGAAGCTTGAGCTGAACCAGAGCCATGCTTCAGACTCGAGTCTGTCTCGAGCTTTCAGTGGCTCGCCAAACTCTAATCTGAAGCAATCGAACCTAACACTTGCAACATTTATGTATTATTTTCTCTCGATGACCCCAAAGTCTTCCATTCATCCGCAAGCATAAAATTGTATTCATATTTATTGCGTTCAACTTTCAGCGATGTTATATCAGTCCACTGATTAATAGCAGCAAAAATAAATAACTTGTATCTACAAAAGAAATAAAGATGATAACTGTGGCCTTTGACGTTTGTTTGTTGCTGACGATTCCTTAATAAAATGTTCAAAATGAGAACTAACTCTGTCATCCCTGATTCTTATTTTTTCTTTGTGTTTTTACCCCAAAATCTTAGGGTACCAGATTGCATATCGCTTGGCAACAGGCAACCCCAATAAGTTCATTACGGTGGAAGTTGGCTCAACCGTTAGGCAGTTTACAGCTACGGAGCTCAGTCCAGAGTTGGCCTACATCTTTCGAGCATCAGCTAAGACCAGACAGGGCTGGGGAGAACCTCTGGAAGCCATGGTGATAACGACGGAAAAGAGAGGTAATGTCATTTACATTAGCAATGGTGAAGCAGAGGTGCCTTGGACGAAATAGGCATGGCCCCTGTCTGCAAAGTTAATGCAAGCATAGTAACGCTGTATGCGCCCTTACCAAAAAAGCTCACAATCGTTTGATGATCCCTAGAAATAGCTTGAAGGCAGGAACATGTACCGCTATTTGCAAATTAGGTCATTTGACCATTGGAAATCTGTTAAATTTATACGTGGGAAATATTGTTCTGATAAGTGCTTTCTCATTGCTTTTAAAAGTAATTATCTAAAGCGGTCTATTCATTTACATATCACTTTTAGCCAAATCAATATCCACAAGTTAGGTCACATCATTGCTTAAAATATAATTCACATGAAATAAAACAAAATGGGATAAATGTGAGTGAAATCTAATGTGGGTGGAACTGGAGGAAGAGCCAAGCTCAAAGGTCAACTTTGAAGAGACAGCCTAAAGAGGATAGAAACAAGCATTTGCAATGCAGTAGGTCTTGCATTAGTGAACGTTGGAGCTATTGGTGTTGCAAATGTTAATGTTTGTTAGATTTTGTTTTGTCGAACAAAATACCAGCAGTAGCATAAGTAGCATAAGTAATAAAATAAAATTCATGAAGCAAAGAAAGGGTGCAGATTATTGATGCAGTACCTTATATGGCTAATACAGGTCTCTTTGTGAGGAAAGATTAATAAGTGGGAAGGACTGACCTGATCCAGTGACCTGGCTGTGATGGGTGACAACATGTCAAGCTGGAAAAGTGTGGCCAGTGGCGTAGGAGGGATGACAGCAATAAGCTGCGGGGATGCCAAAGTTAAAATGTAATGCCAGAGGCACCGTCAATGGGAGGAGAAAGAAAGAAAGGCGCGCAGACACTACTGTTAAAAGTCAAAGTGTGTCATGGGGCGCTTTCCAAATAAAGACTTTATGTTTTTCACTGTGAATAAGGCGAGTTGCACATGAAGAAAGGCGCAAGCTGCCATTGTTTAAGTGAAAGTGCAGCATGGTGCGCTTCCAAAAATAAACACTTTATGTTTTATAACGTGAATATGATGAGCTGTGTATTAGGACCCGAACCCCCCAGATTGGCTCCCGGCCCCACCCCCATCCACACCCACAAATCAATACTTGACGACCAGAGCTGTGGGTAAAAAAGACCATGTTTATTACAAACCATTACACAAACATGACAATATATATTTAATACAATTTGATACGATATGGATTTATCAAATTCAATCACTAAGCAATATTTACATTTAAGTTGATAATAACATCATAATCCATCAGCAAGTCTGACAGAACTCAATTTATATACACGAAGAATGTTGTCTATTGCTCCAGCACTAAGGGGCCTTCTGGCTCGCGTTCCCCAACCAACTGAGAACCACGCAAGGCGCAACCCACCTGCGTCCTTGAGAGGTGAGCCCCTACCATCTAGTCCTTGTCCGCCACCTGAGGGGCTCACCCCTCCACCACCAGGCTGCCCATCGGGACTCGTAGGGAATAACCAGGGGCGGATGCCCCATGCCCTAGTTTGTAAACTGGCACCCTTGCCCCCAGCCGGTGTCTCCTTTCTCTCTGGGGTGAGCTTACCGTCTCTCCCCCTCAGTGCTGGCCTAGAGAGTATGCAGGAGGACTCCCCTTAACAATGGAAGGCAATTTATGTGGCCTCCTTACCGCCACTCACTATTCAGCATCCAACACCTCCCCAAGCTCTACCTCTAGGGATGGGTGGGTGGGAGATTCACGGAGACCCCTGCATATCAGGACCGGCGCCGTAAGGAAGAGAGGGCGAGGACCAGGGCAAGTTGCCCTAAATAGGCCCACACCCACTCCTCCCCCTCGTTGTTGCCGGTTCTGGCCGGAAGTGACATCACAACGTTGCCACGGAAGTGATTCCTGCTGTAGTCACGCCCAATCCATCGAGGAGGAACCACAAGGGGTGTGGCCGGGATCCCGGGGGGCCACGTCTTAATGGCGCACTTCCTTATAGTCCACGCTTTTCAATAGGACCCGGACCCCAGGTTGGCTCCCGGCCCCACCCCCATCCAAACCCACAAATCAATACTTGACAACCAGAGCTGTGGGTAAAAGAGGCCATGTTTATTACAAACCATCACACAAACATGACAATATATATTTAAAACAATTTGATACGATATGGATTTATCAATTTCAATCGCTAAGCAATATTTACATTTAAGTTGATCATAACATCATAATCCATCAGCAAGTCTGACAGAACTCAATTTATATATACGAAGAATGTTGTCTATTGCTCCAGCACTAAGGGGCCTTCTGGCTTGCATCCCCCAACCAACTGAGAACCACGCAAGGCGCAACCCACCTGCGTCCTTGAGAGGTGAGCCCCTGCCATCTGGTCCTTGTCCGCCACCTGAGGGGCCCACCTCTCCACCACCAGGCTGCCCATCAGGGCTCGTAGGGAATAACCAGGGGCGGATGCCCCATGCCCTAGTTTGTAAACTGGTGTCTTTGCCCCCAGCCGGTGTCTCCATTCTCTCTGGGGTGAGCTTACCGTCTTTCCCCCTCAGTGCTGGCCTAGGGAGTATGCAGGAGGACTCCCTTTAACAATGTCAGGCAATTTATGTGGCCTCCTTACCGCCACAAGGGCGAAAAGGGCAGACCGCCCTTTGCCCTCCCCACCACAAGGCAACCCCTGAACCATTAGGTTCCCATCAATCTTCAGGCTCGGAGCCATGTTGGATTCAAATGCACGGATTCATCAGTCTGGGTCCCAGGTATACATGTGCCCACCTTTTCAGTGAACCCTACGATCCCCATTCCCCAATTTGTAGCTGAATCGCCAAGCAGGCCCCTTGCCCAGGGTAATGCTAGGTCATACCAGCCTTCCCGGCACTTGGCCGAAATTTAACATGGCCTCTGACATTAGTCGTGGCTCTTAATTTCGTCCTGGCGTTATGAGACCACGCTATCTTGGAAACGTCCTGTCCAAATATGGGCAAACCGAGACCGAGCTCCCTCGAGGCCCGTTGACCTCTGTAAAGCAAAATAAACCAAGTCAGGGAACCGCAGTCCCACATGGCGTCTTCCGCTAGCTGCCAATGTGTGGGTTCCGAGGATCACCCGTGTCACTCACCCGAGGGAGGCCTTCTCACCGCCTTCAGCTGCAACTCGCGCAGCTGATTGCAAACGAGCCATGCCGGCCCAACGCACGGGCAAGCAACCCATTATCTACCTCGCTTTGGCAAACATACCATCTCCATCTTGTCCGCTGAAATATCTGGCTTGTTACGCATATCGCGGCCCCACTTCTGATTAGAGTGACCAACTACCTCGATCCCCCAGCTGCCGGAAATAAACCACCACACGATATGCACTAACTATGCACAAGTCTGCACCTGATAATCGATGGGCATGTGCGCCCCCCTGAGCATCAACCAGCCGCTACAGATCCCTTCCTAGTAGGCTCAGGTTATAACCTCCCCTAGGGAGTGAGTCTGTCTACCTCAAAACCCAGTGAGCAGGAACTGCAGAACCCCCAATGTCCCGAGTCACGAAGTCCCTTACCCGTGTGCACCCCCAGGGGGTGGTCCCCACAATAACCCTGCCCCTGATGCTGGAAATAAGGTCAATCCGTCGGATGACTACCCTCAAAGTGGAGGTCACTCCACATGTAACTTGCTAGGATCTTACCCCAAAGGGAGCAAAAACCCAATTTAGTCAGTTTTTCTGCCTTCAGTTATATCGATAGTCTGACGAGTTTTGGTACTGTCGGTTTGAGATAGAACAGGAAAATGAACCAATAATGCATGATTCGTTTGGCCCAATCCTACATTTTTAAACAGCCTTCATCATCTGTCTAGATGTGTCACCTGGCAAGGGACCTGAGCGGCACCGAAAATTGTGATGTATTATAAATGAAGGTGTGCTGAAAGCCCCCTTGCACAAAGGTCTTTTTCCTGAAGTTTTATATAGCGCAAACTCAACCCGAAGGTATAAGCACGCTGCACATGAGCACCCATTGCATTATAGACGGACACAATACATTTGTTATGCATGGTCCCATTAAGGGGCAGAATTACCAGCCCCTTGCGCCGCTTTTGCGTCACTTTAACAAGGGAAATCAATCTTATTCCAAAGGAAGGATTTCTGGCTTGGCAATGGGAAGCTACCGTGAGTCATGAATCGCTAACGGGCCTCATCCAGTAGTAAGCTGATTTAAACGCGGCATCAGCAAATCTGCCTTATTGGCTGACCCAGAGACTCACAACCGTATGAAGAACGGGTCACATGAGAGTCTATCCAGTGCAGTGTTACACTAAAGGGAAGATTTCCAGCCCAGGCACGGAAAATTAAGTCAAGCCGTCAATCCCAGCAAGGACTGAGCCTGAAGTAAGCTGAGTTAAGTGCAAAAACTACAAGACACAGAAGAGGTGTGGCTAATCAGCAAAGAGGTACATGATGCCTACATAGGTGGTGTTGCAGGACACTTTCCCTCCCCTGAATATCCTAAGAAAGGTACACGGCCTACTGGTATTCCGAAGGTGAAATTAAAGGAATACTGTAACCTGAACAAGCTGCCCAGTAAGCACTATTTTTTAGCAAGCATGTTACCTGGCTGTACACTACAAACAATGGGACACATGGTGGACCCTGTGATACGGGCGACTGACTCATGACAGAAAAGGACAGATTATTCAAGTCCTGCGAACATACCTGCGTAAGGTACACAACTCCACCCCTAACTCATGAACGCTCTCCCCTGGAGGGAGCAATGCAGCAGAGGGGCAGGGGACCCAGGGATGGAAATGGGCAGAGAGCCTTAAGGCCGAAGCTACCTCTCCTACCCTCAACGCTCCACTGACAACATATTGTCTATCGGAAATGACCACCTTGCTCCCATCACGCGCGCATTCCATCTGCGCCTCCTCTAAGCAGGTACAAATATGTCCCCAATATCAGTGTCATTTCTCAGTGTAGTCAAGAGGCGCGATTTCAGCCCCCCCCCCCTTCTATGCCCATATTATAAGCCCCCTTGAAGTGTACATCTAGGACATTATCCCCCTTCATCACTCCCGGGCTGTGTTTCAGTATGGACAACCCCTTAATCCTCACTGTCTTCTCGCTTCCCCCCCACACAAAGTTCATGAAGCACCTACTACTTCAGGCCCCTACTGTCCTTTTCCCCTACTTGCGTGATAGATGCCCACATGATGCTGGCGACGCCATCTCCCCGAGGACTAAGGCACAGAATGCAACCCAATCTCCGATTAATAATGGGAGTCTCAGAGCACTACACAAAAGCTCAAGTTGTGTTATAGAAGAACTCACGCCATGCTGTCATTAAACGAGTCTGTCAGTAATCTAATTGAAAGCTAACGCCTGTGTCTCACACATGCATCCAGTTCTTCCATCCAGCAAGAGTGTACAAAGGCGAAGTGGCTTGCAAAAAAGGGGGTGCCACACAAGGCTATTCTCCCAGACCGACCGCATTATACCCCTAACTGTGAGGCTGGGCATAAATCACAAATTATGGGTGCCTGCCTGCGCAGGGCCAGGCATGCGAGAACAAATCAGGTACCGGTTAAAACTCTGGCCAAACCTCACATAATATTCGTGTCCGTCTCGCCCATGTAATGTCTGAGAAATGAATACCCTGTGCAACAATCTCTATATGGCCTGGGGTTTGTGCACTCTGTGACACGCTTCTGTAATCGCCCGCCACAACCGACACACACCCAGAGAAAAGCGCGCAAATTTAAACTTTCAGCATGCAATGACTGTCCATAATCCAGGGCATCAGACTATGCAAAGTGGGGCGGCGGTTTCTGCCCCCGGCCTGAACCCCTGTGTGCCCAGGGGTTGGAGCAACGAGTTAGGAGGGTTTTACCATACTTCGGTAATTATCGGGTGCGCAGTGCAGTTCTGTAAGCGCGAGATGCGCCCCGAATACTGGATCCTCGAGCTGGGCGCACGCCTTGACTGATACTGTATCGGAGATAGCAGCTCTCAAGTTTTATGCCAAACATCTCCGCGCGCACGCTTGACGCCGGCGAGCCAGACCATCCGGGCAGCACCCGGTATCCAAGGGTCGGCGCAAAGTTGCTCCCATGCATCCCCGAGAACATTTCAGTCCGCCACCGAAACATGCATGCCAGCAGAGAAATCATTGCTCCATGATATCTCTTCTCGAGTGGAAACAATGCCCCTCTTCTCTTTAAAAAAGGAAGCTTTACAAACAAGACCTGTTTTGAATATCTCCAAACGAGATCCCTGTGTCCCACGCACCGCGTAAGCAAGTATTTCAAGTAATTCCAGCACCAGGAATACCAAGACAAATTCCACCATTGCTCCCTCTGGAGATGGTCTCAACTGAAATGACCCCCAACTGTGAGCCCTATCTCTAGGACCGACAAGAGCAGAGTTCACCCATTCCAAATGCTTTGTTCCATGGGAGAGCACCCCTCACCAACAACGCCACGATAGGAGGTCCTCGACAGCCTCCCGCAACACAACTCTCTGCAGCCGTCACTACCCTCTGAAGCCACTTGAAAGAGACTCGCTCATCTGAAAGAAACACGTTAGTTAGATTCCTCACCTTAGAATATCCCCAGGCGTCAGGCTGGATCCGGAAAGATTTTTGTAGCAATACCCCTTGCGCGTCGCTAGGCGTCGTCTGCGGCTCCGCGTCCGTCGTTGGCGTCGTGCACCGGAATGACGTCTTCTTTTTTCCGCGCCAGACAGCGCCGATCCGGGAAGAGCTTACCCATTAGTCAATTTTTGACTAAACTTTTTTGACTCTTTTTGGTCTTCTGTCGACTCTACTCTGGTGCCGGTAGGATGCCTGGGTTTAAAGCCTGTGACTCCTGTCATCGACTGATGTCGGTGACGGACCACCATCGTCGGTGCCTTTACTGCCTGGGGGCCGACCACGACGCGGAGTCGTGCCCCGATTGTCAAGCCTTGACCTCGAAGGCTAGGCGGGAGCGGTCCCGTAAGCTTCTCGAGCTTCGGCACTCGGCTCCGCGCCGCTCACGGTCCCGGTCCAGGAGGAGGTCCAAGAACCGGTTGCGGAGCCGCAGTCACCATCATCGCTCGTCGGGCTCGAAGTCTTCGGGTAAGTCGAAGCGATCAAAGAAGTCCAAGAGGCGACACTGCTCTTCAGACTCCCCTCGCCGGTCGCGTGACTCGGCCGAGGGTCAGGGTGGTCCCACCCCCACGGCTCCGTCGGAGCCGCAGGAGCCGCGTCTGTCTCCATACCCGCCGGTCCCTGGGACTGACGAGACTCGGGCGGAGGTCAGTGCCTTCCTCTCGGACATGAGGGGCCTGGCTCCGCCGCCGACGCCTGCCGTCGCGCCTTCGGGCCCCGTGGGCTCGACTGGTCGACCTCGCGTGCCGGCGGCTCCGGCGCCGTCGACCACTTCGGTCCCGACGCCGCAGGTCCCCGAGGGATCCTGGCCTGGATCTCTGAGGGCGCCGGTCGACCTCACGACGCCTCCTCCACCGGCGCCGACACCGGTTCTGCCTCCGGCGCCGTCTCCGGACGACGCCGTTCCCCGGTTTAGCCCCTGTCCGGGCCCGGCGCCGCGCCGCTCGACGCCGCACCCAACGCCGATGGATGAGCGTTTCATCTACCGCCCGGCTCCAATCATTCCTCCTGACTCGGACATCAGAGCAGACACTCAAGTAGGGCAAGCCTCCTTGAGGAATCTGCTCAACAACTGATTATTTCGGTTGTTGTCTTCAATTTTTAGTGCAGTTCTCATTTGCCTGCAGGTGGAAGGTGGGCTTGCTATTCTATTCAGTGCTTATGAGTATTGATGAGGATCCCCTGGTAGAGAAGGATAAGTTACTTACCTGTAATCCTAGTTCTCTTCCAGGGGTATCCTCATCAAAGTCATAAGCAACCCGCCCGCCTCCCCAGGCAAATGAGAGGACTGTATTATTAAATATGTAAGAAGTATATCTTAGTGTTTAGGACTACGGGTCCCGCAAAGAACAACTGACCCAACTGTCACCCCTGAGGCATGATGGGATATTGGAATCAGGGCTGCCTTAAAGGCACGGTGCCAGTTTTTACCTGTACAAGGCTTTTCAGTCTCTATGGTATTGTATTGCAATGCAGCCTAACAATGTTTTTGTGGATCTGTGTTGGGCACAGTGTTTTCTTTTCTTTCTCATGAGTTTTTTACCTCATTAAAAAAAAAAAAAAAGAGAGAGAGATTTAGATGTATTATTATACCTATGATGTTTTATTGGATATTTATATCTACATTGTCTAGCCTACTATGGGGGCTGCATTGGCTTGGAAAAAATAATATATGTTTATACATATACAGAGCTGTGTATATATATGTGTTTTTCATATATAATTTTTATTATTTCCGGGGTCCCCGCACATGGGCGGGAATATTCAGTGCTTATGACTTTGATGAGGATACCCCTGGAAGAGAACTAGGATTACAGGTAAGTAACTTATCCCTATTACAAATGACCCCAGAGATAAAACACATCTGCTTGATAACAATTTGGAGTTTGTGTGCAACATAACCAGCAACAAAAATTGGTCACGTGCCTGGCCGACCCCTACATTTTGCTTGAAGTAAACCAATACAATTGTTTGACACTAAACCCAACTCTAAGTAGGCACAGTGACAACTTTTTTGTCAGTTATTTGCATACTTGCGAACAGGTTACGTATACTTAGCGAGACAACCCTGGCAGTAAAACACCGCATCTGTTTGGTACTGTCCTCTTCTGTGAACTGTCCAGTCATGCGAACCTGCAAGGTGTGTGCGGTTCGTTCTTCAACGGGAGTGGCATTCTCGACAAGACAGCCCATTAAATGAAACACTGGACTCTTGATGGAAAGGTAACCACGCTCAAACACTGCACACAATACAACAGCATCTCATCTCTCTCAGGTCCAGGTCGGGTCTGGAAGAGAGGCCTCTCTGACTACAAGTTGAGTAAGTATTCTGGCGTGAAGATGTCGTGCACAGGCGCGGATGCACGGAGTTCACTACACCGTGGGCTGCGCCCAGTGTGTGCAGCAGACTGCCAGCTTCTCTAGTCAATAAACTGCCGTGAGTGGAAACAGATGAAATAACAGGAGAGTCGGCCCCTGGACCTCTAAACAGGAAACACCTGCCTCACGGACCGCCTGCTCTCTAATTGTTCCCAGAAACCCCGGCACCCTATTTTTAGACAGCGTGCACACTTCCATCTCCTCGGCTCACCATAAAATGGTGACATGCCCTCTGTGCGCAAGACCAGGACGCCCAGGTTTCCGATGCAACGCACCCCGTTATTTAGATGTCAAACATGAAACTGAGCGCTATATTCTATTTACAACTTTAGAGCCGATTACAGTAATAGGAAAAACACACAAGCAAGGAGCGTACATTGTCACATCTTGCTCGCAGTTACAAGACCGAAAAGAACACGGAACGTCAGCCACTAACTTTAAGTTAATTTTCAAGTTTAAAAGTAAGCGCTACATCGCGACGGAGACTGAACAGCGGCCTTACTGTCTTCCCGTTGTAATAATACATTAGCGACCCAGGCACAGGGTAGGCGCAATACATGTTGCTGCCGCACAGGATGCTGTGGGCTGGTAAAGTGCACCGCCTCTCATCAAGGCACATATCCACCCGCTTAGACAGAGTGGCTTCTCCATTACACAGCAGCCACACATGGACCTACTAAAAAAAACCAAGTTGTCGGAAACATGATCCGGCAGTATACGCTCCCTAAAGATAAGAAAATGCTTCACGACTGCCGTGAAGCAGACGATCCTGTCCGGATGGGCCATCTGAAAAGGAGAAAGGGCAGCGAAAAAAAACAAACATTTCCTATGGCAGGCCACCGTTTAGCATAAACGGTGACGCAAGCCAATGAAAATGAGTGGCGGGGCTTCGAGCCACCTTCTGATATCTCCTATCCAACAATATGTCTTGCATAGCGAGCTACGCATGTGCGCAGCAACGCTAGGCGAGACCTAAAAAGAAAGGCAGTAAAGTGAAGCCATGGGCACATTTTTGTAGGTTGCAGGGAAACAGAGGTCAGAATGACAGACAAGCAGTGAAAGCAATGTTCAGGAGACCACTCTCTTCAGACTCCATGCATTCTTGCCAGGACGTTTCTCTAAAAACTTTGAGGTGTGGATTATGCTATAGTCAACTTTCTTGCAGCTCTCTAAATGCAAAGTTTTGTACAAATAGGGACACTTGCTTCTAGTCAGGGTAAGGTGGATACACACTTTAGATAACCCCTGCTCACCTCACCCCCTGCATAGTTTGGCACGAGCAGACGGACTTATCTCAGAGGCAATGTGTAAAGTATTTGTACTCAAAACACACAGTAATACAGTGATAACACCACAAATGGACACCACAGTAAAGTATCTTTATCTAAACTCAACAAGACCAAAACGACAAAAATCCAACATACATGTAATAAGAATATGACCTTAAAAAGGTTTCAAACAACTTGACCCATAGAAAACTATGGATGCGTGATTTCTCTCAAAGTACCTGTAGTTGCAACAAAATTCAAAAGGCCAAGCATCCACAGAGATGGAACGTGTCGAAAAACAAAGACATGTGTCAGTTCCTGTGACCATGGGGAGGCGATATGACAGCTATGCGCAGGAAAAGTGATGTGTCGAATCCGGTCTGTAGGGGGAAGTGATGCATCGATTCTGAGATGGTTCTGGTCCGCGGGTGATGTGTCGGGAAAACTTGTCCCACAGGTACGATGCTTGAATATCCGGGATGCGTCGGTGATCGATGCGCCGTTGCCGAGTGGCGCTGCGTCGGTTTCTTCAGTCGTGATCCCTTAATATGTCGGTTCTTGCAGTGGCGACAGGCGCTGTGTTGGTGTCGGCAGTGGCACGGCGATGCGTGGAGATTCTTCTCGCACAGCGGTGCTGCATCTGAAAAACTGCTGCAAGAAGAGCAATGCGTCAATTTTCTTGTAGTTGCATTGCTTTTCCAGCTATCAACAGCAGGAACAACCTCCAGAGGCCCAACACAGTCACAGGTACCTCTTGGCAGGTCAGAACTCCCAGCAAGGAAGTTCAGGGGAGCTGAGACTTCAGAACAGGAGGCCAGCACACACAGGCCCTTGGAGATCTTCCTCAAGCAGGGGACACAGCACACAGAAAAGTCCTTCTCCAGTATTGGGGTGTCTTTCATAGATTCACATGCTTGAATATATTTCCCGTCGTCGGAGTGGGAGTCCCACGGTAAATAATATAGCAATATATACAGTAATAATATACATATATATATATATATACCAGTAATCATATAAAAAAACAGAGATATAAGTAGGTGATAAACATGAAGAATGTCCCTATATGAAATCTCATAGAGATACATGAAGAGAGAAAAAGACATTCGCAGTCTATCTCTGTCATTATGTTGGTCCAAACTACAGCCAATCAGGCGTCAGCTCCCCTCTATGAACCTTCTCCTCAGAGCTCCTCACCTCAGATTTTCTACCGCACGTCGTGTGAAAAGGAGTCTCCCTGAGCTCTGCTCAGTTTTTTCTCTTCAGCATGTCTTCAAGTAAGAAGTCTCTGTTTAGACCTTGTTCCTCTTGTGGAAAACTACGTTTATATTCAGAAGACCCACACAGTAAGTGTATTTACTGTCTTTACCCGGATCATGAAGTGGGTAAATGTAAAGTTTGTAGAACTTTTTCTACAAAAACTCTTAAAGACAGGGAAGGTTCGTCTCTTGTTGTGGCTCCAGAGACTGAAAGATAAGGATGAGGTGGTTTCTGACGTAGAAAGCTTCACTTCTGGCCGTTCCCACACAGCCTCAAAACGCAGTAGTGTACAAGATCTTCCTTCTCCTTTCCTTAAGAAGAAGAAAATGTCTCTGTCTTTGACATCTGCCATGTCCTCTTCCATGGCTACTGCGATATCGCCCATGAGACATAGCTCTCAGGCTGCTGAGGCATCGACTTCCCAATTTTCTGGTAAAAAATTGGCTTCATCGTCGACGAGACTTCCGATGACGAAATCCGCCATTTCCTGCTTGTCGACGGTGACTCTGACGACGACGTCAGCATCAAGGTCGTCGACGGCGGTCCCGTCGACGTTATCGTCGTCGACGATGAGTATCAGTACTATAAAGACTGTGTCGTCAGTGTTGCCTATTGCATCGTCGTCGACGAAGAAGGAAAAGATCTCGTCGACGCTACCATCGTCGTCGTCGAAGACGACAACAGTTCTGTCGACGACAGCTCCGTTGACGACCGTTCCGTCGCCGACAGTTCCGTCGACGCTGAGTTCGTCGACGTTGGTTCCGTCGACGGTTCCATCTGCGAAGATGTCGACAGAGGCCGCTGTGCTTTCGACCCCGTCGACGGCAATCTCGTCGGTGAAAATAAAGATTAAAAGAACAACTTCTGCGCAGAAGTCAATGAATACAAATATTTCTTCCGCGTCTTCAGCGACTACTTCATCCTTTGCCGCTGTACCTTTGTTGCCATTGCCTCCAAGTGGTCAACAGAATATGTCTGGTGAGGTCATACCTTTAGATGATTCCCAACTTCCTTCACCTTTGTTCGCAACTGATTCAGATCAGGAGTCAGGAGAAGGTTTACCTGAATCGTTCGGAACAGCACACAGTCCATCGGATTTAATAATAAAATGCCAGGATGAAAGTAGTGAGGACGAGCATTTTTATCAGGAAGAAATTGCTACGGAAGGACAAACTGCGACGTTACCATTGTCGCTTATTACTAATCTCCAACTCATGCTGGATGATTATAATCAGCGTTTTCCTTTATCACCACAAGAATCTGTTGTTCCTGCTGTTCCAGTAGTACCAACACCTGTGTTGGAGCCAGTGCCAGTTATAACACCTTCAGTTCCGCTGAGACAATCATCGGCTCCAACATTAATTCATCATGACAGTGATGAGGAAGTTCCTCAAGACGAAGGAAGATGGTGAGATCCTGGATGATGGTGGCGATGGTGATGATGATGATGATGATATGGCGGAGTGGGATGACTACCATGCCCAAACACCATCTCCTTCTCCTGTAGCACCTGGAGACTCACCACCTGTCGACATTGCAAGTTTTCACCAGTTGATGTATAGAGCAGCCCAACGGTTCGAATTAACAACGGAACATAGAGAAATGGATTGTTTTCTGTATGACTTTAAAAATCAACCTTACAAGCAGACACATACAATCCCCATTATCGAATTCATTTGGGATGAGGGCAAAAAGATAATGAAGACACCAAATAGCCTTCCGGCACAGGTACCTAGGTTGGAGAAAAAGTATAAATCTCCAGTAGGAGCTCCAGCATGCCTCACTGGTCAGTCAAATCCAGGTTCTGTAATTACACAGGCTGCGCAACGTCGGGCTAGAAACCCTGCATCTACAATCACTGCACCACTTGATCGTGATGGACGTCTCATGGATGCCATAGGGCGAACATTTTCATCAATGGCTTCCACCACTGTAAGAGCGGCTAATGCCTTAGCCATTTTAGGTCGTTACGACCGTCAAATATGGGCAGATATAGCGGCGTTGGTTGAAATGTTACCTGAGGCATCTAGGATTGAAGCTGTGAAGCTTCTTTAAGAGGGAGAGAGTACGTCTGCAGAAATAATCGACTGTGCAGTGGACATCGCCTGTAAAGGTTTCCGCCAACTCGCTGGAGCTGCGGTATTGCGCAGACAAGGTTGGTTACGCTCAACATCTTTTCGCCAGGAAGTGCAGGCAAAAATATTGGATATGGCATACGACGGAGAATCTTTATTCGGAGACCATGTGGATGAAGCTCTCCAATCGATCAAGAAAGATACAGAGACTGCTCACTCTCTAGGTACGTTGCAATTTCGAAAGCAGCCATTTCGGGGTGCACGCGGACGCGGCACCTCCTCTAATTTTCGAAGAGGAAGCAATCAATACCGGCCATACAACCAGGGTTCCAATCGGTATACCTACAATCAGCAACAGTCCTCTCGGCAGCAGTCTTCCAAGAATTACAGAGGAAAATCCTCGTACAGAGGTACCAATTCTAAAAGACAATGACTTGTGTTAGTCCCAGAAAATTGGAGGTCGAATCTCGCTGTGCTGTTCTCAATGGTCCTCCATAACAAAGGACCGTTGGGTTCTGGACATTGTAGAAAAAGGTCACACGCTAGAGTTCATCGAAATTCCCCCACCCACGCCACCTACCGGACCACCGCCGGCTCATATCAAAGAACTTTTTCATCAAGTTCAACTGTTACTACGCAAGGGAGCCATAGAGGTGGTACCAAGATCTCAGAGAGGGAAAGGATTTTATTCCAGATTCTTCCTTATCACCAAGAAGAATGGGGAATGGAGGCCAATACTAGATCTGAGGGCCCTCAACAAGTATCTAAAGAAGCAATCCTTTCGTATGTTGACGCTTGTCGAGATCTTGCGTTTACTCTCACAAGGAGATTTCATGGCGACAATCGACCTCCAAGATGCATATTTTCATATCCCCATACTACATCGACATCGGAAATTTCTACGCTTTCGAGTAGGTCGAAAGGACTTCCAGTTCAAGGTGTTATCATTCGGTCTACGATCAGCCCCTCGAGTGTTCACAAAAGTGCTCGCACCTGTGGTAGCTTTCCTACGTCTCCAGGGTGTTCAAATCTTTCCTTATCTGGACGACTGTCTCCTAAAATCACAACCGGAAAATCAACTTCTAAGGGATACAAGCCTTTGTCAAGAGGTGTTTCGCTCCTTAGGACTATCCATAAATGCAATAAAGTCCCATCTACAACCCTCTCATCGCAGGGAATTTCTAGGTGCAACATTGGATACAGTGTCAACAAAGGCGTTTCTCTCCCAAGACCGTCTTCAAAGGATTCTTCGAGTGGTGTCCCTTATAAGATCAAAAAGGTCCGTTTCAGTAAGACTATTAAAGTCATTTATAGGGATGGCATCATCGGGCATTGCCTTGATCCCTCATTGCAGATTAAAGACACGCCCCATACAGGAGGAACTAGACGTCCAATGGCGTCAAGTTACTGGGTCATTCAGCGACGTTGTGATCGTCACAGACCGTATGGACTCAGCACTCAAATGGTGGACACAACCATTAAATTTAACAAAAGGAATTTCATTTCTGTCGGTAGTACCAGACATGACAATAACAACAGACGCCTCTCTAGAAGCATGGGGTGCTCATTTGGAGGATTTGTCAGTAAAGGGGAAGTGGACGATGTGTCAAAAAACCTGGCACATCAACAGACTGGAACTCATGGCTATATTTCTAGCTCTCAAGTCGTCCCTTCCGTTAATCCAAGGAGAGACAGTCCTAATACAGACGGACAATACAACCTGCATGCACTACATCAACAAGCAGGGCGGAACAAAATCTCTGAAACTGTCGCGACTAGCTCAGTCGATCTGGGCTTGGTCTCTCGACCATCGCATCACAATTGCAGCAGTTCATCTACCAGGGGTATCCAATATCCTAGCGGATTCCCTGAGCAGGTCCTCCTCGTCGACCCACGAATGGGAGTTACATCAGCCAACTCTAGAGATGATATTTCGACGATGGGGTCGTCCACAGCTGGATCTCTTTGCCACACCGGAGAACCGGAAATGCCGAGATTATGCAAGTTGGCATCCCCATCAAGGGTCACGGGGCAATGCCCTTTTGATGAACTGGTGCAATCTGTTTGCCTACGCTTTTCCCCCAATCCCTCTCGTACTGCGAGTTCTGTGGAAGATGCGGAGGCAGCCCCATCTACTGCTCCTAGCCCCACGATGGCCTCGACAGGCATGGTTTTCGGAGCTGCTCCTACTTTCCCAATGCAAACCAATCCTTCTACATCCCCGTGCAGATCTACTTACAATGAGCAAGGGGAAAATTTGTCATCCGAATCCCTCATCACTGAGCTTATCAGCTTGGAACCTGAGCACTGTGAATTTGCCCATCTAGACATTCCACAGGACTGTAGAAACATCTTGGCTCAGGCGAGGGCCCCTTCTACGGTGAAAACGTACAAGTTGAAATGGAGGAGATTCTGCCATTGGTGTGCATCTACTGGGGTTCATCCAATTCACTCTACACCAGAACAATTGCTACCGTTCTTCTTACAGTTGGCTAAGTCCGGACTTTCTCATGCAACTTTGAGAGTTTTGCTGGCGGCAATTTCGCGTTTCCGTCAGGATGGTTCAACTTCCCTTTGTTCTTCAAGGATAATGCATCAATTCTTCAAAGGGTTGTTTCGTAAATTTCCACCTGTTAGACGCCCTCCTCCATTGTGGCACCTTAACATCGTGTTGTCACAATTAATGAGACCACCGTTCGAACCAATACATAAAGTCGATTTGAAATATCTGACATGGAAGGTGGCTCTTCTTCTAGCACTAACGTCTTCACGTCGCGTCAGTGACATCCACGCTTTTACTATCAATCCTCCTTTCCTACAGTTCAAACCAGATTCTGTAGTATTACGCACTAATCCAACATTCTTGCCTAAGGTGCCTGCAGATTTTCATATGAATGAACCAGTCATATTAAAGACTTTCTTTGCTAATCCTCAAACACCTGCGGAGCAAAGGTTACATTCCCTGGATGTGAAACGGTGTTTAAAGTTCTACATCAGCAGAACAGCTTCTTTTCGAAAATCCGACCAGCTCTTCATAGCTTATGGACGGTTTCACAAGGGGCGTCCAGTTACAAAACCAACCATTGCACGTTGGGTTTCAGCAGCCATCGCCTTCTGCCATCAAAAGGCGAACAAACCTTTGCAGTCACCAGTGAGAGCTCACTCCACTAGAGCAGTGTCATCCTCAACCGCCTTATTTGCTGGAGTGCCTTTGCATCAAATCTGCAGAGCAGCTACTCGGTCGAGCAGACATACTTTTACAAGACACTATTGCTTGGCGACTTTAAACGAGGAGGATGCTGCAGTTGGGCAGGCAGTGCTTCGCAATCTTTTTAAATAAGGTGAGCCTCTTCCTTCCCTCCTCCATATTGTTTCCATTTACGTGAATAATGATGTAATTTGCATTTATATAGATTTTGAATAACATCTTATATATATAAGGATGTTGATTGTCATTACAATTCCAGTTTTCGTATGATTATGGAAACAATGGTAATTCTTACTGCTAGCTATTCTATATTCAAGCATGTGAATCTATGAAAGACACCCCAATACTGGAGAAGAACAATTGTTACTTACCTGTAAACAGGTGGTTCTCCAGTATTGGTGTCTTTCATAGATTCACATGCGACCCTCCCTCCTCCCTTCAGAGGCTCCCTTCTCCTCATACACTCTAAAATCACTCTGGTGCGACGAAAATCTGAGGTGAGGAGCTCTGAGGAGAAGGTTCATAGAGGGGAGCTGACGCCTGATTGGCTGTAGTTTGGACCAACATAATGACAGAGATAGACTGCGAATGTCTTTTTCTCTCTTCATGTATCTCTATGAGATTTCATATAGGGACATTCTTCATGTTTATCACCTACTTATATCTCTGTTTTTTTATATGATTACTGGTACATATATATGTATATTATTACTGTATATATTGCTATATTATTTACCGTGGGACTCCCACTCCGACGACGGAGAATATATGTAAGCATGTGAATCTATGACAGGTAAGTAACAATTGTTCTTATCCTTTGCATGGCAGAATCAGCTACTGCAGGCCAACCCCAGGTAGTACACAGCAAAGGGGCAGTACTTCTCCTTCAGTTTCTCCAGCTCTTCTCTTTGGCAAAGGTTCCTCTTGGAATCCAGAAATGATATAAAGTTCTGGGGATTTAGGTCTAATACTTATACCCCAAAATGTATTTGTTCTCTTTGTGCAAGGGTCTCTGAGCCCAGTTCAAAGCAGTTCTGTCCTCACTGGTGCTGTATGACCACAGGGGGTGGGAGACATCATTGTGCAAGAGAGACAGGCCCCATTTAGGTGCAAGGAAATCTCCTCCCACTGCTCTAAATTCCGCCGAGCCCTATTCAGCCCAGCACTGAGTCATCTAGGAAGTTCACATCCCCTTAGATTGCACCTCTGCCACTTCTAGATGCATATTTTGGAGGCTTGTATGCTGTGTCTTCTTGTGGGTGTGTCATCTGCTCCTTCTCGGTGGACACTTTAGAATCTGATATTCTTAGTTGCTTTATTAGGCTATTTCTTCCAGTGGGCTGCGCCTCACACCGCTTATGGATTGACACACAGACTCTTTTTTGGTGGTTGGGAAGCTAGGCCTTCTAGTGAGATGTGTGTCTGCTGCCTGAAGTGGCCTTGATAGAGGCTCAATATAACTTTGGGTCGGAAATACATCTTATGTGGCCTGCTTGGCCACTCCTGGGTGGACCTCATGGAATCACTTTACTCTTGGTGGATTAGAAGCCTGGTCTTCCAATGGCTAGCACCCCACCACTCCTTTTTTTAAGTTCAAAAAGTAAGTTTATTGAGGAAAAAGAAAATAATAATACAGAAAATATGATAACACTGAAGTATTACATACAGTAAAGCAGTTTAAAATTAATAAACACAGAGAATACAAATATTAGTCAAGTAAACATATCATATGTATGAAAATGACAATGATGTACAAGTAGTCGGTGAATAAATGGTAATTACAATCTATGTTAAGAAGTATAATTTAAAATAAAGTAGAATTAAACAATATAATATCAATGTGGGGAAAGTCATGGAGGTTTAGACACTTCTTGTCGGAGGGGAGTCAAAGACAGAGAACGTCTGGCACCAGCATCAATAAACAATGTTAC
The DNA here is from genome assembly GCF_964204655.1 of Triturus cristatus. Classification (NCBI taxonomy): domain Eukaryota; kingdom Metazoa; phylum Chordata; class Amphibia; order Caudata; family Salamandridae; genus Triturus; species Triturus cristatus. The sequence continues at coordinate 1,059,341,432 of NC_140593.1, read as the reverse complement.
CGGTGACCATAGGTCTGAACGTTTTGATGTCATATGTATCGGATATACAAAGGTAGTATCCAATCTATGATTGTAACAGACAGCATACCACCATGCTTGATACGACAATTTGGTACAGTCTTTCCAATTCTTAGTTACTTGCTGAAAGGCAACTGCTAGCAATACATCTGTTATCCTTACATTAGAATCACATTTCGCCCAGATAGGAGATAAATTTCCTAAGAAGAAATGTGAAACAGAAAAGGGGTAACAGGAGCCAAAGATCAAATTGATTTGAGACCAAACCTTTTCCCAGAAATCATGAACAGGTGTGCATGTAAAGAGCAAATGGTATAAATCAGCATGTGGTGAGGAACATGTCCAACACATATCTGAGAGTACAGTGTGTCTTGCGCTGAGAGTGAGTGGGGAAAGTAAAAGTCTGTTATAAATAAAAAAAGAGTGTATAGTATTAGCATCTCTAGAGGACCTCCTGAGCTTAAGCCAAATTCTGTCCCAAAACTCCACGGACCAAGAAGTTGCCAAATCTTTCTCCCAGGATATCTCGACTTTGGTTTTTACTCTTGGCGCAAGTGAACTATGTAGAAATTTATATATATAACAGAAGCCCTAGAGTTATTAATTAGAAGAATACGTAATTTATCCTCAGAGCGAGCCTCAGGGTCATCGGACCGATGAGAGGTTGTAAAGTGGATTGTTCAGACCTTTTTCAACCTTGTCCTTTTTAAATCATGTCCTTCTTGATTAACTATTGTCCTAATTGATATCTTTTCTTCTTTTCCCTCCCCCTTTTCCTTCAAGGCTACTCAGGTTATATTGTACAGGCATAATTATTGATGTCCTGATGATGATCCTTATATTCTTTTAATAGGATCGAAACACCGTCGACACTTGTAAACATCCTATATGTTTTAAAATACTAAGTGTGATACATAAGGGTGCTCCATGAATTGTTTGTTGGTTCATTTCCTGACTGTGTTATCTGCAACAAACATTGTTTCTTGCCTGAACCTTTGGTTCCCTGTTCTCTGTTTTGTTATATGTATTGGACACAGGCTTGTGTCCCACTTTGTAAATCTTCTTGATATCTCTGTTTTATTATTATATTAGTAAAATTCATGACCACTGTCCGGCTGGACAAGTCTCTAAAAATAAGTACTGATTGGGCCCTTATTTATTGCTTTTTCCATCCCTTCTTTCCTAGGGACTATTGTTGTTTATCTTTAGGTATGAGGCAAATAAGAGCGTCTGAGAAGGAACCAGAAGATTCACCTGATTGCAAAAAAGCATTTATGAGAATATGTAATTTGGGGATTAATAGATGTGCAAAATGAGTAAAAAATTAAACAGTGAAACCATCTGAGCCGGGGGCTTTATCTTTCTTAAGTGTTTGTAAGGCGGTGAGAAGCTCCTTCCGCGTAAGGTCAAATTCTAAAAATGAAAGATCCGGGCGTGTGGGGAAAAGGTGTTGAATAGTGGATAAAAATTGAGAGATAGAGTGGTCTGAGGAGGGAGTTTCAGATGTGTACAAGGTCCTATAAAACTGGAGAAATTCATTTAGAATATCCTCATCTTTGAACTTCAGTGTATGATCTTTATCCAAAATAGATTCTATATTAAGTTTGTTGTGTTTAACCTTCAAATAATTAGCTAGTAATTTCTCAGCTTTATTCTGGCCACCATAAAATTTTGCGCTTGACTTCAGTAAATATGTAGAAGCATTATTAGTTGTATCCTTGTTAAACTGAAATTTGGCATTTATAAGTTCAGACAAACAAGCTTTCGATTTGGAAGAGTAATAAGAATGCTCCAATCTCTTAATTTTGGCCTAAAGGGCTCTGGTGAGTTCTTGTGCCTTTCTACGTTTTTTAGAGACATACCTAATAAAAAAGTCTCTAGCTGTTGCTTTGAAAGCATCCCAAACCACATGAAAAGGCAAGGTATCTGATTGATTAAAGAGGAAATATTCATGAAAAAAAAGAGGTAAAGGAGGACGTAAATGTCGAATCTAAAAGCAGGGCATTGTTAAAACGCCACTTCCGAGATAGGTTCGGTTTCTGTAAAATGTCAAGTTGAATAGTAGTGGGAGCATGATCAGATATTAGAATAGATCCAATATCTGCCTCCATTAACAATTGAGATATACTATGAGATATAAAGAAATAGTCTAATTGTGACTGGGTGTGATGCGTCGGGGAGTAATAAGTGTATTCTCTTAATGTGAGATTACAAAGTCTCCAGGCATCTATAAGCTTGTATTGCTTAATTGTTTGTGTAAAGAGTTTATGGGTTTTGTGAAGAGCAAAGGGGATTGACGAATTCCGATCTAAAAAAGGGTCAAGGATTTGATTACAATCACCTGTGAGAATAAAATTATCTTCAAAACATTGTGTAATTTGTTGGGCCAGGGAAGTCCAGAAAGAGGAATCTCCAGCTGTGGGTGCGTAAATATTCAATAAAGAGATCGGAGCATTATCCACCATTAATTGAACAAATAACCATCTACCATCTTTATCTGCACATTGAGATAACATTTTGATAGGGAGTGATTTACGACAGAGAGTGAGAACTCCATTACGTTTACCATCGCCCGGAGAGGAAAAAACCTCACCCACCCAACCTCTCTTTAATTTCATAGACTCTTCAGCCGTTAGGTGATATTCCTGTAAGCAAGCTATATCTGCCCCCAATTTAGCGAAATGAGTCAAAACTCTCTGTCTTTTAATAGGCAAATGTAAACCCCTGACATTCCATGAAACAAGTTTTAAAGACATTAAAAAAAAATCTAGATAGAGATGATTGGTGCACGAAATGAGCACCAATTACAAAAAATCTCTGATTGATATGAAATATACTAAATAACAAACCGACTACATGTAAATTGAATCAAATGAGACGAAAGAGAAAAGAGAGAGGAAGGATAATTGAAGCGAATAAATAGCATTTGAAATGTAACAGAACAACATGAAAGACAGAGTAGTGTTAAGGTGATAGGAAATTGAAATAAAGCTACGAGAGAAAAGCAAAGATAAAAGAGAATAAGCACAATATGAAAGAGAAAATAAATGAGTAAACCTAGAGACTTACAAATACTCCAAGACATACAAAAGGTGGGGGGGTGTGAGGCCACACGGAAAAATGACGTGTCCAAACTCCAGGCGGGAAGGAGAACAGAACCGACGGATGATGAAACATAAGGGGAGCATAACATGGAGACATAACCTGTGAGAAGAAAAAGGGAATTAATTGTATAATCGAAAAATGACAATGAAAACTAGCAATGATATTAAGTATCAACACGCAAGCAAATCATTAACAGATTTCAAGCATGTAACAAAACTAGATGCATTTCAGAGTCAACAACGTCTTATTTGACATGTGATGAAGAAATATCCATGGATTCAGCGTGAAAAGAATAGAGGAAGCTCTTCAATTTTACTGGTTCCTCATAAGTGGTAGTTTTGTTGTTGATGGACACCTTAAACAAACAGGGGTGAAAGCGGCCATATCTTGCGCCTATTGAGCGAAGTTGCAGTCTCAATGCTAGGAACTCCTTGCGTCGATCTGCAGTCAGCTTGGCTTAATCTTGGGAGAAGAATAAGGAGTTGCCTGACCAAGTAATGCGATTTAATGCCCTAGCTGCAGATAATATCTTGATCAAGTCAGTGTACTCCAGAAAATATAAGCTCACTCCTCTCGTTTTTTTTGCTGTGGTAGAAGACACTGAAGATCATGATGATACCGGGCCCAACCGATGAGCCCTCTGGATATTGAGAAGAGTACCATCCGGCAACTTGAGGATTTTTGGGATGAAGGATTTAAAGAAAGTAATTGGGTCTGCACCTTCCACACCTTCAGGCAAACCATAAATGCGGAGATTATTTCTTCTGTTCCTGTTTTCTAAATTTTCAAGTTGCTTATGTAGCGCTGACACCTGAGAGGATAAGCAGTCTACTTTGGAACTAGAGGTGTTTAGAGAGTCAATATTCTGTTCCATGGTGGAAACGCGCTCTTCCAAGCTTGACCATCTATCAGTGAGAAGTTGTAGCTTAGAATTAGTTTCTTCAACAAACGGACGTAAAGCCCGAATTTTTTCTAACAATAAATCCATTGTGACTGAAGTAGGTTGCTTAGGAGGAGAAGGAGGATCCTTCTTCAACCGCTTGCTCGGCGCTTTGTTAACACCCGAAGATATAGTGGTGGAAGATGCCGAAGCGCCTTTAGGCGAAACGTTTGTTGAATCCTCCATGGAGAGGCAATTAAAACGAGAACTGGTGCGAATTAAGAATTTGCGCATTGAGGACTTTGGCTGAGAGAAATCTTTAGTTATTCGTCCCATGTAGTAAATCAGAATTCATTTTGAAAGAGCAAGACTGATGAAATGTCAACTCACAATGCCCCAGTAACTGACTCCTTGGTATGATAAAAATAAATATGCGATGAAATACAGAAATTCAGAAACACCAAGGGAAATTAAGAAAATGCTTGCATCACTGTAGACAAATCTCAGTTAGTGTAAAGATTTACAGACTAAGGTGTGCTGCAAAAACAGTGAGGAGGAAAATCATAAGGTACAAGCTTCACTGAGGTAGCCAGGGATAGCTTTCATAAATTGTAAAAGGTCTACTTTATCCCACGGAGAGAGGCAAACAAAGACTTGACTCATGTGTAAGCTTCATTATTTGTAAAGTGCCATACGTAAGAAGAAAAATCTCAACCTCATGTCGTGAAATAATCGAGGATTGCATTACATTGCAGCCGTTGCGCTGAGATGATTTCGTCGGCAGGAAAATTTTAAAATGGCTGCCGCTACATTAGCGGGCCGTTCCACAGCGCGCCGATATAATATAATTGCCTGCAGCTCACCAAATGTTGAAATAAAGAGCTCTCGCGAAGCCTCACCGCTTCCGACGCTTAATCCTCCATTTCTGCGTCTTTGTTTGTGGTAATTACCACGTCATCTCCATCTCCGGCGTCCCGAGAGAGCTACGGAGCAGCCGCCATGTTCTTTGGGCGCTAGCCCCCCGCACCCCACCACTCCTGAGAGGGTCTCATAGATTTATATTGCTGTTGTTCCATTTGGGAATCTGTGCCTTCCAGTAAATTGCACCTATTTTACTTCTCATAACATTCAAAAATTTCTCACTAAACAAACCAAGCCTAATAATTGTGAGATTTTCTTACCCAAAAGATGGAAATTTTGTATCCTGATCTCGGTGCTTCTCCTCTTTGCTTTAAAGCAGAACAATTTTCACCACACCATTTTGGACCACTCACTTGAGTTTCAGGCATTACCCCAAAATGCTTACCACTTAGGTCACTCTGTAAACCTATACTTTAGCTACTCTAGCAACCATGCAAAACAAACGGGGTATCCTCTTTTTCAAAAGCTATAACAAAGGCTACTGGAATTATGTGATTGTGCGGCCATGTTTTTTTTTGTGCATAATTATAGATTTTTCACATTTACCACACAACCCATCATCTGCTGCATCATCTGCTGCATAATCTGAAGATTTAAAAACAGATTTTTCTTGGTTTCTAGCACAAATGGTTCAAAAGTTACTAAAGACGCAGTGACAATTGTGGCAGTGCAATGAAAGTCCCTTTGCAAAAGTTGAGCAGTCACCTTTCTGTTTCTTATTGCTATATTTGGATGTTAAACTGGTACTACTGAGGTGCAAACTATGCCCATACATTGGTAAAAGTTTAAAAATTGCAAAATAATTAAAGTAATACTATCATAAAATATGTGTATCACGCAGCATAATTTGGGTTTTCTTGCCACATAATTGTCAACCCGTCGCATAATTTAGCCGTCCCCAGACGCATAATTCCAGTTGCCCTGGCTATGAGTATATCCAAACTCAACTCTCTCTTTCATATTTCTGTTTCAGTCTGTGCTTGAATTCCCTCACTACCACCTGGCAAAAGTGCCCCTCATCTCTCCCTAGCTTCTCATACATTTCATGTTTTAAAGCGCTGGTAAATGCTGGCTTTACAAATCCAATCAGCTATCCATATAAAATATACACATCCTTCCTTTGCAGCAGGCATTTTAACCCTCTCTTCTACTTTATGACAAGTCAAAACTGCCTCTAGACAAAACTCTGTTCCCTCTCTCTCTAGCAAGAACATTTATCGCAAGAGTTATCTCGACATTTTTATTGCTGCCAAAAGCTGGACGCATAAGGAACTCTTCAGCAGGTGGTTTTAAATCGTAAGTTTGTGCCCCAACCCCTCCAGGTGCAGCCGTACTGGTCGCACCGCCCTAAAACTGGCCCTGCATGAGACCCAACCTTTTCCATGAGAGCAGTGTCAGGATTCAAGGGAGCGGCCTCTCTCACTGCTCTCGAGGACACCCGAGCACTGCACTTGGTCTAACCCAGCTGCCTTAAGACAGAGAGCTTTCAAAGTGCCCATGTCCGACGGCCAGGCAAAGTGACATGGGCACTTTGGAAAGTGCACAGGCATCCCACCCTCCTCCCTGCTGCTACCACTGCATCATCCTGACACTCGGTTCAGGACGGGGAGGATGGAAAATATAATGGTAATAAATGAACTTTATTACCATTTTATTATTCATCTCTGTGGCTTTTGTGGACCATTTTGGCTACTGGGGCGACACTCCTCAGCTCAAACGGAGGAGCCGCCCCTGGTGTAAGCCACAGCTGAGGAGAAACAGCAAAGCAGGAAAACAAACGCCGTGAAAGTAAAGACTTGTGGAAACTAATTAACTTAAAGCACATGGCCTCTTTGAAGGAGGTCACTGATGTGTGTTCAATCAATTGCTACTTCACATTTTAATCAAAGCTGATAATCACATGATAGACAATTAAACGAATAATGTGACACCTTTTTAACTTTTCTGTTGAAACCATTGAGATCATGATGCAAAGGTGAAAGGAAAGTCATATTGGGGAGCCCTGGGAGCCCCTCCCCAATTGCACAACCGTTGTTGAAGGGGAATGGAGTCAGGCACCGCTCCCACATCAATACATGAATGTGTGGGGCAGCAGAAGAAAGTGAAAACAGAATCACAGTTTACTGAGGATAATGTTCCAAATGTAAGCTGTGCTTTATTACACTGGAATAAGAGTACCAGCACCTACAGCTACATGCCACCTTCAGCTGGTGGCATGGATAGAAACTGCTGTAGCAGGTTAGTTCACTAAAAAGCATTTAATTGTAAATTGATATAATTGATCTAGAGATTGTGGACGTACAAGGTGCCTCAAACCCTTCACTGTCAGTTTTAAAATGGTAGATTCTCTTTAGCCTCCAAACCTGTGTTTGCACACACTGCAATGCCTCCCTATGTCTGCCCCAAACCTCATATATATCATGTAGGTAGTATATATTAATTACCTACGGTCGGTCGCCGGTAGGTAGTTCTAGTGAAGACCTAGTTTCCATAGGAATAGTGTTTTTTGACTTGCCTGTATCTTGCTGCAGTTTGACTAATCTTCACGAAATTTTCCCAAAAATGTGTGTTGTGTTTCTTTTTGTGCATGGAGAGTTTCAGGGAGATTCGTCAAGCTGGGGCCGAGAAAAAGGGAAGGGGGGTCAAAAGATGTGTGTTTCCCCTGTTAATTCCCATAGGAATTTTATACACAACTATGGCCAGAACGGAATTACACCAAACTTGGCAGAAAGGTAGCTGTTGGTCCAAAAAGGAACCTTTTTGGAAATTGGTGTGAGATACGTCCAGTGGTTTTGGAAGATTTTAAAGAAAAAACAAATTTGGATATCTAGGGATGCAAAGACTCTGCGAACCCTTCCAATCTCGTGCAGAGATCTGATTGGCTGCCAACACTTTAAGCAGGAAGTGTTGGCAGCCATCTTGGAACCCTGCTTCAGCTGAGTCCCCCCCAAACTTTTTTTTTTTAAAGAAAAGGGGGCAGGGTAGGAATACCCTGACCCCTTACCTCTGGTTGTGGGGTCCCAGAAGCACCCCATCACGGCAAAAAAGTATATTATTTTAAATTTTCGCTGAAAATTGCGGCTGATCCGCGACTCCAGTGAAAATTAAAAAGAAAAAAAACAAGTGTGGGCTTCTGTGCTTGTTTTGGGAAAAGCCCCCAGGAGCATTGTTTAAAAAAAGGAGGGGTGCACGGTGCTCCCCTCCTGAGGTTCTATCACATCCCAGCGGCTAAGGAAACAGTGATGGGGGGCCACACAGATCCCCAAGTGCCCCCTCTCCTGCAGGTCGCGGGGATCCTGATGAGTTTGCTGGCCTTGAGTCTCCCAACGCGGTCACTAACGTGCACACTGGTGACCTGGCTGGGACCAGGGCACCCAGAGACACATGGCTAGGCCTTGGGGGATGGAAGTTTCTGTGGCCGAAATTGGCTCCGGCACTCAGCCCGGGGGGGGATGCGCTCAGCCCCCTTGCTATTTTACAGGTAAAACAAAGGGAGAAAAATGAGCAGCACCACTAAGAGACTCATGTACTCACTCATAGACCCACAGAAACACCCACTCACAGACCCACTCAGAACTTCACACACCCACTCACAGACCTACTCAGACACTCACACACCCACCGACAGACCCACTCAAACACTCTCAAACCCACTCACAGACCTACTCAGACAGTCATGCACTCACTCACTCACTCACTGTCAAAGGTTAGTGGTTACAGTTAGGAAATAAAATTGAAAGCTTAGAAATTCACTCAAAAAACCAAAGGGGATAGGGACATTATTGTTAGGAAACAACATTTAAACAAGCATTTACTATGCAACGGTCTCGGCATTGTTAACGTTAGAGCTATTGGCATTGCTCATGACATTAATTTTGTTTATGTTTTTGTTTTTAAAACATTTAACCCCTTCAGCGCGGCGTGGATTTCCGCACTGTGCTGAAGGTTCGGTGCGTGGGCGGGGCCATGACGGAGCGGTTCCGTCATGCACACAGCGCAACCGACGCGCATGACGGAACCGCTCCGTCATGCGCATCGAAAGGGTTAAAGGAACGGCATTGTTATTTACAATGTCAATAGCTTAATCACGCTCAAATGCAAGACCTATTGCATTTGCAACCAAAAACACAAAGCCACCCACACACACAGAGCCACCCACAGAGCCACTCACATAGAGCAACCCACACACAAATAGAGCCCCCTACACACACACACACGCAGTAGCCCACTGACCTATTTACATTATGTGCACTTTGTGATCTGCATGGTACATGTTCTTTGCTGCAGGCACATTAACCCTATGTGCTACTTTTCCAGGAGTCAAAACTTCCACTAGACAAAACTCTGATCTCTTTCTAGGAAGAACATTAAACACCAGCGTCATCATGACATTTTTATTGTTGCCGAAAATTGCTGGAGAACCATTAAAAGTAATGGGGTAACCCAGTGACCCTCAGAACCTGGGTATGTATATAAAGCACAAATATTGGTTCTGTTGGGAGTACGCTCAGTTTAACTGACATTAAATGTTTTTAGATGAATATTGGATTTTTTAACTTAATCACTTTCATACACACACATACAGAGATGAGTAATTTGAAAAAACTGAGAGATCAATTTCCTTTTTGAACTGTATTTAGCTCCACGTATATATGAATACTGTACAGGACTGACCAAAAAACATATAAATCACGACGTATATAATGACCAACAATGCATAATGACATGACAATTGACATACATTACATCAAACTGAATAAACATAAACTTCGACAAATATGTGTTTTGAATGAAGTTGATCCAAAATAAATTGCATATGACACCACAGTAATTATCTTCTGTTTTGAAATGATGAAATTGCATGGACCAATCTGATAAACAACGTCGACGTTTCGACCCTAGATTAATGTGTGAGTTTGTACGCATCAATGGCGGGTCTTCCTCAGGACAATAGTCTAAATGTCAGCCTGTAATGACAAAACGTATAGTCACAAGGTCTGTATGTGTGTGATATGTAATATACCTAGAGCACGTGTGAAACTCAGGCTCACCTGAAAGTTCGAAAAATTAATTTATCAATCGTACTGTCACATCTGATGATTTCGATGGACTTTGGTCTTCGTATGTTCGATATTGATTCTATAATAAATAAAGAATAATAACCATTATGAATGGCCATGTGTAGTATTCACAATTATTAATGCGAATACCTGGCATCGACTACATACCTTGAGAATTGAGCAGTCACGAGTCAAGTGACGGTGCCGTCAAAACGATCACCGACATCTAAAAATGGGGAGAAAACGGACTAAAATAAGTCACTCTTTATTTAATCTATAGGGACCTGATAGTTACAACTCACAAGTTTCACCCCAGTGGAATCCAGCTAATAACCAAACTCTAAGTGAAAAAATCCATTGAGGGCACTGATTCCGAACGACTAAAAGGTCGTTTACAAAGTCTCAGCCTTAACCATGAAAGAAGCCATTCTCCCGCTGTATAAAGGCATCATTTGTTTAAAAGCAATGGAAACTAAAGACTACACTAGAATGGAGAACTACAAGTATATCTACAGTGCATTCTCCAACGCGCCAAGTATCGTAACAGTCCCATCCCCAAATAAACATACTTAATTACTCACTCGGAGCGCACAGAATCCGCTTCCAGTTCTCGACGTGCCGGACAAGAAATGTTCGAACGCGAGAAAAGGAATCAGCCGTTTATATGTGTGGGCGTGATCATTACGTCAGCTTTTTGAAAAAATGGCAAGGATTCTTTTAAAGTGATCTTAAAAACCGGAATGTCTCAGTAAATTGTCAAAACATTCAAAAAGTGGTAAGGACCATTTATAAACTCAAAGGTATGTTTAAATATTCACTCGGAGCGCATTCCTTTCGCTTCCAGTGATCAACGCGTCGGAAAACAATGTTCGAACGCGAGAGAAAGATCCCGCCGTTTTTAATCGTATGGGTAGCCAAGCCAACGGCTACTCTTAAACCGTGTCATGTACTTTCGTTTGTAGATTTTCACCCGATCTTAAAGACGTGTGACATCCCGTTGGTCTGGAAGATTGTCAAAGCGCTCATAGAGCATTAAGAATCATTAATAGTTTCAGTGACACAATTATAGTCTCTACCCATGTACGTGGAAGTGTGTAAATAAAAGACCGGCTGTTTACAACCTATGCTCTTTTACTATACATAAAAAATTGTGTAGCAACTCTCATAGAACACTGAATAAAGGACGTTGTTAATCAAATTCGTCCATGCTTACATAAATATATCTATAAGGTTTAGCATATCATGTAGAGAAAACTATATTGCCATGGAAACAAAGTTTTAGATACTCACATTAGCAATTGTCACAGTACTCAGTAAGGATGATTATAACTTAAGTAAATCAGATATTAGATTACAGACAAGTCCACATTCGTATTTGGGCTGGGCTCAAGTGACAACACTTATTATACTTGAATGACTCTTATCAGATGTACAGATACCATTTCAAAGATAAGCTAAAAGCAACACAATTAAGGTTATATCCCTTATAGCTTGCTCATCTGAATATAGGTCTCCTCATGTTCATTAAGACCATGATTAACCGTTTCGAGGACATGTATCCAACGGCATTCCTTATAATTAAGGGAGCCCGTAATGTTACCGCCTCTCTGGTGTATGACAATTTTTTCAATCACCCACCACTCAATTTGTTCATGAGTATGACCTAGCCTGGAGTAATGTTCTACAAGGGGAGCTCCCTGTGTCTTACATTTTACTCTACTTATGTGTTGAAGAATTCTATTCTTCACTTTTTGGGTCGTTTGACCTACATAGATTGAACTGCAAGGGCATCTGATTGCATAAATTACATTTTGGCTATTGCAGTTTGTAAATTGTTCAAGGCCATATGTTTTGCCCCGATGAACAAAATTGTCTCCAGATAAGGTGTATTGACAAGCTTTGCAGTGACTACATCTATGATGTCCAGTTATGGGTGGTAAGTTGAAATGTGATCTAATATCTGGTTGGGACGGTGGTTCTAAATATGACGACACCACATGGTCTTTAACGTTCTTTGCACGTTTGAATGCAAATAAAGGTGGTTTGGGCATTTTGATTTCAGGACCCACCAGGTTCCAATACTTTCTGATCACCTTTTTGATCTCGTTACTGCGGGTGTTAAAGGTGGTAACGCATACTAGCTTGTCCATTTCTTGGTTCTTCGGCAATATCTCAAGTAAGGTTTCCCTCAGTCTGTACCAGGCTCTTTTTCTGGCTCTGTTAAGGAGTCCTTTTGGATATCCCCTCTCCCTCATTTTTGCAATGAGGATGTCGGTTTCCTTGAAGTAGTCACCTCTTCTGCTACAATTGCGACGAAGCCGCAAAAATTGTCCATAGGGAAGGTTATCCCTAAGATTCCTAGGGTGATGTGAATGGTATTGTAAGAGGGTGTTCCTATCAGTGGGCTTTTTGTATAGATTCATTATTATTTTACCATTCTCTTCCTCCAATGTCAGATCTAGGAATGGAATCGAATCCGTATTGTAAGTTCTGGTAAATTGAATGTCGGTGCTGCAGGAATTAAGCCAAGTCAAGAATAATGTCAATTGGTCCACGGTTCCTGTCCAGAGCATAACAACATCGTCAATATAACGCTTCCAAGCTGATATATTATTAATGTATGGATTGTGGTTCGAGTAGATGTTCTTGTCCTCAAAGTCGTCCATGAACAGGTTCGCTAGGCTTGGCGCGAACCCTGCGCCCATGGCTACACCTTTGCACTGGTAATAGAAGACATTCTGAAAGATGAAATAATTTTTCGTCATCGCGATCCGTAGAAGTTGTACCAAAAACTCAGTGGGGATCCAATGGGGTTTTGGACGAGTATCCAAGATATTACTGATGACTTCAATTGCTTCTCTTTGTGGAATACTCGTATAAAGTGAGCACACATCCAGTGTGACAAACAGTTGTATGGATTTGTCAAACGGTTGGTCTTCAAACAACTGAATAGTGTGCATTGTGTCACGGAGGTACGATCTTGTTTCCTGTACAAAAGGCTGTAGAAAGCTGTCAAGATATTGATTCAGGGGCTCCAGCACTGATCCACATCCGGATACGATTGGTCTTCCCGGAGGTTTATGTAGGTTTTTATGTATTTTAGGAATTGTATATATTGTGGGGATCCTCGGGTTGGTTTTATTGAGGAACTTACATTCAGGTTCCGAGAGGAAACCTTCCTCAACTCCTCGATTCGTATGGTCTCGGATTAGTTTGGCAATTTCTTTAGTGGGGTCGCCAGGGATACGGGCATAGCTTGTTGTACAGCTGAGTTGTTGATTAATCTCATGTACATAATCCTCTGTATTTTGCACTACCACTGCTCCCCCCTTATCCGCAGTTTTAATCACAATCATCTTGTTTTCATTAAGTGAATGGAGGGCGAGTCTTTCCTCCTAATCCGAGACGATAAAAAACGGCGGGATCTTTCTCTCGCGTTCGAACATTGTTTTCCGACGCGTTGATCACTGGAAGCGAAAGGAATGCGCTCCGAGTGAATATTTAAACATACCTTTGAGTTTATAAATGGTCCTTACCACTTTTTGAATGTTTTGACAATTTACTGAGACATTCCGGTTTTTAAGATCACTTTAAAAGAATCCTTGCCATTTTTTCAAAAAGCTGACGTAATGATCACGCCCACACATATAAACAGCTGATTCCTTTTCTCGCGTTCGAACATTTCTTGTCCGGCACGTCGAGAACTGGAAGCGGATTCTGTGCGCTCCGAGTGAGTAATTAAGTATGTTTATTTGGGGATGGGACTGTTACGATACTTGGCGCGTTGGAGAATGCACTGTAAATATACTCGTAGTTCTCCATTCTAGTGTAGTCTTTAGTTTCCATTGCTTTTAAACAAATGATGCCTTTATACAGCGGGAGAATGGCCTCTTTCATGGTTAAGGCTGAGACTTTGTAAACGACTTTTTAGTCGTTCGGAATCAGTGCAGATTCTGTGCGCTCCGAGTGAGTAATTAAGTATGTTTATTTAGGGATGGGACTGTTACGATACTTGGCGCGTTGGAGAATGCACTGTAGATATACTTGTAGTTCTCCATTCTAGTGTAGTCTTTAGTTTCCATTGCTTTTAAACAAATGATGCCTTTATACAGCGGGAGAATGGCTTCTTTCATGGTTAAGGCTGAGACTTTGTAAACGACCTTTTAGTCGTTCGGAATCAGTGCCCTCAATGGATTTTTTCACTTAGAGTTTGGTTATTAGCTGGATTCCACTGGGGTGAAACTTGTGAGTTGTAACTATCAGGTCCCTATAGATTAAATAAAGAGTGACTTATTTTAGTCCGTTTTCTCCCCATTTTTAGATGTCGGTGATCGTTTTGACGGCACCGTCACTTGACTCGTGACTGCTCAATTCTCAAGGTATGTAGTCGATGCCAGGTATTCGCATTAATAATTGTGAATACTACACATGGCCATTCATAATGGTTATTATTCTTTATTTATTATAGAATCAATATCGAACATACGAAGACCAAAGTCCATCGAAATCATCAGATGTGACAGTACGATTGATAAATTAATTTTTCGAACTTTCAGGTGAGCCTGAGTTTCACACGTGCTCTAGGTATATTACATATCACACACATACAGACCTTGTGACTATACGTTTTGTCATTACAGGCTGACATTTAGACTATTGTCCTGAGGAAGACCCGCCATTGATGCGTACAAACTCACACATTAATCTAGGGTCGAAACGTCGACGTTGTTTATCAGATTGGTCCATGCAATTTCATCATTTCAAAACAGAAGATAATTACTGTGGTGTCATATGCAATTTATTTTGGATCAACTTCATTCAAAACACATATTTGTCGAACTTTATGTTTATTCAGTTTGATGTAATGTATGTCAATTGTCATGTCATTATGCATTGTTGGTCATTATATACGTCGTGATTTATATGTTTTTTGGTCAGTCCTGTACAGTATTCATATATACGTGGAGCTAAATACAGTTCAAAAAGGAAATTGATCTCTCAGTTTTTTCAAATTACTCATCTCTGTATGTGTGTGTATGAAAGTGATTAAGTTAAAAAATCCAATATTCATCTAAAAACATTTAATGTCAGTTAAACTGAGCGTACTCCCAACAGAACCAATATTTGTGAAAATTGCTGGAGGCCAGGAAGGAGGCAGCAAGCGCTTTTAAAACCTTAATTTACTTGCAAACATAATGTCTCCACCCAAAGTCAGCGCCCTTTCTCACCGGTTGCACTGCCCTAGAGCTGGCCCTTCTCAAGGGTCCTGTGACCTAAGTGACAGAGTCACTGTTGTTCTTGGCTGTGCTGCTTCATAGGTCTGCTAGCAAGACTGGAGGTGAACTTCAGTAAGAGAAGAACTGCTAGACAGAAAGAAAGGGAGGAATGAAAGAGGGGGGGGCAGCTGAAGCGGCAGAGCAGAAGCGGACACTGTATTTTTCTTCTCTAAGTAAGAAGGAAAAGACAGAGTCCTGTTACTTCTCTGCCGCCCGTGAACTATGTGAAATGCAAGCAGGAACAACATTGTTACCTTAACGCTTTTACACTCACTATTCAGAAATCAGTGAGTGCTTTTGCCTGAAAGGGGCCTTGAATGGTCCCATTTCAATTTCCATTGCTGATATCCTTACAAAACGTTAGCAGTTGGACGCAGAGCCACAGTACACATTTTGTTTTCCAATCCACACCTTGCAGTACCTCCAGGATTGGTGCACTAGTTGCA
Organism: Triturus cristatus; assembly: GCF_964204655.1. Classification (NCBI taxonomy): domain Eukaryota; kingdom Metazoa; phylum Chordata; class Amphibia; order Caudata; family Salamandridae; genus Triturus; species Triturus cristatus. The sequence continues at coordinate 1,059,325,726 of NC_140593.1, read as the reverse complement.
AGCCCCGGGAAAACAAAGACACATTGCAGTTGAAAAATGGTACAACTCAGGAAGGGCTGATGTCTGTTTTTGTGCAGTGATAACAAACGGAGAGGACACACTACAGACAGCACTAAAAGACTGTTTCATTGGGACAAAACGCAACAACAATAATGTGATTTAATCCTCCGTTAAACTGAAAGGTCAGTGCTGTGAGGAAAACAAACAACTAAGCCGGAGAGAGGCGAGCATGGCGCGCAGAGAGTGAAAAGCAATGAAGGCGACAGCCGTGGCTCAATCATAACGATCGACAGAAACACGTTGAGTTACGGCCATTTTACTGTCAGGCACAAAGTCACAGCTCTGTGCAATTCTGGTTCTGGCCTGACTTACGGATGGCCGCCGCTAAGACACAGCCACGCCTCGCGTTTACTGTTTGGGAAGAAGCTTTGCTTACTGCAAATATGGCCGGAAATGTACCCTCTGAGAAAGCGCACGCGTACAGACCTCAAAATCTCCGCTACTGCGCAAGTACCGATGTTGTAGGCGCTCCAAAGTTAGATCTAAAGGGGGGAGACCGCTACGTTCTGTGGTCGCCGCATGGCCCCGAATTCCATAAGGTGGCCTTCCAAGATCGCAGCACGCGATGTGCGACCAGGTTAACCGTCAGTACGTACCACGTATTTCGGACATGAACGCCGCGTGCATAAGAAGGGTTCTTGCCCATCCCCCATGCCGCTGAAATGTGCTCTAGCAATATTCTGTGGGGTGTGAGGGGGAGAGGGCGGGGGATTGATGTCTACGGAAAGTCACATCAGCAGCAGCGAGTAGGACAAAATGGAGAGAGGGCGCGAGAGACGGCAGGCGGAGGGCGATTAAAAGTGATTAATGCTCGCCGACATCTGTGCTTAGCAAAAACACGTCCACAAATTAGTGCCCAAAATCATCAGCCTGGCCAGGATGTGGCACCTGGGATTCGGTCTTGCCTTTCTAAAGCTCTTCAGACTGCAATGTCCCAACTCGGTGTCTGTTGCCTTACCTGGCGAGAGCCATGAACACCGCCGCCTTTCTCCGAGGTCAAGCAGAAATGCCTCGGAGAAACGCAGCGGCATTTTCAGATTCAGGGGCGTGTTTTTCTTTCTCTCCTCTTGCCATTGGCTGGAATGTTTACATTCCAGAGGAGAGAAAGAAAGTAAAAAACACGCCCCGAATCCGAAAAAGACGGGGCTTGTTTGGAGAGACAAAGCTCTTCTCCAATGGCTGACCAGCATTTAAGAGGCCAGCCAATGGAGAAGAGGGGCGGGTTCAAGCCCCTCTTCTGAAATTAAATCTCGCGGGCGAGACTGCGCAAGCGCAGCCTTCGCTAGCCGAGACCTAAAAACCTTATAAATTCACTGAAAAACAAAGGTTACAGGACATTATAGTTAGGAAATAACTTTTAAGAAACCTTAGAAATTCACTGAAAAAGGCAAAGGTTACGGGGATGTTATAATTAGGCTCAGATTTTACTCGTACACAACCAGTGAAATTCAGCAGTTATAGTTAGCTGACTTAACTATTACTTAGGCCGCCGCAATGCACTAATTATGACCTCACATATTACATCACTCATGACACAGTCAGTGACATCACTCATGACATCACTGTGGATATCATCCACAGAAGCACTTATACACCCACTCACACCCCTATACAAACTCTTATACACCCACTCACACAACCACTCACATAACCATTCACAGACCCATACAAGTACACACACAACCACTCACTCATCCATAAAATCACTCACACAACCACTCACTAACTCAGCCACTACCACAACCACTCACTCACTCTAAAGCTACTCATACAACCACTTACGCATACAGCTACTAACATGCCCAATTATTTACCTATACAGCCACTCACATTCTACCTCTCTCCCTCTTACCTGCAAAAACTTGAAATCCACTCGAACGTTTCACTGCAGAAACAAAACAAAAAAACAAGTGGAGCTCTGTGTGCACTTCCTTTTTAGAGTTTATGGAGGGAGAGGAAGTCGGCCAAATTGGAGGGATGGGGAACTAGTAGTCTAAATTCATCTTGGAAGTTTCTGTAGTGTGAGTACAGCTCATCGTGTTATTACTGTGGCGAGGAAGACTAGGACTCAGAGTAATGAAGATTACCGGTAAGTAACTGGGCTTTCCCACTAACTCACCCATACAGCCTCTTAACCCAGCCACTAACTCACCCATATAAGCACTCACACACTCACTCACACAACCACTTACATACCCATTCAAACATCCATGCAAGCACTCGTACATCCGCTTACTCACCTATTTATACAGACACTAACTACAACACAGCCACTCACAAACAACTCACTAAACCAAACACCTACTCAAACAGCCAATCACTCACCCATACAGCCCCTTACACAGCCAGTCACTCACTCATACTGGCATTAAAACACCCACTCTCTCACCCATACTGTCACTTAGACACCCACTCAACCACCCATACCGTGACTCACACAGCCACACCCATACAGTCACTGACACACCCACTCACTCACCAATACAGTCACTAAGACAACCACTAAGTCACCCATTTAGCTACTCACACACCCACGTATACACCCCTACAGCTACACATACACCCGTGCAGCCACTCAAACACCCACTCACACACGGATACACACAATCACTCACATAATCTATGTTAAAAAATTGAATCACTATTTCATTGTACAGAAAGTATACTATTTTAACTTTTGTAGTACCTTGGTATATATTAAAACAAACGCCGGACAGTGGATCAATAGAGCAACAGGCACCAATTCCAAAAAGTAGACCAAAATGTATTTGCTTTTAACCAATAAGTCTAGTTCTTTCTGTGTGCAAAACTCACAAAAGGCTCTTACTGTCCAGAAGAGCCACCCTGTAAAACAAGGTCAATAAAGCAAATAAACAAATATTGTGGTTGCACCACTGGTGATCAATGTACTTGAAAAGTTCACAATCAGTCCATGAATTATTTAATTGTCCATCTTTATTTTTATATCTTCTTCTTTTTGGAAAAACACAGCCAACGCGTTTCATTCTCAGAGATATCCCATGTGGCGCGGTCCCGCCGTTAGTTCGAACTAACGGCGGGACCGCGCCACATGGGATATCGTTAAGGAATAGACTGTCACTACGACAGGCAATACCGTGACTATCATATCACATAGATTGTCAAATTGGTCTACATCAGAATAATTGCATATATGGCTGACATTATGCTTACCACATAGAAGCAGACCTAAATTCAATGTGTTGAAAACACGTTCCGGACTTAAGACAACATGGTCATAGATTTACAATCGGAACATTCGTGGATATTAAGAATGCCCTGAAGAAGTTCTCTGTTGAGAACGAAACGCGTTGGCTGTGTTTTTCCAAAAAGAAGAAGATATAAAAATAAAGATGGACAATTAAATAATTCATGGACTGATTGTGAACTTTTCAAGTACATTGATCACCAGTGGTGCAACCACAATATTTGTTTATTTACCTTGGTATATATGCTTAACACTCATAAACTTTTAGAAAACACTCACACTTACTGGATAATTTAATCACGTGATGTCATTTGAGATGTCATCAGTGATGGCACTGACCATGTAATGAGTGATATGATATGTCAAGTCATAAGCAAGGCATTGTGGTGGTGTAAGTTATAGTTAGCTCAGCTAACTAAAACTGCTAAATTTCACTGGGTTTGTCCAAGTGAAATCTGAGCCTACCTATAACCTCCCTGTTACCTTCAGTTTTTTCAGTCATGGCGAAGTGAGTCAGCCCACTTTAGCAATAGGCTAAATTCACTGTGAATGATGCCATTCTGCTATTTCACAAAGAATACATCTTCAGCCAAAGTAGTTCCACTTATGGCAGTGAGTGCTTTTAGAAACACAAACTGTTTTTGCTTTTAGCCAGTTGGGGGTGTGGGGGTGTATGTATGTATGCATGTATGTATGTGAATGGGAACATCAGTGCATATAGCTGGCAAGTGAAAAAGAAAAGAAAGAAAAAAAGCTTAAAAAGTGTAATGTTCCTTTAATAGCCAACCAGTACCAGGAATTTTTTTGTAACAGACGGAGGGTCTAACCAACCTCTTTATAATCACTTTGCACTTTACACACCTTGACCCGGACGAAGCCCTCTGGCCGAAACCCGTAGGTTGTTTTTTATGTCTCCATTTCCACTAATTGCACTTTGCACTTGATATAAATGAAAACAATGGAAAGAAAATGAAAAAATAAAAATACTTTTTTTGCAAGCTACAACCTGTCCTGAGCTCGCTGCTTCCAGTGCTGTCTTTCTGTGCTCTTCAATGATGGCCGTGAAGTATATATATATATATATTTCCAAAAGGGTTCCCCTAGCGATGAGGCCGCACTCCAGATCAGGTAAGTGTCACCACTTTCATTTCAAACAGGCTGATTCACACCCCGAAATGGTGCCCCCCTGGCCTTACGCGTTTTAAGGATACAATCCTCTTCCTCAGAGGCCAGAAACATGAGCAGTCAGTATCGCATGCATCTGCAACATCCTCGCACGCTATTCATTTAATTAATAATTGGCCTCTGGTGTGCCGTTCCAACAGTGCATGCTGGGATCTGCAGTTTTATTACGCATCTTTCATCCCTCCAGTGGGTCGAGTGCTCATGCAAAAATAAGGGGGCCAATCCTCGGCTTTCGCTAAAAGGATAAACCTGGTGCGCAAAAGCAAATCCTGGCTTGCCGAGACAACAGGATGCCTTTGGTTTAACATAAAGATATCTTAGTCCTGTCTATTGTTTATTTGCTATTCCTTTTAAAGTGCTAATAAAGTCTGACTAGGAAAGGAAGCATCCGATGGCCCGCAGGTAGTTTTAGAATTACAACACTAATGCAGTTTAATATTTCATCCATTTACACTGCAATTCACGTAAAAATAGGCACCAGTTAAGAGAGATTATTGGTAATGCTGCGTTTTCGGTCTAGTTTTACAGTACTGCTGTCTCTGACCTGTTGTTCCTAATTCTTTAATATATACCTAGAGGTCTTTGGCTCCACCCAGAGCCTCGTTGCCCTCTTACCTCGTGCCATTGTGTGTTTGGTGTATCACTCCATAGCCTATGGAGTACTTGCATGAGGAACTATTTCCGTTTAAAAAGTACACTGAATCTTCACACATTATATTCTATATCTCCCAGATGAAAGCAGTGTTGTTATTTCGATTTTTACTCTGCCGCAGACCTTTCTTGAATGTTTTAATTAGTACGCGAAAAGTAATCCAGACCATTTTGCTTTGACAGTCCTTATTGGAGCTGCCGCTGAATTTTAAGTGTTTTAAGCAGAGTTGGGAGGAATGTCCAGAGCGCGGGTTTGTGACCAGAGTAGGCACTCTTCGAAGTGGGCTGTTTCAAAATACATTTTCCCTCAAAATAGGACAGCTAATATTTTACCTTTGTTGATAACATTTCATTTCAATTTTTCGTTTTGGACATTTTACAGAGAAAGAATAAAACCACTTCCTTCTTGAAATATCATGTTTTCTATTAATTATTTTCTAAGTAATTTGACATTTTTTTTAGTGCGTGGGAATCTTTATATTGTTTCTTCTCTATGCTCTTACCTTTTTTAAATGCTGTGCTATGCAGCATTCATGGAGAGTACAGCACACAGTGGTTTGGCAACATAGAACTGTTGCCTAGTCCGGGAGTCTGCATGTGATGTTGCATGGTCTGTGGACGGGGAAGAGCTGTTGTGTGGCGACCAAATGTGCTTCAATTATGCCATACTGGTATTGTTGCTGGAAGCTAATAGTGTATGTGTCCCAGATGTGTGTTAGATTGTGATTTGCTGTGCACATTTCGCAATACCCTTTAATGGATGTACACTCGTGCATGGCAATTCTTGCAGTAGTGAAAACTCAATGATGGGGTTGGATATTGATGCTTGAGTACCCTGTCGGGCTCATCCAGGACTAAGATACTCCTGCCAGATGAGCATGGCTGTACGATCTGGAGGTAAATATTATTTGGGCCTTGCATACTCTATCAGGGTTTGCGCGGAGTAAGCATGCCCAGGCAGGTCTCCCCAGAATGTAAGATCCTGGGCAAATTTGACGAATGTATGACGTTACATCGCATACATTCTCAATGCATGGCTTTACTATGCGGTCGTTACAACGACTGCGTTGTTACCACATTGCAAGTCGTTTCAACGACTTGCTGTAGGTGGCGCGCTGGACTTAGGAATGGTATTAATTACTATTCCTACTCCAGTTTGCGCAACTGCAGGGAAGGTTGGATTTAAATTCCAACACATTCCCTGGTGTTGCACAAACCCTACAGCAAGTGGTTAAAACGACTTGCGATGTAATGGCACATGTGGTAATAACAGTAAAGCCATTGCATTGTGGAAACAGCGTTGTAAACGCTGTTTCCCAAATTTGACCAACTCAGGCTTAAAATGTTTTCTGTTAGGTCCAGCAATATACTGAAACTAAGGCTTACTTAGGCTACAAATTTGACATTTTAGGTCCACCTAGATGTAAGGTACAGAGGCAACTGAGCATTACTCAGGCTTAAAATGTTCCTTTTTAGGTCCACCCATATGTCAGATACTGAGGCAACTCTTACTTACTCAGGCTTAAAACATCCTCCAGTAGGTTCCCCACGTGTTAGATAACGAGGCAGCTGAGACTCAAACTTAAAATCTTCCCAGTCAGTTTCACCCAGATGTGCGATACAGACGGAGGGAAGAATTACTAGGGTCTTTGCTGCCTCTAGCACGGGACCCACATCAGCACAGCAAAATGATCTGCTTTTGCATCCGGCCCCAGTCCGATCACACATGCATTCTAAAACAAATCCACTCGTCTCTAGTGTGACTGCAGACTAAGAGCGCGGCTGCTGTTTTCCACGCCTGATTGATAGATTGTGATGGATCCTGCCACGCAAAGTGGTCATTTGACTGACTGGGGCCTCTGCGGTGATTTCTAAAGCAATGAAGAGGCGTTCTGTTTCTTCTTGCATTCCACTTCTGATCATCGCAAATCTAACCTCTGCTAGCTCTGCAGGTTCCTTTGGAGAGGCAGGTGCACAGAGCAGCAGAGGGCCACACGCAGGGCCATCTGGAGCCTGATGTAAGGGGGAACAAAGGTGAATTCATTTGTCAGGGTCAGATTAACCATTAGGAAGACGAATTGCTGGCCTCGGGCTTCACCTGCCATGCCAATCGCAGTAAGTGCCTTGTAAGGGATTTTAAACCATGACTCCAACAGTGCCATTGAGAGGGTTAAACAGAGGGGTCATTGAGGTGGACAACTTGATTAAAGCTGTATGATGCAAATCCCAGAATTTCAAGATTTGAGGGGCTACATTGTTTGTTTTAGGTCTGGCCTAGAGACAGCTTTAATTGTTACCAGTTTCATTTCTTGCAACAAAAATACATGCATCTATACATTGTCTTTCCGACAGTCCTCTCCATCCATTAGCCAGTTCAGGTATCGGTGACATTTTGTTTACCTTTTCCGACAGTCCTCTCCATCCATTAGCCTGTTCAGGTATCGGTGACATTTTGTTTACACCCACCACCACAGCATACAGCCTGGGTGCAATGGGTGGTCAGCCAGTCGCTCTTTGGTGGGCCGGCACTGCGAATGAAGGCATTTTGCCTGATCACATGTGAACAGTTGCATGGAAAGGGCTGCACTGCAGTGACAGACATGGTAAGTGAGCATGGAGCAATATAATAATATTTTCCTGTTGGCCGAGTTATTCTTTTTTTTACACATTTCATATAATTTCAAAACAAATGTACAATAAACTGCACGCTTGCCAAGGACAGACCAATTGGTCTTTCCTATGCTTGTTTCATGAACTCTAAACTTCCCCACGGTTTGCATTTACCTGACGTCCAATTAATTTTGTGTGTTTGAATGTGAGGAATACAAACGGGAGAGTGGGCTGAATCCATCCCACGGCATTTTAAAAAGAAATGTCTCAGCCAGAGAGTGACATTCATTTGGATTCCATGCAGTAATGCGATTAATCAGTTTTCAGTGTGGCACCTGATAGTCAGTGTTTGACCTGGTCATAATTAGCTGCAGTGCCGGGGGAGCTTGATTGACGCAGTATTGCCCCTTTCACCTTCACGCTGCTTTCTTGTTGCCAACCGGTCCTTGTCATATCAGAATTCAGGCCTGCTTCATGTTGATTACTATTCCTGGGCAGTCTGATGTCTGTGGTTCAGATCTTTCATTTAACATCAGGAGCCCGATCACAGTACATTTTTTGCTATTACTTGTCCTTGGTACTAAGTATGGCAGTGTTTGGTGCAAACACCTTCTACCACCGTACTTTAAAAGAAAACTTATGGAGGTGGTAATGTGTGACAAGAATAATCTGTCTATTTTTTTGTGGCGGTGATGCGTTGTGTTGCTTTTTTAGCACTGGATTATTGTATTGTTATTGAAGTGTTGCACAGCAGTTGTCTTGCAGCATTCTGTTTATACTGTTTTTTTTTTTTTGCATTATGCCCTGGTATCTTATTTTACATTGTGTTATGTTATTGGAGTGTGTTCTGTTGCACTGCGTCATTATTTTTGGGATGTCAACAAATGCTTTCGCATTTGCTGCCAAATTCATTATATCCTTTAAGGTTTCTATGACAACCATTTAACACTGTCTAAGGTGGTAAACTTTCGCCGCCGGTGCTTTTTAGCTATTTAAGTGACCAATTAATCCAAAACTGTGGCAGAGACTATGGCCCAAATTTATGAAACCATGTTGCTTCTGCAAATCGTGTGTTTTGCAAAATTACAGGTGTTCTGTCACCCTTAGAGTGGTCTTCCCTCACACTTTTTGCCTACCTCCATTTTTGCTGATGTTGTTTTTGCTAACTAGTGCTAAAGTGCTTGGGCTCACACCTTACAACATTATCCCCAATTGACATATTTAATTTACTAATAAGTCCTTAATAAAGTGGTATTACATGTTCCCATGGCCTTTATTGCTGTTGTTAAGCTGTAACTTGCAAATGGGAACTGGTAACCAGTTCATGTTTGCTGTCTTTGGAATTGTAATGAAAAATCTTCCCTTATGTTGAAGTTGGATTTTTTTTTTTTTTTTTTTGAAAAACCTTTATTGACATTGCAACCAAAGACAAGTATGGGCCTACAACCCTCGGGGCCGGCCGCTAAGCAGTTAAAGTAACAGCAAGCAAATCTTAATCACACGCAGCACCTCGGGAAGCAGATTCTCCATGCTAGTATACTCTAGTCCAGTGAACAGCCCAAAGGGGAAACCAGGATATAAAAGGTTTTCATTTTACAATAAGGGATAGAAGGATCAGGTGCCAATCAAGTTCTCAGCAGCGAAAAATGGCAGGCAGAGTAGTGAACGTCAACAATGAACAGCAAGCTATCAAGTCACTGGCGCTGAAACAGGAGGTTCAGGATGTGGAGGAATGTCACGAGCCGTTTGCGCCTGCAGTCCCCTGCCCTAGGACCCAGAAGACATCACGGAAATTGATGCACAAATAAAAAACAATGATTGGCAACGAAGGAAACCTACCGTACTGACCCCAGAAAAAAAAAGACAAAGAAGAATAAGAGAAGAAAAAGGAGGCCATAGGAACAAAGTAAAGGACTAAAGAAGCCCCTCCCCCAACCCCCCACCCTGCACCTCTGCAGATGACTACGGCCCCCCCCCCCGCAGTGTGCCTGTCGCCCCAGAACCAGACCCGAAATATAGAAGAAACAGAGAAAAAGGGGAAAGAGAGGAAACCCCCCCTAACAGAGAAGGGGGGAGAGTAGTAATAAACTGGAGGAGGGCCTTCAATCATGCCCCTGGCTTCTCCCTCCCGCACAATATATTCCTCCCCAAAACAAACAATAAACAACCAAAATTCGATCATGTCTAAGAGAAATGGGGAGCATTATTCACAGACTACACTATTAGTTATGCCGTGAGAGCACACAACCCCCAAGCCCGCCCGCCTATTAAATGACAACCTCTGAAGGATCAGCCTTATCCTTGGCCACGCTTTGCGAATCCACCAATGCATACCCAGCGACCCATTATCATGTCCAAAGTTACAAGGAAGAGGAGCGTCCAAAGAAGACCAGGAAGGGACACACACATGTAGGGAGAATGTCTCTGAACACCAACACAGTCATCGTCATGGAAGATCACCTTTCCCAGTACTGCCCCAGGGCCTGTGCCGCACACAAGGTCCAGGAAGGAGGAATCAGCCAGAGCAAGCGACCGCTGCGGGAAGATCGCCCGGGTCGCCGGAGGCCGCGCATGGGACAAAGTCACCACCTTCTGCTGAAGTCCAAAATCTCCGGACCAGGCCGACCCCACAGCCAGCCGACCACCCGCTGCCACAGTGTCCGAAATTTCCAGCTGTCCCGTATTCACAGAGGCGGTCACGTTACTTTCCTCCTGTGGAGGGTGAAGCAGATCCTTGTGTACCTGGGGACAGGCAGACCGCAACTGTTCCGACGCTGACGCAATACCATCCAGCTTCCTCCCCAATACCCGGGCGCCGTGAACCAGGGTGAAATGAAGGGCTCCGAGAGCGTCGAGAAGGTCACCGTACCCCAGCACAGCCCCCTGCGCTCGCTCCGCTACGCTCCTCTGCGCCACACACTCCCAATCTTGCTGTGACCCAATGTACAGGATGATAGAGTCCATCCCATCAAGATGGCCGCAGGGCAGGCCCACCCCAGATGGGAACCGGGACTCAGGCACAAGCGCATCAAGTTCCATGGCACTGCAAACAGGGTTCCGGAGGCAGGCAAAATATGCATCCAGTGTGTGGTCACAGGTAACAGTCGCTCTCCTCCTGGGCCAGTGCCCGCGAAAACCGGGAGCAGCCCGCGCAAATCGGGACGAGCCACAGGCCGCGTCAGATCAGTTCACTGGCGAGGGCCCAGGCAATCGCCGAAAGACCCTGGAATCGTCACCCCGGGTATGCACCCGCTACGCCACGCTCGATGGTAGGAGCGACCACAGCGAGATTCAGGCCAATATTCGCTCCGCTTCGGTATTCCGACTCCACCCGGTCACCAATGGCCGCTGTTGTTGAACTGCCGCCCGGCCATGTTGTCCACCCGAGGTCCCGGCTCCAGGGCTGCACAGGCCGCAAACTTCAAATGAACATTTCTCAGGCGGTACCGCCGCCAGAAACTTCAGGATCACACGATCGGTTGCCGCTCTCAATCACCAACACGGGCATGTAGCGCAGGCTGAGGATCACATGCAGGATATCTGTGCGGGATGTGGAGGTTCACGGAGCCGGGAGCCTACGCTGCCGTCCCGGTCGCCATCTTGGCTCCTCCCCCTGAAGTCGGATTTTTGATTACAATTTAGAAAAAGCCACTTTTAGAAAGTTGGCATTTTCCTGCCTTAGCATTTAGAGCCTGCAGCCTGTCTTTGGGTCACATTACGTGGTGTCGCTGAAAGTTGGGCGTGGTGGATTCTTCCTAGACAGCCACACAGAATAGAGAGCCTTAGTGTGCCTGGATGGGCCGTCACCGGCAGGTGGGGAGGGCGGAGCTGGCCACAGCCCTACTTACACTTGAATAGGCTGTGTCCTGCCTCCTCACAAAGGGCTGCATAACCCCACTACTTAGTCCGGAGTCAGGGCAAGGGAGGCAGGAAACCTGTCCTCCTCAAGGGGAAACATCTAGAAACTCATCTCTCTTCAAAGGAGACACCTGGTATACATATTGGACCTTAGAAACTACCTCTTATATTGGACCTTAGACACCACCTCTTCAGTACACTTCAGGATCTGCTAAAAACTTCCAACAAGGAGGACTGCAGTACTTCTGAAAGGCCTGCCACTCTTCTGGACTGCTGACCCTGAAGGACTGCTGCCTGCTGTGCTGACCTGCTGTCCTCTTGCCTGGGTGAGAAGGATTGGACCTGTAACCTGAACCCAGAACCACTAGAGTGACTCCAAGGGTTAGCCTCTTGTAACCAGCACCTGGACTCTACAACTGTGAGACCTGCTCTCCCAAGTGTTGCAATCCAATTACTAGACCCTGGGAAGTGGACCTTAATGCGCTCTGCCAACCTGTCTCTGGAGCCAGTAGAATAGACACATCACCTCTGCTGCTCAGCCCAAGCCCGAATAGAACTGAATCATTGCCTCTGCTGGCAGGATTCTTCCAGCTCAAGGACTCTGCATCAAGCCTGCAGGTGCATTGGAACTGCCTCTGGGCAGTGTATCCCTGGTGCAGGTCCTCACATCGCAAACCTCTTGTCGATGGCAGCCTCGACTACGACACAGGACTTTGCATCGCAATCCCTGCAGTCTCTTTGGAACCAGCTGGTACACGACACATCTTCAATGCAGGACTTCTGATTGAAAGTTTCCCTCATTGATGGCATCCTCGATGACGATGCAGGACCCCACATCACAGCCGCGTAGCTCCCCGGAACGAACACATCGCCTTGGCTGCGCAAGACATTCTCAAGCGTGACCTTGCAACACTCCGAAACCAGGATTTAAGTTACTCTTGTTCAGCAGGCCTAACTGGACCCTGTAGTCAACTCATGCTCCATCACGTTTGGCCTAAACTTGTGACTTTTTACCGGCCTAGCGCGATCAGGTATCCAGAGTTGGCATTTGAGCTTTTTGGTGCTATTTTCACTAAAATGGTTAAGCTTGCATACCTTTAATTCTACTGATTGAATTTTTGTCGTTTAGGTCTTGTTTTATTTATGAAAAATTACACTATTTTCCTAATCCATAGTGGGATCCTTTTTGGGGTGTGTTGTCACTTTATTACTGGTAGAAGAGTTGCGCAAATAATTTATACATTGGCTATAAGTTAAGCCTGACTGCTCTGTGCCAAGCTACCAGTGGGTTGCGCACAGGGTAATTTGGGGTTTGCTTGTGATGTCACCTTGACAAGTACTGTGGTCACTACTTGAATAGGCCGCCCCCCCTCCCAACCAGTGACCCAATTTTTTGAAACCAGATTTGTGCCTGGATAGTGTTTTTTAAAAACATTTTATTGAGTCCATTTTGCAAGTTGCGAATGCATTTGCAAGTAGCAAAATAGGTTTACCAACCCACACTGAATCTCAGTTATGTGTCAATAGTTTACAATTGCTGTTGCAAATCATTGATCTGGTTACCAACACCTCAGTGGGGTGTGGTAACTGATCTGCAAAGGGGAAGTGGTCCCATAGACCCCTTCTTTTTTGGGAATAGTGTCAGTAGCCTTAGGGGGAGCAGGCAGTGGACCACTCAATAGCGGCTCATGGAGGGAGTGCCGTGGGGTTGTGGGGTGGGCGGGGGAGGGGTAGAGTGTGGGATAGTAAACTCATAGGGATGCCCGGTTTCAAGTCTTGCGAGGTTTGTCCACGCATGATGTCAGTGACGGACCCGCATCGCGAGTGTCTCCACTGCCTGGGGCGCGACCACGACCCCACGTCATGCCCCAACTGTCGGGCCATGGCTCCGAAATCTTTGTGGCAGCGGTCCCGAACGTTGCTTGAGGCCCGGGAGTCTGCTCTGCGCTGTTCAAGGTCCTTGTCCCGTTGGAGCTCGTGGGACCGGTCGCGGAGCCGCCACCATCATTCGACGAAGTGTTCGCACTCGGGGTAAGGTAAGACGAAGCACAAGAAATCAAAGAAGCACCAATAAACAATAAAAAAAAAAAGAAGTCAAAGAAGCGCCGTCGCTCTTCGCCTAGCCTGTCGCGCGTGACGACTGAGGGTGCGGGTGGTACCACCCCCGCAGCTCCGGTGGAGCCTATGCAGTTGCCGACGGCCTACCCACCTTTCCCAGGTACGTCGGCGACTCCGGCCCAGCTGCAGGAATTCCAGTCAGCCATGTGCCGTCTCTTTGGCCCGTCGGGCCCTGCCAGCACGCCTTCGGGCCCCCTGAGCTCGACTGGAGGTCTTCGCCCTTGTTCGTCGATGTCTCCGGCCTCGATGTTGTCGACAGCTCCGGCCCCGGCCCCGCTAGACCCCCATGGATCCATGCATGGATCCCAGCCGATGTCGGTTGACCTCGTACGACCTCCACCGATATCAACGTCTACAGCACCTCCGCTGGCGTTGGCCGGCTTCCCGGCCAATGCTGTCCCCGGCTTCCACCCCGACATGGATACTGTGCCGAACCGGAGTCGATTGATGCTGATTCTGACGCCGGTTGGGAATTTTTATCCCTTTCTCCTTCCTTCTCCTTCTTTCCCACCTGTCCAGCAGGTTACGGAGGACGGTGAGGACTGGGGTCTGAAGACCCTCTCGCAGCCCAATGCGAGTTAGACCCGGACTGGGCAGAGGATTTGGAGGACGCCGGTGATCTGGATTTCTCTCCAGAACCTGGTGCACTGTCTCCTTCTAGCGTGGCTACGGAGGAGGGTGGTACTTATTCAGTGGTGTTGCGTAGGGCAGCAGAGACTCTCCACCTTGAGCTCCCTACAGTGGCTGTCAGGACTAACCTCCTGACACCAGTGCTTTTGCCGGCGGCTTCCTCTGCGGAGCCGCTGCTGCCCTTTAATGATGCACTTTCAGACGTTCTTTTGGGCACCTGGTCCAGGTCCAACACAGGGGCTCGTGTGGATAGGGACGTGGCCCGATGCCAGCGCCCTGCCCTGGGCGACCCCATTTTCCTCTCTCAACACCCTACCCCTGAGAGCTTGGTTGTCCAAGCCTCTGCGTCTCCGAGCGCATTCCCTTCCGCACCTCCGGACAGGGAATCCAAGAATCTGGAGCAGTTTGGGAAGAAGATTTTCCCTTCCACCAGTTTCAGGGTTGCGGTCTGTGAACACTGCATGCCTCTTGGGCTGTTATTCTCACTATGTGTGGCATACGGTGGTGTGGGTGCGGAGGAGGCCCGGATGGTGCTCTCCCAAGCTATTGCAGAGGGGAGAGATGCAGCCAAGTTCACAATTCGTTGTGGCCTTGACACCGCCGACTCGCTGGGTAGAGCGATTTCCACGACAGTGGTGCTACGCCGTCACTCCTGGCTGAGGACGATTGGCTTTTCTGGGGATGTT
This sequence comes from Triturus cristatus, assembly GCF_964204655.1. Lineage (NCBI taxonomy): Eukaryota > Metazoa > Chordata > Amphibia > Caudata > Salamandridae > Triturus > Triturus cristatus. The sequence goes on along the minus strand of NC_140593.1, from coordinate 1,059,310,702 downwards.
CAGAACACTCTGATGGACATGCCTTTTGATGGCACTCGTTTTTTTGGCGACAAGGCAGACATTGCGTTGGAGCATTTTAAGGACTCGCCGGCTATGGCCAAGTCCTTCGGCCTTTTGGCCACGCGCACTCCTTCGGCTTCTGCTTTTCGCTCCTTTCGTGGCCAAGGAAGGGGCTCCCAAACACGTTTGTTTCAAAGCCATAGGCCTGCGCAGCAACAGTCTCAGCACAGCTGCGGACATGGGACCCGCCGAGGTGGGTCACGGGGCCAGCAGATGGGTCAGTCCACCACCTCCCCTGCTACCACTGCCTCCAAACCTTCCTAGTCCGGTGATTCAGGCCCACCAAACGCCACTGGGCAGCAGGATTCGCCATCACCTCCCCCACTGGCACACCATCACTTCGGACAGGTGGGTTTTACAGATTGTCCGAAGGGGCTACGCCCTCCCCTTTGAGACTGCCCCTCCAGCCATGCCACCTCAGTACCACCTCATGTCGGGGGATCACTTGGCACGTCTCCAGCGGGAAGTTGCGGCCCTCTTGGCCAAAGGGGCCATAGAGCGCGTTCCGACGCCAGAAGTAGGTTGTGGTTGTTACTCCCACTACTTCCTGGTTCCAAAGAAGGACAAGGGCCTGCGTCCTATCTTAGACCTTCGGAACGTCAATCGTTTTCTCCGGAAGGAGAAGTTCAAGATGCTCACACTTGCTCAGGTCTTGTCTGCCCTTGACCTGCAAGACTGGATGGTAGCATTAGACTTGCAGGATGCTTACTTTCATATCCCCGTCCTGCCGGCCCACTGGCCTTACCTGCGGTTCACGGTAGGCCACGAGTACTTTCAGTTCACCGTGCTTACTTTTGGCCTTACCAGCGCCCTTCGGGTGTTCACGAAAGTGATGGCACTGGTCGCAGTTCATCTGCACTGATCGGGGGTTTCAGTCTTCCCCTATCTCGACGACTGGTTGTTGAAGGCGGGCTCGCCCCAGGCAGTCATCTCCCACCTCCAGACTACGGCCGACCTCCTGCATTTGCTGGGGTTCTCCATCAACGTGCCTAAATCACACCTGATTTCCTCTCAGAAGCTCCTCTTCATCGGAGCTGTTCTGGACATGGCGCAGTTTCTGGTCTATCCTCTCGAGCAGCAAGTCCGGGACATTCGAGCTATGATTCCGATCTGTCAGCCTTTGTCCTGGGTTTCGGTCAGGATGACCTTGAGGCTGCTAAAACTCATGTCCTCCTGCATCCTGCTGATCAATCATGCCAGATGGCATTTGCGGGCTCTGCAGTGGGGCTTGAAGTTCCAGTCAGGGGTAGTATCAGGGGAACCTGTCCGAGTACGTCCAGATCTCGGAGGGCACTGCACGGCAATTGCAGTGATGGCTCACGAACCAGCATTAGGTCAGCGGCAGATCCCTTCCCTTCCCCAACCAGAGCACACCGTGGTGACGGATGTGTCCCTGCTGGGATGGGGCGGCCACATGGGAGAGTCGGAGATCAGAGGCCTCTGGTCTCCGGCAGAGTCCAGGCTCCGTATCAACCTTCTGGCTCTCCGGGCGATCCTACTTGCACTGAAGGCATTCCTTCCTTGTGTTAAGGGGAGAGTAGTGCAGGTGTTCACAGACAACACCACCGCCATGTGGTATTGCAACAAGAAAGGCGGGGTGGGGTCGTGGACCCTTTGTCAGGCGGTTCTGCGCCTCTAGACGTGGCTGGAACACCAGAGCATTTTCCTGGTGGTTCAATTCTTGGCAGGCTCTTTGAACGTCAGGGCAGATGAACTCAGCCGCAGGTGCATGATGGATCACAAATGGCGTCTTCACTCGGAGGTGGCTCAAGGTCTCTTTCAACAGTGGATAGAGCCTTGGTTAGATCTATTCGCCTCCGAAGAGAACGCGCAATTTCAGCAGTTCTGCGCATTGGAATTTCCAAGGCGGCACTCGCTCGGCGACGCTTTTCGTTGCGAGTGAAGTTGTGGTCTAGTGACGCCTTTCCGCCTATACCACTTCTACCCAGAGTGCTGAAGAAGATCAGGGGCAACTGGGCCAAAGTCATTCTTGTGGCTCTGGACTGGGCTTGAAGAGTTTGGTATCCCGAGCTACTCAGTATGAGCGTGGATCCCCCGATCCGACTGCCTCTTCGGGAGGATCTTCTGTCGCATCAGCAGGGGACAGTCCTTCACCCGAACCTGTCCAGCCTCCACCTCCTTGCGTGGAGATTGAGCGGTGGCAGTTGATTCCATTTGAATTGCCTCCTGAAGTCTGTGATGTCACTCTGGCAGCCAGGCGTCCATCCACTAAATCGGTATACACCTGCAGGTGGAACAAATTTGTGGCATGGTGCTCAGCAATGGCTGTGGATCCCCTTTCTGCCCCTCTTTCAGAAGTCCTTTTGTTCCTTCTTTCTTTAGCCCGGCAGGGCTCTGCTCTGGGCTCAATTAAGGGCTACCTTTCTGCAATTTCAGCCTTTCCCAGGCTCCCTGATCAGCCCTCTCTTTTCTAGTCCCACGTTGTAAATAGATTTCTCAAAGGCATTACTCACCTTTTCCCTCCTATCCCATTTGTGATGCCGCAGTGGGACTTGAATCTGTTTCTTACTTATTTGATGTGCGCTCCTTTTGAGCCGCTTCACAACTGTCCTCTTCGTTTACTGACTTTAAAGACTACTTTCCTGGTTGCCATCACCACCGCTAGGCGCGTGAGTGAGCTCCAGGCTCTTTCCTGTAAACCTCCTTTTCTGTCTGTTCATCCGCTTTTACTAAGCATTATTGCCTTGACAGCCAAGTCCGGAGAGACGGCTTCTTTGGCCGTTCTGTTCTCCGTGACTTTCTGGTGTGATCTTGGTTCGCAGACCCAACAACGGAGTTGGTATTGCTGGGGTATCTATTCTAAGGTAAGGAATCTATCACTAACATGTCTCTTTCAGATGCACAAGTTACTTACCTTCGGTAACGATATATCTGTAAGAGACATTAGTTAGTGATAGATTCCTTACCGCCCCACCCATCCTCCCCGTTCTGCGAACTGATTTCTAGGGTTAAGGTCATCCCTTTCAGGGCCCTAGTTTCAATGCACATGTGGTCAGTATCTTGCGTGTCTCTGCGTTCCTGGCACGGAAAGTCGTGTACAGAACTGACGTCAGCGCGTCTAAGTAGCTGCCGCAACGTCATCCCGGCGATCACGACACCTACGACGGACGCGGAGCCGCACAACGCCACCTTCCAAAGCACAGGGGTACTGCTGGCGAAAATTTTCCTGGGGGTAATTGTATGGTAAGGAATCTATTACTAACTAATGTCTCTTACAGATATATCGTTACCGAAGGTAACTAACTTGTGCGCCTACTCCCCTGATGTTTTCCAGAATAGGAAAGCAGCAACAGGTCTTTTAAGGAACAGGGTCTACCAAAGGAAAAATAATAAAAATGTTTGCCATTTGGGAATGCAAACACAGGGATGATGTTCTGCTCTTCCTTGCATGGCACCATCCCTGTGTTTGTAACCAATCACTGGGGGTCACAAATTCTGACCTGCCTAATAAATAATAATTAGCGAGTTATTTTGTGACCCACTACAATTTGCATTTTGCAATATGATCTAATAATAAATAGGTTGCATCGCAAAATTAAAGACCGATCGCAAAAAGTCAGTACGCAATTTGCAACCACTTTTTGTATGAACCTATTCTGAGCACAATGACAAATGTTTGCAGAATTTTTCTGCGTTTTGGCATGTACAAGAAAAGAACACTGTTTTCTGTAAAGTGTGTCTTAGAAATAATTAGTGTTGAATTAAGATATGTGCATCATAAATTGGCACAAAAGTTAATGCTTTTCATTCCGGAATGAAAAAGCGATAAACATTAAAACCTTCGAGGAGGTGCTCAGTAGGTGCAAATGATGGGACTGCATTGCACAGATTTATGTAATGAGTCCCACTTATAGAACTGAGTTTGTTCTCCTTTCACAACCGTGTGGTAACTGGGCTTGGAAGGCTCAAGACCGGGATAACGAAGCCTGTTAAAGCACATCTGAGGTGCTCCTTCCACACCCCTCAAATTAGGTCATTATTCAGAAAGGAACAGACCACTTGTTCTGTTCAGCCACTCATTAGGCAGCTCACTCAGTGCGGTGTATGAGGAAGGAATTCCTGTTTGAGTTTGCAGAACTCTTTCTAATTGGAAGTGATATGGAAGCTGTGAAGATGAAACTTGAGTGAAGGACGTAAGGCAGTGAAGTGATTGACCATGACTTGGTGGCTTGCAATTTGTCTAACAGGAAATGTGATGCTTGGCATACATTTAAATGATGTGAGCTATTCCATCCTAGCTTCCCATTTTTGGGCAACCCTCTAGATGCCTGGGTAAAATACGGGTGGTTTCAAGAGTTTGCTTGTTGCTTTTTGAGACAGTGCATTCATGAAAGATTTTTGTTCTGTGATTCTTACTAACCAGAGTAAAAGTAGTCTGTAGATATTGCAATTGTTTTTTTTCGGATTGTTGTGAGGTGAACTGTAGTGGCTAATGGCTGGCAACGCTGGAGCTGGCTAATATATTGTTTGGTGATGTGTTATGTTAGCTAGCAGCTGGCTAGATCCTGTTATAAAGCTGTGTGGTGCAATATGTGCAAGGATGCATCTATTGAGGGACATGACGCATATGTTGAACGACATAGCCATTTGTTTCATGCCTCCGAGGTCTAAGGTTGTCCAGTTCTCTTTTTCCGCTTTCAGTGTGTGCTTCCCCATTATGTGGCCTTAATGCTTTTCTGTGTTTAGTTGGGTGGAGTAGGTTACATTTTACTTCTTCAGGATCGTGCATGTGTAGGTTGTTAAGAAAATATAAATATGTCAGCAGAAGGTGAATGGATTCACTGTTGAAGTGTCAACTACTTACCTAACTATGTAGTCGGGATCCTGGTAGGCCGAACCCCACACTGTGCCGGAGAGGTTATTTAACTTATGAAAACCTGCACGGCTCACCCATTATCCTTGTAGAGTTGGCACCGCTGCACTAACGTTTGGACGTGCTGGAACGTTTCCAATATACTAAAGAAAAGAAGTTACTTGCAAGTCATACCTCTTCACCTGAACAGTAATTAAAAAAAAAAAAAATATATATATACATACATACATACATATACTTGTTGGCTGAACTTCTCGATTCCCTTTAAAGCATTGAAAAGAAATGTTGAAGACATCGGCTGGTGTGCCTGCACAAGAGACTCGGGTTGAAGATCATATGCACTGTGTCCACTGGGGAGCACAGTGATTGGAATTCCCGGATCCACTTGGTACAGGGAAATTTGGGTTCCTTGGGGGGGTGACTAGAGTTAATAAATGAATATCTCCATGTTTAAGTTGGCACCCTGCTGCGCTCGGAACCCCTCCGACTGGGGGCGCTGGAGAAGGCATCAATGACTCGGAATGTACATCAAAACTAATAGCATGTTATTTTCTAAGATTCTGGCTTGCTTTATGTATGTTCGCTTTTTATGCAACGTGCTACGCTGCTTTAGTACTGTTCAAGGGCGTCTTAAAGAAGCCCTGAGAAGCAGAAGAGAAACTGATGCAGCGCCCATAGCTCACCCGGAGACCATTTTGTTAAGTGACCGTACCTGAACACAATAAAATGTTGGGGGAAAACACACGTTTTTTGCTTGCTAGGGAACTGAAATTGTGTCCGAGGGAGCTAATTGGTTGAGTATCTCTTCCTGCCGCTTTGTGGTGGGTGTGTTTTGAGTGCTGCCGGCCTTTATCCAATTCCATTAGCCAAGCGCTGGCTTTGTCTAGAATAATGAAGCGTCTTTATTTACTTTGCCTGCCATATTTTGTCGGAACTCCCCTGCCGAGATTAATGCGTCTGATTTCCGAAGGGGATTTTGGGGAAGCAGAGAGTGCAGCAGGTGGAAAAAACATACACGCTACTATAATTAATTAAAGTTACAGTTCTATTCAACCTAATCCCTCTATTTCCTCTGAAAGGCTGATGAAGTTGATACAGCTTTGATTTCTTTTGGAAACTTATTTCATGCTTCGGGAGTCTGAATGGAATGAGCACTTAGTTCAATTTGGCTGTTTCACGCCGGCCGCTGTGGCATACAATGTCTCCGTGACTTTTTTCTGCCAAGGGGGGGCCGGTGCATGCTCCGTCCCAACCCCGTGCCCTGAGCACAAACTGTGCTGTGTGAATAAACTTTGATTGAAACCAAAAATTGTTTAATTAGTGTCATGTCTGCCTTTGTGGCCATGAAAATCATGACACTGCAAGCAGTGATCGAGACAAACGCTGCCCTGTTAAAAAACAAACCCTGCCCGTGCTCTGGAAAGTGTTTCCATTGCTGAAAGGCGCCTGCCCCGTGTCTCAGTTGCTTCAGATAAAGCCAGAAGGGCGCTCTAAAATAAGATGAATGCAAAGCAGAATGTTACATATGATTAATATGTTCATGTTTTCTTAACTATGTTCATGGAGCTCATTAGGGCATATGATCTGTGCCTCCGTATATTAGATAACTACTTGCGACAATGAATGTGACACTAAAGTATTAGGTTTCTTCAAACATAGATAAGTGAAAAAAACCAATGAATATAGACCAGAATCAGTACTATATTAGGTAGAAATGTCCATCCGGACATGTAGATTTAATATTTTAACCGTAATTATTCAAAATCAAAACAAACGTAATAGAGTGGGACACAGTCCTGTATCCTTCAACATAAAACACATAAAGACAATCACATATAAATAGACATTTTTCAGGCAAAACATAAGCTTATCGCCAATTCAAATGGTAGGGGCAAGCTTTTAGAAAGTAAACAGTAATGCACTAGCTTTAACAAATGAGTTTAACGTGCACGCTGTTTAAAGAGTCAACGACGTTTCGATCTATACCAAGATACATAGATCATCATCAGGACGAGAGTTAACTAGCCTGAACACACACTGCCTGATAGCGAGTGTGGGGAGGGAGGCATCCGAGGGTATGGGTACAGCGATGCGGTTGCTATCTGAATGTTGGATGGAATTAACCATGTACAAAGGAATTAGTCAATTCGGAGGAGAGGTAGCGGCGCTGGTGGTGTGATATCAAGGTGCGTCCGCAGTGGTACAGGGCTGCTTGCCGATCACAAGGAGAGCTGTTACGGTTCTCCTTGTGATCGGCAAGCAGCCCTGTACCACAGCGGACGCACCTTGATATCACACCACCAGCGCCGCTACCTCTCCTCCGAAAACAGCCAGGGAATTGCACACTACGCATGTCGAGCTGGCCATAGCAATAGAGCCGGCCATCCGGACCAGCTCTCTGCAGGGGCAGCTGTAAACCTGCAATTGCAGGATTTAGCCCCGCCCCCTGCCCTCTCACTGTGGCATTTAAGTAAAATGTAATTGATATGCTATTTTACTTATTCGTGTGTGCCTGCTGAACTTGCAGCAGGTGGTGCGACACTTCGACGTTCAAATGGAGAAGCTGCCCCATATATAATCTACACTCACGCTAAAGATGATCCAGCTCAAACCACCAAAAATCAGACTGGGTCTGTGATAGAATCCTCGAGATAATTGCATGGATGCACCCGAACTCTGAAATCTAATGGCAAAACGTGCAGGATGGAAATCTGTACGCCATGGGCTACCAGAGCATAGTGTGCATTTTATCACATCACCTGACTCCACTTCCCCATTTTAGTACATTTTGTATCACTGGGAGGTTCCGTTACTTTATTCATTAGCAGTTTCCTGAGAAGGTGACATAAAGAAGTGGCAGACTTTATTTTGGCCAGAGTACTTTTTGTTCCAGGGAAGAGAGGCCATGAGGGTCTTATTCACCCGAAAGGAAAGTCTATGCAGGGCCTAGCTCACTATGCATGCTATTTCTACATGTTGATAGGCAGGTTTCACGTAGCAGATGAAAAGAAATCTCTCCTCTCTACACGCATTCCAAGAACGTTTATTCAGTAAAATAAAGAGCATCATCTGTAAACCATAGGTTATGATCAGTACTCCTGAACAATTTTTTCAGTTATGTGACATGATGTAACATTCTCCTTTTTGCAGTTGGCAACCTAACCCGAGTAAAGAAGTACAAATCATGTGCCTGGCATACATCTTGTTGCCATATACGTTGCTTTTGTTCTCTGATGTTGCGGGGCAGCACACGGTTGGCATCTCAGCAAAAGTTCCCCATTGCATTCTGTCTGATGCAGTCCATGCTATTTTCATTGATGTACAAGTAAGCAAGTGTGCACTATCAGGTGATGCAGCCAATGCTGGTATTTCTGTGCATTCCTCAGTATGTTTCTGGGCGATTGCCCTTAATAATCAGGAAGTAGCAGGTCTCTTTAGAGATGCTTGAAATGCTACTAGTATTTCTTCAAACAGCTCCACTCAAAAGAGCACAGGTGCATCACAGCGTTCCTCAGTCTAATCAGTCCAGGAGGAGCTTTAGCAGTGCCTTAAGTGGTCACACTCCTGGATTCTCAGCAAACACTTTCCATTGCATTCTGGTAAATGCAGTTCATTTTAAGTTCAGTAACCTACAAGTAAGGAAGGGTTCAACAGCTGGTGCCATGCTACTGTAACCAAACTATACCTGTCTGATGAGCCCTAATAAAGGCAAAAATGGTCTTTGGTTGCTTGTGTTCCGGTTCGGGGAGGAACTGGCATGACAGTTATTGGAGTAGGGTCAAGACTGATTTGCATATGCCTGGGTCCAAACTGAGGTGGCATATTGGGTGAAAAACGATGGACTAGCATGTACCCCGAGCGATTTCCAGTGGCTATGATTCTTCAAGCGTTCCATCCATGACCTTGTTGTTGTTGCAGTTGACGCCCTACTTGTGACAGGTATGGCCAGACATAGGTCTAGTGCTCAATGGGCCCCTGTAACCAAGCTGTACCCAACTGATGAGTCCTAAACAGGGCAGAACTAGTCTGGGTTGCTTTTATTCTAGGTCTAGGGGGACCTAGCCTGGCAGTTTGGGCTGGATTGTTCCTTTTGGAACAGGCCCAAGACTGATTTGGATATGACTGGGTCCAAAGAGAGGTGGCATGGTGAATGAAAAACAATGGACTGGAATGTGGCCCGAGCGATTGCCAGCGGCTGAAATTTATTCAAGCATTCCATCCATCAACTTGTTGATGGTGTAATTGTTGTACTTTATTTATTGCCAGTTCTGTGCAGGGCAGCGTGTATGATAATAAGTGTCAGCTATAATTCTTCACGGTTATAATAATAACTGAATGTCATAGTTCCTCACATTAGGTCACACCTGTTGAATTCTTGTGCTGTTAATGTTTGGTTGTCCGAGATCACTTTTCATTTGTGTCTATGAAAACTGTTGATATGTTTGACAGATCTGTTCTGGTACAAACATTTGCAAGTTTCTTGACTCAGCTATTTCATTTGCACTTGCTTACTTTTTTTTCTCCCATAGGCACCATTTTGATCCCCTGCACTTTAGTGTCAGGACTGGGAACAGCTTATAGTTGGTTAATTCAGATCCTTGCTCCTCAGTGCCATGCATCTATTCTTGTATCATATACATTAAAGTCTCCCCCCTAACCCTTGCTTATTTTATCCTTCACAGGTCCATTTTTAGGTCTCGCCTGATTCAGCGCTTGCGCTGATCTGGCCGAGACATTTTGTAAACAGGCTTTTTCAAAGTGCTGCCTGGCCTAAAGCTACAGTGCACGTGAACGTGCACGCGCGCCCTCCGTTGCACGCGATCGTAACGCGTGCCCTCCGTTGCACGCGATCGTAATAGAGATTGTGGGCTTGTTCGATTCACTCGCTCCCTAGATAAGACTCAGCCCCAAGTCTTTAGTGTTGCCACCTGCCCCATTGTTAGATTAGTAGGAGTCGGTTTGCAGTGATGTAACAGTGGGAATTTTCTTCAGTTGTCAAAACGGTTCAACAGCACAGCCATATATGTCGAGTCCTGACCTCCTGACATCTTTAACGTGATGAGGTAGGAAGGGAGTCACTTATCAGAGTCTTCCTTCCTTTGCTTGCGTAGAGTGCCTAATTTACAAAATGCGTCACCTTGGTGGTGATGTGTGTCCCTTCTTTCCTTGTCTTACTGTCCTCGGTGACCTTGTTTTTCATGACCTGCTGGTGACCCGGAAGGAAGAAGCACTTGTAAATAAACTTGGCACATTTCGCCTGAAGAAGTACTACTTCCTGTATCCTCACCCTACTGCATCTGTCTTCCGGCTGTCGCGATTAAAGAGCTGGGACCAGTAGACACGATCACGGCCTCCGTACAATGAGAGCTGCTCTACACGCGACGTGGTGTAAGTGAATTAGTTAAGCACTTCCGCGATGGGATCACTAGAAAATAAGTCAAGATCTCATGAGACAGAAGAGGGAACTCTGGAGTTAATACACTTTTAATAACGTGCATTATATGTGGCTTTAATGTTATAGTTTTTGAGAAGTGGAGGGGAGAGCAATGGCCCTGACCTGTTGCCATCAATCACCGAACAAGCCATTGGCAGTGTTGAGTACATCCCTAGAGCAGCACGGTGAGAGAGACACATAGGCATGTGCCGAGAGCGAAAGACAGGAAGTGCCTCGTGAATCATCAGCCCAGCATTCAAGTGGAGTGGAGGCGTTTGTGCACGGGGTAGATGTTGACTTCAGGAGCTCTACAGATCAGTTGCACAATGTTACTTTTGGAAAACAGCATTGAGGATTGTAACACGACACAAAACCATTGAATCACTAATACCGTCCACAAGTAACCAGATAACGAACACCGAAACACAAGTATCATACGCATATTAGACCCAGACGTAATGAGCTGCTTCTATGATGCTCATACCAGTTCAAGTTGTATGCTAATGTAAATCGATGAGCGGAAGGTATGTATATGGCTTTTCCTAAAACACATTTTGAAACTGTGTAGAACATCTATCCACTATTGAGTGCAATGTGTGTGGTTGAGGGGACCTCAGCCAGTTATTTAAGATTTGTGCATTGAACGTCCTCAGCAGACCATATAACCTTACTATACTTCAATGATTTTCTCAGGGTTGTCTGCGGCCTTTTACACCCTTGAGCATGATATCTTACTGCATAGGCAAGAATTAGTTGAATTGGATTTGTGGTGCCCCTGGCAAAGGGCTGAAGTTGTTACCCAATGTTCGTGGAGCTTGCCTTTTCACATTTCCCCTTTTTTTGTGGAACGTCCTCTTTTTAGGTCTCGCATGATTCAGCGCTTGCACATTGAACGTCCTCAGCAGACCATATAACCTTACTATACTTCAATGATTTTCTCAGGGTTGTCTGCGGCCTTTTACACCCTTGAGCATGATATCTTACTGCATAGGCAAGAATTAGTTGAATTGGATTTGTGGTGCCCCTGGCAAAGGGCTGAAGTTGTTACCCAATGTTCGTGGAGCTTGCCTTTTCACATTTCCCCTTTTTTTGTGGAACGTCCTCTTTTTAGGTCTCGCATGATTCAGCGCTTGCACTGATCTGGCCGAGACATTTTGTAAACAGGCTTTTTCAAAGTGCTGCCTGGCCTAAAGCTACAGTGCACGTGAACGTGCACGCGCGCCCTCCGTTGCACGCGATCGTTTTCTTTCACTTTCGCGGCTGCGTTGCCAAAGCTTGTCAATATTGATCTGGAGCCAGAGCACGCTGTGCAAAAAACGCGGGGCAGCATTTAAAAGCTGGCAGGGAACCAGCTTCATGACAGTAGTGTGAAAAACAGCTTCTTCTAGTGCACAACTACCAGAAACCGTCAGAGTGACTTTATAATCTCGCCGGCATTCCAGCACCCCCCTCTCCTAATACAACAAAGAATGAATGTGTATTTTTTCGTTCCTTCGCTATGCCGTACTTTATAATCATTTTTGTGCGATCTCTTAGTCTTCGTAGTTGGGCTTGTTCGATTCACTCGCTCCCTACATAAGACTCAGTCCCAACTTTTCTGCCCGACCACTTTGAATTGTTGCTGGCCCTATACCTTCATCCCACCCCTCCCTGTCTATACTTTAAACATGAGCAGGCACACTTGGCCGGGTGACTCATTTAACTGTTGTTACACGATTGTAGGAAACGTACTTGCAGGGCCACTTTGATTTAAAATGCAACCTGGTACCCCATTTCAAAAATAATGTACTTTTATTGATATTTACAATGCACATATTTTGAAAGCATATACGTGTTTATATTCCTCTCTTCTTATTTGTAATAGCCAGGATACCTTTATTGAAGTATATTTCACACAACACATGGCACTCCCTTTATTTTCAGTGTCGAAGCCACATTCCACCAACACATTTTCTTTATAAACAAACACTCGTATTTTCACCATCTGCTGTTTGATTTGACTACCTATATTTATTGCTCCATCTCACACAATTCTACTCCATGCCATTCCATGCCTTACAATTCCACACCACTCAATTCCACATCCCCCAATTACATGCCACACAATTCCACGCTACACAAATTCACACCACACAATTCCACACCACAACACACAGTTCCACTACACGCCCAAACATTATACACCACACAATACCATGTCTCACAGTTCCACGCCACATGATTTCACTCTACGCATCCCAATTTCACTCCACTGCACATAATTCGACTCCACGCCACATAATTCCCTTGCATGCCACAGAACTTCACTGAATGCCACATTATTCCACTCCACTCCATGCCACATAATTCAAATCCTCTATACATAATTACGCTTTATTATATGCCACATAATTTTACACCACTCAATGCAACACAATTCCACGCCATGCTACACAATTCTATGTCACATAATTCTACTCCACATCACATAATGCCACTCCACATCATGCCACATAATTTGACAGAACACCACATAATTCAACAAAGTGTAACATAATTCCACTCCTCCCTACATGACTCCACTCCACACAATGGCATTCCACATCACACAATTGCACTCCAAGTTACACATCTGCCCTTCATGCCACACAATTGCTCTCCATGCTGCACAATTCCATGTCTCACAATTCGACTCCACGCCACAGAATCCCACGCAACCAAGTTCCACGCAACGTAATTCAACTCCACACCACATAATTTCATGCCATATATTACCCCTCCAAGTCACATAATTCCACTCCACCTATTTTCAATCCACTCCATACCGCATTATTTCACCCCATGCCACATAATTCCACACCACTCAAGGCCTCGCAGTTCCATGCCACACAATTCCACATCTCATAATTCCACTCATGCCACAAATTTCCACTCACACAATTCCATGCCACATAATTCTACTCCATACCACATAATTCCACTTCAGTGCACAACATATAATTCCACATCATGCCACATACTATGCCACATAATTTCACTCCCTACAACATAATTCCACTCTGTCACATAATGCCTCTTCCCTTTCGTGCCACATAATTCAGCTCAACATATTTCCACTCACCTCAACACAATTCCTTGCCATGCGACACAATTGCACATCACATAAATCCATGCCACATAATTCTACTATATGCCACACACTTTCACTCCACACCAAATAATTCCACACCACGTCACATAATTCCACTCCACATCACTTAATCCCACTCCACACATTTGCACTCCATGTCACACAGTGGCACTCCTCACAATTCCATGTCTCAAAATTTCACTCCATGGCACACAATTGCACGCCATACAATTTCACACCACACAATTCCATGCCAAATAATTATGCGCCACTTAAATCCAATCCATGGCATGTAATGCCATGCCACACAATTCAAATCAACATAATTCCACTCCATGCTATATGATTTCCACTCCAGTGACACTCCATGTGACACTCCATGTCACCCAATTGCACTCCACATCACACAATTGCATTTCACGCCACACAAATCCACGGTGCACAATTCCACTCCAGTCAACACAATTACACTCCATGCAACACAATTCTGCACCACACAATTCAACTCCATGCACCTAATTGCACTCCACCCTCATATTGCCTACCCTTAGCTTTGATCAGTCTTTTTTAGGAACTTTTTGGTTAGGCGCCTTGATGCCTTCGGGCTGAGTAGCGCGATTACAAATTCTTTTTCATTTCATTCATTTCATTTCATATTTCCAATCCAAGCCACATAATTCCACTCCATGTCGCATAATTCCAATCCTCTCAATGCCGCACAATACCATGCCAAACAATTCCATGCAACACAATTCTTCTCCACATATTTTCACGCCACCTAATTCTCCTCTACACCACATAATTCCACTAGTCAACACCCCACAATTCCATGCCACACAGTTCAACTCCATGCCACATAATTTCACTCCATGCAACATCACATGACTCCACATCATGCTACATAATTCCACTCCATGAGACATAATTCCACTCCATATCACATTGTACCACACTGTACCACCTAAATTTAATCTCCCCAAACCAACATAATTTCACACCACACAATTCCACACCACACAATTCCATGCCAGACCATTCCATGTCACATCTCATAATTCTACTCCACGGAGCATAATTCCACTCCTTGCCACCTAATTCTATGCCACACCACTTGATTTCACACCATGTCACATAATTCCACTTCACGCCACTGAATTCCTCTCCACACAATTGCACACCACGTCACATAATTGTAGTTCACGCCACACAGTAACATGTCTATCTCAGTGAATGCAAAATAATTCCACTCCACATAATTCCATGCCACATAAAGTGCTCTCCACCGCTCATAAATCCACACCACATAATTCCATTCCATGGCACACAATTCCATGCCACATAATTCCACACCACACCCCATAATTCCACACCACATCACATAATTCCACTCCACCCCCATACTTCCTCTCTGCAGAATTGCACTCCATGTCACACAATTGCATACCACGCCACACAATTCCATGTCTCACAATTTCCCTCAACACCCCACAATTCTAGGCCACACCACACAAATCCACACCAATTAATTCCATGCCATACCACACAATTCCACTCCATGGCACGTAATTCCATGCCACATAATTCCACTCCACTATTAATGAATCGACTCAATAACATAATTCCACTAAGCAGCATATAATTCAACTCCACCACATAATTTCATTCCATGCCACATATTTCCACTCCATTCCATGACACATACTTCCATTCCTCTCAACACAATTCCATGCCACACAATTCCATGCCACACAATTCCACTCCACACAATTCCACACCACACCATATAATCCTACTCCACGCCATGCCAACTAATTCCACACCACATCCCTTAATTCCACACCATGCCACATAATTTAACTCCAGGTAACATAATTCATTTCCATACAATTGAAGTCTATGCCACACCACGCCAATCAATTCCACATCTCACAATTCAGCGCCATGCCACACAGTTCCAAGCCACTCAACATACTTTCATGCCACATAATTTCACCCCACACATCATAATTTCACTCTGCATATTTCCACTCTACTTGACACCACGTAATTCTACTCCCCTCTACATTTGCAGAACAAGCATTTGCAATGCAATAGGTCTCGCATTTACGCAAGTTTGAGCTATTCACATTACAAATAACAATGCCTTTTATTTTTGTTTTATTTTTTAAAACTTAAATAAAAGGCAGTGTCATTTACAATGCCAATAGCTTAAACTCGCGTAAATGCGAGACCTGTTGCATTGCAAATGCTTGTTTCTACTTGACTGTGTGCATTTCTCTTTTTCAGTGAATTCCTAGGGCCTTACCTTTGAAAATTTGTGCCTTTCAGAACTTCTTTTAATCTTGATTCCCTACTCTTCATTCTTAAGATCGGGTAGTTTGTGATGCAGTGCACCAGCTTTAAACCATATGCCTCATGTCACTAATGTTTGCAGTCTCTGGTTTGGGAAACAGTCATCTTCTGTACACCTACACTTTTTGTGCTGTCATTGTTCCAGCTGGAATTGTCCGTTTTGCATTCAGAGTAAAGGTGCACGGATTCCACAGTAGATGTTGGATTTTACTTAGGAAGGAATACGAGTATGTGAGCATAAGGTTGTCATGGTACTGAGTACTATTTCTGACAGTTAGTGAAGCACCGAACCAGTGACCCTCCCCTTCCTGCATGAAGGTCATCCTCACCAGTCTGACTTCAAGTTCAGTCAAAAAAAAACAAAGGAAGTTGGAAGTACCTGGTTGTCAGTCCGGTATCAGACAGTTGGTTTCTGCCAGGTACAACAGTGAAAGTCAAGGAGAGGGCATACATGTCCCACAAGTCAAGACCCTGATAAAACCAATACCTGCACTGTTAAATGGAGGTCAGCCTCTTTTTGATGACAGAGACTAAAGGAAAGAACCAGTGTGTCTTTTCTTGAATGGTTGAACACAGCCACTACTGGAAGAGATCTTTATTGCATACCCTCCTTGAGAAGTGGTACTTTTTCTGATTTCTCATCTTCCCTCATGGGTGAGCTGTGCAAGTGGCAGTTAAATAGGAAAATATCATCCAATTACGGGAGCCAAGACCCTTGCTGCATGAGAAAGCACAAGAGGCTCGCCTCTCCCCAGGGTTTCACTTACCCGATATATACTTACATTTTCGTTGTAAAGGCATATGCTTGGTAAAGGTATTGTGTGGCACATGATATGTTGTAAAGGTTGTTTCCCATCATGGACAGTTCAGTGTTTGTCTCAGAGACCACCCCACCACAGTCTATTTTGGTGATGGTCACTTACCTGAAGGGCAGGACATTGAGATCTTACATGAACAAAGAGGTCAGGTTGCTGAAGGCAAATAGTAGGAATTGTAGCAGTAACTGAGTGTGCCCAGTGCCATGGTCATTATGATAGATATGGACAATGTCCAGGGCATTACTTAATAGGTACACCAACTACTCCCTTACAGTGTGTCAGGTGTTGCACACAGTGTAGGCACAAGATTATGCATAGAACCCTATCTACACAAAACGTTAAAAAAAGCTTTGACACAGCCAAGAGGTTTGATGCTTGCACTCAAGCACTGACACTGTTGTTCCAGAAAATAATGAAAAATATTCCTTTGAGTATACATAACTGTTAGAAAGTAGTTCTGATCATCTGAGCCGCCCGGATTTTTTGCTTTTTGAAACACCTATTTGTTGAGCTTTTATTGTGGAAGAGCCTCATAAGTTGGGACACACCCACAGTGAACTCATGATGAAAGGGACTGTATGTGTATTTTACCGGTGTCCCCCTGGCGCAAGTAGGCCGCTGCGCTGCAGCCAGAGTAAGGGGCACTGGGCTGGTTACATGCAGACACGTGTGTAAATGCGTGTGCACAAGTGTAAGGGTTGCACAGGGGAGATTCCTGGTGTGCGCAGCCCAGGAGCAGCTACAAAGTGAATGGTGTGGCAGGACTTATGCAGAACTGGGTGGTGGCATGGAATAGGCTTTCTACAATGGGAAGAAACATTTGAGGGAAAGTCAGTGTGCTTTACTGTTTTTACTCCATTACTCTCCTTGTGAGGATGGGGAGCACATGGGCTAGTTTCACTTTCCTACTGCCCACAAATTCCAGACACGCACTAAATGCACTGTAACTTATGTGAGAAGAAATTGTCTGCAAAGTCCAAAGTCATATTTGTACTGCTTTTGGGTCATCCAGAAATGTCATATTTCCCGGAGTCAGCTCACAACCAGGGCATGTCTGGAGGCTGACCCTGCCAGGCTGAATTAATGACCCTCCTCCCCAAGCTGTAGCATCAGAGGCCAGGCCCTGCACGACAAGCAAAGGCCTCCTCTCCACGAAGAGAGGATGGGTGGAGCTACAGGTTAATCCACCAGCAGCTGTCACCTGGTGCTAGGCACCAAGCTGCTCTGGAGTGAAGGTAGCAAGGGGGGAAGGGGCTTCCAGAGACCATGTGGCATGAGACCTCTGGATGACACCATTTTGAACAGACCCAGAGGCCTGGGTAGGTAGGAGGGAGCAGGGGCAGGGAAGTGATGTGCTGCTGTTTGATAGGGCAAACAGAGACTTCCTGCCAGCTCCCTCCAAATTCTTTAAAAGAGTCTTGCACAGGAAGAGGAGCTCTCTGGGGTGTGGTCTGCAGAGGACAACTGGTGCTGGAGCCTGGCACCATGGACAGCTGGAAGGAAGAACCTCCAGACTGGCCCAGGACCCTGACTTGCACCACAAGGGGAGACCAGGACCAGTGAGCAGAAGCCTGGGCCTCTGCGCAAGGAGAAGAGAGACCCGGGAGAAGAGCCAGGTTAGAGGCTGGCGCAGGGAGCCAGTGAAGACCGTTCCCTGCCGAATTCACCCTCCTGGAGACCAAGAGGGTGAAAGAAAGTGGGAGCACCACCAGGAGCATGAAGAGGCCATAATGATGGAAATCGACCGCCTGGGGTCCGAGATACGCCCCCCAAAAGGTAGGCGACCTTTGATCTCTGAGAAGACCGATAACGAAGCGCGTGGGGCTCTGCCGCCGGTCTCCAAAGTGTCCCCGGGGTGGGTCAGGTCCCGGGGGCTGCCCCCGGAAGAAGTCAAGCTGGGGAGCGCTGTCACGCTCCCCGTGAATATGCCCAAAAGAGGTGCCACCCTGGCCCCCGGCGATGGCGCTGAAGAGGAGGGGGGCGCCATTCCGCAACCCCACCCCCCCTCCCCCGCGGGCAAAGCCAAGTCGGGGAGTGCCATCGTGCTCCCGGTGAAGATTCCCTGGGGCCCGGGATCCCAACTCCTGGCCCCGACGCACCATAGCCAAGCCGGGGAGTGAAGGTGACCCTGTGGGGGCCTGGGAACCCATCCCCGGGCCCCCAAAGTGAAGGAGAGGTGGGGGGAGTGCCGTTGCACTCCCCCGAAGTAGCAGGAAGGCAGAAGGAGTGCCGTCGCACTCCCCGAAGACCCGCTGGAGCGGAGAAGCGGACTTGCGTCGGCCCGTCGGAGCGGGCAGACCAGAACAGGGGTGCCGGGTCCCGTGGCAGCACACAAAGGTGCTGGCCAGTCAGGGAGCCGGCGGGAGCCGCCGGGGGTGGGGTCCCCGAGGGGCTCTACCCCCCAGAAAGCCAGACGGGGTGCCCGGGTGGGACCGGGCCCCCGAAAAACAAGAGGAGCAGCCGGGGTTGGGCTCCCCGGGCTGCAAAGCTCACCTGCAGGCAGGGGGTCTGGCTGGGACCGGGCCCCCCAACAATGGGCAGATGTGGCGTGAGGCTGCCAGCATGGTCAGCGCGGCTCTCCCCGAGCAGCGTCGGAGTCGCTACTAAGATATGCACGGTACCGGAGCACCTCGCCCCATAATGCCTTGCAGACCTGTACCGGCCTGCAAGGAAAAACACTTGGTTCTCTGCTTGTGGTGGCCCCAGGAGGATGGAGTCACGGCTGACGACCTACAAAGGTGCAGGGGGAGCTGCAGGAGTAACGCAGTCTCCCCCAGCGCAAAGAAGAAAGTCCCTCCCACTAAGTCTCATGAGGACTTAAAAGAAACAACCCCTCAAGGGCTCAGCCAGCAATCCACTTTCCCCTGGGCTGGAACTTTTGTTCTACAGCTGGGGCAGTGCTTTGAAGATTTCCTCAATGTGTGGAAGGCTGTGCGGGGATGTCTGGAGAAGGGCATCCCCTGGAGGTGAAGAGGTGCAACTGCACGAGAAGTGCATTTACCAATGTTATTTTGTTTTAGAGGGACTGGAAGTCACATGTGTAATGTGAAGTACCTGTGTAAGGTGGAGTCATAAGCGAAGTGGGGTTATCTTGCCAGACATTCCTGCTAGGGTGTCTGGCTGTAAATGCTTAATCCTGTGATTTTACCTGTAAGGCCTTTTAGAGGCTGTGATTGCAATGCATTACAACTGTTATCAGCTATGAAAAGTACCTCATTTAAAGTGATGCCCAAACATGTATTCTTGCTACTGCGTTAGGGGAGGAACAACCCAGACTGTTAGCTACTAAGATGTAGAAGTTCATACGATATGGTCAGTATAAAATGCTCAGTCAGGGTTATGTGTCCCCAGGGCAGGGTTACCTACTTTTAATGCCTGTTGAGATGATGGGGTGGGTTGCCACTGGGATGGTGCCAGTTGGCAAGGCCTTCGCTTCAGGTTGTGTCAACCCACTGCATTAGGGGGCAAGATGATGTGCAAACATGGGAGTGGTGGTACTAGACCCCACTCCCTTGCGGGAGGGGTGGAGATGTTATGGAATGTCACAAAATAATTTCATCAGCTTATGTATCTCTGTACATTGGTGCATAGTATTGAGTAGTGTGTGTGTCTAATAAATGTACTCTTACTTTTATAAAGCAAAGTACAGACTGGACAATCAATTATTGAGTGTTATTTCTGCGTACTTGTAATGGCGATTACTAGCCTACACCACCTCCCTTGAGTAAGCCTTAGACTGCTCTGCAACGCTACCCTCTGAGAGTCAGGCTCTACAATAGAGTGTTTGGTTCCCAGTGAAGGACAAATGTGACATGTTATTTGTGCAGACCTCACAGATACTGCCTCATTTTCCAACAATAGCATAAAAGAAATACATGGTTAAATGTAGAATGACAAAGTATACAATTCAAAACGCAGAATAGTCCTTCCACCATTCCAATACAGGCAGCAGGATACAAACAAAGAGCCAACAGAAAGAATATGAGACTAGAATACTCCTGTGGACTGATCCAAGTTGTGACACTAATAGAAATGCAAGAGACCCATTGAACGCCCGCATCATCCCTGAATCCCTACGTTTGCATATGTGTGTCACAACACATGGCCAAAGATCTAGCTTTAAAGGAATGTTCTATGACTATGTGAAGCATTACAAGTACATAGCCTGGGAATAAATATTTTTTTTTTGTCAATGCAAAGAACTTTAGAATAATGTTGGTGTAGGTTTAAAGGTCAAGTGACAGTTGCACTGTCAAGCCATATCTAAAACTCCACGTAGGTTGAGGACTGCCCTCCTCCCATCTGTGATGATGCCAGCAAAAAATTACATGAATTTTCTACTTATCTATAACACTGTAATAGCATTCCAGTGTTGTGTGTGTGCCCCTGAAAGTTCAAGCTTAAGTAGCTGGATAAATAAAAAAAATTATTGCAGCTGCCGAGCAAGCACTTTTTATGTGAAAGCACACACATTTTGTCCAATCTGAAAGAGACACGTTAGTGATAGATTCCTTACCTTAGAATATCCCCAGTCGTCAGACTGGATCCGGAAAGTTTTGCTAGCAGTACTCCTGCGCGTCAGTAGGTGGCGTCCTGCGGCTCCGCGTCCGTCGCTGGCAACGTAAGCGCCGAGATGACGTCACGGAGACTACTTAGGCGCCACCCATGCGCGCTGACGTCAGTTCTTTTTTTTCCGCGCCAGCATGCGCAGATCCGGTTAGAGCACGTACCTTAGTCACTTTTTGACTGCCCCTTTTTGAGACATTTTGTCTCCTTATCTCCTTGGTGCACATAGCGATGCCTGGATTTAAGACTTGTGGGGCCTGCCGTCGAAATAGGTCGGTGGCGGACCCCCACAATGTTTGCCTCTACTGCCTGGAGACCAACCACGACTCCAGGTCCCACCGGAACTGTCGGGCCATGACCCCGAAGACCTTGAGGGAGCGGCGCCGGAGGCTGCTGGAGGTCCGGCACTCGTCTCAGCGCCGTTCCAGGTCCAGGGAATGTTACCGGGAATGCTGGTGGGGCCGCAGTCGTCGCTCCTCGGGCTCCAAGTCTTCGCCCTCAGATTCGGGTAAGAGACAACACAATAAAGAAGTCGAAGAAGCCAGTTCGCTCTCCAACGTCTCCCGTCGGTCCTCGGATGTGGACAAGAGGGACAGACGTTCTGCCCCTGCGGCTCCTTTGGAGCCTGGGAGTCCCGCGGCCTACCCGCCTTACCCGGGTCCGTCGGCGACTCCCGAACAGGTGCAAGAATTTCTTGCTACCATGGACCGCCTCTTTAGGCCTCGGGCTTTCGCCGGCGTGCCTTCAGGCCCCGCGGTCCCGTGTCTGGATCCTGTTGGGCCACCAGCATCGCAGGCGGATCCAGCTTTGGCGCCATAGGATCCTGCGCCGTTGGCTCTGGCCCCGGCACCACAAGGTCCAGCACTGCCGGCTCCAGCCCCAGCGCCACCCTCGGCTCTGCCTCCGGCGCTGCAGTGGGTGCCGTTTGTCCCGCCCTTGCCCCGGTTCCAGGACCATTTTGTTCCTACCTGGGATCTGCATTGGGACACGGCGCCGGCTCGGCCCCGGCCGGTGCCATTTCTGACGCTGTATGTTCCTTCTTCGGCTCCAGCTCTGCCGCCGCGGTCTGTTCCCCATGCGACAGAGGTGAAGGACGACTGGGAGGGGTCCAAGGAACCTCTTGCCCGTCAGTGTGACTCCGAGCAGGACTGGGTGGACGACTTGGAGGATGCCGGCGACCTCGATGTCTCCTCTGACCGGGGTTTGCCTCTCCCCTGCCTACCATGGAGGAGGGCGCCTCCTACATGAGGGTGCTCTGTCGGGCAGCTGAGGTCCTCAACCTTGATCTCCCTACAGTGGCCCTCAAAACTAATCTCCTCACTGAGGTGCTCCAGAAGGCGTCCACTTCGTCGGAGCCCCTGCTCCCTTTTAACTACGCCCTCACTGACGTCTTGTTGGGCACTTGGTCGTGGCCAGCCACGGGGGCCCCTGTGGATAAGAAAGTCGCCAGGTGTCAACGCCCGGCGCCTGGTGACACAGCTTTTCTGACCACTCATTCTACGCCTGAGAGCCTGGTCATCCAAGCCTCGACGTCGCAGAGTGCTTTCTCATGGCTTCGCCGGATAAGGACTCTAAGAAGCTGGAGCAGTTCGGTAAGCGGTTGTTCTCTTCGGCCAGCTTGGGGCTGCGGTCAGTGAACATCGCCTGCTTATGTTATGTTATAAGAGACTTATCAATCCAAACCTTCCTAATCCGAGCTTTGTGGAGCACCCCACACCGGTGGGTGGCACGATCCGCCACCACCTCCCCATTGGCGCGATATCACATCGGACAAGTGGGTGTTGCAGATCATCCGCAGGGGTTACTCCCTTCCCTTTCAGTCCTCCCCTCCAGCCATGCCATCTCGGTGCCACCGCTTGTCGGGGATCACTTGGTACTTCTCCAGCAGAAAGTCAAGGCCCTCTTGGCCAAGGGGCCTGTTGAGTGCGTTCCTGGTTGTTATTCCCACTACTTTCTGGTCCCCAAGAAGGACAAAGGGGGCCTGTGCCCCATCTTGGACCTCCGGAACGTCAATCGCTTCCTCCAGCTTATTGGGCCGCTAGTCCCAAGCGGTGTGGGATACAGTTGCACAGGTGTTGCCTCAGTGTCCTGAGGAGACCCACACTGTGCTGTCCCAAGCTGTTGCTGAATGTAAGGATTCAGCTAAGTTCGCCATTCGGTGTGGTTTGGACACCGCAGACTCTCTGGATAGGGCGATTTCTACGACTGTGGCGCTTCGTCGCCGTGCCTTGTTGCGATCTACTGGGTTCTCGCCCGATGTCCGAAGCTCGCTCATGGACATGCCCTTTGATGGCACTCGCCTGTTTGGCGATAAGGCCGACAGTGCACTGGAGCGTTTTAAGAATTTGCGCGCCACGCCCAAGTCCTTGGGTCTTTCCGCAAAGAGCCCGGCCACTCCTGGTTTTCGTTCCGTTCATGGCCACGACAGAGGCGCCCAGGCGTGTTTCTTCAGCAAGCCTGAGCAGAACCAGCCTCAGCACGGACGCGGCTTCCGCAGGGGCGGCTCTGGATATCAGCGTGGGGGTCAGTCCATCTCCGCCCCCGCTGCTTCTACCTCCAAACCTTCCTAATCCGAGCTTTGTGGAGTGGAACACCCCACGCCGGTGGGTGGCAGGATCCGCCACCACCTCCCCCATTGGCGCGATATCATACCGGACAAGTGGGTGTTGCAGATCATCCGCAGGGGTTACTCCCTTCCCTTTCAGTCCTCCCCTCCAGCCATGCCACCTCGGTGCCACCGCTTGTCGGGGATCACTTGGTATTTCTCCAGCAGGAAGTTACGCCCCTCTTGGCCAAGGGGGCCGTTGAGTGCGTTCCTGGGCCGGAAGTAGGGAGTGGTTGTTATTCCCACTACTTTCTGGTCCCCAAGAAGGACTAAGGGGTCTGCGCCCCATCTTGGACCTCCGGAACGTCAATCTCTTCCTCCGGAAGGAGAAGTTCAAAATGCTGACTCTGGCTCAGGTCCTTGCTGTCCTCGACCCTGGAGACTGGATGGTAGCGCGCATGGGTGGTGCCTAAGTAGTCTCTGTGACATCATCTCGGCGCTTACGACGCCAGCGAGGGACTCGGAGCCGCACGATGCCACCAACTGACGCGCAGTGGTACTGCTAGCAAAACTTTCTGGATCCAGTCTGACGCCTGGGGATATTCTAAGGTAAGGAATCTATCACTAACTAATGTCTCTTACAGATATATTGTTACACAAGTAGTAACTTGTGCATCAAAACATTTACTCCTAGCTCCTAACATGTGGGTGGAGCCAAAGCCCCTCTCTAGTGATGTTCACGTAATTGCCTGGCTACAACGGCGCTATCAAGCTAGATCATAAAAATGACTGATACTTGGCTGAACAAACTGATTGTTGTAGAGAATAAAAGATGAACACAGACAGCAATAATACAATGTAGGTTACAGTGTGAGACAGGAAAACACGCCAGGCAAAAATATCAGTGTTTTGAGGAGGGGCAGGGTAACCGTCATGTTTTTGCACGGTGTTCGCTTTTGCATGACAGAAAACATTGAATTCAGAAATAATCTTTCAACACTATTTGTTCAATGTTTTTCGATTTAGCTGCTTTGTGTGATGACATTCGGACTGGCTACAGATAGAATGAAATATGCGAGAACAAATAAAATGCAAAGTAGACAGATCGATCAATAGAATAATGCAACCAATGATGGCAAGCAGTCAGGAAGGTTGATAGAATATGAATGAGTGTACAATATTCACCTCGGAAGCAAACCGCTGAGAATACATATGAGCACAGATCGAGACGTGGCTCTTTTTCGCTGTGGTGACATTCATCCTCTGATTCTCACTAGTGTATGGCAAAGGTACTTTAAATACCTTAAACGGAACATCAGATGAATGGTGTCGGAATAGATCTCACAACCTCAGGTGATGTCCTCAAACAAATACACATTATAGAACGCCTACCGCTGGTGATTATCTTCATTGCAGAACTGACCTTTGAGAACTCTTTTTCGTCTGCACTGGATGTGCCCCTTTACTTTGGATCAAAGGCAGAACTTGGCATTTTTTTGTTATTGTGGGCAGTATCCCGGGAATTGGATAGAATGGTAGACAAATGGACAAACTGGTGAAAGACGGATGGATGGACTCCCGGATGGAGAACGAATGAAGGATTCAGGGACAGAAAAAAGTTGTTAGATGCAAGGAAAATTAATAGGCAGCTGGACTAATGATTAAAGACTACGAAAAAGGTTCAACACATTGGGCTGAATTTGTAGAGAATTGTAAATTTAAAGATGAATAGTTGCTCAAAACGTTGGATTATAGAGGTAGCTTCGTAGACGGCAGATCAATGGTAGAATGATCAAAGGAGGAATACTAATCAATAGGGTAGTAGGGTATAAGAAGGGTGGCTAAGTCAGTGGATGGGTGGCAACGTGGGTCATGGAAGCTAATCTGTGGATCAGATTGATGGATCTGAGGATGATACAAAGATGGATTGAGACTGGCTGTGTTCCAAAATGTTGCCCCTCATACATTCTACAACTGTATTTGCGATTGTTGGTCTGTTGCTCAATAGATTCAACTTTTCTGCAGTGCAATCAGTTTACCTCATGTTTTTAAGGTATACCTTTAGTAAGCACAATCTGTCTTGTGGAGCGCAATGTTCACCTCTTTTTCAGTATGTTTTAACGGCAGTACTTTCTTCTTTATTTCAGAGCGCCTTATGTTGAGTTCTATAGCTTTCTTTTAATGGAAGTATTTTCTTGTTTATTTCAGAGCGCCCTGCACCTCCGAGGGAACTGTCCGTACCACAGACTGAGGTGCATTCAAGGAGCTTACAGCTAAACTGGGTTCCTGGCAGCGACGGGTCCTCCCCGATACGATACTTCACCTTACAGGTGCAGGTCCTTCCAGCCGGAGAATGGCAGACTTACTCTTCTTCCATCAGTCATGAAGCTACCGCCTGCATCATCGAAAGGTAATTCCATCCATGCCAGCATGACTGTCCCATGGAATTCTAAGCCCCATAAGCTTCTCAGTGGATATTATAGTTTTACTCCTATACTGTAGTCGTACAATCACCATTTGGAAGTATGATGAACTATGTTAGTGACAACTAGGTTTACTTTAACAGCATGTGCCAGCCTTATCTATCTATCTATCTATCTATCTATCTATCTATCTATCTATCTATCTATCTATCTATCTATCTATCTATCTATCTATCTATCTATCTATCTGTCTGTCTGTCTGTCTGTCTGTCTGTCTGTCTGTCTGTCTGTCTGTCTGTCTGTCTGTCTGTCTGTCTGTCTGTCTGTCTGTCTGTCTATCTTCATGCACTGTAATTAAGTCCTGACTCACCGTATCATACCTCTGTGAATTCATAATGAGAATGTAATACATTTCTGGCTCAGTGAGCTCAACCAAATTTAAACTGGGGTAGGAACCCACACTAGTAGAGCATAAAAGCAATACAGATGCCAGTGTTTAACATGAAGCGTAGCTCATAGAGGGTGCACCTTGTCGTGCATCCTTGAGGGAAGCAGGGATAGCTGACACTGGAGGTAATGAGCAGAGCAGTACAACTGCTGATTATAGAAGGCGTAGTAGACTGCAGAGTATAGAGGTACATAAAGCACTGCGGTACCATTGAGAGAGTGAGAACAAATGTGCTTCCCACTGATGTGGGTCACACAGATCCTTGAAAGATGGCACTTTAGAAACTGAGCAAAGGAAATCTAGACCTAGCTTGCCATCCCCTAAACTAAGCACAAATGATTTTTTTTGGGGGGGGGGTGTGGGGGGGGGTAGGGGTCATACCTCCAAACTAAAAGATTCACCCAAAAGACCTACCTCCCTCCTCAGAGCAGACTTGAAGACATTGGGGCTCATTACGATGTTGGTTGGATCGCAATCGGTAGGTCGCTGGTTGCGGTCACTCGACATTTGGTCCCGCGGTCCAACCACCGCATTATGATGCGGGCGATTGGAAGCAGGGGGTAGAGGGACCGACCGATGCTTCTGACGGGCTCAAGGGCTTCGACGGGCTCAAGGAGCCCGTCCAACCGACAGTTGGATTGTAATATTCTACAATAGTGGCAGTGCCTGCTCAGGCACCACCATAGGGATTACAATGCCCCTTTCAGACGGCCTCTCAATGGCGGTCCAAAGGCTTTCGGAAACGGACTTTGGGGGCCCCTAGCAGGGCCCCTATCCCTCCGTGGCCTCTGCTATGGGCCCCGTGGGCCTACCACACGATGCAGGGATGTTTCTAAATTGTTGTTTTCCTATTGCAGATTATGCTGCAGCCCGCAACACAAACCACAATAGAAGACATACACTTTCCGGCTGCTGTGAAGGCGGTCACGTCGTCATTTGGGAATCGTGATTGCTGCTACTTGTCGGGCAGCCCCGTTTCCGATACAATGCCAGTCAGACACTCATACAACCTGCACCGTAATTTGGCCCTTTATGAAGTTCTGAAAATGCCTCGAATTCCACCTGTTTCTAAAGGTTCAAGGGCCATGGGCCCACTGAAGGCTTGCCCATGAAGAGGCGCCGCTGCCCATGAACAAAAACATCACTCTCCTTTTCCTCTCGTTCGGACATTTAATCCTTTGAAATGACTATCTACTTTATAAAAAGCCCTAACCAAATTATTAAGTTATAGATACGTTTCATAACTTGGGTATGTTGGTTCTCCTTCTCGATTTTACCTGACACCTCAACCAGATACAACCACCAGGCACGGAACTGTCATAGTGAGTGCTGCAGATTGTGGTAATTCCTGTACCATCTTCAACTTACAAGGAATATGCCTGAGTACACTTTCTCAGCCCCTTTTGTAATACTTCTGGCTCTGCAACTTTATCTTAATATAACAAGGTATCACCCAATTTTGTGGCTGGTCTGTTGTAGAATATCTCTCTGTAAGACCAGAACATTGCTGCCTATATACGTTTCACTGAAATGTCCTTCAATGCATCTTGTAGGCCATGGTCTCAGTTCACTTGAATTTGACATTGAGCAGTACACCTTTACATCTACTGGACTTGAAATGCCCCACCAATGTTAGAATTAGAAAAAAGACACTCTGAAATATTTGTCTCCATGTAGTTGTTCGAACTCTTACTTAGAGCATTTGGCTAGGTTTATGTATATGCCATCCATTTCTTAGCATCTTGTTTGTTACAGGTGCTTATTCCGTTTTGAGAGCTCAGACAAATAACTGCAATGCGCTGTCATCTTTTTGCATATCCTCAAAAGCATGCTTTAGTTTCTTTATAAAGCACTAACTATGCCAAATGGATACTAGAGCATAGGAGCCCTCTTTAAGTTATAAAATGCTCTCCCCCACAAAACAATGTGCATGAAAATGTTTCTATGAATTTTTTTTTCACATTAAGTTACAAAAGTATACTGTTAAACTGTGCAAAACTTTGCTTGTGTGGTATACATTTCACTCACATAATCACAAAAGAAAACATTTATCCTGTGCCCAGCTCAAAACCTAACTGCCCTTTACTTTTCAACGTATCTCTTTCCATTAAAAGAAGAGGAATGCACATACATTTTTTAACAGTTTCTGTTTCCACAAAATGTTAACTATCACTAGTTTTAGGTCTCGCCTGAGCCAGCGCATGCATGCGCTGCTCTTACTTATTTATTTTCGAAATTTTTATTGCGCAAACAAATACCCGGAGGTGTCTCGGCGCAGGTGACAAAAGGAGAGACTGAGCCGCAGGATCACTGGTTAAACAGCCATGTCTTTAAGAGCCTACGAAAGCTTATCAGATTGGGGCAGTTTTTATGACGAATGGCAAAAGGTTCCAGAGCTTGGGAGTGGAACCAGGAATCGTCTGTCTCCCCAGGTTGCCGTTCTTGTACAAGGTACTGGAAGCAGGCAGATGTTGGCGGATCTCAGCTGTCTCTTAGGACTATACAACTGGAACGCTTCAGTCAGAAACATTGGGCCAACGCCATGCACTGCCTTATAGGCAATGCAGAGGGCCTTGAATTTAATACAGCTCTCTACTCTTAGCCAGTGTAGGTGACGAATGGCTGGGGAGATTGGCTGGCGGCGGGGGATGTCAAGAAGAATTCTTGCAGCCGCATTCTGAATGGACTGCAGCTTAGATAGAACGCGTTTCTGGGTATTTAAGAAGAGGGCATTCCCGTAATCGATTTTGGAAAACACAAGGGTGGAGACCAGGGTCTTCCCAGCTGAGGTGGGAAGGTAAGGCAGTATTTTCCTAATTTTCTTTAGAATAAAGAACGCAGATGACACAACCTTGTTGACATGAAGGTTGAATGAGAGCTTGCTGTCGAAAATAACTCCCAGGTTTCTGGCCTTTTCAACTGGGACAGGTGGAGAGCCCAGCTGGTTAGGCCACCAGGCAGAGGACCAATCCGGGGAGAGTTTACCGAAGGTCATAACCTCGGTTTTGTCCGAGTTAAGCCTCAGACAGTTGGAGGACATCCAGGTACTGACAGCAAGCATGGCCCTTTGAAAATTAGCTGCAACCACTGGGCCATCCTTGTGGATTGCCATAACCAGTTGGGTGTCGTCTGCGTATGATGTAAGTCGCAGCCCATGGGCCTTTATTACTCTCGCTAGTTCCATTACATAGATATTAAATAGCATTGGACTTAGCGAGGAGCCATGTGGGACTAGACAGGAGAATAAAAATTACCCAACTTCACTGTCTGGGTGCGGTTGGCGAGAAAAGATGAAATGAGATCTCTAGCCATACCGTTCATCCCCAGAGCTGTGACACGATCGACCAGAATAGCATGGTCGACCGTGTCAAAGGCTGCGGACAAATCCAGGAGGATCAGGACAGCCGCACCTCCCTGGTCCATAATGGCTCTGATCTCATCTGAGGCTTTTATTAAAGCGGTCTCTGTTCCATGACCTTTCCTAAAGCCAAACTGCGTTTCATCGAGAAGTTGGTAGGTATCGATGAAGTCTGAGAGTTGTTTATTCATCAGAGATTCGCATATTTTGGCAGGAAAAGGGAGACAGGCTATAGGTCTATAGCTGGCCAGAGCTGTGGGGTCCAGGGAGGGTTTCTTCAGAAGGGGTTTAATCACGGCCTTCTTCCAAGGATCTGGATAGCGGCCAGTTTGGAATGCGGTGTTACAGATTTTCATGAGTGGATATGAGATCACCTCACTGAGGTTAGCCATTACTGAAGGAGGGCAGGGGTCTAAAGGGGAGCCAGACTTGGTAGTGGAAATAAGTCTGCTGATTTGATCTTGCGTAGTGGGAGCAAAGAAGGAGAGGGAATCATAATCAGTGGCTGGTTCTTCATCACTGCAGACTCCGGCTCTTGTCCCCACGTTCCCTGCAAAAGATGAATATATATCTGCCACCTTAGTATTGAAAAAGCTGGACAGAGCATTACATAGAGACTGAGAAGGCTCAACCCCAGGTCCCGTGGAGGGGGTGGACAGAGTGGTGACCACTGAAAACAATTCTCTAGCAGAATTGTTAGCATTTTCGATTTGAGCCGAGAAGAATGCAGTTTTTCGGGCAATGATAGCTTTTTTATATATTGTAAGGGCGTCTTTATAGGACTGCTTGGCTATGGGGCAGTAAAATTTCCTCCAGCGCCTTTCTAAGTTCCTGCAGTGTTGTCGGTGGAGCCTAAGCTCTTCGGTAAACCAGACCGCCGATGGGGATATTCTGTTAGGTCGTGTAGACTTCTCCGGAGCCACCTGATCAGCAGCGTTCCGGATCCAGTCTTGGAAATTGGAGGCTGAGAGAACAGAATTGACTATCCCCAAAGGAGAGGATAGTGTCAGGATATCTGCCATCTGATGGATATCCGCATTTTTCCAGGCGCGGGTCCCTAACCTAGTTCGTGGCCTGGAATGGGGAGGGTTAGCGTGCCGGGTGTGGATTCCAAAAATAACGGCCCTGTGATCTGACCAGGTAAGAGGAAGAATATCCAGTACAGAGATGTCTGGGTTGCTAGTAAACAGACCATCTAGTGTGTGCCCTGCCTGGTGTGTAGTTCCCTTCACCAATTGTTGAAGTCCTAGAGTAAGGAGATCAGCAGTAAGTTGAGTTGTTTCATGGTTATCCTGTTCTTCCAGAGGGAAGTTAAAATCTCCTAATAACATATACTCCGGCGAACTTATGATAAAGTCATTGAAATCAGAAAGTGTAGCAAGAAAGGAATTTCGGGGCCCAGGCGGTCGATATAGCAGGATTCCCTTGAGGGCTTGTTTATGGTTGATATTAATAGTAAAGGTGGCTGCTTCACAGTTAGTGGACTGTATGGGATCAAGTGTAGTGCGGTACAGATTTTTATAAATGATAGCAAGTCCGCGACCTCTTCCTGTATGTCTATCATGCCTAGCAACACTGTAGCCCTCAGGGGTTTCCAGGCAAAAGTCCGGTCCTGACCCAGCGTCTCCCCAGGTTTCAGTGGCAAAAAGGAGGTCAAGATCATGGGCGAGAATAAATTCGCTGATCGGTAAACTGTGACATGAAAGGGAGCGCGTATTAATGAGCGCTGCTCGACAGCCATGGGATTGAGTTATGTGCAATTCATGAGAAGATATGTTGCTAGGGGGGTCTGAGGCAGAGGAGACTGAGGAGCCAGGAGTGCAAGGTTGCGGAAGTTGAAATTGACACCCAGGACAGGGGGTGGGGGTGACACCCACTACAGTAGAGAGAGGCCGAATGATGCAATGTCGATCGGAATGGCCAGAGAAGAATAACGCACTGACGGACCAGAGGTTATGGCCCTGGGCCGAGTCCGGTCGCGGACGGGCGCAGACGGGCTTGCCTCTGGCGCGCCTAAGGCGCGCCCGCTGCGCGCGCGCGCTGCGCGCTTGCATTACTTCTAATTTTATAGTCTCCCCGTCTGAGAGCGTGGATGCGTGATGCAAGATGGCGCACAGGAATATGGATCTAGACCGATCCAAGATGGCGCTCGTGACTTGGAGGACAGAGAAGAAAAGTCCTGCTCAAGCGGCAGGTGAGTGAATTCTGTTGTTTTGAATGCGGGTGTGCGGATGGAAGTGCGAATAAAAACACAGTAAGACACAGTAAAAGATTCAATCAGTGAGCTAGCAGCAACGAAGAGAACACATAAAATTTAGCAGCAACGAATGTCCCTGAATAGGCAACAATAGATACCCCTAGACCAGGTAATGGCCCCGTGACAACTCACTCCTGCGGCTGAGACTAAGCGTAATGTCAAGAACAGCTGCGCGCTTGCATTACTTCTAATTTTATAGTCTCCCCGTCTGAGAGCGTGGATGCGTGATGCAAAATGGCGCTCAGGAATATGGATCTAGACCGATCCAAGATGGCGCTCGTGACTTGGAGGACAGAGAAGAAAAGTCCTGCTCAAGCGGCAGGTGAGTGAATTCTGTTGTTTTAAATGCGGGTGTGCGGATGGAAGTGCGAATAAAAACACAGTAAGACACAGTAAAAGATTCAATCAGTGAGCTAGCAGCAACGAAGAGAACACATAAAATTTAGTAGCAACGAATGTCCCTGAATAGGCAACAATAGATACCCCTAGACCAGGTAATGGCCCCGTGACAACTCACTCCTGCGGCTGAGACTAAGCGTAATGTCAAGAACAGCTGCGCGCTTGCATTACTTCTAATTTTATAGTCTCCCCGTCTGAAAGCGTGGATGCGTGATGCAAGATGGCGCTCAGGAATATGGATCTAGACCGATCCAAGATGGCGCTCGTGACTTGGAGGACAGAGAAGAAAAGTCCTGCTCAAGCGGCAGGTGAGTGAATTCTGTTGTTTTAAATGCGGGTGTGCGGATGGAAGTGCGAATAAAAACACAGTAAGACACAGTAAAAGATTCAATCAGTGAGGTAGCAGCAACGAAGAGAACACATAAAATTTAGCAGCAACGAATGTCCCTGAATAGGCAACAATAGATACCCCTAGACCAGGTAATGGCCCCGTGACAACTCACTCCTGCGGCTGAGACTAAGCGTAATGTCTGGTGAGACATTTAGTAAGCGGGGTTTTGAAAGTGCTACCCCATGCTTTGGCTGGCCTAGCGCTTGCGTTCATGCGAGCGTGCACGCGCAGCCGCCATCTGTCTTTCAAGGGTCATTAAGTGAAGTGCATTACGATCACTTTCCATTTCACAGC
Source organism: Triturus cristatus (assembly GCF_964204655.1). Lineage (NCBI taxonomy): Eukaryota > Metazoa > Chordata > Amphibia > Caudata > Salamandridae > Triturus > Triturus cristatus. The sequence goes on along the minus strand of NC_140593.1, from coordinate 1,059,277,414 downwards.
GCACGTTAGAAAAGCCCACTGTCTGTCCCCTCGTCTTTTCCCCCTCCCTCACTTTTCGTTTCCTTTAGTTCAAGCGACACACACACAGTGGCAGTAGAAAGCAAAAATATTTAAAAGTAAATTCATCGGCCCTCGAAGGCTAGTAAGTGTTTCATAATACTCCGTCGGCAAATTTTGAGTACACACGCAAATATGACAGAATTCCATTCCCAAAATCATTCACAATAAATTAAAACCAATGTCACTGTACATCCTCTTCTCCTCTATAAAGATGGCTGTTCATTACATTACATTACGCGCGGCCAATGCTTGACCTCTTTAGAGAAGCACTCTACGAGAGTGTGTGTATTCTCCAACTATCTTCTTCATGTGCTTATAGGCCTCCCCACGTCTCCCTGTAGCTCTGCCTCTTCATGTGCTTCTCCCATCCATCTCCACTTTGCTCTGTCTCACTGTGTGCTTATGTACTCCCTTCTCCGTGTTGCTCTGTCTGTGCTTCTTTGCCATCGACTCCGGTCTTCAGGTTGTTTTGTCTTGCCGTGTGCTTCTGTGCTCACCCCCCAAACCTTCTCCCAGTTTTCGTTTTGCTTTCTCGCTGTGTGCATCTCTACCCTTTCCATGCTGCTTACTCATCTCCTTGTTGCCGTCTCGCCGCGTGCCTTTGTTTTCTGCCACTTTGTCTTCTCACTGCGCCATATCCTCCATGTATGTGTCATTTCTGTTCTCTTGCACTATTGGCTCCAATTTATGGAAAGAGCTTCCACTTTCTGTACGATCAAGTTTTTAAAAAAACGTTAAGAATTATTCCTATTTCACCACCGCTTTATGCATCTCTCCTTTCATGTGTACCGTTAAAGTAGTTAGTCAAATGATTTGGATAAAAGCACTATAATCAGTAAATAAATATACAAATAAATTAAGGTCGAGGGTAAGACAATACAGGAATGGCACAACTCTGAGACTATGTAGTATTAGATTCATCCCAGGCAGTGTTTACAGCGTGTAAAGGAGTCTGTTTTATTCTAGCCTCTTGATGCTCTGCTTTTTGGGGCACACACAATTTTGCAGCACATCGCATAAAATTACAAGAAAGGAAGGAGTTCCATGGCGACCAACTGCTACCAGCGGGCCTTTCCGGAGTCTGTTTACACTAACCCAGCTACAGCAGGTGCAGGATTCCCTTAGACTGCACTGGCCTTAAATATTAAATCGGCACAGCAGTATCTATTTCCAACCCTGTGCCAACCACGCCTTTACAGGGCGCTGTGTATAACAAGGCCAACCTGCAGGAAAAAACAGGCGGAGGGCGTCGAGTAGCTGCAGGGGTAGGGAGCCAGGTAACTGATAATGCCAGCATGAGACAAAGCTAATGTGGAGTCCCATGCAGAATCCGAAGAGGAAAACGTGCACCTTCAAGCCGGGGTAGTCTTGATTCCATGGAAAAATTTAAAAGATAACTTCCTCAGCCTCTCCTCTCACGTCAACTCTGCATAATGACTAGGTGCAAAGCAAGCACAACACACACACAAGAAAAAGTGCTCAAAGTGTTCCAGGTGGCAAAAGCCTCAAAAGTAAGCTGTGACTTTTGGCAACAGCAGAGACTCTTAGTTTCCTGATTTGTTATTGTTTTTAAACAAAGATTAACTATCTTCTTGTGTTTCTGTTTTGTACAGTCACTAGGTCTCCTTCCGTTATATTATTGTGTAGTGTCTAATCACTTCCACCATATCTGTTTACTTCATTATTTTCCTGCCATTTTTTATGAACCATATATCCCGTGTTATTTTCTTAACCAATTTTATTCATTTTCATTGTGCCACAGAATTTACATTCTCTTCCAGGGGATCCTCATCAATAGTCATATGCATTAGAATATTCCCGCCCATGCGCGGGACCCCGGAAACACTATATGTGCCCCACACATATATATCCATATATATATATATACATATAAATATATAAAAATAAGCAATTGCAGCCTAATAAACACCAGAGCTGAATCATGCTGTAAGGAATTCTCATAAATCACTGAAAGCATAGGAAGCTCCCAGGCTGCATTGCAAATACCCAGTCTAAAAAGACTGAAAAGCTAACCTGTAGCTGCATAGCGATAAACTGACACCTTGCCTTTAAGGCACTCCTAAACCCCCAGCTTCCCATCATGCCTCAGGGGTGACAGTTAGGGCAGTTGTTGTTTCCGGCTCCTTCAGGAAGGATCCTGGCAACACAGCTCCACTCTTTTCTGCTTTTTGTCAGAAAATCTTTTCACTTTTCACAACTTTTATTCCTTACTTCAACGTCTTTCATCTTTTGAAGTAAGAAGCTGTCTTTTTCTGACAGGTTTGGGCATTTTTTAACAACTTAAAATGCCATCTCTTTTTGACTCTTGCCCTTCTTGTGGTAAAAAGAAGGCCAAAATAGATTCTCATGAGGTCTGTATTCTTTGTCTACCTGAGGATCATGAGCCTAAGACCTGCCCTCACTGCCAGAACCTGTCCAGAAGAACCTTAAAGGACAGGGAAAGAATTTGCCTGTATGGCCTGGCAGATAAATCATCTAGAGGAAGGTCTCTGGTAAGGAAGGGCTCCAAGAGGTCTAGAACGCCTTCTAGAAGCAAGTCCTCGTGTTCTTCTGCTTCAGCGTCTGGCTCGGCGCTGAGACAAGATCTTCAGGTGGGTCATTTATCTAAGAAAAGACCTTCGACAGCAGGCTCGCCGTCGAGAAAAGGTACGTCGTCAACCCGGCGACGATCGGCGTCGAGGGACAAGACCCCTCCGCCGTCGTCAACCCGGCGACGATCGACGTCGAGGAGCAGAGACCCTCCGCCGTCATCAACTCTGCGACAATCGGCGTCGAGGAGTGTCACCCCTCCGCCGTCGTCCAGCTGGCGACGATCGGTGTCGAGGAGCGAAGACCCCCCGCCGTCGTCGGCACGACGTTCGGCGTCGAGGGCAGGCTCACTGCTGTCATCGCAGTCCCATCAGCGATCGACGTCGAGAGCGAAGACTCCTCCGCCGTCGTCAACTCGGCGACGATCGCCGTCGAGGATGAGGTCTCCGTCGTCGTCTCGATGGCGTTTGGCGTCGAGGGCGAAGAATACCCCTCCGCCGTCGTCTCGCAGACCTTCGACGTCGAGATTGGACACAGCTCCGCCGTCGTCTAGACGACGCTCAGCGTCGAGAGAGAGAGTCCCTCCGTCGTCGGCTTCACATCCTGTATTAGGTAATAACATTCATATGCAGCAGCATTTGTGACGGAAGCAGCAGGTTCAGTTCTTAAGCGTAAAGAAAACAAGCATTGGCATAGCCAATAGGTCTCGCTTTTGGGACCTTATAAGTATTTAGTTATGCAGCACAATATCCTTGGTGTAACAACATCAACTGTTGCATTGCTAAACACTTATAAGGTCCCAAAGGCGAGACCTATTGGCTATGCCAATGCTTGTTTCCTTTGATTGTCAGTGGTGTGTTACCCTAGTCATTCGATGCTTTAAGGCATATTTTCTCATGTGCAATATATTAGTGATATGAAGGTCGTGGGTAATTCATTCCACTCTCACTCTCTATTTGACAGTGCTTCAGATCTCTTTATGATTGCAGGCCTTGTCCTTAAAAGGACTGTGGCAGTGGCGGCTGGTGACATTTGAAAGTGGTGAGGCGTAAAATTTGTGTTTGAGTGCACCGCGGCTAGCGAGCGGAGCGAGCAAGCAAGCCCAAACAACTTAAAGGGGGGTCAGAGAAAATTTTGAAAGAAGAGTGGGAAAATGGTGCATTTTCAAGCAAATTTGAGAAAGCAAGAAGGTTAATAAACATCATAGGTACCATACTCAACTGCTCACCTTTTTTCCATGCTTGAACTTTCAGCCCCCGCATCTGCCAGGTTCGATCCCACCCCACTCCCAGCTGCCGTCTCCTATCTTATATTAATTTGCAAGTCATGTCTCGCTGTATGCCTAGCCAATCCTCTCCGGTTACAAGTCCACACATGCTTCATAGCTACAGAGGCAGGCACGAGTAGCAAACTTTAACCATTTACTTCGCTCTCACGCAAACTCCTCGCATTTTGTACCCACGCTACAAATTCTGTCCTTTAATGTGCAGCTTGGTTTCCAGTTGTATGCCAAATAAACTCTCCGAACAAGACTTACTGCACGAGAAGCCCTGTAGCAAAGCAGCACATGTCCTCCCCGCACCCACGAGGCACATGTCCACCCCACACCCACTAAATACACACAGAGGCCTGCAATCAGCAGGTCCTAAACTGCGTATACACTTAGAAGTCTGATGTGCGGCACTGTATATCACAGCATTATTAGTGTCTCTAGACTGCACCTATTGTATGTTGTTTTCTCTGGTTTTCCCCAGCGCCCCCAGTTTTACCCAGCTCCTCCAGTTCTGAGTTCTACATAGCACATTAAGCACTGCACGTGTCCCGTGTGCACTACACAAACACTAACAGTACATAACCAGTGCGTAAAATAAAAAATAAAGAAGTGCTTATTCTCCCTATCTGTTTGCCACTGAGGAGTGTTGTATGCTCCCTTTCAAATTAAAGAGGTGCAGGTACTCAGTACCTGTCCAATTCAAGCGCTGAGCACGATGAAACATAGAAACTGTGTCCCAAACCAATGCCACCACCTCAAACAACACATGCGTATCAACACCACAATGCCACAGATACAGCACCAACCCCGCTAGTTGCACTCACAAGCAAATCAGGGAACACTTGTGCAGCCTCACCTGTTTAGTTTACACATTTTTACAGCTTCAAAATTGTTGGGCCACGGATAGGTTAATTTTTTGTCGCCACAGGAGTTCAAAAGATTTGACCAGAATCACAAGATGCCAAGCCGACGCAGAGACTGGCAACCAGCTCTCCAGCTTTAAAGTTGCCATCTCTGGTCGTTAGGCCACAGCTTCTCAGCCTAGGAAGTGTATAGGCATGGACGGCCCGTTGAAAGTACCCAACAGAGCCACATGAAAAAATCGGCTGTATGGAACTCACTGAGAGTGCCTGTGGAATATGGTTGGTGTCCGGTCGGTGAACCAAACAGGGAGTCATATGGTAGTCTCAGTACCAGCACCAAAGAATTCTGGAAATCAATCCTTTGTGACTTGTGCATCCTGCCCACGATATATAATGATCTCCAAGGCCTGAGAATGGTATAATCTGCCGAAAATGTAATTTATAGAGACACAGGGGTATTCGAATCGTCACTCCTGCACACATGCACACGACACCTCATTGAACCCTGCAGGAGATCCCGTTGTTAAATCTAGCTCAGGTACAAGCATGATCTACTCTGCAGTAACATGCCAAGTTCTCTTGGGCGCGTAGTCGTACGCACACACACACACACTAAACCCGTCTCTCCACATACATGCACACAACGGCCTCCAAACACATCACTAGCTCCGAATACTTCCACTTCCACATACCCTCAACATACCCACACAAGCAATGCACCAACTATCACACAGTACCCCTCAGCACACACAGCTCAAATATTCACATCACGACACCCACACGGAATGCTTTTTCTCCGGGTACTCTCATGTTTGCTTTCCGTTAAATCTCACAACTCATTGGAGGTGGGTGCAGCTAGGGACTCGAGTAAATATTGTTGGACAAACAGCAAAAATACGGACAGGCATGTTGATGCTTATCAAAACTCTTATAACTAGTATCCGTGCACAAAGACATGCTGGTGCCATACATGCAGACCAACAACAGAAGCAATATGGGCACTGATTTGCAAAGACTAAAATACATCCAGGCTTAAATAAACACAAATATACTTGCGGGGGGCGGGGGAAGATTAAAATAATATAATAAAAGAATGAAAACTTACCGGTCCGCGCCACCTCTGCACGACTATTGAAGAGCGTGAGACCCAGGAGCCAACAGAAACAGCCGCAACGTCACTGCAGTGCCAACCCCTCTACTGACGCTGCTCCAGCAGTGCTGTGAGGATTGATTGAGGGCAGGGATATTCCCTGCCCATTAGGAGACCGGGGGGCTGCGGCTCAAACCCTCGGTCACCTAATGTGCAGCCTAGAGTGCGCATGTTCGGGCTTATTGTAAAAATGATCAGCCCAAAAATGAACATGCGTACTATTGCTGGGACTGCAACTGGGCTGCTGGCCTGTCACTCAACTCCCTGAGTGCTGCCGCAGCCCCGCCCCCCAACCCAGCGTCCCTCGTTATACTTCTCCGATGCAGAGACTCTAATTCCAATCAGGACTGGAGTCCTGATTGGAATTAGCGTCGGAGAAATAGAACGAAGAATTTGGGGCCATGGCCTTAGTGGGGCAACGCCCCCAATGGAGGCACCGCCACTGGACGTTTACTGTTGAGACGGCTATTGATTCACCTATCTCGCCATGCCTAGCTGCTGGCGAAGGTGCCAGTCCAGAGAAGTACGCCATGCAGTGGTGGCTGGTACGGAACGGGGGATGCGGGGATGGGTGGGATGAAAAAAATAAATAACACTTACTTCTGCACGGCTCTCTCCTCTACTTCTCTTCCTGACTCCCGGAAGCAGGAAGCACAGAGTATCCCATAAGCCAATCACAATGCTGCTGTCACCAGCATGACTGCAGCATCATGATTGGTCTGAGCGGCCTCAGCCAGGCGGAGAACATCTTAAGTGCTCGTTTGCCCAGCCCAAGACGGCTGACCAAACCGTCATGCGCACTTAAGTACACATATTTCCTCCTCCCCTACTCTGAGAGCCCAGCACCACCCCACCCTAACCTAGCTCGCACTGAAAAATAAAATGATAACATTGTGTTATTATCATTTTATTTTTCCTCTTTTGCACTGCTGAAAAGGACGACGCATCTCCACCTTAGCAGGGGAGTCGCAGCCGATAGCATGCAACCCGTTCTTCCTGTAGATTCCTTAACACTGTGTTTAGCAGACAGATGGCCATACTACTGCTAGGATCCCTGCATGTCAACATTGTCCAGTTTTGTGAGGCGCTCCCCCAAGTTGATGATTTAATTCCTCATCAGTTCAGCGAAGGGCCAGCAGCAGCCACCTTTGCCTAAGTGTGTTCGGTGTATTCCCATGGCTGCCATCACCCTTTCCTTTGCAGCTATGCTATGGATATGTAAGGTGTGTGGTACCATGGAGCTTCCCATGCCTTGCAGCTCAATCTAGTTACCATCATTTGGGAGAACCGCTGTTCCATCAATCAAAGAGGTCCTCATTATGTTCTGTTCTGAAGAGGAAACAGGAATTACCGATTGGTGCAGCCAAGCCTCTTACGCCATTCTCACTCGCTTAAGTGAATGAAGGAAGGTCTTTACATAAGATTTGGAGGAGTCAGAATGAACGGAAACTGCCCCTCAAAAGCACAAGCATTCATCACCCTCTTATTATCCCATATAGTAAAGAGTTATCCCTTACTGGACATGATTGTTCATGCCTTGGTTATTCCTGTAGGTAGAGAATCCGACATAGTGTAGTGTATACTCAATTTTCATTTGACGCATATGGATAAAATACGGTTTCAAACATTATTGAGTATTCAAGTCCGCTGAGGCAGTTCACCCTACAACTTCGTGGCAGAGAGAGATTTTAAAAGAGGTCCATGACCTCATTATACAGCTATTTGTGTAGCTCAATATAAATAGAAATAAGTGTGTGAAAGATGCATTTTACGTCTGTAAGGAAAATATGCTCTCAGTCTAACATCCGTGCATTCAGAATATTAAATACAGTCCATGCAGAAATTTGTGTATAATTCTGAAAGGAAAATTGCGCGTAAGCCACTTAAAGAATCTCTTCCTTTATGATGTGAGAGTAATTCGAGTGAAAGCAAGAGGATATGTAGCAATACAAGTGACACTATCAGTCAAGCTGCTTTCGAGCTTGTAGGCACATTTCCAAGAATAACTGTCAAGGAAATGTATTTTACAGACGTATTATTATCCTAAACTAACAGGCAACGAAAGAATATAGACTGGATTTCAATAGGCCCTGGTTTGTAAGTGAAAATGTTCTGTTCCACGGTCATTATGGCTCAGAGGTAACCTGTGACATATTTGCTTTCTTTTATTCGGCACAGAAATATATATATATTTATAGATATATATATATAACAGCTCACAAATATTCTCATACATTCCACATAAACTCATACAACCCCAAAAGGTTAAGAGCAAAGACAGCAGCAAAAAAGAAGGAAGAGTCATGGAGGTTCTGGCTCTTTGTGAATGTTCTAAGATCTTTGTTGTTCTATGTTCTTTGATGATGCTGCTGTGGGTGGCGCAATAAAGAGGATTGTATAATGTTGGCCTCCGGTCTTGCCATAAAATGCATTCTCATTGAGACAGTCTTTCTGGCCTTAATACATACCTACAGAAGGCCTGTCGACTGAACCTTCCTTGTAGAATTTCAAGTAGGCTGGACATTCAGAACTTGACCACATCAGGCACAGCTTGGAACCAAGTCAAGGTCATCTCAGTTGCAAAAAAGTATTCTTTATCATTTTCAGGTGACACACACACTTGCCTGTTTATTTCTAAGAGTTCCACAGTGAGAGTCAAAATTTGCGAAGAGTATCTCAAGATTAATGGGATCTGGAAGTTATCACTGCAAGTTGGAGTGGAGTGGGTAGTCTTTTTCATCTCTACAGAAAACCGGCAGACTAAATGTGGAGGCCCAAATATGGAGTACAACCTCTCTTTAAATAGCTATATTCGGAAATTCCAAAAGATGTCTTAGATTAGGTTCACTGACACAACATCAATGTCATAAATATCGATGTAAAAAATATCGAGTGAAAAATAGATTACACAAATATCGACTCTCATACTTAAACAGGTAAGTACAAAAATATTGACTAAAAATATTGATGTAAAAAATATAGATGTATAAAATATCGACTTTATTTAAATACCAATCCTGTTTCCTTCTGCGTAAACAGGTGCTCACACTGTGGGCTTAGAACAACCAAATTTAGTTTTCTGAAAGAACCTTGACGTTTTTCGACGGTCAAGCCGTCTTGATCACATAATGGGCGCCATCGTACTTGGCCGGTAAATGCTTTTCACAAAGTAAATTGTCATAGCAACACTGATGCCGCATGGACATAGAGTCCAACTCTTCAAAAAATAAACATAAAAGTGACATAAATCGCAGAACAAACAGAAACAATAAATGTGAGACCTATAATCAGTCTCTCTGAAGAATATATAGGGTAACATCATTTTCGATTAATACCCTGTGGTGCAGGTGACGCAGAGGTTACGCAAAGTATGGGTTGGACAAGTGTCTATGATACAAAACAAAAGTTAAACCAATGTACATTATTAGGTTGCAAGGCGCGCTGTCCTTTTGTGACAAAGTGTATACATATCAATATATGATTTACACATTTGCATCAGTAAAATACCAATAAATGGATTTTAAGCTAAAATATATATACCATCTCAAGTGAGTTATCACACTTAGGGGTCTATTAGGATGGCGGGCGGCCCGCCATTGAAACCCGGAAAACCGCCGGTCCAATTAGCATCGCGATCGTGACCGCCGCGCTGTGTTTTTTTGCCTGCCACTTTTCCGCTGGTCGCAGTCCGCCCGCTTGCCTGGTGGGCGGAGCTGGACCGCTACTATTGTTGCGGATCAGGGTCAAGCACCGCCGGCACGATTATGATGCCGGCGGTCGCCAGCCTTGCCGTGGTGGTGGAACCGCTATGGAAAGGCATGCAGAGAATGTCTTCGGGGGCCCATTGCGGGCCCCCAATGTAATGTGTTGGGGGGATGTGTGGGTGCACTGGGGGGGTACCCATGGTACACCCTACATGTTCCTGTACCAGGTGGCAGGCATGTGCAGTGCCTGCCACGCAGTGCAGTGACAAGCATGACATGCTCCTTTTCACACTGCGGCTGTGCTGCTGGCAGCAGCAACCGCCGCAATGTTAATCGCCAGAATCCGACCGCCGCGGTCGAATTTCGACTGCAAAGCATCCTAATTGGACCAACGGTTATGCCGCGGTCCTTGCGGGCGGTCTTTTCCCGCTACCATGGCGGTCGGGGAGATTTTCTGATCACCTTCCTAATAGACCCCTTAGCATGCCTGTTCACACGGCCCTAGTGGGCAAAATACCACTATTTCACATTCTTGCAAGATAACTCCCTTATAGCACTGTAAGACAAAATGAAAGACCTATAAATGCACCAATAACATTGCGTACATCCCTGCAAAACATGAGATCACCCTAACGTAACAAATACATTTTGACATGTGTGCTGTGAGTCTACGAAACTAAAGACATGTGATAAAGTAAATAATAAAACTAAAAATCTAACTACGGTGTGCCTAGCACCCTGTCTATGGGAGAGAGATACAGTCAGTAAAGATGTACTGTTAATTCCTCATCTGAGTTCAGTCCCAGGGACATCTTGGTGTTTAACATACGTATGTATTGAGGCTCTAATCTTCGTAATTGAAGTTGTCTTTTACCTTCCCCGGGCTTTTTTTTTTAATACAATCAATGACTAATGGACTAGTTCTTCTGCATTTCCCTGATGGTATTGATTGATATGCCTAGCCACTGGGTAACTCTGATCGTTATTGGCAATGGCTCTGAGGTGCTGTAGGATACGTACATGAACTTTGTGAATTGTGCTACCCACATACCTCTTTTGGCAGGTGTATTCTAACACATATACAGCGAAGTCGCTTTTGCAATTATATGTGCCTCTGATTACAATGGGATTGGATCTGAGGGGTGACTGGATGGTGGTGGTGTTACGACCGTGTCTGCACGCTTTGCACTTAGTGCATTTGAACACACCCTTCTTGGCTTTCAGCCAGTCAGATCCTCCTCTTATTTGGGGCATATTTTGCGCCAGTTCTCTCCTCATTGATTTCACCCTCCTGAAGGATATAAGTGGGGCACGTGGTATGCCTTGACCTATTACAGGGTCTCCCTTCAAAATTTTCCAATTTTTAAACAGAATGTTCCTGACTCTGGCATGGTATGCGGAGTATCCTGTAATTAATCGTACATAATTATTTATACATATAGATTTACTTTAAAACAATTAATAAACTATTATTTTTAATTTATGTTAAAAGTTTAAGATTATATAAAAAATAAATATATATATATATATCAATAATTTAAAATAAAAAAACAATTCTATAATAAGTTAAAACGTTAAACTATTAAAAAATATTTAAACTTACATTTCACAATACAGTCAGTGCAACAGTAGGGAAAGTGTTGGATACCGGAAGGGTAAAAATAACTATTCCCACTCCAGTGAGTGCAACAGTACGATAAGTGTTGGATAGTGGAGGGAATCCATTTGCTATTCCAACTCCAGTGAGTGCAACAGTAGGGTTAGTGTTGGATAGCGGAGAGGTACAAATTACTATTCCCACTTCAGTGACTGAAACTGTAGGGAAAGTGTTGGATAGCGGAGAGGCAAAAATGACTATTCACACTCCAACATTTGAATAAAATTAAAATTTAAAAAATAGGAAAATATATAAAAATAAATATTTTAAGAATTAAAAATCAATGGTGTTAAATATTTAAAAAGAAAGCATATTATTATATTATTTACATATAACAAATTCCTACAAATATTATATAAAATAAATACATTAAAAAAAGTTCTTGTTAACTAGAAAATATTTACAAACACATCAATTAATACATAATTTTTGTTTTATTTTCTACCCTATAACACCACACCAATAACAACACACTTAAACATTTAAAGAACAATACTTCCATAATTAACATAATTAATAATCAATTACAAAATATTATTAATAAAAAATGAATAAACATTAACTACACACACTTTAACACTATAATGTCCACACCACACACTTACATTAAACTATAAAATAATAAAACACAATTAAAACTTACTTTTAAATTAAAAACTATTACTATTAACAACTAATTATAAGCAATTAAAATGTATTTAATACCCACCCTTTACCCCTTTAAAAGTAAAAACAACACACACACAAATAACCAATTACCCAAAATAAATATCAAATAATTAACAACTATATATTAATTAAATAAACACAACTTACTTCCCACCCTTTTCCCCTATAAACACCACAACACGCACCTAAAAGTAATTACACAATTGCCATAATACATTTTTAACTAATTTAATTCATATCAATTAACAAATATTTATTATTCCAAAAATAAACTTCTTAATACCCTTTATCCCTATAAACCCCAAAACACAAACCTCAAATGAATTTCACAATTGCCATGATTGATTACCAATTCATTAATTATAATTAATTAACAGCCAATTATTAATTCAATTACAAATAAATTACTTCCCACCCTTTACACATATAAACACCAAACACACACCTAAAATTAATTACACAATTACCATAATTAATTAGCAATTAGTTATTAATAATTAACAACAAATTATTAATAATAAATTACTTTAAACATTTAACACTATAGCAACTCAATTAAATATATAAATTAATAAATAAAAAATAATCCATTAATTTAATATAATTAAATTACTTCCCACAATGTTCCCTCTAATTTTTTTCTTCTGTGTGTGGCAGTGGAGGGTCTCTGTGCGCTGCAACCATGGCTATGTGCGCCAGGAACTAGACCACGCGTGTGTGTGCAGCGCCAAATGTCACTAAACGTTTACTTAAAAAAGTGAAAAGATGATACATTTTCACACATACAGCGCCTCATTAAGGGTCTTAAAGCAGGTTTGCAAATTGGATAAACACGCCATGACATGAATTGACTACACAGACATGTTGTACACTTCAGGTTAAGAAAAGCACAAGGCGCCAATGGTGGTACCATCATAAGATTTTACTAAGTCAGAAACGCCACCTTTCTCTGCTCCGTTCTGCCATAACCTTGATTGTTCACTGCTGTATTCATGTTAATCATAGCCCCTTCATGAGCTGTGATTAACATGAATGCTTAGACAAAAGCACACAATGTGCCCTGCACTGCGCTTTACTAACAAAACAAACAAGTATAGCCAGTTTAAAAACACAGCGTGTACTTTCAGAATAAATTGAAAGAACACAATGTGTTTTTAAACTTGCTGTACTCTTTTGAGTAAAGCACGGTGCGGGGCATATTGTGTGCTTTTATTTAAGTATTCATGTTAATCACAGCTCGTGAAGGGGCTGTGATTAACATGAATACTTAAACTAAAGCACACAATATGCCCCGCACTGCGCTTTACTCAAAAGAGTACAGCAAGTTTAAAAACACAGCGCGCTGGATGTTACACGAAGATCTCAGTAACAGGAGCATCACATTAAACATAGCTCCATGGGCACTTCGCAGCGCTAAGGAGCAAACGACGGGCTCAGCAGTCAATCACAGTGCGATAGATACCGACATTAACAGCATCATTTATGTGCATGCCTGCCAAGTGCCACGCATCAGGCGTGGGACTAACGCATTTCAGTGTGGTGACCCACATCACCGCACTGAAATGGAAAGTCACGCATTTTAGGTATAGCGCTTGGCTCGGTAGTTAAGCCGTAGCGCTTCTATGCTGAATGAAACTATGGAATGCCGCCCCTGCAGGCAATAAAGTATTGCTTCCCCATCTAATTTCTTGCTAATGGTAGCAAACTTATTGCGCATGGCTGCATTTCTATGGCGCCCCTACCACCCTGCATGCTGGCACATGTGAATCTCCCTGCCCCCTGGACTAATGCAGCAGCCTTTGACGTTTAGCCTACTTCTGACTGGCAGCTGTACTTGCGCAAGACTTCTGACATGGCTGCAGTGCAGTGTGCAAACCCGGAGGATGAGACCTGAGATGGCCGGAGGGCCGCACTATTCCCTCACTGCCCTAGGCCCAACTTAAATTGAAGCTGCTAGCGGGTGCCGCCTGGGGACCGCTCTCACCACAATGTCCTGCAACGCATTCTAGGGCTGGGGCGCGCCCGGAGTGCATCCCCTAACACTAACAGCACCAGAGCCTACCCACCTACTTGCAGTGCCCGTGGGCCTGCAACCACAAAGACACGATATGGCGCAGGGAAGCATACAGGCCTGTAAGGCTGGGGAGGAATCACGACATGCTATATGAAAATGCACGAAAAAATAGGCATAACCGCCTGATGAGCACGCTGGAGATACGTGGGATCTGGGAGCACTGAAGCTGACGAGGGGCTCAGACTGAGGCCAGCAGCATTGATAACCACTAAAGGAGTGGGTGGGCTGGTAGGAGCACTGCTTCTGTACAATATCGGCCTCATGCACAGCCAGCTACAAATGGAATTTCCCAGCATCACTGGTGCTTTGCAGCGGTTTGAGATCTTAGAGTTTCTGGCTGCTCAAATAGGTGTAATTTCTAATATGTATAGGTCTCCCTCATCTTCATTGCTTGATTTTTGCTCACGAGATGGTGTCACTCATAGTTGTTGAATGTCACTCAAAATTGCACAGAATTTATGAAAATTTCACATATAGCAATCTGAAACCTTGGCAGCCATTGTATGTTTTTGCGGCTATACACCGCGTCAAAGATGCGTGCACTGTTGCCTCACTGCAATGGTTGCTCGCGGCGGCTGCTTCAAAAGCAGAAAGGATTGCGTTGACCTGGTACCCAGTCCTGCCAAGTATCACGCATCACGTGTGAAACTAACGCATTTCAGTGTGGTGTTCCGCATCACCGCACTGAAATGCTTTGTCACGCATTTTTAATGCCACTGAAACTGCCTACCGCGCTGGTGCTAGCGCACCGGCTCTGCTGCTCCAGACTTGCCGCCAGCAGCTCTGGAAGTGTGGCTCATAAACAGTTAAATTATTGTGCTCTCCTCAGCTCTGGTTGAGTGAGTCACTGAGAGTGCTGGCTGCAGTGCTACAATGTTACATGTGCAGCCTCACACGCTTGCCAGCCTGGCTGCATTAATTAATTAATTTCCGGGCTGACCGCTGCGCCGCGTGCCAGGCTGTCTTCCAGCCCAAACTCTCTGCCGATTAACACCGGTGTGGAGCGCACCGCTGCTCGCACTGCCGGCCTGTATGGTGCGTGCTGCAGCCTTGACTCATCAAGGTGCTGTGGTCAGTGGAGTCTGGACCAGAGAGTTGAACCTTCTGCCGCTGCAGTCCTGGAGAGAGAGTTAACAGCCAGTGCTTGCAAGCAGCCCCGCTTAATGAGTTTGCCCGGGCCGTAGTTGCCGGAGTCGAGTTTGGGGCCTGCAGCCTCTCATGAGCTTGTCTGCAGTACCGTGGCTCACTCTGCCAGTCTACTCACAGGTAAGGTAAATCCTAATTATTTTTTAATTTTAAAGCGTTGTGAGCATACGTGCCGAGAGCCTGTTACAGCTCAGCTCACGCCCTGTCTCAGTGTCCGGTGCCCCGTGTGCCACCAGTTCGATCCCAACTGGGACTCGTGCCCGGCAGCCTTTCATTTCGGTCCTGACCGGGACTCCGAGGCAGAAAGGGCCACATCGGCATAGTGTCGGGGAACAGTGGTGGTGCCAGCTGATCCAGCCCACCCACAGCGAATCTCGGGTGACACAGGCCAGAGCACTGTTAGGTTACCAGGTGCAGGACAGAGTTTGCAGCTGTAAAGTGAATGCGCGCTACACAATTGCAGCAGACATTCAAGCACTGAGAGCTTCAGATCGCTCCTCCTGAACCCAGAACTACACAGCGAGGAAGCCTGTGCCCTGGAGGGTGGAAGGGGCTGTGTCTGGACTGGCCACAATGAGAGAATCTCTAGCTAACTTGGCGCTGGACGGGTGGGCTGCCCGGAGCTTCAATGAAGCCTACACTGACCTCAAGCTTTTTGTCAGCGCACAAAGGGTAGAGCTGTGACCATGGCGATTTGCCCCCTGAGATGAGGTTGCAGCTATCTCTTTCATTGCTGTTCTGCCACCAGTGCTTTCCGATCTTGAGGTGGCAGGTCAGGTCAGTGTTTTGTCTGTTTGTAGGCTTATCGAGCTAGGGCTGGACTGGACTGCGGATTTTTCTGAAGAAAAAAAAAGCCCCCTGCAGTAAGCTTAAATGGACGGAATCTGACATGCAAAACACGTACATAGCTATGAGGACACCCTGAAACCCTGTTTGCTGTGGTGTATGTCCTGATCTCCTACTGTTGCACTGACTTGCTATGCTATATAAAATTGCTTTTGGTGTCAGTCACGTTGCTCAAATGGGTGCAGTTTCTGATATTTATGTTTCCTGAGTTTTCATTGCTTGCTTTTGCTTGCAAAGAAAGTGTCACTCATAGGCGTCGAAATGTCACTCATAATTTCACAAAAATTATAAAAATGTCACACATATTGATCTGAAACCTTGGCAGCTATGAGTACCTGAACCTTAAACTTGCCTCCTTTTTGAGACATAGCGCTTTACTCAAAAGAGTACAGCAAGTTTAAAAACACAGCGTGTACTTTCAAGTTATTCTGAAAGTACACGCTGTGTTTTTAAACTTGCGGTATTCTTGTAAGTAAAGCGTGGTGCAGGGCACATTGTGTGCCTTTGTCTAAGTATTCATGTTAATCACAGCTCGTGAGGGGCTGTGATTAATATGAATACTTAAACTAAAGCGCACAATATGCCCTGCACCGCGCTTTTCTAACAGCCCCAAGCCAGACAGTCAGCATTACCTGCACTCCGGAGTCCAAATGCCGCATCCAAGAAATGTTTTGCGCCGCTCGTTTTTTTAAAGCGGCGGCGCGAACTCTCTCGGGATGTCCGGTGTGTGCGTGTGCTCCACATGGCAGTGCGCGCTCGCAGGAAGAGAGGCACCCACCTTAAAGGGAACAGTGCTTCCCACCCTATTTCCCTATAAACCCACAACCCGCTACAGAACTAAAAACGCAAAATTCAAATAAAAAAAAATTAATAACTACTAAAAATTTAACATATATATTAAAAATATAAACAATTCTTATACAAAAAACATACATCACATACATTTAAAGTATACACTAAAATATATAACATTAATTAAAAAAATCGATATATATATTTTTTTTAATCAAAATCTGTTTATTTGGCTTTAATATGAGCAAAGAAGAGCAACATGCCCAATACATATAAGCAGAGCAAATATAGGGGGAGAGCCAGAAGTTACAGAAAGCTAGTAGGAGTGTCATCTTCGTCCCAAGTTCTTTGGCTCTAAGAGGTCCCCATTCCAAGAGTATACATCAAGTATTGTTGTGTGCAAGTCTTTAACAGCATACCAATCCCCCCCCCCTATGGGGGGCGTTACAGAGAATTTTGACAGTTATAACAAAACAGTAAAATAACAAAAACAAGGGTACCGTGGTGCCAGAAACAAAATGTGTGTATTGGGGGGTTAAGTGTCTGTGTTCTCCTTGTTGATTTTGGGCGACGCACACAAGAAAAATCCTTTTTTTTTTAACAACTATGTAATGGCAAATGATATTAAACACTTCGATATTTTTACAATCGATATTACTTACCTTAAGTCGATATTCTTGAACACGATATTCTTGCTGTCGATATTTCTGAACCACGATATTTATGACTCAATGTTTGTGCAACTCGATATTATGTCTTCACACCCTTAAATTACAAGGTATATGCATTGAAACCTGAATATTCATTATAATTTCTGTGAGGTTATATATCTAAATCAACATTTTATAAGAAGTTGCAGAACGTTACTTAAAAGTTAACTGATCCTTTGGTGAATACACAAGCAGGTGTCTGGGCTTCCTCAAACATTCTTAAGTGGGCTACATAGATTTTAGCATATATTGATAAATCTTCTAGGGAAGTAAGGATCAATTTGCATCATGGAATGTTGACCAGGAAGACCGCATTACACTCATTAAATAGCTGAAGAAATGTTTGTGGTTGCGGAGAGCAATTCAGCTTTGATGATCCCATCCCTCTGCTTAGCATCACCAGGGGAAATACCTTTCATGTACGGGACAATCTAGAATAAAGACACAATACCCACATTTCAAGTTTCCAACCATGTTGAATTTCCAGGGGGTCGGATATGAGATATGAATGTATAAAAGTAAATTTCACTAGATTTTGGTGAGGTCACTCTGTTGTCACAGTGGGCGTAACTTTAACATTTTAATCTTAGAAATACACTATTTGGAACCCTGTATTCAATTACAAAGGCCCGTAAAAACTGCCACATGAGAACTAATGGAAATAAGCTCTCCAGGGCATTCAAGAACAAAGCTTTAAGCATCTACTGTCCCCTTAAACTGTCTTCTGTGTTTTCAGCATTGGTTGATATCTTCAACAGCCTCCCCCTCAGCATTCGCACAGAAAACAATCTGCTTTCATTCCGCAGATTACTGAAAACTTGGCTCTTCCCCCAATAATCCTATACCAGGAGTACTTTCAGGCCGACACTATAGCGCTGGGACGCCCGAGGGTAGCTACGCGCTCTATAAAACCCAAATCAAATCAAAATCAAATCACCACTATGACCCAAGTAGCATCTCTAGTCTGGAAACCACTTTCTGATGCACAGATAGTTAAGAATGTTTTGCCGCCTGATGGTAGATTACATTTTGAAACTGCAAGATCTGTCTGATTGGCAACAATAGTTCAGCCTTCCCTATTCTCTGCTTTACTTCAAAGGGTAATAAGAAGTAAGAAAGTGTTAAACTGTGGAAGTATATGTCAAAATGTAACATGAAAGACCACAAGTACCAGAATACACTGGGGTCTAACTTGAGAAAAAACCATTTATACTATAAATACTGACACTGACTTGTCTTAACAGCATTCTACTTATTTTGTCAGCAGACGATGCCATCCACAGGATTTGCCACTCCCATCAGTGTGTTCTGTTATGCGATTATGTAATGCTTGTAACAGTTGAGGGCGCCACTGCTTTCATGAGTGTTGCCATGCAGCGTGGAGCAGCCTTGCAGCTATGCCCCTGTAAGCGAATGTGGCCTCCTCTTGGGTGGGAGGGGACTGAGATCTGAAAGAAACTATTAGTTATAGATTCCTTACCTTAGAACTACCCCTAGCGTCAGACTGGATCCGGAGAACTTTTTTCATAGCAGTACCATTGTGCGTCTGTAGGTGGCGTTGGTCGGCTCCACTTTCATCGTGATCACTGGAATGACGTTGAGCTGTCTACTTAGACACCGCCACTGCGCGCTGATGTCAGTTCTTTCTTTTTCCACGCCAGCCAGTGCAGATCCGGTGAGAGCGGTACCCTATTCACTTTTGAATAACTGTTTTTTGACATTTTGTCAACTTCTTTTCAACCCGTTTGACTCCTGGTGCATAGGGTTGTCACATTGGCGGACCGGCTTCAAGCCTTGTGGCTCCTACCACAAGCTAATGTCAGTGACGGACTCATCTCTCGTGTGCCTCTGGTGTCTGGAGCACAACCCCGACCCGAAGTCGTGCTCCGACTGCCAGCCATGGCCCGAAGTTTTTGCAGGAGCGGTCTCGAAAGCTTCTGGAGGCCCTGCAGTTGGCTCCATGCCACTCAAGAGGGAGGTCGCGGGACCAGTTGCGTAGCCGCCACCATCACTCCCCGTCGAAGTCTTCCCCTTCATGTAAGTTGAAGCAAAAGAAGAAGGCTAAGAGCACCGTCGCTCTTCGCCTTCTCCCCGTTCGTCAGACGACGGATGCGGACGGTCGTCGTTCTTTGGCTCCGCCCGCGGAGCCTGCTGGGTCGGCTCCAAGTTTCCCCCCCTTTCTGGGAGCCGGAGCAACCCCTGCCCAACTTCGTACATTTTACGAAGTTCTCCACCCAATCTTTGGGCAGCCTCACTCCGCCGGTGCGCCTTCGGGCCCCGCAGACTCGGTTGGGGGTTCCAGGCCTTTGCTGCCGGCGGCTCTGGCGCAGGCGCCGCAGGGCCCCCAAGGATCCAGGCCTGGATTCGGATCGGCGCTGGTCGACCTCACGACAGCTCTTCTGGCGTCTAATCCAGAGACGACACCGCTGCCTCCTCTGATGCCGATTAGATCCCAAGACGGCGTCAACCCCGGCCTCCACCCAGACCCAGATACAGAGCCAGAGTATGCCGGTACCAGCGCCGACAGGCACGTTTGTGCCAATTGTCTATCCTGGTGTTCCCTATCGCCCTGATTGGCAGGCAGGAGAGGGTGAGGAGGACTGGGAGTGGTCTGTTGACCCTCTTGCAGACTAACTTGAAGATCTGGACTGGAGAGAGGAGTTGGGTGATGCCAGTGGTCTGAATACCTCCCCAGACCTTGGTATGCTTTCCCCCCTACCGTGGCTATGGAGGAGGGAGCCTCCTACGCTGTGGTGTTGCGTCGGGCGGCTGAAGCCCTGGGCATTGAGCTTCCTCCGGTGGCAGGCAGGACTAGCCTCCTGACTGAGGTGCTTCAACCGGCAGCGGCCTCTTTGGAGCCCCTGCTGTCGTTCAGTGAGGCCCTCACGGACATCCTTCTGAGCACTTGGTCCAAGCTCCGCACAGGGGCTACTGTGGATAGGATGATTGTCCTACGCCACTGCCCGCTCCGGTCGAGCCCATTTTCCTCTCCCAACACCCAACCGAGGTAGAGGTTGTCCAAGCCTCTACCTGCAAAGGCTCGTTCCCTACTGCTCCCCCAGATAGGGAATCCAAGAAGCTGTAACACCTTGGGAAGAAGATGTTTTCTGCCGGCAGCTTGGGACTGTAGTCGGTGAACACCGCATGTCTATTGGGCCATTACACCTACTCCGTGTGGGATACAGTTGAGCAGATGCTGCGCAGTGCCCGGAGGAGGCCCGGGCCCCACACTCCTGTGCGGTTGCCTAAGGGAGAGAAGCAGCAAAGTTCGCCATTAGCTGCGGACTGGACACCTCCGACTTACTAGGCAGGACTATTTCAACGTCGGTAGCCCTGAGATGCTACGCCTGACTGAGGTCCACTGGCTTCTCTGCTGATGTCCAATCTACACTTTTGGACATGCCCTTCAATGGCCGACGCTTGTTTGGCGACAAGGCAGACCACGCACTTGAGCGCTTCAAAGATTCTAGGGCTACAGCCTGGTCCTTGGGCCTCGCAACTCCATCTCGCCCCATGCAGGCTGCCTTTCGCCCCTTCCGTAGCTACAGAAGAGGTGCCCCTCCACATTCCTCCCAGAGCCACAGGCCGGCGCAAGCTGCTCAGCATCTGCGCCGCCGGGGACGTGGGACTCAGCATCATGGGTCTGGGGGCCAGTGGGCGGGCCAGTCCACCAGTGCCCCTCTGCGGCAGCTTCCAAACCCTCCCAGTCTGACCTTTCAGGGCTACCAGTTGTCAGTGGGTGGAAGGATCCACCATCATCTCCCCTGCTGTAACCATCACGTCGGACAGGTGGGTTTTGCAGATAGTCCGAAGGAGCTACTCCCTTCCCTTCAAGAATACCCCTCCATCAATTCCACCGCAATTTCATCGCATGTCGGATGATCAATTGGCCCTTCTCCGCCAGGAAGTTACGGCTCTCTTGGCCACATGGGGGAGGCGGAGATCAGAGGCCTCTGGTCTCCGGCAGAGTCTGGGCTCCACATCCACCTTCTGCAGCTTCGGGCGATTCGTCTTGCACTCAAAGCATTCCCTCTCTCTGTCCGGGAAAAAGTAGTGCAGGTGTTAACTGACAACACCGCTGCCATGTGGTACTGCAACAAACAAGGCGGGGTGGGGTTGTGGTCCCTATGTCAGGAGGCCCTCCGCTTCTGGACATAGCTGGAACATCAGGGCATATCCCTGGTGGTTCAACACCTGGCATGTTCCCTGAACGCAAGGGCGGATGAACTCAGCTGCAGGTGCATGATGGATCATAAATGGCGTCTTCACTCGGAGGTGGTGCAAGGTCTCTTTCAGCAGTGGGGAGAGCCTTGGTTAGATCTATTCGCCACTGAAGAGAACGTGCATTGTCAGCAGTTCTGCGCGTAGGAATTTCCGAGGCGGCACTCGCTAGGCGACACTTTTCATCGCGAGTGGAGTTGCGGTCTTCTATGCGCCTTTCCGCCACACCACTTCTGCCCAGAATGCTGAAGATCAATCGCGACCGAGCCCAAGTCATTCTTGTGGCTCCGGATTTGGCACGAAGAGTCTGGTATCCCGAGCTCTTGCACATGGCCATCGATCCTCCGATCAGACTACCTCTTTGGGAGGATCTTCTATCGCAGCAGAAGGGGACGGTCCTCCACCCAAACCTGTCCATTCTCCACCTCCTTGCGTGGAGATTGAGCAGCGACAGTTGACGGCTTTCGACCTTCCTCCCGAAGTCTGTAATGTCATCTTGGCAGCCAGGCGTCCCTCCACTAAATCAGTATACGCCTGCAGATGGAACAAATTTGTGGCATGGTGTACGGCAAAGGCTGTGGATCCCCGTTCTGCCCCTCTTTCTAGGGTCTCGTCTTCCTTCTTTCTTTGGCCCAGTAGGTATCTGCTCTGGGCAACCTTAAAGGCTATCTTTCGGCCGTTTCGGCCTTCCTTTGCCTTCCAGATCAACCTTATTTTTTCAAGTGTATATAGGTTTCCAAATGGCATTACTCATCTCTTTCCTCCTATTTCGTTTGTAATGCCCCAGTGGGACTTGAATCTGGTTCTGACTTATCTGATGTGTGCTCCCTTCGAGCCATTACATAGTTGCCCTCTCAGACTTTTAACTCGGAAGACTGTCTTTTTGATTGCCATCACCTCTTCTCACAGGGTGAGTGAGCTTCAGGCTCTTTCTTTTAAGCCTCCTTTCGTTACTGTTCATCCGGAGAAGGCTGTCCTCAGAACTCGGCCTTCTTTTCTCCCCAAAGTGGTTACCTCTTTCCACATAGGACAGACTATCACTTTGCCTTCCTTCTTCCCGCATCCTTCAAAAGAGGAAGAGAGGCTCCACCGCCTGGATCCAAAACGTGCGCTATCCTTTTATTTGGATCGTACAAAGCAATTTCGGGTGGACGATCAACTCTTTGTTGGCTATGTGGGTGCAAAAAAAGGTCTGGCTGTGCAAAAATGAACCATCTCTCGATGGGTCATTCTTTGCATTAAAATCTGTTATTCCATGGCGAAAATGGAACCTAGGGTTGCGCACCCATACCACCAGGGCGATGGCAGCCACTACTGCTTTGCGACACGGAGTCCCTCTCACTGACATCTGTTAAGCAGCCATGTAGGCATCGCTGAACACGTTCACTATTGCCTAGATACTCAAGTCCGTAGAGACGACTTCTTTGGCCGTTCAGTTCTCCAGGACTTCCTAGTGTTAACTTGGTTCGCAGACCCACCTCCAGGGATGGTATTGCTGGGGTAGCTATTCTAAGGTAAGGAATCTATAACTAATAGTCTCTTTCAGATGAACAAGTTACTTACCTTCTGTAACAACATATCTGTAAGAGACATATATCTGATAGAGACATCTAGCCGCAGATTCCTTAACTTAGAATATCCCCAGGCGTCAGACTGGATCCGGAAAACTTTCCGCAGCAGCATCTCTGCGCGCCGGGGTGGTGCCTTATGGCTCCGTCCTGACGTTGTCCACAGACGTGACGTCAGTGGAGCCATATAAGCCCCTCCCGGCTCGCTGATGTCAGTTTTCTTCTTTTCCGCGTCCCAACGGTGATCCAGGAAAACCAGCAGTTCCTTGGCCTTTCTACAAGGAAGGCGAGGTCGCGCAGGCAACGTTCCTTCCTGCGGTGTCCGTGGTCTTCGCCCCGGTCTGCTCATGGTGCGAGCTCTTGTGTGT
This sequence comes from Triturus cristatus, assembly GCF_964204655.1. NCBI lineage: Eukaryota > Metazoa > Chordata > Amphibia > Caudata > Salamandridae > Triturus > Triturus cristatus. The sequence continues at coordinate 1,059,253,763 of NC_140593.1, read as the reverse complement.
GTGTCCGGCTTGCCTGAGCCCACTTTTTTCTGGTTGCCTACATGGTGATGCATCTTTCACATCTGAACGGTTCACGCTACCCTACAGGGGGATTTCCCTATACTTGGTGTGGTTCTATCGTCATCACTGTATGCTTATGTGTATTCCTGTCTTCCACATGAATACCAGTCTTACTGTGGTCCTGTTCTGGGAGCTACTACTTGTTGCCGTCCGCCCTCTCACATGTCTTTGTGAAGGAGCGACTGCGTACTGGAGTGTGTTGTGTTTCTGGTGATGCTGGCACTTTCTGACCATGGGTCGGCATCCTCCCAATGCTGCCCCACGTATCTTAGCTGGTGCAGGTTCAACAGTGCTTTTTTCCACTGTTGTGCATACTCGACCGGTATGCGCTGACTCTCTCATACCGTCTTGTCCTCTCTCTGGGTCTTGCATCCTGTCAACACATCGGATCCTGCGGATCCATCGGACCCTAGGCTCAGTTCATCTTCTTTTACGAAGCCATGAACTCTCACTTCCACACCGGCATTTCTGCCTCTGTGCTTTCTTTCTCTCGTCTTGGTATACACACGGGGGTTTCGTGCTGTTCTTTGATGGCTTGTGGTGCCTTTGCCCCCATTGTTTTCTGCTGTTTTCAGAGCTTCATGGCCTGGTGTTGACTGCGCTGGCATTGCTGTCCCCACTGTGTTTCATCACCTTGTTGACGGCTACGTTCTCTCTGGAACTTGGTGGGGTTCAGTCGTAGACCCGCCTCCTCTATGGGTATGGCTTTGGTATCTATTCTAAGTTAAGGAATCTGCGGCTAGATGTCTCTATCAGATGTACGAGTTACTTACCTTCGGTAACGATGTATCTGGTAGAGACACAGTCTAGCTGCAGATTCCTTAACTCCCGCCCATCCTCGCTGTTCTGCGAGGACCTTTTCAGGTTGGGTTTCTGCATTTGCCTCCCTGCGGGTTGCTTTTTCTTTCTGCCGGGTGACATCTTCACTTCATTCCTCTACGGGATGTTTCATTCTGTTTTGCTTGCTCTACTCCACCCAGTCTCGTGATTGGGCAGTATGCTCATGTGTTATGTGTCCTTTTACAACCCTATGCCCTGGGTCGTCCAGTGTGGGGTCTACTCATGTCCCCCCCCCCACCTTTTCTCAATTGCCTTGGGGTCTCTTGCCTCCCCTGTAGTCCATTAGTTTGAAGTCTATTGGCTCTGCCTCAGTCTATAGGTCTCATACAGGGGATACGACGTCCCTTCCTGTGCCGACTAGTGGTGGATTGTCATTGTTCATGTGTTCAGGACTTGTTGCCCTTCACCGTTATACATTATGGTTGCAGACTTTCTGTCGTCTGCCATGATGTTTTTTCACATCTTCTTCTGCCTCCGGGGAGGGTTTACCCTTTGCTTTTGCGGGGTTGTTTCTCAGAGCGGTGCGCTGCTCTTTCCCTTCACTATTTTTCAATATACAGTGCCTGGCACTGCCCTTTATGGTGCTGTTTTTCACCATTCAATTTCTTTTTTCATCTTTTTCGCACACTGTTCCCATACTCTCACAGTCTTTGGTGATGGCTCCGCGTTGTGGCGAGGAAAAGTTTCTCCGACGAAAACTGACGTCAGCGCGCCTGGAGGGGCTTATATGGCTCCGCTGACGTCACGTCCATGGACGACATCAGGGCCGGGCCGTGCGGCGCCGCCCCCCAGTGCGCAGAGGTGCTGCTGCGGAAAGGTTTCCGGATCCAGTCTGATGCCTGGAGATATTCTAAGTTAAGGAATCTGCGGCTAGACTGTGTCTCAACCAGATACATCGTTACCGAAGGTAAGTAACTCATACATTAGTTATAGATTCCTTTCCGCCACACCCATCCTCTCCATTCTGCGAACTGACTTCTAGTGTAAGGGACTCCCTTTCAGGGCCCAAGTTTGTGCACCAGTGGTCAGTGTCTTGCATGGCTCTGCTCTCCTGGCGTGGAATGTTGTGTAAAGAACAGAAGTCAGTGCGCATGGGCGGTGTCGAATTAGATAGCGCAGTGTCATTCCGGCGATCATTACGCCAACGACGAACGTGGAGTCGACCGACGCCACCTACCGACATGCAAGGATACTGCTACGTCTCCAGATCCAGTCTGACGCCTGGGGGTAATTCTAAGGTGAGGAATCTATAACTAATATATGTCTCTTACAGATATATCGTTACCGAAGGTAAGTAACTTGTTCATCACGGTGATCAGTGGTAAGGGATCCATTGTCTGCATCAGTTTTCCGCCACATGTTTCTGTGCCTCCTGTTCTGTTTCAAACCCAGACTATGCGCGGCAGTGGAAGGGAGAGGTGCAGAACAGAAAACATTTATTTGTGTGCTGAGTAGAGGAAAGGCTTGTTATGCTGTCGCTTCGCATTGCCATCAGATGCTAAGTGATGCTCCTGGGACCCTGGTGACCTTGTTGACATGCTGTACACCAGTCAGAAACTTACTTCACCGCCTCAGGCCGTGGTGAACAATACAATCAATAGTGCTGTGCCGTTCCTGGGCAGCCCCCAGAGGCCTCACTTGCTTCTCCGTTGCAAAAAAATGGCGGTCTCTTGATGTCCTTCAGCCACAATGTGAAGAACAAGCTAAATAGGTGTGGACAGGGTATTTATTCATGTTCCTAGTAGGCAGCCGCCAGTGGGGGTCTCCTCAGAGCTGTCACACACTGACTGACAGCACATCACTCGCCCGCATCTGCAGGAACGCATGAGCTGATTGCCTACCCCGGGGGCAGCCACTGCAGAGCCCAAAGAACTTCAGAACTTTTTAATCATTTTGATGTTTTCCTCCACTTGCCTTTTCGTGCAGACACATCCGCGGTTCGAGCGAAGGGATGGCATTTAATCTACTCATCAGACTGAAATTGAAGTCAGAAAGATGTTACAGTTTTATTTTAAATATGTGCGCCCCCTGGGGTCCACAGATGAGTGAGAGAGATATGAAGATCTCTGGTTCAGTGGTTTGCTTCCAGGCTCATTGCTTCACTGCTCAGTGACAAAAGAAAGCCAGGCGAGGAGCGCGTTCAGCACGTTCTCATGATGTGCCATTATTGCCCGGGCTGCGACTGTTTAAGAGTGGCGATAGAATATTGTATTTAATTATATTCTAATTGTAATTATATGGCGCTTACTACCCCTGACGAGGCGTCGAAGCGCTCTAGGATTTTCTTGTAAAAATGTAATTGACAATGGTATAGAAAGTAAGACTGATGTACAACTAAGGTTTCATAAATTCATTGGGGAATATTCATTTAAAATGCCGAAGGTGCACTAAACGATAGCAGCTGTGCATATGGAATTCTGGATGGATAAAGCAAGGGTGCGGCGGCCGCACACTCGAGACTCACAACTGACAAACGAGCAAAACTAAGCCCTGTTCTATGTCTGTCCTGAGTACAAGAGAGCAAACGATGCAGCTACGGTTTTGAATTGTTTACTCCTACCAGCTATGTACATTTATAGTTTAGATAACTGAACTCTCCTCGTTGAATCATGTGATGCAAGTTTGAATCCTGGCAAGATCGTCTCAGCTTTGCATCCTTCTTGGGTCTGTAAATTAAATTGGTTAATAGTAAAACCTGCTATTTACAGCGCTGGAAAGGGCAGAAATGTAGTATCAAGTGCTATGTAAGGAAATAAGTTAGTATTATTGCAATGATTGCTATGTGTCTCCCATGTCTGCAGTGCATTGGTGCTGTTTATTTTTGTTTATGGTTTTAACGGGTAACATAGCACTTGCACATTCTGAGGAGAGACTGTTATCATATGTGTACAGTTTGCTTTGTAGTTGAATTCTTTCACCTCTACTATAATCATTCATGTTGTGCCACAAAGACTGTCTCCCGCATTCTCTTACGACTCAGGTCCCAAGCCAAACATGCATGGTCTCAAGTAATATCTCATGCCTGAACTTAAGCTTGAAGATCATCACAATTTGAAATCTTTCTGAGGGCCCCTTTAGAACTGTCAGATCTTTGTACGTGGACCCAGCTCCGGGTGGCCCTAGGGTTAGAGAGCACTCTGCCTCAAGACACTGGTGTCAACTGAAATTACATCTCTCTTGGGTAAGATGGCAAAACAAATCTTTACTCCAGTATTGGAGCCTTTCATAGATTCACATGCCTGAATCATTCCCCGTCGTCGAGACGGGAGTCTCCGGTACATAAAAAAGCTTTGCTTAGTATCATAGCAAACAGAAAAAAGGCCTAGGCCCATTTTCCTTTGCAACCCATAACCTTCGTTATGTAAAAAAGGACTAAACCAGTCCCTGAGCCAATCAGAGCCTCTCACCCTCTAGAACACTCCTGAGAGAACCTTCTGCCCTCAGATTTTCTACCGCACGTTGTGCTAGGGAGTCTCCTTTGAGCTCTGCTCAAATTCTACAGTTGGTTTTAGATTGAGGTGATTTTTTCTACTGAAATTTCTACATCATCTAGGAGAATGGCTGATAAAGAAAAGAAAGGCTTGTTTAGGGCCTGTGCCACCTGCTCAAAGAAGAGATTATATACTGATGATCCTCATAAGGACTGTATATACTGCCTTTACCCACACCACCAGGCGAAGGAGTGTAAGGTATGTCGCACCTTTTCTAATAAGACTTTAAGGGATCGTGAAGGCAGACTGCTAATTTGGCTCCAAAAACTTAAAACCAGGAAGGACGTCGTGTCTAGTGACAGTGAGGAGGCGTCAAATGTTTCAAGGAGATCTCAGAAGAGAGGCAGATCTCCTCAGGCTCATACCGCAGGGGAGAAACCTGAGAAGGCTCTTAAAAAGACCACTGCTGGGTCTTCAGAGCGCAGTCCCTCAAAATCTCCTAAAACTAAAGAAAAGGAGAGCAAGGGTCATGCTTCAGGGGTGGAACAGCCAAAGAAAACAAGTTCTGAGCCTTCAAAATCACCCCTTAAAATTAAACATGCGCTTAAAAAGCCAGCGTCTACTTCACCTGAGGAGAAATTAGGAAAATCTACATCGTCGACGGGATCGTCGACGAAGAAGGTAGCGTCGTCGACGACGAGGAGTGAAGTAAAAGTCATTATTAAGCCTGTACTCTCGTCGACGATGGCATCGTCGACGGCAGTGTCGACGACGAGAGCGCCGACGGCGACGGCAATGACGACGACGACGACAACTACAGCGTCGACGGCACCGTCGACGACGGTGACAACTACATCGTCGACGGCGGCAACGACGACTATGTCTACAGCGTCGACGACGGCATCGACGATGTCGACGGCGGTTAAAATGGCAATCTCGTCGACGGGCTCGTCGACGAGGGAAAAAACCCCGGAAAAGCGGGGTTTTGACAGGAAAAGAAGGATTACCCCGGATATTACGTCTCCTAGTAAGGTAACGCCTCTGGTTCCATCCCATTTATTGGAAGAAGAAGATTCGCAGGAAGAGGATAATGAGGGCCCGTTTGGCTATGCAAGTAGCCCCTCTCAGTTGCACGTTAAATGTCAGGAGGATGACTGGGAGGATGAGTATGGGGGTTATCAGGACCCCCCCCGACAACATGAACAGGAAGAGATGGTGAGTGTTCCAGCTTCTCTTCTGACGGATTTGCAGTTCATGTTGGATGATTACAAGAAGAGGCATACTTTGCCTCAGTCTACCCAAAGGATGCCAGTGGCTCCGGCGCACTCTGTGCCATGTACACCACTGCGAAGACAGGAGATACCGGTTCCGCGGCCACTAACACCTTTGCCACAGCCGGCTCTGGACACTTCTGAGGATGAAGAGCAGGAGGAAGGGGAGATAACAGATCCTAGTAAGGAATGGGATGAGTATTTGATTCCGTCCCCTTCATCTCCGTCACCAAGACCTGTGGATTCCCCTCCGGAGGACATTGGAGGGTTCCATAATCTGATGGAAAGAGCCGCGCAGAGATTTGCGCTCAGTATGTCATCAGATAAAGCAGAATGCTTTTTATATGATTTTAAAGAACCGTTTCGCAAGACTGTTAGATCTCTTCCAATTGTGAGTCATCTATGGGAGGAAGGTCTCAAAGTAATGGAGACGCCGGCAACGGTTACTCCAGTGCTGGCTAGGCTGGACAAAAAATACAAAGCGCCTTCCGATGCTCCGGCTTGTTTATTAGGTCACCCCAAACCGGACTCGGTTATAACTCAAGCGGCGCAGCAAAAGTCGAGGAATCCCTCTGCTCCAATTTCCACGCCACCGGATAGAGAGGGTAGGCGCTTGGATAATGCAGGAAAAAGGTTTTCGTCCATGTCTGCTCTTCTGGTTAAGGCAGCAAATGCACTAGCCATCCTGGGCAGGTATGATAGGCAGATGTGGTGCGACCTATCACCATACATTGATAGCATACCTGAAGCGGACAGACAAGAGGCTAGAAAAATCCTCCAGGAGGGTGAAAGGACTTCGGCTGAAGTCATAGATTGTGCAATGGACATTGCGACCACGGCCTTCAGATCTCTGGGAGGAGCGGCGGTTTTGCGCAGACAAGGATGGTTGAGAGCAACATCTTTTAGGCCTGAAGTCCAGAATAAGATCTTGGATCTTCCGTTCAATGGGGAAGATCTGTTCGGAAAACATGTGGATGAGGCCTTACAGAGTATAAAAAAGGATACGGAAACAGCGAAATCTCTGGGAACATTGCAGTATAGGAAAGTTCCTTTTCGTGGCTCACGTGGTAGGGGCCAGCCCTCTTATAGAGGGGGTTATCAACAAGGCCGTTATTCTTCCTACTCCACATCATCTCAACCATATCGTCAACAACAATATTCACAAAGAGGAGGTTTCACAAAATCTACTCCTAGAGGTCGAGGAGGTCGTCAAGGGAAAGACACCACCCGAAGACAATGACATTCTGGTGACACTTACTCCTCATATGTCACATATTCCCCTGGGTGGAAGAATTTCCTATCATCATCAAAATTGGCAGCAGATAACGACGGACCAATGGGTCCTCCAGATAATTCAATTCGGTCATACTCTAGAATTTCTGGAAAGCCCCCCTTGTTCACCTCCAAGATTTCAAGAGGTCAAGTATTTGCATCAGATGCGTCAAGAAATTCGGACAATGCTCCGAAAGGGAGCAATAGAACCGGTACCGAATTCCCAGAAAGGAAGGGGATTTTATTCCCGGTTTTTTCTGATCAAGAAAAACATTCTTCAATGGCGCCCCATTTTGGATCTCAGATCCCTAAATACTTACCTCAAGGATCAGACCTTCAGAATGATTTCCCTCCAGGATATTCTGCTGCTGTTAAACCCAGAGGATTATATGACCAAACTGGATTTACGGGATGCATATTTCCATATTCCAATCCATCCTTCACACAGGCAGTACCTTCGGTTCGTGGTGGCCGAAGATCATTACCAATTCAGGGTGCTTCCTTTTGGTCTGAAATCGGCCCCGAGGATTTTTACAAAATGTCTGGCTCCAGTGGCAGCGGTACTAAGGAGACAGAAACACCAAGTGTTTCCTTACCTCGACGACTGGCTAGTCAAGGCTCCATCGAAAGCGTCAGCCCAGTTGTCAACAGAGGCTTGCATAGAACTATTTGCCAGTTTAGGCCTCACTCTAAACGAGGAGAAGTCGACTCTACAACCTTCAAGAAATATAACTTTCTTGGGAGCGATTCTGGATACGGAGGTAAACAGAGCGTTCCCCTCCGAGGAGAGACAGCGCGGAATAATATCTCTATCCCAGGCGTTTATAAAAAGAAAGTCTCTTTCAGTACGCAGGTACAAGTCTTTGCTGGGAACGATGTCATCTTGCATTCCCCTCGTACCTTGCTGCAGACTACGGATGCGTCCGTTACAAGAGCAATTGGATCTTCAGTGGCATCAAGCGACAGGATCCTTCGAGGATATAATCAAAGTGACGCCGATCATGGTCCACGCGGCGACATGGTGGACCCGAAAACGAAACATCTCACAGGGTCTTTCTTTCCTGACTCAGCCAGCTCCATTGGTCATTACAACAGATGCATCCTTGGAAGGATGGGGAGCATTCCTTCAGGATCTGCAGGTCAGCGGTCGTTGGAAAGCGGACGAACAACAATTGCATATCAACCTTTTGGAGCTCAGAGCCGTCCGCTTAGCATTGTTAGCGTTCCTGCCAAGGATTCAAGGTGCAGCCGTGTTGGTAAGAACAGACAACACAACAGCAATGCACTATTTGAACAAACAGGGAGGCACAAGATCTCTCTCCCTGTCTCGGGAAGCCCAGTGGATATGGGAATGGGCTCTACGACACGAAGTATCCATTACAGCGGAACATCTTCCAGGGGACCAGAACACCAAAGCGGATACTCTAAGCAGACTAAAGTCTGTCTGTCACGATTGGGAAATCGACAACGGGATTTTGGACAACATCTTCCAGAAATGGGGAACTCCAATAGTAGATCTTTTTGCGACAAGGGAGAACAGAAAATGCCGGTTCTTCGCAAGCTGGCTTCCCCAACGGGGATCTTGGGGGAATGCGTTTTTGATGGCATGGTCAGGCATCTTTGCCTACGCCTTTCCTCCAATTCCCCTCCTGCCGCGGGTTCTTATGAAGATCAAGAAAGAACCATGCAGGTTAATCCTGATAGCTCCGTGGTGGCCCAGACAGCATTGGTTTGCAGAGCTTCTTCTACTGTCAGAGGAGCGCCCGATTTGCCTGCAGCCGATACCGTCTCTGCTGACAATGTTCCAGGGGGAAGTGCTGCATCCGGATCCGAAATCTCTGCAGTTAGCAGCCTGGCTCCTGAATACCGTGAATTTCAACATCTGAATATCCCTACGGAGTGCAGAGAGATTCTATCTAGAGCTAGAGCGGATAGTACAAACAAGACATATCGGATGAAATGGAAAAGGTTCTGTTTATGGTGCAAAAGGTCTAACATTCATCCGCTGCTTTCAGAAGCTCACGAGATTATTCCATACCTCTTGCTTTTGGCTAAGTCTGGTTTGGCGCATGCGTCTATAAAAGTACATCTAGCTGCAATTTCACGCTTTAGAAGAACGGCCTCTGGTCCATCTCTGTGGTCTGCTAGAGTCATCAAGCAGTTTATGAAAGGTCTGTTCCGAGTTTTTCCTCCAATAAAACCACCGCCACCTCTCTGGCAATTGAATGTCGTTCTTTCCCAGTTGATGAAACAGCCCTTTGAACCAATTCACAGGGCGGAACTGAAATTTCTTTCCTGGAAAGTTGCGCTTCTCATTGCACTCACTTCAGCCAGGAGAGTGGGAGAAATTCAGGCTCTCACGATCCAAGAGCCGTTCTTGCAGTTCAAGGAGGACAGGATAATACTCAGGACTAATCCAAGATTCATCCCTAAGGTTCCAACTGACTTTCATTTGAACGAACCTTTAATTCTCAAAAGATTTTTTCCACAACCATCAACAGCGGCGGAAAGAGCTCTCCACTCGCTGGATGTCCAGCGTTGTTTGAAATTCTATTTGCTGAAAACTAAGCCTTTCCGCAAGTCTTCACAGCTTTTTGTGGCCTACAGCGCACCCAGAAAGGGTTTCCCTTTGTCAAAGAGAGGAATTGCCAGATGGATATCAAGTGCCATAGGGTATTGTCATCAGGCAGCTGGCCGACCTTTGAATGCACGAGTCCGGGCTCATTCTACAAGAGCAGTCTCCACCTCTACTGCTCTATTTGCAGGAGTACCGATCCAGGATATCTGCAGGGCGGCGACCTGGACGAGTACACACACCTTCACCAGGCATTACTGCTTGGATGCAGCCACAGAGAGAGATGTGGCAGTGGGAGAAGCGGTGCTGAGGAACCTTATCCAGTAACGGTGAGCCTTCTTTACCATCCCTCCTTCCTTTGTTATGTACGTTGGCACATTTTATGGTTGTTTATTGTATTACCATTTGCAAAGAAATTTTGAGAGGTGGAATTTGGTTTACAGATACCATTTTTATCACACTGTATATGTTTCCTGGATTCACTTTCTAGGTAACAAAAAATGTGCATTTATTTACTGCTCGCTATTCTGATTCAGGCATGTGAATCTATGAAAGGCTCCAATACTGGAGTAAGAAAACAAGTTACTTACCTGTAACTGTAGTTCTCCAGTATTGGACCTTTCATAGATTCACATGCAACCCACCCTCCTCCCCTGAGAGGCTCACCTCGGATTTAGCACAAAGAGTGTTATTGCACAAGTGCACGAAAATCTGAGGGCAGAAGGTTCTCTCAGGAGTGTTCTAGAGGGTGAGAGGCTCTGATTGGCTCAGGGACTGGTTTAGTCCTTTTTTACATAACGAAGGTTATGGGTTGCAAAGGAAAATGGGCCTAGGCCTTTTTTCTGTTTGCTATGATACTAAGCAAAGCTTTTTTATGTACCGGAGACTCCCGTCTCGACGACGGGGAATGATTCAGGCATGTGAATCTATGAAAGGTCCAATACTGGAGAACTACAGTTACAGGTAAGTAACTTGTTTTCTTCTGAAGGAAGTCGCATTTTCAGAGCCCTGATTGTTGAACAGCAGACTCAGTTGCTCTGAGTGTCTTTAAGGCCTGTTTCATTGTCGGTGGAGAGGGCAACTTGAGGTCTTCAACTTGACGTAAATCTCTTTAGTGTTTCAGAGACGATTTGGCTGAAACCATGCAAGGAGTTTAGGATGCTGCGAAGTACTTCATCCGCTTTGGACTGGACATCACTGACTGCTTGGGCAGAGCAGTCTGCACTAGCATGGAGTTTCAGGGGCATTCTTGGATGCAATCCACAGGCTTCTGGGGATGCGCAGGCTTCTTCAAAGGGCGCTCCATTTGACAGGTCTTGCCTGATTAGTAAGTAGGCTTATTCAGTAGTAGAACATTTTAAAGGAAGCCTGGCCATGGCGCGTTCCTATGACTTTATACCCCTGCAAGACAGTATCCTAAACAGTTTCTCCCCTCAAGGCTTTTCTAATGGGTTGGCATGCTTCCCCCGTCAAGGCAGGAATCAGGATTGGGTATTTCATACTAAAGTGGCTAAAGATAACATAAAACAAGGGTTCCCCCCGATTGTCCGATGTAAATATGGCCTGCCATTCCTCTTCAAACTGCCACACTAATCACCCACATGAGAACATCTGCCAGAGGAGAACCTTTCTTGCTTCAAAAAGTGCAGACTCTTTTGGTCACAGGAAACCACAGAGAGGATCTCGGCCCATAAAATAGGGACTAGCTTTTATACCTGTTGTTTCCACATGCCGAAGAAGGATTGAGGCCTTTGACCTATTTTATATCTTCAGAGGTCTTCTTGCCGAAGGACGAACTCAAGGTGCTTACACTGGCCCAGGTTCTCTCTGCCCTGGATCCAGGCTATGGATGGTGGCTTAGGACCTGCAGCATGGCTAATTTCATGTACCTGCCCTGCAGTCCCACATATGCTACGTATGGTTCTGAGTGGATCATGAGCACTGCCTTTCTGCTTTACCAGTACAACTCAGGTGTTCACAAAAGTCAAGGCAGTGGTTGAGGCACATCTTCGGAGGTTGGGGATCCCAATTATCCTTTACCTTGATGACTGTCTTCTGAAGGCAGGATTGCCACAGTCTGCTGTAGTCCATCTCCAGATGACGGCGTGTCTCCCAACATCCTTCGGGTTCCTCATCAATGTGCTAAAGTCACATTTGACTCCTTTGCAAAGACTCCCTTTCAATGGAGCCATGCTGGATACAGCGCAGTTTCAAGCCCTCCTTTCACCGTGAATCTATGATCCCTATGTTTAATCCTTGCGCCTGGGGCTCGGTGAGAATGGCTCTGAGACCTCTGGGCCTCTTGGCACTCTGCTTGTCAACTATGCTGAGTGGCATGTGTGAGAGCTCCAGTGGAAACTGAAGTCTTAGCGAGCCCAGCCCCAAGATTCCATCCAGGTTTTGGCGGAGACTGCAAAAGACCTGCTGTGGTGGTACAACAGTAATTAGTCTGGTGGTAGACCTTTCTCCCTGCCTCATCCAGAGATGACTATTGCGACAGATGCTTTGCTACTGGGATGGGGAGGTCATATGGAAAAGGTGGAGATCAGAGGATTATGGTCTTCTGTGGAGATCCACCTTGGAGTTGCTTGCAATTCCTTTAGTGCTGAGGGCCTTCCTACCATCCATCAAGGGGAGGCTGGTTTAGATTTCCGTAACACCACTGCCATGTAGTACAGCAATGATCAGGGCGAAGTGGGGTTATAGGTCCTGTGTTATGAGTCACATCATCTTTGGAGTTGGCTGGAGTGCCAAGGCATTTCCCTGGCAATGGAACACCTGGCAGGATCTTTAAACACGGGGCAGGCAAGCTCGGCCAGCGATAGTTGGCGGATCACTAGTGGCATTTACACTCCAAGATGGCACAGGACGTCTTCCAGTAATGGACACAACCCTGGTTATATGTTTTTGCCACCGCTGAGAGCCTGCAGTGTCAAAATGTTTGTACTGCAGTTTTCAAGAAGGCTCTATTTTGAAGACGCATTCCGCATAGAGTGGAGCACTGGGCTCCTGTACACCTTTCCACCACTGCCTCTCCCGCCCTGAGTTCTGAAGAGAATCAAGAAAGAGCAGGCCCAGGTCCTCCTAGTGGCTCCAGAGTGGGCAAGGACAGTGTGATTCCCCACAACTTCTGGGCATGAGCATCTGTACTCTGATTAGGCTACCACTTTGAGAGGATATCCTTTTGCTGCATCGGGGCAGGGTCCAGCACCTGAGTCTGTGCAATCTTCATTTTCATACTTGGAGATTAAGCAGTGGCAGTTAACTGTATTTGATCTTCCTTCCGAGTTTGGGGGTAAAATCTTTGCTACACGGCGCCCCTCTGTAAGGTTTGCTCTCAATAACGACCTGTTGCAGGCCCAGCTTTCGGACGTCATAAATCTATGAATGATGCCAATACTGGAGAGCCACAGTTACAGGTAAGTAACTTATTTTCATTCCCGGGTCAACAACAACTTGCTTTAAGGTTATTTGTCATCCTTTTCGACCTTTTACGTTTATTGGATCAGCCTGTTGTGATGAAGTTTGGGAAAGTGTTGACTTGATTGTTTTCTCCTAAACCTTATGTGATGCCATAGTGGGATCTTCATTTTTTCACCACTTTCCTCCTTCCATAACATTCAAACCCATGTACAGCTCTCCATTATGTCTCCTGAATTTGAAGACTGTGTTTCTGGTCACGAGGACTTAGTTTGTTGTGTGAGCAAACCCAGCACAACCACCTGGTGCCATATTTTTGCAAGACAGAGTGGTAGTGCAGATCAAGGTGCTTTTTTGCCTGAACGTTTGATCACTCCTCTACCACTCTTTGTCCAACCTCACCCATCGAAAGAGGAGGAGAGTTTTCATGGGCTGGACCCTAGAAGGGGTTTGAGTTTCTGCATCAATCAAACCAAAGACCATTGAGTAAATAATCAGCTCTTTGTAGGGTTATCTAGGGCAAAAAAGCAAGTCAGCGCAGAGAAGCATTTTGTCAAAGTTGATAGTCCTCTGTATCAAAATCTTCTATGCACTGGCCAAAAAGCAGCATCTGGAGGTGTTGTGGTCCCACTCCACCAGGGGGTATCCTATTGTACAAGATATAATGCTCGGCCCCAAAAAGTCCAGATCATTTCTTATTTACATGTTAGACCCTCACACAGTCTGTTGGTGCCATACTTCATATGCGGGTCTCGTAGCAGCCTCTAAAAACCAGGATGGACTTGATCATATTCCAGGGCACACTTTGGATGTTATCCTGCCAGGGTTGTAGAATACAAAATACCTTGTAACACCCAGATATCCCTTTATGTGTAGTGTTCCTGGTATGATAAAAAAATAAAGGAAAGGGGGTGCCAATGGATATAATGACCCTACACCTTAAATAAAAGTTGACATTTTTCAGCCCTAAAGTATAAGAGTAATAGCGTCCCAGGCTTTCTTCTTGACTGGGTGAGCTATATGCCCAGTTAAATTTCATTTTGAGATGTCAGCTAACTACCACTATTCTGTCACGACAAATACACAACATATATAACATAAATAACATGCAAAGGGCAGAGTCAGCTTTTTCCCACGACGTTAAGAGATAAACAAAACTGTGGACTTGTGTAGGTTTTAAGCTTCATGTGCACTTCAGTACTCGCCCTAATCAATGAGTAAAACAGCACCTTTAAGAAAAACTGTGAATATTTGTGGTAGGAACGAAACACAAAACATATAACACACACTCAAATATGAAGATGTTTTCTTGTTATCTGCAATCACTGATCTATGAAACATGGAAGATGCAGTATCCTGCGCACCTAATAATCACAAGCAAGTGACCTACGCTGGGTTTCACGATTATATGCTACATGGGAGGAGTAGGGGACATGCCCCTGTAGTCGCTCACTCTATTGGTTATGTCAGGAGATACTAAGTGGAGAGAAGGATAAGGGGGACTAATAAACTGTTAGCCAGTACTTGTACCTTCCATTGTTCCTCCATCTCAGAATGCGTTAATTCTACGTACTTCATCACGGGTGTCATGTCACCTGTAGCACCTTCTTGGGCCCCGTCACCTCCCCGATGATGACGGGGATTGAAAAAGCTAGTCGTTTGAACTCTGTGATCGGGAAAGCGTGGGGGATAAAACAACGTCATCTCACAAATGTGAGTTTGTACATTACACCAGCAGGGCTTCATGGGAATTGAAGTCCTGGTAAAATGTGCTAAACTGCACATGTGCAAGAGATGAAAAATACAATATATGTATTGCAGCTCATGTCCATAGAGTTTCTCTGTTAAGAAATCCCTTGAAGTTGTACATTTTGTGTTCAATTCATAAAGTGACGGCATTTTACACAGTATCTCGATAACCACTATGCCTTGGTATACAGTGTTATGCTAGTGCGTGTTCACGCAAGCACATTTCTTCAGTGGGGCTTCATGGGAAATGAAATCCCAGTGATTTTCACTAGACTGTGTGTGTACAATAGATGAATAATACAAACCATGTATTGCTGCACCTGCCCAAAGAGGTTCTCTGTTAAGAAATCCATTCTCAGCTGTGTAACAGGAACTCAATTTATAATGTGCCAGTCTGTGACACGGTATTTTGATAATTCTCATACTTTGGTAGTGCTTTATATTTTCCAGTCGAGATTACTTTAAAATCAATTGTGGTTTTATTACTGGTGGTAACATTATTCTTTGTTTTAGTCAGTGCGAAATTTAGACTCACCATAACAACAATACTCAAGGAAAAGGTTGTATCTTCTAGTTGTGGATCCGTAATAAACAGACTCTTCATGTATTTGTGTGCGATTGTCTTATGGGGATGATGATAGAAGTGATAATGGGAACACCAAGTCAACAAGTATTGAAGTTATATGCCCTGGTCGGTCAAAATCAATGTCCATGGTGTTTCAAGATATCTTAATATTACTATAAGGTGTATAACTGCATCCATGGTATGTCATCCGGTCAGGTGGCTATGTAATCTGTGTACCCAGCGCTGTTCTTTTTCTAATAATACTCTAGTCATGCCGGGTTATTTCTCAATTTTCTCAATGGTTGTCCATTGGAGGGCATTCATAAAATGGTTCCTTTCAAGGAAATATGTTGTTAATCATGTAGTAATGTGCTGGCAGTGGATGTTGCTGCAATGTCCGCATATACAGGTTTCGACTTTCCTAAATGTCATTCCTATGTACATTTTGTTGCAAGAGCATTTAATGGGGTACACCATATTCATTCAATTACAGTTAGTGTGGCTCCTCCATTCCTAAGGTGTCCTTAGGCCGAGGTTGTTTTAGTTGGAGTTGTAAATCTGCATACCGAACGCACTCCGCAAAGAAAGTGTCCAAAGAAAAAGAAAGCACGTGGAAAGATATATAAGAAATATAGATATGAAAGAGAAAGGAAGTTTGCTGGGCAGGCACATAGAAGTGTTGCAAAAGGATACATTTGGTCAGAGAAAATCTGCTGGATGACAAATTGCATTCCAAGCAGGAGAACATTAGTGTGCAGATTAGTGTGATTTTCAGATGTTGCACTGTTAGAACCTGCAGGTACAGCAGACAATGGGAAGATGGAGAGACAAGGAGAGTGAGAAGTGTGTGATTATTGCCATGATTTAGATTATGGAAGAGTGGAAACAAGAGCACTCCAAATTTCCTAGGAGTGAGGTAAAGGGTATGGTAGGACATCTATATGTTGACAGCCTTGAGGCTATTAGAGACAGCACTCCATTGAGCAGGGGAATATGTTAAGAAGGACACAAATGTCAGGGATCATCACCATAGAAGTACAAAAATAATATCAAATCACAAAATGCTGTAGGGAACAGAAGGTCACTAGAAAGGACTAAGATAAGTCTCGGAGCACACTGTAATAACCAGAGTAGGCAACATGACAAGAGATTGGCGCAAGATAAAGGGTAAAAATGGTTAGGCAAATAAAGTGAAAAGCTTGGAAGTTCAGATACTAACTGAGGAATCTGCAATTAGAACAATAGGGTCATCCACAGTTTCAAAGGCCAATGGTAGGATAAGTAGAGAAGAAAATATTGACTGACGATTTGTGGTGAGGTGATTAGTGATAGGAGAGCAATCTCTGTGTGAGGGTACTAGGCAGAAACCAAATTGCCTGTAGATTGGTAATCAAGTTATGTAAAATAGAGATGAAACGTGATGTTTTAAGACTGTAAGGTAGGGAAGAAGAGAAATGAAATGTAGATGGGGATATAAAAGAGAATGTTTCGAAAGATGATCGGCTAATTGAAGGACTGTTAAAATGACTACTTGTGTGAAAGAATAGAATAAGTCCCAAAATGTTTAAGTTTCCAAACACTTTTTTAAACCATCACAAAACGAAGGAAGAGCGATGAAGGATCCAAAGATGAAAATCATGAAGTTATGAGAGATTACCTGAAAAAAAGAGAGAGATATAAGTACTTCAAGAAAAAAGGAAAAAGGCAAGCAATGTAATTAGACAAAAGTATAATATAATTAAATCAACTAATTAATAAATAAGTTACAAGAAAATAAAGGATGCAATTCCATTAAAGGACGTCAGTCATGAGAATACATATACTGTAAGCTGTAAATTTCAAGGGAAAGGGTGGGTGGGATAATGTTAGCCTCCGTGTCTTTAATGAAATTCAGATTCTCTAGTCATGGTAATAGGAGAATCGCAATTTCATTACAAGACCGGATGCTACCATTATGCATGTTGGTAGCTTTGAAAGACTACATCAGACATGTGATCGATTGGTTTACAGTAATGCTGTGCGAAAGTCCTAGCATTAGACCAGTCAGCAGCTTTAAGAATGTCATCCAACTTACCACCGGACCAGAATGATTTACTGGCCATAGCACCTCTAAGAGAATGAGCTTGGAACTTCTTTAAATCAGTACCTGCAAAATTCATAACAATTTTAACCCATCTGGCAATAGAGGCCAAAGTTATACCTTTGTGAGGTTTAACGAAGGAAATAAGTAACTGATTCACACCCTGAGGACGAAGTTAATTTATTCTGCAGTCATACTCTCTCATACAATCTACCACACAAAGTTTTTTGCATAGATCAAAACGTGGATAAAAGATTGAATCAGATATGGTCTTGGTTCTTCTAAATAATTCAAATTTGACTACAAATATGTTACAGGATCTATTGGTGATTTCAAGAGCTGTAACATCAGAGACTCCACGACAAGAGACTAGGCATAACAGTGTAGTGAGCTTGATGGATAGGTTTTTCCTATTCAAGTGAGTATTATCAGGCCAATTAGTGAAAAGATCTAGAATTAACTTAGCAACCAAGAGAGACTGATATTTCGGTTTAGGAGGGAGGGAGGGAGAAGAGTTAGGGTACTCACTTTGAGAGTTGCCTTTGCTGGAGGTTCCTTGTGATCTGAAGCCTCTGGAGCGACGGCCTCTTCCTCTTGGGGGGTAGAATTGGGGGGGGATTAGTGGGATGGTAACCCCTTCCCTACCCTCGGAATCTTGAGTAGGGCCTATGGTTGAAGCAGCCGTAAGAGAGGCCCCTTCTTCCGGCCCTGCCAAAAAGGTTAGGGTTGAAAACTCGCTTCATATTCTGTTGGGCCTTTTCCAAGGCCGTGAAAGTTGAGACGTATTTTCCTAAAGATTTAATCAGGTCTTCGCCAAAAAATAACTCTTTGGGGTTCAGAGATGGTTCTTTCTCCGCCATGTCACTCAGCTTAGGGCTACTTTTAGTCAGAACCACTCTTCTCCTTTCGGAGTTAAGACTGGCGTTGGCGTTGTTCAGTAAAATTAAGGCTCTTTGGCTCCATCCCCTAATGAGTTTAGTATCCAGGGGTGTGCCATTAATGTGGCTCTCCTCTGCAGTATCAATGATCCTGGCCAGAGGACCCAAGATGTCCAGAAGGCGATCTTGGCATCCCTTGAGGAATCTCTCCATCTCTTTTCTCGGATCCCTCCCGAGCTTAAAGAGGTATTTGATTAGCTCTGGATCAAGGTTGGGAGTTTGGCAGGTCTTGTCCTGTATGGAGGACCTTGAGCATTCAGCTCTGAGTTAGTTGCGTGTGTCTTTTTCCAACGGGGTTCTAAGCCATTTTTTTATGAATTTGCCCACATGATCTTGAGGGCACCATTCCGAGCTTCTGGGGTGCTTTATATTGAGAGGAGAGAACATTTCCTCGCCTAGAGGGTTAAGAATGTTGTCTTTTGACGAGGAAGGGAGTTTGTCCTCAGACGGTTGAGTGTAAAACTCTTGGTCATCTTCGTCTAGATTTAAAACATATTCGTCAAGAATTCAGAGGTGTCGTCCTCTTGAAAGTCATTATCTCCCATACAGTATTGAGTATGCTGAGCACTTAGATGTTTTGTGCCGCTAGGGACACGCAGATGTTTTGTGCCGCTAAGGACACCATTATAAGTTGTGCCGCTAAGGACACCCAAAGGATTTGAGGTGCGGTGATCTCCATTGATAGTTGAGGTGCTGAGACCTCCAGAATTATTTGAGGTGCTGGGACCTCCCACAGCGTTCTTGGGGGTTGGTTGCTCAATATTTGTACTCTTTTTTTGTCTCTTCCCCCTTATTTCGATGAGATCATCAGAGGTTAGGGAACACTGGTTCTCTGTAGTATCATCCTCCTCGGTGGGGAGGGACCTCTTTGAAGCCATGACTTTAGTTAGGGTTTCTAGCATGCATGATCTCATCTCTTTCCGGTTTATTCTCTTGAAGGCTTCATTATCCATGTTAGGGATGGGGGCACTAGCGTCATCAGAATCTATATCAGACATAGTATTTAATTAAATGGCTTAGAAGCAAGGTATAGTAGAGGTTGAAATAGTTGGCACCCTCTTCTTTTGGGGGGGTTAGGACCCCCCCTTTTTTTTTTGCAAGCTATGAAAGAGGGTGAGGGCACAAAGGCAGCACAGCCAAATGACAGCCAGAAGGGAGCGTTCAAGGCTGTCTTGCCTAGTTGAGGAATATACAAGGTTATCTTGTCAGGAAATAAAAGCTAAGATGAACAGAGGAGGTGAGAAAAGGTTTAAAAGTACTTTAGCGTATAGATGAATCCACCGGCAGCTGATCAGAAAGCTAGAGCAACTGTAAGTATGCTCGTGAGTCCGATAAGCTGTACCCGGTTGCTAGGAGGCAGAGGAGACAAGCCTCAATATGCGGGGATTCAAGAAAAGCACCTTGGCAACGGGAGGACGCGACGTTCCGCGTTGCCAGGTGATTTTCCTCTAATGGAGGCTTCGTATTCACCGAGAGCAGAGAAAGGATAGATTGAGCTGAGGGAGCTCATGAGGGGGCGCGTTTTCCCCCAAATCAAAGTGGAATGGCATGGGGGGCGAGGCGCCTATAGCAAGGCAGAGCTCTCCCCCTTTAAAAAAAAAAAACACGAGCGGACTTCGCTGATAAGGTGAGCGCCGGTTATATAGTGAACGAAGATGAAAATAGAGAACTATAGAAAATATCAAAGGGGGGGTGTAAAAGTACCGCGATTATACGGCGGTTGAGGTGGGGGTGATAGAGGCGATGGAAAGCGCAGAGGAATGAGCATGAGGAACTGATCTCCGTAAATCCGGTTGACAATAGGGCACAGGTCTTCAATCTGTGGGGCGCGACCCCCAGGGGGGTCGTGGAGTCCTGAGAAGGGGGTCACAGATTCCGCAGCTTCACTTGTCTCTGCAAAAAGACTGCTGTCCTGGGATGGCTAATTTAGATCGTTATCAGCTGCTTGCCTGAATGAAAGGTGAATGTGCCTAATCAGTTAAACTGCAAGTGGAAAGGATGCTTGGGAGCAGTTTTGACTCTTTGTGGATGACAAAGATTTATTTTTTTGAGGGAAAATGCCAAGAGTTAACAACTGGACTGGGAAGTTCTTGCTTTTAATTTTAACTGCATTTACACAGCCTAAAGAGGTGTTGAAGGGGCAGTTATGTAAAAAAACAAATTGCACTACATATGCTCTGGTATTATTAAAATCTACATTATGAAAGCACCATTTTATCGTGAAACTATTTGCACGTTTTGCAGCATTCTGTTTTACCCTGTGTGTAATGCAAGTATAAACAATTTACTTACATATTCACAGTGCTTTCTGTCACAGGCTGTGACTTCATGGCACTAAAAATACACATCAGTATTCTCCACTGCACCAATCAAGATTGAATTCTGTGGTTCTCTGGTTACACACAGACCTCTGCAGTGCATTAACTAATAGAGGTTTCATAATGTACTACAGTGCGTTTCCGACTGAGCAATAACTTTTTTTTATTTATTTTTCATTTACATAGCCCAATATTTTATATGTTGATACCTGATGGTGAAAGACCTAAAAAACATACAAAATATTTTGGGCTTATTTATGAGAAGCTTCCATCGCTAGAGCATCACTTTTAATGATGCTCCGGTGGCGCTAGCGTCTCAACCATACCTATGAGGCAGTGCAAAGTCACCCTGCATGGCTTTGCATGGCATCGTAGATATGGAGTAAGACATAGAAGCGCAGGTCACTGTGTTGCCTTACTCTGCGTCAAGGAGGTGTTCCATGGGCTTTGCATGGGGTTCCCACACAAAGCCCATGGATTTTGATGCTGCCCCATATTTACAAAATCACGTAAACCTGAGGCAGCTCCAAAAACGGACGCCTCCCCAGTGGATGCAGAACGAGGAGGAATGTTTTAATTTCTTCTCGTTTTTTCCCCTTTCCATGTGTGCTGTATTCTGTAGCTCACATAGAAAGGGGAAAACGCCCCTCAGGATTGTTTTGGGGAAGGAAGGTGACCCTTCCTGTGCAAAAGAAATCCTGCCTATGTTGGTGCTAGGCAGCAATTTGTGCGCCAACGCAAGGGAAAAAGACTCGTAAATGCAGTGCATTCTAGCCCTTTCACATTGGCATAGGGCAGCGCCGCAAGAAGACTTGCGGCGCTGCCCTACGTCAATTCCTCATAAATGAGGCCCTTTGTTTTTAGCTACACCTTTGGCTACTCCCCTATGCTCAATGACCTTTGGTTTGCTAAACACTGTTTAATATAATTTCCCCACCGTAAAAATTATTTGCTGTGGTAATTGGGGACTGTTAGAAATTGGGGTCTCTAGATAGTAATAGTTTGCACCTTTGGCTAAGTAGGGACCCTTCCCTCTAGTCAGGGTAAGGGGGATACACTACTAAAATAACCCCTGCTCACCCCCTTGGTAACTTGGCACGAGCAGTCAGGCTTATTTCAGAGGCAACAGTAATACAGTGAAAACACTCCAAAAGGACACCACTCCAGTTTAGAAAAATATCCAATACTTTATATATTCAAAAAAAGACCGAAATGATAAAGATTCAACATACAGTACTTAAAAATATGCACTTTGCAAACATAACCTTAAAAATGCAGTTCCTTGAAGTCGCTAGTTGTTGCGGTGCTGACAGATCACGGTGCAGGTGACAGTGCCAGTTGCAGGGAGCTGGCGTCGGTCGGTCCGGACTGCGGTGTGGGACCGGGCGGTGTGTTGCAAGACTGACTAGCGGAGCCCCCAATCCATGGTGTGGTCACGAGTGTCGAAGTCAGCGACAACATCAGTGAGGCTAGGGCGGCGAAGTGAAGCGAGGCTGTGCGGAGTGCGGTGCCCACAGGTCACGGTGCAGGCAGCAGCTTGGCAGTGGCGGTCGTCGTCACTGAGACCAGGTTGCTGCGGTGCCCTCTGTGGTGCCTTCAAGACATGGAGCCAGCGATGGAGTAAGTTGCCTTCCTCTCTCTGGCAACTGAAACCACGATTCCAGAGGTGGTACCCAGAGGTTGGTGAAGTCTTTGTGGTCCCTGAGACTTCAGGACAGGAGGCACGCTCTACTCCAAGCCCTGGAGATACTCAGCAACAAGTAAAGAAAGTTCAGTCCAGTCCTTTCACTGCCCAAGGCAGAAGCAGCAACTGCTGGCCAACCCAACAAAGCAAAAACACAGTTAAGGGGCAGTACTCCTCTTGGCAGTTCTTCCAACTCTTCTTCTTGGCAGGTTCCTTGATTCCAGCGAGTTCTAATGTTCTGGAGTCTGGGCCCCAATATTTATACTCAGTTTCTCTTTCTGCCTTTGGGCAGAGAGTGTCTGTGCCCAGCCCAAACCAGTTCCATCCTCTCTGGCCCAGCTTCCTTGTAGGAGGTGGAGACAGCATTGTCCAATGCAGACCAGGCCCATTCAGGTGCAAGGAAATCTCCTCCCACTACTATAAATACAGCCCAGGTCTATTTATCCCAGCACTGACTCATCCAGGAAAGGCAGGACACACCTTGACACCCCCCCTCCAGTGGCTGTCTGATGAGAATGCACATCCCCAGCCCCTACCACTCCAAAGCCAGGCAGTCAGTCCACAAACTCAGCAGAGGCACACAGGATGGCTAAGCAAGAAAATACCTACTTTCTAAAAGTGGTATTTTCAAACACAGAACATAACAAGCATTGGCATAGCCAGTAGGTCTCGCCTTTGGGACCTTATAAGTGTTTAGCCATGCAACACTTGATGTTGTTGCACCAAGGATATTGTACTGGATAACTAAACACTTATAAGGTCCCAAAAGGCGAGACCTATTGGCTATGCTAATGCTTGTTTTTTTTAAATAACAAGCAGTGCTATCAGGCTCCGGCTGCCACTTAGAGGTGTAGAGAGAGCGGTGTAGAGAGAGAGAGAGGTGTGTGGAGAGAGAGAGAGAGGTGTGTAGAGAGAGAGAGGGGTGTGTAGAGAGAGAGAGAGAGAGGTGTAGAGAGAGAGAGATGTGTAGAGAGAGGTGGGTAGAGAGAGGTGGGTAGAGAGAGGTGTGTAGAGAGAGGGGTGTAGAGAGGTAGAGAGGTAGAGGGGTAGAGAGAGGTAGAGAGAGGTAGAGAGAGGTAGAGAGAGGTAGAGAGGTAGAGAGAGGGATTTAGAGAGGTAGAGAGAGAGAGAGAGAGAGAGAGAGATAGAGGTAGAGCGAGGTAGAGGTAGAGAGGTAGAGAGAGCTAGAGAGGTAGGTAGAGGAGAGAGAGGTAGAGAGAGGTAGAGAGGTGGGTAGAGAGAGGTGTGTAGAGAGAGGTGGGTAGAGAGAGGTGTAGAGACCGGTGAGACCCGGCCCACTTAAAGCCCTGTTTGCGACATCGAAAGCTGACTGGGACTGCTTCCGGCTACCCATGTGAAATCGACTTCTGGGACAGGCAACCAAACTAATGGATGCTCCTTCAGACCCTATGGTCCTTCTGAGATCATCCAATAACAGTGGGGTGGGTCGTGCCTCCTCTTGTACTAGGTCAGGGGTGAAGGAGGTTGGCCATGACTAGAGCGCTAAATTGCTTGGAGGGTTCTTTTGGGAGCAGAAGCTCACTACGTTAGTCATGTGACAAGAAAGACTTACGAGGAGGTAATGTAATATAACTAAATCAACTGAGGCCTTTTTGTTTGTAACCTGTAGGTTGCATGAGTCTGTTATGGTTTGGTCTATTCAACTTAAATCTTCTAAAATAAATGCATTTTAAAACATAGGAAACTTTAATCCTTTTTGTGCAGAAACAAAGTGCGCTTTCTGTAATGTGTGCACAGTTCTAAAGCACCATTTTTCATGTTCTGAATGAATTTTACTGGAGGACAAAAACTACATAACATCAGACCAATTTTGACCCGTTCCGGTTTGCTAAGTAAGAAGACCCCCTGGTAATCTGAGCCGGATGCCACTCGTATGTAATGTTTACAGTACTGGGTATTTCTTTTAAGAACTGCAGAATCTGCTCCTCTGGTCCACTGATTTAAGAGAAGCGACCCACCAAAACTACAACTCATAGAGAGCACTAGTTAGAACCAAAACACAATGTTCAGGTGCCATGGTGCCAAACTATCAGCAAACCTGTGGCACACAACGTCGTAACAGGGGAACTGGAGTCCAAGTTGTCAAGGGCTGTAGCTCCTGTGTGAGGACTTACAGAAAACCTGGGTTTCAGCTGAAAGTACTAGGCAGGATGGTACGTGTAGTTTCACCTTTCTCACGAGTTCGAGCATGCTTACTTCTTTTTGCTGAAAAAAGCAGGACTGGGTGAAAATCACCGCCGTGACGGTGACCCAGTAGCAGTTGACAGCCATGTGAAGACGTGAGAGCAATAAACTTACATATCAGATTATTTGTGATTGGTCCCAGTCACAACGTTTCACGATGCAGATTGAGGAGGTGATGTTGATCCCTGAAGCCCCTTTCATCCATGCCTTCTTCAGATTGCAGTCAAATGTCTTAGGGGTTACTCTAGAGGGGGTTTACTGCACTTCTTTAATATACCTACTCACCTGACCTGCTTTTTTGGCCTTCCTAATTCTGCTTGCAGGATTTACCTGTGAAACTTTGGTCTCATAGAAGCAAACAAGATGCGGGGGACAGTCTACCCGTTTCCCGAGCTGCCTTCAGTGCACAAATACAGATATGGTCAACTGTTTTGGGTCTGTTGACATTATGAGCGGTATTGGTCTCATCCTTGTCACAATCTCCGGCTGAAAG
This sequence comes from Triturus cristatus, assembly GCF_964204655.1. Lineage (NCBI taxonomy): Eukaryota > Metazoa > Chordata > Amphibia > Caudata > Salamandridae > Triturus > Triturus cristatus. The sequence goes on along the minus strand of NC_140593.1, from coordinate 1,059,228,862 downwards.
AACAATGATGGCAAACATGTGGTGGTGCTGCTTGGTGGCTGCAGGGCTATGAGCGATAGAGGAGGAACGAGTTTGCCCGAAGTCTTTCCACAATCCCCAAATCATTAGGAAAGTGGTATCTACTGTGAGTATAAGTCAATAGTGAGTCGCTCCTCCTTACCGAAAAGCATGCTTGTGACATTACGCTCTCTGATAAGCTACCCCCATTTACTGGTTTCATATCACCTACCTGCCTTTCACAAAAAACAAACCTAGCCAGAGCAGCCTGGTATAATAGCCGGCGTAATACTGTCCATATCGCCATCTAGGCCTGCCCACATCACCCTAGGCCTGCCCACATCAACACCTGAGTACTTCACTGCTGACGAAATGGAAACACTGCCTAGTACTCGCTGCAACCTACCAAAGACACTGAATAAAGCGCTAGCAAAGGGACAAAAATACTTTTTTTTTTTACAGTTTCATGTACAGAGCAAGTGAGGGAATAAGAATGTTGGGACCCGAGTGAGCGAAGCGCCAGCTGGTGACCCCTGGGTGACTTCCGGGAGGCTGAGCCAGGTGACTTTAGGGTGAGGGTAGGGAGGGGCGGGGTTAACAGGCTCGAGCTATCGCACAGCAGCTTGATGTAATTAGGCACATCTATGGAGCGACTGCAGCGGTTTGGGAAAATTCGCTAAGCCCACCCACTCTCCCATTGTCTAATAAGGGTTTGAAGGTTTGTAGTGCTTTAATTTTAAGTGAAGGAATTGCGCTGCAAAAGGTAATGGTTTGCCACTGCTTTTGTGGTTTGGAGAGTCGGGTGCGGGCGGGGGAGAAAGTTCTGGGGCGTCGGAACAACACTAGGGGAGTTCGCTTGTGCAGAACTGCTGGGGACGTGATTGAGAGAGACTGGGGAGTGCAAGGAAAAGGCTGTGAATGGAGGAGGAAGGAAAGAGGTGGAAGAGTATGAGGTTTGTCGGTGCACCGTTAAAACAACAAGTGGAATGTGTAGTCATTGCAAGAAGCAGCTTTCAAGGATGTTTGCGATTATATTAGTTGCAACCAGTAAGGAAACGTGAAAGTCTGCACCATTTGCAGGGCACTTAATAAAACAAGCATTGGCCGCGCGGCCGTGAAAGTGACGCGGCCGTGAAAGTGATCGCTTGTGCACGGGATTGCTTAAAAAACACAAGCGCGTGCCTCGCGCTGCAAGTTAAAAACAAGCGCGCGTGGCAGCAGGGGGAGGGGAGAGAGGAGGGGGCCTGCGCCGGTTTCCCTTGCGGGAGTGAGCAGCAAGGTGCGATAATTGCTAACATATGGCGCCGCTGCTCGCTGTGGCAAGGGAATCGCCAAACGTACACGCGTTGCCATTGAAAGCAATGCAACGTGTGCACGTTTTTGCCTGCAAAAGTGTAGCGATGGCTAAAGGTCTTTTTCCTACGCAGCGCATCCGTGCTGTGTAGGCGAGAACTAAAAATCATCTTTACTAAAAGATTCATTTTTATATTCTGAGTTCAGGCATACTCAACCTAATTTCTCTATTTTGCCCTAATGGGAAGATATGCTTATAAGATGTTACAAGCAAAAGACACACAATTGATGGACGGAATGGAGAACAAATCAAAACATTCCCCCCAGTCAAGCGATCTGGGTTAAATCCATCATTCTTTGGCTCACCACGCCACACCAGTTTAGGCCTGGCCATATGTAAATCAGTCTTGACCCTGTGCCTCATGGGAACAGTCCAGCCCGAACTGCCAAGCCAGGTACTCCCTGGACCGGGAACGAACATCCTAGGACCGGTTTCGGGGTTTCACCCCTCTTCAGCCAGGATAGCTTGATTCCAGTGGCACAGTGAGCCCAGGACCCACGTCTTGGCATACCTAGTGCACTTAGGGCGAGAAAGCAAAAGACACACAATTGATGTACGGAATGCAGAACAAATCAAAACATTCACCCCCAGTCAAGAGATCTGGGTTAAATCCATCATTCTTTTGCCACCATGCCACCCCAGTTTAGACCTGGCAATATGCAGATCAGTTTTGACCCTGTGCCTCATGGGAACATTCCAGTCCGAACTGCCAAGCCAGGTCCTCCCTGGACCGGAAACAAGCATCCTAGGACCGGTTTCGGGGTTTCACCCCTCTTTTGCCACTTTCGAGAATGCTCACTGCATGTCATTCTGCACTCTCCAGTTTCCGACGCAGGGAGCGTTGGGGGGCGCGTTTCAGTTGAGTTGGAGCTCACAACTCCTTTACGCATTTCCTCCCATACCCTTGATTCCTCTGGTTCTGAGGAAGATTCGCCAAGACCGGGCCCAAGTTATATTGATCGCCCCGGACTGGCCAAGAAGGGTGTGGTACACGGATCTTCTTCACCTCTCGTCGCACCCTCTGCTCCGTCTCCCTCTCAGGGCAGACCTCCTCTCTCAGATGGAGGGGCCGGTTCTACACCCCCACCTCCAGAGCCTGCACCTTCATGACTGGAGATTGAACGGGGCAACCTGAATTCTTTTTCTCTTCCGAATGACGTGGTGGATGTTATTTTATCGGCCAGGCCACACTCCACCATATCTATCTACTCCTACAGGTGGTCGAAATTTGTTAGATGGTGTGGAGAAAAATCTATTGATCCTCTGAAAGCGCATCTTTCTGATGTTCTTTGTTTTTCACTTCATTTGGCTCAGCAGGGTTGTGCTGTAGCCACTGTTAAAGGATATTTGTTGGCTTTGTCTGCATTTCTGTTTGCCCGACCAGCCCTCTCTTTTTAAGTGTCCAATAGTCTTGAGTTTCATTAAGGGGCTTACTAACATGTTTCCGCCCACTCCTTTTATTATGCCCCAGTCGGATTTAAATCTGATGTTTACTTTTTAATGGGTTCTACGTTTGAACCTATGCATAGTTGTCCATTGAAACTACTGACATTTAAAACGGTCTTTCTAGTGGCTATCACTTCGGCTAGGAGGGTGAGTGAGCTCCAGTCTTTGAGTTCAAAGCCTCCTTTTCTGACCATACATGCTAAAAGGATGGTACTCAGGACCAGGACTGCTTTTCTGCCTAAGGTGGTAACTCCCTTCCATCTAGGACAGTCGATTACCCTCCCTACTTTCTATCCTCCCCCTTCCAAGGAGGAGGAGAGACTTCATTGTTTGGATCCAAAGAGGGCGATTAGCTTCTATTTGGATAGAACAAAAGACTTCCGGCAAGATGATCAGCTTTTTGTAGGCTATGCTGGTGGTAGGAAGGGCAAGGCAGTGCACAAGCGCACTTTATCCAGGTGGATCATCTTGTGCATCAAGATTTGCTACTCCCTTGCCGGTAAGGAGCCTCCTGTAGGCATTAGAGCTCATTCCACTAGGGCTAAATCGTCTACTTCTGCCTTGTTCAGCGGTGTTCCTGTATTGGACATCTGTAAAGGCGCAACTTGGGCCTCCCTCCACACTTTCGCAAAGCATTACTGCTTGGATTCCGAGGTGAGGAGGGATGATCATTTTGCGCACTCTGTTTTGCAAGATCTTTGGTATAGAAGGGTGGACACTCTCCTCCGGGAGTGGGACTGGTGTGGGATTCTATTCATAAGGTGAGGAATCCACAGGCAGATGTTTCCATCAGAAGAACAAGTTACTTACCTTCGGTAACGTTTTTTCTGGTGGATACAGTATCTGCCTGTGGATTCCTCACTTACCCACCCTCCTCCCTGCTGTCCACCCTTTTATGCCTTAAAAGATGAGGAATTGGTTATTTGATGTTTTTGTGTACTCAAGATTTTATTACCTCTTTTTGTCCATGGTTGACTTATTTGAAATGTGAGCTTATAGGAAATGTTTGCTTTCCTTTTTCACTTTACACTTGTGTGAATACTGTGTACTATGTATGCATTGTCTCTATGGTTGGTCCGCCCGTTTTGCCTCGGTGGCACGGAAAAAATGAGTGGAACTGACGTCATCACGCCGACGTGGTCTTCTTACGGCTCCGGTGACGTCATGCGGAGCCGCATGCGGAGCCATGACGCTGAGACGACCTCATCGGCGCAGAGAGCTAGGAAAATTTTTTGTGTTGTGGAATGCTAGCGCATGGGATATTCATAAGGTGAGGAATCCACAGGCAGATACTGTATCCACCAGAAAAAGCGTTACCGAAGGTAAGTAACTTGTTCATTAGGTAAGCAGACCAGACGGGCATTATATGATGGGGAAAACCAATCAAGTGAGGATGACGGATGGAACGTTTTGGGTATATTCATAGATGTTACTAAATTAATGTACTGTTTATACGTCCTTGCTCCATCTTTTTCATATTTTACTTGTTATAGGCTAAATCCTTTCACGTCTTATAAGCTGCGATTGAAGGCAACCAATGATGTGGGGGACAGTGATTTCAGTACAGCAACAGATGCTGTCACAACTCTTCAAGATGGTAAGATGAATGCCTGAGCCATCAATTAAGCAAGCAGGATTTGAATGTAAGATCATACAGTCAATACAATCTATTATGATTGGTTTTCTGGGAATGTATTTATTTCTCCTTTCGTAAATGTTTCAAATGCCTTTGACAGCTGCAACAAATTATCCCTTGGATAGTCATCTTTCAAACATATGCTACCTAGTTTTATCCCACTCTTAGATTACTCAAAATTATGAGCACAATGCGCGATTCCGGGCTGTCTGATCTTAGGAAAAGACTCTGCAGCTTTGGGGAATCATACAGAGAACCAAATGAGGCAAGAATATCTGTCTGTATAATGTTCGAATGCAGTGGTTTATTTTTTCAGAGAAATAATAACTGTGGAGTGGCTTGAAGACACTTTGGCTTGCATAAGAGATTTTAAATTGTGAAATCAAATCAACCCATTTAGATTTCCCCTGCTTGTTTGTCCAACACGATAACTTTCTCCAGTCCATCTGCTGTCGGTGAGCCTATTGTATCCCCAAAATGCTCTATCTTATATCTGGCTTTGTCGGAGAATGCCCCCCATGTGGATAAGGTAGAATGAGTATGAAAGTGGTAGGTAGTCCGCATCCATCCAGAGTTCTAGCCTTTTCTTTAGTTAAGACCTTTTGAGCATTCTTCTGCGAAAACATAAAGGAAACATTCAAGTTATGTTGTTGGGAAGCTCTGTTCCTAAGTACCACGATTTGTAAACAAATATGGTGCCACACAGGTCTGTAGGTTTCAGGAGCTCTTATATAGAATCCTAGCGAAGAGAAAGTATGCCCATTTAGTACCACTTCCTATGAATAAAATAAATTGTGCTCCACTTCCCTCAAATCTTCTTTCCCAGTACCTTGTGTTTTTTGCATTTTGATTACTCTCTGCATCATATGAATAAATAATCCAATAATTTCGGAAACATTCTCTTCCTGACAGCACCCACCTCCACTTGTACACAGGCTCTAATCACCAAAGCATGTTATCCCATTTTGCAAATGTTAACTGTATTCAGTGAGCCACAGGCTAAGACTGAACACATTTAAATCTGCTATCTTTCAATGTGTAGTGTTAAGCTGGATGTAAAAATGTACAGGAGATCAGAGTATGCACCCTTTTTCCTATCTAATTTGCTGAACGTTCCTCTTGTCTTTCAAACTAATACTTATGTGTATTGAACCAAAGTTAATATCAAAGCCATATGGGTAGGAGATTATGGACTGCACTTTACCTGTGGTTTTCAGTCGGAAGAATTTAAAGAGGTCACGTTCAGTGATAAGGGAAGGAACCACAAAAACATGTGTATGTGTATTACAAGTGAGGAATGTAATTATAGAGAATCGTTCATGGAACAATAGCTTCAAATGCAAAGCCATGCTGAGATCATGCAAAGACATTCCAAGATTCTGTTAAGGTGTATGTGTACATCATAATAGATCTGAAAGAAACACGTTAGTTAGATTCCTCACCTTAGAATATCCCCAGGCGTCAGACTGGATCCGGAAGATTTTTCGTCAGCAATACCCCTTGCGCGTCGCTAGGCGTCGTCTGCGGCTCCGCGTCCGTCGTCGGCGTCGTGCGCCGGAATGACGTCGTCGGAGTACTTAGACGCCGCCCTCGCGCGCTGACGTCAGTTCTTCTTTTTTCCGCGCCAGTAAGCGCAGATCCGGGAGAGCTACCCCTTTAGTCAATTTTTGACTAACTTTTTGATCCTTTTTGATCCTGTCAATCGACTCCGGTGCCGGTAGGATGCCTGGTTTTAAAGCCTGTGCTGACTGTAACCGCCTGATGTCGGTTACGGACCATCACCGCCGGTGCCTGTACTGCTTGGGCCTCGACCACGACGCGGAGTCGTGCTCGGACTGTAAGGCCCTGACCTCGAAGGCTAGACGGGAGCGGTCCCGTAAGCTTCTCGAAATTCGCCACTCGGCTCCGCGCGCCTCTCGATCCTGGTCCAGGAGGAGGTCCAAGGATCGGTCGCGGAGCCGCAGCCGACGTCACCATCGGTCGTCGGGATCCAAGTCTTCGGGTAAGTCGAAGCATTCCAAGAAGTCCAAGAGGCGACATCGCTCTTCGGACTCCCCTCGCCGGTCGCGCGACTCGGCCGAGGGTCAGGGTGGTTCCACCCCCGCGGCTCCGGCGGAGCCGCAGGCGCCGCGCACGTCCCCATACCCTCCGGTCCCTGGGACTAACGCGACGCCGGCGGAAGTCAGTGCCTTCCTCTCGGCCATGAGGAACCTGGCTCTGCCGTCGGCGCCCGCTGGTGCGCCTTCGGGCCCCGCGGACCCGACTGGGCTGCCTTGCCTGCCGGTGGCTCCGGCCCCGGCGCCGTTGACGGCTCCGGCCTCGACGCCGCAAGCGCCCGAGGGACCCGTTCTCGAGTCCCCGTCGACGCCGGTCGACCTCGTCACGCCTCCTCCGCCGGCGTCGACACCGGTACCACCCCCGACGCCGACGTCGACTCCGCTCGACGTCGAGCCCCGGTTCAGTCCCACTCCGGGCCCGGCGACGTCCGAGATCGGCGCCGCTAGAGACACACTATGTCTACCGCCCGGCTCCGTTACTTTCTCCTCTATACCAGGAGTCGGATGATGGGGACAACTGGGAGGGATCCGAGGATCCTATGGCCGGTCAGGCCCAACTGTCCCAGGACTGGGCAGATGAACTGGGGGAGGCCAGTGGCCTGGATACCTCTCCAGACACTGGATTCGTCTCTCCTCCGACTGTGGCTTCGGAGGAGGGCGCTGCTTTCTCTGTGGTGCTGCGCAAGGCGGCCGCAGCCCTTGGGCTCGAGCTGCCTACCGTGGCTGTGAGGACTAACGTCCTTACTGAGGTGCTTCAGTCTACAGCAAGCTCCACTGAGCCTCTGCTGCAATTCAATGAGGCCCTCATTGACGTTCTGCAGGGCACCTGGTCCAAGCCCTCCACAGTTCCTCCTGTGGACAGGAACGTCGCCAGGCGCCACCGCCCTGCTCCGGGCGACCCCAGTTTCCTGTCCCAACACCCTACCCCTGAGAGCCTGGTCATCCAGGCCTCCACCTCCCAATCCTCTTTCCCGACCGCCCCGCCGGACCGGGATTCCAAGAGGCTACAACAGTTTGGCAAGAAGCTGTTCTCTTCCCTTAGTTTGGGCCTGCGGTCTTTAAACACCGCTTGTCTCTTGGACCGTTATTCCCACTCTCTGTGGGATACGGTGGAGGACGTGCTGCCCCTGTGTCCGGAGGAGGCCCGGACACGACTTACCCAGGCTCTGGCCGATGGGAGGATGCAGCACGACATGCAATCCGATGTGGGCTTGACACCACGGACTCGCTGGGTAGGGCCATTTCTACCACAGTGGCGCTTAGACGTCACGCCTGGCTGCGGTCCACGTCATTTTCGGGTGATGTCCAGAGCACTCTCATGGACATGCCCTTTGATGGCACTCGCCTGTTTGGCGAGAAGGCGGACAGTGCGCTGAACCGCTTTAAGGACTCCCGGGCTACGGCCAAGTCCTAGGGCCTCTCGGCCCCGCGGTCGCAATCTTCCGCCTTTCGCCCCTTTCGTGGCCAAGGAAGGGGTGCCTCCTCACGTGCGCCTAGCCACCAGCCGCAGAACCAACCTGCGCGCGGCCGCGGACGTGGTTTCCGCCGTGGCGGTTCTGGAGGACGACGAGGTCAGTCCACATCTACCCCGGCAGCATCTGCCTCAAAGCTTCCTACTCCGAGCTTTCAGGCCCATTCCACGCCAGTGGGCGGCAGAGTTCGCCATCACCTGCTCCACTGGCGGTCCATCACATCGGACAGGTGGGTGCTGCAAATCGTCCGAAGGGGCTACTCCCTCCCCTTCGAGACGACCCCTCCAGCCATGCCACCGCAGCACCACCGTATCTCGGGGGATCATTTGAATCTTCTCCACGAGGAAGTTTCGGCCCTCTTGGCCAAGGGGGCCGTCGAGCGCGTTCCGAGTCCAGAAGTAGGTCGTGGTTGTTATTCCCACTACTTTCTGGTTCCCAAGAAGGGCAAAGGGGGCCTACGCCCTATCTTGGACCTCCGGAACGTCAATGCCTTCCTCCGAAAGGAACGGTTCAAAATGTTGACTCTGGCTCAGGTTCTAGCTGCCCTCGACCCTGGAGACTGGATGGTAGCATTGGACTTGCAGGACGCATATTTCCACATTCCCGTCCTGCCGGCCCACCGGCGTTACCTGCGGCTCACGGTGGGCCAAGAGCACTTTCAGTTTACCGTGCTCCCCTTTGGCCTCACCAGTGCCCCTCGGGTGTTCACGAAAGTGATGGCGGTGGTCGCAGCTCATCTGCGCAGATCAGGGGTTCCAGTCTTCCCCTATCTCGACGACTGGTTGTTGAAGGCGGGCTCGCCCCCGACAGTCGTCTCCCACCTCCAGACTACGGCGGATCTCCTGCATTTGCTGGGGTTTTCCATCAACGTGCCGAAGTCACACCTGAGTCCCTCTCAAAAGCTCCTCTTCATCGGAGCGGTTCTCGATTCGGCGCAGTTCGGGGGCCATCCACCGGAACAGCGGGTCTGGGATATACAGGCCCTGATTCCCATCTTTCGGCCTCTATCCTGGGTTTCGGTCAGGCTAGTGTTGCGGCTTCTGGGGCTGATGGCCTCCTGCATCCTACTAGTGCATCACGCCAGGCGGCGCATGCGGGCTCTGCAGTGGGACCTGAAGTTTCAGTGGGCCCAGCATCACGGCAACCTGTCCGACCATGTCTTGATCTCGGAGGGCACTGCACAGCAGTTGCAGTGGTGGCTCACGGACCGCGATTGGGTCAAGGGCAAGAGCCTCTCCCTTCCCCAACCGGAGCATGTCGTAGTGACGGATGCGTCCCTCCTGGGATGGGGTGGCCATATGGGAGAAGCGGAGATCAGAGGCCTCTGGTCTCCGGCGGAGTCTCGTCTCCACATCAACCTGTTGGAGTTGAGAGCGATCCGACTTGCACTGAAAGCCTTCCTTCCCTCTGTCAGGGGAAGTGTCGTGCAGGTGTTCACAGACAACACCACCGCCATGTGGTATTGCAAGAAACAGGGCGGGGTGGGGTCGTGGACCCTTTGTCAGGAGGCTCTGCGCCTCTGGACATGGCTGGAACACCAGGGCGTCACCCTGGTGGTTCAACATCTGGCGGGCTCTCTGAACGCCAGAGCAGACGAACTCAGCCGCCGGTGCATGATGGATCACGAATGGCGTCTGAACTCCGAAGTGGCGCAAGGTCTCTTTCAGCAGTGGGGAGAGCCTTGGTTAGATCTATTCGCCACCGAAGAGAACGCGCAATGTCAGCAGTTCTGCGCGTTGGAATTTCCAAGGCGGCACTCGCTCGGCGACGCTTTTCGTCACGAGTGGAGTTGCGGTCTGTTGTACGCCTTTCCGCCTATACCACTTCTGCCCAGAGTGCTGAAGAAGATCAGGCGCGACCGGGCCCAAGTCATCTTGGTGGCTCCGGATTGGGCACGAAGGTACTGGTATCCCGAGCTACTCAGTATGTTGACCGATCCTCCGATACGTCTGCCCCTTCGGGGGGATCTTCTGTCGCAGCAGCAGGGGACGGTCCTCCACCCGAACCTATCCAGCCTCCACCTCCATGCGTGGAGATTGAGCGGCGGCAGTTGATGCCATTTGACTTGCCTCCTGAAGTTTGTGATATCATTCTGGCAGCCAGGCGTCCCTCCACAAAGACGGTATACGCCTGCCGGTGGAACAAATTTGTGGCATGGTGCACAGCAAAGGCTGTGGATCCCCTTTCCGCCCCTCTTTCTGAGGTTCTCCTCTTTCTTCTTTCTTTGGCCCGGCAGGGCTCTGCCCTGGGCACCCTGAAAGGTTATCTTGCTGCCATCTCTGCCTTCTTGCGGCTTCCTGATCAGCCTTCTCTTTTCAAGTCCCCTGTAGTTACACGCTTTCTAAAAGGCATTACTCACACGTTCCCTCCTGTCCCTTTTGTAATGCCTCAGTGGGACTTGAATCTTGTTCTCACATTTCTAATGTGCGCTCCCTTTGAGCCTCTTCATAATTGTCCTCTTCGTCTGCTGACGCTTAAGACTGCTTTTCTGGTAGCCATCACCTCGGCTAGACGGGTGAGTGAGCTCCAGGCTTTATCTTCAAAGCCTCCTTTTCTGTCTGTTCATCCGGACAAGGTTGTCCTTCGGCCTCGTCCCTCCTTTCTTTCGAAAGTGGTGACTCCATTTCATCTTGGGCAGTCTGTCACCTTGCCCACCTTCTTTCCGCCTCCGCATCCTTCCAAAGAGGAAGAGAGGCTCCACCGTCTGGACCCAAAACGTGCGCTCCCCTTTTATTTGGACCGCACAAAGCAGTTCCGGGTGGACGACCAACTTTTTGTTGGATACGTGGGTGCTAAGAAGGGGAAAGCGGTGCACAAACGGACCATCTCTCGGTGGGTCGTTTTGTGCATCAAAATTTGCTACTCCTTGGCAAAAAAGGACCCTCCTGTTGGGCTGCGCGCCCACTCCACTCGGGCCACAGCGGCTACTACTGCTTTGGGACGGGGTGTCCCTTTGCAGGACATCTGTCAGGCGGCGACGTGGGCTTCGCTACACACGTTTGCCAGGCATTATTGCCTTGACAGCCAAGTCCGGAGGGATGGCTTCTTTGGCCGTTCTGTCCTCCAGGACTTTCTGGTGTGATCTTGGTTCGCAGACCCACCACCGGGGATGGTATTGCTTGGGTATCTATTCTAAGGTGAGGAATCTAACTAACGTGTTTCTTTCAGATGAACAAGTTACTTACCTTCGGTAACGATGTATCTGTAAGAAACATTAGTTAGTTAGATTCCTCACCGACCCACCCATCCTCCCCGTTCTGTGAACTGACATCTAGGGTTACGGATATCCTTTTCAGGCCCCTAGATTTTCTTTTTGGCACCAGTGTCGGTCTTTGCATGGCTCTGCGTTCCTGGCGCGGAAAGCTATGTACAAGAACTGACGTCAGCGCGCGTCTAAGTACTCCGACGACGTCATTCCGGCGCACGACGCCGACGACGGACGCGGAGCCGCAGACGACGCCTAGCGACGCGCAAGGGGTATTGCTGACGAAAAATCTTCCGGATCCAGTCTGACGCCTGGGGATATTCTAAGGTGAGGAATCTAACTAACTAATGTTTCTTACAGATACATCGCTACCGAAGGTAAGTAACTTGTTCTTTATGAACATAGGCATATGCTGACACGTCTGTTGATTCACATAGCCATCCAGTTTATAGGTCACCCTAAGGGAATGAGTTCATAAACTTGTCCTAATTTTTCCCACTGATTAGTCAAAATGAAATTTGGTGATTTGACAATTGGGATTGGGGGACACTGTGGGGGTTGGGGGCGCAGATGAAATATTTATGGAAGCACCTTATGAGACATTTCGCATCGTATTGTTAATAAGTGCCATTGTTAAATCACTGCTTTATATTTGATTCAGTTCCAGATGAGCCTCCCACCGCAGTGTTAGTGACGCCGCGCACCACTACCTCTGTGCTGATCCAGTGGCAGGTAAGGTAACTGACGGAATGCACGCGTGTCCACTGTACCCTGTGCTGTCTCGCGTTCTTCATCTCACTTCTGGGATGGTAAATGACCACAGCAAGAATTCCGACAAATGAGAGACTCTAGTGTAAATCCCCTCTAGCCTTCAAGGTTCAGCTGTAAATCAAAGCGTGAACAATATGTGTCTGGATAGTAACTTGCAAGAAAGTGTGGAAGATAAAGTGGCAACCCCTTCAGTGAGATCCCTAGAGCTAGGTACAGCAATTGAACAGCTTGCCAGCTCCAGTGTCATCATACATGGGCCAAGGGAAGACCAGTTGCATTAAACATTGCTAATTTCATGCCCATTCTTGCTACTTTCTGTCCTTAATCTGATGCTATGCTGCTGCTATTCAGCACACTTCTGAATGTGGGAAAGTAGTTTACTTCATGACGTACAGCAAATATATTCCATCACAGAAATTTGTATTTACTTTTAATTATTTTATTGTTGAGCATTTTTACAGAGCAGCATATCCTAAAATCTTACAACGCCTTGACAAAATGGCATGTAAGAAACAGTCAGTTGGTCGCATGCTAAGAGGCAGGTTTTGAGTTACTTTCTGAATCAGTGAGGTTTGTGATTGTCTCTTAATAATTTAGGTTGTAAGTTAATATTTTTTTGCTAGCCAAATGTTTGAAACTTTAAGGTCAAATCAGTCTATGAAGTTGCACATTGAATGAAAATGAAAGGTTTGAAATGATATTCATTTACGTAACAGTTTTTGATTGTATGATGACGTCTCACTCATTTGTGTGCATAACCCGTACTCCAACCCCCTGACCTTACAACTAAACCTGATCACTTATATCTTAATAGGTTAAAGAACCTAATAACTTACCCCATAGTGAAAAGACCCTCACCCATATCCCCTTGCTCTAAAACGGAATTTACCTCGTTCTGTTCAAAACCCTACCACTAATATCATGTTTTTCGTTATGCTATACCCTGAACGTAATCTTTACTCTAAGACAAACCCTAGCCTTCACCCTATAGTTAATCCTGTCACTAACATGGGGCTAACCCTCTCTCCTGCTCTAATACCAGTCCAAAACTTGTCTCTAACCCTACCCCTTAACGTAAAGCTAAAAACATCCCTACTTCTACTGTAATTCTTACCTTTAATCTTAAATAAAGGTGACCCTATTGCTTATCTTTTCCTCATATTCATGTTCAAACCCTAAACTCTCATTTTTCCGGTTGCTGCTATTCTTTCCATGTTTTTAAGTATGTTGTTTAGAACTTTTTCCAGGCTTTTTTCAAACCTTTTGTTTACAGATTTGTTTTTAAATGTATTATTTTAATGTCGCTGGGAATATGTATCACCTGAGCTTCCTCAACACTTTGACCTTCTACTAGGTGCCTGACCACTGAATGTCTTTAATGTAATCTTGACTTCGGCTCTCTTCTTGCTTTATTGTTCTGTTTTATTTTATGTGCTAGGGGTAATAAAAATACTTCAAATTTCTTTTTAGAATTTTTTCAAACTTTTATATCAAACATTCCTTTTGTACTTTTCACCTTTCACACTATTGTACAGTTACTTTTACCACACTAACATTTTTCAGATACTAGATTAAGGCATTCCACATGGCTATTCCTCATATCAAGAATTTCTCACTAAACAGGACCTTAATGAGGGGTACTGATAATGTTCATATTTGAGAAGTGGAGGAGTCTCCTAGTATCTTCAAATTGATGTAATAAGCTCTGGGCACATGAACTGAAGTGGGCTTTGAAGTGTAGGTTCAGGTTCAAAGCACAAAGGGGCCCCGGAGAGAGCCTGTGCGGGAATCAATTCAGTTTTAAGTGAATTTAATATGCCTTTTCAGCTCGTACGAGCCTCTCCTGCTAGAACATAATAGAAGAGTGTACGGGTTACCAGGGCTTTAAGTGGGCCAGGTCTTGCCCCTCGGGGTGAATACAAATCTTAACTCTGCAGCAGTACCACCCTTCACTGCCTGTGATGTAACTTCAAAAAGACTGTTATAGTTCTTTTACAGTCACATCATTTCAGGACGGACTGACGTATTTTCAATATTATATGCAACAAAGCCATAGTTGTTGCTTATGTAACTTATGCAACTAACAACCATTGACAAAGCGAATAGTCCTGGATTGTTGTAGGTAAACTTACTTATTGTATGAAATATCTGGATGCAATGACAGAAGCAGCATGATACCAGTCGGGCAGTACACTATGCTAAGCACAGATTTGTACCATATGAGTTTTAAGCCACACCTTTAACTTCATCGGCCATGCCCCTTTGAGAGACTCCCCAGTTTTTTCTTTCCACTTAAGGCTCTGCGGGTTACATTTTAAAACTCCAAAGAAAGGAATGTACGAATATTAAAATGTCAAAGAAAAATACATTTCAGAGAGGATAAGATGGCAATCAAATAAAATGAACAAATACCATTATTTACATCCTACGTTTGATGCGTTAGTTGTGCTGTACAATAGATACTGTGCAATATTGTGAATGACCGCAGGAGCGTAAAGCTAAGGCAGAGTCTGGACTTTTTCCACCTAGACAGCTTTGTCTCTTATCAGCGCCTCCTCTAGGCTTCTCTCTGCCCATGGCATCCCTTTGTGTCCTGTCCCCATGCCACGGCCAACTCTGGCTGATTGCCTTTCAGATTAACACCACTTACAAGGCTGTTGGAGCCTTCTTTTGATGTTGGGTTCTTTACATCAACACTTTTCACAGAAAGGAGGCAGACCTTGCGCACACTTCACCATCACTCACTTGCAATAACTTGCTCATCCCTGATAGGTGCATCTGATTCTTTATGTGAAGAGGTGGGGCATATTGAGCTGAAGTGTATTAGTGAGTCCTGGTGCATATTCCTTCTTTAGAGTCCCTGTCACTGGCAACAGATGGTTTAGGTCTTCATTGTGCTGTTGGTAGCACATATATTGTCAAGTGGTGAGAGGAGTGATTCCACACCCAATTCTTTGACCTGGGATAGCATTAACAGTTTGACCTTTTACCCCACCCTTTGTCCAATACTCTCCAACTATTGTCTGCAGAGCGGCCAAGGGAAGTCCAATGAGTGGAACCTATAAAAAGTATAAGCATGGCTCTTAGAAGTCTGTGTGCTTTCAGTCCCTGCTGCTTCCTTTGTGACTCTTGAGGCCATGGGTAGCAAGTGCAGTGCCAGAGGTACAAAAGAGCAATGTAGGGGAACCAGCGGCTCTCCCTGGCCATGCCTTTTTACTTCCACAGCTTCAAGATCTGACATTTTAGTTTCTTCCCTCAAAGTTAGTCTAGTCTATTTCCTATAATATCTACTTTGCTTGGCTTTTAAGGCTTGGAGACTCGAAGCCCCTACTCTTTCATGCTTAGAGGCTCAGTACCTCTATTCTCAGTAATTTTGCAACAAAGGCAGACATTTTCAGTTTCTCAGAGTTGAAAGTTGGTTTAATGTTCTTCTCCACCACATGTTGATCAGGTTGTTGTCTGAGGTCGGTATCATAGTTGGTGGTTTAATTAATTGGTGTCAAAGGTGCTCTGTTGTGAACAGATGTAAACCCTGTGTCTGCTGCTAGGTTTCCGGGTGTTGTTGCTTAGGACAGGTACAGGTGTCCTTCCAGATTTGAATTCTTATGAGCCTTCTATTTCCAAGGCCTCACCAGTGATTCACTCATCTGACCTCTTACATCAAGCATAGACTTGTCTAGTGTGGTAGTTTGAGAGCTCCATCATTATTTGAGCAGGCGAGGCTTGACAGTATATTTGCCCAGTTTAAACAGGACACGTTGTTTGCAGTAAAACACCTTGAACTGAGCTTCTTTGGTTGTGGTTGAAAGGCCTTTATGAAACAAGGGATCCTGTTTAGAATTTCAGTTCTTTCTTCCCTGTCTTATTAGAATCTCTAGTATGATCTTAGTGAAGAGGTTTGAACTGCTATCAGTGAGTGTGATCTTCTGAGATAGTCAGTTCACAGATCCCTTTTCGTCTAGGGGTGTGCTGCAAGCACTACATTTTGGTCTCCTTTGCAAAGGTTACACAAACCTTATTTAGGATCGGGAAATACTTAGGGCCAGATTACGATCTCGCTAGGGAAGCCCTCCATACGACTCTGATCCAGAGGGCTTTCCAAGCAAATCGCGCTGTGCGAGTCCGACCGAACGAGTATGATGCAGCCATATCCTTACGGACTCGGTTTGCTCAGACTCCCATTGAACTCTTATGGGAGCCTGTGTACCGATTCGTACACAGGCTCCCATAGCAAAAAGGTGCGGGTAGGGAAAAGTGTGCACAATGTGGCAGGCAACACTGTGCATGCATGGATCGGGGGGACCCATGGGCACCCCCGTGACGGATTAGAAAGGCTCTGGGTGAAGGGGGGCCTGCTACTGCCCCCCGAAGACCAATTCCGACAGCTGTTTTTTCTCGCTGAGACCGAGGCGATACAACTGACCGAATCGTGCATCGTACTCGCTCGGTTGGAATCCGGCTCCATTGCGCGGCACGATTCGTCTGCGAATGAGTCGGTCGGACAGGATTGGGTTCCGGAAACGATTCGGTCGACGCGGAAGAGATCTTCGCACCGTACTTGGTAGTTCAGAGCAGGTGATGACTCGGTCGGAAACATAGGCACCAAATCGGATTCGCACGTTCCGGTACCCGTCAGGAGGCCTTCCTAAGGAGATCGTAATCTGGCCCTTAGTTGTCTTAAGCTCTCTGGAGGTAAGATATTCAACCTACTTGTGTTAGCATTTTTTGAGTCCATCATGGGACTCTCCAGTGTTCTTTCTTCAGCTGCCCTTGATAACCTTCTCCTGAACTTCCATTTTCTGTGCTTGATCATTGGTTCCTCTTTAGTAGGGTCTGTGAATATGTCCTGTAACCGACGCTGCTGTACCATAGACAGTGAGACTGTAGTTCTCTATAAAATATTCCACCATTGCTGAACAAAGATAAGTCATTCCGAAAGGCCTTCCATACAAAATGTCCTGCAATCAAGGATGTCCAAACTCTGCCATGCGGGATGCAGAAATCGACAGCTCCAGGCTTCAGATTCATGCATTAGTTTGGTCGTGCTTGATCACTTAATAATAAGCTATTTTCTGTCATAAGGCACTGCTGCATGTTAAAAATCGCAAACCTGCTAAAGCAAATGGCTAACTGCGCTCTCTGCTTGCAAGGTGGTCAGTGTATTGTGCTAAATGTTCCGCTTTTGCTGGGCATCATTATTTTTCAAAGTTAGCTTGTTAATAGGAACAGTCGGTGTTAAATATCTGGCTGGTGTGTATAAAGGCATAAAAGCCGAGAAGGAACATCAATTAAAGTACTACTAAAGAGAAGTGTCAGGAACACATCAGACTAACTGTTCAGGGAGAATCAATTACCTGTCTCCCCACAGGCCGGGCTATTGTTGTTCTTTTATTCTGAGAAGTGCGGGCTATTGATGCTTCAGAGAATGTTTGGAAAGCCAGAATGCTTTCCTTTCACATGCAGTATCTTACAGCTCTTTTAGTGTTTCCTTGCTCCTGGAGGTGATACGCAGCTGACAGGTACAAGTGTCTGCTGCAAATAGATGGATGTGTAGTGATAATCTAAGGCAGTTGAGTCAATTCATGCATCTCGAAGACAGGTTTACGGATTAACTCTCAATGGTTGTATAAACCTGTCTAGGGAAAATATAATTGTAACAGCGATTGGAAACTTGGGATGAGAGTGGGAAACGTGTGGTCTGGATCATTTTTTAAATACACATCGCCCGATTGGTTTCTTGGCGCTGGTCTAACAGCAATGGCCTACTCAAATAGCAAGCTCTTCAGCGTTTTCCTGAAGATCGTAATCGAAAGAGAGGGCCTAATAGCGAGTAGAAATGAATTCCAGAGAGTTGGAGCTGGGACTGAAAATGAGCGGTCAACCTTTAAAGCTGGGGAACTGGGTTTGAGTTTCGGCGGGGGCGCTCAACATCCTGTGACACTGGACATATTACATAATCTCCCTTTGCCTAACAAACTTCAATGTGTCCGTCTGCATCGCAACTGGTGCTCACGTAAAGCACTCTGATACCTTCTGGTCGAGTTTGTGCTATATAAAACAAACAAAAAAACAAATCGCCGGTAATCAGATTAAATTTTGGCGCAATTGGAATAGCTTAATCTCGACTCCTTAGATGCTGACAATGTAGATAAAACGTGCATTAGATGATAAACCAATGTAAAGGATGATACAGGCGATCAGTATTGCTCATTGATATTGACATCTGACATAAATACGTTCTGCTTCTCTTTATTAAATTTGCTGCTTTGTTTGGAATTCCTCCATGAAGTATTAGACATGGTGGAATTAGCCCTGTGCTCAGCTGCATAGCAGACACCACTGATCTTTGGCGGACGGGAGTAGCACAGTTCTCGCTACTGACCTGACCAGGAGACGGCCTTGGGGCCTAAGGAGAGGAATTGTTGGAGTAGTATGAAGGATTTGCAGAGGGAAGGATTTGCCCGGGATGTTAAAGGACAAAACTGCCATTCATACGAGACATAAATATTCCAGTAAAAACTGAGTTTCAAAACCTTGGAGATATTACTAGGATTTACTGGCCCACTAAATACCAGTGCACATTCCAAACAGTGGGCATATGGAGATGCATTATGAATTAAGTCCAGAAACCACCATATAGGTACTGCTCTTGTTTGCTGAAACAGCTTCAGCGGACCTGTAATAAGCAATTACACATTTCCCGGAATAACTGGCATTGGATAAGATTTAGAATTGTTGAGTAACACCACCAGGCCACAACTACAAAGTTGCACTTCACTGGAGACTGACATTGATATAAACAGAATAGGACCACATGTGACATGGCCAGAAGATACACAGCTAGATGGACTGGTGCTAGAAAGCAGATCTATGGAGGAGTTCTGCCCAACTCGCCCCTTCGCATGGGAGGAGTGGTGGACCTCTACTTTAATTATTGATGTACTGACCATTTGGGAATATACAGCCAAACTTCATCTATACTTCTAGTCCTGCCTTGCTAGGTGCTATGGGGGCCCATGTCCACCCCAGCTGCTGAGGGCAAACCGGGCACCCACGACCAACGTTTGAGGGCGAAAAGAGGATAAAGCACAGCAGAGACCTCACAGCAATGCTCTTCTCTCCAGATGGGGACCAAAACAAACTGGTGGTTTCTGAGGTGTCTGGCCCTCCTTTACACGACTCACAACATGGTGGACATGGGGTTTATTTAAATTAAATGTATTTTAAAAAAGTACTAAGGTTCCTATCTGGCAGATGAGATCCACCATTGTCTAAGGACGGAAACAAGAACGTGAGGGTACTTACCACAAACCTGTTCACAGTTTCTAGAATGTGATATTCTCTCTCTAAATGAGTACATCCGTGTTGTAAATGACTGAGGTCCAACAGACTTTTCTGCCGATTGCCTTTCCTGCTAATTAAAGTGAGATGAAAAAAATGTATTTTTTTTTCTTTCTACTGTGCTGCATTTCTGAAAATATTTGACACGTTTGAAAATAAAAGAATGCATTCAACATTTGCCATATTTCTAAGAGTGAGGGTTCTGCTTTGGTGGGAGTTGACTCTGTACCTTACACATGAGCAAGCATTTATTGAGTTCTGATGGGATCCAATTAACTTGTCTTTGTTTCACCCAGCACTGCCACTGGGCGCGATGCTCGCTAATAGTCCTGCCAATCCAGGGCAAATCTAAATTGGTGCTAAGGTGAAGAGTTGTGCAGGGGCTGTGCGTCATGTTATTTCAGCCACAGTCCAAGATTCACTTTACCAATTGAAGTTTTGTTGATCTGGTTTCTTTTAGGCCCCAAAGGATGAGAGTGTGAATGGTGTTTTAATGGGGTATCGTATTTATTACCGGGAGTTGGAGCCAGAGAGCACCTCAGCGACTGACTCTAAGGCTGCGAAGAACCCGCTGGCTTTACGAGCAGAACTAAATCGTGAGTACCCAGATGAATTGGATGTGGAGTGGAATGCAATATGTATTCAAGAAAATTGAAGAAAGTGATCATAGGAGTCTGTTTACACTGTGAAACTTATGGTAAACACAACAGTGCCCCTCTTCTCCTTATTTCCCGCCACTTCCACCACCACCTTGTGGAAGCAGCATAACAGCTTGGCGAGTCGTGCGTTGGAAAGATGTTGCAGCATTAAGGCCCCCCCTTCTGGCCGGCTTTTCAGCACTGCCACAATTTTATATAGTGTGTAGCTTGACTCAGAGAAGCCTTGACTAGCACATGATACTTCCTTCTATTACTTACACAAAGGACTTAGTGTTCAGATAATCACTGATATGACTTCACAGATCTTTATGGAAGATATACAGGTATAAGGGGGAGTATGTGAGGGGTACATAGCCCTTAAGCAACACCAGTGGAAAATGTGACCAATTGGGTTATTTGGGAGATATGAATTTCACATGATTCCGAGCACACCGTTAATTTGAATGAAGGGCATGGAAGGGCAGGAGATTGATGTGTATGGCTCCTACCTAGAAGAGGTTTAATTGAGTGCTGCGAATCCACAAGACGGTATTTACACATTGGTTATTTACATGATCCGCTGCCTGTTATTGCTTTCCACGGCGGTGTTTACATGTCAGCGATTTCTAAAAGCCACCACCTGCCACAAGTCCCTCAGGACGTTACTAGATTTTGTCCATATCTGCTTGATGGTGGCTGCTGTGAATGCCCAATCTGTATTTACCAATTTCCCGTAGCTGTATGCTTCAAATAGCTGCAGCCTACCAAGGACTTCTTTCCAAATTGGCTTTGTTAGCATGCCACTGTCTACGATAAATTTCCAATGTTGTTTTTATGTATTGGCCATAGCCACAAAGAAATCTTGGCTCTATCTGCACATTACTACCTTCTCTGCAGATACCCAATACTGTATTTATATGATGTCCATATCTGCATGCCACTACATTCTGCAGATGCCCAAAGGCAAATTGGCTTGTTTAGCTTGTCACTGCCATCTGCAGATGCCCAGAGCTGTATTTATATATTGGTCATACCCGTGTGCCACCTGTATATCCACAAAGACATGTTGGCTTTGTCTTCTGCAGGTCCCCAGGCAGCATTTATATATTGGCCATATCTGCGTGCAGCTGCTATCTCCACATCCCACTTAGACATGTTAGCTGTGTCTACATGTCACTGCCTCCTTCAGATCCACAACGTTGTATTCATATGTTGGACATATCTGCATGGCAGTGCCAGCTACAGATCACCAAAGGCGTATTTCAATCAGTTACTGTCTTCTACAGATCCCAAGGATCTGTTAAATATCTTGGCCATGTCTGCATGCCCCCTACTCCAAATGCAATTTTATATAGTGCAGACTTACTCAAAGGTGTCAGAGCGCTTCACAATAGAACCAAGTACGTTACATGAGAAAATGTACCTACTTACACGTTAAAGATACAAGCAAGATAGAGGAAAAAGTAAAATAAAACAATAGGTGGCAGTCACACAAAATTCCAAAACACAATAGGATTAGGAATGTACAGGCATTGATTACATATTTACAACATTGTAAGAACTTCCTTGAGGGACATGAAAAGGGATGTATTAATTCTGGAAGTGTCTTTGGAAGAGAAGAGATTTGAGGTCAGTTTTGAAAGTCCGGTTAGAGGTGGTAGTACAGAGTAGTGGAGGAAGCGAGTTCCAGATTCTGACCGCATTGCATGAGAAGGATTAAGCCATCGATGTTTCCCTTTTGAAGGTGGGGGGCTCAAGCAGTAATTTTTACACATTACGTGAAGATCTAGAGCCTCCAGAGATTTTAAGTTTATTTGCCAGTTATCGAGGGGAGGATGTGTGCAAGGCTTTGTGGGTGATACAGGCAGTCTTGTAGATCGATCTTGCTTCGATGGGAAGCCATCATAGAGAAAACAGTATCTGTGTGATGTAGTAACTTCTTTTGGCCCCAAAGACAAAACGAGCCACTGAATGGAATGCGGATTTGAGAGGGGAAAGGTGGGATTTGGGGAGGCCAGCAAGCAGAGAATTGCAATAGTCCAATCTAGAGAGAACCAGAGATTGGACCAAGGTTTTTAGGTCTTGCTCCGGAAAGGAGCATTGAATCCCCCAGAGAAGGCGCAGTTGGTAACATGCATTCTTTGCAATGGAATTGATGTGGGAGTATAGATTGAGCCTTTTGTCAAGTATTACAGAAAGGGATTTAGCGCTGTCGACAACGATAGGTTTGTTGTTCAGTAAGTTCAGTTTATTCATCCAAGATTGAACAGGAGGAGGAGGAGAGAGTTAGGTAGAGAGGAGGAGGTATTCAGTTTTGGAAGGATTCAGAATGAGTTGATGAGCTCATTTCCAGTTTTGAATAGAGTTAAGAGTATGAGAGTAGAGTTGGAGGTTGAGATTTCGTGTGAGGAAGACGCCTTAAGGTAGATTTGGGTGTCATCAGCATAGAGGTGGTAAAGTATCCCAGATTTCCTTAAGAGATTTCCCAATGGTTCCAAATATAGATTGAACAAAGTGGGTGCGAGTATAGATCCTTGAGGGACGCCTTGACCTACCGTCATTGAAGACGAAAGGGTGTTTGCTATTTTAATCACTTGAGATCTGTCGGATTGTAATGAAGCAACCCATTTAAGCACTGTGCCTTCCAACCCCATTCTCTGTTTTAAAGTGTTTAGGAGAGTGTTTTGATTAACAATGTCAAAGGACATCTTTATTTGCTTCCAAACTTTGCCTGTTAGGTTCAGTAATTCAACCATCCTGAAATTCCCTTTCATAAAGAGTGGAACCGCTAACATATCTGTCATAGAGCAAACGTTATAAAAACTGACTTTATTTCAGACTGACTCCACTTTATGAAGCTATGAATGCGGTGCCTAGAGGAGATGAGATTTCAAGCGTGTTACTCATTAATAAATGTAGCTGCTCATCTTTTTCAGAAATATGAGTACAGTGCCAATAATGTTGAGGGCATGGGAGTACTGCTGTGCTGTCTGCAGAGGGGATGTTTCTGAACACAGTGTGCTGATCCGGCAAAGTTGTGAGTGGAGTAGCAGTTGATGACAAATGGACAAAAAGTTGAATTTTATCACATATTGAATTATTATAAAGAGGCAAACTTCCCAGTTGTAAGAGTGCACATTGTAGTACAATGGGCCTGTTATTGGAACCCTTTGAATGTTTTGAGCCCCTGGAAGGTAGTAAATTGATGACTATGAAACAAGTTGGCATATATCACGTACCTAATATAGCCACTGCGCTTTTTTGCGAGATGCTTGTGCTTTCAAAAAGCACAAATAGAAAACATCTAGTTCTAGTTCCCCTGGCCTTTGTATTTATAAATAAGGCACTACAAAAGAAAGGAAACCAGAACTAGATGGTCTGGGCTTCGGTTCAAAAGCCTAAGCACCTGTGTGGCAAACATGTCTGTAAGGTATGACATTGTAACTTCACACTACACTTAAGTAAGACGAAGAGCCTCCTCAACTCTTTAGTGACAGTCCCTGGTCTCTTCAAACTTTGAGGTGCACATTTGGGCTCTTTAGTGACAGTCCCTGGTCTCTTCAAACTTTGAGGTGCACATTTGGAGCAGAATGGCCGCTTTAGACTGCTTTAGAATGTTTTTGTCTTGAACCTGCTGATACATGTATCAATGATGCTCTGTCTAATGATGGTGCATCTCAGGTAGCAGCCTGTCTGGGCCCTTCCTATGTCCTGCACGCACTGTATCTACTGTACATCACAAACCAAGACATCTCTTTGCTCAACTAAGTGGTCATGTCAGTGAGTACACACAAGCGGGAGCTCATATACCTGCTTATGCCACCTGTTCCTATACAAGTACTATGCTTGCATCCTTTTCTTAGTAGCACATTTGTTTTGTATTGTTTATTTGCATTTGGGGTAAAATAGACCATAAGCATTGCTCTATGAGCGTGTGTATATAATTGAGTACTGAATGTGTCTACATTTTGCGCTCTGGATGTGTCTCTCTGGCTTTATAGGTCAATTTACGTTCTAATAACTCGTTACTTAAGTTATCTAGTAGAGATTCTGCCAAAACGACCTTTCTGCTCGCCAGCCCTTTCCCCCTGAGCCCCTGACTTCCTGTTGTGCTTGGATTTGCATCTCCTACCTCGACCTTGGTTCCTGTATTTTAGGTCTGAACACATTGTGGCCGATTTACAAAGTATTTATGAATATGGAAGCAGTAAAACAGGAGTACTTTTACGTACTGTTATGAATTAACCCCAAAACATCAAAGTGTCTGTTTGTAAAAGTGCTAAGAGGGTGCAGTTCTTTCTAGTTGTACTAATTGGATCTCAGTGTTCCTATTTGAGATGTTTTGAGGCCAATTCCCATAACCCTGCAAAAGTAGGTAAAACGGTGAAGTCCCGGTTTCCCCACTCTGCAAATGCCCTGGTGACTTGGCCCTGTTGCACACAGTAGGCCCTGCCCCTGCTTGCGGTCTGATCCTACTGCAGCACATTCTTGCAGTTATGTGGACGTCAGGGGACCTGTCGTCTGCTCTTGTGGGCCAGTCTTTTGACGCTGGGTTCAATGGAGAGGTCTGCGGCCTTCCAAGATAGGGAAACAATGGAACCGCTAGAACTGTGTCCTTCCTTCACCCCTCTTCAGGAGCTCGTACTAGACAGGGAAGCAATGTGGCAGCTAGAGCTGGAACTGCTCACATTCTATATATGTCCTTCCTTCACCCCTCTTCATGAGCTCGCGAAGAATGGCTGTGTTTTTGCCTCAGATCACAAGTCAGGATGCACCCTCATCTTCAGAGTGACGCCCAAGAGCTGTAGAAAGTGATATAAAAGCTGTGCGTGTGCAGATATAAATGACCTTTTGAATTTCCAGAAATCTATGTACAACCGGTGTCTTTAATGAGTGCCAGAGAAAAATGGGATTTCTTTGAATGCCCTTTTCGTCAGAGTTCTAAAGCTTAGCGGCGCAGCCAGTGGCGCCGTGTCCATTCACCTCTAATGCACATGCTTTGCCATGGCGATCTCCCTGCATAGTACTAATGTTTCTGCTTTGTTTCCCCCCAACAGCCCAGAGCAGCTTCAAGACGGCGAGCAGCAGCTCGACATTAACAACGTATGAATTAACACGTAAGTCTGCTTGTGTCTTCCTAGGGGTACTTTGGCTGCTGGCTGCTCCATCTCTGATTGGCCTGCTACCAGAGTATCGTTCTCAGAATAGCATCTGACATAAAAGCAACTGTCTAAATATCGTCTACGGAGTTAATACCGGAAAATCTACGTCCAATGACATTTTTAGTCCATGATATTTGTGTAAGACAATATTAATGTGTATGACATCCAACCCTCTGCTCATGACCCCACTGTCCTTCCCGCTGGGTGTCAGCTCAGAGGAAGGATTCCAGTTTGTGAGTGCACAATACAGAGGGGCTGATTTGGTCTAAGAAAACTGCAACAATTTTGAGAATTTATAATAGACTCTATAAACACTCTTAGGAGCAGGTTTTACTTTCCTTGTATAAAGAGAAGGCTTTATGAGAAAGGGGGGTGACCAAATTTAAGTAAAACAAGCATTTGCAATGCAAATTGGTCTCGTGTTTGTGAGAGTTGCTGTCCATCACGCACTCCATGCCTGGCACTGCTCACGGTGATGGAGGTGCTGTGCTGCAGAGGTGGTGGCCATCACACACCCCATGCCTGGCACTGCTCACGGTGGTAGGGTGCTGTTCTGGAGAGGTGCTGTCCATCACACACCCCATGCCTGCCACTACTCATGGTGGTAGGGTGCTGTGCTGGTGAGAAGTGCTATCCTGCTCACAATGGTAGATTGATGCACACATGACCGT
The DNA here is from genome assembly GCF_964204655.1 of Triturus cristatus. Taxonomy (NCBI): domain Eukaryota; kingdom Metazoa; phylum Chordata; class Amphibia; order Caudata; family Salamandridae; genus Triturus; species Triturus cristatus. Next base: position 1,059,203,112 of record NC_140593.1, on the reverse strand, counting down.
CAGAGACATCTGATCATCTGTGCCCGTGGCAGCAGCTGGCATTACCCCCAGAAGTTCCTAGAGGGTGAATTAGGGGGCGCTTGGCCAGGACACACTCTCGGAGCCTTGCATTACACTCACCCACACTCTGCTCGGCTGCATGCATGAACAAGCTCGCTCCTTCCTGGAGCGCAGCCCTTGTTTATCCAGTATTGGGGTATCTTTCACAGATTCACATGCCTGAATCATTCCCCATCGCCGAGGCGGGAGTCCCACGGTAAATTACAAAAGTAGTGCCATAAGTAAATAACAGTAGTAGGCTAAAAGAAAAAGGCCTAACGCCTACATCTTAGAAGCCTATCTACATCATTATAGTAAAAAGAACCAAAAGTTAGCTCCAACCAATCAGCTACCAGCACCCTCTAGAACACTCTCAGCAGAGTCAGTTCTCAGATTTTTACCGCACGTCGTGTGGAAGGGAGTCTCCCTGAGGGCCTACTCAGTTCTACACTTCATCTCTTCAGGATGTCTGACAAGAAAGCTCTCTTTAAACCCTGCAGGACCTGTGATAAGAAGAGGGTCCATGTTGATGACCAGCATAAGGACTGCATTTACTGTATTTATCCTAAGCATGTTGTGAAGGATTGTAGGATTTGCCATACTTTCCCTACTAAGATTCTTAGGGATAGAGAGGCAAGACTGCTTTTATGGCCTAAATCTTCCTTGGCGGAGGAGGATGACAGGAGGATGACAGAGCCTCAACTTCTAGCAAAAGAGCTTGATCCCATGACAGCTCTTCAAGTGAGGGAAGAAAACATCATAAAACTTCCCATGATGTATCTGACCCTTCACAGATGTCACCTAAACTTTCCTCTGGGTCAACGCTGTCTCCACCCTCTACTTCGGTCAAGGAACCTAAGAGGCTGTCTACTTCAAAAACCGTCAGTAAAAGCCAGGTTAAATCTCCCACGTTGACTCCATCGTCGACGATTTCTGTGACTTCTTCTGCCCCATCGTCGACTGTTACTGTCTCGACAACGGCCATTACTTCACCTATTGTGTTGACTAGGATTTCTATCACATCTAAGAAGCCTGTTCTGGAAGAATCATCGACGAGGAAGTGATTGACGAAGTCTCTGTCGACGACCACGTCGAAGCCTCCACCATCAACGAAGGTACTGTTATCTATGAAGTCTACGTCGTCGACGTCTGCCTCGTCGACGACTGTCCTGTCGACGACCGCATCAGTGAAGATCCCATTGACGACGATCCCGTCGACGATGAGTCTGTCGACGATGATCCCGTCGACGATGAAGAGCCCATCGACGATGAGCCTGTCGACGAAGAGCTCGTCGGCGGCGACTTTACCAACGCAATCTCACGTATCAACAATGGTACTTTTGCCTTCACAATCAACACCCATAACATCTGCATCTTTTCAACTTAAAACTTTTCAAAGACAAGATCACAGTAAAATATCTCCACTTTTGCCGTCTCACCTTTTGGAAGCGTATGTTGACGATGAGGACTATGAGGACGAAGACAATGAGGGACCATTTGGCACAGCTCACCATCCTTCTGAGCTTAACATCAAGTGTCAAGACGATGATGACGACGAATACCAGGAGCATTATTATTAAGGGTTGTATGTCATTACAACGCATTCCGTTGCAACGCATGCCTTTTCTACGCATGCGTTACAATGCGAATTCCGTTACCACGAATAACATTTACCACGAAAATGCATTTACCACGCATATCGGTAAAGGCATTTTCGTGGTAAATTTTCTTTTTTTGTTTTTAATAATACCCTTGTGTCGACCCCCCCCCCCTCCCCTTTTTCTTCTAATAAATTACCCTCCCCTCAACATTAAAAATGTTTCCCTGTGCGATTCCCCCACCCACAAACCCTTAAATTTACCCCTTCACTACACGTCCCCCTCATTAATTACTTAAACTAAATTCCCCCTTACCTCGCTACGTCCTCTCTTCTCTAGAAGCTCTTCCGATCTGCATCGCACGTCGTAAAGATGAAGCGGAAGTGTCTTTCCGTTTCCTCTAACGACGGTACAACGCCGATTGCCTCCACATCGATGGAATCAGGTTTTTTTTTGGTGGGGGGGGGGAGACCCCCCAACCCCCCTTTTTTAATATTACCTTCATCACACAGGCCTTTACTACGTATCACGCAGTAAAGGTATGCGTGGTAAAGGCTTTTCGTGGTAACCACGCATGCGTTGTAATGCATGCGTGGTTACTGTTATGCGTGGAAACGGCTGCGTTGTAGTGGCCGCTTCCCGTTATCAAGATGAACTTATGGTTCCATACCATAGATTGCACCATAGATTGCCTCGAAGGGATTCGCGCCAGAAGGAAATGAGTCACCTCTCTCCTACACTCATACAGGATCTCCAGGCCATGCTGGCGGATTACCGTCAAAGGTTTCCCCCACAACAGGCTGTCCCAGAAAATCCACCTCCACCAGCGGGGATCCCTGATCCGTTACCTCAGTCTGAGGTTCCTGTTTCGCTGGCTCAGCCTTCAGATCGACATGCACCATGACGTTACATTCTCTGAAGAGGAGGTTGAAGAGTGTGAGTTACCCGAAATTACTAATGTTACGGATCCCTGGGACAATTATATTATACCGATGCCTTCTCCACCCCTTCCTATTCCTTCTGATTCTCCCCCTGAGGACATCGGGGGCTTTCATACTTTGATGCAGCGAGCAGCATCTAGATTCCAGTTGCCTGTTACAGTAGAGCAGACAGACTGCTTTTTGCATGATTTCAAGGAGGAGTCTAGAAAGATCACAAGAGCTGTTCCTATCATTGATTATATCTGGAATTAAGGGGTTAAGATCATGAAGACGCCTGTGTCTATTCCTGCTGTACTTCCTCGCATTGAGAAAAAGTACCGTGCTCCTGCTAACAGTCCATCTTGTCTGATTGTTCATCCACGACCAGATTCAGTAATTTCTCAAGCCGCCTAACAACGATCCAAAAATCCTGCGACACCTATAACCACACCGCCTGATAAGGAAGGACGGAGGCTGGACCTTATAGGTAAAAATATTTCAACTATGGCAGCGGCTTTTATTAAAGCTGCCAATTCCCTGGCAATAATCGGTCGCTATGACCGTCAAATGTGGTCAGATATGGCGGGACTTATTGACCTCATTCCTGAAGACCATAGGCAAGACGCAAGGAAGATTCTGTTGGAAGGAGAACGAGCCACATTTGAAATCATAGATTGCGCGCTGGACATTATGAACACCATCTTTCGACAGCTTGCCGGTGATGCAGTGCTTAGACGCCAGGAATGGCTTAAAGCCACAACTTTCAGGCCGGAAGTGCAAACGAAAATTTTAGACATGGCCTATGACGGAGAGTCTTTATTTGGAAAACATATTGATGAGGCCCTCCTTGCTATCAAAACTGATACGGATACCGCTAGATCGTTAGGCGCCCTTCAATACAGGCGCGGATCTTTCAGAGGTGCAAAAGGACGTGGTTTTGCTTCAAGAGGAGGATTCCAAAACCAACAAAATAGGCAGTATCAATCGCAGTATAGACAGCCTTACAGCCAGTCATCATACCGCCAATCCTCTTCGGCTAGTTTCTCCGGTCAGGGTGGTCGAAAACGTTCACAGAATCAAGGTCGAGATACCAACAGGAAACAATGATCTATGCAGGGCGCCAGCCATATTACCCTCTCTACCCGTGGGCGCGAAAATTTCAGCTATTGTTCACAAGTGGCAGGAAATTACCAAAGACCGATGGGTTTTAGACCTAGTAACCAACGGCCACACCTTGGAATTCATCAAACCGCCACCTACTACTCCACCCAGGTGTCCCCCTCCCCCTCGTCTTCACTTATTGTTCAAAGAAACTTTAACGATGCTCCTCAAGAATGCAATAGAGAAGGTTCCATCATCTCAAAGAGGAACCGGTTTCTATTCTCGTTTCTTCCTCATCAAGAAGAAGTCAGGGGAATGGAGAGCGATTCTGGACCTCCGCAAGCTCAACAAATTCCTCAAAAAGCAAAGTTTCCGGATGGTCACACTTTCCAAAATCTTGAGCTGTCTAAACGAAGGAGATTTTATGGCTTCTCTGGATATGGAAGATGTGTATTTCCACATCCCTATCCATCCCAAGCATCGCAAATACCTTCGCTTCACAGTGGCTGGCGCCCACTATCAGTTCAAGGTGCTCCCGTTTGGGCTGAAATCGGCACCAAGAATCTTCACGAAGTGCTTGGCACCAGTGACCGCGACATTGAGATCTCAAGGAATGCAGGTGTTCCCTTATCTCGATGATTGGCTGATCAAAGGCCGTTCGGAACAAGCAGCCAAGGATGCGACAACAGCATGTCTCCATCTCTTCTCTTCTCTGGGGCTGACTCTCAACGAGAGCAAATCACAGTTGCGTCCACTACAAGTCATTCCTTTTCTTGGGGCAATGCTAGACACGGTCCAGTGCAAAGCATTCTTATCACATGATTGTCAAATGCGTCTCCAAAAATTAGCAATTTCAATCTCAAGAAGACGGTCAGTTTCTGTCCGGATGTGTGCTTCACTTCTAGGGATGTGCTCCTCTGCGATAAATCTCATACCCTTGGCACGGCTCAAAATGAGACCTCTTCAGGAGGAATTACATCTTCAATGGCAACAAGCCGTGGGCTCGTTCGATGATTCCATCAGGGTCACGTCGCGCATGATGGATTCTCTGCATTGGTGGTCTCAGACAGCGAATTTGGCCCAAGGTCTCACATTCCTACCAACCATTCCAGACTTTGTTTTAACAACCGATGCCTCCATGGAGGGATGGGGAGGTCATCTGCAAGATTTGCAAATTCAAGGAAATTGGTCTCAATTACACAAACAACAGCATATCAACAGGCTGGAGCTCCGCGCCATCTTTCTTTCTCTGCAAGCGTTCCGCCCAAGGATCGCAGGTTCCTCAGTGCTGGTCCGTACTGAAAATATGACCAGCATGTATTACATCAACAAACAAGGAGGAACAAAGTCAGCTATGCTCTCGCAGGAAGCTCAGGAATTATGGGAGTGGGTCACATTCCACAAAATAACCCTGAAAGCCGAACAGGTCAGGGGTCTCCACAATACTCTGGCGGACACACTGAGCAGATCCCAATCGGACTGTCACGAGTGGGAACTGGAAGAGTAGCAGGTGAACAGAGTTTTCCAAGCTTGGGGCAAACCAGCACTGGATCTATTCGCAACGAGGGAGAACAAGAAATGCCGATACTATGCCAGCAGGTTCCCTCAACAGGGCTCAAGGGGGAATGCCCTGTCTATGCGATGGTCAGGGATTTGTGCATACGCTTTTCCCCCAATATCTTTGATCCCGAAGGTGCTCCGCAAAATGAAGCTGGAGGGTTGTCGTCTGATTCTGATTGCACCCCGTTAGCCAAGACAGTATTGGTTCCAGGAACTTCTACTACTGTCTTAGGACAAACCTATTTGCCTTATTCCGACACCCACGATGTTGTCAAGGGACAGAGGCCAAGTGGTTCATCCTGACCCACAGTCCCTGCACTTGCACGCATGGCTCCTGATTTCTTAGAGTTCAAGGACCTTAACATCTCTCAGGACTGTTGTGAGATTTTAGCCAAATCTCGTGCCCAGAGCACAATCAAAACCTATCGCTTAAAATGGAAGCGATTTTGCTGTTGGTGCAAGGCGAATAATATTCATCCAGTTCAAGCTCCTGCGGAACAAATTCTTCCTTTTTTGCTTTCTCTAGCCAAGTCTGGGCTTACCTTTTCATCGGTCAAGGTCCATCTTGCTGCTCTCTCCAGATTCAGAAAATGCGCCAAGCTTCCTTCTCTCCGTTCATCTTCACTTGTCAAACAATATGAAAGGGCTTTTCCGAGCTTTCCCTCCAGTGCGAGCACCCCCTCCAGAGTGGGAACTCAATACCGTACTGGCGCAATTAATGAAGCGACCATTTGAGCCAATCCACAAAGCTGATTCCTCACGTGGAAAGTTGCCATTCTCCTGGCTTTTACTTCAGCAAGAAGGGTTAGTGAAATCCAAGCTTTCACTATCACAGAACCCTATTTACATTTCACTAAGGACTATGTAACCCTTCGAACAAATCCTAGATTCATCCCTAAAGCACCGTCTCAATTTCACTTGAAAGAACCGGTAAGGTTGAGAACTTTCTTTCCGGATCCATCCACTCCAGCTGAAAGAGCATTACACTCTCTGGATGTTAAGCGCTGTTTAAAATTTTACCTACAGAAAACCAAAAACATCAGGCGACCAAACCAACTGTTCGTGGCCTATGGTCAAGCGACACTTGGGACTGCAGTGACAAAGGCAACAACGGCCAGATGACTGGCTCCTACGATTCATTTCTGCCATGACAAGGCCAACAAACCTTTACAGAGGAAAGCCAACGCTCATTCTACTAGGACTGTGGCAGCTTCTACAGCATTGTTTGCTGGAGTGGCTCTAGAAAATATCTGTCGTGCTGCGACATGGGAGAATGTCCACACGTTCACGAAGCATTACTGTCTTCAATCTGCTCAACAAGATGATGCAGCTGTTGGACAGGCGGTTCTACGCCATCTCTTTCATTAAGATCAGATTCAGGTACTTCTTCTCTTTTATATGCTACCATGTTTCATGTAACATATATGTTTATATGTTTAAAGATATGGATACATAGATATATCTGTATGTTAATATTGATGTATTCATGCTTTATTTCGGTAATGTCTTTTAATATTGATTTTGATTCCTTAAAGGCTTGGTTATTTTAACATTTCTCAGCCATTGTGGATGCAATTTGGGAGTTTTATGAACACTGTCTCCCACCATCCGCAAACAACAATACATTTGGCTTACTGCTTGCTACTCTGATTCGGGCATGTGAATCTATGAAAGATACCCCAATACTGGATAAGAAAACAAGTTACTTACCTGTAACTACAGTTATCCAGTATTGGTATCTTTCATAGATTCACATGCACCCACCCTCCTCCCCGGCGAGTCAGTTCTTTATGATTGGGGAGTATTACTTCCCACTAGTGCTAAGAAAATCTGAGAAGAACTGACTCTGCTGAGAGTGTTCTAGAGGGTGCTGGTAGCTGATTGGTTGGAGCTAACTTTTGGTATAATGATGTAGATAGGCTTCTAAGATTTAGGCCTTAGGCCTTTTTCTTTTAGCCTACTACTGTTATTTACTTATGGCACTACTTTTGTAATTTACCGTGGGACTCCCGCCTCTGCAACGGCAATGATTCAGGCATGTGAATCTATGAAAGATACCAATACTGGATAACTGTAGTTACAGGTAAGTAACTTGTTTTCTTGTTTTCTGTCAGGCCGGAGCCAGCGTCCGGAGCACGGCACAGGACGTGTACACACACACGTAGATACACACACACACACAGACACACACACACACACGCACACTCTCTTTCAGATGCACAACCTCAGTGATCAGCACACTCCTACTCACTCATAATAAGTCACACACTTTCCGGCGCTCCCTCTCCTGTTAGCCGCCTACAACAGAACAAATTATTAACCATGAAAGTGGGCAGAGGATGTGGCTAATGTCCAGAGCTGCCAATGAAGCTAGTGCACGTATGGCGGTAATGGTTAATTTGTAAAAAGAAAGCACGAGTGCTGGGGCTTTTTTCACGAGGTAGCTTGCACCATCACATTTCACAAATAGACGACATCTAACTCACAGACTTTCGCATCATCCTTCATACTCACACGTTCTGACACAGACTCACTCCAGTACACGTACGCGGACTCTCACACTTCCTCCGCAGTTTCTTGCACTGTGACGAGATTAGACAAAAACACTGACCGTCAGAGACATCTGATCCTCCGTCCCTTGGTAGCAGCGGGCATTACCCCCAGAAGTGCCTAGAGGGTGAATTAGGGGCCGCTTGGCCAGGACACACTCTCGGAGCCTTGCATTACACTCACCCACACTCTGCTTGGTTGCATGCATGAACGCACTAGCTCCTTCCTAGAGAGCAGTCCTTGTTTGTTTGCAGTCAAGCCGGAGCCAGGTTCTCCCTGGAGACTGCCAGCACCGGGTAATGCTGGCTGTAGCGCCGACCACAATCAAACTGAGGCACACAAACCAGATCTGGAGCAGCGCGATGACTATTTACACATTCCGTGCAGACAAAGGCACAGAGGGCCATTAACAGAGTCATTAGTTTGGCGCACATGCGTATGACGTAAAGCATCGCGGGCATGCGAGAGTCTGGACAGATCAGGCAAAATATAGTGCGAACTCAGCCTGCCAATCCCTGCAGAAAAGAAGCATTTACAAATGCAATAGGACTCGTATTTACGCAAGACCTATTGCATTGTAAACAAAAGTGCGGACGTTCATAAAGGCACGAACGGGAGTGGATGGTGGTGGTGGTGGTCAGAGAACTTACGGACCTCGGAGGGAACGGGGGGAGGCAGGGGGACAAAAGAGTTGTAAAAGTAAAGGGACTGATAGATATGGAAGGAGAAAAATGACGACATGGCCGTCAGGAGGTGGGATTAAGTTGCCGAAAACGAATCAGATAGCAGCCTTTAGGAATTCAGCCAATCAAAAAGATAGGCAGAAAGTGGGCGGAGCTTCTCCTGCTATACTGTATAGAGCATCTCTCGACGAGACAGCGCATTTGCTGCCTAGGCGAGACCTAAAAATGAAGGTAATTGAATGTTTAGCTTCTTACCCAGAGCTGAGGGCCTGCATGCCTTTAATCCTCCATTGCTTTTCTTCAATATGAGAAACACCATTGACGCCTTCTCCAGCAGTACCATTCCCTGCTTCCACTAACTCCAGGAATAAAAGGGGACACCCTCTTTCAAATTAAACACATGAATGTTGCTTCTCACTTTTAATGTTTTCGTTTCTATTGAATATCCCTATCTAAAACCGTTTAGCATCTATATTTATTTTCAACATTGGTTTGGAAGGCTTTAACTTGAATAGCTAGTCCTCCATTTTGTGTACTTCCTTCAACTACTGAAGAAAGAAGTGACGTCAGAGCTGGATACAGAAAATGTACAGTCTTGAGATCACGGCAGGAAAGTAAAAGGTTACGTTTTCTTTTGCTTTTTACCACCACCCCTCTCACTTAGTTATGATGAAAAACGCTTCACCTATAAACCAGCAGCAAGTATACACTAGTAAAGAAGTATGATAGATACGCAGTGGGATGGTCTGAAAAAGGTGTTGAGCATGTCCATGGATGGACTTGAAAACAACACAGAGAAATTTGAGGAAGACTCTCTCTTGCAGAGAGAGCCAGCCTCAAAGGCAGTTGTAGTAGGCGTGCGTGGATTGTTGATGTGAGGTGAAAACCAGGGTTGCGGCTAAGGCCAGAAGTTTCTCAAATAGAAGGCAGGTTTGATGGAACACTAGAAGAGGCTTTTACAGTCATCTAATTTGCTCTAACAGCTTACCTATGATGGATTTATCCGGGTGAAATGTGTGGTGCGGATCATATGCTGCAGACGTTGAGAAGAAGTAGACAGGTGGCAATTAGGATCGCAGAGTCAAAGGAAACCTTGTTTATGCATCTATCAAAGTGGACACCTCAGCCTCAGTTCCCGGCTCAGAAGAACAGATTGAGTAGGTCCAGCTTGAAGGATGTTAGAGGGGGTTGGCTCCCAATGGCTGGTGTTGCATTGAGTTCTGTTTTGTCAGAGATGAGTGTTAAAGAACCATGTGCCATGTAATGAGCACTGGCGGCCGGTAGGGAACGGTGGCGGAGGGAGGGTTAGGAAAAAATGAAAAGAAAACGTACCTGGTGGTCGCCGTCGCTGCCACCGCCTCCTGTCCTCTGATGCAGGAACCAGGAAGCTCCCAGACTCCTCTGATCAATCACAACGGCAGCCCAACCGTCATGCGCACTTAAGGTGCAGCCACCATTCCACCGTCGACATCAAAGGAGTTCGGCCGCACCCTAACTTAACCTGTCTGCAGTGCAACTGCAACACTAAAAATATTTTTCCTTTGCATTGCTTTAAAGCCAGTCAGTCAGTCAAAGGCTTTATTTCGATAAAAACATATCATAAAAGCGTAACAGTTAAAAATGGAATAAGTTAATTTCATTTAAAAAAGAAGAAACCTATTATTACAATAAGGTGCAAAAACAGATCATAAATAATTATTTAAGAATGAATTAAACAATTTCCTTAAGCCTTTTACTTCTGATACGCCATGCCCAAGATAAGAATTTTGCAAGGGCACAAACGTATAATGGGCGAGCATCTGACATTAAAATACGGAGTGCCACAATATAGTGTCTAGTTCCCAAGGAGCGGCACAGTTGCTTAAGCCATCTTTTCCTTGGGAGGGCGTACTCATGGCATTCAAATAAAAAGTGAGCCACAGACTCACGTCTGGATGTGCAAAAAGGGCAAAGATCGGAGGTCTGAGGGAGGGAATTCCATCGTGATGTAAAGCTATAAAGTAGGAGGGTCCCAGTCCTAAACTTAAAATACAAAGCTCTATCAAAGGGGCTCTCGATAATGTCGAGATATAGTTCCCGGATTGGGTGATCCTTAAAATTCAGGAAGTCCTCAGTAAGTCACCCCAATGATGTGTTCGAGATCCGTTGGGTCGCAATCCAGTTCCAATATAAGAGCTTAAGCGTGGCTTTCGGAGGGGAAGATTTATTTTCCCATGATGCATTTAGCCCCAGATTATGCAAAAGGGCCTTCATGTCACGCAACCATTTTATCCTATGCCATCCTGGGAGTGACATGATTTCCGAGAGACCTTTGGCATATTTGGCTAGTTCCGGGACCCGCCACAAGCGAGCCCATAGCAATAAAGGGCGAAGTTTCGCCAGATCACCGATGGGGCGACAACCAAGATCGAGCATTAATGGAATCGTGGGGGTGCCTTGGGGAAGTGACATAATGACCCTGAAAAACTTCCTCTCTGCTCGTGATAAGTCGCCAGTGTCACAAAAGCCCCAGAGCTCGGCACCATAAAGGGCAGAGCTGACTCCTCTTGCTGCATAAATATCAATAACGGGGGCTATCGGTCTTATAGCACAGGAGCGCTGCTCCTTCACGAGAGCCCCTGTAACTCTTTTATGAGACAACAGCATCTTGCATAAATGGGGGCCCCACTGCATATTATGGGATAAACGAATCCCTAAATAATCAAACACATCCACCCTCCCCAAAGGTTCATCATTCAATTTTGGGGGGCGTATGGGTTTTTTGGGGGGATTTAACACAAGATACTTTGTTTTATCTCTATTAATTACCAAACCCCGCTCTGTACAGAAGAGCTGGAAATTATTTAAGAGTTTTTGGAGTCCCATTGGGGTTTTGGAGAGCAAGAGTGTATCATCCGCGAAGAGGAGGGTCGGGATACGTTCCCCCGCCAGGGATGGTTCATCTGAAGGGTCTTTCAATAGATGCTCAACCACACCGTTGATATATAGCGAGAAAAGGGTGGGAGCTAGAACACATCCCTGGCGTACCCCTCTCTCTACCGGAATTCTGTTAGTTTTCTCACCATTCCTCCCCCACCTAACCTGGGCAAAAGTGTTTACATGCAGCCTTACCAATAACAGGAGCAAGTAGTTGGGCACCCCCATGGCAGCAAGGACTTTCCAAAGAGCCTCCCTAGGTACTAGGTCAAAGGCAGTCTTCAAGTCGATAAAGGCAAGGTAAAGACTGCCTTTGCCCAAGACCACCACCTTCCAATACACAAGCAACAATCTAAACGCTTGCTCGATTGTGCCGGTGCCTGCTCTGAAGCCAGCCTGGTAGTCGGAGAGGATGCCGTTTTCGTCGATCCATTGTAATAATCTGACCAACAACACCTTACCGACCACCTTTTGTGTTATATCTAGCAGGCTTATGGGTCTGTAATTTGATGGGTCGTCCCTGGCCCCCTTTTTGAAGATGGGGACGACCTCCGCCCCTTTCCAGGATGCCGGAATTGGCGCTCCCCCACTGATGGCATTAAGCAGGCAGTTAATAAATTTACCCCATTTCGGGATGTCCGCTCGCAACAGGTCCCCGGGTAAGCCGTCTGGGCCAGCTGCTTTTTGGGGCCTGATGGTAGTAATTGCATACTCCACTTCTTTGATCGAGAAGATGGAGTCAGCCACCCTGTTGTTTACTGGCAAAGCTATACATAGTGTTCCAGTTGCTAGAGCATCACTCCTTGTTAGCAAATCCGGGGTTGCTGATGCCCCCTCCCTTATATGTTGTTCATTAGAAATGTCCATGGAGAGAGCATTAGGGGTAGCACCTGATTGATTTGCATAAAGTTTAGAGAAGTGGTTGACCCAAACTTGGCTGGTGATATTGCATGTAATAAGGTCAGTATCGGGTCTATTTTTGGCTCTAATCCTGTCCCAAAAACGCCTTGCGTCTTTCCCCAAGCTTGCCTCTTTTAAAGAGCGCCAATATTCGATTTCCCACTCTTTTTTGGCACTTGCCAGGGTTTTCTTATAATTTAGCCTAGCTCCCTGAATATCTCCTTGGGTTTTGCTTTTGACGGCCTTAATCAAAAGTGATTTGGCGTGCCTACAAGCAGGTGTGTACCAATCGTGCTTTCCCTTTGGGAGCCCCATTACTGCATTTTTGCCCCCTTGATTCATTTTTAGGAATACATTCCCAATAGACTTAATAGTCTCCTCAAAAATAGGGGTAACACGGCCGGGATTTAGCTCACCCTTGTCTGACCTATCCAATTCCAATTCTAACTGTGCATCTATGAGAACAGTATTGATTATATTTAGTTTAGCTTCATCCTTCGCGACCATGTTCCATTTTAGTCGTTTCCCACACGAAGATACAGAAATTTTGTGGGCTGGGTTAAGGGATTTTGCGATCTTTTCGTAAGGCCATGGGTTCCTGAGGGACAATGAAAGCGAATTATGATCGCTTTCAACTGTAGGCAGGACTACCATGTCCTGAACAAAGCTCCAAAGAATGAAATCTAGCATGATGTAATCGATCCTAGAGGTGTGGTTGACTCTATTAAACGTGGCCGCACCCAAAGGATCAGAACGCGTGCGACCATTAACTGCTCTTAGCCCAAATTCCAGCGTTAGGGCATTGAGCTGAATAGCATTGCTTTAAAGCAGTGGGGCAACGGTTTTCCGCCTTAGCGGAGGAGCCACTGCTGGTAATGAGGTAAGAGAGGATGCGAAAATCCGTGCATAGGTGAAGTAATGTAAAGTTAGAATTTAGAACACTCACGATACCGAGCCTTATGGACCAGACAGTTGGAGGAGTGGGTTTAAAGGTTACGGAGCAGGACAGCCATACCGTGCTCGGGCAGTGCTCCCGAGAGAGGCATAGGTTTACAGGAATGTGTCAAATGGAGAAAAATGTCCTGCTGCCACTACTACTACTATTCAAAAAGTGTCCAATGCTAATACTCGAATGTTCGTAGCATCATTTGAACCCTAACACTATTGCGGATGATCCAAATCAAATTCCTACGAGTAACGGTCATACTGCAAAGGGAGCTGTACTACTATAAGAAGTGCCATGATAAAAGTGGCAGTGAGAGCTGCCGCTGGCAACTCTGGTTCTAAACGAAGATGTAATATTAATGTCAGTAGTGGTTTGCTACCAGTACGTCTGCTACCATAACTGCCACAGTCACTATCAGTCTTACTTCTATTATGACTAATAGTTGTGGCAATATCCTCAGTAGAAACCGTTGCGTCTACCACTACTGCTACTAGTTACAGGCATACTATTAGCTCTAATGCAAGTGGAACCATTAATAGTTGTATGTGTACACGTTATGGTACTAGCATTTGATGAATACTAAAACATATTACTAGTAGAAGCAGTATTATTGGTGGCAGTTATAGCAGTAGTAGAATCAGTAATATGACTTCTGGTGATAGTAGTAGTGGTACTTGTTCCTGTAATATTGGCCTTATTATTAGTTACTATAGGTGTATCAGGAGTAGCAATTCTAGCAGTACTAGGAGTAGAAACTGTAGGCTTGTCAGCAATATCAACAGTAGGTGTTGCAGTAGCAACATTAGATGTAATACTGGTAGGTATTACTTCGAATAATGCTATCACTAGTAGTAGCCCTGGAGGTATCACAAGTGGTAATAATGTCAGTAGCAGTGCAATTAGGATTGCGTTTCCTTCAATAGTAGTACCAGTAAGTACACTGGAATTACAACTGCTTTAAGTTTGAGACAAAAAAGTTACATCTCTTCAGCCAAAGTATGGAAGGTGTGAGGACAGAAGTGGGCCTGTGAGGAAGGCTCAGAAGAAGAAGTGGTAGCATGATGGGAATTTTCAAGGGAAGTCCCATATTTTAAGAAAGCACACTTCTTACAAAAACTATATACCTTCTAGTAACACCCACAGCGAAAATAAGAAAATACATTCTTAGAAAAGTTTTGCTAGGAAATTCAGGAATATCTTTGTCGACATTGCATAGCTCACACCGGTACGACCAGCAATAATAAAGCTAGTGCATAGATTCACCAAACGTTTGTGTGTTTGTGAAGTGGGGGTTGTTATCTAAGAGTATGTCCATGGAGAGGAACTCGCTTACAAGCTTCACAAGTCTGTGAGAGGATGATGGGTTGACGGTCATCTACGTGGCGGGATAGTAATTCCAGAAGTCGAAACTTCCTGGTGGAAAGCAAAACAAAGTGTTGCTCTGTACTTTGCATCTTTTCTGCTGCAGTGATCCTTCAGCCTATTTGTCCTCCTCTCTGATCACAATTTCCATTGAAATCTTTGTTTTGTATTAATAACTTAGGGGCAGATTTACAAGGAAGTGCCGCAGTGCGGCGCCACTTCCAAAGCACAGGAATGCAACATATTTACATTAATATGTCGCATTCCTGTGCTGTCCCCTGCGCTGGCACACAAACAGCTGCCATGCGCCGGCGCAGGCACCCTTGCACTATGGTGCAAGGATGCCTGCGTCATTGGGAGATTGTTTTTGTGCAGGAAGGTGCTTTTCCTCTTTCAATGCCTGCAGCATGCATTGAAAGAGGAAAAAACCAGGAGAAATGAAAACATTGCTCCTCGTTGCACCTTGCTACGCCACCCCTGGGGAGGCGTAGCATTCAGACGTACTTCCAGATTTACGATTTCTCGCAAATCTGGAAATGTGTCTTGTTCCATGGGTGTTGCGTGGGAACAACCACAGCAACACCCATGGAACGGCCCTTTCACGCAAAGTGCTTCGTGTATAGGGGCCAAATTTACAAGGAGAGGAAAAGCCACGCAGGGTGGCTTTTCCTGTCCTTGTAAATATGGAGCAGTAACATGCGCCACCAGTACGTCACAAAAAGTGACGTCCCGGTGGCACAGGGGGCTTGTAAATCTGCCCCTTAATGTTTAGTAATGTTTTTAAGAGTGAGCTATTTTTAAGTAAAAGACGAAATGATGACGTTTGGTGTTTGCTACTTTTTAACACACTGAGACCCCGACTGCTTGGAGCTAGGCTATAGGACCCCTACTGGTTGCTGCGTATTACTGCTCCCATTGTGTCTTTGTTCTCCAGTACACAGTACATGGAACGTCTGAATAGCAAAGCCCATCACTGCAGTTTAAAAAGAGTTGTGTATGAGAAGAGGCCTGTAATTAATCCAAGTTCTGCACCTTTCCAGATCTGAAGAAATACAAGAGATATGAAGTAGTGATGACGACCTACAACATCATCGGGGAGAGCCCAGCCAGCACGCCGGTAGAAGTCTTTGTCGGAGAAGCTGGTAGGTTGAGAGTGACTGATACAGAAAATGCACCCTTCATAAGGACCAAACGTGTTTTTCCTTATCCCGTCAGCTTTGTGCATTTGTATATAATAGTTTGATGCAGCTTTAATGACATTCATATGCATTAGATTCCAGTGGAGACGGCAGTTCTGCCTTTCCCCTAAGGTAGCTTCTTAAGGATGTTTCAGGTGTACCTCAAGGGTTATCACTGTAAAATCAGGAGTAGCCTGCAGTACTTCTTCTATACCAGCCCACTAGGGACACTCTCTTGCCACCTGGTTAGTTTATAGCCCTCTGAGCGGTGCGAACCCTGGTGTTTGATCAGAATAGATTGCAATGCTCAGTGCAGAGACAGAACCGGATATTAACTCAAGTCCTAATGGAATTACTAGCAAAGGACTCGTTTTGCTCGGATATAAGAAAGGTCACCTGTAAATCACCAACCCACTTGGGACGTTGCCAGGCTGAGGAAGTGGTCACTAATTTGTAGGATGGATGCATGACCAGGATTAGGGACTCATTTGGGGGATGAAAAGCAGTGCAATTAAACATTTCAAAAAGATCGGCCTTGTCAAGTACAAGGGAGGTCTGGATTTTTTCCCTGGTTTCTGATGGAAAATGGTTCTTTCTACCTATTAAAATCAAAAGTAGTGGTCTGAGTCTGAAGTCTGTATTTCATTGGCTTCCAGATCACAATTTCGCTTCAGTGCATCAGCCTCAGTCGGTGCATCCTTTAACTTTTCATTTCCCTGCCTGTGGCTGCCTCCCCCAGTGGGCGGAGATGCGCGCCGCTCTGATGGAAACTGCAAACCACGCGGAGGGATCCTCAGCTCCAAGCTGGTGATAAATTTGCCAGCGTGAAGGGGAAGCAGAGAGTGATGGCTGTCACCGTAAGTGATGATGACAATGATGACCTTCACGTCCTGGAGGAGCTCAGGCACATTTTTTTTTTTTTTTTTTTTAGTTCTTTTTAATTTTTTTTCACTAATCAGTAACAGTGACAGCTGCCACTAGGAGGGTAAAAAATGTTCAAAGGGAGGACGTCAAGGGATGGGTTCAGTCTCCGCCCCCTATTCTGATTCTGTGTTTACCTTTATGTTCAGGCTTTTCTCGAACGTATTTTTTGTGGCCACTTTTCTTAGACCAAGTTTTGAATAGATTTTTTAGAAGAATTACCATGGGGGCCTTTCTATTCTATTACTGTGTCGTATTTACATGTATATATCACCAGGTGCTCACAGTCCTCATTTGAATACTGAGACGAGAATGGATTTGAGCCTTTTTCTTCTTTGCCATCTCAACCTTGCTTCGGCCTAACTTGTCCCCGGCCAGCAATTCTGTGCTTTCTGGTGCAGATCGTGCTCCGCGGCTGGGGACATGGCAGCTCTGCTTTCTTTATGGGAAGTGAGAGGGGCTGCTAGAAATGATCAATTTTTATTCAATTTTCGATGGCCTTAAGAGCTTGAAAGTGCAATGGGTTCGTAAAATAGAGTGGAAGAGGTTGAGAAATTAGCTTTTTATACCCCGGACCCTATTAATATTCTAGAGATCCTTGACCGCAGTCATGGCCATAAGACATTTTGAAAATACGGCGACAGACCTTTGTGTGGTCTTTGGTTTATGAAAAGATTGCGACATGTTATCCACTTCTCGAGATTAATTACACATAGGTGTTAATGAATTCTAAGATATAGCGCATGCTTGTTTGTCACTAGTGCACAAAAGGTCTTGTTTTCAAACCGCATATTTCACAGGCATGATGTCATAAAAGTGGAGTATTTGCATAATTTGAGGCAACAAACGACACCATCCAGTGTATCTGACTAATGTATTTGACAAATGAAATACCGCAACGTTAATTCATCTGTTTGACTCTCTTCTTATCAGCTAATTATTCACTTGCACGACATGTGCGGTGTGAGAAGTTGGCCTGATATATATTGTCACTAATTCTAGTGTACACCTTGTATCAGTCCAAACAACCTATGGTGATTGGTTGTAAAGTCAACCTTATAGACCAGCTATCCTAGTGGTAGCATGGACAAGAGCAGTCTTAGGCTAAACTCTGAATGGCATGTGAAGCCAGCTGTTATACCATATGTAATCCCTTGAATACCAAATGAAAGGACACCACAACAGATATATATAAAAATAGAATGTATTTATTCCAGTCAAACCCTCAGCACTCTTTATGAGATTCGAGGTAAGTACAACACAGTCTTATTTAAGCATACATTAAGTCACACAGGTAAGTAATACAGTTAGGCCCTAGGGGCCACACAAACCATATACTAAGTAAGTGGCATAAGGACCACTGTCACGAACACAGGATAGGCCTAGGGAATCGCTGGGGCTACACTATACAACCAAAGGTTAGGAAGTGGGAGGCCCACGGGATTCAGGTGCAGAGTGGAAACACTCACGCGTAATGCGTAAAAGTCGATAGAATTACTAGCAGTTAGAAATGAACAGTTTTAGGACACTTCTGGTATAGCTAGAAAGTCGAGACTCGGAAACTAGACCCTAGGATAGTCAATACCCTTGTGAGCACCGAAGTACCCAAGTTACCTAGCCCACGGGCTGCGGGTGCATAGGTGTGAACTTGCGTCGGGTTTCGTCGTGGACTTCTATGGATGCCTGAAGGAAAGTTGCTGACAGGCAGTCAGTGAAGAGTGTCCGGTGGATCCCAAGGTGGGGATCAAGAAGGAAGGAACCTGCAAGCAGAAGGGACAGAGTCTAGGTCACCAGCCAGGAGCCGGGAAGGAACCAGGAAGGAACCAGGCGATGTCGTGAAGATGCAGGTGAAGAGGTGAAGCTTGTCGCAGCAGCCACGGGTACCAGGAGACGTCGAGTACGACCAGGACCACGCAGGATGGAGGACTTGCTTCTGGTGCAGACCAGGAAGGCCTGGGGTGCTTCTCTTTCACAGAGGAGCAGGTGCCAGTCTGGAGGAGCCGGACCAGCAAGGTGAAAGTAAAGGTTCGTCGTCGCAGAGGTCACTAGCCAACGGGCCAGCAACCGGACAACACGTTGAGCAACACAGGTGCAGAAGGGCCCCACGCAGAACACGTGAAGTGTGGGGAGCTGGTCTTCTTTGCAGATGGTGCTCGGGAGTGGGGCTTCTCAATTCCCCAAGCACAGCCTCGAGGGAGCCTCGGACGTCGCGCTAGTCAGTTACTAGCCACTTTTCCCAAGTTGCCGGTCCCACGTCCCTCGCGCCTCCACGGGTTCAGCTTTGCTGGAGATGTGGATCTGGGTCAGAGGTGTCTGGAAGTCTCGGCGCTGGTCAGTCTCTGCAGTCGTCCCTCGTAGGATCAGTCGCAAAGCAAGCAGCGGTCGCTGGATGGTGCCTGGTTGCCCAGGGTGGTCACTCCTTGGCCACAAGGGAGATTTCTTCAGTCTTCTTCCTGAGGTCTAATGTCGAAGGTCCAGAGTTTCTGTTCAAGTTGCAGATTCAGGTTAATCTAATTTAGCAGGGCTCAGCTAGCTACTAATATACTGGGCTAGTGGGCTGGGCTACCTGCAACGTCCCTCCTATGGGTGGGACCAGGAAGGGGAGTGGCTACACCCCCTTTCCTTTGTCCAGTTTCACGCCAGAGCTGGGGCTGGAGTGCCCCAGTGCCGGTTTGAACTGGACTATGCATGGGACACCTTGTGTGCCCCAGGCAGTGTCTAGTTTCTTTCATCCCTCCCTGCCCCAATACACTAACTCCTGTCTGGGGTGGTGCTCGCACCTCCCAAGGCAGGAAACCTATTGTCCAAGCCTCCCTCGCTGGAAGGACTCCCAGCAGCAGGAGGTCAGACTTGTGTCTGTGGCAGCAGCATCCATTTTGTGATGCTGGGGCTCTGGTTAACTTTAACTGGGTAAGTAGGTTTCAACATGTCTTCTCCCTCTAGAAGGGAGGAATAATATCCTCATTGCCAGAAATGGTATGGGGGTATTATTCCAAAGTGTTAGACACCTTACACAACATGTTTCGATAAAGCCAAACCATAGTTACCATAACCGTTTAAGATTATAAGGTACTTTAAGAGTATATGGTAGGCTATATCATAGAACAGCTATAAGGACATGGTTCCGAAAGCTGCAGACAGGCTCAGCTCATGCTAGAGCACCATCTCACATGTTACCAAGCACTCTGCCTCCAGGATTGTTAAGGCCTGCCATAGGAGTGGCTGATAGGTACACATGTGTCTATATATAAGGTAGGTATAGGAATCCTACACCTAAGCAAGGGGTGATTACACGACCTTGCCCCAGCTGAGTGATCAGCCAGTTGTGTCATAATGGAAGGCCAGGCCAGGGGTGGCATAATACATGCTGCAGCCCCTGGTAGGCCTAGGGTACACCTATGCCCTGGGTACCTAAGGTACACTGTACAGGGGCCAATAAGGTGATCCTATCCAATTGGGTTATGCACCTAAGGTACACAGTATCAGTTTAGAGAGAGAACAGCTGGGCTGTGGGTCTGATTAGCAGGCCCACAGCCACATCTAAGTCGAAAACCAGTGAAGCAAAAGCAAAATGTGGGGGTGAACATAGAAAGCAGACCCTACTCTCCTACATGCGGTATTCAATGGCACGGTAAAGTCATCACAATAGACCTCTCGGCTTCAGCATTGCCCTTTGTTTGTCCATTGCTCTCTCCATGGACAGAAAAACATGAACTTTCTAAAAGCTGATCATTGTGGAGACCTAGCATAAAATCCCCTTCCTCAGACAAAATGTGCAAGCTAAGAGGCCTGTTTCTCACTAAGATTACAGATAATCGAGTGCCTTCATAACTATTTTTATTTAGAAATAAAAGTATCTTTGTGATACCAAGTAAAAATATAACAACTAATATAAAAAAAAACACATAATAGCTAGCATGTGTGTAATGGCCCGAAAAGGCCCACTTGGGCTTCTGAAGGCATTAATAAAGTAGCCGTCCTTCAGCCCTCATGGGTTATGTCACAAGAACCCAGAGGAGATGTTTTTTTATTCTAATACACAGTGACCCTTATAAATTCGCCCCCATAGCTCTCTGTCTAATCTGCAACCCTAAGAAATGTCCATATTTCTTGATTGGCCCATTCATGATGGGCATAGGGAGTAATGGCATCAAACACCCACACAGAATCAACCACTTCAACACAAATCAAACTTAAGAGCGGTAGGACAGTACAACACAAGACATTACCTATAGCCATGAAGATAGTGGTTTGGCCTGACAGCTATGTGCCAAACTACCAGGCAGTTGAGCACAGGTTAATTTGAGGTTTGCTTGTGCTTTACCCTGACTAGGATTGTGGTTGCTGCTTGATCAGGGCTCCCACCCCATCAACCAGTAACCTAATTTTAACGATTACCTATAGCAGAATACCTGTCTACAGCCTGTAACGGTGTGATAATAATTCACTGTTAGAGGTTTATGGGCTTTAACAAATGCTTTTCACTGTAAATAAGCCAGCTGCACTGCTTTTGTTATACATTTCAAATCAAACAGACCAGTCTCATAGCATCTAGCATGCTTTTCCCAGTGCATCAATCAAACCTATGGTTGGTATAGTTGGCTTGTCATCTGAGTGCAAGCTTTCCCCTAAGGCAACCATCAGGAATACAGTCATAACATTACACATTTATACCAGATTACAGATGGCAAAGCAAAATATTCTGTCCCAAGAGGGCCTACCATGGATTCTGACAGTGCTCATCTTCCGTGCCTATGATTTGTCAGCTGAGGTAAATCACACCAAAATCCTTGCCTACAGTGGTAATCTGTGAGATTTCATGTAGCAAACTACCTATCTGTAGGTTTAAACAGAAGGTATTACAAATCCACCCTTAGGTGCCTATTGAGTTTGCCATATGCTTTTCACATTAAGTATGTTAGTACTGCTGCCTTTATTGTAATTTTTCATGACAATCAGGCCTTTAACCTTATCATTGTCCGGTCACCAAAATCAACCCATACCTACTGTGTTGGGCATAACGCTTTCCACAAGACAGCTATCAGGTATACTGTGATAAAATTACAAATATGTACATAATTGCAGTCATCAAAATAATCCCAAATCTCTCCTAAGAGAGCCTAATAATAATCTTAGAGTGCACATTCTCTATCCACACGGTTTATTCAGGTGGGTCACCAACACCAAAACCTTTGCTTACTAAGGTCATTTGTGAGGTTCCTTATAAGAAAGTACTTGCCTATAGGCTTTAGCACATTATAATAACGATCCAGCCTTAAAAGGTTAATGCCTTTAATGCATGCTATTCACAATAAGGAAGTCAGGCATACTGGCTTTGTCATAATAAACAGATCAAACCTATGGCACTAGGCATAACGTTTCCCAATACACTGATAAGGTCTATTACCTTTACCGTTGACTTGATACCATATCCAATACAGGCCTATTCAAGAGCACACAAACTGGCAGACCTAACACATATAGTTAATTACTAATATGTAGGAAAATGCAGTTTGCAAAACAACATACACCCCCTCTTAGTAGTACCTAACGGGAATCATCACAGTGAAAACCCACATGGTTTGTCAGAGTGGATGGTCAACACAAAAACCCTTGACTGTTTTCATAATCTGTGAGATTTTATGTAGCAAAATAGGCAATATTTATCTGAGTAAAACCAGACTGAAACAACAAATATCCAACATACACAACCAACATATGAATTTTCCAATATTAAATGCAGTTATAGCACTTAGAAACACAATAGCTCTGGTTGGGTCTATCTCAATGTACTTGACAGAGTCGAATCCACAAGTTCAGGCCAACTGCGATGGAGGATTGGCCAGCTACGAAGTCATACAGGCCTTGGTTACAGTACCATGGAAATATTGACTAACAAAGATGTTGCGAGGTGCGGCATCAGTTCCTCACTGCTATCCAGGTCGTTGGCCCGTCACTGCTTGCAGAGTTGTTGAGCCACTGGCACCCGGGCACATTGCAGGGCGCAGGTATGGTGATGCATCGTTGGTGCGAGGCGTCGATTCCGTGGGCTGTGCAGGGTCGATGAAGTGTCGAGGGTCAAGCCGTGAGGTGTTGATTTCACAGTGTCGATGTCACATGACCGGGCCACAGATGCTGTGGTGGAGTCGGACATCACGGACTTCGGTGATGCAGTGCTCGAGATTAACCCTATGGCAGATCTTTGGAGGCACTGCGGCAGCACCTGGGCCTGCGTAATAAGTTACGGTAATTGCGTTGAGTGGGGACTACGGCTCCGGTGCAGGCAGTGGTGAGATGTCAAAAGAGCGGCGCTGGCTCCAAAGTCTCACTCAAATTTGAGGTGCTGGTTTCTTCTTTTTATCACAGCAAACTAACTTCCAAGGGCCCAGGAACTGGATTTGGCACCATTTGACAAAGTAGGGCTTTCAGCAGAGGAGTCCAGGTGCTGCAAGTGAAATCTTTGATGGTCCTGAGACTTCCAACAGGAGGCAAGCGTAACTTAAGCCCTTGGAGAATCTTTAAAAAACAGGATGCAGAGAGAATGTCCAGTCCTCTCACTCTCAGGCAAGAAGCAGCAGACAGCAGGCCAACACAGCAAAGCAAGCAACAAAGTGGCAGTCTCTCCTGGCAGTACAACACAACTCTTCTTCTTGACAGAATGTGATCAGTCCAGAAGTGTTCTGTGTATATGGTGTCAGAGGTCCACTACTTATACCCATTTCAGCCTTTGAAGTAGGGAGACACCAAGGAAAGGTCTTTATAGTGCACAAGACCCTGCCCTTCCTGGCCTTGGCTCCAGACAGACTACAGGGAGCTATGCAGCTCCTTGTGTGGTGACAGGCACAGCCCTATTCAGGTGCATGTGTCAACTCCTTCTACCACTCTAGCTCATGAAGACCCATCAGCCTGGTGATGGGCCATCAGGGTATGCAAGGCACACCTCCGTTCCCTTTGTGTGTGATTGTCTAGAATAAATTCACAACGCCCAACTGGCATCCAACCCAGGCATGTACTCTAGGGACAGTCAGACGCACTTAATTGTTAAATTAGGAAAATGGCAACTTTCTAAAAGTGGAATTTTCGGACCTGCGATTTAAAAAACACCATCTGAAAGAAACACGTTAGTTAGATTCCTCACCTTAGAATATCCCCAGGCGTAAGGCTGGATCCGGAAAGATTTTTGTAGCAATACCCCTTGCGCGTCGCTAGGCGTCGTCTGCGGCTCCGCGTCCGTCGTTGGCGTTGTGCGCCGGAATGACGTTGTCGGAGTACTTAGATGCCGCCCTCGCGCGCTAACGTCAGTTCTTCTTTTTTCCGCACCAGTAAGCGCCGATCCGGGAAGAGCTTACCCCTAGTCACTTTTTGACTAACTTTTTGACCTCTTTTGGTTACTCGACTACGACATCTGGTGCCGGTAGGATGCCTGGATTCAAGCATTGTGACGCCTGTCACCGACTGATGTCGGTAACGGATCACCATCGCCGGTGCCTGTACTGCCTGGGGGCCGACCATGACGCGGAGTCGTGCCCCGACTGTCAGGCCTTGACGTCGAAGGTTAGGCGGGAGCGGTCCCATAAGCTACTCCAGCTTCGACACTCGGCTCCGCGTCGCTCTCGGTCCCGGTCCAGGAGGAGGTCCAAGGACCGCTCGCGGAGCCGCAGCCATCGACATCGCTCATCGGGATCTTCGGGTAAGTCCCGTCACTCCAAACACTCTAAGAAGTCCAAGCGGCGTCCGCGCTCTTCGGACTCCCCTCGCCGGTCGCACGACCCGGCCGAGGGTCCAGGTGGTTCCACCCCCGCGGCTCCGTCGGAGCCGCAGGAGCTGCGCTCGTCCCCATACCCTCCGGTCCCTGGGATTGACGCGACTCCGGCGGAGGTCAGTGCCTTCCTCTCGGTCATGAGGAATCTGGTTCCGCCGTCGACGCCTGCCGGCGCGCCTTCAGGCCCTGCAGGGTTGACTGGGCGACCTCGCGTGCCGGCGGCTCCGGCCCCGGCGCTGTCGAGGGCTCCGGCCCCGACACCGCAGGTCCCCTAGGGATCCAGGCCTGGATCTCTGCCGGCGCCGGTCGACCTCACGACGCCTCCTCCGCCGGCGCCGACACCGGTTCCGCCCCCGACGCCGACCCCGCTCGGCGTCGAGCCTCAGTTCAGCCCTATTCCGGACCCGGCGCCGGAACGGTGCCGTCGAAGCCGTTACCGGCGCCGATGGGTGACCGCTTCATTCACCGTCCGGCTCCGATCATTCCTCCTGTCTACCAGGAATCGGATGATGAGGGCGACTGGGAGGGGTCTCAGGACCCTCTGGCTGAACAGGCCCAATTGTCTCAGGACTGGGCAGAGGAATTGGGGGACGCCAGCGGTTTGGATACCTCTCCAGACGCTGGATTCATCTCTCCTCCGACTGTGGCCTCGGAGGAAGGTGCAGCCTTTTCTGTGGTGCTGCGCAAGGCGGCCGAAACCCTGGGGCTCGAGTTGCCTGCTGTGGCTGTGAGGACTAACGTCCTCACCGAGGTGCTTCAACCGACAGCAAGCTCCACTGAGCCTCTGCTGCAGTTTAATGAGGCCCTCATTGACGTTCTCCAGGGCACTTGGTCCAAGGCCTCCACAGTCCCTCCTGTGGACAGGAACGTTGCCCGGCGCCACCACCCTGCTCCGGGCGACCCCACATTCCTCTCCCACCACCCCACCCCCGAGAGCCTGGTTATCCAGGCCTCTACCTCCCAATCCTCCTTCCTGTCCGCTCCTCCGGATAGGGAATCCAAGAGGTTGGAGCAGTTTGGCAAGAAACTGTTCTCGTCCCTGAGTTTGGGACTGCGGTCTTTTAATACCGCTTGCCTTTTGGACCGTTACTCCCACTCGCTGTGGGATGCGGTGGAGAACGTGCTGCCCTTGTGCCCGGAGGAGGCCCGGGAGCGACTCACCCAAGCCCTTGCTAACGGGCGAGATGCAGCGCGGCACGCCATTAGATGTGGACTAGACACCACGGACTCGCTGGGTCGGGCAATTTCCACCACGGTGGCGCTTCGGCGTCACGCCTGGCTGAGGTCCACGTCGTTTTCAGGGGATGTCCAAAACTCCCTCATGGACATGCCCTTCGATGGCACTCGCCTTTTTGGCGAGAAGGCGGACAGTGCGCTGGCCCGGTTCAAGGACTCCCGGGCCACGGCCAAGTCCTTCGGTCTTTCGGCCCCGCGGCTGCAAACTTCCGCTTTTCGCCCCTTTTGTGGCCAAGGAAGGGGCGCCTCCTCACGTCCGCCCAGCCACCGGCCGCAGAACCAACCTGCACGCGGTCGCGGACGTGGTTTCCGCCGAGGCGGTTCTGGAGGACAACGTGCCGGTCAGTCCACATCCACCCCGGCAGCATCCGCCTCAAAGCCCTCCTAGTCCGAGCTTTCAGGCCCATTCAATGCCAGTGGGGGGCAGAGTTTGCCATCACCTGCTCCACTGGCGCTCCATCACTTCGGACAGGTGGGTGCTGCAAATCGTCCGAAGGGGCTACTCCCTCCCCTTCGAGACGACCCCTCCAGCCATGCCACCGCAGAACCACCGTATGTCGGGGGATCATTTGCATCTTATCCGGGAGGAGGTTTTGGCCCTCTTGGCCACAGAGGTCGTCGAGCGCGTTCCTGATCCAGAAGTAGGTCATGGTTGCTATTACCACTACTTTCTGGTTCCCAAGAAGGGCAAAGGGGGCCTACGCCCGATCTTGGATCTCAGAAGCGTGAACGCCTTCCTCCGGAAGGAACGCTTCAAGATGCTCACTTTGGCTCAGGTTCTTGCTGCCCTAGACCCTGGAGACTGGATGGTAGCGTTGGACTTGCAGGACGCTTATTTCCACATCCCCGTCCTGCCGGCCCACCGGCGTTACCTGCGGTTCACGGTGGTTCAGGAGCACTTTCAGTTTACCGTGCTCCCCTTCGGCCTCACCAGTGCCCCTCGGGTGTTCACGAAAGTGTTGGCAGTGGTTGCAGCTCATCTGCGCAGATCAGGGGTCCCAGTCTTCCCCTATCTCGACGATTGGCTGTTGAAGGCGGGCTCGCCCCAGCAAGTCGTCTCCCACCTCCAGACTACGGCAGACCTCCTGCATTCGCTGGGGTTCTCCATCAATGTGCCGAAGTCGCACCTGAGTCCCTCCCAAAAGCTCCTTTTCATAGGGGCGGTTCTCGATTCGGCGCAGTTCCGGGTCTATCCGGCGGAACAGCGGGTCCTGGACATTCGAGCCCTGATTCCCATCTTCCGGCCTCTGTCCTGGATTTCGGTCAGGTTGGTGCTGCGGCTTCTGGGGCTGATGGCCTCCTGCATCCTGTTAGTACCTCACACCAGATGGCGGATGCGGGCTCTGCAGTGGGACCTGAAGTTTCAGTGGGCCCAGCATCAAGGCAACCTGTCCGACCACGTCTTGATCTCGTAGGGCACTGCGAAACAGCTGCAGTGGTGGCTCACGAATCGCAATTGGGTCAACGGCAGATCCCTCTCCCTTCCCCAACCGGAGCACGTGGTAGTGATGGATGCGTCCCTCCTGGGATGGGGGGGCCATATGGGAGAGGCGGAGATCAGAGGACTCTGGTCTCCGGCAGAGTCTCGGCTCCATATCAATCTTTTGGAGCTGAGGGCGATCCGACTTGCACTGAAAGCCTTCCTTCCCTCTGTCCGGGGAAGTATCGTGCAGGTGTTCACGGACAACACCACCGCCATGTGGTATTGCAACAAACAGGGCGGGGTGGGGTCGTGGACCCTTTGTCAGGAGGCCCTGCGCCTCTGGACATGGCTGGAACACCAAGGCATCACCCTGGTGGTTCAACATCTGGCGGGCTCTCTGAACGCCAGAGCGGACAAACTCAGCCGCCGGTGTATGATGGATCACGAATGGCGTCCGAACTCGGACGTGGCGCAAGGTCTCTTTCTGCAGTGGGGAGAGCCTTGGTTAGATCTATCCGCCACCGAAGGGAACGCGCAATGTCAGCAGTTCTGCGCGTTGGAATTTCCAAGGCGGCACTCGCTCGGAGACGCTTCTCATCGCGAGTGGAGTTGCGGTCTGTTGTACGCCTTTCCGCCTATACCACTTCTGCCCAGAGTGCTGAAGAAGATCAGACGCGACTGGGCCCAAGTCATCTCGGTGGCTCCGGATTGGGCACGAAGGTACTGGTATCCCGAGCTACTCAGTATGTCCATCGATCCCCCGATCCGACTGCCTCTTCGGGAGGATCTTCTGTCGCAGTAGCAGGGGACGGTCCTCCACCCGAACCTGTCCAGCCTCCACCTACATGCGTGGAGATTGAGCGGCGGCAGTTGATGCCATTTGACTTGCCTCCTGAAGTCTGTGATGTCATTCTGGCAGCCAGGCGTCCCTCCACAAAGACGGTATACGCCTGCCGGTGGAACAAATGTGTGGCATGGTGCACAGCAAAGGCTGTGGATCCCCTTTCTGCCCCTCTTTCTGAGGTTCTCCTCTTCCTTCTTTCTTTGGCCCAGCAGGGCTCTGCTCTGGGCACCTTGAAAGGTTATCTTGCTGCTATCTCCGCCTTCCTTCGGCTTCCTGATCAGCTTTCTCTTTTCAAGTCCCCTGTTGTTTCACGCTTTCTCAAGGGCATTACTCATATGTACCCTCCTGTTCCTTTCGTAATGCCTCAGTGGGACTTGAACCTTGTTCTCACTTTTCTGATGTGCGCTCCCTTTGAGCCCCTTTATAACTGTCCCATCCGTCTTTTGACTTTGAAAACTGCTTTCTTGTTTGCAATCACCTCTGCTAGGCGGGTGAGTGAGCTCCAGGCTTTGTCATCCAAGCCTCCCTTCCTTTCAGTTCATCTGGACAAAGTTGTCCTCCGGACACGTCCTTCTTTCCTGCCGAAAGTCGTGACTCCCTTTCACATCGGGCAATCTGTCACGCTGCCCACCTTCATTCCGCCTCCGCATCCTTCAAAAGTTGAAGAGAGGCTGCACCGTCTGGACCGAAAACGTGCGCTATCCTTTTATTTGGACCGCACAAGACAGTTCCGGGTGGACGACCAACTTTTTGTTGGATACGTTGGGGCTAAGAAGGGTAAAGCGGTACACAAGCGGACCATCTCTCGGTGGGTCGTGTTGTGTATTAAGACCTGCTATTCTTTGGCGAAAAAGGTTCCTCCTGTTGGGCTACGGGCCCATTCTACTCGGGCCACAGCTGCCACGACTGCACTGGGATGGGGAGTCCCCTTGCAAGACATCTGTCAGGCGGCGACGTGGGCTTCGCTGCACACGTTTGCGAGACATTACTGCCCGGACAGCCAAGTCCGGAGGGATGGCCACTTTGGCCGTTCTGTTCTCAAGGACTTTCTGGTGTGATCTTGGTTCGCAGACCCACCACCGGGGTTGGTATTGTATCTATTCTAAGGTGAGGAATCTAACTAACGTGTTTCTTTCAGATGAACAAGTTACTTACCTTCGGTAACGATGTATCTGTAAGAAACATTAGTTAGTTAGATTCCTCACCGACCCACCCTGCCTCCCCGTTCTGCGAACCGACATCTAGGGTTAAAGTTCTCCCTTTCAGGGCCCTAGATTTTTTGGCACCAGTGTCGGTCTCTTGCATGGCTCAGCGTCCCTGGCGCGGAAAGCTATGTACAAGAACTGACGTCAGCGCGCGAGGGAGGTGTCTAAGTACTCCGACGTCATTCCGGCGCACGACGCCAACGATGGACGCGGAGCCGCAGACGACGCCTATCAAGGCGCAAGGGGTATTGCTACAAAAATCTTTCCGGATCCAGCCTGACGCCTGGGGATATTCTAAGGTGAGGAATCTAACTAACTAATGTTTCTTACAGATACATCGTTACCGAAGGTAAGTAACTTGTTCTTCACTTACAAATGTGTTTTTAGATTGTGATTCCACAGACTTCAAACTCCAATTTTCTACCAGCTCCAAATTGGAAGATACACTTGTAAAGTGTTACAAGGCAGCTCCACTGCTAACCTATGGGAGAGATAACTGTAGTGAAAATCGAATGTAGCAGTTTTTCACTACCAGAACATGTAAAACTTAAAAAAAGCACATGTCCTACTTTTTAAGTACACTGCACCCTGTGTATGGGGCTACCTTGGGCCTACCTCTGGGGTGCCTTGCATGTGATAAAAGGGAAGATTTGGGCCTGGGAAGCAGATGTACTTGCCAGGTCAACATGCCAGTTTAGAAGTGCCCCACACAGGCTCTGCATTGGCATTGGCAGGCCTGAGACACGTTTTCAGGGCTACTCATGGGTGGCACCATCAGTGCTGCAGGCCACTAGAACCATATGATTTACAGGCCCTGGGAACACACAGAGCTCCGTGTTAGGGACGTATTAGTAGAGAAAACAAATGCCAATACATTTTAAACGCAGAGCACATGCACTTTAGCACTAGTCAGCAGTAGTAAAGTGCCCAGAGTCCTAAGACCAACAAAAATGGAGTTCAGCACACAGTCAAAAACAGGACGTCAGAAGCAAAAAGATAGGGGAAACCATGCCAAAAGATGCCAAGTCTAACAGTCAGCATAAACAACACAGGCCTGCTGTTTTGGGTCTATAGTATAGCCATGATTATTGGCTTTCTACTATAACCAACTTAGTCCTGTTGTATCGGATTTCAGCTTGCCACAAGCCAAAAGGTGCAATACAAGCTCTTGTTTCAGTGGAAGCATACATCTACAGCCCAATCAAATCCAACATATGGATGGGGCTCTTTTTTGTGATCACGTTAGGTCTGCCAATAGCAGGACTGTCAAACCAGACCTAAAAATGTATATAGATTACATTAGCACTGATGCTCCAATGCCCATACTGCTCTCAAACACACAACTGAACTCTGAAGTCTAAAGTTGATGAAAAGGAAAGGGAAGGGAAGGGGGAGGGTGCTTGTTCTATAAATCAGTAATACATTCCTCATGACTGCCTTCCTCCCTTCAGTGCTGCTGACAGACAAAAACAAACACCATAAATTATCTATTTAACTAAGGCAGTTTAACAGCATTATATTGGTGTGTGTGTGTGTAGGTGTGTGTGCGCGCACCATCAAAAGGTCAAGGTCCATTCTATTATAAGCTTGATACTTTAAGCGTATTGATGAACCTTCACTGAATCTTTCAGAAAGCTATTTTTTAGGTTGTTCACATAAGGTCTGGCAACAACTTCAGTGTGAAGCCAGACCCAAAAAGGCACCTCCCTTGTGAGTACATACAACTGAATAATGAGGCCTGGTTTAACGTGGTGAACCAAGTTAACTTTGGGCTAAGTCTCTTTTGTAGAGCAAACATGTCACTGTTTGGAGGAGTCACAATGCTTCATCCAGCGATCAGTCAGAGAGTGTGGCTGTGCTGTTAGGAGTCATCTCTGTACAAAAAAGGATGCTATATCCATTGGTTGAGGAAGGACATCGAATGAACTAAGCACTTTCTCCATTTTTCCATCTTTGTGGCAAGAGCAGCTAGTACCGGGTAGTTTTCACATTTAGAGCCGTTTATAACAAGGGCTCGACTAGTATGATTCTCTCACTTAATCTAGATGCAGTGTGTGCTGGTTGTTTTTACACATTTTCTGTCAGTGTTTGCTCTGTTAGACATCCCAACTGTATGCCCATATTACCCATCTAGCGTGGGCCGCTTATGCCTAATGTAGCTCTTTGTGGGGAGTAAGCTGGTATTTTAGATCTCATATGATCTCATATGATATCATATGATTTCCATGTTTGGATGACCAAGTTGGCTGCACCTTGACCTCAGCTGACATCATCCACCCTACCTTATCTGATTGATCTTGCTGTGGAGTGCACCTTTACTTGCTTTGTTTGAAGTCACATTAGTGGTTTGTGTGGTTCTGCTCCTCTTGTTTATGCTGAGTGACACATTCCATTCTTCTGCTGCTGCTTCCGGGTATGGTTTGTGGTTACTACTCTGCAACGTGCTGGGCCGCAGGTCCACTTTGCTTTTGTCTTTAAAGAATGCAAGGCCTTCTACCTCACCAGCACTGCAGTCACTCTGTGGCCTTTGCACTTGGGGGCTCTCATTCTGCAACATACATTCCCTTGGATCCGGATTCTTTCCCATTCCTAGCTCTGTGGGTACTGTGCCACCTAGTGGTATGACTGGAAAGTGATTCTCTATATGTCAATTCAAAGCTATTTGTGCAATAGTATTGTCCATGCACGTGTGTGGCATCTGCAGCACACCCCGTGTCCCAGCACCGATCTGTGTCCTCCGCAGCTCCCTTTTTTCAGCAGACAGTGTTGCTTGGAGCTGGCTTCACATGCACTCAACAAATTCCTAACGCAGGGCATGTTCCCTAATACTTTGCTTTCATCATTTATTTTGTACCACAACGCTCTGGTTTTGGTAGCCATGCCGCATATCCTCTTACCGTCTGTCTGGGGAAGAGTCAAACAGTTTACATGTGTGCTGCTACCCACCATCAGCACGATGGCCCTCCAGAACTAGCGTGCTTGCACATAGAACTAGTATCCACCAATAGCCCTGGAGATGGTGGGTTCCATCAGTAAGACGAAAGAGCCAATGGTAAGTGCAGGGTAATGGCCACTGGGTGTGACCCTTTTTCAGTGAGTTAGCGGGGCCCTCCCTCTCAGACACAAAGATCACTATGCAAGTGGTGTGAGCAATCCCTGGAAAAGGGAACGTGTTGTGTCTCAAGATTATATTGTACCTAGTAAAGGCTAACCTGTTTTGCAGAGGGAGGTAGCGGTGCTTGTGGGCCAAGGGATGCACTTTGTTGCATCCCCAAAGCTAGCCGCGCCTGTTCTGGTACCAAGCCACTGGTGCACACAGGCTAGGGCCAGTGTCATCGTCTGGCTGGATGCTGGAGAGCTGAAGGCTTGGATCAGGGGAACCAGTGCGCACAGTAGAAACCAGTGGAACAGGAGCCGTGCACACACTGCATCGGCAGTCCAGCCGGTGCGTCCTGCATCCAGGGTGATTTGTGAATCCAGGCCTGCGGAGTGCTGTTTCCACTGCGTGTAAATCAAGAAGACATCCGCTTGATTTACGCACCCTGCACACCCTTCCATGATTTGCATGCAGTCTGGCCGGCGCTCAGCAAGACTTCATCCACAGATGTGACTGCGCTCCCCGGTTCCACTGATTAAAAATCTGCACATGCGCACATGGGTTGTATAGAGAAGTGGCTGCTAAAAATACCGTCTTCAGTGGGTGGAACCAGAGTGTGTTCTCGCAGCCATGCTCTTTTGTCTTTCACTAGCAGATTCTGTCCCAGATATTGTCACAGTCCAGAAGACTTCCCCCTCACGTCTTCGAGAGACAACGTAATATATGATGCTGACGATCTAGTTTCACTCGATAGCAGTGGCGGCTGGTGATATTTCAAAGTGGTAGGGCGTAAAAGTTGGAGATGAGTGTTATATCGTGAAGCGAGCGAGCCTGAGCAATATAGAGGGGGTTCTCTCCACCCTCATAGAAAATTTTGAAAAAAGCTTGTGGTAAATTGTCTTATTACTGCTTGATTTTATAGCTTACACCTGACAAAAGCTGAATGAATTAGTCAAGGCTGGAGGATGGGGAGGAGTGGTTCATTGCACATCAAAAAGTGTTGTTTTAATTTCACAGTGACTCTTTTTACAAGGTATGTGGTAATGTACGTGCAATGCTAAATGTAAGCATAGGTGAGAAACCACGGCATTGTGCAAAGAGGAAGGTAGTTTAAAAAGATATTGGCCTTATTTTAGGAGCAGGTGAGACCCGCCCTCTGCTTAGAAGAATAATGCTCCCTGAAACACCCCACTTTACAGTTCCCTTTCATTGTTTATTGACATTTTTGTAGATCAAGAGGGGGGGGGAGAAGGAAGGGATTGTGATCCCTTCAGCTTCCTTGCATAATATTCAAAATCAGTTAGGAATGGATCACTTGACCTGAGTAACCAGGGTCTGCACTATTCATCGGGGTAGTAAAAAAAAAAAACCCTCATTCACGTACTCAAATCGTGAGGCGGTATATCTTGGTTCTCCGCTTTATATTAACGTGACAGCATCATCATAGGGTTTCGTTTTTGTTGTATGCTTCCTCCATTCGGAGGAGAACCACTGGTTATTGTAGTAGTGATCAACGAAAAAATAAATGGTGAGATGTTCTATGGTGAGGTGGAGTTAAGTGTGATGTTAAAAAATCTCGTTATTTAATGGTCTAGGTTCAGGATTGTCTTAAAAACAGTTTTATGCGTGTGTAGACTTTTTTTTTTTTTTAAACGATCTTTATTCGATTTTTGCATAGAAGGATCATTGAGGTACAATCTGTATTACACGCAGTACTTATACATATTTCCAGGAATGTTATGCAAGTATCTTAAACTTTCTTACTTATGCGTGTGTAGACTTAATATCAGTCTTACGCACTATAAAGTCCAAAAAGAATGAAAAGAGAAAGAGAGTTTGCGTGAAGGTGAGAGAATAAGGACACAAGAGTGAGAGGTATAGAAAGGGGCATGGCTTCTGTCCCTAAGAGTATTCAAAGCATCTACCTTTTCTCTGCTGCAGAAGTCACGGAGATTGCATGAGATGTCCCTGAAACAGAAAGCTAGAAAAATGCAAATGCCCTCCTCCTCCTCTCGGGAGGCCATGTGTGTCAGGTTATAGCGCGAAGTGTATATTGACATGCAGAATGAGTATTTGAACATAACTTACGATCTTGATGACTTACTCCTGTTCTTGTGTTTGCTCCTACTATAGAGCATAGGCATTTTACCAAACTACAACGTAAGACGGACTGCATACGTCACACACACAGCAGCACATGAGCCTTCTGTTGCTCCCAGGACCTCTCAAAATAAGTCACATGCAGTCCATAGTCCTCTTAAAATAAGACCCAAGCAGTCCTAAGAAGCGTAAGAGGAGGAGTGGGGGAAAGGGCGAAGAAGGATGTGGCGCTTGACTTCGGAACTGGGGAACCAGATTCAAGTCTCGGCATTGGCTCAACATCCTGTGATCCTGGTCAAATCACTTAAACTTCCCGTGACTTCAAATTGAATGTGAACTTCTTTAATGTAGCTGGTGGCCATGTACAGCGTTTAAATAACTTTAGGTCGGGCCGTTTTTGCACTATAAAAAAAATAGCAAAAAGAAGAAATATCGTCTCGGCGCGAGCAGCGGGTGGACACTAATTAATGTAAATGAAGCTGTACTTGCTCCATGCGCCACAAGAAGTGACACTGACTATTTCATTTAATCTACTCACTGATGTTAGTTTAGGTCGGCAAGTCCACCCAAGGCAACTGTGTCCTTGTGTGCTGATTGCTGAAGCCAGCAAGGCAGGCAGACACTAACTTCTCTTTCATGCAATGCCGTATTCGGGAGTCGGAACTAGAGGCCCGTGGTGTGGTTTTAAGCCAAACCAGTGTGTACTACTACCTAGTTAAATAGTGCACAAATAATGTACTGAGAAGAATGAAGATCTAACTGTAAAGTGGGGACAACTAAAATGTAAAGTGCTTGTCAGCAAGAGCGCAAACTGTCTGTAACAATGTCAACCCATAACTTAGCATTTCTGTGACTTTCTTTTATACAATTATTTTGGGGTGTTAGTCAATTGAATTGAATGTAAATTACACCCCCGATGCATCACTGACTTGTTCAATAAAAAGCGAGAGTCCACACACATCCACCAAAATATTACAAAAGTCAAAATAGAAAGTTGCATAAATTCCTCTAAAAGCGTCAAAGACACAGCCGCGGCTCACGATACTCCCGGCAGGGTCGCGTGGGGGTGGGGGCCAGGGTAGTTCAAAATTAACATTAAAATAAAAACTTACCTGACCTTGTCCACGCCGCCTCTGCTCCTGGGTCGGAGTCCAGCGTTGGCGCTCTTCAACTTGTGAACAGGAACAGCTGCGTCACTGGCAACCCCTCTCAGCCAATACTGACCCTGCTCCAGCAGCGCCAGGATTGGCTTAGCAGGGATACTCGCCACCCATTAGGAGACCGAGGGTTGCGGCGTTTATCAAACCTCGCCCTCCTAATGCGCAGCCGCCAGCCAGAGCAAACACTAGTGCGCATGACTGGGCTGGTCGGAAAAATTCTCCAACCTAAACCCAACATGCACACTTGTGCTGCTGCCTGCTGTGCACTCCGCGCCACCCCCTGGTCTGACAATGCATGTCAGTCAGCATGATGCCGGACCGTCCACCCCCTTCAGACTCTGAAGGGGGTGGGCGGTCCGGCGTCATGCTGACTGACATGCATTGTCAGTTCAGACAGAGCCGCCCAGGGAGCTGCGGGCGCAGCTTGTGGGTCAACGCCCCAGCGCCCTAATGGACGCACTGCCACTGCTCGATAGAACCCCTGCAGTTCACCAGAGACCGCTGACCTGTTTGCATCAGTACTATTTTTGAAGCTTCTATCTAACAGTACATGAAATACTCGTGTTCCTCCGTTTAGGAGTAGGAAAAACTCTCACAGCTGGATGTTGGTCGGCGACCACCTGAGAGTTGTTGATAGGTACAAGTATATTGGCTTTCTATTCAGGGAAACCTCAATGGGCATGTGTAAGGAGAGATGCTACAAGCACTGCTCTGGCAGCAGTGGCACACTCTATGCAGGCCTTTCGATGAAGCCTATGTTAAAGAGCATATTACGTAGATCTCACAAGCTCTCACATAACTCGTGTATTTCTAAAGCGCATGTTCACCCAAGGGAATCTAGGCGCTGAATAACATATGTTTATTGTTACCCAACTCAATGGTGCTCATTTTATCGACCTCAGAAGGATGAAAGGCTGAGTGGACCCGCTGAGATTTGAGCCTATGACCATGAGTTGGAACAC
The DNA here is from genome assembly GCF_964204655.1 of Triturus cristatus. Taxonomy (NCBI): domain Eukaryota; kingdom Metazoa; phylum Chordata; class Amphibia; order Caudata; family Salamandridae; genus Triturus; species Triturus cristatus. The sequence continues at coordinate 1,059,166,649 of NC_140593.1, read as the reverse complement.
ATGCCCCTACAGTGGACGCATCAGTCCACTAAGCCACCAGACGCGGCTTAAATGTAGGTGTTATTTTTCATCGTCATCTGAATCTGTTTTAGATGCCAAAAGGTACGTCATCATCCTAATTGATTTGAGAAAAATCTTTCTACTTCTTCCTCCATCATATTGCAAAAACTCTTTCTCATTCTCTCATATCTTCCAGCTATGGACTAGAACGATGCGGTCTAATTGTGCCTGTCCAAATATGCATATGGTGTTTTTAGAGGGCACAGCTAGACAAAAGGCAGGGGAGCACTGTGCATGGTCAAAGATGAGCATAAAGTCAACGTGTAATAGAGGAAGCTGGGTTGTGGACAGTTATTGCATTGTGATTTAGTGTTCTTAAAGAGGTGAGTCTTCAACTCTTTATTAAATGTGAACAGTTTTGGGGCAGCCCTGATAGATATGGGTATGGTGTTCCAGATCCTGGGTCCATAAATGGGAAGGGCCTGCTCTCTTGTTTTTCTTTATTACACGTTTTAGTCTGCAGTCTGATGGTGTTCTGGCTGCGGGTGTGCCGAAGGCCACCAGAGATTTTGAACTTATCTGCAAGACTAGCAGGTTTGCTGGTCATGATTGCTTTATAAACGATGCTTCTGATTATGTAGAAGGTGCTTGCCGGCTAGGGTAGGCAATGGGCTTCCTGTTTGGAAGACCCTGCAGAGACCCGATGGCTACTGGAGAAATAAGTTGGTCCCTGCAATTACTTTTTTACCACTGATGGGTAATTAGATCTGCCAAATGCCAGTTGCAGTGCTTACTGTTAACCATAGCAAGGATTCAAGTGGGACATTTTGCACTAATCCAAGCTACTACGAGTTGTAAGAATGGATTAGATGTGCCAGTTCTTGTTATTCTAAGTATATGGAACTGTAAAACACTTTGCTGGTCATAAAAAAGTCAGATAGTAACCCATGTATCTGAAAGAGACACGTTAGTGATAGATTCCTTACCTTAGAATATCCCCAGGCGTCAGACTGGATCCATAACGTTTTTGGTAGCAGTACCCCTGCGCGTCAGTAGGTGGCGTCGTGCGGATCCGCGTCCGTCGCTGGCGTCGTAAGCACTGAGATGGTGTCACGGAGACTACTTAGGTGCCACCCATGAGTGCTGATGTCAGTTCTTTCTTCTTCCGCGCCAGCAAGCGCAGATCCGGATAGAGCACGTACCTTAGTCACTTTTTGACTACTCTTTTGAGACTTTTTGTCTCCCCCCTTTTTTCTCGTGGTGCATGTAGGGATGCCTGGATTTAAGCCTTGTGGGGCCTGCAATGCAATATGTCGGTGGCGGACCCCCACGATGTTTGCCTCTGCTGCCTGGAGACTGACCACGACTCCCGGTCTTGCCGGGAATGTCGGACCATGGCCCCGAAGGCCTTGAGGGAGCGGCGCTGGAAGCTGCTGGAGGTCCGGCACTTGTCCCAACGCCTCTACAGGTCCAGGGACCGTTCCCGGGACCGATCGCGAGGCAGCAGTCATCGATCCTTCACCCTCGGATTCCGGTAAGCGACGACATAAAAAAGTCAAAGAAGCGTGTTCGCTCTCCGACGTCCCCCCGTCGGTCCCCGGATGCGGATGAGGGGGGCAGGGGTTCTGCCCCTGTGGCTCCTCTGGAGCCTGGGAGTCCTGCTGCCTACCCGCCTTACCCGGGTCCGTCGGCGATTCCCGAACAGGTGCAAGAATTTCTTGCCACCATGGACCGCCTTTTTAGGCCTCTGTCTCCCGCCAGCGCGCCTTCGGGCCCCGCGGTCCCGTGTCCAGATCCTGTTGGGCCGTCGGCGCCACCGGCGGATCCAGCTTCAGCGCCACAGGATCCTACGCCGTTGGCTCTGGCCCCGGCGCCACGAGGTCCGGCGCTGCCGGCTCCGCCTCCGGTGCCGCAGTGGGTGCCGTTTGTTCCGCCCTTGACCCGGTTCCAGGACCATTTCGTTCCTGCCGGGGATCCGCATTGGGTTTACAACGGCGTTTGTCCCGACTCCGGCTCTACCGCCACAGACGGTTCCTCCTGCCACGGAGATGGAGGATGACTGTGAGGGGTCCGAGGACCCTCTTGTGCGTCAGTGTGACTCCGAGCAGGACTGGGTGGACGATCTGGAGGACGCCGGTGACCTCGATGTCTCCTGTGACCCGGGGTTTGCCTCTCCCCCGCCTACCATGGAGGAGGGCGCTTCCTACACGATGGTGCTCCGTCCGGCTGCTGAGGTCCTCAACCTTGATCTTCCTACGGTGGCCTCAAAACTAACCTCCACACTGAGGTGCTCCAGACGGCGTCTACTTCATCGGAGCCACTGCTTCCCTTCAACGATGCCCTCACCGACGTCCTGGTGGGCACTTGGTCGCGGCCGGCCACAGGGGCCCCTGTGGATAAGAATGTCGCCAGACGACACCACCCGGCGCCTGGTGACCTCGAGTTTTTGACCACTCATCCCACGCATGAGAGTCTGGTCATCCAAGCCTCGACGTCGCAGAGTGCCTTTCTCACGGCTCCACCGGATAAGAAGCTGGAACAGTTCGGTAAGCGGTTGTTCTCCTCGGCCAGCTTGGGGCTGCGGTCGGTGAACACCGCCTGCTTATTGGGCCGCTATTCCCACGAGGTGTGGGATACGGTTGCTCAGGTGTTGCCTCAGTGTCCTGAGGAGGTTCATGCTGTGCTTTCCCAGGCGGTTGCTGAGGGTAAGGATGCAGCTAAGTTCGCCTTTCGGTGTGGTTTGGACACCGCTGACTCATTGGGCAGGGCCATTTCCACGACTGTGGTGCTGCGACACCACGCCTGATTGCGTTCTACTGGGTTCTCGCCCGACGTCCAGAGCTCGCTCATGGACATGCCTTTTGATGGCACACGCCTATTTGGTGATAAGGCCGACAATGCGCTGGAATGTTTTAAGGACTCGCGGGCCACGGCCAAGTCCTTGGGTCTTTCCATGAAGAGCCCAGCCACTCCTGGTTTTCGTTCCTTTCGTGGCCAAGGCAGGGGCGCCCAGGCACGTTCCTTCAGCAAGCCTGTGCAGAACCAGCCTCAGCGCGGACGCGGGCGCAGCTTCCGCAGGGGCGGCTCTGGGAATCAGCGTGGAGGGCAGTCCATCTCCGCTCCCACTGCTTCTGCCACCAAACCTTCCTAATCTGAGCTTTGGCGAGCACCCCACGCGGGTAGGTGTCGGGATTCGCCATCACCTCCCCCACTGGCACGCTATCACATCGGACAAGTGGGTGTTGCAGATCATCCGCAAGGTTTACTCCCTTCCCTTTCAGTCCACCCCTCCAGCCATGCCACCTCGGTACCACCACATGTCGGGGGAACACTTGGCGACTCTCCAGCAGGAAGTTGCGGCCCTCTTGGCCAAGGGGGCCATCGAGTGCATTCCTGGGCCAGAAGTAGGGGGTGATTGTTATTCCCACTACTTTCTGGTCCCCAAGAAGGACAAAGGGGGTTTGTGTCACATCTTGGACCTCCGGAACGTCAACTGCTTCCTCTGGAAGGAGAAGTTCAAAATGCTGACTCTGGCTCAGGTCTTGGCTGCCCTCAACCCTGGGGACTAGATGGTAGCATTGGACTTGCAGGACGCATATTTTCACATCCCCATCCTGCCGGCCCACCGGCGTTACCTGCCGTTCACGGTAGGCCAGGGGCATTTTTAGTTTGCCGTGCTCCCCTTCGGCCTTACCAGCGCCCCTCGGGTGTTCACGAAAGTGATGGCGGTGGTTGCAGCTCACCTGCGCAGGTCAGGGGTGTCTGTCTTCCCTTACCTCGACGACTGGTTGTTGAACACGGTCTCGCCCCAGGCAGTCGTCAACCACCTTCAGACTACCGCCGACCTCCTGCATTTGCTGGGGTTCTCCATCAACATGCCGAAGTCGCACCTGAGTCCCTCTCAGAAGCTCCCCTTCATTGGAGTGGATCTGGATTCGACGCTGTTTCGGGTTTATCCTCCCAAGCAGCGAGTCCGGGATATTCAGGCTATGATTCTGATCTTTCTGCCTCTGTCCCGGGTTTCAGTCAGGATGACCCTCTGGCTTCTGGGCCTGATGGCCTCCTGCTGATGACACATGCCAGTTGGCATATGCAGGTTCTGCAGTGGGACCTGAAGTTCCAATGGGCGCAACATCAGGGCAACCTGTCCGATCATGTCCAGATCTCGGAGGGCACTGCACGGCAGTTGCAGTGGTGGCTCACGAATCACGATCGGGTCGATGGCAGATCCCTCTCCCTTCCCCAACCGGAGCACACAGTGGTGATGGATGCGTCCCTCCTGGGATGGGGAGGCCACTTGGGAGAGGCGGAGATCAGAGACCTCTGGTCTCTGGCTCCATATCAATCTGTTGGAGCTTCGGGCGATTCGTCTTGCACTGAAGGCATTCCTTCCCTCTGTCCGGGGAAGTGTGGTGCAGGTGTTCACGGACAACACCACCGCCATGTGGATTGCAACAAACAGGGCGGGGTGGGGTCCTGGACCCTATGTCAGGAGGCTCTGCGTCTTTGGACATGGCTGGAACATCAAGGCATTACGTTGGTGATTCAACACCTGGCAGGTTCTCTAAACGTCAGGGCGGAAGAACTCAGCCGCTGGTGTTTGATGGATCACGAGTGGCTTCTGAACTTGGACGTGGTGCAAGGTCTCTTTCAGCAGTGGGGAGAGCCTTGGTTAGATCTATTCGCCACCGAAGAGAACGCGCAATGTCATCAGTTCTGCGCGTTGGAATTTTCAAGGCGGAACTCGCTTGGCGACGCTTTTTGTCTCGAGTGGAGTTGCGGTCTATTGTATGCCTTTCCGCCTATTCCACTTCTGCCCAGAGTGCTCAAGAATATTCGGCCAGACCGGGCCGAAGTCATCCTTGTGTCTCCGGATTGGGCACGAAGATACTGGTATCCCGGGCTCCTCAGCATGGCGATCAATCCCCCGATCCGTCTGCCTCTTCGGGAGGATCTTTTGTCGCAGCAGCAGGGGTCGGTCCTCCACCCGAACCTGCCCAGCCTCCACCTCCATGCGTGGAGATTGAGCGGCGACAGTTGACAGCTTTCGATCTTCCTCCGGAAGTCTGTGATATCATTCTGGCAGTCAGGCGTCCCTCCACTAAAATGGTATACGCCTGCAGGTGGAACAAGTTTGTGGCATGGTGCACAGCGAAGGCTGTGGATCCCCTTTCTGCCCCTCTTTCTGAAGTCCTTCTGTTCCTTCTTTCTTTGGCCCAGCAGGGCTCTGCTCTGGGCACTATCAAAGGTTATCTTTCAGCCATCTCCGCCTTTTCACGGCTTCCAGATCAGCCTTCTCTTTTTAAGTCCCCGGTTGTTATCTGTTTCCTGAAAGGCATTACGCACACGTTTCCTCCCGTGCCGCTCATAATGCCTCAATGGGACTCAAACCTTGTCTTGACATATCTGATGTGCGCTCCCTTCGAGCCCCTTCATAACTGTCCTTTGCATCTTCTCGCTCTCAAGATGGCTTTTCTGGTAGCTATCACCTCTGCCAGAATGGTGAGTGAACTCCAGGCTCTTTCTTCCAAGCCCCCTTTCCTTTCTGTTCATCCGGACAAGGTAGTTTTAAGGACCCGTCCTTCTTTCTTGCCAAAGGTTGTCACGCCCTTCCACATCGGGCAGACCATCACTTTGCCCACCTTCTTTCCACATCCTTCCAGGGAGGAGGAGAGGCTCCACCTTCTGGACCCAAAAGGTGCGCTCGCATTCTATCTGAAGTGTACACAGTAGTTCCGGGTGAATGACCAGCTCTTTGTTTGATATGTGGGTGCCAAAAAAGGTCGGGCTGTGCACAAACGGACCATCTCTCGGTGGGTCGTTCTGTGCATCAAAGCATGTTACTCCTTGGCTAAGAAGGAGCTTCCTGTGGGGCTGCTTGCCCATTCTACCAGGGCAACTGTAGCCACTACTGCCTTGGGACGCGGCGTTCCCTTGCAGAACATTTGTCAGGCAGCTATGTGGGCCTCAATGCACACGTTTACCAAGCATTACTGCCTTGACAGTCAGGTCCAGATAGACGGCTTCTTTGGCCGTTCTTTTCGCTGTGACTTTCTGGTGTAATCTTGTTCGCCGACCAACCGCCGGGGTTGGTATTGCTGGGTTATCTATTCTAAGGTACGGAATCTATCATTAACGTGTCTCTTTCAGATGCACAAGTTACTACTTGTGTAACGATATATCTGTAAGAGACATTAGTTAGTGATAGATTCCTTACCGCCCCACCCATCCTCCCCGTTCTGCGACCTGATTTCTAGGGTTAAGGTCATCTTTTTTTGGGCCCTAGTTTCCTGGCACCAGCGGTCAGTTTCTTGCATGGCTCTGCATTCCTGGCACGATAAGTCGTGTACACAACTGACGTCAGCGCGCATGGGTGGCGCCTAAGTAGTCTCCGTAACGTCATCTCGGTGCTTACGACGCCAGCGACGGGCGCGGCGTTGACGACGCCACCTACTGACGCGCAGGGGTACTGCTACAAAAAACTTTCCGGATCCAGTCTGACGCCTGGGGATATTCTAAGGTAAGGAATCTATCACTAACTAATGTCTCTTACAGATATATCGTTACACAAGTAGTCATTTGTGCAGTGGACTGTCATAATAAATTTCCTGCACACACCGACACAAATTAAGGACCGCTTACCATGTAGCTGCCTCACTAAATTAGTAGAACGTTTACATTGTAGCAAGAGTTCGGAAAAAAATACTCTCTTTCCTGAGCACTGTTTTCAAACATCTGACCTTCTGGAAAGCGCTCACAACCTGAATTATGAGCTCGGTATACCTGGCTTAAGTAAGGAAATTGGCTTCTGCATTCTTCTATTACTGCCAGGATACCTTTTTGAGGCCACAGTTTGGCCTTTCCTGAAATTGCTGATTCATCCATGTATATGGTATTGCGTCTGTAGACTTGTTAAACTTGTACAACTTTAGAAATTGCAAAGTCAATCCTGGAATAAACCCTATCACTACCAAAATCAGCTGCGGTAAAGACCCTGTCTTTAAAGTTGGGACTTTGTATCTCAGACTTTTGGTGGGATGCCCCTCCCATCTGCCCCTCCCATCTGCCCCATTCACAGCTGGCAGTCTCCACTGACATAGAGCATAGTTGGGAGAGCCACTGCAAGGTACCTTCCACCAGTTTAACCCAGAGCAAATCAGATTTGTCTCTCCACATAAATGTTTTGGTGATGAAGGCAATGCTTCTAGCATTGTGTGCCTTTCTTCCAGTGGTGAATTTCAGAGTGGTAGCACTTTCAATAACATCACCAGCTAGGATTTGAGTAAGCAAGGAGGCACACTCTTTATACATCTCTGCAGCCAGGCAGTAAACCTATGGTAATGGGCCCTACAGCATAGCATTATTACTGTTAGTCTCCAAAAGAGCTCTAAATGATAACACCAGAATGGGCTTCTAGGAAAGCTTCTCTACTTACCGCCCAAGTGTGAAATTCTCCTGGAAGTCTTTGCCCCCAAAATATATATATATATATATATATATATATATATATATATATATATATATATATATATATTCACTGAAAAAACCATAGGTTTCACACATGTTATAGTTAGCTGGACATTTTACTGATAAAAAACCAATGAAATTCCCCCGTTATAGTTACTGTAGGCAACTATAACTCACGCGACCGTAATCCTCTGCTGATGCTAATACTGTATTTAGACACTTATTTGCCCATGTCTTCTTCCATTAAATTTTAGCTATACATATATTACAAATATTTTTTTTTCATAAAGACACATATGTCATCAGCAGAGGATTACGGTCGCGTGAGTTATAGTTGCCTACAGTAACTATAACGGGGGAATTTCATTGGTTTTTTATCAGTAAAATGTCCAGCTAACTATAACATGTGTGAAACCTATGGTTTTTTCAGTGAATTTGCAAGGTTTTTTAAATGCTAATTCCTAACTATGTGTGAAACCTATGGTTTTTTCAGTGAATTTGTACGGTTTTTTAAATGCTAAGTTACTTTACGCCATTTGTGGCGTGCGCGCCCACTTAACGCAGTTCGTTCCGTGCGCGCACGGTGCGCTTCGCGCACCGTGCACGCACAGTGAGCACGCGGTGCGCTTCGTGCACCGCGTGCCCACGTTACGCTAGATGGGCCATGAACGCACGATGCGCTTCGCGCACCGTGCGCACATGGAGGACATATGATGAGCATCGTTGTGACAGGTAAAATATATGTTTTGTTTATCTCTGATCAGCCATGCACAAAAGGTGCCCTCCGGGCACCTTTTGCACACGGGGTGGGGAGAATGTGGATATATTTTTTTTATTATTATTATTTCTTACCGTACGCGTACGGTAAGCGTAATCGGCGAAATTTTCGAAAAAATTAAAATTGCCTTTTTTCACTCGGGGGATCGTTGGGGACTCCCTCGACATGGCTAGGTGCTTGGGAGCTGTGTAAACAGTCCCTTTACATGTTTTTGCACTTTGTTTTTCAACCCCCTGTCAGAGTGCGAGAGAGAAAATGGCGGCCGCCGCTTCCTGGTTTCGACCGATTCGAATGTTTACTAAGATCTAAGGGCAAATCAGAATCGCGCTCGCGCACGCCACCGTACGCGTACGGTAAGCGCACCGTAAGCGCACCGTAAGCTGGCTCAGATATATATATTGATTTAAAGGCTATTTTCTCAGAATCTACTGAACAGATTTACACCAAACCTACAAAAGGCACTTCCTTGACCTGAGGACTACCTCTCTGCCAAATTTCAAGTAATTCTGTTCAGCCGTTCGGGCTGTAGCTGTGTCTAAAGGTCCTATGGAAAAATGCATGGGAAAAACGCGTTTTGGGACCCCCCTTTTATCTTAGCCCCCGCTTGACGAATCCCCCCGAGACTTTCAGGGTAGGAGCGGAGCGTAGCGCCCCACCTATTTTGAAACATTCGCGAGGATTTGTCAACCGGCGCCAAAGTTATTCAAAATAGAATGTTGCGGATTTCCTATGGAAACGTGGTCCTAACTATAACTACCTACTGGCGACCGCCAGTAGGTAATATATGTATACACACATCTTTACAGTTTTACAGTGCTACTGATCCCTCTCCTATTGCTTTCATCGGCTCTGGGGCTGCTCCCCTTTGAAATTCCTACATGTTTACCTAAAAAATTATGAAATAGATAGGTTTATTTAGCGATAGGATCGTATCTCTAAACAAATCGATGTATTTGAGTCTGGGCTGCCTGTCACAAGCTGCCCTACCCCTCCTCGCTCTGAAGCAGGATAGGGAAGCCTGGCAGTAAATCAACTTTCTCTAATGTGACACATGACGCAGAACTTACCTTTCTAAAGCCCTTCATTGCCATTGTAGTCTATGGTGGTATGCACTGAAGGCCAGTAACGCTATCAGCGACACGATTTCAGGCATCAGAGTCTGCATCCCTGCGTGAAGCCAGACGTCCGTCATTCACAGACATAGATCCCACCCTCTGCCATTCATCTCACGGTAGGACTGGATGCAAGCATGTGTGGTTTGGAGCCTTTTCCTCAGTAATGGTAAGTGTTATAATGCTAATCCTCTGTTATGTGTATTGGGCTGAGACCCCTGGTCATGCCAACCTCCCCCACTGTGACAATCCAGGCCGTAGCTACAGGTCGCTGGTCCCTTTTGAATTGGAGCTGTTGTATTTGTTTCCCCCTGAAATTGATCCACAAGATGTGCAAGGCTTTTGTTCCCTTGCTAAGCTGATCCAAATATCCAAGTCAAGCCAAAGGGATAAATATGTGCTATAGTAAAGACAGTTACATGCTGTATGGTGTTATAACTGGCCCATCTTCATGCTTCAGCTATGTGCGCAACCTCATATGCAACGCGTGACACTGTGTCCTTGATGCTTCCTCTTAGAGCAGCGCTAGGTTTGGTGAGGAAGTTCTGTGTCACCTTTTTACCTAGGTTTATGTTGTCCAACGTTTCATTCTCATTCCGTGATGATTCTGAATTACTAGGGAACTCTGGCTATCAAGCTGAGACTAGGAGAGAGCCAGAATATACGAGTAGGATAAAGTTACATATGTGTTGACTTTGTTACTGTTTAGCCCGGCTCTTTCCAGTTATCAACCCATTCTTGCTGACCCCTCAACTTCAAAAACACCTACCAGTCGGCACCATTTCTCCAAGAAGGAAACTAAAATACACAGGGTTGGGGGAATGTCTGTTGTGATGCCTGCATGCATGTGCATCAGCTGCGCAAAGAAATTCTGAATGAGCATATTTAGATGTAGGTTCTGGTCCCATCACCAGGTGACAGGGTATCCATACATTCTCTGATTGGAAGGAAGCTAAAGGCTTAGAGCAAACGAGTAACTAGAAAGGTCACTTTATTCAACTGGTGCCCATCGAGTTCAGCGGTGTACCACCTTATCCTTGACCGGCGACGCCGTTCCCATGAGATGCTTTTTGTCTCCGTTTATTCCATGAAAGTCTGTTTTGGACCCTGAACAGTTTGAGCTCACCAGCTAAGCAGCCTGCCAGAGTACGCCTCCAGGCAACCTTTTGAAGACCAAAGAAAGTGCAGTCTTGACTCTCACTGGACTGGGGCTTCAAAACACAGTACTTATAGTGAGTGCACCATCGTGTTTCCTCCACACAGGTAGTAACGCTCAAAGCAAGTGCACTAGCTGTTTTCCAACACAGTCTTAGAAACCTGTAAACAAGAAATTCCCCATACTCAACAAACAAAAGATTCCAAATACCGCAATAAAGCAACTTAATTGTTATGATGAGCAGCTGTGGGACTGTGAGTGCAGATGTAATGCCTCCACCTGATAGTTCCCTGCACGGGGGAAGATCTCGAGATAAATAGTGATTTCACGCTTGTGACCATAGCTGTCGGGGCTCTCGGTGTGGACATGCAATGTGCATTGCTCCCCACTATTACAGTCAGTGTTGTATCTGCCTGGATATTCTTATGTATGTCAATTATAACTGTGCGTTATCCTACTGCATGATATGATGTATGTCATTTAAACTCCAATAAACAGATTTCTAAATAAATAAAGCAACTTAATTGTTTATTTAATGGCTGATCATTGAAACTAGAAGGGGGTCATAATTTCCTCTTCTACTATACCAGGATCTTTGTGCTTGGTCATGAAAAGTGATTTTATGAATTTGAATTTTAAATAAAAATGAGGACTTCCTCATTGTCTCCAGAAATGTAAGTTATTTATCTACTTATTTTGATTAACAAAATAACTTTGTTAAAATTGAAATCCAACCCTAGGGCATGCATATTCTTTTTTCTTTGTTTCTTTATGATGAATAGTATCAGATGGACTGAGGACTCTGCTTGCCCATCGCTGTGTTCCGCATCAGTCCCAATATCCGCTTCTCCAACTTGGCCTTCTTAATAAACTTTCATTTGTCTTTGTGCATCTATTGTGCCCTCTCGCAGGTGACCTTTCCTTCGTCTTCTTCTGGCTTTCGCTCCCTCTGTCCTATTCTGCCCCCTCCCTGCCATTCTGCCCCCTTCCTCCTATTCTTTCCCTCCCTCCCATTCTGCCCCCTCCCTCCCAGTCTGCCACTCCCTCCTATTCTGACACCTCCCTCCCATTCTGCCCCTTCCCTCCCGTTCTGCCCCTCCCTCCTATTCTGCCCCCTCCCTCCCTTTCTGCCCTCTCTTTACCGTTCTGCCCCTTCCCTCCCGTTCTGCCCCTTCCCTCCCGTTCTGCCCCTCCCTACTATTTTGCCCCTGCTCCCGTTCTGCCCCCTCCCTCCCATTCTGCCCCCTCGCTCCCATTCTGCCACTCCCTCCTATTCCGACCCCTCCCTCCTTTTCTGCCCCTCCCTCCCGTTATGCCCCTCCCTCCCTGCCCCTTCCCTCTCGTTCTGTCCCTCCCTCCCATTCTGCCCCCTCCCTCCTGTTGTTTTGCCCCCTTCCTCCCGTTCTGCCCCTTCCCTCCCGTTCTGCCCCTCCCTCCTATTTTGCCCCTGCTCCCATTCTGCCCCCTCCCTCCCGTTCTGCCCCTCCTTCCCATTCTGCCCCCTCCCTCCCGTTCTGCCCGCTCCCTGCCATTCTGCCCCCCTCCTTTTCTGCCCCCTCCCTCCTATTCTGCTCTTGTCTCCCGTTCTGCCCCTCCCTCCCATTCTGCCCCCTACCTCCTATTCTGCTCCCTCCCTCCTATTCTGCTCCTCCCTCCCATTCTGCCCCATCCCTCCTATTCTGCCCCCTTCCTCCTATTCTGCCCCTCCCTCCCATTCTGCCCCCTTCCCCCGTTCTGCCCGCTCCCTCCCGTCTGCCGCTCCCTCCCGTTCTGCCCCTCCCTCCTGTTCTGTCCCTCCCTCCTATTCTGTCCCCTCCTTCCTATTCTGCCCCTCCCTCCTATTCTGCGCCTCCCTCCTATTCTGCCCCCTCCCTCCTATTCTGCCCCTCCCTCCCATTCTGTCCCTCCCCCGTTCTGCTCGCTCCCTCCCGTTCTGCCCCCTTCCTCCCTCCTGTTCTGCCCCTCCCTCCCACTTGCCCGCAGCTTCACAGTCTAGAGCAGATCTCCTGCATGGAAGGCACAATAATAACTGCAGTTTGGTGGGCAGGGACCGGTTTGTGCTCACAGACATCCATCTGGCAACTTTCACCTGCATCAAGTTCAGAGCAGGTGACAAAATGTGTGAGTGAAGGTTTGAAAACAACTGTTGTTCATTGAAGAGGAAGAAGGGGTGGGGAGAAGTAATACTTAATTGAGCCATAGAGGGAAGTCAGAAGAGAAGCCGATCCATCATTGACTATGAAGAATGTCAATAGACAGAATACCACACATGGAAAGGACAGGTTTTCGCTGTGCTACTGGGTACTTGTGTCAAATGATCCAGAGCATTTATAACGAGCCTCCATCCCATGAGGCCTCTTGATATGGGTCTTTGGATCAGAGGGTCACCTTAAGACAAGTATGACTAAGGTGCCGTTTGGAAGAGCGTGAGGCTGTACAACTTTCTCAGCTCATCTGGAAGGGAACTCCAAAGGGATGTGGAGTGGAAGGGAATTCCAGAGCGTTGGTCCTTGGACTAACGAAGTCCTCCCTCTCAGGGTCTCATCTTGTCACGTGGTGTGACCAGTAGCCTCTTGTCCCTACTTTGGATATTTCCATTGGGTTGTTATATATTGAAATTCCGCTTAACAAGCATGGATGGGCAGACCGGTAGCCAGACTTATTCGATGCCAGTTTCTTGGTGCTTTTAGCTGACATTCTTAAAGTAGGGACCCATAAACCAGATGAATGTCGAGTGTGAAGTAAGTTGTATCTGTGTGATGGTTCGCAGCGGGGAAATGGTTTTTGAGATCCTCCATCTGATGTGTGCCAGCTGTGGCTGTGTTTTTTTATATGACAATTCGATCTTGTGCTTTTCCAAATGAGCTAGATGGTAAAGTGTGTTTTTCCAGTGCAGTGTTTTTGTCTCTTCAATTTCCCATATGGGGTGGATTTTTTATGTTCTAATGGAAACCTGTTTTCCTGCATTTTTGTTCCCCTGTATTCTGTTTGGAACAGAGTTGTCCCTTTCTTGCTGTGCATCTTTCGTTCCTTGCTGCAGCATCCCAGTTTTGCTCAGTTGTGAGAGTCACTTCTGCCCAAAGCCTCCCTGTTCCTTTCTTTTCGCTGTTCTACTGGAGTTGGTTCTGAGATTCTCTATTCAGACCACAACCACCTCTGAGGTTCCCTCTGCCGCATGGCCTTCTGTTCCATAGCGCGTGCCGCTTTCTGTAGGATGTATATCTTAAGCTCTGTGGCACAGGGGATGGGTGTAGACAGACAACGCTCAAGAAGCAGACGGATACAGGGTCTCCTGCTCCATAGTGTATGTCTTTGAGAGTCCTCTTCCAGGAGAACGGACGTCCCAAGCTCTGTGGCACAGGGGATGGGTGTAAACCAACAACACTCAAGAAGTAGACGGATAGACAGATGGTCTCCTGCTCCATGGTGCGTGCCTGTGGGAGTCCTCTTCTTGGAGGACGTGTGTCCCTATCTCCATGGCATAGGGATTGGGAGTAGAACGACAACGCTCAAGAAGTAGATGGATAGACAGCGGGTCTCCTGCTCCATGGTGTGTGCCTGTGGGAGTCTTCTTCCATGAGGACGTACGTCTCAAGTTCTGTGGCACAGGGGATGGGTGTAGACCAACAACACTCAAGAAGTAGACGGATAGACAGAGAGTCTCCTGCTCTATGGTGGTTGCCTGTGGGAGTTCTCTTCCAGGAGGACGTATGTCCCAAGCTTCGTGGCACAGGAGATGGGTGTAGACCAACAACACTCAAGAAGTAGACGGATAGACAGAGGGTCTCCTGCTCCATGGTGCATGCCTGTGGGAGTCCTCTTCTTGGAGGACGCTTGTCCCTAGCTCCATGGCATAGGGATTGGGTGTAGACCGACAACACTCAAGAAGCAGACAGATAGACAGAGAGTCTCCTGCTCTATGGTGCGTGCCTGTGGGTGCCCTCTTTCAGGAGGACGTATGTCCCAAGCTCTGTGGCACAGGGGATGGGTGTAGACCGACAACGCTCAAGAAGCAGACGGATAGACAGAGGATCTCCTGTTCCATGGCACGTGCCTGCGGGAGTCCTCTTTCAGGACAACTAATGTCCCAAGCTCTGTGTCACAGGGGATTGGTGTAGGCCGACAACACTCAAGAAGCAGACGGATAGACAGAGAGTCTCCTGCTCCATAATGCATGCCTTTGTGTCCTCTCTTTGGAGGACTATGTCCCTAGCTCCATGGCATAGGGATTGGGTGTAGACCGACAACGCTCAAGAAGTAGATGGATATACAGAGGGTCTCCTGCTCCATGGTGCATGCCTGTGGGACTCTTCTTCCATGAGTACACGTCCCAAGCTTAGTGGCACAGGGGATGGGTGTAGACCGACAAAATTCAAGAAGTAGACGGATAGACAGAGGGTCTCCTGCTCCATGGTGCGTGCCTGTGGGCGTCCTCTTCTTGGAGGACATATGTCCCTAGCTCCATGGCATGGGGATTGGGTGTGGACCGGCAACGCTCAAGAAGCAGACGGATAGACAGAGAGTCTCCTGTTCCATGGCGTGTGCCTGTTGGAGTCCTCTTCCTGGCGGATGTACATCCCAAGCTCCACGGCACTGGAGATGGTTGTAAACCGACAACACACAAGAAGCAGACGGATAGACAGAGGGTCTCCTGCTCCATGGTACGTGCCTTTGAGCGTTCTCTATATCGGAGATGTACGTCCCAATCTCTGTGGCACAGGGGATGGGTGAGGCCGACAACGCTCAAGAAGCAGACAGATAGACAGCGGGTCTCTTAGTCTATGGCACGTGCCTTTGAGAGTACTCTTCCTGGGGGATGTACGTCCCAGGCTATGTGGCACAAGGGATGGGTATAAACCGACAACACACAAGGAGCAGACGGATAGACAGCGGGTCCCCTGCTCCATGGTGCGTGCCTGTGGGTGCCCTCTTCCTGGAGGACATATGTCCCAAGCTCTGTGGCACAGGGGATGGGTATACACCGACAACACTCAAGAAGCAGGCGGATAGACAGAGGATCAGAAAAGGGCACAATTGTACAGCTCACCGGTGAAGACCATAGATGTGCCTACCTTGTGTTTTTTTTCCCTTCATAATCATAAAATCCACCTGTTATAGAATACAAATTGAGCCCTTTCCGTGGCACCCTGCTGAGGGTTTCCTAGCCTTTATTTTGCAGTTGGCCCATGACTCACAGAGTGTGCTTGGAAGCCATTTCCTTTGCAGCAGCCTCTCCGTCTCCTGCGTTTGTGACATTTCGGATCTGGTGGCAGGCTCCAGGCCTCGGAAAGCGGAGACATCCTGGTCACTAAGTGGTCGCGTGGTGCTGCCCTCTGCAGCGCGAAGGGGCAACTCGGAGCCGGGACGGAGAATGGATTGCTCTCGTCCTAAAGCAAGCTGTAAAACAGGAAGGCTTCTGACGGAGCACGGCTGAATGCAGAAGACCCTGGTGCTGCAGCGTCATCCTTCGAGCAGTGCACTAGCACCGAGCGCGCGCTGGTGTGAGCATCATTCCTGCTGACAGAACATTCTGCCAAGTCTGGCTAGAATAGATACTGAATTTAGAATAAGTCCTATGATTCTGGTAGTATGTATATATATGTTTCATCGTTTCTTTCTTTACCTTTTACTGTCGGTTTAATTTAAAAATACTTTATATGAGCGTGAGCGAAGTGTAAGCTTCTCCTCACATGGCCTTGCGTCTCCTCTTTGCCCCGCCCTGACCGCTGCGCCTCTTGCATTGACCGGTGCCCGTGGGCGCTAGGCTGAACTTGGACACCACCAGTGATGTATAATACGTGCTCCAGGGTCCGGCCAGGACCTCTCACGTCGTTTACTCGCCGAACAAGCCCGGAGCTGATGCATTGATTGCCAGGCGCCTTCTGTCACAGAGACAGGGTGTGAACGAGTAATCACCATTTCCAAAGGGGCCTGGGGTGGGGGTGTCAGGGTCAGCTAAGGCTGCAGTTCCAATCCACCTGTCATTTCTCACACCTTAAGCACCCAGGCATTATAACATTCAAGGCAGAACATTTGCCTGTTGAAAAACCTCCCCTTTTCAAAAGCACCATACAAATGTGTAACACTTGCTTAGAACTGCCATTTTGATTCATTCTGGAAATCAACTCCTCATTGTTTCGAAAATGGGCATGTGATTTTCATATGTAAAATAACTTATACGTTCTCTTCACATTTTTATTTCTGATAGTATCTAGTTTCATTTTTATAGTGCTGAAATAGGCATCTGTGACTGAAATGGAGTGCGTGCCAGGGTTATGACAGTCCTTCTTACGAAGCAGTAACATTGATGCCCAGTGCCTATTCACCACTAATCCCTAATGTGTTCCAGAGTAGCGTGCTATGCTCCGAAAAAGCACCTTAACACCTCATCAGGGGTAGCAAGCACTATATAAATGTTATCCTTTTTCCCTCTTCTAACCCTTCGCTACCCTTCTCTGTCCAAATAACTGAATAACATATCGACCACTCAAATTACTTTCATATTTCACTATATTAATTTTCAACACTAATACTTTATGGGTTTTGGAGTAACGTGCTACTCGCCAAAAAAGCGCTCCAACACTCCATCAGGGGTAACAAGCGCTATGTAAATGCAAACCTTTTTCCCTCTTCTATCCTTCCGCTATGCTTCTGAATCCAAATAACTGACTAACCTATCTACCACTTAAATTACTTTCATATTTATCCAGTATTAGGGGTGTCTTTCATAGATTCACATGCCTGAATCATTCCCCGTCGTCGAGACGGGAGCCTCCGGTACATAGAAAAGTAATGTCCTAGAGACATACATAGAGAAAACTAGGCCTAAGGGCCTCCCCTTAGTAGCCTATCCTTGTCCTTATGTAAAAAGGACCAAACTCTTAGAGCCAGCCAATCAGCTATCACCTCCCTCTAGAACTTTCCTGACAGGAGCCTCAGTCCCTCAGATTTTCTACCGCACGTTGTGCTAGGGAGTCTCCAGCCTGAGTTCTCCTCAGGATCTCTTCTAAACCAACTTGTTCACTTTTAAAAGTGAGTTCTTTCTTCAAAAACTTGAACAGGATTACTTCAAGCTACTTATCACTGCAGTAAGTGATTTATTTCTTCAAAATTCTGGCATGTCTGAATCCCAGAAGAAAGCCCTTTTCAGGGCCTGCTCTTCATGTGGGAAGAAAAGGCTACATGTGGATGACAAGCATGACCTCTGCCTATATTGCCTTTATCCTGACCACATACCTAAAGACTGTAAGATATGTAGGTCTTTCCCTCACAAGACCTTGAGGGACAGAGAGGGTCGTCTGCTCATCTGGCTGGACAGGCTTAAGGAGAGGGAAAATGTGGTATCCTCAGAGGGAAGCTTTTCAAGGACCTCTGAAGTCTCCCTGAAGAGGCCAAGAGTGGCGTCCCCTGGCCCCTCAGACACTCCTCCTATGAAGGCACAAAAGAAGTCTTCAGAGGCAAGATCGACAAAATCTTCAGTGTCTGAAAAGGATTCTCAGGCTTTTAAGAAGCCTACCCAGTCGTCCAGCAAACTTGCGACATCCTCCTCAGCGCAAAAAAGAGTTGGGGCGCCAGTTTAAGTCTCCACAGCGACGACGACTGTGTCAACGACGACAGCGTCGTCGGTCTTCTCGTCGACGACGACCACTCCTTCATCGTCGTCAGCAGGTAAACCTATTCCATCTATAATACTGCTAAAGCCATCGTCGACGTCCAAAAGCTCGTCGACGACGAAGATTGCCCCGTCGACGACGACCTCATCGATGAAGAGCCCCCCGTCGACGGGAGTGTTGACGACGAAGACGTCGACGAGGAATGAATCGTCGACGAGCGCATCGTCGACGAAGAAAATATCGTTTACGGGGGCACCGTCGACGAAGGTCATGCCGTCGACGAGGGTATCGTCGACGGAGGAATCGTCGTCGACCTTGGTCATTACTGAGCCATGGAAGAAATCCAAGCAGATAGAAACGTCGTCTATGACCCTACCACCGTCGACAACACCAAGGGCGACGGCAGGGGATCCTGCAAAAGATTCTGTGTCTGGCAAACTGACCAAGAAGCAGATTACACCAGAAACAACGTCACCAAGTAAGGTGCAAACTCATTTGCCTACGGAGATTCTTCAGAGTGAGGAATCTGAAGAAGAACTCCTGGATCAGGCTACTTCCCCTTCAGACCTTCACGTGAAATGTCAGAGCACGGACGAAGAACAGGAGGAGATGAGCTACCAAGAATACTCTTTCCGAGCTCAGGTTCGCACGGAGGTCACCCCGATGGTATGCCTTCCCGTTTCAATTGTAAATGACCTTAAATACCTTATCCAGGACTACAAACAGCGTTTCCCGGAATCACCGGCAATTGAGACAGGGGGCCCGACGCCTACTACAAATACACCAGCGGCAGCCCCAAAACAGACACGGCCAACTACTCAGGTCCGCCATGAGAAAGTGCCACCTCAGGTGATAGAATCATCAGATGAGGAGGCTGAAGAAATGGAAGAGGGGGAAGTCCAAGAAGACCACACGGATCACGATGAGGAGGAAGAGTATGTGGCATCTTCCCCAGCTTCACCCTAACCGCGCCAAGCAGATTCACCGCCAGTGGACATTGGCGGTTTCCATAGAATAGTGGAAAGAGCAGCGAAGCGATTTCATATGGTGATGGAATCGACTGAGACCGAGTACTTCTTACATGACTTCAAGGAGCAAACAAAGAAGACAACGAAGTCGATCCCAATAATAGACTTTCTCTGGGACCAGGGAAAGAAACTGATGCTGACGCCGGCCTCTGTACCTGCGGTTGTTCCACGCCTGGATAAAAAATACAAGGCTCCAACCACGGCGCCAGCTTGCCTTAATGGGCACCCGAAACCGGATTCGGTCGTAACCCAGGCGGCCCAAAAGAATTCTCGCAACCCTTCCTCTCCTCTGTCAGCCCCACCGGACAGGGAAGGCAGGAAGTTGGACACAATCGGTAAAAGGTTTACTACGACATCGGCCATGACCATCAAGGTGGCCAACTCCATAGCCCTGTTAGGGCGTTATAACCGCCAGCTTTGGGAAGATATAGCCCCATATATAGCGGAACTGCCAGACACAGTTCAGGAGGAGGTCAAGGCACTGCTTACGGAGGGCCAAACCTCGGCAGCTGAGATCATTGATTGTGCCATAGATGTGGCCATGACGGGCTTTTGACAACTAGCTGGGGCAGCAGTCCTGCGCCGTCAGGGATGGCTTAAGGCAACATCATTCAGGCAAGAGGTGCAGACGAAGGTGCTGGACATGCCCTTCGACGGCCAACACCTTTTCGGGGACAAGATTGACGAGGCGCTCCAAGCGATCAAGAAAGACACTGATACTGCTAGAGCACTTGGTACTTTGCAGGCAAGGAATCAGTCCTTTCGAGGCAACAAATCCAGGGGCCAGTCCTCCTACAGGGGATCCTATCAAAATAGGTCCTCGTATTCCTACCAGAATAAATCCCAGTACCAACAGAAGCAGCAACAAGGTCGTCAGACTTCTTATGGGAGATCAAACTTCAGGGGCAAAAACCAGAAGAGGGGCACCGGCGGACGCCAGTGACCAATTACTCCAGCCAGTCCAGCAACTATATCCCTCATTAAAGATTGGAGGAAAATTGACCCATTTCCTAGAAAATTGGCATCTCATCACCACAGATCGCTGGGTACTCCAATTAATAAGATTCGGCCATTCCCTGGAATTCACCACCATCCCACCTGCAACCCCTCCCCGCAGGCTTCCGCACAAATACCTACGACTGCTGCTCCAAGAAATATCTGCGATGTTGAAGAAAGGAGCGATCGAGCGAGTTCCATCGTCTCAAAGAGGGAAAGGATTCTATTCCCGCTTCTTTCTTATACGCAAGAAGGAGAAAAAGTGGAGGCCCATACTAGACCTCAGGGCACTCAACTCTTTCCTGAAGAGTCAGTCTTTCAGGATGGTGACGATCCAAGAAATACTAGGCATTCTAGAAAAAGGAGATTTTATGACATCTTTGGATCTCCAGGATGCCTACTACCACATCCCGATTCTCAAGGGGCACAGAAAATTCCTGAGATTCGAGGTGGCAGGACAGCACTACCAATTCAAAGTCCTACCGTTTGGCCTCAAATCCGCACCGCGGATTTTCACCAAGTGCCTTTCACCTGTGGCAGCTTTCCTGCGTCAAATGGGTCACCAAGTCTTCCCCTACCTCGACGACTGGCTGGTAAAGGCACCTTCAGCTGCAGGCGCGACCGAATCCTCCAACGCCTGCACCAATCTTTTTCAACAACTAGGATTGACTCTCAATCACGAGAAATCCTGCATGTCCCCAACAAGAAACATCACCTTCCTCGGGGCGACCTTGAACACGGAATGCGCAAGGGCATTTCCTTCAAAGGAAAGGAAAAACAAAATAATATCTCTGGCCACGGCTGTGGCATCAAAGAAGTCCCTAAGAGTTCGAACCTACAAATCACTCCTAGGAATGATGTCTTCTTGTATACTCCTCATCCCTCACTGCAGACTTAGGGTGCGTCCATTGCAAGAAGCCCTCACGAACCAATGGACACAGAGTACAGGTTCTTTCGAAGACATTGTGAAGATAACACCGCAAATATCCAAAAGCCTGGAATGGTGGAAAAATCACAAGAATTTGTCTATAGGACTGCCATTCCTACTTCCAGCAGCACCTCTGGTGATCACCACCGATGCATCCCTGGAAGGCTGGGGAGCCGTCCTACACGACCTCCAAGTAAGCGGCAAATGGACGAATCAGGAGAAGCAACTCCATATCAATCTTCTGGAACTGAGGGCTCTGTATCTGGCGCTAGAAGACTTTTTACCACGCATCCAGAACTCCCAGGTGCTCGTCAGAACGGACAACACCACGACGATGCACTATCTCAACAAACAGGGAGGAACGCGTTCGCTCACTCTATCACGCGAATCGCAAAAGGTCTGGAACTGGCTTGTACTCCAGGGGATCACGCTCAGGGTGGACTATGTCCCGGGCAAGGACAACACCATTGCGGACGCCCTAAGCAGACAGAAATCCCTCTCCCACGAATGGGAGCTCGACAAGAGTACGCTGGATCACATATTCTCAGAATGGGGAGTCCCAGGAATCGACCTGTTTGCCACCAGGGAGAACGCCAAATGCCCAAACTACGCAAGCTGGCGTCCCCAACCAAGGTCACTCGGAAATGCTTTTTCCATAGGTTGGTTCAGTGTATTTGCGTACGCTTTTCCACCGTTTCCGATGATTTCCAGGGTTCTCAGGAAGATGAAGGCGGAGCCCTGTACCCTGATCCTAATTGCCCCGTTCTGGCCGAGGCAGCACTGGTTCTCGGATCTTCATCGCCTCTCCATCAGGACACCGATTCATCTGAAGCAGCACCCGAACCTGCTGACAATGTCCAACGGGCAGGTGCAATACCCGAACCTGCAATCGCTCAGGTTATCGGCCTGGCTCCTGAGCACAGAGAGTTCTGTCATCTAAACATCCCGCAGGAATGCAGGGACGTGCTGGCAAAAGCAAGAGCGGACAGTACCAACAAGACGTACTCTCTAAAATGGAAACGATTCTGCACATGGTGTTTAGAGAAAGGCCTGAGACCACTCCATATCACACCCGTACAGATATTGCCATATCTACTACACTTGACACAGTCAGGATTGGCGCACGCATCCATAAAGGTGCATCTGCCGGCCATTTCACGATTCACCAGGACTTACAAAGGACCGTCTCTCTGGTCCAATAGGCTTATCAAGCAGTTCCTAAAGGGACTATATAGATCCTTCCCAAGACCTAGAGGGGTCCCACCGACATGGCACCTCAATTTAGTCCTTAACCAACTCATGAAGCACCCTTTTGAGCCCATTCATCGAGCATCCATCAAGTACATCTCATGGAAAACGGCTCTGCTGCTCGCTCTAACATCTGCCAGGAGAGTAAGCGAGCTACAGGCTCTATCCATTCAGGAACCCTTCATGCAGTTCAAACAGGACAGGGTGGTGCTGAGGACAAATCCCAAGTTCATCCCGAAAGTGCCTTCAGACTTTCACCTTAATGAACCGATGGTTCTACGTTCCTTCTTTGCAAACCCTACCGGCCGCATGAAAAAAGGACGCTACACTCCTTGGACCTCAAAAGGTGTCTAAAATTTTACATAGACAAAACAAAGAGCTTCAGGAAGTCATCACAGCTATTTGTGGCCTACAGTAGGCCAAGGATGGGTATGCCTCTAACGAAACAGAGCATCTCAAGGTGGATCTCCTCAGCGATAGCATTCTGCCATGACGGGGCCGGACGGCCTTTGAGAGCTAAGGTTGAAGCGCATTCCACCAGAGCAATGTCCACATCAGCAGCGCTGTTCGCTGGAGTGCCGATTTTGGACATTTGTAGAGCGGCGACGTGGAAGTCACCGCACACCTTCTCCAGACACTACTGCCTGGATGCTGAACTTCTGAAGGATGCAGCAGTGGGCCAGGCGGTACTTCGCCATCTATTCCAGTGAGGTGAGCCTTCCAACATCCCGCCATCCTGGTATGCACATCTCTTGCTGCTATGATATATTGATGTATGCCAATGTTTCAAAGTCGCATGGTAATATGTGTATTATCTAAAATGACTATATGGCATGATTACATCAGTAATGTGCATAATGTATTGCTGACTACTCTGATTCAGGCATGTGAATCTATGAAAGACACCCCTAATACTGGATAAGAAACGCGTTACTTACCTGTAACGGCAGTTATCCAGTATTGGTGTCTTTCATAGATTCACATGCAACCCTCCCGCCTCCCCTGGAAGGACTCACGTCTCTCTCTAACTGTATTACGCCTACCTAGCTTGGTGCGTACGAAAATCTGAGGGACTGAGGCTCCTGTCAGGAAGGTTCTAGAGGGAGGTGATAGCTGATTGGCTGGCTCTAAGAGTTTGGTCCTTTTTACATAAGGAAAAGGATAGGCTACTAAGGGGAGGCCCTTAGGCCTAGTTTTCTCTATGTATGTCTATAGGACATTACTTTTCTATGTACCGGAGGCTCCCGTCTCGACGACGGGGAATGATTCAGGCATGTGAATCTATGAAAGACACCAATACTGGATAACTGCCGTTACAGGTAAGTAACGCGTTTCTTCACTATTCTTATTCAACACTAATCCTTTATGGGTTACGAAGTAGCGTGCTACTCGCCGAAAAAGCGATTTGATGCCTCATCAGGGGTCGTAAGTGCTATATAAATCCAGTTACAATACAATACAATACTTTCATTTTCCCCTCTCCTATTATTATTAGGAGTTGGTCCCTGCAGTCTGGATCTACGGATTGCAAGCGTGGGCATCCAGCAATAGCGGCCTGTTGTTGCATACAATTAATATATACGTTGCTTATTTATTGGTCTTCAGTTAGGTTGATCACTCTTGTTCCTGGATCTTTTCCATGGACCACATAGCTTGTGAGTAAGGCATCCTGCAGGGCACACTCGCCATCTCACATCCTCATGGAAGTGGACATATCAGTGGGGCCCCACCAATAATTTGGTGAACCTGGCTCCTATGCCGGTGCCCACCTTCTCAGAGAACAATATCTGCCATTTTTCTGTCTTTATGCTTCTTGAAGGGACAGGAGCTGATGCTCTATTCACAGTTACTATAAAATCATTTTAGCACAGTAATTCTGACTCTGCTTTAAAAACAGATCTAGAACAATATTTTGATATGTTTTCGTCTTCCATTAATTTCTTTAAGTTATATTTAAGACATAAAATTCTGGATTTGAATCGCTTTCCTGATATTTAAAATATATTTATACCTGTCTTGGCTTTAATATATCGACCAGAAAATACCGGACAGGTTGCAACCTTACCCAAGACCGGACCACAGGCCTCACCTGAAGCTCTGGCTCTTGGGCCTTTCTCCACCTGACCTGACGGGCTTTTTATTTTCTTCCATGGTCAGTCTCTTTACCCATTCTTCAAGCCACTCTAGCATATTGCTTTTAGCACCCTGATCATTTCTCTGTTTTTTCGACCAACTTACAAAATAAGTGGGTATATGGGTTGTTGTTTTCGTAAACCAATAATTTTGATTATTTGTTTTGTGACATTTTTGTAGAGAATTGAAGGAAAGCTTGTATGAGAGGAAGCAACTATGCCAAATTTCATATTTAGACTTATGTTTTGTACTTTTGTGTAGTTTGCAACATTATATTTTGAGTGTCAATTTGTTGTAGACCTTTGAGGGTCAAATTGTATCGGCTAATGCTGCTATCGTTGTGACATAACGCCCCCTAAAGTTTCTATCACTCTAGTATACAAGTTACTTGAGATGTTAGGGAATCATAAGTAATAGTTTTTCAATGAAAAGGACCAGTTTAATGAAGACCCTCCTCTAGCAGTGAATAACTAACGTACATCAAACGTAAAAAAAGTATAAAATGGAAATTGAACCATTTAGTACATCAGGCATCACATTATATAATCAGGCGGGATGGTGTCGACCTGGCAAGACGTTACTTGCAGGATTACATACATGTGTCACCCTCACGAATACTGAAAGATGGTCCACAAGCCTTCAGTCAAAGCGAGGCACCAGGCTGGACACCCTGGACACTATGACTAGCACAGCCAATCGGAAACCTGCTTTGACGAGGTCCTTCAGTTATTTTGGGAACCTCAAGGCTACCTTGAAAGACATGCCGTTTAGAATTCACTGGCAGTTCAGTTAAATAAAATCGTCTGTCTGAGAAGAGGTTCAGGCTCAGGTCCCCACACATTTGCTAGGCTCAAGACATAACACCCCTAGGCGCAACAAGGCCATTTATTTTTCGTTAAGAGAGAACAGACTTCTTCTTACTGAGTTTATTTTCTCTTAAACACATTTGCATAGAGGGACTTTAAAATGACGCCAGCTAGGCAACATTTAGTTCTGGGAAGGGAGTCATGACAGTTACTTTACAGCATGGAAACCCCTGTCCGGCTCGCTGGTTTCCCCAAATAGGGTGGAAGACCCTCTGCCTGGGTCACATAGGCCATGGTTTCCACCCCCCTAACAGACCCAATGACCGTCCACCAGGGTCTAAATGATCACTTTAATCACCAAGTAACGCAACCCTCCAGTGTAGAGCAGTCCAATGTCAAGTTCCTGTTGAGATGTATTGAGACTATCCTTGCACCAGTGGGTTCTATAAATTGTCACATAGAGACACAACCTATAAATCTCTTGGATGCCCCGAACTTATTTCTGACTTCTCATACCGCATGGGCATCTCAATGAATTCATTTCTCTCTCTGTAGAGCGAAGACAATGTGGAAGGGGCTCCATCGTCCCTAAAGGAAAATAATGCTACTCAGAAAAAGGGAGGATGTATGTGGCTTATTGTACACCTCTAATTCTAAACCAGTTCCTCAAAACACAGAAGTTCAAAGTTGGCACCTTCACCCAGATTATGCACACTCCGAAGTATCAAACCTGCATTGTGTCTTTAGAGCGATTCCTATTCAAAAATACCACCAGCAGTTCCTTAGATATCTATTGTGTGGAGAGCATTTTCAGTTTGGGTTACTTTGCTACCTTCCACCCTCACAGTGGTCCTTATTGTGTTTACAAAAGTGACTGGAGTTGTAAAGACCCAACTCTACAGGCAACTCTTGCATGCGTTCCTTTGGCTGGACAATCAGATAATTCAATCAGAGTGAATCAAATTGACCATGGATCACAAGTAATGCCAGTGTAATCTTTTATGCAAGTTGGATGTTTCTCTGGATATAGAAGGATTCTCTCTCGCGAAATCTCCATGCATCAACTTCACTAGAGCAATGTTGGCCTCACTGGTGCAGAGGCTTTCCTCGTAAGGCAAAAACCAAAGGAAATGATGGACGGAGTGTTGAACACTGCAAGCACTCACCCCCAGTCAACTGATCTGGGTTTAATCCATCACCGTTCTTTAGCCCACTCTGCCACCCCAGTTCAGACATGGCTATATGCAAATCAGTCTGACCCTGTGCCTCATGGGAACAGTCCAGCCCGAACTGCCAAGCCATGTCTTCCCTGGACCGGCACCAAGCTTCCTAGGACCAGTTTCTGGCATTTCAGCCATCTTCAGCCAGGCTTGCTTGTATCCAGTGGCAAAGTGAGCAAGGGACTCACGTCTGAGCATACCCTGCCAACTTATGGCGAACAAAGCAAAAACCAAAGGAAATGATGGACGGAGTGTTGAACACTGCAAGCACTCACCCCCAGTCAACTGATCTGGGTTTAATCCATCACCGTTCTTTAGCCCACTCTGCCACCCCAGTTCAGACATGGCCATATGCAAATCAGTCTGACCCTGTGCCTCATGGGAACTGTCCAGCCCAACCTGCCAAGCCATGTCTTCCCTGGACCGGAAACAAGCTTCCTAGGACCGGTTTCTGGCATTTCAGCCGTCTTCAGCCAGGCTTGCTTGTATCCAGTGGCAAAGTGAGCAAGGGACTCACGTCTGAGCATACCCTGCCAACTTATGGCGAACAAAGCAAAAACCAAAGGAAATGATGGACGGAGTGTTGAACACTGCAAGCACTCACCCCCAGTCAACTGATCTGGGTTTAATCTATCACCGTTCTTTAGCCCACTCTGCCACCCCAGTTCAGACATGGCCATATGCAAATCAGTCTGACCCTGTGGCTCATGGGAACAGTCCAGCCCGAACTGCCAAGCCATGTCTTCCCTGGACCGGAAACAAGCTTCCTAGGACCGGTTTCTGGCATTTCAGCCGTCTTCAGCCAGGCTTGCTTGTATCCAGTGGCAAAGTGAGCAAGGGACTCACGTCTGAGCATACCCTGCCAACTTATGGCGAACAAAGCAAAAACCAAAGGAAATGATGGACGGAGTGTTGAACACTGCAAGCACTCACCCCCAGTCAACTGATCTGGGTTTAATCCATCACCGTTCTTTAGCCCACTCTGCCACCCCAGTTCAGACATGGCCATATGCAAATCAGTCTGACCCTGTGCCTCATTTGAACAGTCCAGCCCGAACTGCCAAGCCATGTCTTCCCTGGACCGGAAACAAGCTTCCTAGGACCGGTTACTGGCATTTCAGCCGTCTTCAGCCAGGCTTGCTTGTATCCAGTGGCAAAGTGAGCAAGGGACTCACGTCTGAGCATACACTGCTAACTTATGGCGAACAAAGCAAAAACCAAAGGAAATGATGGACGGAGTGTTGAACACTGCAAGCACTCACCCCCAGTCAACTGATCTGGGTTTAATCCATCACCGTTCTTTAGCCCACTCTGCCACCCCAGTTCAGACATGGCCATATGCAAATCAGTCTGACCCTGTGCCTCATGGGAACAGTCCAGCCCGAACTGCCAAGCAATGTCTTCCCTGGACTGGAAAGAAGCTTCCTGGGACTGGTTTCTGGCATTTCAGCCGTCTTCAGCCAGGCTTGCTTGAATCCAGTGGCAAAGTGAGCAAGGGCAGTTCGGGCTGGACTGTTCCCATGAGGCACAGGGTCAGACTGATTTGCATATGGCCATGTCTGAACTGGGGCGGCAGAGTGGGCTAAAGAGCGGTGATGGATCAAACCCAGATCTGTTGACTGGGTGTGAGTGTTTGATTGGTTCTGATGCTCCGTCCATCACCACCCGCTTTTGTGCCGCTTTGTTCGCCATAAGTTGGCAGGGTATTCTCAGACGTGAGTCCCTTGCTCACTTTGCCACTGGATTCAAGCAAGCCTGGCTGAAGACGGCTGAAATGCCAGAAACCGGTCCCAGGAAGCTTGTTTCCGGTCCAGGGAAGACATGGCTTGGCAGTTCGGGCTGGACTGTTCCCATGAGGCACAGGGTCAGACTGATTTGCATATGGCCATGTCTGAACTGGGGTGGCAGAGTGGGCTAAAGAACGGTGATGGATCAAACCCAGATCTCTTGACTGGGTGTGAGTGTTTGATTGGTTCTGATGCTCCGTCCATCACCACCCCCTTTTGTACCGATACATCATGGCAAACATAGCCTACAGTCTAGAGATGATGCCCCTGTTTCATCCAGTCGGCAGGCAGGTGGCAATTTTATGTTTGAGGATGTTGGTTGGGGTTTGGTGAATTCTGGTATCTTCACTGTCGAGCAGGATTGTGTGTAAAAAAAAAAAGTGCCCAACTAGAATTTTGCACAAACAATTGTGTTAATTATTGTTTCCTATGTCTGTATTGACATAAATACCTTAAATATCTTCTTGCATTTCACTTTCAATGTCACACATTTTGCCTCTCTTCGCTTGTAAAGAGGGAATAACCATACCCCGGCTTTATGGATTACTTCTCTCACTAGGGTAACCCCCTGATGTCTCCCGACCTACGTGCTTTACTTTTGTCACCTTTTTTTCCTTGCTCCTGTTTTCAGACCTGTCTCTCCACATCCCCAATGATCTGCACATAAATCTGGATTTCACCCTAAACAACTCGTTCCGACATAGGCACCTCCATCTAGAAATTGGTGGCCATGTTTTAGTGTCAAATTGTGAATGCAGCAGTATTAATCAGTGGTAAAACATCTGTACCGTAGTTTTTAATTGCACAACTTTTTACTTACTACATTTTGTACCCACTATTTTAAAGTTTCTATTTTCTAATGCAAAGCATCCGGCTGATCGGGCACTTCATAAGGATCCAGTGAACCAAATCCCTTGCAAGATTATCCAACCGTCTGAAGTTGGCAACCCATGTAAAAAATTCCCACTGCAGAAGGAGCATGTAGAACTTGCTGCAAGAAGGGCAATCTTTAGCAGACTTACCAAAGTGACCATTGTGACATGGCATCCTAATTAGAATCTTCAACTGATCCACAACTTAATCATTGGTCTCTACAATGCAGAATAGACTAGAGTGGGGGTTTAAAGATCCTGAAGTTAAGGGCCACATGATTAGTGTTGTCAGCATTATTTCCCATAGGGCAAGGCCGATGGGTGTGAATCCTGACACTCAAACTACAACAGCGCACTGTTGCGTACAGAAAAGTGGGTGAGCTCATAAATGTTTTGCTTTGAACCTGTGGTGTTTGAACCGTAGACAAAGTTATTGGTGTGTCAGGAGCTTATACAGTAGACGTACACAATGCTCAAGTAGATGTTCTGAGCATAGGGACGTCGGTAAACCATGAGTTAAAACTTCACCATAGTGCTGGAACAGATCTTTTGCAGCTTGAAAGCTCCACCCGCTGACCATTTTTCCGCCATTACAAACCCAAAGTGTGGCTTTCATTGATGGTGTTTTCCAGTAGAGGCTGGTGTCAGGGCAGAGTGTTGGGGCAGGGACGAATATACATAAAAAGAAATTACCTGCTGCCCGCCGCATCACCATTCTTCTGCTCCTGACTGTAGGACAAGCTCCCCTACAACCAAACCTGATGCTGCTCTCATGCATGAGAGCAGCATCAGGATTGACCTGAGCGGCTTCGATGTATTCTCTGAGAGAGCCTGAAAGCCTGTGCCTGCTGTCTCCAACCCAGCAACGCAGCTTGGGTTAGAGACCGCTCAGTGCGCATGTTGGTTTGACCATCCTAAGATGGCCGACCACACAGACATGCGCCCTCATAGAAGTGCCCACCACTCCCCCTCCGTGACAGTCCCCGCAGTAGCCCAGCACCCAAGACTCAGCACTTAGAAGTTGAAAAATAAAACGATAATATTGTTTAATTTCTCAACTTTTGAGGCTGCTGGCAGAGGGGCCGATGCTCCACCGCCATAGCGGAGGAGCTGCAGCTGATGTTTTCACAGAGAGATGCAGTCCTCAAGGACTGCAATTTCCTTCTTCGATAGCCTTTACCAAGCTTACCTGTTCTGCTTAGAGTGCTTTGAAAGCTAAAGCCCCATGGGTTTCGCATTCTTTCTAGTGAGATAGACTTGATCGTTCGTATCTCCATAAAAGATTTCACTCCTTTTGCAGCACAAAAGATTGCTTCTCTACTCACACTTGGAATCCTTGAGTCTTCATGTCTGGAGATTAAAAAGAAATCATAGGCTTATTTGAGCCATATAGAATGGGTCCCCGTAGCATCTACCTTGAGCAATGTCTTCAAGTTGCAGGGTGAACAGCAGTAGGTCAAGGAAATAAGACATTTTTGCAAACCAGAATGTGACGCCTAAAATTGTGAATGGATGGTAGTTTTGTTATCAATGCACCATCAGTGCTTAATTTGTAAAAAATATAAGTGCCAGGCCCTTCTCAGGTTCCCTCCACAGCTTGCACCAACCGTTGCCAATTCCATCGCTGCCAATGACAGTACCTTCACAACTACTAACCATCGCACTGCTACAAGTTTGACAATTTGGACTGTTCAAGGTCCAAAAGCTATAAGAATGGCTTGGCAGCAAATATTAGTTGTTTTAAATGCATTGTGAAATAATAACTGACTGTTGTTCTGCTTATCTTTAAATTATACAAACAGCCCCACCATGTGGCAGCTGTCATACGTGCCAGTGTTGACAATTAAGTGCTGGTACTGAGCAACGGAAATCGCCAGCTCAAATTAAGCTCTGTGCACCATCCCTTCACCACATCTGAGATAATGTTGGGCTGTCAGATTACATTATACACTTATTCATTTCTACTCACAGGCCCATGTTCAAATTTTGTGGTTATAAGAACTGCGCCAAAAAGAGAGATATATTTTCCCTCATCCTCCTGTCTTATGAGATTGAAAAGCATCTTGTTTTTCAGAAAATTGGGCTGTGAAACAGGCAACAGCCGCTGTTAGGCAAAATGTGCCCTGCATATTAGCTAGGAGGAGATCACCCATCAAATTATATTTTCGGGTTGACACCTCAAGGTGCGTGGGTAGAGAGACTACATTTGAAGTACTTTCTTATGCTTGAAACCCTCTCTGGCTGCTGATCTTTCAGAAGTAAGCATGCATTTAGCTCATCACAGATTTGTGTGCTTGGTTCCTACTCGTTATCTAGGACTAATCATCGACATAAAACCATCTCCAGTTTTCAAACAAGCTTTGGCAAAGCCAGGAGGTCTGGCATTTGCTGCCAGCCATTTGGTTTTGCCAATACTTGTTTTGTCATGTTTTTTGCAAAACTTTATTGTAGGAGACGCTGCTTGGCCTTCATAAATCTAAAAAAAAGAAACACGTTTTTGTTCTCAAGAAGCACATATTGCTATAATAGTCTTTGGCACATAAGTGAACTGCTTTGTGCATGAATGAATGTG
Source organism: Triturus cristatus (assembly GCF_964204655.1). Classification (NCBI taxonomy): domain Eukaryota; kingdom Metazoa; phylum Chordata; class Amphibia; order Caudata; family Salamandridae; genus Triturus; species Triturus cristatus. The sequence goes on along the minus strand of NC_140593.1, from coordinate 1,059,134,933 downwards.
TTCTTTGTGAAAGTGCAGAATGGTGTCACTATGAGTGAAGTTAGCCAGTGGGCCACTACCCCACGCTGTATGCAGTAGTGGGTGGAAGAGAAATGTGAATGACACAATTATAGGCCAATGGGGAAGAGGACTGGTTAAGTGTATACTGTATATAAAAGTTTAGTAAAGGCACCAAGCACCAGACCTAAAAAGAGAGTTTAAAAGAGAAATACATATTGGCCAACATTTTGGTACGCGGTTGAATGAAAACAGTGCATGATGTCATTTTTGCTAATTTTCCAGAGTCGATTGTGTAGGATGGGGCCCTTCCAACATAGGTTGAAAAGAACGTGCTCCAGGCATGGTTCTCAAACACAGCAGTCTAGCCTTCAGTTTCATGAGTCAACACTTGTGCTGTTAAATATAATTCAAAGGAAGGTTGGGTAAAGAAAGTAGCTTTGAATGTTTACATCAGTATTTGAAAGCAAAATACATTCATTAGTGATTTCTTTCTTCAGTAGAAGATTGACACATCTGGTGGCCACGGTCACCCAGTGGTAATTCATGGCCATAAGGCGGCAGTACTGAGACTTCCTTCAAACAGGCAGCTCTGCCTTCAGTGTTCTCTTCCGGGTCACTCTTTGTTCCTTACTCTAACTTTTACCATGCCCTGTCAGCTTCTCTGTCGTGTTTTTCCCAGCTTTGCTTCTTCCTTCCTCTCAAACACGCGTCTCTACCACTACTGCACCCTTCGGAAAGGCAAAGTACCAATTCCGCTGGAGGATTGATATTCGCTCCAGAGCTGGAGCTGTTTGCTCCTGCCCTCCTTGCACCTCTATCCGTCATGTTTATTGAAAGATACTTACAAGTAAATGCATGAGTGCCGCCGTATGGGCTTGGAACAATGTCTGCCCATATTTGACTCTCGCATTCAGCCATATAACCGCGGTCCTGCAATCGACCTGCCACTGCGCGGTGCAAAAATCATTACCTTTATTTATGCTTCGGATTATTAATGTGGCTCTTGAAATTCAACCAGTTAGTTTTGATTGAATTGTTTTTTTTCTGTTTTTGGGTGAGATTCTGTCGTTTAATGGAGCGGTAAATAAGAATTTCTGGTAATGAGCCCGAGCATCTGTCACAACAACCTGGCTCCAGTTATTAACATTTCCATTAACGGCAGGGTGGGCAGCAATAATATGTAAAGCACACAGTTAAGAGCACTACAGATAGTTGGTGTCAGACTGAGTGGCTCTTAATTACCCTTTTATAACAGTAAGGGGGGCAGGGGAGGTCATTCAGTGTGGAGTATCTGCAAAGAAAGGAATAGAGAGGACTGACGCTGCCCACGGTGCTCAGTGGGTTTTCTCCCTTAAGCATAGATACATTCTGGAAAGCAAAGCAGGTGGAGGCAGCAAGATCCATCCTAGATGGGGTTGTTCCATTCAATCAATCAATCGGGGTTGGTAAAGCGCAGCTACTCACCCGTGAGGGTCTCAAGGCGCTGTTGAGACGGTTAGCCTGCTTGACTGCCAGGCATGTGCACTGTGGCGGATGGTAGCACAGGAAGTGAGGGGGCAGGGCACCTGTGCCGCTGACCGCCAAATGTGGCGACTACATTGACGCACAGTTTACCTGCGCCCTAATGGCAGTTATAACGCAATCAGCCGGCTTCCTAAGCGCACCCTAAGGGTCGGCAACTGTTCTCAGAGGTGGACCTGGATAAATGACAGAAGGACACAATGTGGAAAGAGATTGCTAAGCACTACATTTTTTTTTTTTAATCAGACTGTTTCAGGGATCGAAGTGTATGTCACCTTTCTAAACACAATTGTAATGTCATTTAAAACAAACCAGACAATCTCAGGATAGCTCCACGTACATTTTCTATTGTGTGCTTCCTCTCCGAGCCTTCTTCTGGAGATGGCTCCCATAAACATTGCTTTTATTTCCCATGAAATACACTTTCCGTTGTTGAGTGCTCAAGCAGCCCATGGCAACAGAGTGCAATGGCAATTCATAATCGGAGCGCACTGACCTCTGCGGGGCCGAGATGGGCCTCAGAAAGCAGATTCTATTGATATGTTTACAATATATGGCAGAATTGCCCATTTAGGGAACAATGCAGGTACAGCAGAAAAGGCAATTGAGCGTACCCTGGAGCCTAATGACGAAGATCTGCTTTCAGCCGGGGAGCCTGGGGAGTGGGTGGGTCTATTTAACCTCACGCCAGACACAATTTATCGAGCAGAGATACAAAGGCTTCCATTAAAGGCACGGATGCGATGCTCCTCTCTAGCTCTGGTGATGTCCCAGAAGCGGGTGTCATGCCGGCATACTCAGTAAATGTGTTTGTGAATCGTTTGTGGACTTTGCATTAAAGGCATCAGTTTACCCTAATGGACAACAACACGGCAGCAACAAATAACTTTTCCCATTTGGCCTAGTTGCCTACTCCACTCAACTGATGCACAGCGGTAATGTTTTCTGTTATCCCCAGAAGTGAAGACGACAACGCAATCTTGCTTAGCATGTTGTCAATGAGTGCTTGTGATGTTTTCCTTCTTTCTGCAGCCCCAGCGATGCCCCCATTAAATATCCAGGTGAATCCACTTTCAGCGAGCCAACTGGAGATTACCTGGGACCCGCCTCCGCTGGACAGCCAGAACGGCAACATTCAAGGCTACAAGGTACTAGTTGTCTCACTTTACGCTTCTTTCGTAAGTTCAGGGTTTCCACTGGGGGATTCATGCTACAAAAAAAATTCCAAAGTAGAGATCACATTTACATGAGTGTACAACCTAAATTACATGCACACAGTTATGTTTTTTATTACTGCTTTTGTTTTTTTTACATTTTTTACAAAGGTAGAGAGCACTCTACAAGAGCAGTTTAATTTGTGGTACTTATGAACTCTTGCTGCATCCAAGAAACCACCATTTCAAATGGAATAGTTGAGGTCAACAGATAGCATGCAAGAACAATCACATAGCTGTGTTTGAACCACTCTTAAGGCAGATATACTCGTTTTGTACTCCGTATTCCACAGAAGGATTTGATGTGAACTTCTCCATTTCCAACAGATTTATCATTGGGAAACTGCCAATCAAAATGAGACAGAGAAAATGAAAGTCCTGTTCCTACCAGAAACTACCGTCCGGCTGAAAAACTTGACGAGCTACACCAAATACTCGGTCAGTGTGTCTGCTTTCAATGCTGCTGGCGACGGACCCCGAAGTGATGTCAGGCTGGGGAGGACACACCAGGCAGGTATGGCTCAAGTCTATTATGAATATGGGCGATATAGTGCAAAATTAACCAGCGTTACACATCATGACTTTTCATTTGTGTCATTATGAAAAGCACCCTACTCACCTATCTATAAACAGGGAGTGAGTACCTTCTTGCATGACTGTTAGCGTGCAGTTCAGAAATGTTAAAGCTAGACTGCGTTTTACTTCAAGCTAATTTAAAAAATACCATTCATGAGAACAAAATATTAAGAACAGGACTTTTGTCTCCAGGTTGGGTCTGAGAACTGCAGTTTGTTGATTCTGTAAATATATACCTTTTAAATTCGTTACGAGGTCCCCTTCCCTCACTTTCCATACAAAATGAAAATTGCATAGCTGTAGAGAAACGATGGGTAGGTTTAACCCCAGATGGTAAAGCCAGCACAAACCTAGCTGCAGGGTAAAGGAGAAATGGAGGGGTGGGGGCACTGGCGGGGCACTGGAAGACCATACAAAATCTCTTACATCAGGTGCTGCTTTGCATATTATGCATATGTTTGCTTTACCTTTAACATGCTTATATTTCTTAGGCACGGGGAAGTGTGATTTGCACTGAATCACACATTTTTTTGTCAAGTACCAAATCTGAGATGTGTCCTTGCCCCAGGTTTGAAAGTTCACATTCTCGAGTATTGGATCTTTCATTGATTCGCATACTTGAATCATTCCCTTTCTCGAGTTTGGAGTCTGCCAGCAATTTTTAAAGTAAGCAATACAATGCTAGATTAATCTTTGAAAGCTTAAAATTGCCACTTTATTAACCAGTTCACATCATTTAAAAGAAACCAAACTTCAACCAATCAGGAGACAGATGAGCCAGCATCACTTCCCTCAAGCGCCACCATACTTCCTTATTTTTTAACCCACATCATCTGAAGAGTGTCTCATTCAGCTCTGCTCAGTGTTATCTCAGAAAGACATATTTTCCTTCATGTTGAATTCATTTTTGATCCCTGGCATCATCAGCATTAACCTGCCTCTCATTCTGGTGATTTTCTTTCTCTCTTGTCTCGATGCCACAGTGTGCTGGGAATTGGGAAGGGTTGTTTCAGGGGAGAGTCAGTTAATTTTGATAGCCGTTCACTCTTTTGTCATCAGAAGACTTTCGAATGGAATGAGGCCTCATGCCTTCTGTAAGTGTAGATCCATCAGTGTGGGTGTGTATTTGTCCACAGAGCTTAGGCATGTGAGAAGCTTCTAATGAGGGCACGAGCTAGGAGAACGTCTGAGAACGCTAAGATCGATACTAGCCATACAGTTTTACACATGTCGGAAATGTTATGTCTTGTTTGGGGTGCTTTCTTGGTTCACCTGACAATGTCTCATTGTGGGAGTGTTTTAGATAAGTTATATAGGCAATGGCTCATGTCATCATTGTATGATAGAGGTAGGGAGGGCACTGCCATGCTGTTGCATGTTGATTTCACACCCATACGCAGGTTAGATTTGGATGATTCTGTGACATATAATCTGGATTTCACTGCCGAAAGGAGGGCAGGTTTCTAGCACTATGGCTCCATGTCATGTTGTCAAAGTTTCTGTTTTAAAACTGTTCTAAAGTGATGCTGAAGCCGATGCGGGAGTTTCAGGCAAGCTGTTTTGTTGCGTTTAAAGTCACTGTTTAAATATATATGTTTGCTTGAAGGGTTTTAAGAGCTGTGTTCCTTTATATGAAAGTATTAGGATGGAGCAAAGCCACCTATCCCATAACACCTCTTGTCCCGCCCATTCCAGTCTGCATTCCTTCTCTTGAATAAGTATCCGAGTGTGAAAGAAAGCTTGGTTTGAAGCCCTTCAAAAATGCACAGTTCTGTTTCATTAATGTGAAAATTATTTGTGAGCGTAATTTAGGGTTAATTGTTATAATTACCGCTGTAGGGTGGCTCTTGTTTAATCCATTTTATCTGTAATTTTGATTTTCATCGTTTCGTTTTCAGACATGCTTTAGCTATACACGACCTTTTCATAAAACTAGAATTTTATGATTTATTTTCATTTTTAACCGGCTGTGAAGGATATCAAATAAAGGGGCAGCCCCTTTGCATTTCAGAGCACATGGCGGACTTAGAAGAGTTCCAGTCCCATCACATATTACCAAAGGGTCTTGATGCATGCAATGACTGCTCTTCCACACTGAATGCACAGACAGGCCCTCCTGTGTACACCAAGCTTCCATGAAGGTATATTGGACTCTCGTGTGGTGCTTTGGCCCGAGCATCGTAGCAAGTATTAAGAAAAAAATGTGTGTGGAAAGGGGTGGAACCGCACAACCAAACAATGGAATTCAATACCTGCAGGCGTCCATTTCGTTCCGTGCTATGAAAACCTGGGGCTTTCACCTGCTGTCGCTATATGCTATACATTTTCCAAGGAGCATTCTGGTCTCCCACACACATTATAGGTCGGTGAGACTACATAAGTATGTGCCATCTAATACCATATTTACACCCGCTGGACATCTGAACCATATCAAACATGTGTCCTGATACCTTTGCCCTTTATCAACATGGCTGAAGCAACCATAAGCTGAGAGGAGATACAGTCATGGACGTCATTTAGGGGTGCCAGGGTCGCTGCTGCGAACCCCTGGCATGCCCCTTGAGACCCCTGGCACTGCCTTTGCGACCCCTATCGTCAGCAGTGGCAAAATCAGTGCCAGGAACAGAAGCAACTCGTCCTTATGGACGTCGGTGAGGGCGTCACTCTACTTGTTTTTGTAAATCTTTATTATACTAATGGTGAATAATATTACATTATTCAGTATTAGTTGAATAAAAAATGGAGTACAAATAGCTGGGATATGACTTGCCCTGGCAGCTGAAGTAAGTAAAAACAAGCATTGGTAATGCACCGGTTTTGCCTGTGATTAGTAAAAAGCGCTACACAATGTCTAATTCGCAAGAACACACAAGCGGTGATCGCTTTACACTACAACAAAGCGTCGCTCCATTCAGAAGGCAATGATGCAATTAACTAATGGGCAGCACAGTATGCTTTCATGAGCAGTGAGGGCCTTCTTGTAGAGGAGGGGGCTCTGAGAGCCAACTCTCTCCCTCTGTAATGAGAAATTAAAAAAGATTTTATCTGAAAAACAAAGTCTTGCTGGCACATAATGCCCCCACACATATTATGCAATCCTAGACTTTAGGATGGATATAGAAACATGTTGGATGCTTGAGAAGTGTTCTCAATTGAACAGGCTTCAGCTATCTGTCCCGTATTTAAAACTATCTAACTGTTATGCCTCTACCAGGACAGGCTGATCCTGTGTTCGTTGCAAATGAACAGGAAGTGTTTTTGGGATCTGGGGAACATGCGGACCAAAGAACACCGAAAATTCCAGACAAATGCATCCAGGCAGCTCGCTTAACAAAAGGTTCACTCTACCCTTAAATAACAGAGGGAACAAACGAATAAAAGACCTTCAAGAGGTCTGCGTAACAAAAGCCTGAAGGGTTCTCGACTCTCATATGCCGCATACAACGGCAAGCAGAGAAAAATTATGGATCAGGAATCATTACTCTACGTGACTAATACGTGACGGAGACGGCTCTGCAACAAAACCTGCTATTGTGCCTTCATTTCACACCTGTGCCTCCACACGGAAGGATTAAACACCGCAGTCCATTTAAATAATTGATATTTTCATGATCCCTAACAATGCACGGGTACATCGCAACAAACGTATGAAGTTTCCTGACCCCATGCTCAGCTCCACACCCCATCTGCTTATCCTTTCACACAGACAGCATGTTGAACAGAATTACGGGTTCCGACGTTCAGCACAATTGTAATGCCAGCAAAAGAAAAAGTAGTGCTTAACTGCTAACGGCATCTTACGTGTAGCGCATGTGAAAGCCGCGATCGGTGCCACTGAACATTAAACTTTGAGGCTTTCTGTAGGGTGGGGCTCTGGGCTGAAAATGGGGCCTGGAGCACCATGTGTTCCAAGTGTCCTGTAATACCAAATGCTGAACATAAAAACTGAGCTGCAGAGAAAACACTATAACTGCGTATCAGATGCGTGCAAACGGGAGAACTGTTTCCTCAACATCATCCAAGTTAGTTTATTAGTCAGCTTCATTTCAGTATTTGTGGAGGTTGGAGTGCCATGGTACCTGTAGTGAAAGTGAAAGCCATGGTATGTGCCACTATACGTGCAAAATGAAAACTAAACTTTGAAGTTTTGTGGAGGGCGGGTGTCAGGCCTGAAACCAAGTCTTGGAGGACAATGCGTTCCAAGCCATGTGCAATAATAAATGAAAGGAACAAAAAACTGAGGCGACATGTATGCTTAAAATGCGTGCAACCAGGGGGAGAATGATTTTGTTGATGCGCTGTGCAGGGGAGATTAGGTAAACAAGCACAGCGCAAGCGCTGTGCAGGGAAAACATAAACAAGCATTTGCAATGCAATAGGTCTCGCATTTATTCGAGTTTGAGCTATTGGCATTGTAAATGACAGTGCCTTTTATTTATGTTTTAAAAAAACCAAACTTAAATAAAAAGCATTGTCATGTACAATGCCAATAGCTCAAACTCGTATAAATGCGAGACCTATTGCATTGCAAATGCTTGTTTTTTTATCGCAAAGAGTAAATATCTGGGCTCTAGAACTTCTAACGCGACACCAGATGCAGCTCATGCCTGCAAAAAGTTTGCTAAGCAAAGGGATAGAGGGGTCATAAACCCCCCGCCCCCCACTACACTTCAAAAGCAAAGACAAGGAATTCGAGCAAAGGGACCACATAAAACTTGTGCTTATCTCAAGGAAGCACATTCTTCAAGACAAGCAGAACAGAGCAGGGAGTCCTCAGCAACAACACAGATCGTTCGTTTACTATTACCAGCGCGAGTTTGCTGCTGCCTTGGGGGCAGCACATTACTTGTAATAGGCTGCACTGACCTTGCGTGAGTCCAGGACACCTGTTGAAAGCTGTGCCCTGGGACAGAGGGGAACAGTGCACCCATTATGTAATACGGGCCCTGGTAACTGTGTGAGTGCGTCTGTGTGTGTACCTCCGTGCGTGTCTGTATGTGTGTTTGTATGTGTCTGTACGTGTGTCTGTGTGTCTAGGTGCGAGTGTGTAATTGGGTTTGGGTGTATGCGTGGTGCGTGTGTCTGCCTCTCTGAGTGTCTGTAAATGTGTCTGCTTGTGTGTCTGCGTGTCTAGATGCGAGTCTATATCTGTGTATGAGTGTGTGTCTGGCTCTCTGAGTGTCTGTCATTGTGTCTGCCTGTGGGTCTGCTTATTGTGGATAGTCGTAAATGCACCAACTGTGTAATCTAATGTCTTGAGTTTAGGCGCGAATGTTCCTTCTCAATTATTGTTCAAAATGCCTGCGCCTCCTTTCTTTTGGTGTTGGGGCGGAGGCAATGTGGGTGAAGTGAGGCCCCCTGTGGTACTACTTTTGTTAATCACACGTGGGTTATTCACTCAGCGTGAAGACAATGAGAAAGGGGCCTGACTGGTGGTAGCATGTGATCAAATACAGAAAGCGCCCCCGTCTTTGAAGTGACTGGCTTAAGCACACAGGGGCATGGTGACGTCACAGACACTGGGGTGGAACTCCGTTTCAAGCAAGCATTGCCGAAGCCAATACGTCGGCCTGGCATTTTGAATCCTAACTAAAACATCTTAGAACAAGGGGCGTTTTAGGAAAATGTGATCGATGTATGCAAGTCTAGTTTGCATAGACCACAGTGAACTTCAAAGTAAAAACATTTAAACAATATTACATCGAAGCTGCTTTCCACGCTAACTTGGCGCTTTGTTCTCTGAGGTAAGAAAACACTCAGTTTTACTGTCAGGGAACCGGGCGTGCAGGTTGCTGTTTGAAGATGTCGAGTGTCTGCTTTGTCTACGCCTCGCTGAAAAGTCTGCTCACGCTTAATACCCAGTTAAAGGAGGCTTTGTTGCTGGCTCGGGGGCTTTGATATTTTAACAAATTGCCTCATTTTGCCGTAGTTAAGCATGAGGAAGTTTGATATTATGTTCTGTGCGAGCGTCAGGAGATTGGAAACCGGAAGGCATTGTCATGCAGGCCCGGCTGGTGAAAAGCTTTGTTCAAAATGCCTGCACCTCCTTTCTTTTGGTGTTGGGGCGGAGGCAATGTGGGTGAAGTGAGGCCCCCTGTGGTACTACTTTTGTTAATCACACGTGGGTTATTCACTCAGCGTGAAGACAATGAGAAAGGGGCCTGACTGGTGGTAGCATGTGATCAAATACAGAAAGCGCCCCCGTCTTTGAAGTGACTGGCTTAAGCACACAGGGGCATGGTGACGTCACAGACACTGGGGTGGAACTCCGTTTCAAGCAAGCATTGCCGAAGCCAATACGTCGGCCTGGCATTTTGAATCCTAACTAAAACGTCTTAGAACAAGGGGCGTTTTAGGAAAATGTGATCGATGTATGCAAGTCTAGTTTGCATAGACCACAGTGAACTTCAAAGTAAAAACATTTAAAAAATATTACATCGAAGCTGCTTTCCACGCTAACTTGGCGCTTTGTTCTCTGAGGTAAGAAAACACTCAGTTTTACTGTCAGGGAACCGGGCGTGCAGGTTGCTGTTTGAAGATGTTGAGTGTCTGCTTCGTCTACGCCTCGCTGAAAAGTCTGCTCACGCTTAATACCCAGTTAAATGAGGCTTTGTTGCTGGCTCGGGGGTTTTGATATTTTAACAAATTGCCTCCTTTTGCCGTAGTTAAGCATGAGGAAGTTTGATATTATGTTCTGTGCGAGCGTCAGGAGATTGGAAACCGGAAGGCATTGTCATGCAGGCCCGGCTGGTGAAAAGCTTTATTTACATCTCGATCACATCAAAGCGGCCGCGAAAGTGAAAGCAAACGAGTGCTTTCAGGCTGCCAAATGGTGCGCGCGCCCGGCGCACATGCACTGTATTTGGAGGCCTGAAAGCACTCGTTTGCACTTCCAAAACTCGCTTACTATAAGTCTCGCCAGAGCAGCGCTAAAGCGCTGTCTCAGGCGAGACCTAAAAAAGTGCCCCTAAAGCAGATTGAATCAGTAGTTCGGCAGTGGGAAACTGATAAGAGAAGCACAGGAGAGGAAAAACACGAGGAAACTGGAAACAGTGTGCTACAGCCAGTAGAAATGGAGGAAAAGTACGTAACACACATAGGAACCAATGAAACGCCATGAAAGCAAGGGGGCCACTTTTAAGATACACTTAATACAAAAGATTCCACATGAACAGCGCAAGCGATGTGCAGGCAAAACCTAAAAATGCTTTTAAATGTATGTATGTTGTGTGTATGCGTGCAGTTTGGAATGTGTTTATGTAAGAGAAAGTGTGTGTATGTGTAGGCAGTGTGTGTGAATGCTTGTTTATCTTTAAGCATGTGTATGTGTGAGTGATAGTGAAGGTCAAGGGACATATGAAGTCACTTCCACTACCCTTGGAATTTTGATGAATTGACGTCCATGGATACAGTCAAACCCATGCCTAAGAGAATGATAACTTTTCGATTGCTGAGAGTTGTTGCTATGAATCACCTCACTGGTGGCTGAGGAGCTGCAGAACAGACATCTAATGGAGCCCTTCTTGTCAAATAATGCATAGGTAAAAACGGACTTCTGCACGTTCCTGCCGTTGTCTAACACCAGTTTAGCACTGCCCTCCAGTTTTGGAATTTCCACCGTTATAAGGGGTTGAGGCAGCTTTTCATTGCTACTGTCACATGGTACTTGACTGGTTTCACCACCTGTGACTGCTATCAGGCCCCATCTGACATTCTCCAGTATCGAATGTAGAGGAACCTTGACCAAAGTTACACCATGACATATATGGGAGCCACAATGAAATCTGCCTTGTCTGTTTTTGGCTGGATCATTGACTGCTACCCAGTTCTTCAACATAACATCAGCAGTGAGCTACCTCGCCCACCATTCTGGTTGGACCTAAGCACAAAGGAATCCCTGCATTTGGTATTTATTTTTCTTTAAACAGTGCCACTGGAGTTGTATCTTTGGCCACAACTTATATACCTTAGTGTGGATTTGCTGCCCTTGGCCAGGAGGTATGATCTCCTGCACGATTTTCATATTTTAGCAAAAAATGTATCAAATTGAAGCAGAAATTCTGCACATGATGTGTACTGCTGGGGGTGACTATGTATTCTCCACTCCTGTTCTTGTCTAATTGATAGGTGTATCTATTTTATCTGATAAATCTGGCCAACCAGCCTACAATAGGAATTAGCTTGTAGAAGTATCAAAAATATTGCTTAGGAACCCCCCTGTCATCCACAAACAATCCCAGACAGCGTGTAATACAGGCACAGTCTGTTGATGCTGTGGAGTACAAAACTTGTGCACCTATCAGAGCTATGTCCAAGCCAGTTAAACGTCACTTCCCATTTTCAGAATGTTTGAGATCTGCATTTTCTCCTGTATTGGGGTTTCTTTCATAGATTCACATGCTTGACTCATTCCCCGTCGTCGAAGTGGGAGTCCCACAGTATATAGAATAGCAATATATATATACATAGTATAACAGTAGCATAGCTAAAAATTACTATAGGAAGTAATGTAACATAGCAATCAATAGGAAAAAAGTTGTCACTTTATTAGCTCGTCCAAGTCATTAGATATAGTCCAAACTCCAGCCAATCAGGCGTCAGCACCACCTAGAACCTCAAGCTCAGAACCTCAGATTTTATACCACACGTCGTGTGAACGGAGTCTCCCTGAGCTCTGCTCCGTACTTCAACTCTTCTGTTCAAGAATTCTACTTACAGCTTCTCAGCAATGTCTACTACTTAGAGATCACTCTTCAGACACTGTGAATCTTGTGAAAAATTGTGTCTTCACTCCGAGGATCCTCACAAAAAATGTATTTACTGCCTACATCCTGACCATCAGGTGAGAAACTGTAAAATATGCAGGACTTTTCCTCAAAAGACCTTAAGGGACAGAGAAGGTCGACTACTTCTGTGGCTACAGAAGCTTAAAATGAAGGATTACCCAGTTTCTGATGTGGAGAGTGATTCCTCTCTTAAGACTGTTGCCTCTAAGAAAAGGGCTAGTGAGAAGGAGTTGACTTCTCCTAGGGCCAAGGTACTGAAAAAACATCACTCTTCCAAACGTGATGAAAAGCCTTCATCGTCAAAAGGGACTTCTGCTCCCACCAAAGGTCACTCTACATCATCTACGCCCCTGAGATCTAAGTGTCAAGCGTCAAAATCTCTGTCAGAGTCATCTTTACCTAAAAAAACTGGCCTATCGTCGACAGGCTTGTCGTCCATTCCGCCGTCGACGAAGTCCTCCGTCGTCACTACTATGACGACGACTACTTTCTGTAGGAGAGTAGGGTCTGCTTTCTATGTTCACCCCCACATTTTGCTTTTGCTTTACTGGTTTTCGACTTAGATGTGGCTCTGGGCCTGCTGATCAGACCCACAGCCCTGCTGCTCTCTCTCTAAATTAATACTATGTACTATAGGTGCATAACCCAATTGGATAGGATCACCTTATTGGCCCCTGTACAGTGTACCTCAGGTACCCAGGGCATAGGTGTACCCTAGGCCTACCAGGGGCTGCAGCATGTATTATGCCACCCCTGGCCTGGCCTTCCATTATGACACAACTGGCTGATCACTCAGCTGGGGCAAGGTTGTGTAATCACCCCTTGCTTAGGTGTAGTATTCCTATACCTACCTTATATATAGACACGTGTACCTATCAGCCACTCCTATGGCAGGCCTTAACAATCCTGGAGGCAGAGTGCTTGGTAACATGTGAGATAGTGCTCTAGCATGAGCTGAGCCTGTCTGCAGCTTTCGGAACCATGTCCTTATAGCTGTTCTATGATATAGCCTACCATATACTCTTAAAGTGCCTTATAATCTTAAACGGTTATGGTAACTATGGTTTGGCTTTATCAAAACATGTCGTGTAAGGTGTCTAACACTTTGGAATAATACCCCCATTCCATTTCTGGTGATGAGGATATTATCCCTCCCTTCTAGAGGGAGAAGACATGTTGAAACCTACTTACCCGGTTAAAGTTAACCAGAGCCCCAGCATCACAAAATGGATGCTGCTGCCACGACACAAGTCTGACCTCCTGCTGCTGGGAGTGATCCCGGCAAGGGAGGCTTGGACAATAGGTTTCCTGCCTTGGGAGGTGCGAGCACCACCCCAGACAGGCCTTAGTGTATTGGGGCAGGGAGGGATGAAAGAAACTAGACACTGCCTGGGGCACACAAGGTGTCCCATGCATAGTCCAGTACAAACCGGTGCTGGGGCACTCCAGCCCCAGTCCTGGCGCGAAACTGAACAAAGGGAAGGGGGTGTAACCACCCCCCTTCCAGGTCCCACCCCTAAGGCGTGACCTAGCAGGCAACCCAGCCCCCCAGATTAGTATAAGTGTGGTAGCTGGGCCCCAGGAGATTAGATTATCCTGAACCTGCAACTTGAACAGAAACTCTGGACCTTCGACATTCGACGAAAGAAGAAGACTGAAGAATCTCCCTTGTGGCCAAGGAGTGGCTACCCTGTGCGAACAGGCACCATCAAGAGATTTACCCTTTGCTTTGCTGAAGTTCTACGAGGGACCGACTGCAGAGCCTGACCAGAGCCTTGACTTCCAGACTTCTCCGACCCTGATCCACATCCACAGCCGAGCTGAGATCCGTGGAGGCGACGAGAGACGTGGGACCGGCTACCTGGGAAAAGTGGCGGGTATCTTCCGGCGCAGCTTCTGAGGCACCCTCGAAGTTGTGCACCGGGGATTGAGAAGCCCCAACCCCAAGCACCATCTGCACCTAAGATCAGCGCCTCACACTCCACGAGTCCTGCGTGGGGCCCTTCTGCATTTTCCTGCTTGCCGCGTCTGTCCGGTTGCTTGCCTGTTGGCTAGTAACCTTTGCGACGACACACCTTTGATTTTCCACTGCTGGTTTGGCTCCTCCAGACTGGCTCCTGCTCCTCTGCAAAAGAGAAGCACCCCAGACCTTCCTGGTCTGCACCAGAAGCAAGTCCTCCATTCTTCGTGGGTTCCGCTTGCCAAAGCTTGGTGAGTCCTAGTTCGACTTCGATGCCGCCGACAGCACAAGCCTTCGTGGGACGGCTCGCCTCCTGGTCCTGGTCGTCCTCGACGTCTCCTGGTAACCGTGGCTGCTGCGACAAGCTTCTCCTCTTCACCTGCAATCTCCCGACATCGCCTTGTTCCTTCCTGGTTCCACGTGGTCACTGGCTAGTGACCCAGACTCTGTCCCCTCTGCTTGCAGGTATCCTTAATTCTTGATCCCGGCCTTGGGATCCACCGGACACTCTTCACTGACTGCCTGTCAGCAACTTTCCTTCAGGCATCCATAGAAGTCCACGACGGAACCCGACGCAAGTTCACACCTATGCACCCGCAGCCCGTGGGCTAGGTAACTTGGGTACTTCGGTGCTCACAAGGGTATTGACTATCCTAGGGTCTAGTTTCCGAGTCTCGACTTTCTAGCTATACCAGAAGTGTCCTAAAACTGCTTAATTCTGAACTGTACTATTTCTATTGATTATACGCATTACGCGTGAGTGTTTCCACTCTGCACCTGAATCCTGTGGGCCTCCCACTTCCTAACCTTGGGTAGTATAGTGTAGCCCCAGCGATTCCCTAGGCCTAGGCCTATCCTATTTCCGTGACAGTGGTCCTTATACCACTTACTTAGTATATGGTTTGCGTGGCCCCTAGGGCCTAACTGTATTACTTACCTGTGTGACTTAATGTATGCTTGAATAAGAGTGTGTTGTACTTACCTTGAATCTCATAAAGAGTGCTGAGGGTTTGACTAGAATAAATACACTTTATTTTATATATATATCTGTTGTGGTGTCCTTTCATTTGGTATTCAAGGGGTTACATATGGTATAACAGCTGGCTTCACATGCCATTCAGAGATTAGCCTAAGACTGCTCTTGTCCATGCTACCACTAGGATAGCTGGTCTATAAGGTTGACTTTACAACCAATCACCATAAGGGTTGTTTGGACTGATACAAGGTGTACACTAGAAATAGTGACATCATATATCAGGCCAACTTCTCACACTTTCTCTTCGCCTAAGCCTGCTATGTTGATGTCGTCGTCTTCTCCGTCGACGCTGGTTTCAGTGATGGTGAAGCCTAAGTAAGCTGCTTTCTCTTCATCGACGAAGATTAAGAAGACTCTTTCGTCGACGGACGCTTCTTTGTCGACGGGAACTTCCACGGATCTAGTGGTTCTGTCGACGCTTACCTCGTTGACGCACTCCTCATCGACGCCTGTCCCATCGACGGTTCTCTCGTCGATGCCTGCTTCGTCGACGGTTCTCTCATTGACGCCTGCTTCGTCGACGGTCGCTTCGTTGACGGTTGAACCGTCGACGGTTGCTTTGTCGACGACAGTGAAGACTTTACAGATGGAGAGTCAAGTATGTTTTTCGTCGACGGCGGCAGCTTCGTCGACGGAATCCCTGGTTTCACCTCCAGGTTTGATGCCTCTAGTGCCTTTGAAGCCTTCAGCAGCTCTTCTGACGTCATCTGAATCTAGGAAAAGCTTATTGCTTCAACGTAGGCAATCTTCAATGGACCTTTTATCGCCTATACAAGCCACTCCAAATCTTCCAATGCAGCTGTTGGATTATGGGGCGGATGATAGGTTTCGAGCAGCTCGCAGTCCATCAGAGCTCCTCATTAAGTGCCAGGATATAGATGAAGAACAAGACTATGACTAATATTCAGAGCCGCATTTCCAATCGCAGTCTGAAAATCCGACTGCACAGATGCCTTTATCACTCCTTTCAAATTTGCAGCACATGCTGGATGACTATTACCGCCGTTTCCCTCCTTCAGAGCCAGCTTCGGTTCCTCAAACACATGTTCCTCCACCTTCTTCAGTCATTGCGCTGCCCCCTCCTACTTCTCCGGTGGCATCTACTGCTCATATTATAGAGGACACTCATTCAACGGGGAACAACCTTTACAACACAACTTTTACAACGCACTACACTTACAACGCATTTTTTACAACGCACAATCCATTACAACGCATACTACCATTACAACGCATACCATTACAACGCATAATATTACACTACACTATCCAACACTTACCCTACTGTTGCACCCCCTGGAGTTAGAATAGTAATTTTTACCCCTATACTATCCAACACTTACCCTACTGTTGCACCCCCTGGAGTTAGAATAGTAATTTTTACCCCTATACTATCCAACACGTACCCTACTGTTGCACCCCCTGGAGTTAGAATAGTAATTTTTACCTCTATACTATCCAACACTTACTCTACTGTTGCACCCCCTGGAGTTAGAATAGTAATTTTTACCCCTATACTATCCAACACTTACCCTACTGTTGCACCCCCTGGAGTTAGAATATTAATTTTAACCCCTATACTATCCAACACTTACCCTACTGTTGCACCCCCTGGAGTTAGAATAGTAATTTTAACCCCTATACTATCCAACACTTTCCCTACTGTTGCACCCCCTGGAGTTAGAATAGTAATTTTTACCCCTATACTATCCAACACTTACCCTACTGTTGCACCCCCTGGAGTTAGAAAAGTTATTTTTACCCCTATACTATCTAATACTTACCTTAAATGCAATTTAATATTATGCGTTGTTATGGTATGCGTTGTAATGGTAGTATGCGTTGTAATGGAATGCGTTGTAAAGGTAGTTTTTAAAAATGCGTTGTAGTGTCATGCGTTGTAATGTCATGCGTTGTAATGGATTGTGCGTTGTAAAAAATGCGTTGTAAGTGCATGCGTTGTAAAAGTGTGCGTTGTAACGACATACATCCTCATTCAACTGATGAGGACAGGGAAGAAGGGGAGTTAGACGATAGATCCCTACTTACTGAATGGGACAATTACCAAATTCAGACACTGCTGCCTGCCTCTCCTAATCCTGTGGAATCTCTGACTGTGGATATAGGTGGATTTCATGTCCTCATGGACAGAGCAGCCAAAAGCTTCCATCTCCCTATGGTTTCAAAGGATGAGGATTGTTTTTTTTATATGATTTCAAGAATCAACCATAAAAACAGCTGCAGGCAAATCCTATAATAGATTTCATCTGGCAGGATTGTCTGAAGGTCATGAAAACCCCTGCCTCCATTCCTGCGGTCCTGCCGCGCTTGGATAAAAAGTACAAGGCACCAGACAATTCGCCAGCCTTTTTAATTGGTCAACCGAAGCTGGACTCGGTTATTTCGCAGGAGGCTCAGTGTCGTGCCAGGAATACCTCTTCTCCATTGTCGGCTCCTCCTGACCGGCAGGGTAGACGCCTTGATGCTATTGACAAAAAAAATTGAACCATGGCCGCAACTACGGTCTGTGTGGCTAATTCCCTTGCCATTCTAGGCCGCTATGATAGGCAAATGTGGTCGGACATTTCTTCTTTTATCTATCTGTTGCCTGAAGATTCAAAGACCGAAGCTTTGAAGATTCTCCAGGAGGGGGAGAAGATCTCTGCCGAGATCATTGATTGCGCAGTGGATGTCTCTTCAACAGGGTTTCATCAATTGCAGGTGCAGCAGTTCTCCGGAGGCAGGGTTGGTTAAGGGCTACCTCTTTGCGCCAAGACGTGCAAACAAAAATTATTGATATGCTTTTTGACGGAGAATCACTTTTTGGACAGCACATAGATGATGCTCTCCAAACAATTAAAAAAGATACTGACACCACACATGCTCTGGAATCTTTACAATTTAAAAAGCAGCGTTTTCATGGAGTGAGGGGTCGTGGTTCCTCCTATTCCTTTCGAGGAGGTTATAATCAGAACAGACAGTATTAGGGTCAACAACGTTACTCTTCTTCACAACAACAGCAAACGTATCTTCAACCTCCAGCTGGCTTCTGTAAGCAGTACAGAGGAAAATCTTTCTACTACAGAGGCAGAGATTCTTCAAAAAAGCAGTGACAGCAGCCACCTGCCTATCACTCTGCCCAACAACCCAGCCAAAGTTGGAGGATGAATCTCCCATTTCTTCTCAAACTGGTCTACCATCACTACAGATCGATGGCTTTTGGAAATAGTGTCCAGAGGAAACATCTTGACATTTTTAAATTTCCCCCAAATTCTCCTCCCAGAGGTCCTCCTCCTGCACATCTGAAGAAACTCTTATGCCAAATCAAAGTCATGTTACAACAAGCATTAAAAATGCAATAGGTCTCGCTTTTCATTAAGTTAAAGCCACTTGCTTTGCTATACAATACCATTAGCAAAGCAAATGGCTTTAACTTAATCAAAGGCGAGGCCTTTTGCATTTTCAATGCTAGTTGTCTATGGCACGAAATGAGGTTTTCAAAAGATTTTGTACTGTACCGCAAATTTATAGTGTGGACTTCTAAGTTGGGTGGGTACCACAAAGTGATTTGGCTGTAGCTCCTAGTGTAGGTCTTGATTCTCTGGTGAATCCACAGAGTCATCCAGAAGTTCTTTCAGATCCGAAAATAATGAAGCAATGATGCGATTTCTTGCGGACGATTGGGGGACAGGAGGAAGGAGGATATTGATATATTTCAATAGTACAAAATAAAACAATTAAAAAACAAATGAGCATTTCTACCTCAATTTTGTGACGATAAAATGCCCTCTTGGTTATCAGGCGTGTATTAAGTTTTCTGTTCTTTGTCAACTCCTTCCCTAAAACAATCAGGCCTAAAGCGAATACGTTACAGTTTACTGCTGCCACATTTTAATCAGCAGAAACCTCTTCCTTTAACACTTCATATAGGATTTATAGTCTACTTCACATTGTGTTCTGCTTCTTTATAGTGTTATCACTGCATTTGTTTTTCAGACGTATGTGCTCGTGTGGTTGCATCCTGTGATTCAGAAGCTGACCAAAGGGTTTGGGATTCGTTCTGTTCCTTCTGATTATTCAAGTGATAAAAAAATGTTTTTAATGTAAAGTAATCTGTCATTCAATAGAAAGCCATCAACGTAAGCAGTAGATCGGAAACCCCGATGCTTCATGCAACGACTTCACAGATGAGAAAACAAAGCTCTTTTACACCGCGGTGGCATCAAGGAAAGAAGAGACCACTTTCAAGCTTTCACCACATAGCTGCATCTGCAAAGACTAGAGGTGTTACGGCAGGTGCAAATTAGCCACCTTCCTCTGGACTACAGACACAGACAGACCTTCAAGCAGTGCTGTGTTGGCAGGGATTGCAGATTTACTCATGTCGCCATACTCTTTCTAATCTGTACCAGGATGTTGGTTTATATACCATGAATCAGCAGGTTCCTGTGAGGAATTAAAAAAAAAATACATAGCTGACGATAATTGCAGGGATAGTGGGAGCATCCCGGTTAAAACAAGTATTAATTAAAATAATGAAGATGGGCATGGAGCGGAGGTCCCATAAAACACTAATAAAGGGAGCAAAACAAAGAAGCAGGCAAGCCACAAAATAGAGGCAAGCCGAAGAAGTCGATCAAAGTTTCATTTCCGAGCTGCCCCTTTCAGCCCTCCCACAAAGCCATATTACCTGTTGAAAAGGAAAAATGTCCGGGGAAGGGCAGAACAAAAAAAGGTATACGGGTAGGGGGTGGGGGTGAGGGGGTCATGTCAATAGATGATTTCCCACCTAGAAAAGTCATAGAACCGAATGGCAGATGATCAACCACTATCTTCCCGAGCAAGAGGTGCTGTGCTGCCACCAGCTACCCCATCTTCTGTCTCTCATGGCTCTGTCCAAACATGTAAGAGAACAGATCTCTGCTGTGTTTGGCACCAGCTCCAATACACCGCGAGGGAGTAAAAAGGCACATTGTTCAGTGTGTTTGTCATATTTGGGAATGGTGGGCTACAGAGGGAGAAGATACATCGCTGTAAAGGTAACAAGCGCTAAACCACAAGGCCGCGAAAGTTAATTGTTGTGAAGGAGGGGGAGCAGGAGATGAACCCGCGAGTGGTGCATGCGTGCGCAGTCAGCTCTTTTTTGAAGCACATACTCGTGCCTGTGGCGCGCCCCCTGCTCGCTCCTGCAAGGTGTATGTCGCCACAAGCACGAGTATGTGCTTCGAAAAAGCTGAACGACGGCTAAAGATCTCCTATGCAGCGCATGCGCGCTGCGTAGGCGAGACCTAGAAAGGAGCAATCAAAGGGATTCCAAAATTCCAAAGGGGTGCAGGTTTCTATTCAAGATTCTTCCTCATCAAGAAAAAATCAGTGGATTGGCGCCCCATCCTGGACCTTCGTTCCCTCAACAAATTTCTCAAAAAACAATCATTTTGAATGTTTTCTCTCCAAAAAGTGCTTCAGTTTCTGTCTCATGGAGATTGCATGACAACACTGGATCTTCAAGATGCCTATTGTCATGTCCCCATCCTACCCAGACACAGAAAATTCCTGCGCTTCAGAGGCCTGGCAGAGACTTCCAATTCAAAGTCCTCCCCTTCCGCCTCCGCTCTGCGCCCCGAGTGTTCACCAAGGTTTTGGCACCGGTGGCAGCACATCTTCGTCAAGCGGGCGTCCAAATTTTTCCCTACCTAGAAGACTGCCTTATCAAAGTGCAGTCATTTGCAGTGGCAACGAGACACTCAAATATGCTGGTCTCTATTTCAATCACTGGGCCTGTCCATAAACCTGGAAAAGTCACACTTCACCCCCTCTCAGGTTCAGACTTTCTTGGGAGCCATGATAAATACTCAGACAGCAAAGGCGTATGTCTCAAACGAAAGACAACAACGGATTTCCAAGCTGGCATCTCTTCTAGGGGCAAGAAAGTCAGTTTCTGTTCGACAGTTCAAGTTGCTTCTGGGAATGCTATCTTCCTGCATTCCCTTAATTCCCAACTGCCGTCTCAAAATGAGACCATTACAAGAGGAAATCGACAAACAATGGCATCAGGTCTCAGGGTTTTTCGACGATGTGATCATCATCACTTCTCGGATGCACAACGCGTTGCTGTGGTGGACTCACAAAACAAACTTGTCAGCAGGCCGCTCCTTTGTAGCAGATGATCCAAGTCTCATCCTTACAACAGATGTGTCCCTCGAGGGATGGGGGCACATCTTCAAGGCCTCACAGTCAAGGGCAAATGGAATGCTCTGTAACGAACTTGGCACATACACCTTCTTGAGTTACTGGCAATATTCCTGGTGTTACGATCTTTTTGCACCCTTCTTTAAGGTGCTTCAGTGTTGATCCGGATGGACAACACTACAAGCATGCATTATGTGAACAAACAAGGGGGTACAAGATCCACTTTGCTCTCCCTACAAGCACAACAGATCTGGAACTGGCCGATTCAACATCAAATAACTTTATCAGCAGTTCATGTTCCGGGAGTGTCCAATGCTCTGGCGGACTCCCTGAGCAGGTCAATCTCGTCCAACCACGAGTGGAAACTTAATCAGCCAACGCTAGACAGCATCTTTCAGTGTTGAGGACGGCCCAATCTGGACCTATTTGCGACCAGTCAGAACCGTAAATGCCAATTTTATGCAAGCTGGCTTCCCCAACCAGGATCGTGCTGGAATGCTTTTTTGATGAATTGGTAAAAAATGTATGCTTACGCTTTTCCGCTGATTCCTCTTTTCCTAAAGGTGCTTCGGAAGATGCGGAGGGAGCCATGTCGCATTCTTCTCATAGCCCCCAGGTGGCCTTGCCAGATTTGGTTTTCAGAGCTACTCCTTCTGTCGGAGAGCGATCCGATAGTACTTTGTCCAATTCCAGATCTTCTCACAACGGACCAGGGGCAGGTCTGCCATCCGGATCCAGCATCTCTGAAATTGGCGGCTTGGCGCCTGAACACTATAAGTTTGCCAAATTAGTGATTCCTTCCGACTACGGGGAGGTCCTTGCTAATGCCAGGGCTCCTTCCACTATGAAGACCTACAAACTTAATTGGAAACGGTTTTGCCTTTGGTGTGAAGCTTCAAATGTTCACCCAGTTCGTTCTCCGCCTGACAACTTTTGCCTTTTTTCTTGCAATTAGCAAAATCTGGGTTATCTCATGCTACCCTTAAAGTGTTCCTGGCTGCAATTTCAAGGTTTCGACAAGATGGTTCCAATTCTCTTTATTCTTCTAGAATAATACAACAATTCTTCAAGGGTTTATTCCGGATGTTCCCACCAATACGACGCCCTCCTCCATCTTGGTATTTAAACATTGTGTTGGCTCAACTCATGAAGTCCCCATTAGAACCCATTTATAGGGCTCAGCTTAAATGTATCTCTTGGAAGACTTCATTGCTTTTGGCTCTTACGTCAGCTTGACAGGTCAGCGACATACAGGCTTTTACTAATAAACGGCCTTTTCTGCCATTCACCAAAGACTCAGTGGTGTTCCGCACTAATCCGACATTTATCCCAAAGGTGCCTTCTGATTTCCACTTAAATGAGACTGTCATCTTAAAGACTTTTTTCCCTTATCCTCAGTCGCCAGCCGAAAAGGCTCTACATTCTTTAGATGTCAAAAAGTGTTTAAAATTTTATCTGCAAAAGACAGCACCTGTTCGAAAAATTGATCAGCTATTTGTTGCTTATGGCATGATGCGTAAAGGACATCCAGTAACCAAACAGAGTATCACTAGTAATTTCCTTTTGTCACCAACAAGCGGGAAAGACGCTTCAGGCTACGGTCAAGGCACACTCTACCAGAGCAGTCTCCTCTTCGGCTGCACTTTTTGCCGGTGTGCTTCTTCACCACATTTGTAGAGCTGCAACATGGTTCAGCAGACACACCTTTAACAAGCATTACTGTCTGGAAGCTGCAGACAATGCTGACAAAGCCGTCGGGCAAGCAGTGCTACTTAACCTTTTTAAATAAGGTGTGCCTCTGTTTCTTCCCTCCTCCTGCACAGAATGTACATTATGATGTATGTTTTAGAAAAAAAAAAAATATATATATATATATATATAATCTTGCAATGATATATATATATATTTATATATATGTGTCTATATATATATATATAACTGAATAGTACAGTTTTGGAATTAATGCCATCTACTCTGATTCAAGCATGTGAATCTATGAAAGACACCCCAATACTGGAGAAGAACATAAGTTACTTGCCTGTAAACTGTGGTTCTCCAGTATTGGTGTCTTTCATAGATTCACATGCGACCCGCCCACCTCCCCTCAAAGGCTCCCTTCGTTAATTGACTTTGTCACTCTCGTGCTAGAAAATCTGAGGTGCTAGGTGGTGCTGACACCTGATTGGCTGGAGTTTGGACTATATCTAATGACTTGGACGAGCTAATAAAGTGACAACTTTTTTTCCTATTGATTGCTATGTTACATTACTTCCTATAGTAATTTTTAGCTTTTGCTATTTTATGTACCGTGGGACTCCCACTTCGACGACGGGGAATGATTCAAGCATGTGAATCTATGAAAGACAACAATACTGGAGAACCACAGTTTACAGGTAAGTAACTTATGTTCTTTTCGTTCACCTTATATTCCTCATTTCATATCGCACATGACCATCCAAGTATATCTTGCAGCTTCTCACAGTGTAACCCCACACCAGACACAGTCTTCCATACCTCCATGCGCACGTCCGTTACAGAGAGGGACAGTTGAACTCAACTGTCCCCTTTCTACTCACCTAATCCAACCAAATGAGGGTTTAACCATGAACTGCAAGGGTAAAACTACGAGAATATATACATTTTAAACTCTTCTTTACATCTTAAGTTGCAAGCGCTGAAACAAGCTACATGATCAGAGCATTTCGCATAGCTGAACGCTAAAGTAGTCATATTCTACCCACACCCTTTCCCAATCATGCATCTAAGCGCTAGCTTGAACCTGGTCCCGGACAAAGCCCGCATACCCATCTTCTAGCTAATCGCACAGTGAATGTGTGTCAAATCTGGAGGTCTTAATTCACTGGGACTTAATTTAAGAGAGTGCCAAAAGCAGGATAAAGCCGCCTTGCCATCCTGTGTTGCGCTATGAGGTTACATGAGGCTCTTTGGCTCTGGGTAAAGATGTTACACACCCCTGAGCGAACTAACATATACAGCAGTGACCAGATAGGAGTGCCCTTGAGCACTTGAAAAACCTTACCGTGTACTAGTTATAAGTATTTGACACTTTCCAATCTCAGCCGGGTGACCTGGCACAGTGGCATGCCAGTACCATGTAAATGTGTCTGTTTTAGTAGTGTACAGAGCTCCAGCTGTTCATCACAAAAATGTATTATTGTGGTTTCAATTATTTTTTTCAAAAATCCACTTATTGTGTGACCTCCCCTTTATAATCTGTGAAGCCTTTGGTCGGCTTGCACCAAATGTGGCATACTGTAATGTAAGCTGAATTCTGAATCTAATTTCCCCCAATTTAGAAGCAAAGATCCCGGGTATTATAAAATTGAAAAATATTGTATAAGTAGCTGGGGGTTTCTTCATTTTTTTTCCTCAGGTAACCTGAACAACTTGGGTTTTCAGAAAAACAAATGAAATCACTCCCTCTTGAACACTTGTTTAGGATGTCATGAACTGTGTCCCAGGTGCAGCTGTGGAGTATCATCGCTTCGTTTAAAAAATCTCCCCCAAAAAACACCATTGCAGCTAATTTGTTATTTCGTCATGTGCAGGCTGGGGTTGCAATTCGTCTTCTACAAGAAATACTGTGTATGGAATGTTTATTCCTATAAACTTTACAGAGAGCGCTTCAATGCACTTAATGTGTTTCTCAGACCAAATTGACCACATTGTTTGCAATGTCGCTGTCCTTTCAGTACCAGGCACCCCCAGCTTCCTGGCATTTTCGGAGGTCACAACCACAACGCTGAATGTCTCCTGGGGAGAACCAGCAGCTGCAAATGGAATCCTGCAGGGCTATCGAGTGGTGTACGAGCCGCTGGCACCAGTCCAAGGTAAGAGGCCACAGAGCTGTTGTTTTCGGAATATACCAAGCTGTGTTTCTTTTGCTTTCCCACACCTCTTTCCTACATGTTTGATTCTCAGTCAACAGCATGCAGCATTTATATAGAAGTCTTAATTTTCCAATGGATGTAAATTATGCACTAGTAGTGTCATTATGAAACCAAGTAAGCTGCTTTGGATACATTATTGTCCTCTGCATGTGCTGTAGCACCCAATGATAACCAAAATGGACGCCGATGAATCATACATTATTTACTCTTCATTCCTATTTTCTAATGGCCCCAACTCTAGTCATGCAGTTCAAAATGGTGTTTGTCCAAGGACACACAATGCAATTGTTTCTGTGTTCCTTTGTATTCTTTTGTCAATAAAGACAGTTTTTTGGGCAGACCACCCGAAACATGTAACCAGTAGCTCTGAACAACCTCATGTCCTGCTCACACCCATCATGACATGCAAGCCCTCGGTCACTCCCTGCACACCCATCGCTCCGCATGTTTACTGGGTGCAAATCTGTACCCAGTAAAATCATGGCTGGAGGGGGGCAGGAACTGAGAGCAGAGTCACAGCCTGGCGCCCGTCGGTTGTCACAGCCTCCCCACTCCTTGGCGCTAGTCCTGCCTGCTTGTAGCAGATGGTAAGTAGCACCTAATTTGTCCCTGGAATGGGGAAAACCAGCAGAAAATGACCCAGTATTTCCAGGTCCACTTGGTTGGTCATCAGTCTAAGGACTAAACCTCATAATACTTCATTTGGGTGCAGGGATACTGGCTTGAATGATATTCTGGTGCAGAGGTTGAAGTACATAACACAGTATGGCAACTGTGTTAAAGTCGCCTGTGGGAAATGCATTACTTCATGGTATCAAGGCTCATTTGGTTAATGCTATGTCGGTCTGTGTGACCAGTCACATAACTGAATCCTATTTGGTGCACTGGGATGTGCTGACATGTATTTATAGTGCTACGAGGCACAGTCCTGTGACTGAAAGCACTGTGAATATGCAAGTTATTATTTTAAAAATTGCATTACACACAGTTTAAGATAGGCTAACAAAATGCACAGAAAAACTTAGGCCCAAAGGCAAAGTGTTGCAGTAGGATTTAGTTTCCAATGCATACATAATTTGCATAGGACAGTTGCCTAAAGTAATGCAAAGTGGCAATTTCCACAACTTTTCATTAAGGGGCCTACTATGGGTGGTACATGGGCATTCCCATGCAAGCACCCATGCGTTTTGTCACAAATCTCCATCTATTAACCTTAGTAGACAGCGATTTTTAACAAAAACCTTCGCCTCCCCGAGGCAGGTGCAACAGTGGAGCAACTTTAAAATAATGCCACATTTTTCCAGCTTTGAATGTGTGCTGCACTGTAAACCGCACATACAAAGTGGGAAAAGTATTAAAGCATAACATTTGTAATGGAAGGGGCTCTTTCCAGTAAAAAAGCTATGCTTGACATCAGGTACACACCTTTGCACTATCGTGCATGGGTGTTTGTATTGCATAAGGCACCGTAGGTGCGCCCGCACGGGGAGAGAAGAAAACCGATATGATGTTGTCTCCTTTCCCTTTAAGGCAATGCAGCGCAGCAACTTTGGTTACAATGCGAAAGTTAGTAAATCTGTCTTTTCGTGTTTAGCATACAATAAGATTGTTAAAAATATATATATTTAGTAATAACTCAATCCAGACTACCTAGTGTAAGTATTTTTATAAGTTTTTATTAGAAGGGTGAGGCCCAGAACTCAGCAGAAACATCCTTACATTACCACTCAAAAACAATATATCTTTGTCACCATGAAGCCTCAAACGGCTCCATCAATTAAACCCATATTCTAACTCCTAAGTAGCCTTTAGATGTGCTGATTAACCTATTACACTCATTTACATTTCTTTCTCCCTAGTGAGAAGACGTATTTCTTCTTTCTCTGTCTGCCTTTTTCTTGGGTTCATCGAACAACAGAACTCTTTCCCTTCCCTTTCACCGAAGGCTAGTGCTATCTAGGCTGGGACGCTTTTTTTTTAAAACAAAAAGTAGGGGAACTGTAACATTAAAAAACATTTGGAATTTCAGGGAACTGTAATTGTAAGATTGGAAACATCATTCCCAATAGATGCTGCCCCCTTCAACCACTGTTCTGGTGCCCTGGTACCCCTGAATCTAAATCTAGCCAATTCATAATGAGTGTCTAAGTAGGCCGACAGACCCCTTCTTTATCACAGTGACGATGAAAAGACTGCATAGGTTATTCATAGATACACATTGTGTAGAATTGCTCATGCCAAGTGTCGTCATGCAAAGTGTGAGGTAATGGTCTGGGGTCATCAGTGATGCAGTCTGCACAGAATCGAATAGAAAACGAATTCTCTCCGGCCGCTTCCAAACACATTGCATGGCCACACACGTTATGGATGATTTGACACCATATGTTCAATCCAAAGATTACTTGACCAAGATGACTTTATAAATGCCTTGGAATAGCCCATATACCATAGGCCATTGAGCCAAACATACTGGCTGAATCACTTTAAGACTTTGCTGCTCTACTAACATGACAATTGGACGAATACATCTCTACTACACTACTCGGGTTATTGTGTTATCAGAAAATAGGCAGTATCATATTTTGTAAACACCCTTGAAAATATTTAGTTTCTATAAAAACTCTGTAGTTAACAATTGTTCAGTACGATGGTGGGCCCAACGTGTTTCTCTCGAGTTTTATTTGCCACTACTTACTATTTTTACCCACATAATTGAGCAATATCAATTGGCATTGAGGCCTTATCAAAAGTTCTAGCCCTATAGGTGAGCTAGGTGCCATGCTGGAGAAGGAAGGGGCAATATTTAACAAAAGCTATGTAAACTATAAAGACTCGTCAAGGTAAGACTTTCAACTAGTTTTCTTATGGCAAAGGTAAGCCTGAAAGGTGGCCCACTTTAAGTAACATTCCGTGCATTTGGTAGCCCTGAAAGCATCCTCGCTGGAACAGGAGCTAGTTCATTGTTACCCTTTTCTTGATTTTTTGTGCATGTAGAGTTTACAAACACATAAACGTATAACTGGTATCCAAAGTTAACTACTAAAATTGATTGATGCCCTGTCACCCTATTCGGAGTTTATGCACTTTAAGTAGAATGACAGGACATCTCCCAATTTTGGCACGTGTCTCATTTCTGTCAAACTTCAGTAACCCCCTCAACACCTCAGACTTGAAAAAACACATTGTAAGGAAGGGCCTCATTTTTGTCGTGGTCCTCCTATTTTTTCCTGTCAGGTTTTGCTAGCTGTAGGATTCTGTGCATTATACCACTTCCAGACAGTAGTATAGACCATATGCTGCTCCCCCTAAAACATATACTGTGCATTGGCTTTACCTAATTAGCTTTATTTAACTATCATCTAAGGCTGTGCTAGATGGTACAGAAAATGCACCATGGAATTGAAGTTAAACATCATACATAGGCTTCAGTATGTATTTATACCACCCACATACATATGTGACAAAAATATATGGTTGGCAGAAGCACAATTGGCTCTGTCTGGGTTGCACTGCACTGGCACATTGGAAGGAGCAGTACCTTTGCTATGCAGGAAACCCTATTAGTATGTCACTCCTAAAGTATGCCTTGTTTGCCCCAGGAATGGTTACTTAATATATAAAAAGCGGCACCCTACACATTTAATATGGTATACCCCCACAGACATCAAATGTACAAAAACAGTTTTCACTGTTTGGATTCAGCTCCATGAACAGGCATAGGTGGATTAAATTATTTATTTCATATGTATGCTTGGGAAAATGCCAGCAAAATGAATCAGTTATTTTCCACTGTTTTCAAAAAATAATTTAATTGTGAGATTACATTTTTGATAATTTTAGTGGAAACTCCCTTTCTCTTCCAGGGGATCCTCATCAATAGTCATAAGCACTGAATATTCCCGCCCATGTGCGGGGACCCCGGAAATAATAAAATTATATATGTAAAAAACATACATATATACAGCTCTGTATATGTATAAACATATATCATTTTTTCCAAGCAAATGCAGCTCCCATAAAAGGCTAGGCAATGTAAATATACACATCCAATAACACATATATATATATATGTATATATAAAGGTATAACAATACACCTAAATCTCTTTTTTTTTTTTTCTTTTTTTTTTTTAATGAGGTAAACACTCATGAGAAAGCAAAAAACAAAGAGAACAAACTGTGGAAAAACACAGATGCACAACACATTGCCAGCCTGCAGGCTGCATTGCAATATAATACCATAGAGACTAAAAAGCCCTGTACAGGTAAAAACTGGCACCGTGCCTTTAAGGCAGCCCTGACTTCCATATCCCATCATGCCTCAGGGGTGACAGTTAGGTCAGTTGTTCTTTCCGGCTCCTTCAGTCAGGACCCTGGAATTCAGCTCTCTTCATTTTTGACTCTTTAGTCAAGAATTATTACAACTTTAAGATTTTTTGGACTTCTTCTTATAACATCTGAGAGGAAGTTAGTATCCTGTGTTTTTCTGACTGATTTTTTTTGCTATTTTGTCAGAAAAATGCCTTCTTTATTTGTTCCATGTCCATCTTGTGGAAAAAAGAAGGCAGCTTCAGACACACATGAGGTGTGTTTTTTCTGTCTGCCGGACTCTCACTCTCCAGCAAAATGCCATCATTGTGAAGACCTTTCCAAAAGGACTTTAAAGGAGAGAGAGAGGATTAGGCTGTACGGCCTAGCAGAACGTTCGACGTCGAAGCAGTTGGTCCCTGTTTGCTCCCCATCGACGTCGGGCTCGGCGTCGAAGACTCCAGCGGCTGGATCGTCGCGGAGAGGTGAGGAGTCAAGGGGAAGTCATGCTGCAAAGAGAAAATCATCGTCGACTTTAGATTCAGCGTCGAAGCGAATGCGTTCGACGTCGACGGCGTCTAAAGGCTCGGCGTCGAGGACTCGGCGCCACAGTTCAACGTCGAAAAAGCATCTGTCGACGTCAAGAGAAGATCGATCGACGTCTGCACAGAGATATCGTTCGTCATCGAAGGAAAGACATCGTTCGACGTCGAGGTCGGCGAGACATCAGTCGACGTCGCAAGAAGTACGTAGGCGATCTCCACCACAGTCGACGTCGAGACCAAGATCGCCGTCAAGATCAAGATCGCCGTCGAGGAAACATCGTTCGTCGGCGAAGAGGCTTTCGACGTCGTCGGAGCATTCGACGTCGAGACAGAAGTCTCCGTCAAGAACGACGTCGAGGCAGACGCCTCCGTCAAGGCCGACGTCGAGGCAGGAGCCTCCGTCGGAGTCGACGTCGAGGCAAGCGCCTCCGTCAAGACCGACGTCGAGGCAGAGGCCTCCGTCGG
The DNA here is from genome assembly GCF_964204655.1 of Triturus cristatus. Taxonomy (NCBI): domain Eukaryota; kingdom Metazoa; phylum Chordata; class Amphibia; order Caudata; family Salamandridae; genus Triturus; species Triturus cristatus. Next base: position 1,059,104,423 of record NC_140593.1, on the reverse strand, counting down.
AGTCGACGTCGAGGCAGGTGCCTCCGTCGGAGTCGACGTCGAGGCAGGTGCCTCCGTCCTCACAGGTCTCCATGGCTTTGGAGAGGTACATAAAGCCTCCGTCGAAGATAATCTCGACGTCGAGACAAGAAGCTCTGAGCCTCGAGGATTCGAGTCAAAGATCTCCGGTGATAGGCCTATCACCGTCGAGGCACACCTCTGCTGAGGGTACGCAGGAGGTGTCACATGTTCGCCTCACGATTCGACCAGTCTCAAGGCGAAAATCTCCTCATAGACTGATATATACAACTCCTGAGTCACCGCGTCTCATATCGATCTCGCCTTCAGGATCAGAGGGCTCAGGTTCAAGATCCGAATCGCCAGAGTTGGTGCATCAATCTCCAGTACCTGCAAGAGAAAGTTCGCAGGAGGAGGACAATGCGGTACCTCAAAGTCCCGTAAGGGAAATGCCTCAGGACTCTGCTATGCCCAACGCAATAAGGGCATCGCTAACAAGATTAAGGGGCATGGAATTCCCAGCGACACCTATCAGACCAAGATCTCGGGGAAGAGAATCCCGAGGTCACTCTCGAGCACCAAGGAGGCGATCCAGGTCTTCCTCCCGCAGAAGACAGTCGACCAGATCAGAGAAAAGGCGCCGTAGAACCCCTTCTACCTCCCCTTCTTCCAGATCATCCAAAAGGGATTATTCACCGACACTCTCGGAGACGCCACCTTCTAGGGTATCTCCGGTAGATGATATTTCTACGTTTCAGGAAGTGTTGTGTAGAGGAGCTACAAAATTAAATATCCCTATGCCGGTTCAGGAGACCACTTCATCCATAATCTTCGAAACTCTTCATGAACGCACAGTGTCACGTCCGTTATTGCCATTAGTCCCTGGTTTGTTGCAACCAGTAATGGATATTTTTCTCACACCAGCAACCACCAAAACGGCGCCGGCGAGAATTCTAAAAAAGTACCGTCCAGCTCCGGAGGATCCTCTATTCCTAAAATCAGATCCTCCACCGGACTCTGTCATCACCGCCGCTGCCAGGAAGACACATGCAGTAGCTGGGTCTTCAACGGTGCCACCAGATAAGGACAGTAAGACACAAGACTCCTGGGGGAGAAAAGTTTGCGGCTCAGCATCCTCAAGCTTAAAGGTGGCCAGTGCCTCGGCGCTTCTGGGGCGCTATGATAGGTCATTATGGGACTCTCTTCAGAGGTTCATTGACAAAGTTCCATCAGAGGACAGACGGGACTTTGAAGAAATCTTGCATGAGGGAAGTCTGGTTTCTAACCAGATCATAAGTGCAGCGGCGGACGGGGCAACACTGGCAGCGCATGAATATGCACACGGAGTCACAGCCAGAAGATCATCCTGGCTTAGATTGACGGCCTTGAAACCGGAAGCGCAGGCAAGAATATTAAATCTGCCTTTCTCCGGTAGTTCTCTTTTTGGGTCCCATGCAGACGAAGAAATGGCCCGTATGAAGGCAGAGCTGGAGACCATGAAAGCTGTCGGGCTTGAAAAGAGAAAAGAGTTTCGACGCCGCAAGGGAAATGACAGGCGCAGTTACCAACAGAGGGTTCAAACCCCTCATTGGTAAAAGAACCAGGACCAGCAAGGTCAAAAGAAACAGCAATACCAGTCCCGCAAGCCATCCAGGGGACGGGGTAACAACAGGCAGTCTAATGCTGGAAACAAAGCTCCGGGGAAGCAATGAGAAGCCGCTTCCTCCGATGCTGTCCACCGCTCCGGTGGGAGGAAGTGTTGCACATCATCTTCCAGAGTGGCAGTCCATCACAAAGGACAAGTGGGTACTGAATATACTGCGTCATGGGTACTCGCTTCGTTTCAGAAGTCACCCCCCATCGATTCCTCCTGTAAATTCATCCCAGCATCTAAAGCAGCTCAGAGAAGAGGTAGCTACGCTTCTACTCAAATCTTCAATAGAGAAAGTACCCATAAACCAAAGGGGAAAATGAGTTTACTCCAGATACTTTCTCATTCAAAAGAGGAGTGTGAAGGTAGAGTTCAGACCCATTTTAGACCTACGGATACTGAACAAACACATAAGGAAGGAAAAGTTTCGCATGCTGGCGCTCCACCAAATATATCCTCTTCTCCGGATGGGCGATTGGATGTGTTCACTGGACCTTCAGGATGCATATTTCCATATTCCCATCCTAAGGAATCATCGAAAATTTCTCAGGTTTGTGGTAGGCAACTCTCACTATCAGTTCAAAGTCCTCCCATTTGGCCTGAAGTCAGCTCCTCGAGTATTCACAAAATGCGTGGCAGTAGTAGCGGCTGCTCTGAGGCGCGCAGGAGTCTTCGTCTATCCCTACCTAGACGACTGGCTAATAAAGGGCTCATCACCACAGAATGTGCGGTCACAGCTGTCGCTATGCCTAAACTTATGTTGCAAGTTGGGTCTCAGAGTGAATGCCAAAAAGTCCAATTTTTCACCAACACAGAGGATCCACTACCTGGGCGCAACTATAGACTCAGTAGTAGGAAAAGTGTTTCCTTCGGAGGAAAGACAGTCATCCATTATGCTAAAAGGCAGGCAGATTATATCCAACAATCTGTCGTCGGCAAGGCAAATCTCTTCTCTGCTAGGGGCCATGGCATCCTGCATCTTCCTAGTGCCCAATGCCAGGCTAAGGATGCGTCCTCTCCAGCAAGATCTCGAGGACAAATGGGATCAAAGGAACTCCCTGTGGGAAGAAAAGGTTTGTCTCTCCTCTGCAGCCAAACAGTCAGTCAAGTGGTGGCTGAAGCTAAGGAATCTACAAGTGGGGATCCCCTTTCATCAGGAGCCTCCAACTCAGACCTTAATCACCGACGCATCCCTTCAGGGATGGGGTGCGCATTTTGGGTCCCTGCAAACTCAGGGACAGTGGTCCAGCAGCGAGCGCTTGTACCACATCAACATGCTGGAGCTCAGGGCAGTCCACCTAGCCCTCAAAGCGTTCCTACCGGCGATAACGACGAGTACCATTCTAGTGCAGACGGACAATACCACCACAATGTACTACCTGAACAAGCAGGGGGGTACTCGATCCAGAACGCTCTCGCTGGAAGCTCAGTCCCTGTGGCACTGGATCCTAGCAAGGAACATCTCATTGAAAGCGGTGCACCTACCAGGAGAACTCAACGTGCAAGCGGACTTGCTCAGTCGGCATTTTCAAGAGCCAGAGGACTGGGTAATCAACGACGAGGTGTTAGAAGACATCTTTGGGGAATGGGGGCGTCCGCAAGTGGACCTCTTCGCGGACGAGCAAAACACAAAATGCCAAGGCTTCGCCTCAAGATACCATCGACCAGGATCCCTAGGGAATGCCCTTTTGATCAATTGGTCAATGACATTTGTGTACGCTTTTCCGCCTCTCCCACTAATCCCCAAGGTGGTGACCAAGTTGCAGAATTCATCTGCCAAGATGATCCTCATAGCACCGGACTGGCCGAGGCAGTGGTGGTACACGGATCTCCTACACATGTCGATCCGCCCCCACAAGCGGCTGCCGTGCAGGCCGGACTTGTTGTCCAAGATGCGGGGGAAGATTTACCATCCCAGCCTTCCCTCGCTGAGCTTAACAGCATGGCTCCTGAAGTCCTCCAGTATGGCCATCTGAACCTTCCCCAGGAGTGTATGTCCATACTGAAGGAAGCCAGGAGGCCTTCGACAAGACACTCCTACTTCTGTAAGTGGAAAAGGTTTTATATATGGTATGCTCAGCATCATTATGATCCCACTAAATGCCAGGAGGATGTAATTTTGCCCTATCTTCTACATTTAGCGAGGGCAGGGTTGAAATTTTCATCCATAAAGGTTCACCTAGCAGCCATAACAGCATACAGGCGTTCGCCTTCACAGCAGTCATTTTTTAAAGTGCAGGTAGTGAAGGATTTCTTGCAAGGACTCAAGAAAGTCTATCCCCCTGTTAGACCTCCCTCTCCTTCCTGGGAGCTAAACTTGGTTCTGTCGAAGCTCATGGGTTCTCCTTTTGAGCCTATTCATAAGGCGACCCTACAGCACCTCACATGGAAGACAGCATTTTTAATAGCCATCACTTCAGCACGGAGGGTCAGTGAGATACAGGCCCTCTGTTCTAAAGAGCCCTACACTATTTTTCATCTGAATAGGGTTGTGATGAGAACTCATCCTTCGTTCCTACCCAAGGTGGTATCGGAGTTTCATGTAAACCAAACCATCTCCTTACCAACTTTTTTTCCCAACCCCTCCTCTCCAGCAGAGAGGGCGTTGCATTCTCTAGATGTCAAAAGGGTCCTGAAATTCTACCTAGATAGGACTAAGAATGTCAGGAAATCTGTTCAATTGTTTGTGAACTATGGGGTTGTCCGTATGGGCTTTGCGGCTTCCAAACGTTCCATTGCTAGGTGGATTGTTTCAAGTATTACATTGGCCTACCAACTGGCTCAGAAACCATTGGGGGCGCGCCCTAAAGCGGCTTTTCTCAATAATGTCCCACTCTCCGAGATCTGCAAGGCAGCCACTTGGAGATCTGTCCACACGTTTACCAGGCACTATTGTCTGGATTCGGACACCAGAGCAGACACTCAAGTAGGACAAGCCTCCTTGAGGAATCTGTTCCATGCATAATCATTTTCATGATTCTCTTTCTCCATGAGTGGTACAACCTTTGTTTCATTTGCCTGCAGGTGGAAGGGGAGCTTCCTACTCTATTCAGTGCTTATGACTATTGATGAGGATCCCCTGGAAGAGAAGGGTAAGTTACTTACCTGTAATCCTAGTTCTCTTCCAGGGGTATCCTCATCAAAGTCATAAGCAACCCACCCACCTCCCCAGGCAAATGAAGGGAAGTGTATTATTCATTATGGAAAGGATATATCTTTGTGTTTAGGACTACGGTCCCGCAAAGAACAACTGACCTAACTGTCACCCCTGAGGCATGATGGGATATGGAAGTCAGGGCTGCCTTAAAGGCACGGGGCCAGTTTTTACCTGTACAGGGCTTTTTAGTCTCTATGGTATTATATTGCAATGCAGCCTGCAGGCTGGCAATGTGTTGTGCATCTGTGTTTTTCCACAGTTTGTTCTCTTTGTTTTTTCTTTCTCATGAGTGTTTACCTCATTAAAAAAAAAAAAAAAAAAAAAAAAAGAGAGATTTAGGTGTATTGTTATACCTTTATATATACATATATATATATATGTGTTATTGGATGTGTATATTTACATTGCCTAGCCTTTTATGGGAGCTGCATTTGCTTGGAAAAAATGATATATGTTTATACATATACAGAGCTGTATATATGTATGTTTTTTACATATATAATTTTATTATTTCCGGGGTCCCCGCACATGGGCGGGAATATTCAGTGCTTATGACTTTGATGAGGATACCCCTGGAAGAGAACTAGGATTACAGGTAAGTAACTTACCCTTATACAATGTAGTTTGTGTTGCCTGAGCTGAATCTGGAATAAAAACAGTTTTGCTACGCTGCTCGCCTCCAGAGGCTCAATACACATTCCCCACTGACTTTAGTAGCCCTGTGCTACAGTGCACAATTTCTTGGCCTCATGGTCCCGGAAAATAGTGGAGTTGTCAATTACTGGCCACTTCACATGAATCTCTAAGGCGTTCCAGTGGTACAGTGGGCAGGGCAAAGGACTGCCGTCTTTTAACTCAGACATCCAAATGAGACTGGTAGGATATGCTCACATTTATTCCGAAGCTTGTCCTACACTTTTGGCTCCAGTCCTTGCAGGGGGAAGGCCGTTGCGGTTCTGGGTCCTGGCCCAGGGAGCAGATTTCATATAAACAGGGAAGTGGTTTAGAGAGCCAGAGACCCTTGTGGTGGAAGAAGGGGTTTAACAGTTTGGATTTAGGGCTTCTTTTAATTTTTAGGGTGAAGTTTAAGAGAAAGTACTGCAAAAGGAGGTGGCCTTAGGGCACGAAATAGACAGGATTTTTGTGTAGAAATTCTGCAGTCAGTGCTAGAGTCCGCGTCAGATTTCAATTAAGGATAGCAAATACATTTTTTATTTGGGGGTAAACCCCACATTCCAGTGGCAACAAAACCTGCCCTCATATGAGCTGAATTCAAATGGATTGCTTCTTCTAAAATGTTCATGCTGGAGTTTAATACCAAGGAAGAACTGCATGTGTTTTTTTTGCTGATTGAAGAGAAGGTAATGAAAATTCTCATTTGCCTTGTAGTTGGAAACTCTATACTTGAAGTAACATGCTTTTGTTGCACTTTTTGTTAACTACAGCTGGTCATTATCAATGGTTTTTCTTTCACTTCTAAACAGATCAGATCCTCCACCTCTTCAGTAGCGTTTGGTGGACGCTGGGTCTGTTGACAAATGAGCACCCTGCTAAGTTAGATTATGAAATCCATGTGAGGAAACGCTATAAAGTAGTCACACTTAATCTGAAAGAAACACATATTGATAGGTTCCTTACCTTAGAATTAACCCCAGGCTTAAGACTGGATCCAGAAAGTTTTCGTCAGCAGTACCCCTGCGAGTCGGAAGTTGGCTTTGTGCGGCTCCACGTCCATCGTTGGCGTTGTGGTCACCGAGATGACGTTGCGGCAGCTACTTAGACGCCGTGCTCGCGCGCTGACATCAGTTCTGTACACGACTTTCCGCGCCAGGAACGCAGAGCCATACAAGATACTGACCACTGTTGCCTTGAAACTAGGGCCCTGAAAGGGATGACCTTAACCCTAGAAATCAGTATGCAGAACGGGGAGGAAGAGTGGGGCGTTAAGGAATGTATCACTACTAATGTTTCTTACAGATATATCATTACGGAAGGTGAGTAACTTGTTCATCTGAAAGAAACACATAGTGATAGATTCCTTAGTTTAGAAGAGATACCCCAGCAATACCAATCCCAGTGGTGGGTCTGTGAACCAAGATCACACCGGGAAGTCCAGGAGAACAGAACAGCCAAAGAAGCCGTCTCTTCGAACTTGGCTGTCCAGGCGATTTTGCTTAGTAAAAGTGTGCAGTGAGGCCCACGTAGCTGCCTGACAGATGTCTTGCAGGGGGACACCACGTCCCAATGTTGTAGTGGCTGCCGACACCCTGGTGGAATGGGCGCGCAGCCCACCTGGAGGCTCCTTCTTAGCCAGAGAATAACAGATTTTAATACACAAGACGACCCAACCGGAAATAGTCGTACGGCCCGACCATTCTTTGCGCCAACGTAGCCAACAAAGAGCTGGTCATCCACCCGGAACTGTTGTTCATGGTTCAAGTAAAACGAGAGCGCACGTTTTGGGTCCAGACGGTGGAGCCTCTCTTCGTCTCTAGAAGGAGGTGTAAAGAAGGTGGGCAAAGTGCCCGATGTGAAAAGCAGTGACAACTTTTGGCAAAAAGGATGGACGGGTTTCTGAGCACAACCTTGTCCAGATGGACAGATAGAAAAGGAGGTTTACAAGAAAGAGCCTGGAGCTCACTCACTCTCCTAGCGGAGGTGATGGCAACCAGGAAAGCAGTCTTTAGAGTCAAGAGACGTAGAGGGCAATTGTGAAGAGGCTCAAAGGGAGCACACATTAAATATGTGAGAACCAGATTCAAGTCCCACTGTGGCATCACAAAAGGAATAGGAGGGAAAAGGAGAGTAATGTCTTTGAGGTATCTATTTACAACAGGGGACTTGAAGAGAGAGGGCTGATAAGGAAGCCTGGAAAGGCCAAAATAGCAGAAAGGTAGCCCTTGATATTGCCCAGAGCAGAGCCCTGCTGGGCCAAAGAAAGAAGAACCAAAAGGACTTCTGAAATAGGGGCAGAAAGGGGATCCACAGCTTTTGCTGTGCACCATGCCACAAATTTGTTCCACCTGCAGGCGTATACCAACTTAGTGGAGGTCCGCCTGGCCGCCAGAATAACATTACAAACTTCAGGAGGCAAGTCAAAAGGAATCAACTGCTGGCGCTCAATCTCCACGCAAGGAGGTGGAGACTGGACAGGTTCGGGTGGAGGACCGTCCCCTGCTGCTGCAACAGAAAATCCTCCCGAAGAGGCAGTCGGATCGGGGGATCGATGGTCATACTGAGTAGCTCGGAATACCATACTCTTCGAGCCCAGTCCGGAGTCACAGGAATTACTTGGGCCCGGTCGCGCCTGATCTTCTTCAGCACTCTGGGTAGAAGGTAAGGTAAGGAATCTATCACTACGAATGTTTCTTACAGATATATCGTTACCGAAGGTAAGTAACTTGTTCATCAATCCATGAAAAAAGATACCAGGTAGTAAGAAAGATGGGGACAGGCATGAATGTTTAGTAGCAGGAAGAACATATGACTGACAGAGAGCTCCTATGAATGTCTGGATTTGTTAAAGGACTTAGAGGTTCATTTTATAAAGTCACACAAAAGACATTTTTTTCATATTCAACATCCATTACTGCCAACATATTACCTAATCCTTGAAAAAGTACAAGAGTTCGAAACGTGTCAGCTGTTGGGTTCCTAAGAAGTACAGGATGTTTAAATAAAAATCAACACAAATTGTAGAAACTTAACATGCATGTGTGTGTACCTCAGACATCATTCTCTCTGGAGCACAGGCTACTTTGTGGTGCACAGTCATGCAGCCTGATACCTAGATGACTTTTATCACTCAGAACCTGAATTTTGGGAACCCACCCCCCCAAAAAAATGTCCTCCTTTTCCCCTTAGTTGTCCAGCTGGGCTCAACGTATTGAGCGTAATGATAGTGAGTCAAGATTTCTCTCCTTCCTCAACGGGTGGTGTTCTTTAGCGGGCTATGCTCATGGTTGTTATGCAGCTGCTATGCACTCTGGCGTTATAGATAGTTAAATTGTTAATAAAAAATTAGTGTGCCAGATCTGTGCTAGCTCGTTAACTCCCCACCCACCCCACCCCCAGCAGTATACAATTGTACTCTTACAAAGTCTCAGACTTTTATGATTAAAGAAATCTAAAAAAGAATGGGCACTATAGTTAATAAATTATGGGCCAGATGTAGGTAAAAGCAGTTTAGCGAGTCCTTAATAGCGATTTTTAGGGAATCGCTATTAAGGATTCACAAAATGCTATGTAGGTAGGAATTGCAATAATTTTTGCGATTCCTACACGTTCCTTATTTGCGACTCACAAATTGCGAGTTGCAAATAAGGAATGGCTTCCCATTCATTCCGAATGTGAATTGCGCGTGCAATTTGCGAGTACCCAGTAGGTACTCGCAAATTGCTCGCACAATTTCAAGGGTGCAAGGGTTCCAGAAGGACACCCTGTTGCACCCCTGAATTGTGAATGTGTGCACATGTGACACACACACATGCCCTAAGGGAATGTATGTGTGCCACATGGCACTTTAAAAAAAGCAAAAAAGTGCTTTTTCAAAGGAAATCACAACTTACCACCAACTTGAAATTTGTGGTAATTTGCGATTCCTCAAAGCATTATCGCAATTTGCGATGCCTGCTAGCATAGCATTTAGGGAATTGCAAATTGCGATTTCCTTAATGCTTGCGCAAATTAAGGGATCGCAATTTTTGCGATTCCTTATTTAGCTATTAGGTATTTGCCTACCTACATAGCACAGAGCTCAATTGCGATTGCAAACGCTGATATTCTGCGAATTTCAGCATTTGCCATCGCTATTTCGCTTGCTACATCTGGCCTTATGTCCTTTAAGCTCATTTTTGGGGAATAACAATCGAAATGCAAATTCTCTGTTGCAAGAGAAATATGCCTCTCACTAAACACTAAAAGAGGGGGGATGGGGAGCGTTAAAGAAAAATTAGGTCCGGTACCAATGCTCTCAAGAACTAATATGTAATCACTGGTTGGTGACTGTTCCTAAAAGAGAAAACTCTAACCTACTTGGTTACATAGAACAAACGTTACAAAATGGTCTCTATATCTGCTACCAGTCTGATGAAGGTGGGGGAATTTCTCCTTTAGAAATTAGTGCCCTCATACACTTGTGCATGTGGGTGTGTGGGCCTAAAAAGGATGGTGCAAGTGTGTTAAAATTGCCCCGCTGGTACATTGAAATCAGTTTTATTCGTAGGCCCGTGAGGTGAAAGCAGATTTAAGGGGTAAGCAACATTCAGCTATAACCCATCTCCCTAGGGGATCAGATTTTCACTGAATGCTTCTTTTTAGCCATAATCGCTACTCCTTTCACACGTGCACCTTGGGAAGTTCCCCCAATAACTTTATTTCCCAGCGAGTCCAATAGGTGTATCTGCGCTCCCTCGATATGCGTTTCTTGGAGACAGACGATGTCGGCCTCCAACAAGCGTAGCCCTTGTGCAACCTTTTGTCTCTTCATAGCATCGGTCAGGTCACAGATGTTTACAGAAACTATTCTAAGATTACTCATCTTATTCTTATCGGGATCTGAACCAGTTGAACACGTTTGGACATCCCTCGTGTATATTGAAGTAGGGAACATAACCAACCATTTACCCCTACCTTGAAAGACAAACCACTTTGATCCTCCACCTTATTATTCTTTTGGGAGTTACTATATCTAGGCAAGGACAAGCAAGAGTTGTTTTTACCAATTTTTCTCAAAGTGAAATGTTTTTTTCCCTCTTTGCCCCCCCTTTTATTCCCCTTACTTCTTCCTCCTCCTTTTCCTTCCCAAGCATTTCCCTTATTTCCCCTTCCCTTTACCTTCTTGTATCCAGCAGCCAATTTAATGAAAGCCACACCTTGCAGAAAAATAAAAATAAATCATTTCTCCCATCACTGTGCAATTATCACCATCTCCACCCCTCCCTCCCAAAAATGAGCAATCAGGGAAACCCTGAGTGATGGTCATCTCGTGCGAACCCTCACCACCAGACCATGCCAGGTTTTCCTAGTAAGTTGAGAAAAAAAGAAAAATGCAGCCTGTATATTACCTTATACCCCGCCTAAGGTGCCCTTGCCGGTTCAAATAAACCTGCCTGTGCCCTTTTATCACTGCTCATTTGTAACAGATAGTAGCTACAGCATAATAAACTATAAATACTATAGTGATAACAAAGTTTTAAGACAAGTAACCTTATTAAGAGAGTGAGGGACATGATACAGCTTAACTTGGCCCTTTCTTCCCTTTGATTTCTTTCAAAAATTCCCCAGATTTAATCTCTGACAAAAAGATCTGAGTAGACCCATTTATGATCACTTTTAGTCTTGCAGGGTTCATAAAGAACACCTGGGCACCTTGTTGCTGGAAAAGAGCTATAAGTTGGTGAAGACGCCACCTCCGCTCCACTGTCGCATGACAAAAGTCAGGTTTTGCGAAAAACAGCACTCTATTTGACCCCTTCAGGGAGTTCGGGCGGGCTTGGTCATAAACCAACTGTCTGAGGAGAAAGGTCCCAAAGAAAAACAAAAAAGCCCTGGGTTTTTCATCACTAAAGCTGCTGCCATCCTGCCGTGATTTGCGATTAAAAGGGAAACAGTGTGCCCTCTGGATCTCGTGGTCCCAGTTCCAGTTAGCCCAATCTGGAAAGGTGTCTCGCAGAAGTTTCACATTATATCGTCTTGGGTCATCCCCCTCAACCCCTTCAGGGATCCCCAGAAGGCGGAGATTATTTCGATGTTGTTGGTTTTCCTGTTCCTCTAGCCTTGACATTACGTCGATCAAGCATGCAGCTTGAGAGGTACTCTGTTCCTTTAGGGAAGTCACTTCAACTTCTAAATTTTCTGTGCGGCCTTCTACCATGGCTACCCGCTCGCCAATGTCAGTGCATATCTTGTTTATCTTCCACATTCCTCCCTGCGGATTTTTGGCAGGCTCTTTAGCGAGGAGACTGTCACTGCTAACCTCGTCTTGAAATTGTTTTATAGTAGTCAATATTGAGATTAAAGAGGGTTCTGCTGTGCATATCTGACTTATTTCAGCGCTTTCACTTTGCCTATTTTTGGCTATTGGGTCACCCAGAGGAGAAAACAATAGCGAATCTGAGTAATCCCATCTAAGCTGGCTACGCCTTTTAGCCTTATTACGTGGTTTCTTCTGCCGCTGAACAGTTCCAATATTAAATGAGGGGTCAGACTCATTGTTGTTGGAGGAGCAGTCACTGCTTGAGCTAAATGCGCCGTCCTCTCTTAGAGAGCCGTCGGATACTGAATAAAAGTGCTCTCCAAATATTTCTGGAGTGTGGGGAACCAGAGCCAGGGCCTGGGCACCGAGAATGTTTCCCGAGCCTACACCCACAGCACCAGTCACAGACCCTGGGGCAGAGACAGAAGCACCAGACAGCCCAAGCTCAGTATTTATGCTATTAGCTTCCAAAGAAGGCACTGGAAAAGAGTCTATAGTTCCATTAAGATTTTTAGGACCACCCTGGTTGCTAGGTTGAACTCTATCTGTTATGCCCGCCCCGGTTTCAGCAGCAATCCCAGCAACAGTTTGAGAATCACCTGGTTGTATTAGGTTCCCATCCGACAATGTCATTGTTAAAGGAGCATCCGTGGGAGTAGGCGCCTTAATTGCAGCCTACACCAAACACCATTACCAAAAGTGTTTGGTAATGGAGGGCAGAAGACCAAAATCTGCACCAGCACCCTCCTTCAAACTTCCTCCGCCCCCTAGTCTCCCCGCCGTCTTTTTCGGGCCACCAGTTTCCCGTTTACCTTTGGGGAAAGTATCTGTCCTCTCAGAGTCTCCTGGAGCTGAATTAGCCAGAGCAGCTTTCACTTTGAGGCTCTTGGCTCTTCGGGTCGACATCTGTTTGACCCCACACTGGAATGCTGCCTTCAGCACAGCCAAAATTGCGCATCCAGGAAAACCAGCACTTGAATCAGGCGAGGCGCACGATGAGTGACCTGCAGCTTCTCCTGTAATCCACGCGGCAAACCGAACCACCGCTCGACCTCCGCGCGTCTGATACCTCATTCTGCCCGAACAGGACACCAGCATCCCGAGTCAGGTAAGAGCAGTAGATTTCCAAAATCCGGCACGCCGTGGTGGCCTGGAAAGAGAGAGCTCACATGAGCTCCTTCTTGCTCGAGCGCCGCAGCCTCTCTATTCGGCCGTCACTAAGCGGCTGGGCGGGTTCAATGCTATTGCGAAGGGGCGTATCCAGACCCTCCTCTAGACCGCTGGAACCCGCCGCAGAGGCAGTCCATTCATATGAAGGGGTAATAACAGAAACACCAGTGAGATGTTCCCATGAGTACTTTAACTCACTCACAACCTTAATAGAGGTACCATAGAACTATAGTTTTTTTTTTTCCTGCTCCTATTTTTATCTACATTTTTATTGCACCAATTCACATCACACGGTCCTCCATTAGTGACCTTTCTTTAGCGCGAAACATGTCGACCAGGTTTCACTTTCACAAACACACACGGGCACTGAGAGCAACAGAGTAATACCTCGACCTCTACCATATTTATTTATAAGAGGTGCCTCATTTCCCTAAATTCTTCTTTTACTTTGACCTCATGGACCTACGAATAAAACTGATTTCAAGGTACTGGTGGGGCAATTTTAACACACTTGCATCATCCTTTTCAGGCCCACACACCCACATGCACAAGTGCGGCATCTCCTAAAAGATCTCTGATAAAGAGCACTCTCACGGGGCCCATGGAGGACAGCAGCACCACCCCCACGAGGAGCTATACAACAATGGGGCAACCCAAAGAGCCACTGGGCCTGGGTAGATAATGGTACAATAAAATAATGTCCCAGTGGAAAGCAATTTAAGAAAATAGATGTGTACAAGAGTTAATCCGTTGTATATGAACAAAGTCAAGCACCGCTATACAGTATAACAACCAAATGAATGTGATTTTATTTCATCACGGCATTGAAGTTAATCAGTTTATATACAGTAGACTACAATTCATATGTGTGTATAAGGGGCTGCTGGCAGGATCGATAAACAGCTAACTCCAGGAGTTAGCAGTTCATTGATCCTGCCAGCAGCCCCTAGCCACAGATTACTGAGCAACCTAGGCCTAACTTCACGAACATCATCGAAGATATCTTAGAGTGTACACAGCCCCGTTTTTATATCCACAGCCAGAAGCAAAGTATCTGTTTTTACTGGTGCCCACTCCCCTACCTTCACCTTGGTCCTGATGAAGACCCCGTTCACAATACGAAAAATTGGTTGTTCCGTTTAGGGGTCGAAACGTCGACATTTCTCCTTGTTTTGTATTGTCAGACATATATGACAGAGAATTTATATCTGTAATTATGTTATGATTTGTCATTTAATGCATTTGGCAGGAAACTGGATAGTTGATTATCAATTTATTGATGTATATATATATATGCACACTACTGTCCTTCATCACAATCCCTCCCATGCACTTACCACCTCACCTTTCTGTGCACCTTTTTGCTCTAAAAATACCCACTTATGAATTGTATTATATTGTATATAAACTGATTAACTCCAATGCCGTGATGAAATAAAATCATATTCATTTGGTTGTTATACTGTATAGTGGTGCTTGACTTTGTTCATATACAACGGATTAACTCTTGTACACAATACAGTTAGAACACCGTCTTCTCCAAGGAGAGGAAGGGAATAAAATGTTATTCGAATAATCGTTAAACAAAGTTATTACGATAACAGAACCTGAATAGGGAGAAAACAGAGACAGCAGTACAATGACATACTACACAGAATTATAGTTACCTAGAATGGTGTGAAAACCAACCCCTTGGCTAAAGAATTGGAATGGTTTCCCTGGGACAGATCATGTGACAAAGGCTCAGGACAGGTTTCAGGGACAGGATAGATGATCTCTTCTAGATAAGACGCCTGCTTCGCACCCCTCTCTGACACTATCTTCCTCCTCTATTCTTCCGCGATCTTCTTCTATTATGTGCCTCCTCGATTCTTCCGCGATCTTCTTCTAATTAATTGGCTCAAAAGTTCCAAGTCTGGAAATGGATCTTCTTCAGTATTCTTTTAATTCTCGGACAGCATCTCGGTCTCTCAGCATTCTCCGTCTCGCTGTGTGTCTGACTAACTAAACTACCTCAATTATACCTTTCAAATGGCGTGTACCACCCCTAAATGTTTCAAATTTATGAAACTCCGAACTCTGATTGGACAGAAAAAGGGGAGATGATCATCACACCATGCTCAGTTTAATAATTTTCTTTAAGCTCATTGTTCTGTGTTCCCGCCCCTTAATTTACTTTCCTGTGCTTTATTTCCCACCCGAGTTCACATTTTTATCGATCAAAATTATACAATTTAATAACTTCTTCATTCATCAGTCAGGAAGATGATTCTATTCCCAGGACAAATAGAGATCGTGGCCTTGGATGAGTTTCAAATTCATTCGTCATGGTCCCTGGCGGGTTACAAGTACATATGTGCGGAGGACACGTGGGGTATGGACATCTGTCATCCCTTGAGACCCAAAATACAAACTAATAAAGAAGTCAGAAAGAGACATATTAAATTCAAAATAAAATTATTTCACTGTATACCACCTATCTCTACTCTAACCCCCTTTACTTTTATAAATCTTTCGCATTAGCATTTTATTAAATTTGCAGACATTAACTTCACCATAAGCATGCGCATTAACATGTGAGTTCCAAGCGGCCATTTTGAAAGTGATTGCACAGCTGCAAAGATTTCCCTCCAAAGCATAGGTACGTCATTACTACGTAGATGTAGTTGATGCATGCGCGGTAAAGATTCCCGCGTTAGCAGCCATTTTCAGTCACTCTCGGGTTACTTGTTAGTAGTACACATAGGCAAGCTTCCCTTAAGCTTAAATATATGAATTTTCGACGTATTATTAGTATTTACAAACACAATTATTACGGTATTACGAGTTATCTGAGAAGATTGCATTAAAGCAAGTCTCTTTTATACGAGTCCTTGCTCCATCAAGAGTGCATGAAGAGCTCAAGAAGGCATGTGCGGATGGTGTGTTTTCTAAAGGCATTGCTTGTTTTTTGTTTAAGAGTGTAGGCCTGGGCCTCAGGCCGAGGAATCTCCTCTCTTACTGGAAAAAAAATATCATGCAAGGTGCTGGATGCCCTTTTATCTATTCTTCAATACATATCAAGCAAAAATAAGACCAGGGCCAGTTGTCCAAACATCTGTGATAACCATTATAAAGACATTGGATGGTTGGAGGAGATTTCATGACAGAAAAATGCTGCACGTAGTGGACTTTCCGATGTTCCTTTTTACCTCATATTTTTACGATTAATTCTTTCCTCACATTTGCCCGCTCGTACATTTATTTCAAATAGCCCTTGATGTGGATGTACTCTGAGTCAGCCAAACGTTGATGTCATCATTGGCAAAATTGATTTGTAGAACTGGGTTGAGATTGCCACAACCTCTTTTATAACAGTTTGGGGGGCACGTCACTCTATCAGGGCGCTTGACGTAGGAAGCAGTTTTTGAAATAGACAAGGCAGTCACCAACAAACCTACCTATTGTGTTGGAATACCACAGCTTCAGAAGGCCAAGGCGGAAGTTGTTGAGTCACTTAAGGAGGGAAATGCTTTTCTGATCTGGGGTCATGAATGGGATTGGTGAAATTGTCTTCCTTTATATCCAGCAGAACACCATGTACATTTCCACAAGTTACAACTTTAGAGTTTCAATTTCAGACATTAAAGGTGGGAGTCTCAACACTTTAAACGTAAGCAGTGCATCACTGGTCAGCAGGACCCAGTGGAAAGGGCAGAAACAATTTAAAAAAAGAAATCCATTAGACAGTGAAAATGACGGTAAGACATTCAGAGTAATTAATATGTGGGAGAAACAAAACATTTCCCAGTGTTCCTGTAGGCACCACCCAGGGTACTTGAAGCCTATCACCAATAGATGTTAGCTGTAGCCGTGGATGTGTACATGTTCATTGACAGGGAAACAAACTATCGGCCAAATACAAAATCACAAGTGCACATCTGCGAGGAGCTTAGTTTGCTACCCGCGGATGTGCAAGTTCTTTTCTTGTCCTGCTCCTTTTTATATTCACAGAGGAGAGATGTTTGTAGGAGGAAGCACATGCTCTGCACTGTCTTTCCTAGCCTAGATGTTTGTGACTAGTAAGCAGCAGGTGCGCTTATCATGGGTCACATGGGCGAAGAGGCAATGTGCCTAGGGCTCTTGGCTATACACTTTTGAGCCATGTAGGTCAAAATCCTGCAGTACAGGGTAATGGAAAGTGTCACATTCCCAGCCCTCTTTGGGGTTGAAATGTAATTCTGTAACCGTGTGCTCGTGGTTTGTACAGTATTGGTGTACAGATGCGTTGCAATTCACCGTGGCCTGCACAAGGTCACGACTCCTGTAGAGGAAGTTGAGCAGGTGCACATCTTTTTGAACACCACTAGAAGTGTGGGGTACACAGAGATCTGTGTTAGGCAGGCCTCGACCCTGCTGCATGTATACCAGGTAATTTGTGCACAAGGGAGTGATTTTGTAAACCTGCACATTATTTTTGTGGATTTACATATGAATAAAAGGCTTTTTTCCTGACTGATTCTAGCACAGTTTGGGGCAAAATGTAATTACTCAACCCCCTCGTTTCCTGGATGTGAATGAATAAAGTAAGATAGTACAGGCTACCCCTTATGAATCCCATGCAAATCTCTCTAAACCTGACAGCATAAATGCCCATTGTCATGTGGATCTACTTACATTTACTGGAATTCATCAGCGTTATGGCCTTGGTAAGTCTATACTCCCAAGTCATTCAGCAGCAATCATTCATAGAAATAAAAAAACCTGGAAGCATAGTTGATCATATATTGAGATATCATTTGGTGGGCCGCGCAGACTAAGGAGCCTAAACAGACTAAACAGTGGCCAGAGATGTTGATGTTGTGTCCACTGTTGAGACCAACTCAGAGGTTTCTCGACAGCTCGGATAGTTGCTGTGGGGGAGGGGGGGGGGATGCTCTTCCATCAAAGCACCAGAACGAGAAATGCTCGGCTGTCTTGGTTTTCCTTTTAGCTCCCTGTTGCCGAGCGATATCATTTTTGTACTTCCTCCTCTTTCAGAGTCCCTCTTGAGCTTACGTGGAAAAAAGGACATTGCCATCAGTCCTACGTAGCTTTTATAGTCCTTGATACCACTCCGTCCTGCTTCCGAACCGCTTCCTGGTGCAACCTATTGATCAAGGTTACTGTCTGTTGTGCTACACTATTGCTGCCGACAAGTATGATGCTCTTCCTGCAGTCAGCGGAAGGGATGCGGCTGGGTGTGTCTTATTCCTGCCTCCAAGGGTGGCTTCTTTCATCGGGGGTGCCAACACCCAACTCTGCCAGCTGTGAGCTATATGAGGACCTCCATCATTGTAAATCTCTGTTCCACACCAGCCACCATGATCTCAGCTCTGTTGCCAGGTGTCCTACATCGCCAGTTGTGGTAAAGTCTACCTTCAAATACAGCTGGACTCCCTGAATCAGCGCTTGTCCTAACATCAGCCCCCCCGGTTCAGCAGAGGTTGGATAAGTATGTCTGTCTGGGCATCAAAACCAAGGTAGAATGTCTTTTTGTATACCTTTATTATTCTTGTTTAATTCCACAGTCTACTATTCCAAGCATACATCGATAATAATGAACAGCCCTTATTTAACTTGGGTTTCAATGATTCCCATTGCATAAGACTTTGTACCCTTCGGGTCCCGAAATGCCAGGCATGCCAAGTTCACATAACGCCTGAAATTCCTTTCCACCAGCTTGTATTTTCTGGCTAAGAAGTCAGAAGGGTCCACCAAAACGTGAGCTTGGTGTAAAGCAAGCTCCTAAAGTTTGTTGTCAGTTCATATTTCAGTGGAGATCCTTTTTAGCCTGCTAAGTATCCTAAAATGCAAAATGTGCTGTAGCATGTGCAAATGGGAAAGCGCCTCTCATAACACATAAAATCACTGATGTGCAACGGAAGGCTCGTGGTTTCACAAGACTTTACAAAACGTGAAAATGAAGGTCCTATTTCAGTCCGTGTCATAGATGCAGAAACATGCACATATATATATCTACCCGAAACACAAGAATACTACGTGTGTCAACTAATTATAATTGTCAAGTAGTTTGATTTAAGGTAAATGTCTCATCACTTGTCCTGTATAAAGTTCAGCCAACATGCTGAGTTGTGTCATATTAGATTGGTACGTGCTCCGTGTGATTGGCCATCTTCTTCCACAGCATGCCTTTTGATTGACAGCTGATAGCAACAGCTTGAAAACAAACCACCCAGTGAAGGGCGCCATGCTGCTTAGTTTGCATTCTGAAAAATGTCAGTTTGGAACGTCGCCCAACTTGAGGGATAAATATATGCTTGTCTTTTGCTCAACACTAGGTTCAAGTTCAATTCAGCTTTTTTTTCTGAATAGGACGTTTATATTCTTTTGTGTTTCTTTTATGTGGTGTTACAGACTGGAAGAGACCAGGGAAACAAGGAAGTATTGTTGATGTTTTCAATAGATATAACAGCTTCCTCCCACTAATCGCATGCGAGTCGACTAAACACTTCATAATCGCTTGCTGTGTACGTTGTTGCTACCCTGGCTAGAGCTGGGCCTGGGATCACATATATTCTTTGGTCTTGATATAGAATGTTCATAGCTATAGGATATGTATGTAGAAGCAAGTTACACTTGGTATCGTTTAGTTATTACATCTTTCTAAACCTGCTGCACCACAATGTGGCGATGTACGTAAAATAATGCTTTAAAAATTATAAGTTTTATAGTTGGCAAAATAAATCAACAACATATATCTAAAAAAAACTTCAGAAAGAGATATAAACGAAAAACAATAGATGACAGAGACTATTTGTCATTATTTAAGATTGCACTACATTGGATCCTCAATCAGAATCAAAATAATTCTAAAATTAAAAACATATATTAACAAGCATTTACAATGCAATAGGCCTCGCATTTATGAGAGTATGAGCTATTGGCACTCTAAAATGACAATGCCTTTTATTCATGTGTTGTTTTTAAAACAGATAAATAAAAAGGCATTTTCATTTACAATTCCAATAGCTTAGACTCTCACAAATGCGAGACCTATTGCATTGCAAATGCGTGCTATAAAAATTTTAAAAAGCTTTAGGAGGTGTCCAGAGCTATTTGAGAAAATAGTGCTCTGAGACTGTAATTAAAGCCTACCGAGCAACAGCACACGTAACGGGGTGTCACCATGGGAGGTTATAAAATGATACAAGGCGGTACTAAGGAGGGACTACTAAGCCTTTTGACCAATGAACAGCCACAGTTTACAGTGGAAAATTACACAAGCCAATGAGAAATGTGGGCAGAGAGTGGGCGGAGCTTCAAGTCCCTGCCTAAATACAGCATGCCTCACAGAGCAGCTGCTCAGACTCGACCTAAAAAGCGACAAGGCCTTCTATCTCTGAGTTTCAGACATTGAATGTTTAACTTTCTAAGTTTTTGTTGTGGGTTGTCCCTATGTTGCAGTGTGAGTTACCACTGAATGTTGAAATATAAAGATAAGTGTCAATAAAACGATTATCAATAGGTGCCAGGGCTCCTTATCTGACGGGCATTTATGCAGTTTACATGGCACTGCTCCTCGCCTTCATGGTTGGTTGGAGCCCATTTCTTATCAGCCACTTGCATCGAGCCCCGAGGAGAACACAGGCAGGCATGTGTTCCCGCTGCCAAGATGTTCTCTGAGAGCCACCGGCTTCCATTGATCTTGTCACTGGCGCCCTGGGCTGCTGCTCTACCGAATGCCCTCTGAGCTCCAATTTCCTGGCGAGCTGCAAGAGATGAGGTGATGAAGTGCAGCAGCACCAGCGTCTAGACACAACACCTTTCCAAAGAGCACAGTGCTTCCTGCCTCTCCCTGGCATCGTCCTTATTTCTTCCTGCTGTAATTAATCTCTGGGTGATTTCCCAGTTGTGCTGTGCGGTTTTTCCTTGTCAGTCCCCACTTATTATGCTTAAGCTCTAATTAGACTGATCTGTGTTGAAAATTGGCTATTATCACTGCTGAGGTCCTCTGCTAATCGAAAGAAATGCTTTCGAGATCACTCGGCTTTTCATTCTGCTGCTCCCTGCGAGAACCTCTCCTTACTTTATTTCTTTCCGTGTCTTCCGGATGGATGCATTCTCTAGGAGTGAGCAAGGTGGTGACGGTGGACATCAAAGGCAACTCCCAGCGTTGGCTGAAGGTCCGAGATCTTACCAAAGGCATGACCTACTGCTTCAGAGTACAAGCCAGGACCATCGGCTACGGGCCAGAGTTGCAGGCTAACATCACAGCAGGACCAGTAGAAGGTAAGATGAGCCAAGACTCTGGGGTCACTTGCAATGCACCATTTCAGAGACACAATAATTGTGAAGCTTAAGACTTGAAAGGCAAGCATTGTCTGTCTCTGCTCAAGGGAGTATCTGTATTTTTTCATTATTTTATTTCTCTTATAATACTTAGTATTACTGACTGCAAAGCGAGACAATACCACTATAGAATGCCCCATATCCAACCACTATCTATTTACCTAGTCCCCTCAGGGCTTTTAAAAAGCAACTCTATTTTGATTTAGGTGAGTTCTTGAATTTCGGAACTGTTTTTAAAGTACCACCTTACTGATCTTAACTTCGTAGAATATTGGAAAAACCCTACCTCAATTAGTGCTGACGCTAAAGGCAAAGTTAAAAAGGCTTTTTGGGAGAGGAACGTTATCGAATATTATCGCAAGGCTAAGTCTGGGAGTATGGTGGAGGATTGTTTTAGCCCATAAGCCATCCCTGATGAAAGAACCCTACTTAGCAGACATCCAACCACCCATAGCTTGCACACTTGTTGTCAAGTTCAGGTTGGGAACACTTTTAGTCAACACATTTATATACAAATGGAAATCTCTCTTACCCACGACAGTAGCATTTCAGTTTTGTAATTGTGCAAATGAGGACCCAGAACATGTCTTATTCTTCTGCCCTTGGTTTTCAAAGACGCAACAGACTTGGCATAAGCCCTCTTGCATTCTTCCTTGGGGTGAGAATCTTTTGAGAGGCCCATAGGATATTGCGCACAGACTTGGGACAGGCCACTGTGGGCTTAGGCGGTATCTCCATGCTGTATGGTTAATTTGGAAAAAGGCGGAAATGAAGTTTTAAACTAAATTAGTGCGTGGATCTCCCCTTTTATTTCATTATGATGTTCAGAATTGTGTCTGTTCTTGGAAGGTTTTGTCGGATGTAATTCATAATGAATTGATGTGTATATGTTTTTTAATGCTGTGTATTTTATGCTATATTTGGTGGCATTTTATTGTATATTGAATTTCTTTTGATCTTCTTACAATGGTTATTTATTTGTTAATCTTATTTGTTTTATGGGCTCTGCCCGAAATAAACTATTTTGACTTGACAATCATTGTTACTGAATTCAAACTGTGGTTTTGGCCCCTTTTTAAGTTATCAGCCACTGAAGTTTCTGTTGGAGTCCCCAGGGCTCCCTGTTGAGTCCCACCCACCATATTCAAGCTTTTTGTGGCTGCCCTAAAAGACCTCATCTCATCACATCACCTCTGTTGCATGTGTTAGGCCAAATACACTCAACTGTTTCTTAGACTGGATGGGAATGGTTCTGGGTGGCCATCCCATGGTTTGGCCTTCGTTTAATGACCAGACACCATGGGCCTCTGCCCCTATAACGTGGTGAGGAATCTGGAGGTGGTATTCAATGCTGACATGTCCTTCAGAACTCGGATTGCCAAGGTTACTGATAACTGCTTTTTCATCTTATTTTTTAGCAGAATCTTACCATTCCTTCAAGATAACTCATTATCCAATTGTACAAGCAGTTGTGGGTGCACAACTAAACTATGCTAATTTGTCATCGGGCCTAAGCACAAATCTATCTCCCAACTGCAGTTGGTGAGGAATGCTATTTCTACAGTACTTCTCAAATTGTATTGTCATGCCTCTACTGCTGGTCATATACGTGCTTTACTCTACTTCCCCATTCATAAACATATATTTTTTTTAAAAGCCTGTGTTTCTGTTGTAAAACATTCCATGACCGCAACCCTCTTTTCATTAAACAAATGTTCTAATCGTACATGCCGCCTAGAACCTTACGCTTGTCAAGACCATTCTTCCTTGATGTACCCAAGATCAGAAAATTCTGACAATGTACCAGAGCCTTCTATTATCAAGTAACCACAGTCTGGAACCCCTTACCGTTGGTTCCTTTCCAAGTGTCTAGAATTTAGGGACAAAATGAGGACCTTCTTGTTTAAATTCTGAGGAAGTGCCATCAGGATATTTATTGTAAGCGTCAGTGTCACGAATGCCTATTGGTATTTGAGCACTTCATAAATTATATAAACTACT
Organism: Triturus cristatus; assembly: GCF_964204655.1. Lineage (NCBI taxonomy): Eukaryota > Metazoa > Chordata > Amphibia > Caudata > Salamandridae > Triturus > Triturus cristatus. The sequence continues at coordinate 1,059,081,140 of NC_140593.1, read as the reverse complement.
AAGGCGGCGGTTTAGTTTGGGGGGTATCCTCATTTCCACCCTCTTACCCTGTGGTAAGACACTTGGCCCATTGATAACAGGACTCCAACCAAATGATTTAGAACAAGCCTCTTGGCCACATCTTGCATCTTGAGAGAGTCCTTTGAATCTAGGTTCATTTTTATGTATATATATTGTATATGTGTAGATAGATTATAGATAGATAGATTGATAGACAGACAGACAGACAGACAGACAGACAGACAGACAGATAGATAGATAGATAGATAGATAGATAGATAGATAGATAGATAGATAGATAGATAGATAGATAGATAGATAGATAGATGGATGGATAATGTGTTGCCATTTTTAGAGTGTGGATCTAGATGGTGATTAATGGAGCGCTTTAGGTGACTTTATACTTGCTGGGACCATTTCCGTCACGCTTTCGGCAGCCTGAAATTTATGACTCCATGTGTGGGGTGTAGGATTTAACAAGGTGCACGCCTTGTAACTGACCATTATGATGATGGTGAATGTTCTTCTTGTCCAGATTGATCATGCATTTACAGCCTAAGGACTTGTCCTTGACTTGACCCAAACTCATTGGCAGTTTCGAGATCATTTTCTCCCAGCCTCTGGCACGTGTTTTTCTTTCAGACTGCAGTTGAGACTAATCATTCAGCTGGATTAATTCAGAAGAAGTGTAGTACCATTCTTTACATAAAACCGCCTGCAACGGGTACATGTTCCCTTTGTTTTGGACTGTGTTTGCAAGTCAGCACTTTGGAAATAGCTTTTAGGACTTTTAGTTTTTAGCTGTTATAATATGTCCTACATTCCATTTTAATTGATGTTTAATAGGAAGTGGCTGAAAAACACTCATTCCTAGGCCATTTTTAATCACTGGAAGGACCCCTTTCGTATTTTCAAACTAGATCGTCTACAATGTGTGCCAAGGGCTATATGAGTTAACCTTGAAAAGTATAGCTGTGACTTTTCAGATGTCTTCTCCTCTCTATCTGTGGATGCGGGGTGCTTGTTTTGTCAGCCTTTTTATATGACAGATTTTAGGGAAAAGGTGGGAGACAAACTCTATTTTAACCTGTTGTCCTACAAAGTGTGTTGTTTACTTTCACTGTGGACTTTGCAGTGTAAACATAATTCCTTCACCTTCTAATGCAACAACTGCATAATTAGGCCTTGTGTTTCTCTTTCAGGAGCTCCAGGCTCACCTCGGGAAGTTTCTGTTACAAAATCGAGTTCTGGTCTGACTCTCCAGTGGTCTGAGGGAAGCTCAGGAAACAAGCCAACTATGGGCTATGTAATAGAGGCACGACCATCAGGTAAGCCACTTGAAGAGATGAAATACTGTAACAAACATGTATAAAAGACAGCTTCTTTTAACATGCTTTTTCTAGCTTACAGAAACTGCATTGTGTTAAGTGGAACAGTCACAAATCATGGACACAGAAATAGAGTCATTCTAAAACTGAAGTGTCTGCAAACAGTCCTTTAGAACCATATCAACCCTTCCATATAGACATTTTGAATATTGGTCTTTTAGCCTGACTGCTCTTGCTTTCATTCTATGGCTTCTTGAAGACAGAGCTTAGCAAAGGCTGTACAGAGCATGGTCGAAGGTTTGCAGAATGTGGATGAGAGGATGCAGAGTGTAGTAGAACCTGACTTGTTTTACCACCAAAGCAAACACAAGGGGATGATGGACGGAGCGCTGAAACTTTTCAGACACTCGCCCCCAGTCACAGAACTGGGTTGAATCCATCATCATTCTTAAGCTCACTTCGCCACGGAAAGTGACATCACTGGGTTTCCCATGATCCATCTGCACAGGAAGTGACATCACTCCTCTCATCTCCAAGAACCTACTATAGCTACCGCAGCATTGATGTGCTGTATATGTGTGCAGCAAACGTGCCCAAGGCATGCATCTTTGCGCCTGTCTGCGCCTGGACCACGCTCAGAGCCAGGCACCCTGGTCCTCCCCCTGCCACCGCTGACATGCTGCGACCCTCCATCCCCTCAACCCAAGCTGCTGGCGCAGACACTGCTGTGTCACCACACAGCACCAAGGGAATATTTTCCTGGGCTTCCTGCAAGTTTTCATGCACTTACCCACACCCAACACCGCACCAACAGTACCTAACATCCCACCCTCTGACACTCACTTAGTCCTGCAACCACCCACATATCACTCCACACTCACATGCATACCCCTCAACACCCGATCACTAACCAAACACGACAAAGAGATCTGGGACCAGGTGCACGACAATGCCCCTGGCATACGTTTTTCTCATGGAAAACTGGCTAAACCCTGCATCGGCACCTGACCGCCAAATCTACCCCCCGCTGGCTTCATGATTGTCTGGCAAGACAGACTTCATAAGCCCATCGGTGGAATTGCCCTCATCCACAAGAACACCATAAGCTACACCACATCCACGGACACGTCATCCTTCCACACTGTAGTTCAAGCTCCATGTCGCAGCCGCTCCACCCTAAATGGCACTCTCATCTACAGCCACTGGGACGGTGCACCAACTTCACCGGCACCATCATGGACTGCGTTGCACCACTCTCACCCTCGATGCTACCAATTACATCCTACTCAAAGTCCTGACCTTCCACCTGGAAGAATAGGCCAATCCCAGCTCAAAAGCACTGATTGAGGATCTTGGAAGCCTGGGCCCTCACCCAACGAGTGAAAGGACCTACCCACGTCACCAGACACACCCTCAACCCTATTTAGATTGACTTAAGCAACATTCTAATCGATGAGCCCACACTAGTTCCCTGGCCAGACTATGCCGTTGTCAACTTCAGCATCCCCATCCCGTCCAATGATCATGCACCCCTGACAGACCAGCCCGCCAAAACTTGAACAGCATCACTGACAAAGACTGGAACACCGCTTCCAACACCCACTGACCCGAACACAGCACCAGCGTCCCCAAAGCTATCAAGAATTTCAACAAGTGGATCACCTCCTGCGCCGACTTACTCGCCCCCCTCAAACACAACAATACAACAAGATCTAGACCCCAGGCCAATTGGTACATGGAGGAACTCAGACTGATGAAACACCACTACAAACAACTGGAGCACAAATGGAGAATGAGCCAGGACAATGCAGATAGGAGCACGTTCAAATCCTGAGACGCTACCACCAAATGTGCCGCTCTGGTGGACCGTTACGATGCCAACACCAACAGAATCAAAGAAATCTTCGCCATTCTGAAAGTTTTCCCCTCACCATTGGTCGCCTCCAACTCACTCACTCTTCGCAGGACCTCTGCAACAATCTCTCAACAAAATTACTGCCATGTTAAGTCCTCAACCAGACCCGTCAGACCTCGCCATACACCTTCCAATTTTATTCTAAGAAACAATGCTAACCACAAGGCATGTCACCCCAGAAGAGACCACCACCACCTTGAAGACCATTCACTCAGAGGACCCATCGGACTCTTGCTCCCACCATAGTTACTTTAGAGGACTGCAACCCTTCAGAGTCATTCTCACAGCCATTCCAAATGCCTCCACCTCATCTGCAACTTTCCCAGATGCTTGGAAACATGCAGATGTCCTCACATTGATGAAGAAACCCCTTGCAGACACTTCAGCGCTCGCCAACTACAGACTGCTACCATTCCCAGCCAAGGTCTTAGAGAAAATCATCAACAGACACCTCACCAAATAACAGCGACCACCAACTTCTAGACACCATTCAGTCTGGTTTCAGACCCAACCACAGCACAGAAACTGCTCTTGCCGCTGCCACATGACATCTGCATGACTCTTAACAGAGGAGACACAGCAGCCCTCATCCTCCTGGACCTCTCTGCAGCATTTGACACAGTCAATCCTCATCCAATGCTTACACGACTTACGAATCCAAGGGCACGCTTTCTGATGGATCTTCTCCTTCCTTACTAGAAGGACCCAGTCAGTCAGCCTAGCACTGTACACCTCGAACAGCCACAACGTCATATGCGAAGTTCTTCAAGGTTCCTCTCTGAGCCTGACCCTCTACAACGCATTCATGACTTCTCTAGCCAGCATCATCTGCTCTCACGATAGCAATGTCTTCTCCAATGCCGACGACATGCAATTCAATCTCTCCCTCACGGACAAGACGCCAAGTAGCTAGATCAAGTTCAATGCATGCATGACTGAAATCACCCACTGGATAAAGACCAACTGTCTAAAGCTGAACACCGACAAGCCTGAAATCATGATCTTCAGAAAGAGCATACCACGTGGAACTCCACCTAGTGGCCAATAGAGCTAGGACCAACACCCACCTGCACAACCACCGCAAGAACCTAAGGATCATCATCGACAGCAAACTCAACATGACCTCCCAAGTCAGTACCGTCACCGACTCATACTTCCATACTCTGAAGATGCTGAAAAAGATTTTCAAATGGCTCCCAATCAGCACCTGGAAAACCGTCATGCATGCCCTGGTCACGAGAAAACTGGACTACGAGAAAACCCCTATGCCGGGATCAACAAAAGGCTCTAGACCATTCAGAAATCGGTAGCCAGAATCATTCTCAACCTTCCAAGCCACACACACATCACACCACACCTGAAGGAACTCTACTGGCTCCCTATTCTCAAACTAGCATAATTCATACTCCTTACCCACACTTATAAGGCACTGGTCCATCGTATCTCAACAATTGCATCTGCTTTCACAAACTTTCCAGTCACCTCCACTCCTCCAGACACCTGCTTGCACAAATCACCCGCTTTTGGAAAAACAGATCTGACTGTTGAGTCTTCACTTACATTGCTCCTAAAGCATTGAACGACTTGCCGCTACACATAAGAGCGTCGTTCTCACTTTTTGAACTTCGCAAGATGCTAAAGACCTAGCTTTTTGAGTAGTCACACTGTGCCCTAGGTATACCTAGACTTGCACCTGGTCAGCACCAGGATACTCTACCGGGTGATAGTGTGCTGTACAAATATGCATAACATACATAGCAGGCCATCAGAATATGGATGATGGTATTTCAGAGTATGGCTGAGTGCCTAGCAGAGCATGACTGAGGGTGTGCAAAGCTTGGCTAAAGGTGGACACTGGGTAATACCCAGCTTGGATGCAGAATTACAGGGACTTGCTGAAGGTGTGGTCAGGATGCGGGCATTAAGCATACCCTGACTTCTGGTGTGCAAAGGCGAGGTGACATTTTACTAACTCACTGTCAAGGCGTGCAGAACAATTTTTTTTTTTTTTTTTTTTTAAACCTTTATTTCTTCAAGAATCTGGACACAGCTATTCAGCCGACAACCCGGAGGTTCGGCAGCTTCGTTAGGAGAATACAGAGAATCGTCCACAGTACATTGAAGGAGCAGTGAGAAGGTTCCATTTTAAATAATTACAAACACACAACAAACCCCAGCAAGGCAACAACACTGAATGCCCACGGTGGTAGCCCCTCAGGGGGAGCCGGACCCCAATCGTCTAACGGTCACAGTACTATGATAAGAGGAAAAAGGGGGAAAAGCAGAGGCCCAAGAAGTCAATTAACCATCACATCTACATACTGAGCTGGAAAGAACGTCAAGAAGAAAGCTGTTCCTCGGGGGGGATCCAGATCAGGGGCAAGACATATTCCCCCCCTGTATTGATTCCACCGCCCCCAGATGGCATGCCACCTCCGAGGGCGGCCTCTGGCGCAATATACTGTCTTCTCCCTGAGCATACTCCAGTCCATATTTTCTTTCCACGCAGTTAACGTGGGGGGCCCCCCGGAACCCCACAAGCGCGCGATGTCCCTCTTAGCAACCATGTTACCCAGGGTCACCCACTGGGTCTGTGCCTCATCATGGTCAGTGGGCCCCCAGACATTCAGGAGACAACACCGCGCTTCCGGCTGCATAGCAATGCCCGTCACCTCCCCCATCACCGCATGAACTCGCCTCCAAAATTCCGTGATGACACCACATTCCCAGATGATATGTAGGAAAGTACCCACCATACCGCATCCCCTCCTACATAGGCCTTCCTCAGAGAATCCCATATGAACCAGTCGCGGCCCCGTCACATACACTCGATGCAGGATCTTAAGTTGCACCAGCCTCAGACGCGACGGGATCGCAACCTCCTTAGGAGAGGAAACAGCAGACTGCCAGTCCTCATCATCCAACTCGAGTCCGTCCCTAGTCCACTGGTCCCGCAGCCCCAGTAGCACATCAGCCCGAACATTTATCAGTTTCTTGTAGATGAGCGAGATCGTGCTCTCCGGCATATGGCCATCAAGGATCCGGTCCTCCAAAGGAGAGGACTCCGGCACCTTCTCACCCTCCACAAGGACTGACCGCAGGGCATGACGCACCTGAACATATCGGAAAAACTCAGACGCCCCCAACTCATACTCCTTCTGCAACTCTTCAAAGGACTTCACCCTACCCTTAATCAGCATATCTCCAACCCTGGAAATGCCGATCAAATCCCATTTATCAAACCCTTTCGTATGCCAAAGCCTACCCAACCTTTCAGATTCAAACAACGGGGCAGCTAAGGTGAGCCTATCCTTCCAGCCCAGAGAGTCAGTCGCCATCTTCCATACACGCACCGCCACCCCAGTGGGCCCCGTGAGGGATGAGTCGAGGGACCGCGAGTACAACGCCCTAAGATAGTTCCCACCGCGCAACGACCATCTGTCCATGGCATAACCAGGGCTGAGGGTCGGGCCATAGAAACCGTGGTTAATCGCGGACAACTGGGTGGCCCAGTAATAGCGTCGGATGTCTGGAAGCGCGATACCCCCGTCATACCATGGAAGCGTCAATTTAGCAATCGCTATCCGCGGCCTCCCATCCCACAACAGCGTCCGTTGGAGGCTTTCGACCTCCCGAAAGTACTTGGCCGGCACCCAATCTAGAGTGTTTTGCAATGCGTAGAGGAACCGAGGAAGGGACATCATTTTGAACAAGGCAGCGCGCCCGACGAGGGAGAGCGGCAGCCTCCGCCAGCCCTCAACATCCCGCCGCAGGCGCGCCAGGGGGGGGGAGCAGGTTTCTCTCATACCGCAAAGCGGGGTCCATGGAGATAAAGATCCCCAGATACACGAAGCCCTGCTGAGCAATCTGGATCGAGCAAGTTCGCGGGACCGGCGGAACCTCACCACTCAGGACGTATAAATACGATTTACTCCAGTTGATGACGAGACCCGAATTCCTACCGAAGGATGTAAGAACGTCACAGACCACTATGAGTGAGTTCTTGGGCGAGGCAAGATACAACAAGATGTCATCAGCGTATAGCGAAATGCGGTCCTCGTGTTCGGGCGACCACCGAAGGCCACGTATATCCGGGTGCCAGCGTATCCACGCCGCCAGAGGTTCAAGAGCAAGGGCGAACAACAGAGGCGACAGGGGGCAGCCCTGCCGAGTCCCCCTCCCAAGCCGGAACGGAGTCGATGCCCGGCCATTTACCACCACGCTCGCAAGGGGTCCCTCATACAGCAACCTCACCCAGCTCACAAAACCAGGGCCAAAGCCGAACTTGGCTAGCACAGCCCACAAATACTCCCATTCCACCGTATCGAAGGCCATCGTGGCATCAAGAGACGCCACACTAGCCGGTTCTCGCAGCGTGCCAGCCCTGGCGATCACCCCATGAAGGCGCCGAAGGTTCAACGCGGTGTTGCGATGCGGAATAAAACCGGATTGATCAGGGTGAATCAAGTCTCCAAGTACCCTGACCAATCTGCCCGCCAGGATTTTAGCCAGGATCTTCGGCTCGGCGTTGAGGAGTGATATGGGCCTATATGAGGCACACTTATCTCGGGGTTTACCATCTTTATGTATCACAACAATTGTCGCCAGCCTCTGGTCCAACGGGAGGGTCCCACTCCCCCGCGCCTCCACAAACATGGCGCGCAGGTGAGGGGCTACCCTATCCGGGAACAGTTTATACAGGTCAATCGGCAAGCCATTCGGGCCCGAGGCCTTGCCCGAGCTCAGCACGCGAATAGCTCCCGCCACCTCATCGACCGTTAAGTCTCCATCAAGATCATCTCTATCTACATCAGAAAGACAGGGCAGAGCGATATCCCGCAAGAGGTCACGCGAGTCCCCGGGCGGCCTATCCGACACTGAGGCATAAACCTTACGGAAATAGTCCGAGAAACACTGGACAATCCCCTCAGGTTCCACAATCACCTCTCCCCCCTCTCCCGTCAGCTCCGGCACTACTCTATTAACCCGTTCTTTTTTATCCAGCCAAGCTAGGAGCTTCCCGGCCTTGTCACCAACATCATACAGGCGGCCCTGCTGCTCCCTACTGAGGGTCTTAGCGGCATTTGTCACAAGGTCCTTATACTCGGCTTGCTTCAAGCTCAGCTCATGCAGTGAGGCCGCTGTTACCTCCTCCTCTAGCGCTCCCTCCAAAGCCACGATCTCCTCCTCCACCTGCATAACCTCGCCATCTCTCCGCCGCTTGGCCGCCACTACAAGTGAGAGGGCCTCCCCTCGCAGCACGGTCTTAAATGCTTCCCAGAGCGACACTGCCGATTCCACGGACCCCTGATTATCCTTGACATTTTTTTTAACTGTCTTCACCAGTGCGCTGCGCATCTTGGAATCTCGAAAGTACCAGGGGTTAATAGGAGCCACCCTTCCCCCTCCCTCTCGGCCGACATCCAGCCTGACCCACACTGGCGAATGGTCCGATATGCCACGCGCCATGTGCCTGGCCTCAGAAACCAAAGGGGCGTGCACAGCCAAAGTGAGCAGATAGTCAATCCTAGAAAGGCTACCATGCGCCCCGGAGTGGAAGGTGTATTGACGCTGTGTGGGGTGTCGGAGCCTCCAGCAGTCTATCAGGCCGAGTGTGTCTAGGAAGTCTGGAAACCACTTCTGAGCCCCCCCTGTGTCTCTGGGCGGGTACCTATCCAGCAGCCCAGAGCCGACAGCATTGAAGTCCCCCCCTACCACTAACATACCCCCCGGGAGATCCAGCAAGGGCCTACCCAGATCCACAAACGTGGAGGCCTGCAGGGCTGGAGGGACATAAACCGAAACTAAAACCAAAGTTCTACCTTCCCACCTCCCCGCCACCGCCACAAACCTCCCCCTATCGTCAACAACGGTGGAGTCCACCTCAAATGGTAGCGAGGCCCTGACAAGGATGCCCACACCCCTAGACCCGGAGGAGAATCCCGAATGAGCTATGAATTTATAACCCTTCCTATTAAGAGCATAGCACGTGTTACCTATAAGGTGTGTCTCCTGCAGTAGGGCAACATCTGGCATTGACCGTTTCAAGTGTTGCAAAACTATCCCGCGCTTAATGCGATCCCCCAAACCATTAACATTCCAGCTAATCTACCCCCATCCCCAAACACAAAGAGGCCCACCCCCCCCCGAAGAGCCACCATGGGACAATACCGAAGATGATCACTACGCCTTGCAGAAACAGACCCCCCAACAACAACCCCAAAATCCCAACCATCCCCCCCACCCTGCACCCCTGCTGCAGCTTACAAAGCCCCCCCAACTTGAAGTGTGCCTGTCGCCCTACAAAACCCAAAATCTACAAAAAGAACCCTAAGGGAGGAAAGAGCTCCCCTCGTCCTCCCGCAACCCTCCGCATTTACTGCACTCTAATCAAGTCATCAAATAAAGTCAGACCGGCTCCGAAAAATCAGCCTTGCCCATCCCGGCCACTGTCCCCATCCGCGGCAGTATCCTCTCCCGTCCGCCGCCGGGGCAAAGCGTCCAGCCATTCATCGGCCATGACAGGAGACTCAAAGAAGAATGTCCGATCTTCGTACACCACACGTAGTCTGGCAGGGAAGAGCATGGCATACTTCAGATCCCTCTCCCGAAGTCGCCTCTTCACCCCCAGAAATCCCTGTCTCTGCCTCTGCACCTGCTGGGTGAAGTCCGGATAGAAATTCACCGACGCGTTCTGGAAGGGGACCGGGCCCGTCACCCTCGATGCTTGCAGGATAGCGTCCCGATCTCGAAAACGAAAGAGCCGGGCGACAATCGGCCTCGGTGGGGCTCCCACCTTGGGCCTCCCACCCGGCACTCTATGGGCCCTTTCAACCGCAAAGAACTTCCCAAGACCCTTAGGCTGCAGATGGTTAAGCACCAAGTCCTCGACGAGCAGGTCAACCGAAGCCTCATCCGAGGACTCCGGGACCCCGATAACGCGCACGTTGTTGCGCCTGGCCCGGCTCTCAAAGTCCTCCAGCCGGCGGGCGGCGAGATCACTCTCGGTCCTCAGCTTACGAACCTCGGTCTGCAGTTCCGCGACATCATCGGCGAGGCCCGTGGTCTTGAGGTCCAGGGTTTTAACCCGTTCATTCGTTTTGCCCAAGTCCGCACGGATCAGATTGACATCCACCAAGATGGCATCCACCTTATGCGCCAGGGCATCAAACTGTCTCCCAATCGAAGTCTGCATCCCTTCAAGCGCGCCCATGACATCCTGCAGCGAGAGCTCCGGGGCCAAGGGCGAGGCCTCCTTCTGGGTATCCGGCGACTGGCTCGACCCACTCGGTGATCCCTTCTGCAGAGCATAGCGGTCCATATTATTGACCTGAGTATAGGCACCCCGCCTGGTAGATTTAGGCTTCAGCCGATCCACCTCTGCTTTGCCCGACATGGTTGGTACCAAGCAGGTCGGTTCAGATAAGACGGCCCTCTCTCAACGAGGGGAATCAGGAGTAATTAGTTCTGCAATGGGCCGCCAGAGTAGCATGTAAAGCGTCCAAAGGATAATAAAGCCACCAAGAGCTCTCCAGGGGCAGGGCAGACAAAGGGAGAGAAAGCGAAAGTGAAAGGACGGGGACCTCCATCCGACAGTTCACACCTCGCCTGGCCGTTGTTGTTCAACTAGAAGTCGGGCGTCCTGCCAACTCTAGCCCCGGCATCCCTCGGAGATAGGCCGCAATCTTCCGCCATGCGTAACTCCGGTTCCCGGTGGGCGATCCGACCGCGGGTAGCATCAATCGCCTCCCTGACAGGTCATCTACACGATGCCATGCATACAGACAGGATTAGAGACAGGATAGTCGACGGAGGGCGCGAGGGTCTCGGGAGCTCAGAGCTCACGCGGCCATCTTGGTCAAGCGCTAGGCTCCTCCCCGCAGAACAATTTTTAAATGCATGCAGAGTGCAGCTCAGGGAGTGCAGTGTGCTTGAGCAGGTACAGCTCTGATGGTTAGGGGTAAGTCATCTATGGTTGTGGTGTATTTGATGGAGTGCAGCGTCTGGGTGCTTGGACTTGTACAGCATTGCACCTGAGAATGTATGGAATGAAACCAAGGGTGTGCAGAGTGCGGTAATCACGTGCAAAGCATGTCCAACGAAGTGATAAAACACTCTTGAGTAGTATGATTGGCGGTGTGCACAACACAACTGGGCATGTGCAGAGAGTGACTTGAGGGAAAGCATAATATGACCGAGGGTGTAAAGAGAATAGCTGTCGCTGTGCAGAGCATCACAGATGGTGTGCAGAACATCGCTGAGAATGAACAGTGTAGCTGAAACTTTGCAGAGTGGGGATGCTATTATATAGGGTGAGGGAGTGGAATGTGAACCTGAGGGTGTGCCAAGTGCATGTAAACCTGATACAGTTGAGGGTGTGCAAAGTACGACTGGTGGCATGTTTTATGGGCTTGAAGTTCTACAGCATGATGTTGTCAGTTTTATACAGCATGCAAAGATTGCTGTTTGACATCTGTGGAATATGGCGTGTACTGTGCAGAGTACGACTCAGACCACTCCTAAGTGTTTGCATATCATGTAGGAGTATGTTTTGGGACTGTGGGTCCAGGATGTGTCTGTGGACAACAGTGTGCGGAGGGTAGGCAGGACGTGCCAGAGGGTGTGGAAGGCAAGGTTTACGGTGCGCAGAATCTGGGTCACACTTGCAAAATGTGGTTTACAGCAGAGTGATCGGATTTAAAGGTTATGGCGGAAGTTGTGCAGCACTTGTTTAGTGATGTGCAGAGAGTGCCTAAAGGAGTGCAGGTATTTCAGAAGGGTTTTAGCGTGTGTTGGGCTACACAGGTCTGCACATCATGGCTGATGGCCAGCAGAGCTTGGCTGGGGTTAAACAGAACCTGGCCAAGTGGGTATTAAAGTTGGGACATAGTATACGGAGCATGCAGGGTAAATATACGGTTGTTTGAAGAGAAGGGAGTTTGTAGCTGAGAGTATGGAGAGCAAACTTGATGCTAACAGTGTGCAACTGAGCATGTGCAAAGAATGGGCTGGGGTGATCAATTGTGTTGGGGAGACGCAGTGTGCGAATGACTATACAGAGTATGGGTCTCAGAATTGTAGAGCATATGCAGCTCGTTGCTGAGTGTGTGCAGATCATGACTCTGAATCTGCTTAGTGGGATGTATGATATTACAACGCGGGTTTTTACCACGCGTGCAGTTACATCGCATGTGTTACAACGCATGCGATGTTACAACGCTATGCCATTAGAACGCAAGTCTTTACATAGACTTGCGCTAGATGGTGTGCTGACATTAAAAAAGTGTAATTTACTATTCCAACTCCAGTCCACTTAACAGTAGGGAAGGTGTTGGGATAGTAAACTACACTATTTGTAATGTTAGCACGCCATCTAGCGCAAGTCGATGTACAGACTTGCGTTCTAATGACATAGCGTTGTAACATCGCATGCGTTGTAACGCATGCGATGTAACTGCACAGCGTGGTAATAACCGCGTTGTAATGGCTGTTCCCCGCTTAGTGTGACTAAGAGTATAGAAAAGTTGCTGAGTATGAGTAGGGCATTGCCAAGGGTCTGTAGAGTGTTGCAGACAGTCCGTAGAGCGTGGTTGAGGAAGTGCAGTGTAAGCGAGAGTTTGAAGAGTGGACTTAGGGTTTGGGTTTGCAAAGGTTGGAGGCAGTCTCACAGTGTAACTGGGGGTCCATTGCATGGTTGCAGGTAAGCGGGGTATGGATTTGGGAATGCAGAGCTTGGTTAGGGGTTTGGGGAGCCTGACAGGGGGCTTGCAAAACCTGGCTGAGATTGTGCAGAGCCTGACTACGGATGTGCGGATCCAGTCAGCCGCTGGAAAGGGCATAACTGACGGTCTGTACAGTATTGATGACACCAGGCAGAGTGTAGATTCGAGGGAAGGTTATGGCTGAGGTTGAGCAAAGCATACTAGTACATGTGCACAGCATGACTGAGGGTGTGCACACTGTGGCTGAGGGTGTGCAGTATGGAGTGATAGTCTGCAGCATGAGAGTTTTGGTGCATTGTGGACCTTGAGTAGTGCAGAAACCAGACTAAGCAACGTACAGCCGAGGTCCAGTGTGCCCTGGGTGTGGAATGTCACGAAATGTGGGCAACGGCGTATATCCCTGGCTCAGGAGACTCTCAGGGCACGCAGGCGCAGAGTATGTTTGTCACAGAATGTGGATTCTCTTGGCTGAGTGTACAAAGTAAGAATGAGGGGCTGCCTCGTTACTTTCATTGAGACTTTGGATTGTCTGGTGAAAAGAGAATCCGCCTCTGTAAAATATTTTCTGTTGCATGATGTGGGAGTCGGTGATGCAACCCCCTGAAGTGGAGGTGAAAGGAGCTTGGTTGTTCACTAGTGATCATTGAATTGCTAACACCGAATGTTGTCAGTTGTATTAAAGAATACATATTCATTGCACACTGAATGCAACCAAAACCAGCTTTAGTTCGGGCAAGGATCTCGCATGAACTACACCTCTTCCCTGTCACCAGCCCTGGCACACATCTAACACTGCATCATCACCAATAACATTAGACTCAGTGATTCGCTCACTCGTGACCACCTACCCACGACATGGAGCTATCCATAAGGAGCTGCGAAGCCTGTGGCTCGCCCATGAAGGAGCCATGCTGCTTGGACACCTCTTGAGATAGCTGATGAGCAGTGCTTACAGCAGCGTGGGCTCATCAATGTATAGAAAAATAGAGAATGGATCCGGGTTTCAAGTGATGGTCTGCCTCAGTTTTTGTTGCCACACAGCTTGCTCATTACAGTATTTTCTTTTCTTCACACAAGACTACAGGGCTTGTGCTTTCTGTGGAGGAGAGATGGAGACAGTTAAGTCTCTTTGCTTTGGGACTGAGAATAACCCCATCCTAATCATCCAGCAAAATGCTTTTTTGTCGTCAATATTTAAACCCCCTGGCAGTACCTTCGGGTTTGGAATAGCTGCTGTCGCCTATTAAAAGCCTCATTACACAAAACGTTCATCGCTGCATAATCTAATTCTTTCTACTTCTATTGCTCCAGCAGGACTCTCTGCAGGCAGGGGTGCCTTCGGTGCAAAGCTGTGACTTTCTCTTCACAGGCAGCCTCTTGTTTGAAAGTAGAATGCAGGGGCAGGAGAAAGGCGGCTTGGCACACAAAGCGTGTGGTGCCAAAACTGTGGAATCAGCTTCCCACTGACTTAAGAACTCGCCTTCTCTCCTGACTCCCACAAAGGCCCTGAAAATGCTTCTTTTTTGCTTAGTTGAACTCCTCATAGCCGCCATCTTGGCGGGTGCCTAGTTTGCAGTGTGTGTTATAATGTTTATACATGCAATTCAATTTCTTGTTCAGCTGTTTGAGTGTCTGAACCATCGTCAGGTTTCCAAGATGAGCATAACTACAAGCAAGTGATTCTTCCCTCCCTTCCTTAGGAGACACCAAAAGTTTCACTTACATGATTTGGACTGGTTAATGTGGGGGAATATCCCATAGCTGGTGCGTGGATATTTGGCATCAAGGCTGACGTTACCTTTTGCCGCTCCCGCCACTGACACCCTTTCTGAAGCTTTGAAGGGCAATATGTACTCACCACAGGTCCCGTTGCTGATGGGACCCCAGTGGCTTATTTCCTACAACAGATCTTCTGGAATAAAACACATGAATGAAACGTGTATGGTGGAAAACACTAAAGAAAACTGCTACAATAACTAAAGTATTTTTTATCAATAATATTTTACAGCCCAACTACAAAGCATTGCAGAACTTTGTAGGTCGGCTTGAAATTTCATGATATAGCTATCCAAAGAGAACTTGCAGTGTACTGCCACGTTCCGCAATGGAGTACAGACACTCACTGTTCTCTTCCAGGGGATCCTCATCAATAGTCATAAGCACATGAATATTCCCGCCCATGTGCGGGACCCCGGAAACATACAACATATATGTGGAAACATATATGTAGCTCTATATATATATATATATCTATATATATATATAAAATCACAATGCAGCCTTCCATAGCAATGCTGAACAATGTTGTAAGAAATTCCCCTGTATATAAATACACTCCAATAAAAGCAGGGAGAAAATGCACATTTGAAAAACTGCTTTAATAAAACAGCAGAAATCACCATCTTACAAGATAGAATGAGAAAACATTGTCAGCACATAGGCTGCATTGCATAAACACCTTACTGTAGAAAGCTGAAAAGCTAACCCACAGAAACACACAGATAAAGTGGCACCCTGCCTTTAAGGCAGCCATGACCCCTAGCTTCCCATCATGCCTCAGGGGTGACAGTTAGGTCAGTTGTTCTTTCCGGCTCCTTCTATAAGGTCCCTAGTTACTTCAGCTCAAACTTTTTTTCTGATTTCTGTCAGAAAATACTTCTCTTTTTCTGTCAAAAGCTTTTTACTTCGACGTCTTTTTGTGGTTGGAGTATATCTCTGCTATTTTTTTTTGTCAAAGTTATGTTTATTACATTTTTACAGCTTACAATCTGAAATAGTACCATCACATGTTCCGGCACAGGGGATCAAAAAGTCTCAGCAAAACCATAACAGTTGGACAAAATGCATTAATCAAATAAACCAGCTCCTGTCCCCATTAAATAGGCTGAATGGTGGATACAGCCTCTAAACGTACTGGAGCTTAAAAGAGTCTTTGCCGAAGTACAATGTAGGCCGGCAATTCTATAGAGAGCTCAACTTCCTCCCGCGACAGTAGTTTACCCAAGGTGCTCAATTGAAGTGCTGTACATTAAGTGCCAAAACATGTACAAACGGATCTCAACGTGGGATAATGTGACTAAAAAGGGGGAAAAAAAGAGACAAAAAAACAGAAGGTAAAAGAAAAAAGAAAAAAAAAACACAACCCACCCCCCACCCTACCCGTGGTGGTGGCGAAACTTATACAACCAAGAAAGTGTTCGACACTGGGACTCTAATCAACACTGAAAGAGATGAAGGGCTCTTATGGAGGAGGGACACACAGCCGATGGAAGGCCTCTGGAGAGGAAGGAGGCAAGGGGTCCCCATTTAAATTCAAAGTTCTTATAGTTATCCCTGAAAATGTCAGCCATACGCTCTAAGCTAAGCAGTCTCCATAAACGGGAATGCCAAAGGGAGATAGCTGGGGCCTCCCTCCTCTTCCAAGCAGCTGCCAGAGTAACCAAAGCCACATTATCATTTTATCAGCCCGAGTCTGGTGTTCTAAGGAGGAGTCACGAAGCCCCAAAAGGACTCCCCCCATGGTAGTGGGGATGGGATAGCCCAACATATCTTTTATATGAGCCAGGATTTCTTCCCAGAAGGGGCGGATAACCGTGCTGGAAATCCCCAAGGAGTCCGCAACCCCTCCAACATCTATCTGAAGTGGTGGGAAAGATCTGCCGAAGCTTGGAGGGATGCAGATACCAATCCATCATGGTCTTCAAGTGAGCTTCCCTGAGTTCAGTGGAATGATTGAAGCGTACCATGTCGGACCAAAGGTGCGTCCATTCCTCATCGGAAATAGGACGGTGAATCAGGTCTTCCCATATGGACATATAACTGGGGCGTGGGTATAGTGCCGTTTTAAGTAAGAAGCTATATATAAACAAGATCACCCCTTTCATATTAGTAGTCTTGGTGAGGAAGGCCTCAAATTTAGTGAGAGGCCGAGTGGCAGCCTCCCGTACCTGAGGGGTAAGGGCCCAATGAATCAATTGCACATAATGATAGCTTTCTGTGTTCTCTAGGTCATAGTTCCGCCAACAGTGATCGAAAGTAAGAGGGTCGAAATTATGGAACAAATGTGTTAAAGCTAAGCAGCCTCCCTTTCTCCAAGCATCAAAAGGTCCCTCATGCTGGGCCGGGGGGAATGCTGGATTAAAGTGGAGCGGGGTAAAGGGGCTGGGAATGAGGTCCACCTATCGTCACCCGAGATCGAATCCCAGACCTTAAGAGTGGTGCGCGTGGGGGTGCTGATGTATGCGTTCTGGGGCCTGTCCCTTCGTGAGCGCCACACTAGACCCATATAGTCTGCCCTGTCATGCTACGATCCATGTGTAACCAATGTTTTTCGGACTCCCGTTGGGACAACTCAACCAGGACCCGGAGCTGTGCCACTTTGTAATATAGGAGGATATCTGGGAGGCCTACTCCCCCATCAGTACGGGGGCGGCGCAACAGAGAGTAAGAGAAGCGTGCTCGTCCTCCCTGCCATATAAAGCGCAGGATCATGGCCTTCACTTTCCGAAAGAAATCACTCTCCATTTCAATGGGTAAGGCTTGAAATAGGTAGAGAAGCATGGGCAAGAGAGTCATTTTTATGGCGTGTACGCGGCCCAACCATGACAGGAAAAGGGGTTTTCATTTCGCAAGGTCCGTTTGGATGCGCGCAAGTATGGGGGGGGGAGTTGGCAGCATAGAGACCTTCGACTCTCGGCGTCAACTGAACCCCCAGATACTGGATGGACGAGGTAGCCCAAGATAGCGGTGTAAGAGGCTAGAGCCTGAGGTTCTCCGAAGGTGAGAGAGTAAGATTAAGTATGTACGATTTACCCATATTTATTTTAAACCCTGACACTAATTCGAAACGCTCGAGTTCCGACTGCAAGTACGAGAGAGACGACGCGGGCTCAGATAGAGACAAAAGAACATTGTCTGCGTACAGAGATATTTTATGGGATTCTCCTGTGAATGGTATTCCCTGAATGCCAGGATTATTCCTGATCGCTAGTGCTAAAGGTTCAATGCTGAGAGCAAAAAGTAGAGCTGAAAGGGGACAGCCCTGACGCGTGCCTCGTGAGTGGAGAAAGGGAGATGACTGTATCCCGTTAATCACCACTCTAGAGCGGGGGAGACAGTAATTAGCTCTTATCATATTGAGAAATTTGGGCGCAAAGCCGAATGCCGTAAGTGTGCGAAAGAGGAAAATCCAATCCACCCTATCAAAGGCCTTCTCGGCGTCCAAGCCCACTAAGACTGCAGGGATTTGGCGTCTATTGGACTTTTCTATTAGGTGTATAATCCTACGGGTATTATCGTGCGTTTGACGGCCTTTGATGAACCCCGATTGATCTGGGTGAATGAGGATAGGCATGAGGTCATTTAGGCGTTTGGCAATAATACAAGAGTACAGTTTAGCATCCAGATTCAATAGGGTGATCGGTCTATAGGAAGCGCAACGCTGGAGATCTTTCCCCGATTTGGGAATCACTGAAATCCCCGCCTCAGACATGGAGCCTGAAGTTGTACCATCTTCTGCCATTTTGTTAAAGATACGTACAAGATAGGGGGAAATATCGGGGGTAAACGTTTTATGAAAAAGAGCCGTATAGCCGTCCGGCCCTGGGGCTTTGTGAGGTTTCAGGTTTGTAATGACCATGGGGACTTCATCTATGGTTATAGGAGCGGTGAGCAAATCATTCCATGCCTCATATACCTGGGGTAAAGGCAATGACTGGAGGTATTCCTGTTGAGCGTCCGGATCTAAAGAATCCCCAGCATATAGGTTCCCATAGAAATTCCCAAAGATCTCAGCTTTGTCCTTGTCCCTATGTATAATTTCCCCCGAAGGGCCCAAAATGCTGCCTATGTATTCTTTCTCCCGCTTATCTTTCAATTGTCTAGCAAGATGTTTACCAGTTTTATTGCTCTGGGTGTATGATAAGAGTCGCAACTTGAGAAGTGTGAATTCTGCCCTGTTGTCATAAATGGCCCTGAGTTTACCTCGGAGGGCCGTGAGACTGCGTAACGTTTGTCGTGTGGGATTAGTTTTATGGGTACGTTCAAGATCCATCAGTTAGGTCTCTAATAGCTCTCTCGCGAGCGTGCTGTTTATTCAATGCCGCGTTGGGGGCGATACACTCCCCTCAAATAACCGACTTCAAGGTATCCCAGGTGACAAACTCCGACGTATCTTCTGGCCTGTTAGTATTAAAAAAATCAGTTATGGCGTTTCTTAGCTTGGAGCAGGATTCCTTGTCGCGTGTGAGCGATGGCGGGAAGTACCATCTGGGAGTGATCGGGGCACTCCCGAGCCAGTTGAGACACACAGAGAACAGACTATGATCAGATACTGAGAGGGGGAAGATCTGGGTATCCTGTAACGCACACTGCAAAGACTGACTGATAAAGATGTAATCCAACCGGGAAAAAGTACGATGGACATGTGAGTAGAACGTGTAGTCTCGTGTGTGGGGTAAAAGAGAGGAACACATGGAGAAAGCATTCACAGTGATAAACAAACTATGACCACCAATGCAGATCACAGATAGTATTCGAGAGCTAGAGAGACCTTGACGGATAAGCCCTCTGTGCTATAATCAAAAGGAAACAACATCAGTCTTACTTGAAAGGTCCACAACGTCCGGAAACCCTCCTTTCCGAGAGCGAGCCTCCGCAGCCTCAGAGAGAGGGGCCGCAGCAGGGCCCAAGGAGGAAACCCTCCCGACTCTCCCAGTAGGAGCCGGCCCCTGTAGTGTATCAGCGGAGGCTTCTGGAGACTTCAGCCCTCACTGCTGGTAGGCCGAAGTCCGCGACGTGCAGACCCCGGAGCTCCCAGCAGATGTTCAGCGCCTCTCCCTGCGCGACCAGGCTGAGGAGGATGACGCTCCTCGGGATGATTTCCCAGCTTTGCCGAGAGCAGTGGCATCCTCTCCAGACGGAATGTCCAGCAGTTTCAAGCCTTCCTGGAGGTCGGTGATATGGTGTCGTTTGTTCTGGAATTCGAAACTGAGCCCAAAAGGATAGGTCCATCTGTACCTGATCTTGTCGCCTCGAAGCTTAGTGGTAATGGGTCTGAGCAATTGTCTCCGAGCTAAAGTCGATAGCGCGACATCCTGGTAGATGGAGCAGAAGTGACCTTGGAATGAGATGGACTCCTTAGTCCTGGCTGCCTGCAGAACCACCTCTTTGACCCTGTAGGAGTGGAATTTTGCCAAGATATCGCGCGACCGTTTCTTCTCTCCCTGTTGCAGAGACCCCACTCGATGGACTCTGTCCAGTTTTATTTTGAAAGACTGTGGGCAAAAAAGCTCCGAAAAGAGACCCACCACAAAGGCCTCCAGATCAGGCCCTTCAGCTCCCTCCTCTATGTCTCTGATACGTATATTCTCCCGCCGAGCCCTATTCTCGATATTCTCTGCCTTTAGTTGTGACTGGAGTAATTGTTCCTTAAGGGCGCGCACATTATCCCGGAATTTGGTAGAGAGTTGTTCTTGCTCCTGATGGTGGGCTTCGAGATCAAGAACCCTTGTGCCGACGGAGTCTATGTCTTGCTGCAAGGAAGACAGACGATCTGACAGGTCGGAGCGCAGCTGGTCAATGGAGGATTTGATGTATTGGCCAATGTCCTTGCATAATTCAGATTTGAAGTCTTGAAACATGGACACAAGATCCGCTTTTGTTAGAGCCATAGTGGCAGCGTTTGTTTCTCCTCGTACCGTCGTTCGTGAATCTGTAGTCGAGAAAAAATCTGAGACCCTATTGGGAGTCTTGGCAGATGGCTTCTTAGGCGGCATAGAGCGGCTCCCTCAAAGTTGCTGTAGCGTAGTGGAACTCTGGGCACTAGGCTCTGACTGGGAAACAGCCTCAGGTGACGTCTAGAGGGTCATCCTCCTCATCACTCCGAACCCGCGCCGTGCAACCTGTGGATGGGCCCTCTCAGTATTCCAGCCAGGTAGCCCCCGAGGATACAGAAGCATCACCGCTGCGGCGGGGATGTGGGAGGGTCAAGATTAAATTCGAACCCTTCGTGCACCCTCGAGGGTCAGCTCCTGTGGACCAGCGCCATCGTGTAAGTAGGAGGGCGACAGCCAGACCGTTCAATAGGGAGCGCTGGAGGTCCCACAGATTGGGGGTGGCACAAGAGTCCGGAGATGTCGAGCGAGGGTGTGCAGCAAGCCCAACTCCCCAAGTCAAAGCTCAAGCATTCCCACAGGGCCCAGTGAGGAGGAGCAACTGGTTGCAGCGATCAGGGGGGCTCTCGTGTGAAAAGCCAGCAGGGAGATCCACGCAACAGGCAGTGGGTGCGAACAGCAGCCGCCATTAACTACAGTGCGGCCGCCATTTTAAAGTCAGGCACTTGGTAGAGAGGCGAGGTGCAGCAGCTTAAGCCAGTGGCAAGAGATATCGGCGGTGCCCCCAGGCCGGTCAACACTTGCCTCTCATGCCGCAATCCAGGGGCGGGTCCAAGATCTTTACTGGAGACGCGCGATCGGGAGCCACCGTGCAGGTCCCGCTGCCATTTTAATCTGGCACGTCTTGCACCGAGCAGCCCGCAAAGGAATATTCCCGCAGTTCCCGGGGCTATCCGCCACCACTCTCCGCTGATGCCTCACATGCTCATCCTGCAGCGACTGCCGTGGACGGTGAGTGAAAGCCGCTGCAACCGTTACAAACCACACCGAGACAGCGCCTGGACCGGGAGCCGAGACGGGTTATGTCCGTTCGGCCATCTTGGCCGGCCACGCCCCCATCTCTGCTATTTTTGAGAGAGTTGAGCATTATTTTCCAGTCAAGAATGCCCTCTCTACTTGACTCTTGCCCTGCCTGTGGCAAGAAGAAGGCTAAAACAGACTCCCATCCTGTCTGTATTCTCTGCCTTCCTTCTGATCATAATCCAAAGACCTGTCAGCATTGCCAGCTACTGTCCAAAAGAACTCTTAAGGACAGGAAGAGGATTCGCCTCTATGGGCTCGCTGAAAAGAAGAAATCTCCTTCAAGAGGCAGGTCTCCGATGAAGAAGAGGAAAGAGAGAGCCACTACTCCATCTAGAAGTAAGGTTCCAAGCTGATCTCCATCAGCGTCTGGCTCGGCGCCGCAAATTCCTTTATCGCCAACGAAAACGTCGACAAGAAAACCATCGACGTCAGGCTCGCCGTCGAGAGAACACCGGTCGTCGATGAAGACAACAGGTATGTCAGATCCTCCGCCATCGTCAACCCGGCAACGATCGGCGTCGAGAAGTAGATCTCCGTTGGTGCGGGCTCGCCCAACGTCGAGGCATGGTTCTCCGTCGGTGGCAGCGGTCAACGTCGAGACATGTTCCGCCGTCGCAGGGTCACCAGCGATTGGCGTCGAAGCAGGCGTCTCCGTCAACGTCAACAAGGCGACGGTCGACGTCGAGACAGGCCTCGTCACCAGAGGCAAGGCAATCATCACCTCCGTCGTCCTCCAAGCGACGTTCGACGTCGAAGGCCAGATCTTCGCCGACGTCGAAGAATCATTTGTCGTCGAGGCCCAATGTGAAATACACCAGACTTCGTTCGACGTCGAGATGGCGGTCTCCGTCGGCGACGAGCAGACGGTCAGCGTCAAGAGAGGGATCGAACAGGCACCAGGAAGTGACATCGAGAAGGATTTCTCCGTCCATCCATTCTTGGTTGAGGTCCCCTACACGCTCAACGTCGAAGGTGCAATCTGTATGTTCCAAGGGTACGACGTCACATCATACAACGTCGAAGGTGAGATCGACGTCGAGGAGACGATCACGATCAAGGGACTCACCAGTGATGGTGACACAGAGCCGGTCGACGTCGAGGCATTCTCCATCGACGTCACATCGCTCATCAAGACGCCGATCACGCTCCAGAAGTCACAGAGAGTCCTCTCATTCTATCCGGAGCTCACCCCGGACAATTGCGACGTCACCCAATTCTTCTGTTCACTCACCTGAGCCTCCAAGGTCTCCAGGAGGCTGTCCAAGGAGACGGCGATCTCCTTCAATTCATCTTTCGCCCAGATGGCTCCAACCTCTCCCTGATTGGCAAACAGTACCAACGGGTCACGCCCAACGACCTATGGACTATTCCAGTCCTCTGCACAAATCACCCTTACAACGTCTGGTGCAGGAAGTGGACAGGTCCCCCACTACTCGGACCAGAGAACACAGAGGCAGATCTCCTGAGCACAGATCGACTCCGAGTCACTGCAAGAGGCGGCGAACACCATCGTGGTCCTCCTCTTCGACACACTCATCCAAAAGGGACTACTCACCCACCCTCACGGATAGTCCTCCTTCTAGGGTGTCACCCATCGACGATGTGAACACTTTCCATGATGTTCTCTGCAGAGGTGCTCAAAAACTGGGAATCACCATGTCAGCTCCTCAGTCCACCACGTCGATCATTTTCGAGACCCTCCATCAGAGGTCTGCGACTAGACCATTACTACCCTTGGTCCCTGGTATCATTGAGCCGATAATGGACGTTTTCCTTACTCCATCATTGGTGAAAGCAGCTCCTGCACGTATCTTAAAAAACATATAGACCTGCTGCCTCAGATCCTCTTTTCCTCAAATCGGATCCGCCACCGGACTCTGTCATTGTGTCTGCTGCAAAGAAGACACACGCAGTTGCTTCTTCCTCCTCAGCTCCTCCGGATAAGGAAAGTAGAGCACAAGACTCTTGGGGGAGGAAGACTTGCGGCTCTGCAGTGTCTTCTCTTCAAGTTTCTAACGCTGCGGCTCTGCTGGGCCGTTATGACAGGTCCTTATGGGATTCACTGGAGCGCTTCAAAGACAAACTCCCGAAGGAGGACCAGCAGGATTTCTCTGAAATTCTCCAGGAGGGCGCTCTGGTGGCCAACCAAATAATCAGCACTGCGGCGGATGGGGTGTCTTTGTCGCCTCACTCTTATGCACATGGCATATGTGCACGAAGATCTTCCTGGTTGCGTCTGACTGCGTTGAAACCAGAGGCGCAACAACGCATCTTAAATCTCCCATTTTCTGGCACCTCCCTGTTCGGATCACATGCAGATGAGGAAATGGCTAGAATGAAGGCTGAGTTGGACACCTTAAAGGCCGTAGGCCTTGAGAAGAAAAAGGAATTTAGACGACGCTACAGGTCCTACAATCGTAAAAATTACAAACAGAGAGTTCAAACCCCTCAATGGTCGCAAAACAAGCAGAACAAGTCCCAGTTCCAGGGCTGTCGTTCCTCGAGAGGAAGAGGAGGACACCAACAGCAGTCCTCTTCCACAACAAAAACTCAAGGGAAGCAATGAGTCTCTGCTTCCTCTAGCACCGTTGCACACTCCAGTGGGGGGAAGTATTTCAAACTACAGTCAAGAGTGGCGCAACATCACCAAAGACCAGTGGGTGCTGAATATATTAGACAATGGTTACGCACTACGTTTTTGCGTGTCCCCAAGACAGGTTCCTCCGGTGAAATCCCGTCAGCTACATCTAGATCTCCTACGTCAGGAAGTGTTGACCCTTCTCAGGAAACTGGCCATAGAAGAGGTCCCTCCTGCACGGACAGGACAGGGGGTCTACTCAAGATACTTCCTTGTTCAGAAAAAGGACCAACCGAACAAGTTGAGACCAATTCTAGACCTACGTTCTCTGAACAAGTTCATCAAGAAGGAAAAGTTTGGAATGTTGGTGCTCCATCAAATATTTCCACATCTGTGAAAAGGCGATTGGATGTGTTCGGTGGATCTCCAAGATGAGTATTTTCACATCCCAATCACACCACGGCATCGCAAGATCCTGCGGTTCATGGTGGGCACAAAACATTACCAGTTCAAAGTCTTACCCTTCGGTCTAAAGTCTGCCCCGAGGGTTTTCACGAAATGCATGGCAGTGGTAGCGGCAGCATTACATCGCCAAGGTCTGTTCGTGTATCCATACCTGAACGACTGGCTGGTGAAGGGATCATCCTCCCACATGATGCAGGAACACCTTCACATCTGCCTGGACCTCCTGCAACACTTAGGCCTTCATGTCAACGTGGAAAAATCGGTTCTTCAACTGACCCAATCACTCCACTATCTGGGCGCCACCCTAAACTCCGACCTCGGAAAAGTGTTTCCTTCGTGGAGAGATTGTCATCAATGAGAGTCAATAGCAACGTCATCCTCCAAACTCATCAGCCATCAGTAAGACAAGTGGCTTCTCTGCTGGGGTTGATGGCATCTTGTATTTTTCTCATACCCAACGCCAGATTGAGGATGAGACCGTTACAACAAGATCTGCAGGACAAGTGGGGCCAATCCTCAGGTCAGTGGACCGACCGGATTCTCCTCTTGCCATCAGCGAAGATGTCCATTCTCTGGTAGTTACAACTAAAGAATCAGTCTTCTAGTGGGAGTCCCATTCCATCAAACGCTGCCAACACAATCCCTGATCACGGATGCATCCCTTCAGGGACGGGGAGCACATCTGGGTCATCTGCAAACTCAGGGCAGGTGGACCAGCAGGGAACTGACCTATCATATCAACATACTGGAACTGCGGGCGGTTCATTTAGCCCTCAAGGCTTTTCAACCGTCGATTCAGTCCGAATCGATCCTAATACAAACAGACAATACAACCACCATGTATTACTTGAACAAACAAGGTGGAACACGCTCTAGCCCTCTGTCTCTAGAATCCCAGGCGATCTGGCACTGGCTGCTAGCCAGAAACCTATTGATCACAGCAGTGCACCTACCGGGAGAGCAGAACGTGCGAGCAGATGCCCTCAGTCGTCACTTCGACGAACAAGAAGACTGGGTGCTCAACGACAACGTGGTGGCAAACATTTTTCATCAATGGGGTCATCCCTTCATTGACCTCATTGCGGACGATCAAAACAAAAAATGCTACGCCTTTGCATCCAGGTTTTACCGACCAGGAACGAGGGGGAATGCTCTTTTGAAATACTGGTCAGGGATGTTTGCATACGCCTTTCCACCCCACGCTCTCATTCCGAAGTTTGTGGCCAAACTGATCCGATCCAGCATGACAATGATCCTCATAGCACCAGACTGGCCTTGCCAATGGTGGTATCCGGACCTCTCAGTGCACACACATCGGAGACTCCCGTGCAGGCCGGACCTCCTGACCAAAATGGGAGGGAAGATCCAGCCTTCCCTCGCTCAGCTTGACAGCATGGCTCCTGAAGTCCTACAGTACGGACATTTGAACCTCCCTCAAGATTGCATGGACATTTTGCGGGAGTCAAAAAGACCATCCACAGGACCTCATACTCCTTTAAATGGAAAAGGTTTTACTTGTGGTGTGTCCGTAATGGGTGGAATCCAATTCACGGGCAAGAAGAGGTAATGTTGCCCTATCTGCTCTACTTGGCCAGATCTGGTTTGAAGTATACATCCATAAAAGTGTATTTGGCTGCCATCACGGCACATAGAAAATCGACTAACCAGCCTTTGTTTTTTCAACTTCAGGTGGGCAAGGATTTTCTACAGGGGTTGAAGAAGGTTTATCCTCCTGTCCGACCTCCTTCTCCACCTTGGGAGTTGAATCTAGTCTTGTCCAAATTGATGGGTCCTCCTTTCGAACCCATTCATAGGGCCACATTACAACACCTTACATGGAAAGTAGCTTTTCTAGTGGCTATTACATCAGCACGCAGAGTGAGTGAAATCCAAGCACTCTGTTTTAAGGAACCGTATACGTTTTCCATCATAATAGAGTGGTTATGCGAACTCACCCTTCCTTCCTGCCCAAAGTAGTGTCTGATTTCCATGTAAATCAGGCGATTTCACTTCCCTCTTTCTTTCCCAGTCCTGCTACACCAGCAGAAAGGTCTCTTCATTCATTAGACCTCAAGAGGGTTCTCAAATTCTACTTGGAGGGAGCAAAGTCCATAAGAAAAGCTGAGCAATTGTTTGTAAAAAAACAGCTCTGTTAGAACAGGCTTTCCAGCTTCTAAAAGATCCATTTGAAGATGGATTGTGTCTTGTATAAAGTTGGCCTACCAAATAGTGAACAAGCCTCTGTTAGCCTCCCCCAAAGCTCATTCTACTAGGGGCAAGGCTGCTACAGTTGCATTTTTACACAATGTACCGATGGCCGAGATTTGCAAGGCTGCAACTTGGAAATCGGTCCTTACATTTACCAGGCATTACTGTCTGGATTCTGACTCCAGAGCGGATACCCAAGGAGGCCAGGCCTCCTTGAGGAATCTGTTCCAATGTTAACTGGTTTTGGAGTCTTTATATGCTTTTCTGTTTACTATGTATCTTGATTGTACTATGGTTACTTGCCCACAGGATGAGGGGATGGGCTTGCTATTCTATTCATGTGCTTATGACTATTGATGAGGATCCCCTGGAAGAGAAGGATAAGTTACTTACCTGTAATCCTAGTTCTCTTTCAGGGGTATCCTCATCAAAGTCATAAGCAACCCACCTGCCTCCCCAGGTAAATGAGATGTTTCTAAAGAACCACTGACCTAACTGTCACCCCTGAGGCATGATGGGAAGCTAGGGGTCATGGCTGCCTTAAAGGCACGGTGCCAGTTTATCTGTGTGTTTCTGTGGGTTAGCTTTTCAGCTTTCTACAGTAAGGTTTTTATGCAGTGCAGCCTATGTGCTGACAATGTTTTCTCATTCTTCCCTGTAAGATGGTGATTTCTGCTGTTTTATTAAAGCAGTTTTTCAAATGTGCATTTTCTCCCTGCTTTTATTGGAGTGTATTTATATACAGGGGAATTTCTTACAACATTGTTCAGCATTACTATGGAAGGCTGCATTGTGTTTTTTATATATTTATATAGAGTTACATATATGTTTCCACATATATTTTTATGTTTCCGGGGTCCCGCACATGGGCGGGAATATTCATGTGCTTATGACTTTGATGAGGATACCCCTGGAAGAGAACTAGGATTACAGGTAAGTAACTTATCCTTACCGAACGGTGCAGTACCCCACTAACTCACCTTTTTAGGTCTGAATTTTGACTGCATAGTGGCATACAGACCCACTGATTTAGGTCTGCCATTGGCTTTATTCTTCCACCCTCTTTCTGCACCCATTGCTTGAGACATTGTCTCTGACCTCCTGGCTTAGCCCAGTGAAGTATTTATATGCCACCTAATGTTATTGGTTGCTTTAATTAATTATTTCACATTCAAACCAGTGCTTCAATTAAACTGCATCAGGAACTAGTTTACAACTACATCCCTGTCTGACTGATCCTCCCGGATCCGTGGCACATTACTCGGCCTAATATGCTTAATCTGCATATGTTAGAAAAATAAACCCAAACCTATTGACTTTGCCAATGCTTGTTTCCACTATCATACCCTACAACAGGAGAAGAGAAATTCTCCTAGTAAGAGAAGAGAGAATGGTGATTGGACTGGTAGGTAGAGGGAGCACATAGACCCACCCTCCTCCTGGCTTATGTCATCAGAGAGCAAAAGGGCATGTGTTAGAAATTACATTCTCTTAAATAATGTTCTTTATGGCAAGTTTATATATTTATCATTGCTTTCTTCTTCATAACACAAAGATACGCTCTAGAAAGTTTTCTAGAATTGCTGTGCCAATTACAATTGCAGCTACAGTTTTAATCCCTGTGCTAGGAATCCTTCCACAGTGTCACAGTAATAAGTGCCGACAGACATAATCTAGCTGCATAGATCACGTCATTCGATTCTCATAGGAACAACTGAAAAAACACCATTATTATAATTAGCTGAGGCCACACACTTCTACAACAATCCATAACAAGCCTAATCCTTAGACGTGTTTTGTCCTCATAAGATTTTGGACTTCTTCACAACTCAAATGAAATATACAGAAATAGTTTCCTTTATACTTTAACTGCATCCACCTTTCTACAGTGATTTCTGTCACAGTTAACAATTCATACTACAGAAGAAACAGGTATGTTATAGCCTCAACATTGTAAGTGAGGGGCAGTTCATGACACATAAAGTGCATACATGTTCCTTTCATAAATGCTGCAACACATTATACAAAATGTGTCACTTTTAGCATTTTAAAAAGAATGATTGTACTATGAACATCAATTTGGCATCAGATAATATGTTTATTGACATCCCAAGGTGCTCCAATCCATGTGCTGCCTGACAGTTACTGAATGTGGGTGTCACGTATATTAAGTTAAACAAAAACACTTAGAACCCGGAAGAGCAAACTGTCACATGCCAAGTATGATTGGTTGACTCTTAAGGACACTAAGGTCTGTTGTAGCGTATACATGTCCTTAGGAAAAAGTTTATATCTGAAAGAAGCACGTTAGTTATAGATTCCTTACCTTAAAATTACCCCCAGGCGTCAGACTGGATCGGAAAGCTTTTTCGTCAGCAGTACCTCTGTGTGTCGGAAGGTGGCGTCAGTCGACTCTGCGTCCGGCGTTGTGGTCACCGGGATGACGTTGCGGTAGCTACTTGGACGCCGCCCCTTGCGCGCTGACGTCAGTTGGTTCTTTTTCCGCGCCAGCCAGCGCAGATCCGGGAAGAGCGGTACCTTAGTTGTTTTTTTACTACATTTTTTCTCGACTTTTGTCGACTCCGAACAAGTGCATGAGGGATGCCCAGTTTCAAGGCCTGCGGTTCCTGTAATCGGCTGATGTTGGTGACGGATCCCACCGCGTTTTCCTCTTTTGCCTGGAGGGCGACCACGACCCCAAGTCATGCTCCGACTGTCAGTGGTTGACGCCGAAGGCTTTGCGGGAGCAGTCCCGAAAGCTGCTTGAACGCCGACAGCCGGCTCTGCGCCGTTTGAGGTAGGTCCCGGTCGAGAGGGAGGTCGAGAGACCGGTCGCGGAGCCATCGTCACTCCGGTTCCAAATCATCGAAGTCTTCGCACTCAGGTTCGGGTAAGTCGAAGCATAAGAAGAAGTCGAAGAAGCATCTTCGCTCTTTGACTTCTGATCGCCGGTCGGCCGACCCGGCGAGGCACGCGAGTGGTGCCCCTCCCGCGGCACCATGCGTGGAGCCCGAAGAGTCGGCTCCGCGCTTCCCTCCCTTTCCGAGACCCGGAGCGACTCCTGCCCCGCTTCATACGTTCTACGAGGTGACGCATGCCATCTTTGGGTGAACCAACCCCGCCGGCGCACCTTCGGGCCCCGCGGACTCAGTTGGGGGACCTAGGTCTTTGCTGCCGACGGCTCTGGCACCGCAGGCCCCCCTTGGATCCAGGCCTGGATCCGGATCGGCGCCGGCTGACCTCCTTACACCTCCACCGGCGCCACTTCCTCCGGCACCACTACCACATTCGGCACCAGTCGCCCCCCGCGGCCGGCGTTGACCCCGGCCTCCATCCCGACGTGGAACCGGAGCCGGACCGGCGTCAATCGATGCCGGATCCGGCACCAAAGGGTACTTTAGTCCCTGTGTTCCACCCTGGCCATTTTCTGCCAAAGTGGCAGCCAGTGGAGGGTGAGGAGGACTGGGAGAGGTCAGGTGACCCTTTAACTGACCAGCTAGATACTGGGCAGGACTGGACTGAGGAACTGGGGGAGGCCAGTGGTCTTGACACTTCACCCGACCTTGGCATGTTGTCTCCTCCTACCGTGGATATGGAGGAGGGAGCATCATACGCTGTGGTGTTGCATAGGGCGGCTGAGGCTCTCAACCTCAAGCTTCCTACGGTGGCGGTCAGGACTAACCTCCTGACTGAGGTGCTTCAACCGGGGGCGAGCTCTTCGGAGCCCCTGCTTTCATTTAATGAGGCCCTCACCGACGTCCTTTTGGGCACGTGGTCCCGGCCCAACAAGGGGGCTCCCGTGGACAGGATGATCGCCCAACGCTACCGCCCGGTTCTGGGTGACCCCACTTTCCTCTTCCAACACCCCACCCCGGAGAGCTTGGTGGTCCAATCCTCCACCTCCAATAGCGCCTTCCCTACCGCTCCACCGGAAAGGGAATCTAAGAAGCTGGACCATCTTGGCAAGAAAATATTCTCTTCCGCCAGCTAAGGACTGCAGTCCGTTTGCACCGCATGTCTCTTGGGCCGTTATTCGCACTCCGTGTGGGATACGGTGGCGCAAGTGCTGCCTCAGTGTCCGGAGGAGGCCCGGACAGTGCTCTCTCAGACTGTAGCCCCCGGGAGAGATGCAGCAAAGTTTATGATCCGTTGTGGGCTGGATACCGCTGACTCTGTGGGCAGGACCATTTCAGCGTCTGTAGCGCTTCACCGCTACGCCTGGATGAGGTCCACTGGCTTTTCAGCGGATGTCCAGAACACCCTGATGGACATGCCCTTTGATGGCCTTCACCTTTTTGGCAACAAAGCAGACAGCGCCCTAGAGCGCTTCAAGGACTCCTTGGGCCTCTCCACCCATCCGACGCAGTCAGCTTTTCGCCCCTTTCGTGGCTACGGAAGGGGTGCCCTGCTACGTCCCAGCCAGGGCCACAGGCCGCAGCAAGTTACCCAGCTTTCGCAAGGCCGGGGACGTGGAAACAACCGGTGAGGTTCCAGGGCCAGCGGGCGGGCCAGTCCGCTTACCCCCCTCTGCTGCAGCCTCCAAACCCTCCTAGTCCAAACTTTCAGGCCCATCAAAAGCCAGTGGGCGGCAGGATTCGCCATCACCTCCCCCACTGGCGCACCATCACTTCGGAGAGGTAGGTTTTGCAAATAGTCCGATGGGGCTACTCCTCCAGCCATGCCACCGCACTCCCGACGCATGTCGGAGTATCATCTGGCCCTTCTCCAGCATGAAGTTACGTCTCTCTTGGCCAAGGGAGCCATTGAGCGCGTTCCTGTCCCAGAAGTAGGTTGTGGTTGTTACTCCCCCTACTTTTCCCAAGAAGGACAAGGGCCTGTGTCCTATCTTGGACCTCATGAACATCTATCGCTTCCTCCGGAAGGAGAAGTTCAAAATGTTGACGTTTGCTCAGGTCTTGTCTGCCCTTGACCCGCAAGACTGGATGGTAGCATTGAACTTGCAGGACAATTATTTTCACATCCCCGTCCTGGCGGCACACCAGCGTTACCTGTGGTTCACGGTAGGCTACGAGCATTTCCAGTTCACAGTGCTCCCCTTTGGCCTTACCAGCGCCCCTCGGGTGTTCATGAAAGTGATGACGGTGGTCGCAGCTCATCTGCGCAGATCATTTGTTTCAGTCTTCCCCTGTCTCGACGACTGGCTGCTGAAAGCGGGCTCGCCCTAGGCAGTCGTCTCCCACCACCAGACTACGGCCAACCTCCTGCATATGCTGGGATTCTCCATCAATGTGCCGAAGTCGCACCTGATTCCCTCTCAGAAGCTCCTCTTCATCTGAGCGGTTCTGGACATGACGCGGTTTCGGGTCTATCCTCTCGAACAGTGAGTGCAGACTATTCGGGCTATGATTCCGATCTTTCAGCCTCTGTCCTGGGTTTCGATCAGAATGACCCTGAGGCTGCTGTGCCTCATGGGCTCCTGCTGATCGATCATGCCAGGTGGCATATGCGGCCTCTGCGGTGGGGCCTGAAGCTCCAGTGGGCTCAGCATCAGGGGAACCTGTTTGATTGCTTCCAGATCTCGGAGGGCACTGCTCGGCCACTGCATAGGTGGCTTACGAACCAGGATTGGGTCAGTGGCAGATCCCCTCTCCCTTCCCCAACCAGACCACATTGTAGTGACGGATGCCTCCCTTCTGGGATGGGGCGGCGACATGGGAGAGGCGGAGATAAGAGGCCTCTGGTCTGCGGCGGAGTCCGGGTTTCACATTAACCTTCCGGAGCTCCGGGCGATTCGTCTTGCACTGAAGGCATTTCATCCCTCTGTCCGGGGAAGAGTAGTGCAGGTGTTCACGGACAACACCACCGCCATGTGTTACTGTAACAAACAGGGCGGGGTGGGGTTGTGGACTCTATGTCAGGAGGCCCTCCGCCTCTGGACATGACTGGAACATCAAGGCATTTCCTTGGTGGTTCAACACTTGGCAGGTTCTCTGAACGCCAGAGCGGACGAACTCAGCAGCAGCTGCATGATGGATCACGAATGTTGTCTTCACTTGTAGTTGGTGCAAGGTCTCTTTCAACGTTGGGGAGAGCCTTGGTTAGATCTATTCGCAACCGAAGAGAACACGCAATGTCAGCAATTCTGCGCGTTGGAATTTCGAAGGCGGCACTCGCTCGGCAACGCTTTTTGTCGCAAGTGGAGTTGTGGTCTGTTGTACGCCTTTCCGCCTATACCACTTCAGCCCAGAGTGCTGAAGAAGATGAGGCGCGGCCGGGCCCAAGTCATTCTTGTGGCCCCGGATTGGGCACGAAGAGTCTGGTATCCCAAGCTGCTCAACATCGATCCTCCGATCCGACTGCCTCTTCGGGAGAATCTTCTGTCGCAGCAGCAGGGAACGGTCCTCCACCCGAACCTGTCCAGTCTCCACCTCCTTGCGTGGAGATTGAGCGGCGGCAGTGGGCGTCTTTTGACCTACCTTCTGAAGTTTGTAATGTAATCTTGGCAGCCAGGCGTCCCTCCACAAAGATGGTATACGCCTGCAGGTGGAACAAATTTGTGGCATGGTGCACTGCAAAGGCTGTGGTTCGCTTTTCTGCCCCTCTCTCTGAAGTACTTTTGTTCCTTCTCTCTTTAGCCCAGCCAGGTTCTGCTCTGGGCTCTATCATGGGCTACCTTTCGGCCATATCGCCCTTCCTTCGGCTGCCAGATCAGCCTTTGCTTTTCAAGTCCCTGGTAGTTAAACTTTTCTTTAAAGGCTTAACACATCTTTTTCCTCCAATTCCTTTTGTTATGCCTCATTGGGACTTGAATATTGTGCTAAGTCATTTAATGTGCACTCCCTTTGAGCCGCTCCACAACTGTCCTTTGCGTCTCTTGACTCTTAAGACTGCTTTCCTGGTAGCCATCACTTATGCTAGAAGGGTGAGTGAGCTCCAGGCTCTTTCTACAAAACCTCCTTTCTTGTCTGTTCATCAGGACAAGGTGGTTGTCCGGACCCGTCCATCCTTTCTTCCTAAGGTGGTCACTGCCTTCCACATCGGGCAGAGCATTACTTTGCCCACCTTCTTTTCGCCGCCGCATCCTTCAAAGAAAGAAGAGAGGCTCCACCGTCTGAACCCAAAGCATGCGCTCTCCTTCTATCTGGACCACACAAAGCAGTTCCGGGTGGATGATCAACTTTTTGTTGGTTACGTGGGTGCAAAGAAGGATCGGGCCGTACGCAAACGCACCATTTCTCGATGGGTCGTGTTGTGCATTAAGGCTTGTTACTCTCTAGCTAAAAAGGAGCCTTCAGTCGGCCTACGCGCTCATTCTTCAAGGGCGACGGCAGCCACTACTGCCTTGGGAAGGGGAGTGCCTCTGAATGATATCTGTCGGGCAGCCACGTGGGCATCACTGCACACGTTCACCAAACACAACTGCCTGTACAGCCAAGTCTGGAGAGAGACGGCTTCTTTGGCCGTTCTGTTGTCCAGGATTTTCTGGTGTGGTCTTGGTTCGCAGACCCACCACCGGGGTTGGTATTGCTGGGGTATGTATTCTAAGGTAAGGAATCTATAACTAACGTGTTTCTTTCAGATGCACAAGTTACTTACCTTCGGCAACGATATATCTGTAAGAAACATTAGTTAGTTATAGATTCCTTACCGTCCCGCCCATCCTCCCCGTTCTGCGAACTGATTTCTAGGGTTAAGGACATCCTTTCAGGGCCCTAGTTTTGTGCACCAATGGTCAGTGTCTTGCATGGCTCTGCGGTTCTGGTGCGGAAAGTGGTGTACAGAACTGACGTCAGTACGCGAGGGCAGCATCTAAGTAACTACTGCAATGTCATCCCAGCGACCATGACACCGACTACGGACGCGGAGCCGACCGACGCCACCTTCCGGCGCGCAGAGGTACTGCTGACGAAAAAGCTTTCCGGATCCAGTCTGACGCCTGGGGGTAATTCTAATTTAAGGAATCTATAACTAATTAATGTTTCTTACAGATATATCGTTACCGAAGGTAAGTAACTTGTGCTTTAAAGCAAAAAAAGCTAGGGTCAAACAAAAAGTAGTTAATGTAACTTATCGTCTTCTTACTACGAGACTTTACATATTTGGCTCATATACATTACCCACCTGTTTCCTAAGCAAATGTCTCCCTTTTGATAACATCGGACGTACTAATTAATGGTACGGCTTCGTATGACCCTCATAAGCCTGAAATGCAATACATTCTCAAGCATTAAAGTACCATTGACCAACTTACGTTCGGGGTCTTATCTTGCCAAATGATAAAGGTTGGGTTAATACATATAAGTTCTAATTATGTTTCCCAAAGTGAGCAGTGCTAGTATCCTATACAGGGCACGAGTCGGGGGGTACGTCCACCCACTTCTTTCACAGGGTGAACGCCGTCCACCCTGCCAAGAATTTGGGCCCTACTGAATGATGTTCTGAACTCGTCTGACACTTTCAGCAGCGCCTGCACGTTGTCTGCTTTCCTTCTGCAACAAGCAACAACGTGAAGGTGCGGATGGGGCTTTCATATTTAAGACTCCTGCTGTGCCCATAACAAAGGCCGAAATTGAGGGATCATCAGGACTCCTTTTGTTCTAGTCTCTTGGCTGGGAGCAGTCAGGAGACTCACAGCTGATGCAAATGAATCCGAGGGGAAACAAAGGCTCGCGCCTTGTTAGCACTTCACATGTACTTAAGAAAGGCATCTTTTCACTTTGTTCAGTCCCTGTTTAGGACATGTGCATGCACTGTAAGAATATCCAATGTGTTGGTCTTTCCCAGAATTTACACAAAGCAAATTGCATTTATATAGAGCTTACTTCCCTTGAGGAGGTGTTGAAATAATTTAAGTACCACTATTTTTTTCTTGTATAGCCCTACTCATTCCAATGCAGGGTGTCAGAGTGCTTTACATCAACATGTGCATATTACATGTACAATAAATTATATGTTTGTAAATGAATGTACAGGATGTGTTACATAAAACTGGGGGATTGCAAGGTGTAGAAGTACATATCATCTTCCATAGCTCACTGTGCTATTATCCTCGCAATGCGCTCAACCGTACACATGATAGACCTGCTAAACATATATGTGAGGGCTTTAGATCTAATGTCACTTCTTGTGATGCCAGTTCCGGTAAAGTCGTGGCTTGTGATGCCACTTTCTATGATGTAAATTCCTATGATGTCGTGCGCCGTCATGTCGTGCGCCGTGATGTTATGCCTTGTGATGTTGTGCGCCATGATGTCGTGCACCGTGATGTCACTTGCATACTGCCTAACTAGGTTGGTCCCCCCACTTCTTTTTTTAGGACTTGTGCCGTGCCTATTAACCAAATTTATTGATCCGTTTGAAACCTTCACGAACTCCTGCTCTTCATGATAAAATTGATCCAACTAAGTAGTGCTTGTATTGTATCTGGAATAACACCTGTTCTCGACAAACAATCACGTACTATCTGCTATTTTACTTTGAATACTTGCATAAAGTATGGTCATTGCATATATATAATTGCGCATATATCAAAGTTGAATGGTTTGTAATCAAAAATCATAATGCGTATATGCTCATACTGACAGGGTTCGTAATCTGCTCTATTACTCCTCTTGTATGTTCTGCTTGAAAAAGGCCTCTGTGAACATTAGCAATGGCCAAACCACGTGAAAAAGTTAACAACTATGACAGTCTCTGTAATCACCACTTACATCAGCCTGCCGGAGGCGCATGTCATGATGGGAAGGGAGGCATATCTCGCATATACTGTACCCTCACGAATAATGGCCCCACATCACTGGACTCGCTCAAACTTCGCTGGGAAGGTTGGTTGGGCCCTCTTCTTGAGGATGAGGACTGGCGAGACGCCCTTATGGCCCCCAAGACCTTCACTGCTTCTGCCAGACTCCGACTCATCCAGATCTACTACCTCCATACTGCATACCTTACCCCAGAGCGACTGCATAGAGCAGGGCTGCGTAACTCGTCCGAGTGCACTCGCTGCAGGCACCAACCAGCAGACTTTTACCATATTATCTGGTCTTGTCCCCTCCTCATAAAATACTGGGAAAAGATAGAATCCGAACTCACACACATTCTAGGCTGGCATGTACCTCAAGACCCCATGCGCCTTCTCCTGGGTGTCATGGATGGTCTAGATGGGTCCTGTGCGGATAAATTATTCCTGGGGACGGCCATCATGGTGGCCAAAAGCAATATTGCCATGGCCTGGACGCAACCTGACCTCCCCACAATAGCTAAATGGTGCCAAGGTGTGCACTGGTGTGCCTCTCAAGAGAAGCCCTTGTTCTATGCCAGAGGCTGCCTTGCCAAGTACCAGAAAGTATGGGGTAAATGGACGGACCAAATGGGTTAGTTAGGTGATGGGGATAACTTCCTACTTCCGACAGACTGCCTGTTTTTGCTATGTAAGTACTCGATCGCTGTGCATTCTGTATAACTTTGCTACCGACACCCTCACAATGTCTCATATGAGAACTTGTGTACTGTGCTGTTGCTGCTAATCTTCTCTTTGTTTTCAAAAGCAATAAAAGTTTATTATCAAAAAAATCACCACTCACATCGCCATACTGTTCTCAAATCTAAATCGGTTCTGAAATGTAAAATAATTTCCGGTTCCTCTCTTCCAAAAAAAAACAAAAGTTTGTCTATACCATATTTTCGGACTGCGCCTTTTGTTCCCATTATATTGTACATTTTACATCACAGCTAAAAATGTCCTCTTATGTATGCGAAATGCATGCCAAGTAACTTCACCAAGAACTGGAGCCAAAACCAGCCTATTAACTTGGAGCCACCATGTTTGAGGTGCCCCAAGAATGGTGTGGTGCTCTCAAGGGTCTTGAGTAGCCATACCGCTTACCACGACAAATGAAGAGCTGCAAGTGTCGTTAGACATCCATCCTCGCGGGCAGCACTGTACTGTACTGTAGTTTATGTCTAGTTATGGCATACTGTCGGACTCGCACTGGTCCCTGATAGTCCCACGCTTCTCATGTGATCGCTGTACCTACATGCGAGAACAGTGGTGTTCCCACCACTAGAAGTTAACTTATTCTAGAGGCTAGCATTTTAGTGTCTCACATTTTGTCTGGCAATAACATACCCAAATAAACTCAGTTTTAATTTTAAATCGATACCTAGGCACGGCTCTTTATTGTTCTGTAGCTTACATTATTGATGATGTTAACCCCTTCCCCGCTCATGACGGAGCCGCTCTGTCATGAGCCACGGTTGCCGTGTGCTCATGACGGAGCGGTTCCGTCATGTCACGGCCGTTGGCGGCCGCTCCGCCTACGCGGCGCTGTTTCCCCGCCTGTGCGGGGGGACAACGCAACTGGGCGGAGTCATGACGGAACCGCTCCGTCATGAGCACAGCTCAACCGTGGCTCATGACGGAGTGGCTCCGTCATGAGCACAGCGCCACCGCGCTGCCCCCCCGCACCCCACAGCGCTGCGGCGGAATTCCCACCGCAGCGAAGGGGTTAATTATTAGAACAAGAGCAAAGTTTAAACACACAATTCCAGGTTGAAGTTGAACTTTACCGGCGTTTGTTCATCCCGAATTTAATATGGGGTTCTCCAGCCATAGGTAAGATTAGAAAGGGTGATTGTTCATGTGCCTTTGCGAGACATGCCATAATGCTCTCAAGGTTTTATCAGATATGCAAGGGAAGAGAATTCAAGTTGCTGACTAATTTACATGAATGTCGATCACCGTTTAAAAATATAATTTGCTGAAATGAAGCTGAGAATGCTTTAGAGTGTGAAAATGCTAGACCACACCCTCGATCATTGAAATGCACTCAGGCGCCATCTTGAAAAAGGAAAAACTGTAATGAAACCTAAACGCAAATGAAAAGTGCCAGGTGAGGACGCCGTGCACCTGACTGTGCTGGGGGCCCACGGAGTTGACTGGAGTGATGGTAATGAACTGCCCTTTGCTGGTGACTGCAGCGTGATAAAGCGGGCTTGGCATGTGCGGGATTTGAAGCTCACATAGGCTGCTGCGTGAGGTAAATGGTTTTGTCTTCGGTGTTTGCACAGGAGAGATGTAATCAAGTGCAGACTTGAGTGGAATGCAGAAGATGCGGCTGAGCGTGTCAGTTGTTGCTACACCTTTCGGGGGTGTTCATTTATTCTTGAAAATGTAAGGATGCTGCAGGGTTAAGGAGCAAAGGACTGGGGACTCGGACGGGC
This sequence comes from Triturus cristatus, assembly GCF_964204655.1. Lineage (NCBI taxonomy): Eukaryota > Metazoa > Chordata > Amphibia > Caudata > Salamandridae > Triturus > Triturus cristatus. Next base: position 1,059,042,048 of record NC_140593.1, on the reverse strand, counting down.
CTGTCAGCATCCCGACAGACACCGCCCAGCACAAAGAAGCAAAATAGCGGACTGCCCTCGTCTTCCCTTCGGTCCTGTTTGTCATCTCAAAGGCTCTCGATATTTTAGTTTCACAAACTACCCTGTGCATTATCACCTAGTTCATTAAACAAGGCTGCAGTCTGGTTTTCAAACAAAAATGGCATCAAGAAACTGGTTAAGAATACGTAATTGATGTGTTTCCAGCCTGAAGGCCTTCCGTTGTTTGTTAGTGCTCTGTGTCATCTCTAGTAGGAATCTCAGTTCATGACTGATAGTTCCATTCAGCAGGGCAACCCTGGTTAATTGCCCGTGAAATCAAGCTTTTGTTTGGTGCAGCTACCTGTTGTGCCAATTGCTGTTCAGAGCCGGAGAGAAATAAATTGTGTGGCTGAGCCTTGCGCGGTGTGCGCGGAGCGAGCGGCGGCCATTGTCGCCGGTGCTTATTAGAACGCGACGTCCCCTTGCACCGGTTGGCTCTCTGATGAGCAGCGTGAGAAGTTGAGTCAAGGTCGGCTCACCAAATGAACCAGAACCGAGACCGCTTCCATAACTGCAGACGAATACTTTGTGGTATTGCTTGTAGCGTCTAGACATAGCAGGGGAACGTTTCATCCACCATCATTGAACACAGTATGGTGGGGCTCATGGGATGTTTACAGAGCAGCCTAAGACCAAGAATGTAATGCAAGCAGCACATTGATTACTGCAACTCTTCTTGTACAAACCAACACTGAGTTGTTTGGATTCGCCGATGATAATAAAGGCCAATACAAAAACAGAATTCAGCCATGCCGCTGTGCGTCCATGACTCACTCTCACCATGATTACACGAAGATCAGGTTCTCATTGGCATCTTGATCTCCTTCTGTATTTTTATGAAAGAGGACTGTAGGGCAACTGAATATTTCATTATCAGCACATGGCTGCTCACTATGTATTCCGGGGCCCATTAGGAAGGGAACCCCTCATGAGTCGGTGCCTGGACGAGCCCATCAAGATGAACTTTGACACAGGAAGTCCAACATATAATGGACATTTTATCTGCAAATAGGGCAGTACCTGGGCATGAGACCGATTATGGAGATAGAGTAATTTGTAACAGGATGCTCAGAGGACCTAATGTTACACCCTTTTTTACCCTCGAACACCACCATTGAACTCTGCTTCAGAGCGCTACTGTATCTTCACTCTTTAATAGCCATTTACTGCCACTGGCTCAAGGCGTTCGGGGCAGATTACCAAGACTCAAAGGATCAAAGGCAGAACTCTTACAGTCTACATAGGAGCCTCCCTCCCTAGTCCCTTTGCATGGAAAGAACTGCTAAGACCTCTGCCAAAGTTACCTCAGAGATAATAAAAAAGTGACTTGACTTTGCTTTGATCAGTCTATGAAGTATGTTCTTGGCCAGCATCAATTTCTAGTTTAATCTCTTGATGCTACTACTTAAAAGTTAATCCTGGCCTAGAACATACTTGTCATTTCTTAACATACCGTAGTGGACAACACTGGATAGAGTGTTTAGTTTCATCAGGACTGCATTATGCAAATGCAAAGGCAGCAGAGGGCTCAAGCCATGCTTCCAGGGCTATTTTCAGGCCCATACCACCTTTACTTTGTCCGGACTGCACTGGCGACTGCCTACGCAGCAGATTATTTTAAAGGTATTGTGCCTGGCCTTTTGAACATTATGGAATAGCGACCCTTGTTACCCAAAATACAACATCAGGAAACCAAATGAGATAGGACGCTTGGCTGATGTACCCAAAATGCAGACGGCTGTGTATGACGGTTCAGTCATTAACAGTACACAGGTCAAAAGTCTGGAATGACCATCACCTGCATTGCCAGTAATGGAGGATCGCCTTCAGTGCTTCATTTGTAAAAAAGAAAATAAGTGGCAGGACCCTCATCAGGACCAGCTTGCACAAGACATTGCCCTGCCAGCGCTGCTAGTGACGGTACCAACACAATTACTAGTCATCACACTCAAACAAGTGTGACAATTCAGCCTATTCCAGGCCCAAGATTTATAAGAATGGTTTGGGTGGCAGTCAATAGTCATTTTTAATGTATTGAATTAATAAGCAACTATTGTTGTGCTCATCTCTAAATTAGACATAACAGTACCACCATGCGGCAGACTGGTAAAAGCCCAGTCCTAAAAAACAAGTGCAGGTGCGCCGAGCACTAGAAACTAGCAGCTCAAATTAAGCACTGATCACCTCACATTTAGGAAGTTAATCAAGACTCTACTAATGCATAGACTAAAATTGTAGATTACTGGTGTTCCCTGTCCCCTACTGTACAGTCAACAAATCCATATAAGCTAACAGGAAGTCAGTACATGAGTGTATATGCCTGTAGATAGGTTGTGAACAAGAACACTCACATCTGGAATTGTTCCTGGCATACAAAGTCAGAATATGAACATGCACAGATGAACATGGTGCCCGAGTCACAGAAGTAATCTGAGACAAAATCCTAAATTTACTACTTTTGGTATTCACAGAAGGCATTTAGTAGTAGTAAAGTTAGGATTTTGTCTTAAGTCTGTCTTAAGTCTGTCTTAAGTCTGTCCTAAGTTTGTCTTAAGTTTGTCTTAATTCAAACTTAGGACAAAATCCTAACTTTACTACTACTAAATGCCTTCTGTTAATACCAAAAGTAGTACGTTTAGGATTTTGTCTCAGATTAGTTCTGTGAATCGGCCCCATTGGCTTTAAAAGCCCACCTGGAACTCTTAAACTGTTCCTGGCATGCTTGATACTTACAATGCCTTTCTCAAAGCCGGAAATAATGTGGAAAACCCAAGAATAGATACAACTACATGTGCCTGAAAGAAACCAGAAGGACCAGTGATAGCTGTGGACCTGAGAGAAACGGGAAAACCCTATTTCCTTCTCGATTTCTCAGCTTGGAAGCCAAGAAGCCTTTGCTGAAACCTCTTGGGGCTTTTGGAGCACCAGTAGAAAGTTACAGAAATTCTGGAAAATTAGGAGAATTTTCCATCTTTCATGGTACAGTACATGTTTCCAAGCCTACATGACAAACTTACATCTTCACTAGGTATTGTTTTCCAATATATGGAATTGATTTATAATGCAAACAACAGTTTTGAAAGCCTGACCTGTTTGATTTACTACCAAGGGTTCAGGTTCTGCTCCTAGTGGGTGGAAAGTGGGGCGCATTGGATATTGTCTTCTGGCTCTGATGGATATCCCCTGAGTAACAGGTAGATGTTCATCATAGAATTATACTGGCGATGGGCTTCCTCGTCTGTTTCACTATATCCTTCCCTTTTACATGGGCTCCTGAAAGAGGTGGGTTTTGAGCGAAATCTGGGATCACTGTCAGGGGGGTTGGAGTGCTGTGCTGGCCCCTGGACATGCGCATGTGCTAGATACCCCAGGAAATTCAAGCACAAAACTGCCAAAGAAAACACCAGATGGTCCAATGTTTGAACCTCATTTGTGGTGAGGAGGAGCGAGAGGAGGTGGGGTGTCAGTGCATGCTGAGAAACGGCACATGACAGGTGGAGAGTGAGGCTGACCTATTACCTGGAAAGGGAATGGGTAGTAAAGAAGATATCTGAAAGAAACACGTTAGTTATACATTCCCTACCTTAGAATTACCCCCAGGTATCAGATTGGATCCGGAAAGTTTTTTGATCAGCAGTACCTCTGCGCGTCGGATGCTGGCATCGGTCGGCTCCGCGTTCGTCGTAGGGGTCGTGGTCGCTGGGATGACGTCGCGGCACCTACTTAGACGCCGTCCTTTCGCACTGACGTCAGTTCTTTCTTTTTCCACGCCAGCCAGCGTAGATCTGGGAAGAGCAGTACCTCAGTCATTCTTTTTACTAAGTTTTTCTCGACTTTTGTCGACTTCTTGTATCGAGTCTCCGACTCCGAACAGGTGCACGAGGGATGTCTGGTTTTAAGGCCTGTGGTTCCTGTACTCGATTGATGTCGGTGACTGGTCCGCACCGCATGTGCCTCTTTTGCCTGGAGCGTGAGCACGACTCCAAGTCGTGCTCTGACTGTCAGTTGTTGATGCTGAAGGCTTTGTGGTAGCGGTCCCGAAAGCTGCTGGAATGATGGCAGACGGCTCCGCGCCGTTCGAGGTCCCGGTTGAGAGGAAGGTCGAGGGACTGGTTGTGGAGCCACCATCAGTCCGGCTTGAAGTCTTCACACTCAGGGTCGGGTAAGTCGAAGTATACGAAGAAGTCGAAGAAGCATCGTCGCTCTTCGCCCTCTCCTCGTTGGTCGGCCGACTCGACGAGGCGCGCGGGTGGTGCCACTCCCGCGGCTCCGCGCCTGGAGCCTGAAGGGTCAACTCCGAGCTTCCCTCCTTTTCCGGGACCCGGAGTGACCCCCGCCCAGCTTCGCACGTTCGATGAGACGATGCATGCCATCTTTGGGCGGACCATCCCCGCCGGCGCCCCTTTGGGCTCCATGGACTCGGTTGAGGGACCTAGATCTTCGCTGCCAGTAACTCCGGCCCCGGCGCCACAGGCCCCCCTTGGATCCAGGCCTGGATCCGAATCGGTGCCGGTTGACCTCCACCTCCACCGGCACCGCTTCCAACGGCACCACTACCGTGCCCTACGCCGGTCGGCCTCCCTGCCGGCGTCAACCCCAGCCTCCTTCCTGATGTGGACATGGTGCCGGACCAGTGTCGACCGACGCCGGACCCAGCGCCGGGTGGGGTTTTCATGCCCCTGTTCACTTCTGGGGCCCCTTCCCAACCACAGTGGCAACCAGAGGAAGATGAGGAGGACTGGGAAGGGTCAGGTGACCCTTTAACTGACCAGCTTCGGTCTGAACAGGACTGGAGAGAGGAACTGGGGGATGCCAGTGGTCTTGACACTTCACCCGACCTTGGCATGTTGTCTCCTCCTACCGTGGCTACGGAGGAGGGAGCGTCATACACTATGGTGTTGCGTAGGGCGGCCGAGGCTCTCAACCTTGAGCTTCCTACGGTGGCGGTCAGGACTAACCTCCTGACTGAGGTGCTTCAACCGGCGGCTAGCTCTCCAGAGTCCCTGCTTCCGTTTAATGAGGCCCTCACCGATGTCCTTTTGGGCACCTGGTCCATGCCAAACACGGGGGCTCCTGTGGACAAGATGATCGCCTGACGCCACCGCCCAGCTCCGGGCGACCCGACTTTCCTCTCCCAACACCCCACCCCGGAGAGTTTCGTGGTCCAAGCCTCCACCTCCAAAAGGGCCTTCCCTACTCCTCCACCGGGAAGGGAATCCAAGAAGCTGGACCATCTTGGGAAGAAAATTTTCTCTTCCGCAAGCTTAGGACTGCGGTCCGTAAACACTGCATGTCTCTTGGGCCGTTATTCGCACTCAGTGTGGGATACGGTGGCGCAAGTGCTGCCTCAGTGTCCGGAGGAGGGCCGAGCAGTGCTCTCCCAGGCTGTTGCCACCTGGAGAGATGCAGCTAAGTTTACGATCCGTTGGAGGCTGGACACCGCCAACTCTCTAGGCAGGACTATTTCAACGTTGGTAGTGCTTCGTCGCTACGCCTGGATGAGGTGCACTGGCTTTTCAGGGGATGTCCAGAACACCTTGATTGACATGCCCTTTGATGGCCGTCGCCTTTTTGGCGACAAAGCAGACAACGCCCTAGAGTGATTCAAAGACTCACTGGCTACGGCCAAGTCCTTGGGCCTCTCCTCCCGTCCGGCGCAGTCTGCTTTTCGCCCCTTTCGTTGCTACGGAAGGGGTGCCCCGCTACGTCCCATCCAGGGCCACAGGCCCCAGCGAGTTACCCAACCTTCGCACGGACGGGGACGTGGGAACCGGCGTTGTGGTTCAGGGGGCCAGTCCACCAACACCCCCTCAGCAGCAGCCTCCAAAAACTCCCAAGTCCGACCTTGCAGGCCCATGAAACGCCAGTGGGCGACAGGATTCACCATCACCTCCCCCACTGGCGCACCATCACTTCATACAGGTGGGTTTTGCAGATAGACCGAAGGGGCTACTCCCTCCCCTTCGAGACTACCCCTCCAGCCATGCCACCTCGTTACCACTGCATGTCGGAGAATCATCTAGCACTTCTCCAGCAGGAAGTTACGGGACTTTTGGCCAAGGGATCCATCAAGCGCATTCCTGTTCCCAGGAGTAGGTCATGGTTGCTACTCTCACTACTTTCTGGTTCCCAAGAAGGACAAGGGCCTGCGTCCTATCTTGGATCTCAGGGACGTGAATCGCTTCCTCCGGAAGGAGAAGTTCAAAATGTTGACGCATGCTCAGGCCTCGTCTGCCCTCAACCCGCAAGACTGGATGGTAGCGTTGGACTTGCAGAAGGCTTATTTCCACATCCCCGTCCTGCTGGCCCACCGGCGTTGCCTGCGGTTCACGGTAGGCCACGAGCATTTTCAGTTTACCGTGCTCCCCTTTGGCCTTACCAGCACCCCTCAGGTGTTCACGAAAGTGATGGCGGTGGTCACAGCTCATCTGCGCAGATCAGGGGTTTCAGACTTCCCCTATCTCGACGACTGGCTTTTGAAGGCGGGCTCGCCCCAGGCAGTCGTCTCCCACCTCCAGACTACGGCCAGCCTACTGCATCAGCTAGGGTTCTCCATCAATGTGCCGAAGTTGCACCTGATTCCCTCTCAGAAGCTCCTCTTCATCTGAGCGGATCTGGACACAGCGCAGTTTCGGGTCTATCCTCCCGAACAGCGAGTCCGGGACATTCGGGCTATGATTCCGATCTTTCAGCCCTTTTTCCGGGTTTCGGTCAGAATGACCCTGAGGCAGCTGGGCCTCATGGCCTCCTGCATCCTGCTGACCAATCATGCCAGGTGGCATATGCAGGCTCTGCATTGGGACCTGAAGTTCCAGTGGGTGCAGCATCAGGAGAATCTGTCAGACTGATCTCGGAGGGCACTGCTCAACAACTGCAGTGGTGGCTCCCGAACCAGGATTGGGTCAGTGGCAGGTCCCTCTCCCTTCCCCAACCCGACTACACTGTCATGATGGATGCCTCCCTTCTGGGATGGGGTGGCCACATGGGAGAGGTGGAGATCAGAGGCCTCTGGTCTCCGGCGGAGTCTGGGCTTCAAATCAACCTCCTGTAGCTCCGGGCGATTTGTCTTGCACTGAAGGCATTCCTTCCCTCTGTCCGGGCAATAGTGGTGCATGTGTTCACGGACAACACCACCGCCATGTGGTATTGCAACAAACACGGCAGGGTGGGGTCGTGGACCCTATGTCAGGAGGCCCTTCACCTCTGGACATGGCTGGAACATCAAGGCATTTCCTCTGTGGTTCAACACCTGGCAGGTTCTGATGGATCCCGAATGGTGTCTTCACTCGGAGGTGGTGTAAGGTCTCTTTCAACAGTGGGGAAGAGCCTTGGTTAGATCTATTTGCCACCGAAGAGAACGCTCAATGTCAGCCATTCTGTGCGTTGGAATTTCCAAGGCGGCACTCGCTCAGAGACACTTTTCGTCACAAGTGAAGTACTCTTGTTTCTTCTCTCTTTAGCCCAGCAGGGCTCTGCTCTGGGCACTATCAAGGGCTACCTTTCAGCCATCTCTGCCTTCCTTTGGCTGCCAGATCAGCCTTCTCTTTTCAAGTCCCCGGTACTTAACCGTTTCTTGAAAGACTTAACGCATCTCTTTCCTCCAATTCCTTTCGGTATGCCTCAGTGGGATTTGAATCTTGTACTGACTTACTTAATGTGCGCTGCCTTTGAGCCGCTTCATAACTGTCCTTTACGTCTCTTAACTCTTAAGACTGCTTTCCTGGTAGCCATCACTTCTGCTAGAAGCATGAGTGAACTTCAGGCTCTTTCCTCAAAACCTCCTTTCCTATTTGTTCATCCATCCTTTCTTCCTTAGCTGGTCACTGCCTTCCACATCGGGCAGACCATTACTTTGCCCACCTTCTTTACACCTCCGCAGCCTTCAAATGAAGAAGAGAGGCTCCACCGCCTGGATCCAAAACGCGTGCTCCCCTTCTATCTGGATCGCACAAAACAGTTTCGGGTGGATGATCAACTTTTTCTTGGCTACGTTGGTGCAAAGAAGGGTCGGGCCGTACACAAACGCACCATTTCTTGATGGGTCGTGTTGTGTATTAAGGCTTGTTACTCTCTAGCTAAAAAAGAGCCTCCAGTGGGGCTATGTGCTCACTCCACCAGGGCGATGGCAGCCTCTACTGCCTTGGGAAGAGGAGTGCCTCTGAATGACATCTGTCAGGCGGCCACGTGGGCATCGCTGCACACGTTCACCAAACACTACTGCCTGAACAGCCAAGTCCGGAGAGACAGCTTCTTTGGCCGTTCTGTTCTCCAGGACTTTCTGGTGTGATCTTGGTTCGCAGACCCACCACCGGGGTTGGTATTGCTGGGGTATCTATTCTAAGGTAAGGAATCTATAAGGGGTTTCTTTCAGATGCACAAGTTACTTACCTTCGATAACGATATATCTGTATGAAACATTAGTTAGTTTTAAATTCTTTACTGCCCCACCCATCCTCCCCGTACTGCAAACTGATTTCTAGGGTTAAGGACATCCTTTCAGGACCCTAGTTTTGTGCACCAATGGTCAGTGTCTTGCATGGCTCTGCGTTTCTGGCGCGGAAAGTCGTGTAAAGAACTGACGTCAGCACGCGAGGGCGGCGTCTAAGTAGCTGCCGCGACATCATCCCAGCGACCACGACGCAGACGACAAACGAGGAGCCGACCGACGCCACCTTCTGACGTGCAGAGGTACTGCTGACGATAAAACTTTCCTGATCCAGTCTGACGCCTGGGGTAATTCTAAGGTAAGGAATCTTGCTGGCTTGGTCAATGGAAATCCATTTTTGATGTTTTCCCTCAAGATATCTATTTAATTCTATCTCTGCGTACTCTATTTAAATTGATCTCATGGGCTGGAACTGACAATGCTGTCATTAAGGGTCAAGGCAGCAGGAGTAAGATGCAAGGTTAGGCATCTGAAGGAGCGAGATGATAGATTTGGGTGGGTTGTAATGCAAGAGGTGTAGAGGGGCCTGAAAGTAGCCTATTCTGATGAGTGAGATGGAAATTGAAGTTTCACTTATGACCTGTTGTTTGGGTGATTATCCAGAAGGTGAGAGGGTCACAGTTTGCAGTATAGGGTTTTAGTTAATGTGTATAGCAAAAAAGGCTAGGAGGCTTGAAAATTGTAAGCTCTATCCTGACTTGTTCGAAAAATTCTCTGGTAGGTAGAGATGTGTCTGCGTCCTACACAGTGCTCCCAGTTCCCATTTATCTGGGAAAAAAACTTACAAAGTATAGATTTCGCTATAAAGGTATACTTTTCTTAAATCTCTAAGTGCAGGGAGGGCAGAAATATCTAATCTCACCAAAAATAAATCTTAATAATATTATGGACAGTGGCGTCATTGAACACTGAGAGGCCTCAGCCTCTACAGAGAAAGAAGCAAAAGACAGAATTCCTGCCCAGATACTAAAAGTAGTCCTTGCCATCACTCTCCATTCCTGACATTGTTTCATTCTCATGCTGCTCTCTTGCTACTCACAGCTATGTTTATGACATCAGCACCTAGCCCACACTATTGGAAAGGCAACATTGCTTGTTTACGAAACACTTGCCAGTAGGCAGTGCACCACACGTGCTGTGCACATCAGACTGTATTCGTTCTTCACTCCCGTTCCGCTTAGCTGCTGTCTGTTTCTGCACTCCTAGTTTTGGAGGCGCCTACTGTCCCTGGGATGCATGTCCCAGCTATGTCCTGTTTGCATCCCCCACCTGCTTGTCTCATTCCACTAGTCACTGTCTTCCAGTCACCTTTTTATCCAGCTTCTGTTTATGCTGTTGCTGGTGGGCCACAGGCTATGCTGAAGCTACATGGAACCAAACTGCTGATTGCTGACCTGTGACTTCTTACTCAAGATGGCAACCCCAGCGTTCCCGTCTTTTTTCTGTCCACCTAGTCCAGCTGTCTCAGTCGCCAGGTTTTACAGGTTTTCCGCTGCAAGCTTCATTTGCCACCCAAGGGTGGACCTGCATGTGCTCATAGAATCTGACTGTTGTTTATGTCTGGTTCAAAAAACATTTGCTTATGCCTCTTATCTGCTGCCTGTCCCCTGCTGGTGGCTCTCCCAGTAGAAACCAACCCTGGCAGAACCATCAAAGTCTGTTTTGAAGGGACCGCCTGTGAATCGCTGAACTGGCTGTAATGTTTATGGAGTTATAGATGCCACATTGGAGGATTGGGATTAGATCTTTGCATGAGGAGGAAGGCTGTGGTACAACTATCGTAGTAGCCATTGGAAATGTTGGAAGCCCGCTGCAGTATACAGCTTGAGGCTGAAGTGTGACATAAACAATTTACAAACAAAGATATTTGCATATCCTGCCTGTACAGAAGCACTATATCAAGTATTACAGAAGAGTAACAGTAAATAAGGGGATGCTTTTTCACTGAGAGGTTGCGAGGGACATCAACTAGAAAGAAGTTGAAGCTTGAGTTGTCTATGAGGTCACTCAGAAAGCCCACTCAACCCCAACGTCAAAAATACTCCCTTTATTCATTTTCTTATACTTCTAGAATTTCATGTCATATGTGCCCTCCCCATTCCAACTGCCCCTTCTTATAACATCTACGCAGGGTCAGAGAAGTAATGGGGGAACAATGCAAAACATGGAGTCCATTACCTCTCCCAAAAATAAAAAATATATTTGGCCCCTCCTCTTCCCTCACCAACACCAATTTCTGATTTTATAAAACTGAAAAAGAAAATATCAGGCCTCTTGCCTCTCAACCACACACCCTCTAAATTTTTCACCCCTCGTGCCAAATGGAAAAAAAATACCTGACTGCGATGTTTTAGAGCTCACAGTTCTCTAATTTGAGCTAATTTTACCACTTTTTATATAAATAATTTTTAATCAAGTGAGTATCTGGACTGCGTTTTCCTGTTTTTAAATTCTATCTTTTGTATAGATTTATTTCAATGTTTAAAATGTTGCTAGCTGTAGTATTGTATGTGATGCCACAAAATCTTTTTGTGCCTCTAAATTTTGAATCATTTTTACTGCTCTTCTTCCATTTATAAAGATTGAAGAAATTGGTAATTCGTGTTAGAAAGAACACCAATGACAACGCCAATAGAGGCATTGAACTGGATTTCTTTTTACGAGATACAGCAAAAATTCAGGACTCTGGGCCTTATTTAGATCTCGGCGAATGGAATACTCCGTCTCAAACATGACCATCATATTACGATCTCCATAGGATGTAATGGGATCGGAATACGGCAGACGGTATATCTGTCACGTTTGTTATGTTGTATTCTCCTCCGCCAGGATCTAAATCGGGCCCGGCCTCTGTCTACAAGAGCGTGACAGCTTGGCAGGCTACATATTATTTGTGACCCCCTTTTTGTTTCAGCATGCTTACACAAATCACCCGTACTGTTTTAATGTATTTTAGTAGTACCGTCATATGCTAAAATGCACTGAACCGTCCTCCAACTATTTGGATTGACGATCCTCTTTTATTTTTGTCATAATTCAACATTTGTCAGTCAATAAGATAGAACTTGTACACAATAGTAATAACATGAGATACCTCTAGATCTACTCAGGTGAACAGGACATGTTTGCCTTACGGTTTTAAATATAAGATCATTTTAGTTCTCTGCAGGCTTCCATCTTAAAAACAACATTTCTGCCTTTATTAAAGAAGAGAAAGTACCACTCCGTAACAGTGGAATTCTCGGTTGGGACAAACTTTTCTCCCCTCAGCGCAGGCAGGTGTCTGCAAGGTGACCCTGGCTGACGCCAGTTTGAGCCTGAGGGTAAAGGCAGCAATGGCAGAGCCAAAGCACAGGGTGTCACTCTATCATCTTCTGCCATCCTCTTGGGCATTGCAGTGCCCCCTGGAGTTAGCGGTAGTTGTAATTGCATTTATATAGTGCTTATTAGGGGTGTTGAAGCGCTTTTTTGGCGAGTAGCATGCTACTCCGGAACCCAAAGAGGATTAGTGGTGAATTAGCATATGGAGATATGAAACTGATTCGAGCGGTGGGCATGCAAGTTTGTTATTTGGATTAAAAAAGGATATTGGAGTGGTAGAGGAGGTAAGGGTTTGCATTTATGTAGTGCTAGCTACCCCTGATGAGGTGTTGATGTGCTTTTTGGCTGGTAGCACGCTACTTCGGAACTCAAACAGGATTAGTGAGAAATTAGTATAGGAGAATATAAAATTAATTTGAGTGGTGGACATATCTGAAAGAGACACGTTAGTGATAGATTCCTTACCTTAGAATATTCCCCAGGCGTCAGTCTAGATCCGGAAAGTTTTCTGCTTAGCAGTACCCCTGCATGCCAGTTGGTGGCGCCGTGCGGATCTGCGCCCGTCACTGGCGACGTGCGCACCGGGATGACGTCACGGAGGCTACTTAGGCGCCACCCATGCGCTCTGACGTCAGTTCTTTCTTTTTCCGCGACGGAAGTGCAGATCCGGATTGAGCACGTACCCTGGTCAATTTTTGACCACTTTTTTTTAGACTTTTGTCTCCTTCTCTTGTCTCCTGGTGCACGTAGGGATGCCCGGCTTTAAGTCTTGTGGGTCGTGCCACCGTAATATGTCTGCCTCTACTGCCTGGAGACCGACCATGATGCCCGGGATTGTCAGGACTGCCATGCCATGGCCCCGAAGGCCTTGCGGGAGCGGCGCTGGAAGTTGCTGGCGGTCCGGCACTCCTCTCACCGCCGCTCCGGGTCTAGGGGCCGTTCGCTGGACCACTCGCGGGACCGGAGCCGTCGCTCCTCGGACTCTAAGTCTTCACCTACCGATTCAGGTAAGCGACGCCATAAGAAGAAGTCGAAGAAGCGTGTTTGCTCTCCGACGTCCCCCCATCCCTCCCCGGAGGCGGATGTGGGGGACAGGGGCTCCACCCCTGCGGCTCCTCTGGAGCCTGGGAGTCCCGCGGCCTACTCGGCTACTCTCGAACAGAGGCAAGAGTTTCTTGCTGCCTCGGACCGCCTGTTTAGGCCTCGGGCTCCCGCCAGCGCGCCTGCAGGCCCCACGGTCCGGTGTCCAGATCTTGTTGACCCGGCAGCACCCCCTTCGGCGCCAGCCCCGGAGCCACTGGATCCAGCGCCCGCGGCTCTGGCCCCGACACCACAAGGTGCAATGCCGCTGGCTCCTGCCCCGACGCTGCCCTTGACTCTGGCCCCAGCGCCGCCCCTGGCTCCGCCACAGGCTCCGCACTGGGTGCCGTTTATCCCGCCCCTGCCCAGGTTCTCAGACCATTTCGTTCCGACCTGGGATCCTCATTGGGAAATGGTTCCGGGTCAGCCCCGACCAGCGCCACTCCCGACGCCGCTCCTGGCGCCGCTGGCCCCCTCTCCGGCTCTGGTTCTGCCGCCACGGCGGCTCCTTTTACCCCGGAGCCAGATGAGGACTGGGACGGCTCCGAGGACCCCCTTGCGCGGCAGTGTGACTCCGAGCAAGATTGGGTGGATGACCTTCAAGATGCGGGTGAACATGATGTGTCTTCTGACCCAGGGTTTGCTTCCCCACCGCCTACTATGGAGGAGGGCGCTTCCTACACTATGGTGCTGCGTCGAGCTGCGGAGGCTCTCATCTCCCTACGGTGGCGCTTAAGACCAACCTCCTTATGGAGGTGCTCCAGACGGCGTCTACGTCATCGGAACCGCTGCTCCCTTTCAATGAGGCCCTTACCGAAGTCCTCTTGGGTACTTGGTTGCGGCCGGCCTCGGGGGCACCGGTGGATAAGAACGTCGCTAGGCGTCATTGCCCGGCGCCTGGTGACCCGGCCTCCTTGACTACTCACCCCACGCCTGAGAGCCTGGTCATTCAGGCCTCAACGTCGCAGAGTGCCTTTCCCACGGCTTTGCTGGATAAGGACTTTAAGAAGCTGGACCAATTTGGTAAGAAGCTGTTCTCCTCGGCCACCTTGGGGTTGCTGTCGGTTAATACCGCCTGCTTGTTGGGCCGTTGCTCCCACGTCGTGTGGGATACAGTAGCAGAGGTCCTGCCTCAGTGTTCTGAGGAGGTCCAGGCCGTCCTTTCCTAAGCGATTGCGGAGGGCAAGGATGCAGCGAAGTTTGCCATCAGGTGAGGTCTGGACACGGCTGATTCCTTGGGCAGGGCGATTTCCACGACTGTGGCGTTGTAGGGCCATGCCTGGTTACGGTCTACCGGGTTTTCGCTTGATGGCCAGAGCTCGCTCATGGACATGCCCTTTGATGGCTCTCGCCTCTTTCGCGACAAGGCGGACAGTGTCCTGGAGCGCTTTAAGGACTCACGGGCTACGGCTAAGTCTTTGGGCCTTTCCACTAAGAACCCTGCCACGCCTGGGTTTCGTTCCTTTCGTGGCCAGGGTAAAGGCGCCCAGACGCGCTCCTCCGCAAAGCCTGTGCAGAACCTGCCTCACCGTGGCCGCGGACGTGACTTCCACAGGGGCGGGTCTGGTAACCGGCGGGCGGGGCAGTCCACCTCCACACCCGCTGCTTCCACCTCCAAGCCTTCCTAATCCGAGCTTCAGGGGCACCCCACGCCAGTAGGGGGCAGGGTCCGTCACCACCTCCACCACTGGCGCGGTATCACTTAGGACAAGTGGGTGCTGCAGATAATCTGCCAAGGTTACTCGCTCCCCTTTCTGTCTTCCCCTCCAGCCATGCCACCTCGGTTTCCACCGCATGTCGGGGGATCATTTGGCTCTTCTCCGTCAGGAAGTCACGGCCCTCCTGTCCAAGGGGGCCATCGAGTACGTTACCGATCAGGAAGTAGGGAGTGGTTGCTATTCCCACTACTTTCTGATCCCCAAGAAGGACAAGGGGGGCCTATGCCCCATCTTGGACCTCCGGGACGTCAGTCGCTTCCTCCGGAAGGAGAAGTTCAAGATGCTGACTCTGGCTCAGGTCCTGTCTGCCCTCGACCCTGGAGACTGGATGGTAGCGTTGGACTTGCAGGACGCTTATTTTCACATTCCCGTCCTGCCGGCCCACCAGCGTTACCTGCGGTTCACGGTAGGCCAGGAGCATTTTCAGTTTGCCGTGCTCCCCTTCAGCCTTACCAGCGCCCCATAGGTGTTCACGAAAGTGATGGCGGTGGTCGCAGCTCATCTGCGCAGGTCAGGGGTGTCAGTCTTCCCCTACCTCGACGACTGGCTGTTCAAGGCGGGCTCGCCCCAGGCAGTTGTCTTCCAACTCCAGACTACGGCCGGCCTCCTGCATCTGCTGGAGTTCTCCATCAATGTGCCGAAGTCGCACCTGAGTCCCTCTCAGAAGCTCCTCTTCATCTGAGTGGTTCTGGATTCGACGCTGTTTCGGGTTTATCCTCCCGAACAGCGAGTCTGGGATATTCAGGCTATGGTTCTGCTCTTTCAGCCTCTATCCCGGGTTTCAGTCAGAATGACCCTCCGGCTTCTGGGCCTAATGGCCTCCTGCATCCTGCTGGTGCCGCATGCCAGATGGCATATGCGGGCTCTGCAGTGGGACCTGAAGTTACAGTGGGCACAGCATCAGGGCAACCTGTCCGATCTCGTCCAGATCTCGGAGAGCGCTCTACCACAGTTGCAGTGGTGGCTCACGGATCGCGATTGGGTCAGTGGCAGATCCCTCTCCCTTCCCCAACCGGAGCACACAGTAGTGATGGATGCGTCCCTCCTGGGTTGGGGTGGCCATATGGGAGAGGCGAAGATCGGAGGCCTCTGGTCTCCGGCGGAGTCCCGCTCCATATCAACCTTCTGGAGCTGCGGGCAATCTGGCTTGCACTGAAGACATTCCTTCCCTCTGTTGGTGGAAGTGTAGTGCAGGTGTTCACGGACAACACCACCGCCATGTGGTATTGCAACAAACAGGGCGGGGTGGGGTCGTGGACCCTATGTCAGGAGGCTCTGCGCCTCTGGACATGGCTGGGACATCAAAGCATTACCTTGGTGGTTCAACACCTGGCAGGTTCTCTGAACGCCAGGGCGGACAAACTCAGCCGCCGGTGCATGGTGGATCACGAGTGGCGTCTGAACTTGGACATGGCGCAAGGTCTCTTTCTGCGATGGGTAGAGCCTTGGTTAGATCTATTCACCACCGAAGAGAACGCGCAATGTCATCAGTTCTTCGCGTTGAAATTTCCAAGGCGGCACTCGCTCGGAGACGCTTTTCGTCTCGAGTGGAGCTGCGGTGTGTTGTACGCCTTTCCACCTATACCACTTCTGCCTAGAGTGCTGAAGAAGATCAGGCGCGACCGGGCCCAAATTATTCTTGTGGCTCCGGACTGGGCTCGAAGAGTATGGTATCCCGAGCTACTCAGTATGAGCATCGATCCCCCGATCCGTCTGCCTCTTCGAAAGGATCTTCTGTCGCAGCAGCAGGGGACGGTCCTCCACCCAAACCTGTCCAGCCTCCACCTTCATGCTTGGAGATTGAGCGGCGACAGTTGACACCTTTCGATCTTCCTCCTGAAGTCTGTGATGTCATCCTGGCAGCCAGGCGTCCCTCCACTAAAATGGTGTACGCCTGTAGGTGGAACAGATTTGTGGCATGGTGCACAGCTAAGACTTTGGATCCCCTTTCTGCCCCTCTTTCTGAGGTTCTTCTGTTCCTTCTCTCTCTGGCCCAACAGAGCTCTGCTCTGGGCACTGTTAAAGGTTAGGTTTAGGCCATCTCTGCTTTTCTACGGCTTCCAGATCAGCTTTCCCTTTTTAAGTCCCCGGTTGTTAACCGTTTTCTGAAGGGCATTACGCAGACGGTCCCACCTGTGCCCTTGATAATGCCTCAGTGGGACTTGAATCTTGTCTTGACTTTTCTGATGTGCGCTCCCTTTGAGCCCCTTCATAACTGTCCCTTACGTCTTCTTACTCTCAAGACGGCTTTCCTGGTAGCTATCACCTCTGCCAGGAGAGTGAGTGAGCTCCAGGCTCTTTCTTACAAACCTCCTTTCCTTTCTGTTCATCTGGACAAGGTGGTTCTGAGGACACGTCCTTCTTTCTTGCCAAAGGTTGTCATGCCCTTCCACATTGGGTTGACCATTACTTTGCCCACCTTTTTTCCGCCTCGACATCCTTCAAGGGAAGAGGAGCAGCTCCACCGTCTGGACTCAAAACGTGCGCTCGCATTCTATCTGCAGTGTACACAGCAGTTCCGGGTGGATGATCAGCTCTTTGTTGGCTACGTGGGCGCAAAAAGAGGTCGGGCGGTACACAAACGGACCATCTCCCGGTGGGTTGTTCTGTGCATGAAAGCCTGTTACTCCTTCGCCAAGAAGGAGCCTCCTGTGGGACTGCGTGCCCATTCGACCAGGGCAACTGCAGCCACTACTGCCTTGGGACGCGATGTCTCCTTGCAGGATATTTGTCAGGCACTACGTGGGC
Organism: Triturus cristatus; assembly: GCF_964204655.1. Taxonomy (NCBI): domain Eukaryota; kingdom Metazoa; phylum Chordata; class Amphibia; order Caudata; family Salamandridae; genus Triturus; species Triturus cristatus. The sequence continues at coordinate 1,059,024,675 of NC_140593.1, read as the reverse complement.
CTCCCTGCACACGTTTACCAAGCACTACTGCCTTGACTGTCAGGTCCGGAGAGACGGCTTCTTTGGCTGTTCTGTGCTCCTGACTTTCTGGTGTAAACTTGTTCGCAGACTCACCACCGGGGTTGGTATTGCTGGGGTATCTATTCTAAGGTAAGGAATCTATCGCTAACGTGTCTCTTTCAGATGCACAAGTTACTACTTGTGTAACGATATATCTGTAAGAGACATTAGTTAGTGATAGATTCCTTACCGCCCCACCCATCCTCCCCGTTCTGCGAACTGATTACTAGTGTTAGGCCATCCCCTTTTAGGGCCCTAGTTTTATGCACCAAAGGTCAGTTTCTCGTATGGGCTCTGCGTTTCGGCACGGAAAGTTGTGTACAGAACTGAAGTCCGCGCGCATGGGTGACGCCTAAGTAGCCTCCGTGACGTCATCCCGGCGCGCACGGCGCCACCTACTGGCGCACAGGGGTACTGCTAAGCAGAAAACTTTCCGGATCCAGACTGACGCCTGGGGAATATTCTAAGGGAAGGAATCTATCACTAACTAATGTCTCTTACAGATATATTGTTACACAAGTAGTAACTTGTGCGTTAATCTGTTAGTTGGATTGAAAAGGATAGTGGAGGGATAGAAGAGAGAAGGGGGAAGGGTCTGTTGGTGCTCATAGTAGGAGGAGGAGGTTTGGGATGAGTAAAGGGGAGGTGGAGGGGGAAAGTGTCAGAGGGAAGGGTTTAGAAAGGCTTGTTTGGGATATCTGAATAATAAAAGAGGTATGAAATGATGCAAGGAGGGTTAGAGGAGGGAAGAGTCTAGAAAGAGTTATTTTGTGGATCATAGTAGTAGAATGGGGTTTTGGATGAGTCAGAGAGGTATACAGTAGTGCACTAGAGAGAGTAGTAGAATGAGGTTTGAGCTGAGTCAGAGAGTGGAGGTAGCGGATATAAAGAGAGAGGTATAGGGTGAGATATAAGGTAGTACATTGGAAATGCTGAATTAGAAGTAAAGTAATATGTATAAAGATACACAAGTACATGGAAGGTATATATGTATAAAGGAAGGTAATATATGTAGATTTCAGTTGTATTTAATAAAGTAACACTTTCAAGTGTTGCTGTACTTTAAGTTAATTCATTTGTTTTTATAATTCAGTAGTGAAGCACTTGTAGATAAATAGTTATGATAACGATTCACTTTTTATTGCAGTCACCTATATACATGTTAGACATAGAATAATATAACCATAAGTAATATGTAGATTTTTTTAAGCAGAACTAACAAATACCTATATATTTATAAACATAATTATTATACACGTTTATACAAAGCAATACACATTTCTAGGTACACACATATAGTCCAAATACATACTTATATCCACAAGGATATGCTGTATATTTAAGTTTGAGTATGTTAGTTATGTGGGGAAGAGCCAACTCTTGAATTGTCTTCTGAAGTTAAGGTGGTTATACGTAGATCTTATGTTTGGGGGTAAAGCGTTTCATAGTTTGGCACTTGAACAAAGAAGGATGTGCCACCTATGGTTTTTTTCTTGTAAGGTGGGATTTTGAGGCAATGTGCCAATCTAGAGCGGAGGTTCCTTTGTTGAATGTATTTGGTAATTTTATTCCTGATACAGAGCGGTCCTGTTCCATGTATCGCTTTGTGGATGATACAAAGCAGCTTGAATGTGGATCTTCTGGCAACCGGTAATCAATGTAGGGCCTTCACAGTAGGGGAGATGTGGGCTTGTGGCTTTATATGTAAGAATAGTCTGGTAGCAGAGTTATGAATCCGTTGTAGTCTTTTCATAGTTGTAAAAGATGATCTGTGGTAGAGGCTATTGACGTGATTGATTTTAGGCAGAACAAGAGATAGTAGCCTGGACCTTGCGTGGAAATCCCAGATGGGGGAAGATGTGTTGCAGAGTATTTATAGTAACAAAGCTTGATCATGCTAGTTTGTCCACTTGGGCATTCATTGATAGCTTGGAGTCTATGGTAATTCAGAGGTTTCTTACTTCCTTTGATACTTTAGGCGGTGTTGCCAGATCATCGGGCCATGCGGTGAGTGGGTCATAATTTTTCCAGTTGCCACATCTTAGTATTTCCATTTTGGAAGCATTCAATTTGAGATGGCTCCACTTCATCCACTGATCCACAGCATTGAGGCAACTGAGAACTTGTGAGTTTCTAATGACTTTGGGTCTTTACAGTTTAAGGAGTATTTGTGTGTCATCTGCATAGTTATAACATGTGAGGTGAAATTGTTTGATGTCAGTGCAGACTGTACAACTCAGGTGATTTGGGATATCTTTGTATTCTAACCTGTACTGAAAATGTAGACCCTCCACCACCTTGGTCCAGGTGCTGTGAGTAGTATTTCCAGCTCCTGCTGGCCTTTTCTTTGCACAACATATTCCTTGATGCTTCCAGCAGTTCTAGGTAGGCCCACCTGTGGACGTGTTAGAAAGCTGCGGTCCTCCCACTCTTCCATTGCTCTTCATTAGTATGGCGTTAAATTAGCACAAAGCAGGGACCTGCGAGCTGCAGTGCATAAACAAAGCCTACATCGGTGCTGCAGACACATTCATTAGACGTGTTCCAGACTAACATATTGGTTTCAATAATGCTCCTTCTGTCCTCAGGACAAACATTTTTCATTGGGTGTAAGATTAGCAAGGGTGACAATCGACTTGTTTGGTCTAGAAAACATGTTTAACTGGTGGAAGCAAATAACTCTCATTCACACTGAACTGGCCCAAAATATCCAAACAAAAGTAACACTGAAACTACACTAATTTTCCCACCTTAAGTGCTCCACTTTGCAATGATTCTGTTCCCTTTTACACAACTTGCTATGAAATTTTGCAAACGTTGGTCATTCTGGTAAACGGTGTCTTCATCTTTTTTTTATACCCTTAGGAGTCTATTGAAAGACTATATTATTTGAAATTCCCTTTACATTTTTGACCAGTGCCGAAATTCTTAAACTATGATTACAGAGAAATTATCTTTTTGCTTTTGCTGTGGCAATTGTTGATATAAAGCTAATGCACGCGATCTCCTCTCGCTGCTTGTCAATCACGCTTGTTATGCACTTAAGCTGTCAGTCTTGTCTGAGATCACAAAGACAGTGGTTTAAAGGAGCATGACACAGGAAGTGTCCATGAATACAAAAACAAAATGGCCATTCAAGAAAAATAGCGTGTGTGTGTGTTTTATTGTCTATGCGCTCTGAATGCTTTTGACCCATGGCTCATGAGAGCATGTATTCCGCTCGTGCTCTCGACCCTGCCCTCCTTCATGTCCTCTATGAGTTATGTTCTACGTAGAGGCCTTTAAAATGTACCTGAAAATATTTTCTGAAACTTTTATGGCAGGTAATTAAATAAAAAATGGAGCTTCATTAAAAAGAAATTGCCATTTGGTATTCTCTTTCATGATGCTTTCCTTGGTGACAGGCCGTGAAAGGTACCCTTGGCAGCGTGTTCCTTCAAGTCAGAGCTGCACAGCTAAACTTGAATACAAAATGCGTTTAATTCTTCGGCTGTACTTTACGACTTGGCCATTATCATAAAACTGATATGTTAGAGCAACTCTAAATGTGAACTAATCCACTGTTGAGGCACTCTGGGGCTTAAGGAAATCTTGTACAGTTGACAACCTGTTATAAAATAAGGCTGTAAAACATTCAGCCAATAGCCAACCAGAGAGCCGGATTGACTCACTGCTTTATTTGCTCAAGTACTGTAGGAGGCATGCCAGGAGCAAGGGAAGCATCTCAGTGTTAGAATGGTCTGCCAATGGGACAGCTGCCAAATATTATTTTCTTTGAATGTTCTATATAACATGCCTTTTCTATATTTAACAACATTGACCAGTTTTTAACAGTGCTAGGAACGAAAGGGGGAAAAGATCGGGTAATATCCAGTGCTTAACATCTATCTGTCTTTTATTGGTACCTATCTATCTATTGGTGCCTCTATCTCTCTCTCTCTCTATACATATATATATATATATATATATATATATATATATATATATATATATATATATATATATATATATATATATATATATATATATATATATTCTCACTGGAAAAAATCAAAGGTTACCCAGACGTTAGTTAGGCTCAGATTTCACTAGTACAAAACCATAGAAATTCAGCATTTATAGTTACCTGAGCTAACTATAACTTAACGCCCCGCAAAGCACTGCTTATGACCTCACATCTTACGTCACTCATGACATGGTCAGTGACATCACTGTACTACTAATATATTATGTGAGTGGATTTTTGAATCTGTGTGTGAGTAGGTGTCTGAGTGCCTGTATGGGTGTGTGAGTGGGTGTCTGAATCGCTGTATGGGTGAATAAGTAGCTGTATGAGCAGCTGTGTGGGTGAGTGAGTGGCTATGTAAGTGACTGTATTGATGAGTGAGTGAGTGTGTCAGTGGCTGTAGGGGCAAGTGAGTGGCTGGCTGTATGGTTAGGTGAGGGTGTGTGTAACTGTATGGGTGAGTGAGTAAGTCTCTGAATGGCTGTATGAGTGAGTGACTGGCTGTGTAAGTGTCTGCATGGGTGAGTGACTGGCTGTTTGAGTGGTTGTTTTCTTAGGTTAGTCGGTGTGTGAATGGCTGTATTGTAGGGTAAGTGTGTGAATGGATGTATGGGTGAGTGAGCGGATGTGGGAGTGCTTTTAGGGATGTCTGAATGGGTAAGTGGTTGTGTGAGTGCTCGTATGGTTGAGTGAGTGACTGTGTTAAGAAGCAGAATGAGTGAGTGTGTGGGTGAATGTATAGGTGAATATAGATAGAAAGGGACAAAGTATTTTGCCATTTCTACAGCAAAGTCTTTAATCATAGGATTAGCACAGTGCCATCCATGCTGAACCGACTTTATCCCTTTCTATCTTGGCGTGGATAGCACTGTGCTAATCCTACGCTTAAATACTTGGATAGAAAAGCAGACATTTGAGGTGAGCAAATTTAGAGTGTTTCTGGTGTTGTAGAGTGCTCCATATAGGAGCTGCTCTCCACCTAAACTTGGTAACTCCCCAGAGTTCTCTGCTTTATTTTGCATAATTTGTGGGTCACTCTATGCCTGAAAGGGTGTTGTTTTGAAATAAATATATATATATGTATATATATATTCCCAGAAAAGCAGGTTCCTCCCGGGATTGAGCCCGTTGCCAGGTGGTGCGCGGTGCCAACGGAACCACGGCCGGACATAGATTGCCAAACAAAGTCCAATAAAGTGCACACTTGACCAGTCCACCGCGAGTGCAACAAGAGTTTATTACTCAGACTCTACGCGTTTCAGCAGCAAACTGCCTTGATCACACGCTGAGCCATCAACATTACCATACATACATAGACAATAACATAAAGAAGGGACTGATGTTAACAGTGAGTCAGATACCTAGGTTACTGTGGTGGCCATTTTAGAGTGCATAATATTAAACGAAATTCATACTCCAAGTAGATTGCCACCAAGATTAGCAACTTGACCCGTGTGATGTGTTGAAATCTGAACATACGTATTATACTGAACATGCCTATTCTACGTAATAAGTACAAATCAACAGTTGTAAATGTTTACCATGTCATATGTTGTCGGTTACAAAGTATTTGAACCAACCATTTGTTAAGTTCCTAGTACAGAATTAAGTGATACTCCAAATGGAATTAGACTTTCAGTAAGCACATATTTATGGTTTACAGTACAACCGGAACCTTATATAACAAAGGGTTGAGAAACTGTAATACAGTGGATATATAAACGCATATTGTTACGCTAGCCTGAAAAGTCTAATTAGGTTTCACATGTGCATCATTACCTTCGCCAAGTGGCTGTTACATGTAGTGTTGATAAGAGGTTGATAAAAGATTTATTTATTTATTTTTGACGTTTTATTTAGCACTGGCCTGACCCGAGGGTATCAGAGCGCTTTACAGAGGATACATTGCAGAGATTACAACAAACGAGACAGGAGAACGACACAATAATAATGCAGGGCGTTGTTGAGGGGTCTGCTTCGTAGTCAAGGGAACATCTGCTTCGTAGTCTTGCGGACATGATGTTAGAGCAGTGGGGGTGTCTGTTACCCCATTCCGAGTGTTCCTATCTACTCCCTAGGGCACAATTGAGGAACAGGATTTTGAGTTGGCTTTTGAATTTTACAAAAGAGGGAATGGTTCTGATTTGAGGGGGAATGGAGTTCCAGATTTTGGGCGCGCTTCCAGTGAAGGATCAAGCCGCAGTTTTTAGTTGTCGAGTTTTTGGCGGGATGAGAAGGAGGGAGTTTGAGCTTCTGAGGTTCTTGGCCTGACCGGCTTTTATGATTTTGGCCGCCCGGTATTCGGGTTTGCCGGTATGTAGGGCTTTATGAGTGAGACAGGCTGTTCTGAAGCTGATCCACATTTCAACTGGGAGCCACTTAAGTTCTCTGAGTGTAGGAGAGATGTGGTCAAATTTCTTGATTCCGGTGACCATTCTGGCTTCCGCATTTAGAGTTGTTTTGATGGGAGCTAGGTGTGACTTTACAATTCCTGAGAGGACTGCGTTCCCATAGTCCAGTCTTGACAGTACCAGTGTTTGAGTGGCCTGTTTGAGATCACTAGGTGGAATGAAGGGTTTTATTTTGTTCAGTAGTTTAAGGTTAAGGAAAGCGCCCTTGGCCCAATTCTTGATGTGTCTGGTCATGTTTAGTTTCGGGTCTAGTGTGATGACTAGTGATTTGACAGAGTCAGCTAGGGTGAGATTCCTGTTGAGGGCGTCCACGGCCTTTAGCTATTCAACAAAGATGATAAACTACTGTTATGCAATGATAAACATAACATGGTTAAGCAACCACTAGTTCAAACAACTGTATGTTGTAAAAATGGCATTAGCATAGCGCATGAGCCACTATTTCATTCTCCAAGTGGCAAAATTTAAAACAGTCCATACAAAAACATAAACTTACATTGTGGTAGACCAACACCAGACTCTAATCAATAAATTCAAAATGAACTAGATAAATGGATAAAATGTTTCTTATCTTGCCCAATGTGCAAAGACCAGGAACGGGGAAGAAAAGGGTAGGGAACCCGTGAAGTACCCGTCGATTACAGTGGGTCCCTTCCTTTCCTCCTGTGAAAACGATACAAGAAAAGAAACGATGAACACATGTTCGTGAAAAACCTTACTGTGAGTGGATAAAGTTAGTTAATACATACATTTAAAACATGTTATCATGCAGAAATCCGAATCAACATAATGGAGAGACCAATCACTGGAATAAACTGAATTGGTCTATCTGAACTATGGACTACATTAATCTTCATGCAAATGTGTTGCTAGTTCTTCATCTAAATTGTGACCTCCAGGGAATCTAGTTTCAAGCTCAAGTATCCACTTGGATTCCTGTTTGCGTAATCTTAGTTCTCTGTTACCGCCTCTATGTCCCATATTTATCTGCTCAATGGCAAAGAAGCGTAGAAGGAAGTTATTTGATTGGTGATGGTCCTGGAAGTGTCGGGCTATCGGATAATGCATATCCTTGTTAGGAATAGCCCTAAGATGTTCCAGGATCCTCTTTTTGACTATGAAGGTCGTACTGCCAACATACCTCTTCCTACACGGACACTCCAGGACATACATATATATAATGTTTTAATATAAGAATCCTTTTGTAGAAAAGTTATAAAACATGGATGAAGAAATTGACAAAGCCAAAAAATCTTGGGAATAGACGAGATTGAATTTGCCAATGCTTTTTTTTTCTAGAGAGCTCCTTCTTTGGTTGCTGAATTTGACCCTTTGTGACTGTTTTCCTATCTTTTTTTAATTCTACCTTTTCTGCCTGATGATGAGCAGTAACTTATGACCCCCAAAAGTGAGTGCCGTATCTGCAACCACTTAAGCAAATAAACTGGTAGGGTAAGGTTGATCTGCATATTAAGCACATGGTTGTCCGTAGTCCTACAATAACACTAAAACCAGAGCAAAAGCTTGAAATATTAGATTTTTAATTCTACTTATATGGAATATTCAATAAATAAATGTTATATTGGCACTCCATTGGTCCCCACACGTGGAGCCAATGGCACATTGCCCGAGGACACCTGAGATGTGTTAGAACCGATGGTGCCCTGCCAAACAGGTCCGCATGTCGCCCACCACTGTGGTTGTAAGTCAAATTGCTTCTCACTTGGATCAGCTCGCCAAAGTAACACAATGACGCCTTGTAAATTGTTACACAACGGGGTGGGCACAATCACTACCATAGGTGAGCTAGTGCATTTCCACTCGAAACTCTTTATATCTACATATTTATTTTTTTCTACCCACTTTTACAGCTTTTCAGCAAATCAGAACCTTTTGTAAGCAGAGGCAGATGCTGCAAAGTGCACAGCCAGTAACATAGCTCCGTTCATGGTTTTAGGAATGATTCTCTGTGCATTTTGTGAATCTGGGGTTGCACTCTGGTACTCTGGGGCCCTCATTGTAGTTGAAAATGTGATATCTTTGGCCTAATTTAGTGGTAATCACAGTATCGTGACACCATTGACTGATTGCTCTTGGTATAAGTAGAACTGTAATATGGCACATTCAGGTCATACAGTAAGCGAAATGTGTATTTTAGTTTTGAGTCTGATCTGAAATTTTACGACATCTACTTCCTATGTTAGCATGAGACCATAGCCTGATTCCCTGGGATACAGGTATGCAGTACCTTCAAGGATTAGGCTGTTTTTAATCTAGGATCTTTCTTTAATCAATAGTTAGTGAAGCTTCTTCAGGGTAGGCATTAGACTTTCTTGCTTACAGCGTGCTGAATATGAGCGAGCTACCATGATTTTTTACATGATCTGGCTTAAACAGTTTTCTTATATCGATTACTTTGGAAAGCTATTGCAATATCCCAGGAAGTGTGTTATTACTGGTACTAACAAAATATTCTTTATGGAGAAACAGAAGGGGCAGATTCCCCTTTAGCAGGAGGAGGTCATGGTATATATTAGATACTGCATTACATTGACGGGTACTAGGAGGGTGTTGAGCAGAGTACCAGAATATATCACCCTTCTTCTGGAATTAGGAGTGGACTCATTTAGCCGGGTCAAATGAATGGAAGAGTAGTTGATTTACTGGGCGAATGAGCTTGATCTCGTTTGTATTATTGTTTACAAAGAGCCAGTCCTAATCCTCATTCATGTGCAAGACAATGTTGCAGGTTTGAAGAATGAGGGCGAACAGGCGATGTCGACATTGAAGAACTTTGACAAAAGGACAATTACTTTTAAATTGAGTTGGTGAATAAAGGTGTTTCGGGATACAATTGATCCCTCTGCTACTTGTTGAATTAAGTTCTGCAACAAGCATCTAAACCTAGTCAATGTCTCTTCTTCTGTTCCTACCCATGTTGTCAAGCAGTGCAGCATCATCTACTGACCACAGGCGTCAAGGAAAAGATGGAGAATCTTCTGAAGGAGATTATTGAATCTTGTACAGTAGTGGGATGGTTAGCCAAGGGGAAAACACAGGTGCTACTGGCAGGCGAGTCTGGTGCTCCATTTCTTCCTCAGAAGCCACAGGGGGCATACATCCATCTTTTTTCTGCTATGTAATCTGTGCATCAGACTGCGAAGCGATCACACTCTTGCACAATTGTATTAGGATATAAGAGAACATCCTATCTACTGTAAGTCTATTTAAACTATAGCTAGTCTGAAGGTCCCATAATCAATAGCTACATTCATTGCTGGAAACAGTATGGATTGCGGGAGCAAAAGACGCAGTGTGTAATGAACGGTGAAATTGAGTTTTGCTTGTATAGATTAACATAGTAATCAGCAACAACAGTGTAGGACATGTATATATGTTGTCTTATTCCCAACTTGCATGTTCCTTGTTCATTATTTTGTAATAGCTGGCAATACTGAAAAATTCAATCAAACTAATGAACTATATTTACATGCCTCCTTGGTGCTACCAAGTTCTTTGAATTGGAAAGAAAACCTGAAGGTACTTCCCAAACCGATTGAGGGGGTGGAATAACAGGGTGGGGCTAGGTTAAGTTGTTGGGCTAGGGGCTGATAAACATCTGGGTTGAGGAAGGACATTTGATTGCTTTGTCAGAGTTTCTGATTTTGCACTAAAATGTACTTAGTTCACCACCTACAAGTAGGCAGTTCAAGCACATCTCCGTCCAGTGAGGCAGATCATGGAGATAGTATGGGTGCTTTTTCTCAAGCTGCAGGTTTTCAGTTTTGAGCCCAAGGGGTTCATCTTGGCAATTCATCTTTGTGTGATAGATACAGGTAGTACTTCCAATTATGATAATGTGACAACTTCAATTAATTGCCTCAGGCATGTATGTCATTTAGGAGTTGCCAAGGGTAGCAACTGCGGCCCCTGGCTTGCCACTTGCGACCCCCTGGCAGCGCCTTTGTGACCCCTGGCCTCAGAGCCTTTGCCGACCGGTGGCACACTACCCATATCAGAACCAGTGCCTTATTCATATGACAGGCCTTGATTGGGTCATGATTGGGAGGGGCCTGCGGATCCATATGGATATCATACATAATAAGAACCCAAGGACAACTGGTATGATGATCTGGTGGATGCCAGTGGACTGGACACATCCCCAGACACTGGCCTGGTCTCTCCCCCTACAGTGGCTACAGAGGAGGGTGCCTTATTTGCAGTGGTGGGGTAGAAGGCGGCTGAGGTCCTGGACCTTGCCTCAGTGGCAGTCAATGCAAACGTTTTGACAAAGGTGCTTCAGCTGGGAGTTGCGCCCCACAGAACCATTACTCTCATTTCACACTCACTGGTATTCACTATCAAGATGCCGAAGTCACACATAACCCTCTCACAAATGCTCCCTTTCTTCCGAGCTGTTTCAGGCCAATCCTCCCGAGCAGTGAGTCCTGGATATTCAGGCTATGATACCGAAGTTGTAGCCTCTATCCTATATTTTGGTATGCTTGACCCTGATGTTGTTGGTCCTCTGTGGGCTCTGCAGTGGGACCTGAAGTCCCAGTGGACACAGCATTAGTCCACATCTCAGGAGGGAACGGCAAAAGACCTTCAGTGGTGGCTAACTATTGCGATTGGGTCAGTGGCAGACACCTTTCTCTTCTTTAACCAGAACCGACTGTAGTGACAGATGCATCACTCCTGGGCTGGGCCGGCTATCTGGGAGAGGTGGAGATTGAAGGACTCTGGTCTCTGGCGGAATCTGGTTCCAGATCAGTCTGTTGGAGCTTTGGGCGATCTGGTTGGCAGTGAAAGCCTTTCTTCCTTCAATCAGGGAAAGGCTGGTACAGGTGATTATGGACAACACCACCGCCATGTGGTATTGCAACAAACAGGGTGGAGTGAGGTCATGGACCTTCTGTCAAGAGTCTTTGCGTCTCTGGACATGGCTGGAACACTGAGTAGTTCAACACCTGGCAGGCTCTCTACATGCTAGAGCAGAGAAATTTAGCCGTTGATGCCTAGCCGATCACGAATGACGTTTCCAACCAGAGGTGGCACATGGTCTCTTCCAAGAGTGGTGAGATCCTTGGTTAGATATGTTCGCCTTCTACCAGAATGCACTCCAGCTTTGCTCACTGGAGTTTCCAAGGCAGCTCTCACTTGGAGATGCTTTTCATCTCGAGTGAAGCTCCGGCCTTCTGTACACCTTTCTGCCAATACCACTTCTGCCCAGAGTTCTCAAAAAGATTCGGAATGACCAGGTCCAAGTAATTATTGTGGCTCCAGATTGGGCATGGTGCGTCTGGTATCCCAAGCTGTTGAGCATGAGCATTGGTCCACTAATCAGGCTGCCTCTTCAGGAGGACCTTTCTGTCGCAGCAGTGGGGGAGGGTTCTGCACCCGAACCTAAAAACACTACGCTTTCAAGCGTGGAGCTTGGGCGGCGACAGTTGACAGTTTTCAACCTTCCGCCTGAAGTCTACAATGTTAGCTTGACAGCCAGGCTTCCCTCCACTAAAACGTATACGCCTGCTATTGGAGCAAGTTTGTGGCATGGTGTACATGTTTACCCCTTATCTGCACCCCTTTCCAGGTTCTGTTGTTTATTCTTACCTGGGCATGTTGAAAGGTTATCTTTCTGCCATTTCTGCGGCTGCCATATTAGGCATCTCATTTAAAATCTCCTATTCTAATTAGGTTTCTAAAAGGTCTCCAATATATATTCCCAACAGCACCTTTTATTATACTCCAGGGGAACCTCAACCTCGTTCTCACTTCTAATGTGTGCTCCCTTTGAGCGACTTTTCAACTGTCCACTCAGACTTTTTACCATCAAAACGGCCTTCTAAGTGGCAATAACATCTGCCCAGAGGGTCAGTGAGCTACAGGCACTGTCTGCACCTTTTCATACCTTAACCTCTACCCAGACACGCTTGTGCTTTGAATTAGAGCTTCTTTCCTACCGAAAGTGGTCAGTCCTTTGCATGTACGCCAGTCCATCACTCTCTATACATTTTACACTCCGTATGAACCCTCTGAAGAAGAGTAGAGACTCCATTGGCTGGACCCAAAAAGATTGTTATCATTCTTACTTGATCGTACCTGTGAGTTCTGGGTGGACGATCTACGATTATGGGGTATGTCAGAGCCAAAGAATGTAAGGAGGTGCAGAGCTGGACCATCTTGTGATGGATAGTTCTCTGCATCAAGATATGCTACGCATTGGCCAAAAAGCAATGCACTGAGGGGTTGCACGCTCTCTCTACAAGATTCAAAGCTGCGACCGTTGTGTGGAATTCTTGTCCTTGATATCTGTCAGGCAGCAAAAGTGGGCTTCCTTGCACACATTTACAAAACACTACTGCCTAGACAGTCAGGTTCGGCATGATGGTCATTTTGCCTGTTTTGTCCTCTAGGACTTTTGAGTCTAATCCGTATTGCAGCCCCATCTCCAGGGAGGTACCTGGGGCTAGAAGTCTCTATCAGATTAACAAGTTACTTACCTTCGGTAACTCCATATCTGGTAGACACTCTCTCTAGCCGCATATTCATTGCTGAGCCTCCCATCCTCCATGCTCTGCAAACCAGATTATAGTGTAACAGATTAACCCCTCTAAGCCCCTAGCTTCGTACACCAGTGGCCAATGTTTCTCATTGCACCATGCTTTTGGCGAGGAAAGAAGTGAAAGAAACTGCCGTCAGCGTGCTGAGGTGGCACCCATAAAGGCACCACGCACATAATTTCTGTTACAGACAATGCCAGGTGGAGCAGAACTATGCCACCTACCACCATGCAGGGATACTTCTCACCAAACGTTTTGGGATCCCGTCTAATAATGCCTGGGGAATATTCTAAGGTAAGGAATCTGAGGCTAGATGGAGAGTAGGATCTGCGTCTTATGGTTACCCCCACTTTTTGCTGATGTTTCACTGTTTTTCGACTTTAGTCTGGCTGGGACCCTGCTATTCAGGGCCCCAGCCTAGCTGCTTCCTCTCTAAATTGATTGCATGTACTTTAGGTACACCACAGATTGGATTCTGGGGTACCCTTATAAGTCCCTAGTATATGGTATACTATATACCCAGGGCATAGGTACCCCAGAGGCCTACCAGGGGCTGCAGCATGTATTATGCCACCCCTGGAAAGCCATTCAAAATGACACAACAGGTCTGCTACAGCAGCCTTTGTAAGGTGGTGTATGCACCCCTTACTTAGATATAGGTTCCCTATATCTATCCATATCACTGCATATATCAGTCACCCCTATGGCAGGCCTTATCAATCCTGAAGGCAGGGTGCTGGGTTTTATGTGAGAGGGTGCCCATGCATGAGCAGAGCTCTTCTGCAACTTTCGGAACCTTTATTCCGTGGTTGTTTGTGATGCAGCCACACCATATACTCTTAAGTGCATTATAACCTTGCAGTAAATGCTAACTTTGGAATGGCTGCACAGAAACATGTCGTGTTTGGTGTCAAACACCTTGGAATCATACCTCCACACCAGTAACGTGGGAGGTATGATTCCACCCTACTAGAGGGAGAACCATGACTTCACCGGTACACCCGATACCAGCTTCACAGGCTCTGGTATCACAAAATGGATGCTGCCAGCCACAGACACGATTCTGCCCTCCTGCTGCAGGATGAAACTCCGGCAGGGGAGGCCTGGACAATAGGTTTCCTGTCACAGGGAGGTGTAACCACCTCCCAGGCAGGCTTTAGTCTATTGGGGCTGGGTGGGTGCACTCCAAGAGTGCTTTGATGTCTGCACTGGGGGCACATTTGGTGTCCCTGTTCATAGTCCAGCTCAAACCGGTTGCAGGGGCACTCAACCCCTGCTCTGGCGCGAAACTGGACAAAGGACATGGGTGTAGCAACCCCTCTTTCCTGACCCTCCCATAGGATGGTCCCCAGAGTTTGTCCCACCCCTTCCTTGGGTATAAAGTAGGAAGCCCTGACTACAGACCTTTAGATTTACCTGGACGAAACTCTGCTACAGAATCCCAGAACTTCTACTATCTACACGACGTTGGATAACTGAAGAATCTCCCTTGGATTAAAGGAGTTACTCTCCTGCAAGGCAGGCACCAAAGACGCATCTGTCTGGTTTGCATCTACGCAGCTCCTGAAAGACTCCGAAGACTTTGCAACACAGGAGGTGGGTTTCCAAGCTTCCCCGAGGCCGATCCGTGCTCTCAGCAACTCTGAGATCCAAAGCCCTCGTGGGGACCGTGCAACCCGAACCCCTGGACATCGTGCACATTTGCAGCAGCATATGCTTCTTGGCGATCCCTGAGGCTGTGCTGTGGGCTACTTGTGGTCCAGACCTCGAGCAGTGATTCCACTGAAGATTGCTGGCCTACACTCCTCGAGTGACCCGTGGGCTGGTGTCTAGTGATTCCTCTAGAGGTCCCTTCGCGATCCCTTGTCCGTCGACTTGTGGGTCCTTGAGAAGGGTACTTTGACTTTCAACGGGCTTACCTGGTTGCTCCAGACATGCCCTGACTCTCCATCGCTTGGGGAGTCCACAGGACCTTGCTGGTCCACACCAAAGCCATTTTACTCTCACCGTGTGGGTTGCCGTTGCCAAGGTTTGTTGGTCTCCAATCCGGACACCGACCCCCCCCCCCCCCCCCCCCCCCCCCAGCACTCTACATCCTTTGCGGGGCAGCTCGCCTGCAGACTGTGGTCGTCATCGACGCTTCTTGGTCTCCTTGGCAGTGGAGTCAAGCTTTACCTCATTGCACCTGAAACACCCGACATCGGTGGGCATTTGTCTATCGTGCCCCTGGTCACTGGAAAGTGACCCAGACTATGTCCCCTCTGCTTTCAGATACTTCACATCTTTGATCCAGGCTTGGATCACACCGGACACTTTTCCTTTCCACGGCAGCAGCACTTCGCAGCAACTCTCCATTGACGACATCGAAGTATCCCGACACCATTTGACACCTATGCACCCGGCTTTCCTGGGTTAGGAAACACGAGTACTCCAGTGCTCATGTGGGTGCTGGCCTTAGAACCTTCTAAGTCTGAAAGGGTTTGCTCCAAGTCCTCTCCTAAGTGTCCTTAAACTCTAAAATTCCAACCGTGACTTTCCGATAGGATCGTACGGAGCTCGCAGCTGTGTTCTCACACTGCATGTATCCCCCGTGGGTCCCCTGTGTCACTACCCTGGGTGGTTCCTTGGGGTGCCAGCGATTCTACGTGCTCTAGGCACTGTGTCTAGTCAAGTCGTGGTTCTTATACCTCTTTCTTATTATATGATTTGGTCTCCCCCTGGGGCCCATTGTATACTGTGCTATTTACTGTCGTTTTAGAACTATATTATTGTGTGCCTTGCTCTCTAAGTTCATATAGAGGTTAGTAGAGAGTGTTTAGAAATAAATACATATATTTTATATATATACCTTGTGTGGTTCTCCTTTCATTTAGGTATTCAAGAGGTTATAATCTGGTAAACCAAGCTGCTTTACACTGCTTCAAGACTTAGCCTGAAGGCTGCTCTCCATAGCTACCACTAGGATAGCTTTCAATAAAGGTTGTCCTAAACCTAATCATCAATAAGGGTTGTTTGGACTGGTGCAAGGTGCCCACTATAACTAGTGGACAGCATATACCAGGCCAACTTCTCACAAGTAACTTGTTCGTCTTTGTCCCTCCCGTGGAGCATATCTTGTTTGCCACCTCTCTTACTGGCTCCTTGTATTCTCCCACGAGTGCTTGCTTTATGGAAACTCTTTTTTCTTTTTCGTTAGACAGTCCAGGAGAGTACATGTGTTTTCAGTTGTGTTGCTTGTATGCTAGTTGACAGCAGTAAACATGCTGTATTTCTTTTAGAAGGTTTCATGCCTCCTATCTTTCTGCTTGATTGATTCAACGTATATTAACAATGCCATAGGCACTGGAAGTAGGAGAGCAGGGGTGCTGAAGCAAAATACCATGCTAGAGTTCAAAAGTGAATGAGAAATAAACAGGCATTTACATTTTGTTTTTATCTTGTCATATTTTCAGTGCACTCAAAGACAGAGGTCAAATGTTAGGTTCTGTTTTCCAGGGAGCTTGGTATTTACTATTCTTTCTCTAGCTGCAAAGCGGGAGTATTTATGTGACAATCGTGCTGGGTACTGGGGGCAGAAAAGAAAGGTTTAGTTTTTTCCAGCATACAACAACATTTAAATGACACTAAATGAACTGTACATATATTGCAGAATATATCAAAATTGGGGAAACACAAATTAAGCATTTTTTTTGTAATTCTCAAATATTTTAATACAATCGAAACAAATCTATACACTAGGTGATGCAATTTCCCCTCATTATCATTTGTGCTCTGTATAGTTTTATCAGTAAAACTGTATGGCTTAGCAAATGTAATGGTAATTTCTATTGAAGATGTGTTGTCTGTAATGGCAGTGCGCTACCACACGATGCATGCTCCACTCTATGCCACTCCACTCTTTTCCACTCCACAACACTCTACTCCACTCCTTGACACACTACTCCACTCAGCACCACTTTCTCACTTCACTCTGACACTCTACTCCACACTATCCCACTCCACTCAACTCTACATCACTATACTCCTTGCCACTCTATGACACAGCACTCTAGTCCACCCTGTGCCACTTTATATCTCTCCATTCTGTGACACTCTACTCCAATCCACTCCACTCTAAGCCACTTCACGATGTTCTACTCCACTCCGTGCCACTACACTCCTCTCTACTCCACAGCATCTAACTTTTATCCATGCTGAACAGCAGCCGAGCAGGTGTTCTACATGGGTAAAAAACATGGGAAAAGTGGCTTTGCTTATGCTTGTTCCAATTCTAGGTATGTCTCCTAGTGGATTAGTGTACCAGCTACAAATTACAGCCTTATGGTTACATGCTCTGCTCCCAATTAAATATAACATGTTAGATTTACATGTTCTGATAACAATTAAATATAATATGTTAGCTTAATGCACATGCTTCAGATATCTATGTGTAGCCTGAATTTTGCTGTTCCCTATACCAGTGACGTAGTCATGTATTGTTATGCGCCTCTCCTCGGTGACTTCTACTGGCAGTAATATTTAGGTCAAGATCAGTATGCTTATTGCAAGATCTTATTTACATTGCAAGTCACATTTTCTAATCCTGTAGGGGAGCTCTGATGTTAGTGTGACAGCTGCACAGACCTATTGGTAACATGCCGGTACCCATTTCATGTGCTAGTAGGATGAACCAAGACTTATTCTGATGTATAATTGCGAAGAACATGCAGATTGTCTGTAGGACCTGCGCGGCTTTTCATCCTTCTGATGTCAGTAAAATAAATGCATAATGAATATAGAGGCATTATGAATATAGATTTGTCAAACACTGGTCTTAAAATGTGGAGGCTTTTTAGGTCGAGCATTCAAGACCTCTTGTATGTACTTGTGTATGTACTTATATGTGAATGTAATTTTTGGACTCTGGAGATAAGCCCTAGGACTTGTCTGCTTCCGCTTAGGGACTTTTTTTCCTGTTCAGCTGCCTCTATTTAACTGTCTTGATAGAAAACGACCAGTAGAAGTCATTAAAATACCAAAATTGCTTTCTGCTTGTTCATCTGCCTGTATTTAACTGTCTTGATAGAAAATGACCAGTAGAGATGAGTAAAATACCAGAATTGCTTTCTGATGAGGGGCTTTCTTTTTTTTATTTGTCTCGCAACTGCCTCTATTTAACTTTCTTGATAGAAAAAGACCAGCCGAGGTCAGTAAAATACCAGAATCACTTTAGCATTCTCTAGATTCCAGTCCATAGAAATTGGCTTCCACGAGCACCCATAGACAATAATATTTTTTTCAAATCTTGTATTTTCAGTGATATGACCACCGAAGGGGCTGATTTTATATTAAAAACAGAGCTTTGAACTATACCATTTCCCGGCGACAGGCAGTATATCTCTCCATGTGTTCCCATACCTGGCGTGTCACACAGTTTGGTGCTACTTTCCCTCCATGTTAAAGAACAGTAGATGTTTCAGCACCCAGGCTAATGTGCTGCATAGCTAAATACATATAAGGTGCCAAAGTCGAGACCTTTTGTATTGCAAATGCTTGTTTTGAACAGGGGCAGCTAAGCAGTATAAACCACTACACAAAGCGGTATGTGTGTGTGTGTGTCTGTCTGTCTGCCTGCCTGATGACAAAATCAAAAATTTAGGGAGGGAGATAGTTCACGTTCCCGAGATAAGCAGAAAGAGAAGTGATGGTACTGACAGCACGCCCATTTGACACACTGGTATTACTTGCTCAACAAGATCTCCTCTATCATCGCTGGCAGGAACCGACTCTAAGTCAACAAAACTCTTCTGAATCTTCAGTTCTCAAAAATATGGACGTTGATGGCTGATGCTCTGTAGTCCAAGTGCCAAACTCTGGAATGACATAAATACGGGAAATCTTTACCTTTCCTAATCTCGTTCAGAACTGCCTACAAACCCACTTACTGGCCCCTACTACTCACAGTGCGGACAAATAAATATCTAATTTATCATCACAAAAAATGCATGTGGCAACTTTTGCAGCTTGTAAGCAGTTAGGCGGAAAGCCAGCACTTAAAATAATTGTAAACGAAACATAAATGAACTGAAAAGTACAATAGAAAGTCCCGAGATCCTGTTACTTGTGTGAAGAAAGAAACCAAAATATATGTTTAATTGCTGTGGTAGTGTGGGTGATCACATTGGTTTCAGCTTTCCCTTTTATATAGAGTGATGTGAGTTCTTCTTTACCAGGAGATACTAAAGGCAATTTTTAATTATCTGTCTGTGTGCATTCAGAGTCTTGGGTGAATGCTACAGGCTGCTAAGTATTTCACTTTAAGGGCCATTGGATACTGTTCTGAATACAGTTTCTTATGTTTTTCCTAGGCATCATTTAAACATGAACTCTTCTACTAAATATTTTTATACACAGGTTTATGAGCTCAGACATCTCCGAGTGTTTGTCACTTCATGAATCTGCCTTATGTAATATGTATCTGATATTTAGGGAGATTCAAGAATGTGTCCGTTGGGTTTTCTTAGCCAGCTCCCTCAGTTACTTTGATCATTACTTTGAATGCTACATTACTTCTGGGATCAAGCATTGAACCGTTATGGCCAACAAACAATTTGATTTGACCTCTAAGTGTGGGAAGCTGGTACCTGTCTGCAACGGACCAGAATCTCATTTGGGTCATTCCACGTGAACCTGTGAAGTAATGAGCTATGTTAATTTTTTCACACTGTATACATATTGTATTCCTATACTTAACACCTGCCACTGCCTCTAGGGCACATTGTGCTCCCTTACCTTTGAATGTGCACACTGACTCATCCTGTTGACCCCTGTCTCTCTGGTTCAGCCCAAAGGTCAGGCAGACTGCCACAAGAGTGCTAATTAAAATGCATGATTCATTCATGAGTGACACGGCAGCCTTCCTTCCCCGAGGATGTCTAAATTCAACAGTACAAGAACGTGACATTTTACTTTGCTCTGCTCACGTCTGTGACAACATATCTTTTAAGGCTACATCTTCCAGTTTACTTCTTTCAGCTTGGTTACACAGCTTCATTTGCCAATCTATGGCCGTATTTATATCATATAGCGCCTAATGAGGTAGCGATCCACAAACTCTCTATTGACATGACCCCATTTCGCTTTAGCGAGCACTGATTGACAGTGCTTTGACATCGCTACCTCCATTTTCAAAATTATGAAGTTACTTGAGACGTCTAATTGCTTCTTCCAGTCCCGACAAGTGACCCTATTAAAGCCTCCTGCTGCCCCTTCTGCTGACCTCACCGGGTACCGAGCCACGGGTTTCTTTCTCTGTATTATCCACACTCATTACTGGCATAACGAGCTGATGTAGATGTTCTTCTTAACACCAAAGAATATCGTGTTGCCACACATTATGCATGGAATCTGTTAAGAAAAATTGCAACCTTTATGAATCACACGAATTATACTTGAATTGTGTGCCATTGGTTTGTAGCTTGTTTTGACCTATGTATTCATACATGAATAAGTTGCATACAGAGAGGGAATATACAGAGAATGTATACCATAGGCCAGTAGGTTTTAAACCTTGGTTTCTCCAGCATTGGATATTCCATATATTCACATGCATGAATTATTCCCATAAGTAGGTTTTGTAGGAAATAAGCATTTTCTGCGCGGTTAGCCCAGTTTTACACCTCTTGCTAGACCCTATATTTTTTCTTGTTTTAGAACTCTGTGTACTTTATTTACCCCTACTATTCAGTAATTGTCACATTCCACTTGCCTACAAGTCCCTAGTATATAGTTGTTAGACTTGACATCATTATAGTGGTCTTCCCTCCAACTTTTTGCCTTCCTCCTCCACTTTTCTGACCTCGTTTTTACTGGTATTTGGACCCTGCACACTTTACTACTGCTAACCAGTGCTAAAGTGCTTGTGCTCTCTCCTGTTAATATTTGCTCATACCCAATAAGTCATGTGCCCAGGGCCTGTAAATTAAATACTGCTAGTGTGCCTGCAGCACTGCTTGTGCCACCCACTAAAGTAACCCTCTAATCATGTCTCAGGCCGGCCATTGCAGAGCCTGTGAGTGCGGTTTACACTGCCATTTCGACCTGGAAAGATTAAACCTTTTGCCAGGCCCAAACCTTCCCTTTTTACACATACCTCACCCCTA
Organism: Triturus cristatus; assembly: GCF_964204655.1. NCBI lineage: Eukaryota > Metazoa > Chordata > Amphibia > Caudata > Salamandridae > Triturus > Triturus cristatus. The sequence continues at coordinate 1,059,003,494 of NC_140593.1, read as the reverse complement.
TAGACAACCCAGAGAGCAGGGTTCAATGTATTTAAAAGGCAGGACAAATTATTTTAAGTTTTACATGTACTGGTTGTGATGAACTCTTACATTTGTTTTTCACTACTGCAAGGCCTATGTCTCCCGTACGATACCATTGAGATTACCTTATTTCATTTTATAAGTATAATTTCCAAATGGTAAGAGAAAATTGATTCAGGTTTGGTGTCTCTGGACTTAAAATCCTAACTTATGGTGAGGTCAGATTTTAAATTATAATTCTGAAAATGCCACTATCTGAAAGAAACACGTTAGTTAGATTCCTCACCTTAGAATATCCCCAGGCGTCAGACTGGATCCGGAAGATTTTTCGTCAGCAATACCCCTTGCGCGTCGCTAGGCGTCGTCTGCGGCTCCGCGTCCGTCGTCGGCGTCGCGCGCCGGAATGACGTCGGAGTACTTAGACGACGCCCTCGCGCGCTGACATCAGTTCTTGTACACAGCCTTCCGCGCCAGGAACGCAGAGCCATGCAAAGACCGACACTGGTGCCAAAAATAAAATCTAGGGGCCTGAAAAGGATAACCTTAACCCTAGATGTCAGTTCGCAGAACGGGGAGGATGGGTGGGTCGGTGAGGAATCTAACTAATTCTTACAGATACATCGTTACCGAAGGTAAGTAACTTGTTCATCTGAAAGAAACACGTTAGTTAGATTCCTCACCTTAGAATAGATACCCAAGCAATACCATCCCCGGTGGTGGGTCTGCGAACCAAGATCACACCAGAAAGTCCTGGAGGACAGAACGGCCAAAGAAGCCATCCCTCCGGACTTGGCTGTCAAGGCAGTAATGCCTGGCAAACGTGTGTAGCGAAGCCCACGTCGCCGCCTGACAGATATCCTGCAAAGGGACACCCCGTCCCAAAGCAGTAGTAGCCGCTGTGGCCCGAGTAGAATGGGCGCGCAGCCCAACAGGAGGGTCCTTTTTTGCCAAGGAGTAACAAATTTTGATGCACAAAACGACCCACCGAGAGATGGTCCGTTTGTGCACAGCTTTCCCCTTCTTAGCACCCACGTATCCAACGAAAAGTTGGTCGTCCACCCGGAACTGCTTTGTGCGGTCCAAATAAAAAGAGAGCGCACGTTTTGGGTCCAGACGGTGGAGCCTCTCTTCCTCTTTGGAAGGATGCGGAGGCGGAAAGAAGGTGGGCAAGGTGACAGACTGCCCAAGATGAAATGGAGTCACCACTTTCGGAAGAAAGGAGGGACGAGGCCGAAGGACAACCTTGTCCGGATGAACAGATAGAAAAGGAGGCTTTGAAGATAAAGCCTGGAGCTCACTCACCCGTCTAGCCGAGGTGATGGCTACCAGAAAAGCAGTCTTAAGCGTCAGCAGACGAAGAGGACAATTATGAAGAGGCTCAAAGGGAGCACACATTAGAAATGTGAGAACAAGATTCAAGTCCCACTGAGGCATTACAAAAGGGACAGGAGGGAACGTGTGAGTAATGCCTTTTAGAAAGCGTGTAACCACAGGGGACTTGAAAAGAGAAGGCTGATCAGGAAGCCGCAAGAAGGCAGAGATGGCAGCAAGATAACCATTCAGGGTGCCCAGGGCAGAGCCCTGCCGGGCCAAAGAAAGAAGAAAGAGGAGAACCTCAGAAAGAGAGGCGGAAAGGGGATCCACAGCCTTTGCTGTGCACCATGCCACAAATTTGTTCCGCCGGCAGGCGTATACCGACTTTGTGGAGGGACGCCTGGCTGCCAGAATGATAGCACAGACTTCAGGAGGCAAGTCAAATGGCATCAACTGTTGCCGCTCAATCTCCACGCATGGAGGTGGAGGCTGGACAGGTTCGGGTGGAGGACCGTCCCCTGCTGCTGCGACAGAAGATCCTCCCGAAGGGGCAGACTACCTAATGTTTCTTACAGATACATCGTTACCGAAGGTAAGTAACTTGTTCTTTAGAAAGTTGGCATTTTCTTGCTTTAGCCATTTGGTGCCTGTAGCCTGTCTCTGATCACATGAATGGGTGTAGCTGGCAGTTGGGCTTTGTGTATTCCTCCTAGACAGCCACACACAATGGGAGCTTAGGTATGTCACAATGGGTAATCTGTGGCAGAATTGGAGGGAGGAGCTGGGCACAGCCTCACTTACACCTGATCAGACCGTGTCCTGTCCACACACAAATGGCTGCATACCACCCTGTTGTGAGTATGGAGCCAGGGCAGGAAAGAAAGGCCTCTGTGCACTTTAAAGGTATGTCTTTGACGTCCATCCCTCTTCAAAGGCACCACTGAGTATAAGGACTGCCACTCTGCTGGTCTCCTGCTTTGCTGTGCTAAGCTAATGATTGCTGCACTCTTGCCTTGGGGAGAAGGACAGGGCATGCATCTCTTGATCCTAGAACCCAGAGTGACTCCAAGGGCTAGTTGGCTGGCCTCTTGATATGAAGCCTCAGGGAAATAACAGGTTTCCAACCCCTGCACGTGGACTCTGCTGTCTGTGAGTCTACCCTGCCATCTGTGAGTCTACCCTGCCAAGTGGTTCATGCTTTTCTCTAATTGAATGATTGTGTTGCTGGGGCATTGAATTATTGACGTCCTGACAAAAGCCCTGAACTGAAGACACCTGAGCATAGGGGTAGAAACATGATGGTCAATTAGGGTCATAGGACCATAATACCCTTATAATTTAAACTCATACCCAAACAACCACTAATAAAGGAAAACTAAAGTTGGTTTGTAATATTTTAATCTATTCTAGGTACCCCGGTCACAGTGATATTCAAAGTGGTCCTTGAAAATCGGTTGAGCCCATCCTGATTTTTAGGGACTAGGATGAGATCTGTAAGTGCCTCTCCTGAGTTCCTGGGGGAGCTTTAGAAGTGTACTCCTGTGGTGGATTAGGAGATAAAAAGACTAAGTCAGAATGAACCTGGCTTTATATCCGACCCGCACACTGTCGCAATCAGCCTGAAATTGCGCCTCGGGCCAAGTCTACCACAACAATTGATTGTCATTGGTAATTTGTCCTATTTCTACTTAAAACTTAAAACATTTATATCTCTGGTTCCCCTTATTAGATTTTTGTCATTTTTATTTATTAGATTTGACTCAATTTTCCCAATTTGTTTTGGGGTTTCTATTGTACTGTATTAATGTGTTACTCATTGCCTAAGTTAAACCTACCTGCTCTGTGCCATAGCTTAGCTTAGGCTTGGACTCGGGTTAATATAGTGACTTTGAGAGTTCATCATGTAAGGGGTGTGATTATTCCTTGAGGTGGGCAGACAAACGCCCCAAATAATAATCCTATGTTTTACAGTTTTAAGCCTTGGTTTACATTTACTTACCTCTGTTTTAAGCTGGCAACAAAAACATTGTATCCTACCTCCTCTGATTTTAATACAAGGGTGACCGTTCATACCCTGCTCCGGGCATTTTGTCATGGTGTACCTGGCAAAATTGCATCATGCCTTGATTCTTGGCCTCATATTTATTGTTTCATTGTGAAAAGGTTAATAAAACAGGATCTCTATGGAGACAGATTACAAACTAGCAGCCAATTGACAAACAGTGACGCTAATATGCTCCTGTGGGCTTATCCAAGATGTGATTGACGTTGTCTCCAGCCAGTGGCTGAAGAGTCCTCTGCCAGAAAATCCAGTACCTGAAAGACGCTGACTCAAAACCCACACCATTACTATTATATGTATTTTTTTAAATATCAGGCCTTGGCTTATGCAAGAAAGGGTTGGACTATTGAAACCAATAATATACATCGCTGAAAGTCTGACATTGATGCTTACTGATAATGTGGAAAATACATGCATTTCCACTGGAAATCTTTTTCAGAGTCTCATTGATATAGCATCACCAGTTTCCATTGTAATGGCATTTATTTTGGTTTGTGTAGACTGAGACTTTCAGACCCTAGCTGATTGCATTCAAATATCTTACATCCTTACTGAAGCTAGCCATGACCAGTAATCTGACTGTTAGAGAATCAGAGTGTTTGGTTATAAAGGCTGGCTTCTTTGGGAGCATGCCCAACTGTGCCATTAGACATGTCTGCGTGTCTGTATAGGTAGCATGGCCTGAATCTCTGATCTTCAAAGGTAATACAGGCTGCTACCTTTATCACATCTTCACATATGAAACCCCATGCTATTGACAGACACCCTGAAAGGGGCAGCACTATTCCTTGTCCAGACTTCACATGTTTCCATCTGTGACCTACTACCGGCCAATCAACCGTTTTTCTTTAATACTTCCAAATCTTGGCTCTACTCCAAAACGTTTACGAAATAACTTTGCTCATGAGTAGTCTCTTCAATTTCCTCCGTCTCTTTATTCCGAACAGCGTTTTAACTTAAATCCACTTCCATGGGAGGTCTGATATTTTGCTAAGTACACCATGTTAAGTAGTTGCAGCGTCGCAGGGGTCTGTTTTGAGCACCATTGTCTTAAGATCATACCCAAGAACACCAGTAATCATCCAGGGGCACAGCATGAAGATTTGAGTTTCTCCTACACACGGGCACAACTTGAAGATTCGAGTTCTTGCTACACACACAGGGGCACAACATGAAGATTTGAGTTCTTCCTACACACAGGGACACAACTTGAAAATTCGAGTTCTTGCTACACACAGGGGCACAACTTGAAGATTTGAGTTCTTCCTACAGACAGAGGCACAACATGAAGATCTGAGTTCTTGGTACGCTTAGGGACACAATAGAAGATGTGTTCTTGCTACACACAGGGACACAACATGAAGATAGGAGTTCTTGCTACACACGGGCACAACAATAAGATTTGAGTTCTTGCTACACACAGGGACACAACATGAAGATTTGAATTCTTCCAGGGACACAACATGAAGATTTGGGTGCTTGCTACACACAGGGACACAACATGAAGATGTGAGTTCTTGCTACACCCAGGGGCACAACATGAAGATGTGAGTTCTTGCTACACACGGGGACACAACATGAAGGTGTGAGTTCTTGTTACTCACAGGGACACAACGAAGATTTAAGTTCTTGCTACACACAAGGACACAACATGAAGATGTGAGTTCTTGTTACTCACAGGGACAAACATGAAAATGTGAGTTCTTGCTACAAACAGGGCAGAAAAAATGAAGATTCGAGTTCTTCCCAAACACACTGGCACAACATGAAGATCTGAGTTCTTAGCCACACACAGGGGCACAACCTGAAGATTTGAGTTCTTACTACACCGAAATCCACATGTTCTGGTATTTTGGGGGGATTTTTCGCTGTGTAAATTTCGGCAGGTCTGACCTTCAGAAATTAACCTGGGGAAACTTGAGGGGGTACAGCGTTAGCTGCCAAATTGAACAGTTCAATGGATGAGGTAGCAGGAGTTACCACACATCCTGGAATTTCACAGGTGAATGGTAATAGGGCTTAAGACTCAACAGTTCGACTCATTGGCAATTAATTTCCAACAGCGATTGGGCCAGTGAGATTTACACAGCACTGGATTTTTATATACAGTGCAACCAAAGACTACAAATGCTTCCCTGGTGTTCACTGTCCTCTGGACATTAATGTGGGGTTATTTAGAGTTGTAATACTAGTGACAATATAGACTACAATTAAAAGTTGCCAAGAGGCTTGTTCTTTGTTACCAAATGACCAGTCCCTCCTCCCACTGGTCTCCAGAGCTGCAATAGAAGAAGCAGGAACAGGAAGTACTTATGGCTGTTAGAGCCCTCTTCAGTGTCTGTGGATGCCTCTCCTTGCCCAAGCAACTACAGCATCAAATAGAAGGCAGGTAAGGGGCTAAAGGTGGGACAAGGCACCAACTCTGTGATGCCCTTTGGGGTCAGAGGGTGGGTGATGCCACTTTATTTTTCCATGGTCAGACTGGGAGAGAAAATAGGCCCAGGCACCAAACTAAAAGTGCTCTGCATTAGTAAGATAAAACATGTTTAGTTTTGAACTTGTAAAGACTCGCAGCATAAGTATTTTGCACAGGATGGAAGACTGCGCATTTGTGCTTGCTGCAGTCAATGTTTGTGGTAATATCAGGGAAATCAAGAGTAAAAACTGGCTCACCGGATCATAGGACAAGCCCACAAGCAGCCGATAAGAAGGGGGTCCCACACAAACCTGTCAGACCGACCATTCAGGCACTGCCTGATTGCCCTATATGTCAATCCGACCCTGCCTTTTTCCCCTGTCATTTCAGTGAATCTACGCTCACGAATCATGAGTTTAGTTTTGCATAGCACGTTTTAGTGCAGCAGTGAACTCGGTGCACTGCTGCGTTTAACTGGAGACATGGGCACCAAGTTTTAGGGGCTTGTGAGGCTTGGGTCCCACCAGTGATTTATGATAGGTGCACCCCAGCGTTTGGGGCAGGGCGGCTCGCAGAGCTGCTAGGCAAAGGTATTGCCAGATAGACAGGGTGTAAGAGAATGATGTGCATTTCTAAAGGGCACTCAGGTGGGGTGCGTTTCACTGAGGTATAGGGCTGCAGTTCAAAGCCCCCTCTCATTTTTCATACCTTTAGCACCCAGCCATTATAACCCTCAAGGCAGAACAATTAACTTGTCGTAAAACTACCCTTTTTAAATGCTCCAAGCAAGTAAATCCGTGTTTTCAAACTTCATTTTGATTTATTCTCAAGTTATTCTCCTCAATACATGGAAAATATGCATGTGATTTACATTAGTAAAATAACTTGAATGTTCTTTTCTCCTTTCCTTTACGGGTAATATCTAGTTTATTTTTGTATAGGGCTCTAAAAAGGCAGAGTGTATGAAAATATGACTGCAGAACGCATATTTACACGCATATCTGTGTTGCTTACCTCACCTATGACTCTAATGAGGAGTGCAACATGGTCGAGAAAGTCCTTCTTATGATGAAGTGACATTGATGCACAGTAGATACCCCATATTCTATTTTTAATAGGACTTGGTCCCTGCTTTGGGGGTTCTAGGGATGGAAAGCGTGGGAGTCCAGTACTATTTGATGGGCTTAACGCAAATGTAATAAGTAAGTTGCGTATTTGTTGGTCTTGAGTTAAGGTGAAATCTTTAGTCCGGGGACTTTTCCATGGACCATCGTGCTTGTGAGTAAGGGCATCCTACGGGGCACGCTCGTCATCTCGCCTCCCACGGAACTGCTTATATGAACTGGACCCACCAATATTTGGTGATCCTGGCTCCTATGACTGGTGATCTCATTTACCAACTCAGGGGTCGTCATTTAAGTGGCTCTGTAAGGATGGTAGGCTGCGGGTAACAGTGAGATAATACACATGCAGGTCCATTCCGCAAAATGAATGGGGTAGCGGAAGTGACATCACACGCCCTGTGACCTTCAGTTTCACTCACACATACATGCTTACACATACACACACATTCAAACGTACACACACTGACTCTCAAGTAAACACACCCACATGCACGAACACAAAATACCTTTCAAATATTTTTTTTTACTTACCTCATCTGCCAGGAAAATACATATTCCAGCTACTGTACTCCGTTTTTTATCCCACTAATAGTGAATAATGAAACATTATTCACTAATAGTGTTAGTGTAATAAAAAAAATGGAGAGAAAAGAAATAGAGTGGAGCCCTATCCCACGCCCATAAAGACTGGATGCCACTGTGTTCCTGGCACTGATTTTGCCACCTCTGAGGTCAGGGGCCGCAAAGGCAGTGCCTGGGGTCGCAAGGGGGAAGCCCGGGGTCACAGTTGCGACACCTAAATGACGTCCATGTTTATGCATGTGCAAAAGTAACTGTTTCTTTTCTTCTGTTGCAGATGAAGGGCTGTGGGATATGTTCATTAAGGACATCCCCCGGGGGGCTACATCCTATACCGTCGGCTTGGACAAACTGAGGCCCGGAGTGAACTACGAATTCCGCGTGGTGGCCGTCAATGAGTTTGGCTTTGGAGAACCCAGTGTTGCATCTGCTGCAGTGTCAGGTAAAAAGATAGTCAAACACTTACCACCCATGCGCCTCCTTCTAATAGGGAGGCGGGCATATCTAGATTGCTGGGAACTCCCGTTTGTGCCCGAATCATGATTCTTTAAGACTCAGGTGCTAATTGCTCACCCTGCAGGTGTTTTCCCAGCACAATATTTACCTGGTAAAACCAGTGCTTTAAATGGACAAAAATAAGTGCAGGTACTCATCAAAAGGGTGGATGAACTGGGGGTGGAGCTTGGGGCAGGCATAAGGGTGGTGCTAAATGCGGAACAAGGGGCGGAGCTAATTTTTTTACCATTCTAAGGTTTTTATGCAAGAAATGTGCATGCATTCTTAGAATATCAGATGTATCTGTCCATTAGCTTTTTACACTAATAACCATTTATATAGCACTTAATAATAAGTGTTTATTACTACCCAAAGTAACCCCTTATTAGCAACCATAAAAAATTAAAAGATTGAGAGAAAAAGAGTAAGGTTCTATATATATGCCTCGTTGTTGCATGCGGGTCCTTGCTGCAGGGGCAGAATTCCCCAAGATATCTGCCAAGGATGTTAACTTGGGACCTACAGGGAAGCCAAGGATCTACGCAACAAAAACAGTATCCAACTGAACTATCTACAGAAAACAAATCTCTGAACTACATGTTGCGTGCTATGCTTTCCAGCAGGCACAATGACCCTCTATGCAATGTTATGGTGAGCTGATCCTTAGATTAGAATGCACGCAGATCTTTCTAGCAAGTGCATTAACCACCAGAGTTATCCACTTTATTGCGACTCATGGTTCCCCAATCTTACTTACTTAAGAGAAAGGCACCGGCTTCCTGTTTCACACGATTAGTAAATGTTTAGCTGCAAAAAAAGCTGTCAATTCATCAGACACTCTTTTCATTCTCGGACCACCACAGGTATCAGTAACTTGAACAAATGCTTGTATGTGTTTTGTAGATGCACAATATCAAGTATTTGACTTTTGCATACTGCTCAACATCTTCTCTTGTGATACATGTACTGGCAAATTTGTGTTAAAAAGTCTAATGGCAGTTTAGAAACAGCGCTTTCTGCTACAGAAGCGTCATTGTAGCACTGTGTTACCCTGAAGAATGACTCTCACACCCTCGTCCATTAGGTTTAATAGCCTCCTCTCTGCCCCCCCTGTGTAAAAACAAAGGCTAAACGAACCTCCCTGCAGCCACACCTCTGCTCTGATGGCTTCCAGAGCAGTACATGCAGATCACTGCACTGCTGACAAGAGCAGCTGTTCGCTTGTACGAGCCCAGCCCAGGCTTCCACTGTAATTAAGAGTGGAAGGTGCTGCCGAGGTACGAGGTGATTGATCACCGGAGCGCCACCTCCATCAAAGCCAAGCCCTCGTGAGTACCGGTACTCTGCTTATTGAAGGAAAAGTGCCGGTACTCTATGCGAGAAAATTAAAAAGTGCCGGTACTTAGTACCGGCCCATTTAAAGCACTGGGTAAAACTTGGCACAAATGTTGAGGGCAAACTATGCAAAACTGAGTTTATGCTTCCCATAACTAGGGAAACCATTATGATGTTACTTACTGTTCTGCATTTCCAACCCTCAAATGATGCGCATATTGTGCCCTCGGCTCACAATATACCCCTGAGTATCACTCTTGATTGTGTGGACAATTTCAGCTGGCTTTGCGCGGCTCTCAGAAAGAGTAATAACCCTGTATATTCCATGGGGTTGTTTTCAGCTAAGAAGAGATCTCAGTAAAGAAATATTCACTAGGGCGCCATAAGGAATCTATCTCTTTCTTGTTGTTGTTGGTCCTCCTCAGATTTGATAGGGGTGCAGCACCGTTAGCGAACCATCCTTTCGCTCCACACGCAGTGCTTGTTCACAGATGCTTAGTAGTGCACGGTGTGCAGTCGCTCATTGGCCCAGAGTGTTCATCCTCCCTCACTCCTCCCATCGCCTTTCAAACTCCTGTATAGGAGCAGGGCCGCCCACTAGCCTGTGCGGGCTGGTCCCCCACTCAGGGCGCTGACCTCCAGAGGGGCGAAGGAGCTGCATTTGGAATAAGAGGAAGTAAGATGAGAGTAGGTCATTCAGGAGAGCAGAGCTTCGAGAATTATGCGTCAGCGGTCATTTCGCGTTTCATGCAGGGATTTAGAGCTATATTGTGGAAAGAGGCTCATCAAGATTGTGTGCAGTATCATGCGCAGAAAAGAGAGAACTACTAATGACATTTTCATAGCACTTACTACTCCTATGCAGTACTGACGTGCTTGACCACAAGGGCAGCATGTTACAACGGTGTGGTGTGTCGTTGGAAGGTTAAGTTTGCTTTGATCAGATGTGGATGTGTTTCATGTTATGCGTGATGTCTGAGATGTGGGTATCATCCTATGCATCCTGTCCTAGCAGCACATGGATGTGATGGACTTGAAAATAATAGAGATAGATACGCAGTTTATAGATAGCAGTATTTTTATAGCTCTGATGATCAGCTCTGCAGGTCCCTCTATGGTATGCTATATGTTCACAGTCCACCATGAGGTGGTCCTTTCTGAGATTTTATGGTCCTTGAGGTGCAAGGTGTATCAGGTCTCTTCAATCATTCCATGCCTGTCCAGATTGTTTACTCTTATCAGTTAGCACTCTAGTGTGACAGCCTCCTATCACTATACTCTGTGTGCCACACAAAGGCCTGGCTGACACCAGTGAGGTTGCAGACTGATACAGCACACTGGAAGTCATAGGGTCATAATATTGTCAGAAGGGAACAGTGACATCACTGGGTCACTACAGGGTTGTACACATACATGCAAGCACTGCACATGCAGTAATTCATACTTTACATAGCTTTTTTTCCACCTCCTCAAGTCCTTTTATCGCACCTGTGTCCTTCACTCCTAGTTTCTGCTGCCTGCAGACTGCTGATGGCAGCTCAGTTTAGTTGTAGTTCTGGTAAATCTAGTCCTGGCTTGGTGGTGAAGAAGCTTCTTGACTCATGGTCCAATCAAGGATAATTTTAATAAGAGCAGGGTTTGAGCTTGGAGGGTGCAGAGTGCTGAGGAGATGAATGACGACATGCGTACATTACATTTCCTATGCAGATCCTGTCTGGATATTTTCTGGCAGGGCGCATTGCAGGCTCTTTTGCTTGGAATCAAATTGGGATGGTAAAATACAGGCATCTTTGCAAAGAGCCCAAATCCCTCCAATAGGACCACACTCAAGCAATTGGTCCCTCCCTACCCCCATGAAAGATTTATGATAGCCTTTTGGCGATTCTGGCAGAGGTGCCATTGAGAGCAGAGACCGACCATCTGTTGCCTCTGTCCCACTCATCACAAGCAGAAGAAGAGGGCACTTTTGGTTGAGAAGTCACAGTGAAACTCCCTATCACATCTCAACCCTCCTACCTGTACCAAAGACATAACCAGATTTGGCATCCCCAGACTAAACAGGCAAACCTTTGACCCCATACATAGGGCTTGATTCCATCAGGATAATCTAATTACTTCGAAGTGACACTACCGAAGGGAGGAAAGCAGTCCACTTGCTGTAGGACCTTTAGGGTGCTTTGTATAGCCCTAGTTTGCATGTTAATCAGTGCAAATTCGTTCAATAGTTTTAGAGAAAATAAAGCTCATAATTTATGTATATTTCATGCCACAAAGGATCTGCAGTGCTAAAAGATCTTAAGATTTGATTGGCTACCACAAGATCAACAAAGATGTGATGGCAGCAATTTCAGGACTCTGGGACTTGGTCCCATGTCCATAATAAAAAAATGTTTAAAACACATACAGAGACAGATTAGGAATACCCTTCTCCCTAGGCCTGTTGGGGGGTGGGGAGCGGTCTCAGAGGCCCAAATCCTTTTTTTTTTTCAGCGCCCGGGATCCGCGGAGGGAAAAACACAGGCTCCCGCCCATTTTCAGAATGAGCCCCTCAGTGTTGACTGGGGCAAAGTCGGCAATTCTGTTTTTTGTTTATGGGGAGGAGGGCGCACCCCCCCACTTATTGAACCTAATAGAGGTGCTGGGGACCCCATCCCCCGGGGCCAATCCTGTTAATAATTTCCATAGCCTCATTGAGGCCCTGGCCCTTCCAGGACCAACACTTACATTTTCAGGAGGGGTGTGCAACTGAACTCCCTGAGCTATGCAATGGCCCCAGGGACCCTATCTCCCGGGGCCCGACATGAGCAGTGTCTCGGGACCCCCATACCTCCGGGACTGCAGTTTCCTGCATGGGAGAATGCAATAATACTCTTCCTGCACACTTCCAGGCAGGAAACACAACTTTTCTCCCATCTGGACGGGAGCACAGAAAGTGTTACTCTCACCCATCCAGGAGCAAATTAACAACAGGAGCAAATTAACCAAGACAGCTCACACCAGCACCACAATGGGGGCTTGCTGGGGAGCCAACTGGGGCCGTTGGGGCATTGGGGATCCTCCGCATCCCCCGACGATATCAATGTTCTGGATGCTCCAGGTGGACACTTGGGCGCCTCCAAGTATTCTTTTAATGTTCTGGAGGGCTGCTGGGAACGCAGCAGGCCCCCAGCAACATTAAAAATAAAACTGTGCGTCTACTGGGTTTTTGAAATCATGACCTTAGGAGAGCTTAACATGTTTTTAAAGCATTACAAGCTGGAGCTGTGGGCTCTTTGGCTGAAGTTCAGGGCCCCCTTGTGGTTGGTTCTATGGTTGCACGTTATGGCCGAAAAATGTTTTTAAAAAAGACTCAAAGATATGTTTAATATTTTTGTTTAAAAAAATGCTTTATTGAAAACATGTTTGACAAACACTTTTATTAAGCAATGCAGTGTGTTAATTTATAAAATTACATTTCATTATAGTTAGTGGGAAGTTTTTGACAAAGCCAATAGAACTAATCTATATATGTTGATCTGCTGGCCTTTTGATGAAGCCAGTACGCCCAGTGCTTTTTATATTTGAGTGGTTTGTCTTACTTACAATTATACCATTTATCACCCACGGCGGCTGGGTGCATGGCCTGGCCATAGACATGGATCCAAGCCCACTCCACTCACCGCAATAGACATCTTACACTATATGTTCTTTTTTTTTAAATCACTGAAAAAACAAAGGTTAATCTGGTTTTATAGTTAGGAATTGTCATAATACCTTACTTTACATAAAAAAACCTCATGAAATTCACTGAAAAAAGAAAGTTTTAAGGGACCTCATATTCAGGTGAAAATGTCAGTTAAAATATTTGTAACTAATAAAACCACTGAAAATCACCAGTTATAGTTATCTCAAATAACTATAAATCCTACTCTCGCCATGCACTGCTAATTGCCTAACATATTACTTCACATATGACACGCTCTATGACATCATTGATAATATCACTGCAGCATCTGAAATGACACCATTGATGACAACATTGTATATGACAGGATCACTCAAATCAAGACAATTTACTTCATGATGCATAAATGATAAGTGGTCTCTGAAACTCGATGTCTACACATCATTTGTGTGCAATATAGTTTTACCAGTGAAACTGTATGTCTGTGCAAATGTAGTGACCATTTCAATGGAAAATGTGTTGTCTGGAGTAGGCAGTGCGCTACCACATGATGCTTTAGTTACATTAGAAAAACCGTCCGCCTCACGTCCATTAAAGCTTGGTAGGTCATGGAGGTTTGTTGTTCGAAAAAGTGGGTTGTGGGTCTCAAAGGTTTGGGAAGCACTGTTCTACAAGCATATAAAAAGACTAAGAGTGGCTGTTCGCAAAAGAGGTCTGCTGATTATTCCGGCAGAAGTGATTGACTTGTGCTCTCCAACCTTCCCTTAACTGGACCATGAAAATACTAGAATATTTGGCAGTGCGTTTTTGTAGTGCCATTTCAGGGACTACTGCATTTTACCAAACAAGTGAAAACTGTGGTGTAAAACGCACTATTTGACTATATTCTCTTAATTTGTAACATGGAGGTGGACATCCCACACGAGAGCCCCATGAAGAAGGCGGGCTCGGTTGCTCTCTATGTGGTTTTGGAAATTGTCCATGCAGGCCTTTGGTGCCAATAATGGGTGATGGTCTTAACAAGGCTACTAGGGTGTGAATGTTCTAACCCCTTCATATTGGATGCCAGATGGTGAGAACAAGGTGTAAGTTGATGCTCATGGACAGAATATTACACCTATGTGCAATTTACACTTATCTGATAGAGACTTCTAGCTGAAGATTCCTTTCTTTCCTAGAGTTTTATATAGCATGAACTCGACCCGAAGGTATCCGGTATCAGATCGCTGTACATGAGCACCCGTTACGTTACAGACGGACACATTCATTTTTGTTAGGCACAGGGAGATTAAGTGATTTGCCCAGAACCACAGGATGTTGAGTGTCGTTGCCGAGGCTCGAACCCAGTTCCCCAGATTCAAGGTCAACCACCCTAGCCGTTAGGCCACATCCTCTCCCCCATTCCTCACCTTAAGAGTGAATCCAGAAATTTTTGAGTAGTACTTCTGCACGCTGGTAGGTGGTGTAATTCAGCTCCAAGTCCAGTTTGTCTGCGCAGAAGTGACATGCGTGTACAATGCCTAGATAGGCACCACTCCAGCGCACTGACGTAATTTATTTTCTTTCTGCGCAGTCAGTGCTGATCTGTGGAGGGCAACCCCTCTGTCCATTTTTGACCGTTTTTTTCCTCAACCTTTTGGCAACTCTTTTTGTGCATTTCTCTACTGGTGTGGCAAGGATGTCCCCCAAGAAACCTACGGGTTTCCCACCGTCCGGTTCGCCCTCTGCGCCAGTCTGGCTCTTTGGATCCGATGGAAGATCTGGAGCGGGGAGGGCATGATTGCGCGACCTTGCTCAGCACCCGCTTCAGGACCAACGCTCCTAGCATCACTGATGCACCGCAGAAGCACCATCCCCATCATCATTCCCTACTCCGACACTGAGCCAGGAGGGCATCGTCGGGCTCTGGCACCAACAGGGACCAATCCATCTGAGTTTGTAGCCAGTGGCATTTCCATTCGACAGGCCTAGAGAGGGAGACGTATGAGAGGCGTCTGATGATGATGTGTGTGGAACTGATGGGTGCCAGTGGCTTAGACGCCTCTCCGGACATTGGCTGTATCTCTCCCCTTACCATGGCTACTGAGGAGGGTGCCTCATATGCAAAGGGTGGCTGAAGTCTTGGACCTTCAGTTGCCCTCAGTGGCAGTCAAAACTAACGTCTTCATAGAGGAGCTTCAACTGGGAGTTGACTGCTCTGAACCCTTTCTCCCCTGTTCCCAATCCTGGGGACCCCAGTTTCTTCACCAGCACCCCACCCCATATAGTTTGGTGGCTTAAGCCCTCACTTCCAGAGGCAACCCCATCGTGTTCCCTCCACCTCCATCGAATAAGGAATAGCACTGTTGTCCTTGTAGGCCAAAATATCACCATGCCTAACTTCTTTGCTGCTCCTCTCCCTTGTTGATAAGAGGAGAGACTCCACCGCCCGGACCCAAAAAGAGCCTTACTGCTCTACCTTGATCGTACCAATGAGTTTCAGGCGGACGATCAACTCTTCGCAGAGTATGTTGGCGCTAAGAAGGGGAAGGCCGTGAAGAAATGGACCATCTCATGATAGATTGTACTCTGCATAAAGGTCTGCTATGCATTGGGCAAAAAGCAACCCCCTGAGGGCTTACGCACTCAATCCACTGGAGCCAAGGCGGAGACGTTAGCTCACGGAGTCCATGTCCTGGACAACTCTCAGGCAGCTATATGAGCATCTCTCCACACGTTTATCAAACACTCTGCCTGGACAGTTAGGTCCATCGTGATGGGCACTTTGCCCATTTTTTCCCGCCTGGCTTTTTGGTCTAAATCGATTTCGCAGACCCACTTCCGGGGAGGCATTGATTGGGTATCTATTGTAAGGTAAGAAATCTGCGGCTAGAAGTCTCTATTAGATGAACAAGTTACTTACCTTCGGTAATGTCTTATGTGGTAGAGGCTATATTTAGCGGAAGATTCCTTACTGATTTTCCCCGCTCTGCAACTGATTACAGTGAGAGGTTACCTTTCTAAGGGCCTTAGAAATTAACACCAGTTGGCAGTGTCCCTTGCGGCTCCGCACTTCTGGCTTGGAAGGCAGCGAAAAGAAACTGATGTGTGATAGGGTGGCACATATGTATAGGCACCGCACACATCACTTCCGGCGTGGATGATGCTGACGCAGAGCCGAACGATGCCACCTACCGGCACGCAGGTGTACTGCTCCAAAAATTCCAGATCTAGTCTGACGTCTGGGGAATATTCTAAGGTAAGGCATCTGCAGCTTCTTCACGGTCATATCTATCTTGCAGCCCCCTGCCCAACTCTCTCAATTTCCACTGAGTCAAGTGGTGCGTTTCAGGAAAGCATCCATGTAATGGGTTAAAATAGATGAGATGTCCCCTCTGGCACCTGTTTAACAGTTCTCCCTTTGTATGTCCTGACAGTATTGTATAAAATGTATTACCTAGAAACAGATTGTAAGACGAATGCGGAGTTCAGACTAAACGATCTACACTTCAGCAAGGTGTCCTGCTTCTGAGTTCCCGTCGTTTGCATGTATTAATATTCATTTTGAACATAGTTAATTAGACTGGTGTGACAGGTTCTGTGGGTACTGCTAGTAAGGCGTGCCTGCTCCCTTTGCTTGTGGGGCACTGAGGAAAGCATTCATAGCTTTGTAAATGCTTTCTGCGCATCCCGTACCTCATTAGCATTTTTTGGTTGAATTATAACAACGTATGCCACAAGAAACTGTCCAGTACATTTATAAAAATGTCTGGCAGACTGCTGTAGCTGTCAGAAATTGAGCGTCTGCCTGAAAACACAGTGAACAGCCAGTATTCGCCTGTACGAGCAACTCGGCGATTAATAATAAGACGCTCTGAAGCAACTCTCCCGACGAAGATGAAGTAATGGCAGCACACAGCCGGGTCCTACATGAGCCCAGTAAAGACAGACCAGCGGGCGAAGGGGGCCTAGTCATCGCGCTCTTGAAGCATCAAGGTCGCCTTTGATTGACAGGGGACCCCTGACAAGACAGGTTCAGATACTGTGCTGTGAACATGGGCCAAACGCCAGTCTGTGTGTGTTTATTTTTATTTTTTTACTTTTCTGTGAGGTCGGCCTGTTAATAAATCAATCGGAATGAAGCGCTCCTCTTGCTATCATCCCACCGGGTTCATTAAAGCAAGAGAAATAATATATGTTTTTCAGAAAAGCTCCGGTTGAAATTGTAATTCCGTCCGCCAAGGGGTTCCTGTGCGCCGGCTTGCATGCTCCTGGCCCCGAGGGACGCGTCCGCCTCCCTCGGATGATTTCTGCATCGCGCAATAAGACAGACCACACCAAATTTTGACTTAGCAAAAAAGGTCACTTTATTAGGACAGGTAACTAAGAACCACTTATTGATACAATGTAAATATTATCAAATTGCTTCCCAAACATTTTTGCCACAAACAATTCCAAAAATACCCCAACCAAAATTTACCATAAATTACCCCATGTACTGCCCCAATGGCATCATTTCCTTTTTGACCATTTTGGTTTACCTGTCCAGCTTTTCCTCCACCCTCCCCCCGCCCCAGAGGGAAGGATAAGCCCGCTCCAGACTATCCAAACCCTCAAAAAACCGCATGAAAGAAAAACACATGAACAGAAACAAAATGTCACCTGTCCTAAACGTGACTTAAGATCCAAAAATTCATCAATATATATTATATATATATATATATATGTATTTTTTTTTTTTTTTTTTATTTATTTATTTATTTATTTATTTTTTTATTATTATTATTATTTTTTTTTTTTATATATATATATATATATATATATATTTTTTTTATTACTTTTTTTTTTTTTTTTATACAGAAAAAAGAGGGTGGGAGGGAGGGTCACAAAAAACGACCGTCTCCCTGCCTCAGCGATCGTTTCCCGCCTAAACGCCTTCCCAACGGTGAAAAACCTAAGCCCCGCCCCCTACCTAACACGTGATTCGCTGCGTGGTCTGTACCATCGCGCGAACCTTCCCAGGGGGACAGCCGGCTCGCGCCGCGGTCCCCCCGGGTCCCATTTTGCTGACTACCAGGCGTGCCTCACCTCTTTCTTCTACCACCCCTACGTTTCTTGTTGCTACCTCACTCCTGCTCGTTCTTTTTCATCCCATCTTTCTCTCTGTCACGGTTTCTCGTTTTTTCTCTTCCTCCTCCTTTCAGATTCTTTCTATAAATAGTTTTATGGTTCCCACAGATGAGTGTCAATGTCCACCATCTAGAACCACTGGCGCAAATTAAGCACTCAGGTCTGTACAGAAACGAGCGGAAAAGCACAGCTTTCCAAGCAACACTAGGAGTTTATTTTCTTGTCAAACAGAATTGTAGTACCCTGATGAACATAATGTCACTGATGACAGTGATGTTTAGAAGGAAGGCCATGGAGTACAAAAGTAGTGTCTCAAGCTTGGCCACCTTGGTTTAAGAGCTACAAGTTAATAAGAAAACACGATGCAACAGTTAATTATGCATTAGTCAGTTCAGAGCTTGGATCTGTTGAGTGCTTACAATAGTTTGCCTTTACCTGGCTCTAGATGTTGAGCAAGAGAGCTGCCTGCCTACTTTATCTCGTCCGTCCTTACATTTTAGTTTGTCATGAAGTTACACATAAACCTTGATTTTTCTCTTCTCAGGCTGGGGTAGGTTGGTTGAGTCACAGACATGTGCGTTAGCTTATTTTGACTTGTAGCTCGATAGATGTGTAAAGTTGAGTCATGATGTGCAGTTTAATATCAGAATTCTTGGGAGCCAGGCTTAAGTAATAGAAGGTGCAAGTAAAAGGTTTTGTTGAATAGTGGAGAAGTGTAACAAACTCGAAATGTTCTAATAAATATTTTAGGTATACAAAAAAGCTGGACTTTGAATGTTAAGTAAGGTGACATTGGGTTGTACCGTCACAGTGAGTGCAGGAAGGGGGAATGGTAGAGTGGTAATGTATGAATACATGAAGAGGTCATTTTGAGGACATCATCAGAGTTCATTTAAGCCGTCCCCTGATGTGCAGACGTCCGTTTCTTCCCTTCCGTGCTTCCACACAGATCCGTGGAGCGGTACCTCTTGTCATTTTGGCCTACCACCATGAAATAGTGTGCTTTTTCTATATCTTCAAGCTCTACAATGTCGACCCCGCACCCTCATCCCATTTTCATGTGGTGTCTAGGCGGTCACCCAGACTCCGAATGGTGCAGCTCATATCTTCAGTTTCAGTCGTCGACGTTGCAGGAGCTCCACATGACGCTGTTGGTGACACAGTGGTCGACGGCCCCTCGTTGGCCATGGTCCTCTTCTTCCTCTGAGGGCTGCTCGAAGACCAGCTCCCAAAGTTCTTCGTCATTGCAGTTGCCTGGTAAGTCACACGGTAGTCGGTCGGCACTGCAGACTTCCCCAGCTTTACGGCATGTACGCGGTGTCCCTGACTCGCCTCCTATTCCTCCGGAGCGAAAATCTGGGTCGCGTCTTCCAGTATTTTCCGGCACCGGCATGACTCTGGCTCAGATGAGAGAATACTATTTCTCCCTCCTTGCCATTTTTGGCTCTCAACCTCCCTTTGGTGTGCTTCTTGACCCAAGGGAGGTTGGTGAGGCCTCGATTGAATCCAGACCAGCGGGTCCTCCCTCAGTGTCAGCAGGGCCCTCCGAATCCGTGATCTACTCCGTATCGGCTCCGGGGCACAGGCCTTTGGGGTTCCTACCGGTGATGCCTGTGTTGTATCCGCTGGCGCCGACTTTGGCATCGCCGTCATCGATCGCCCCATCTTTGTCTCCCTTCCCTAACACTGATGTGTTGCCTTCTCGGCACCGATCGACATCGGGAACGGCGTCGGTGGATCAATCCTCTGCGGGCTACCTTCCTCCACTTTCAGAGGAGCCCCCTGCTATTTTATCCTTGACACACTTTTTTGGTATTTTGGTGATGTGTGTGATCACATGATGGAGCCTCTTCCAGAGTTTTATTGGGTTTCTGCCCTTAGTGGTGCTAGTGTCCTTGATTTTTTCCCATCCATGGGCCTTTTTTTCGCCTCTTTGCCTCGCTTCAGAAGCTACCACAGCTTTTGCGAAAAGTTTACGTAGTTCTGGGGCTACAGCTTCCTTCTGTGGAAGTGGCCATTGATCCCCTACTTAAGAGCCGCTCTGCCATGTGCCTACGTCGCTCTGTCTTTCCCGCCAGCCAACTTCGCAAAGCTTTATGATTCAGGCTGCTACAGCCTCCCTCAACTTCGACACTGTGCTTGACGTCCCTCCAGACAGGGAGTCTCAAGGTCTGGATGCTTTGGGTCGATATGTCCTTTCTTCTATGAGCTCTGCCTTATAGTCCCTTAACACAGCTTGTGTTTTGGGCCGTTTTTCTCATGTGCTGTGGGATTCGGTCTCGTGCCTTTTACCCTCCGTCCCTGATGACTCTTGGACACTCTTTCTCAGCTGATCCAGGGTGGCTGTCAGGCGGCTACAATACTGATTTGTTGTGGCATGGATACCACAGATTCTGTCGGACTGGATATGGCCCTTTTCGGTGGCTCTTCGCTGGTGTGCCTGGGTATGTACCTCTGGCTTTTCTGAGGCTGTTCAGTCTGCCTTGGTGTACATGCCTTTTGATGGTCAATATATGTTTGACTCTCAAGCTGACTCCGCTTTACGTCGTTCCAGGATAGTCAAAGTGAAGAAAAACCTTAAGATCTGATTACTGTCTTCTTCTTCCTCAAGTACTCGGTTGGGCTGGGAATGGTCCTCTGTGTGAACTGTTATAGGGCTGTGCCAGATGGCTGCTTCTTCTTTGTACTGGTGTCCTGCCTGGCAGGTATTTTCTTTCTGCATTTTACCCTGTTGATGATAGGTTGTGGTCCCTGGATGTTCTCTGGGACCTGGCTTACTTTCTGATCCTGTTGGTGTCTACGTCAGTGGCTGCACCGTCTTCCTTGCTTCTTACCCAGGTTCTGATTGGGGTGTTTTCATATTATTGTGCAGATGCACTATTGCTTGTTCCCTGTCTGATAAAGTACTTAGTCTGTATGCCTTCCAGGTATTCCTCAATATGTTTCTGATGCCGAAGTACCCCTTATTTGGGACTCCACTTGCCATGCTTGATGCACTGGTGCACAGGGATTATTCTGTGCCCCCCACCCCATTTATTGAGTCTTTTTCTGCACTGACCAGGGTTTTTACCATTCCATTCTGTTGGTGCCCTTCTTTCCTAGCAGATGCACAAAAAGGGGCACGATTCTTGGTCTACTGTTCTTTGTCTGGGTCCGTCCTGAGTGGTGTTCCTTCTCTCTTCAGGCGTTTGCACTTCTTGGACTAGTTCTCGCTATACACAGGCAAGACGGACACCTGTCCGCCCCTTTTTTCTCTCTTAGGTTCCTTGTGGCCATCACTTGTCCAACTCTTGGCATGAGTGGCTGACTCGGCTACACTACCTCTTCTATGCCACTGCATGGCCTGTTTTTCCTTTTGCTTCTGCCTTTGATTGGGGCTGTTTCCATGACACCTCCATGGCAAACTCCAATGTTTTGTTACTGGCCTGGTTGTTCTCCAGGTGTGTCATCCGCCCCTTTTGGGGGTATAAGGCGAATGTTCCTCTTAAATTCTTCACGGATATGGGTTCCTCGTCCGTCCAATCCGGGGTAGATCGTATGGAGGTTTGTGATCCCTTAGGATTCTTTTCCGGGGAATTTCTTCCACTTTTTGCGAGCACGGTTACTCTTCTCACCCCTTGGGGCATTGTCTGTCTTGCGCCAATAGGCTACCGAGTATGATCTTGTGTGGCGTCAGGATCCTCACCCAAGTTGTTCCCTGGCTTGTTAACCGGGCACTTGCTGTCCGGTGCTTATGAGGACTTTCCTTTGCTTCTGGTCTTCTTGCTTCCTAGGCTGTGGGCGCTGCCTCGCTATTTGTTTCTTCTCTTCTTTACACTGGCCCTTTGGTTGGACTTTAATTTCTGGCGTTGGTCTTCCAACACTAATTTCTTCTATGCTGCGGCCTGGTTGTCTGCACAGACCTTCCAGGTGTTGGCCCCGTCCACCTCGGTCCCTTTCCCCAGTCCTCCATTGTGGTCTTTATTTCTCTATTCTAACAGAGTTGGTTCTCCCCTGCGTTTTTTTTTTCGATTGTCTCTCGACTGCCTAATCGTATCGTTCTGTTGGTAGTGCTGTTTCTGTCTGCTTCCTTGGTTTTCCGGGATGTGTACTTCCATCTCACCCACTCCATTTGGACGGGGCCATGTGGCTGTCTTCCAGTTTGCCGTTGTCTCGCCTTTGACCCATGGCCGCTGTTATAGTCATGGAGAGCCTCCTCTCTAAGTGTTTCCTCTGCCTAATGTGGCCAAGACTGTTGCTATTGCTCGCAATGCTTTATCAGCTATTGGTGGGAGTTTTCTGCTTTGCCTGGGAGCTGTTCTCCTTAGCCTTCCACCTCAGTCTCTTGGACCGGTTGCCCTTCCGGGGGGCGTTGTAGTGCTTTATATGGTGTGTGTTTCCCACTTCTCTTGGGGACTGTCACCGCATGATGTCGGTGACGGACCCACACTGCGTGTGTCTCTACTGCCTGGGGCGCGACCACGACTCCAGTGGGCGGACGGAATCGCCATCATCTCCCCCACTGGTGCACCATCACTTCGGACCAGTGGGTGCTGCAAATTGTCCGAAGGGGCTACTCCCTCCCCTTCGAGACTACCCCTCCAGCCATGCAACCTCAGTATCACCGCATGGCGGGGATCACTTGACGCTTCTCCAGCAGGAAGTTGCAGCTCTCTTGGCCAAGGGGGCCCTCGAGCACGTTCCGACGCCCGAAGTAGGTCGTGGTTGTTATTCCCACTACTTCGTGGTTCCAAAGAAGGACAAGGGCCTGCGTCCTAACTTAGACCTTCGGAACGTCAATCGCTTCCTCCAGAAGGAGAAGTTCAAGATACTCACTTTGGCTCAGGTCTTTTCTGCCCTAGACCCGCAAGACTGGATGGTAGCATTAGACTTGCAGGACGCCTACTTTCATATTCCCGTCCTGCCGGCCCACCGGCGTTACCTGCAGTTCACGGTTGGCCACGAGCACTTTCATTTCACCGTGCTCCCTTTTGGCCTTACCAGCTCCCCTGATCTGCGCAGATCAGGGGTTTAAATCTTCCCCAATCTCGACGACTGGCTGTTGAAGGCGGGCTCACCCCAGGCAGTCGTCTCCCACCTCCGGACTACGGTCGACCTCCTGCATTTGCTGGGGTTCTCCATCAACGTGCCGAAGTCGCACCTGGTACCCTCTCAGAAGCTCCTTTTCATCGGAGCGGTTCTGGACATGGCGCAGGTTGGGGTTTATCCTCCCGAACAGCGAGTCCGGGACATTCGGGCTATGATTCCGATCTTTCAGCCCTTGTCCTGGGTTTCGGTCAGGATGACCGTGAAGCTGCTGCGCCTCTGACCGTGAAGCTGCTGCGCCTCATGGCCTCCTGCATCCTGCTGATCAACCATGCCAGATGGCATATGCCGGCTCTGCAGTGGGACTTGAAGTTCCAGTGGGCGCAGCATCAGGGGGAACCTGTCCGGACACGTCCAGATCTCAGAGGGCACTGCACAGCAGTTGCGGCTCATGAACCAGCATTGGGTCAGCGGCAGATCCCTCTCCCTTCCCCAACCGGAGCACATGGTGGTAACGGATGCGTCCCTTCTGGGATGGGGGGGCCACATGGGAGAGGCGGAGATCAGAGGCCTCTCGTCTCTGGCGGAGTCCAAGCTCCATATCAACCTTCTGGAGCTTCGGGCGATCCGTCTTCCACTGAAGGCATTCCTTCCCTCTGTCAAGGGGGCCGTAGTGCGGGTGTTCACGGACAACGCCACCGCCATGTGGTATTGCAACAACAAGGGCGGGGGGGGTCATGGACCCTATGTCAGGAGGCTCTGCGCCTCTGGACATGGCTGGAACATCAGGGCATTTCCCTGGTGGTTCAACACCTGGCAGGTTCACTGAATGCCAGGGCGGATGAGCTCAGCTACAAGTGCATGATCGATCACAAATGGCGCCTTCACTCAGAGGTGGCGCAAGGTCTCTTTCAACAGTGGGGAGAGCCTTGGTTAGATCTATTCGCCACCGAAGAGAACGCGCAATGTCAGCAGTTCTGCGCGTTGTAATTTCCAAGGCGGCACTCGCTCGGAGACGCTTTTCGTCGCGAGTGGAGTTGCGGTCTATTGTACGCCTTTCCGCCTATACCACTTCTGCCCAGAGTGCTGAAGAAGATCAGGCGCGACCTGGCCCAAGTCATTCTTGTGGCGCCTGACTGGGCTCGAAGAGTTTGGTATCCCGAGCTACTCAGTATGAGCGGGGATCCCCTGATTCGTCTTCCTCTTCGGGAGGATCTTCTGTCGCAGCAACAGGGGACGGTCCTGCACCCACACCTGTCCAGTCTCCACCTCCTTGCGTGGAGATTGAGCGGCGGCAGTTGATTCCCTTTGACTTGCCTCCTGAAGTCTGTGATGTCATTCTGGCAGCCAGGCGTCCCTCCAATAAAGTGATGCACACCTGCAGGTGGAACACATTTGTGACATGGTGCACAGCAAAGGCTGTGATCCCCTTTCTGCCCCTCTTTCCAAGGTCCTTTTGTTCCTTCTTTCTTTGGCCCTGCAGGGCTCTGCTTTGGGCACTATTAAAGGCTATCTTTCTGCCATTTTGGCCTTTCTCAGACTACCTGATCAGCCCTCTCTTTTCAAGTCCCCTGTTGTAAATAGATTTCTCAAAGGCATTTCTCACCTTTTCCATCCTATTCCATTTGTGATGCCACAGTGGGACTTGAATCTAGTTCTAACTTATCTAATGTGCGCTCATTTCGAGCCTCTTCACAACTGTCCTCTTCGTCTTTTGACTCTGAAGACTGCCTTCCTGGTTGCCATCACCTCCGCTAGGCGAGTGAGTGAGCCCCAGGCTCTTTCATGTAAGCCTCCTTTCCTTTCCATTCATCCGGACAAGGTGATGCTCAGGCCCCGGCCTTCCTTTTTGCCAAAAGTTGTCACGGCCTTTCATATTGGGCAGACTGTTACCTTGCCCACTTTTTTCCCGCCTCCACATCCTTCCAGAGAGGATAAAGGCTCCACCGTCTGGACCTAAAACGTGTGCTTTCGTTTTACCTCCACCGCACACAACAGTTCCGGGTGGATGACCAACTCTTTGTTGGCACCAAGAAAGGTCGGGTGGTGCACAAGAGGACTATCTCCCGCTGGGTTGTCTTGTGCATCAAAGCCTGTTACTCTTTGGCTAATAAAGAGCCTCCGGTGGGGCTGCGTGCTCATTCCACTCGAGCAACTGCAGCCACTACGGCATTGGGACGGGGTGTCCCCCTGCAAGACATCTGCCAGGCAGCTACATGGGCCTCGCTGCACACGTTTACAAAACATTATTGCCTGGCCAGCCAAGTCCGGAGAGACGGCTTTTTTGGCTGTTCTGTTCTCCAGGACTTTCTGGTGTGATCTTGGCTCGCAGACCCACCACCAGGGTTGGTATTGCTGGGGTATCTATTCTAGGGTAAGGAATCTATCACTACGTGTTTCTTTCAGATGAACAAGTTACTTACCTTCGGTAACGATGTATCTGTAAGAAACATTAGTAGTGATAGATTCCTTACCGCCCCACCCATCCTCCCAGTTCTGCGAACTGATTTCTAGGGTTAAGGTCATCCCTTTCAAGGCCCTAGTTTCAAGGCACCAGTGGTCATTATCTTGCATGGCTCTGCGTTCCTGGCATGGAAAGTCGTGTACAGAACTGACGTCAGCGCGCGTGGGCGGCATCTAAGTACTGTCCGGGACGTCATCCCGGCGATCACGATGACGGACGCGAAGCCGCACGGCGCCACCTACTGACGCGCAGGGTTACTGCTGACGAAAACTTTCTGTATCCAGCCTGACGCCTGGTGGTAATTCTAAGGTAAGGAATTTATCACTACTAATGTTTCTTACAGATACATCGTTACCGAAGGTAAGTAACTTGTTCACCAGTGTAAATGCATTCTAAATAGACAAAGCCATTTTTACATTACTGTTGACAACACTCCTGAGGGACTGAGGTTATCATTGCTGGTAATCTTGCATAGGGTGGTCATGGCTGCCTTAAAGGCACGGTGCCAGTTTTTGTTGAAAATACTTTCATTTTCTATGCTATTGGTTTACAATGCAGCCTGTTGGCTAACAATGTCTACTTTATTTGCAGTTTGCTATTTATGAGTACTTTGCTCATTAAAAAACAGAGTTCAAGTGCTAGTTGCCCTCTTGTGTTTTTATATATATTGGCAAATACAGTCTTTATGTGTGTAATTACATTGTTTAGTCTGATAGATGGGAGCTGCATTGATATGAGAAAAAATATATATATGTATATATATATCCCAAATTCGTAAAACAGATGACACGCACACTCAGGAGATAACGCCAAGTTACAGGTTTACCGATTAAACCTGTAACTTGGCGTTATCTCCTGAGTGTGCGTGTCATCTGTTTTACGAATTTGGGATTAATACGGCCGGAGGCTTCGCCGGCATCACGCACCAGCTGTCCATGGGCCTAGGTATCCAGTAAGAAGCAAAATTTTGGCGAACATGTGTATATATATATATATAGAGCTGTATATATATGTTTTTCATATATAATTTGTATTATTTCCGGGGTCCCCGCACATGGGCGGGAATATTCAGTGCGTATGACTTTGATGAGGATACCCCTGGAAGAGAACTAGGATTACAGGTAAGTAACTTTTTTTTCCAGAAATTGAATAGGGTGGTTACATCTATAAATCCCCTAGGAACATAGCCCCATTGGAAGAAGTCGGCTGAGTCCACCGTAAGTTTGAATGGTTTTATCCAGCAGTATGTGTCACGTTCATACAGAGGTTGGGTATTCAAGATAAAGGCTGTTCCTTTTTTAACAGAAATGTTGGTTTAGATTATAGAGGTGCATGTCACCCTTGGATTCTTTTAGAAATTCAGAGGCAGAAAATTTGTGAAAAGGTGGAAATTTGAAATGGTTACAGCCTTATATCAAATATATTCATACTGGATTAAAGAATTTAGGAATAAGGGAGAGGAGTACTGCATCCCAATGTGTCATAACACCATCCTACCTGACGATACTAACAGGGATGGTAAAAGACTGAATGCTACTGGTTTTGAGAATTTGTTCAGTTGTTAAGACAAAAATTGCTTAGAGCCCTTTGTCTATTATGTAGATAGGTTTGGGATAGGGAGTCATGCACCCTTCAAAAATTATTTATAGGTGAGATGTTATTTTATTGGGAAAAGGAAAGATCAGGAAAAAAGGATCTTTGATGAGATTTTTCAGTCACCACCTGAACTGACTTTATATCCTGAATTAATAAAATGCTAAAAAAGCAATCATTCTAAAATTAGAGCCATATGGGCAGAGGAACTGCAGCTAGATTTGACAGAAAGTTTGGTGGAGAGTAAACTCAGTTTCACCCTGAGTCCCTATTTTCTATGATCTATGAAGAATGTAATCCTTTCTCATTTCATTGGTAATATTATAAAGCAGAATGGCACGGAAAATCTCTCCATCAGTCAGTCAAAGTTCTTTATTCAGTGTAACACCATAAAAGACGCTCACATCAATATGATGCAGTACAGTAAGTAATACATGATAATTTAAGAGATTTTAAGGCAGCATATAAAACACCTCGAACTCATATATACAATTTAAAACAGTAATTATGGCCCGACTGCTTTCTTATACTTACAGCAGACGGTATTAATTTATACACACTAAACAAAGATTAATTCACAAGTAATTGAAGGTAAAAAGTGCTACTCTGCACTGTCTTATGTTTATCGACTTTAAACCAGATACCAGCAACAACTGTCTTGGTCTTTCATTCAATTTACAAAAACAAAATTAGGGCAAAGTTGATACTGTTATAGAATCACACGGACAGGGGACAAGATCAAGTGTCTTAAATACATCCTTTGGATAACTCACTTGAAAATGTACAATATGGCATCTAAACCGTGTCAGATAGAACCTATGATGCGGAGAACAAACCAAGCTTAAATACGATTCCATCGTTTTGGTGGTCGAGAGTTTAGGTAGTCTCTGACCTTACTTTATGTCATCTCCAGACTCTGTCTGCAGTACATTTAGTCAAAAATAGGTTTTTGACAGTCTCTTTGGTGGAAGAGGTAATACAATTTGGATTTTCAAAACACTCTGGCCTGCCCGCCCTAGTAAAATGCACTTTAAGATAGGATAGCCATGGTACTTTAAGGGTAAGATCCTATTTAAGGCAGTCAGAAATGACAATTATAGGTGGTAGTCTCTTTAACCCACATAATCACCCAGAGCAACAAGGGGTGGATTACTGTAGTAATTTATGCTGGAGCCTACATAATTCTCTCTGCACCTAGAGCCACATGATTTTGCAAGGTCTTAAAATAAAGGCATTTTGAACGGTGTCCTGAGGTGCTTGAGTATGACAGGGCACCATGGCTTAGAGAATGAGACACGCCTTACCATGATCGAATGGTACCATTCAGTAGAACATAACACGGTGCTGGAGAATTTGCATTTTCATGGATCGCTAGTGGCTTGTGCATTAATTGTCCAAAAATAGAAGAACGAGCGGTTCAAAAATGGAGAGGCATAATGAGGAAAATCATGGCATAGGCAGCAAAGTTTCAGATTTAAGATGTGGAGTTCTTACCAAACATGCATTGGAAATGTGTAAACTCAGGAAAACTTGTATTCTCCCTCTTCTGTAAGCAGCAAGGATTGACATGATGAGTGGGACATGTTAAATAATGTCAGATTATTTTCTGTTTATGATTGATATAATTACTGCGGCTCTTCCGATTGGTATCGCCAGCATCTTTGATGCTATTCAGCAATGGCATCCCCTAATGATCTTTGGCTGACACAATATAGGACATGGGGGGCAGCTGAGAAGTTAGAAAGGGGACATTTAGTAGAGTGATGGTTTAATGGGGCCACCCTGTGAATTATTATTTATTAGAACATTGGAATGTTGAGTGCTCCATTGAAAACAATGAAGTACTCTGGGCTTCTAATGGCCGGTAGAAGCCCGGAGCATCAACATTCCAATGTTTAACAAAGGCCTCATGGAGCCAGAGGGGATTTCAACCCCCTCAGGAGCCATGAGGCCTTTGTTTTACAAATTAAAACATTCTGCCCTATAGGGGCGGAATGTTCTAATAGCCTTAGAGCCCTCCATAGCAGGCTCTACCAGCCATTAAAGGCCCGCTCCCTTGTTAAAGGCTCTCACCTTCAGCTCGGGCTTTTAACACTGGAGTGGGCCTTTAATGGCTGGTAGAGCCTGCTACTGCAGGCTCTAAGGCTATAATAGATCACAATTCCCACCCAGGCCTCATCAAAGGGGTATTGTGGAATCCTTATTAATGTGATTGGTGATGGACAGAGGTCAGGTGGGGTGGTCCTTTAAATAGGGTATTCTTGTGGTAAATAACTTCTATCCTAGTAGGTGAGTCATTATTCTTGACACTGGCCACAGTATTCTACATGGTTTGAGGAAGGTGAATCTTTTGTTGACGTGCTAGAATTTTGAGCACTTTGTCAATACAATAGTTGCATTTCCCCAAACTTGCTGTCACTCATGTCAGTTGTCCAGTGATTGTGCTGCAACAATTTGGGTACAGTGTTAATGCCCTAGGTTCAGATCTTGGCAGGTTTGCTTCTTTCTTCCTTCCAGGATAAACCAAATGCTTATGTGCACTGAACTGTTTAAGTGGTTGAATCCGTGCGCATTTACTCTTTTTTTGTTTGCTCTTTAGATTCCCCAGATTCAGTGGGAAAACCACGTTACGCTGTTTAGATACATATAACTGTACAAAATAACGTTTTTTTAAGGTCGTTACATAGTAGAAACTAGTTGAATTACTCTTTTCTTTTTAGCCCGGATGGAGACACCGTACTATGAAGAGTGGTGGTTTCTCCTGGTGATGGCTCTCTGCAGTCTAATCATTATCCTGCTGGTTGCATTTGCTCTTGTCTTATATGGGCAAAGCAAGAAATACAAGAGTTGTAGCACAGGTGAGTCTTCGGCGTTAATTCTATTGTCAAATTCTCTATTCATGCTTTCCATGTTCACGACAACCAGAAATGATATAGGTTGCATTAGTAAAAGTTGTTTTTTAACCAGGATACAAAGGAATGACGTTTAAAGGTGTGTTGTTATGTAACCATGTTTATGCAGTTAACTTTTGGCTATACTTTGGTCCCCTGCAGGAGCATAATCATTTTCCCATTGCACAGTTGCATGGTATCTTTTGGCACTGACCAAAAAAGATTTTGTGTTTTAGGACTGTATGTAGTACTTTGGTTTTATGGTTACTCTCTCATCTGTATCGAGATTGCACATGGTTGAAATGTTGGATGTCACTACCTACTGAGGTGGTTGTAATGCTGGGGTGGTCAGTTTGTCACATACACAATGCTCACAGTGATTTCTGCTCTTGTATTTAGCTTGACCTCGGTGTTACAAGTGGTCTACAAAACAGCCTACATGTGTGTCGCTTGCAGACTTCTCTGTCCATTCCCCGCTCTCCTTCTCTTCTTGCCCCTCCACAACATCACCAGA
The DNA here is from genome assembly GCF_964204655.1 of Triturus cristatus. Classification (NCBI taxonomy): domain Eukaryota; kingdom Metazoa; phylum Chordata; class Amphibia; order Caudata; family Salamandridae; genus Triturus; species Triturus cristatus. The sequence goes on along the minus strand of NC_140593.1, from coordinate 1,058,972,888 downwards.
TATGTCCCTTTTGACTGCCATACCCCCCACATCGCACCTCTACACTGGCAACTTCTCTTGAGTGGCACTCTACATTTCTTCAAACAATCAGATTGAACGGAACACGATCTGTATCAACCAAAATCCATAGCATATTCAAGTTTGCAACCCGTACCCTAGCCTGTAGAGGTGACTTGACCATTATGTGACATCACAGTATCCTTTGTAGGATGCTGTATATTCCTTAAAACCAATTGTCCATAAACGTGTTATGCTTTCACAGTTTTCCACACAGTTTTTCAATTAATTCAAGATGGCTCTTTCCACAACATTTTTATATTTTTGTTTTCTCATTGATTTGCACTGGTGAGTAATAGAGTGTTTCTAATAAAGAGACTAGCTAACACTGGTGCATACGGCACCTCAGAAGCCAAAGGGCGGGGGCACCCACTGCTAGTGGAGACACCGCAAAAAGAGAACTTCACTTCCTCCAGGAGGATGGTTCAGAAAGACTAATTAGACAAGAAGTGGTGATAGATATGGGTTGGGTGGTTCGCTGCTTGAATAGCATGTTTTTACCCACAAATGATGCATTGTATAGGATTGAATGGAAGATCAATAGCTACTGTTGATTGATTGCCTGTATCCTCTCTCACACATTATTAAAAATATTCTATCCTTTTTTTATCCCACACACCTGGTTGCTCTGGCTCACATGTCCTTTCCATGTTGTGTGCGTATGTGTCCTGCCATTATGTGACATGGGAATGTTAAGGTGTCAGTGGGTCACCTTTGGCACATATTGGCACAGGAGTTGGAGGCTGACTATGGAAGATCCTGGTGGGCTATTCCTTGTACAGTTATATTATTCTTTCAAAATTAAATCCTAATGTTGACACCTTTTACGAATCCTGTGTCTTCCTGTTGCTCTATGACTGAGTGAACCATTTCCTCACCAAAACATGCTCGCTCTTGATTTTAAGGTATATAAGAAAGAGAGTGTTGGGCATTTGCACCGGCGTCACAGCCAATTATTTGTCTAATTACCCGCTTCCCTGAAGGGTTTCAAAATGAGTGTGGACAAACAGTTGAAAATCTTAGGTGAAACTATTGAATTTCCTTTTCTTTAATTTCATACGTCAGTCACCCTTGTTTTTCTAATGCAAAAAATCACCAAGTTAGCCTCTTGACGCGTTACTGAAATGTTTTTAATATCTTCTTTTTTTGTGAGTTTGAAAGTAATTCTCTGGCCCATCGGTAATGTATTCAGGGTTAGAGCAGAGGCTTTACGAACCAACGGGTGATCAGCAATAGAGAGAGAGGGAGCAAGTGAGTGTGTGTAATTGGTTCTTTAGCAAGTGGTACCATCCTAAAAATGATATTGTTCTTTATGTCATAACCATAGGTAAAGCACTAACAAACGAGGAGTCAGTGACTCTGGACAATGGTGGTTTCACAGCACTGGAACTGAACAGTCGACACCTCAATGTCAAGAACACGTTTTCCAAAAAGAACGGGACAAGGTATTCCCAAACTTCTGTTTCTCCAATTTCTTTTCTTTCTTTATATTCAACAGCTGTGTTTTTTTGAACGTCATCAGTATCACTCCTGTGATACAGATGGACTTTAAAATGACTTGTGGTTGTGCTCGTGAATTAGGAGGCTTTGTTCATCTTATATCCAGCATCTAAGTACTATTTGTATATTACATTAAAATGTGGAAAAATATTATCGCGATCTTCAATACATGGCTCCTTCTCCAATGCCAGATGTTTGAAGCATGTTATACTCTTTCTTTGAAATTGTGTTACCTTTCTAAAGTCTAAACCCGAAAAAAAAAAAACTTTACTACCTGGAATGTACACTTAGATTTGGAGTACATTTCCAATTCAAACAATACATAGGATTTCAGTACTAGTCCTATGAAGCAGGGTTGCGGGTTTAAACTCATGTTTTGTAAAAAAAAAAAAAAAACATGAATTCTAATAATAAAGGTATGTACAGCTACGAAAGGTGAATAGTGCGTGCTATCTGAATCCCTCTTTCATATCCCAGATCTCCTCCTCGCCCAAGCCCAGGCGGATTGCATTACTCCGATGAGGACATCTGTAACAAATACAATGGAAGTGCATTAACTGAGAGCACTGCCTTGACGGAGAAACCCGCTGCGCTATCAGAATCAGAGGTGAGTCCTGGTGGCCTCTTTCACAAAGGGGTTTTCGTCCATAAATGTTCATCAAAGATTAACAGTTGCCAGGTTTATGTCTGCTAGCTATTTCCATGAGACTCAATTTTGACCTGTTAACATTACCACACGGCTGCATACAAATACGTTAAGGCCTGGGAGGTGGGTTTTACAAGACTAGGGTAGAGAAAAAAAGAAGAAAAAAAGCAACTGCACAACGATATTTATATTCCCACCTATGTGCAATTGTACTGTGCTTAAATTGCACACTGTTAAAATGCTAACACCTGGAAAAAGTCACAGTATGTCTGGAATCCATCTGCTGCTGCTTTTTCTTGCATACTCTTGGAAAGGTTTGTGAGCTTTAAAAAAAATCTAAAAGTGTGTTCAGGTGGGGGTGTAAATAACTGCCCTTTTTAGGTCTCGCCTACGTAGCGCGCTGCATAGGAGGACCTTTAGCCGTCGTTCAGCTCTTTTTTGAAGCACATACTCGTGCTTGTGGCGGCATACACCTTGCGGGAGCGCGCATCGCCGCGCCACAAGCACGAGTATGTGCTTCGAAACAGAGCAGACTGCACGCGCACGCACCACTCCCAGGACAGCAAACACATGATTGCAGTACTCCTCCTCTGCCGCGGCTCCTCTCTGCGTCCTTCTCCCCGCACGCATCCTTTCTGTGCCTCCCCCCTCCCTCTTTCTCCCCCCACCCCCTCACGCTTGGTTATGAACCTCGCTCTCTACCCTCCTGTCACCAGAATTTCCCTCTTCCCGCTTCTGCTCCCTCACGTTCTCTCACCCTTTTTCTCCATCTTTTTTCTTTCTTCTTTGCTCCCCCTTACTTTCTCTCCCTTATGTTCCATTTTCTATATTTCTTTGCCCCCAGCCCGTGTTCTCTCTTTCGCCTCCTGCTCTCTCGATCACCCCTCCTCACTCTTGTGATGCCTTTTTTTCATCATGCACTTAAATAATATGGAATCGCCATAGAATGATCCACAAAAATAATCTTACAGGTGCTAAAGCTGTCAGTACCTACCCCCAACCTTTTACTTCCTGTTCACGTCTAACGTCACCCCTTCCAGGACCTTTCTGTGATTCTTCAACAACTATCCATTCCTTTCCTAGTTTCCTAGATACCCACTAACTGCTGGAATTCCTCCACCTGCAGCTGCCTGTAAGCCACACCATGTCAGAGACCGTGCCAGCACAAGCAGAGTTAATCAATGCCAGGCAGCCCAGAAGGAAACCTCCCTGCTCCATGACCTGCCTGTAGATGGAGAATAGATCCGAGTCCTGGCCGGATGTGGCGGGTGACTCATCCGGTCTGCTCATCCAGGCCTCGGTCCCACTGGGACAACTCTTCTGGCTCGTCACCACATCAGTACGGCAGGATGTGGGGGTGCCTTGAAGTTCATGGGTTCTTTCATCTGTGCCCTATTAAAGCGCTTGGAGAATGCACAGTTCCTCTAAAGGTTTAGCTGTCCACCGCTTTCATTGCTTTCTTACCCCCAGGCCACTTATTGCTTTTAAGGGAAATCATTTTATTCATTTAAAACGTCTATCCATTTTCTGTAAAACATTATTGTGCAGGAAGTTAGGTCACTTTATTAATGGCTCCCATGAGCCATTCTCCCAAAACGTTTACTGATACTTGGTAGAATATAAAGGACAGTAAAAGTTAAATATTGGGGTAGCGAGTGGTTACGATTACTTATGTTGCTTCTTGAAGCTGCGCTGACTGCTCTACACCCAGGCCTGGTGCTAGGAATTATGGAGACCCAATCACTTTAAAATGTTGTTGTTATGCTGCCCTCACCCCGCCCTCTAATACCAGAGGCTCACCTGAGGCCTTGACTTGCAGTGTGGCTCCTGCTTGGATGGCTGCCTAATATTGTTCTAATGCTACTTCGACCTTGTTTGCAAACTCATAGGCTTTTAGGCATCCATCACAGAGTCAAGTACCACAGTTTACTCTAGAACAGTTCTGGTAATTACATCATTTTGGGGGTAGCTGGTTTACTGATATTATTAATTAATGTTATTAGTGTCACACTTGATGCAGTATTTTTTTAATTCTCCGCCAAAAGGTCAAGTCCTGTGATATAAGCAGGAGAAACATTTGTGTTAGGTCACTTTATGCCATGTTATTGGACTCAAATGTCCTGGGGTGTAATTTCCCATGTGTCTTATATTCAGATCAACTTTACTGATTTGGTTTTGAGAAACCATACGCACCAGGTGAACTCGTCAATCACCTGCTGTCCCCACAGAGGTCATGACCCTGAGGTTTGACAAACCCCATTCTATTGGATTTCATCTTTTGCCATCATCCTTTGGCTGGACATTACGCTGCAAAAAGAATGCTATGTTTGTCCATTTTCTGGTCATTTCAGTTGACTAGAGCTCAGACTGGTACTTTAGTCTTGCTATATTCGTCCATTAATTACCTCCACACAGAAAGGTTTTGCCCTACCCTCCTGCTACTAGCAGCTGTGAGTATTGTTCATTCAGAACGCACCCAATTTTCGTAAAAGACAATATAGAGAAACTAGAGAGGACATGGGTGGCCTAATTCCTCAAGAAAATATGTGTACTGAAAAAATCCAGCGAATTGCTGCCGAAGCCACCGCCACACCATTTCCTCCCAACCACGTTGTCGTCAGAAATCTCAAACAAGCTTTGGCATAGCCAATAGGTCTCACTTTTGGGACCTTATATGTATTTAGTTATGTAGCACAATATCCTTTGTGCAACAACATCAACTGTTGCATGGCTAAACACTTATAAGGTCCCAAAGGCAAGACCTATTGGCTATGCCAATGCTTGTTTTTACATGAATCAGACCTATTTTGTATATCTGTTAATCTTAAGTGTGCTCTTGCAACTCACACAGCAAACGTTCCTTTGAAAAAGCTTCAGAATAGAAATACTGGAACGATAATTCAAACATAAAGCAATTTCTCATTACTACATAAATCTTGACAGACGAAAAATGTGTTTGTGTCCTAACTCGAATTTAGAGTTTTCAGGATTTGGTCAGCACTTTCAGGTGACATAGACATGACAGGGTACATATTCATTCAGTGTGGCATTATCTGTCCAACACAAAACAAGGCCATGTTGCTACCCATTCCTCGTGCGTCAATCACTTACAAAGCATTGGTAAAGACTATTGAGTGTACTGAATGTGCTCTCTAAGGCCAAACCTTGAGCAGCAGTTAATCCCTTCGGTGCATCCTGGAAAAGGATGTCATTACGAATGTTGAATATAGTAAATTTACACAGGAACGGGTGGTTGCATTAGGTTTAGGAGCAAGGTGCATGGGACACAGCCAGGGGCTGTCAGGAGAGGGGAGTTACTCGGAAGTCGAGCATTTCCACCGCCCCAAGTATTCACTGCTGCTGAGGCACTTCTAGCTCTTAGGTGTATGCAAGCTTCAGTGAACGTGTCTACATCAGGCATGCACTTGTGCAGTTGGAACAAGGGGATGTTTGAGCCATAACACTGCCATTCCCTGTGTAGTACTTCCTTGCTGTGATCCTGCTACATCAGGGGGTATCCTCTCCATTCTGGACCATAACCAGCCTGGTGAAAGCTTAAGAACTTTGTAAGTCTGATCATAAAGGCTTTCCCACTTTGGTATAGAATTGGAAAGTGGACCCCGCACAACGGGGTGTACCCCTGGAGAATACCTATTCCCTCTAGTGTTGTACTTCAGTCCAGGTTTCCACTATTTAGAGGCACCAGTCTTTTCTTTAAGCATATTTTCGGTAGTTCATCACCATCAACTGTAAGGTGGTTTTGTGAAAACGAATGCGTGTTTCACGATTAAGTTGCTACATCAGGTGTTTGGAATTTGCTTGATGGGGTCATTTTAATTACCTTGAATCAACCAATAAAAATAGTGACATCAGTTTGTACGTAAATGTTGTCTCCAATAACATATATATATATTTATCGTAGTTATCTTCGAATTTGTATTCCCATAAAATAAATGTATCATCAAGACTCAAAGATCCTTTTTGAATCAACAATCTATAGACCCCTGATGCAGCAGAGTGTTGTGCGTATGTATTCCCACTCATGGTTGTCTGCATAGGGCTCACTGCATCCATGCATTGTGGCTTTACATATGTCAGGACATTCTGCTCCTTTTTCATTAAGAAGAATAAGATTTGACGTAAAGCTCGCATTCTTTGTGAGATATGTTGGGGTGAACATCAATCTATGTAAAGGTTTCTGGTACCAGCATATTCATATTTTCTTATCTGTAGTCAATCATTATGACTTCGGACTATCATGTGGCTCGTGACACAGAACTTAGCATCCCCTTCCAGGGATGCAGGAGTGACGCAATGCCCCACTAGTCAGCACCCAATGAGTGAAGCCCAGCCGCAACTTACCGAGAAACGTGGGTACTGCAAACCAGTGCTAACTAATTATGTGGCAGCATTGGTGAGAGCAGAGCGCTGAACAATACTGGCGAGGGCACAGCAAGTAGGATGTTGTATGCCACTATATATGTATGTATGTTGTATATGCATTACACCAACTTACCCGGTATGGGAGGTTAAAGGAAAGTATACAGTCAGTAAGTGATAGGACAGTTAACTTTCTATTGGATATTCCCGTATAATGCAGTGTTCTTTAAAGATATGGTCCAGATCGTGGGTGCTTTGATTGGAAAGGCGCACTACATTCTTTTTGGTACCTCTACATCAGAACGATTGTGTCATCTAGCTGTACACCAATAGAGTACCCTTACTTTATAATTTACAACACCAGTGATCCCATTAGTGCATTTTGTTTAACATCATATCTAGTAGTAACATCTTATGCTAAACCTTTTTCAACAAAAAAGTAAAAAATATTTTTGGGGCAATCAACCCCTCAGCTCGAACAACCCTGAAGGTATTTTTTTTTAATAGTCCATCACTATCTTTGACATCTGAAAATGAGATACCTGCGTGCAGCTGGGAACCCTAACAGTCTAAACATGCAAAGCAAATGTTATATGCATCGTTAAATAAGTAATAGTATATCTCTTATCAGACCTTTAGATCTCACAAAGTGATTCTCAGAATGTTAAAATAAAATGTAAAAAAACTTTCCTGCAGACATTTGCTTGACCTTTTGGGAACAGCTTTACAGCTCTTAGTGCTGTAAAAATTAAAAATAGAAGCTAAGTTTTCTATCTGATAAAAAAAACAAATTGGCACCGAATGAGGTTGGAAAAAATACTTTGCCACAAAGCTATTTACTAATTAGTTCTATGCTTGCATATCCCAGAACTCTTGTTAAAATATCTTATTACTAGGACGTTAATGAATACTTTAGCACCGGAAGGGCCACGTTCTTGAAGCTGACAATGTAAAAGTAGATGATGTAAAGTGTCTGGGGCTGTACTGGTCACTATCTGTTGTGCAACAATGTAATGAGTGCGGTGTAGTGAAGGGAGATGTCATGGTGTGCACCTAGGTAGATACCCGACCTACCACTTTGTCACATGTAACTGTATCTGCCCCCCCCCGGTCCCTCACGTGGGTGTACGACAGTGAAAACCACCACTTCATCTGCCTTTAACTGCTATCACTGATATTTCTGTCCGGTGTGGAAGGTCGGGGAGATTGTGGGGAGGCTCTGTCCATGAAGGCTCTTCATGTCACTGCTGCAGCACACGTCCTTCTGTGATTGGTATCCGGAAGGAGAGTACCAAGTCCCTCATCCAGTAGAAGATTTCTTAGTAGCTGGGGAAGGGCAAGTGGCAGAAGCCGCTGGAACCTGGCCACCGCCTTGACACTTTCCATGCTTGCATGACTCAGACATGCAGCAGTAGAGGTTACAGTAATGGTTATAGTTGGGACTTCTTGCTTCCCAGTTGATGCCTCTGGCATCAGTCACTTGTGTATTAATTAGTGTATATCAGCAGTTAGTGGGTACCACCTGTAAGTGTTTTTTGGAACTCGGACTCTTCGATGTTTGGTGTTGTTTGTGCTCGGCAATGCTGATGTGTTTATATCCCCTTCTGATGAATGTATATTCGCACCTCCTCCTCCTGCCACTTTTACCACACTTGGTGAGTGGTTGTCTGGATTTTTTTTTAACACATACGCGGCTGCTTCAAAGTGGACTTCTAAGCTGGGCATGAAGCCAGAAATGACAGTGCATCCTTAAAGTGTGTTTTCTGAAGTGCAGATTCTGAAGATGGCTCCCTCTCTTCGCACCCACCATCTGAACAACACAGTTTCCTAGGAAATATATGTGTGGAACAAGGCCAGATACTGCATTTGTCAACTCTTCACATGCTTGCCCTCACGAGAGAATATCCTTGTACTGCGTATCAGTAAATTGTGTTACAAATATTTTCAGAAGAAGGATCTACGGAGTTAAAATTGGGAGCTATATTTTAAACATCCATGAAAAATTGAATGTGCTGTACATCAGCCGGGAACGTCATAATGGCACAGTTTCCACTCTATCTATTACATCAAGTTTGCTGTTGCATCTTTTCACTCACAAAAAAAAAGATGTTGTGATCTCTTTCCACCCAACATTAGATGTTTTGTCTGAAATGATTACCCCTTAGCTGTAAAAGGAGTACCTAATCAATGCATCATCAACAATGACAAAAAACAATGAAATCAGTGTGTAGAACACAAGGTGTCTGCATTGATGGGGCCTCCAGCAAAAACGCTCCTCGCAGCTTGTGACATTAGTGCATGTTAAAACAACAAGGTGATGGATGGAATGCTTGAATTAATCTCAGCTACTGGCAATCCCTCCTGCCACATCCCAATCCATCATTTTTTGCCCACCATGCCACCCAAGTTTGGACCAAGCCATATGCAAATCAATATTGACCCTGCTCCCCAATTAAACAGTCCAGCCCGAACTGCCAAGCCAGGTCCTCCCTGGACTGGAAACAAGCATCCTGGGACCGGTTTCGGGGTATCCCCTCTCTTCAGCCAGGCTAGCTTGAATCCATTGGCACAGTGAGCCCAGGACCCACGTCTGGGCATACCTGGCGCACTTGCTTTTGTCACCCTAAGTGGGAAGGGTATGTCCATATGCGAGTCCCGTGCTCACAGCGCCACTGGATTCAAGGTAGCCTGGCTGATAAGTGGTGATACCCTTAAACGAGTCTCAGGATGCCTGTTTCTGGTCCAGAGAGACCTAGCGTGGCAGTTCGGTATGGACTGTTCGTATGAGGAGCAGGGTGAAGACTGATTTGCATATGGCTGGATCCAACCTCGGGTGGCGTGGTGAACAAAAAAAGATGCATCAAACCCAGATCTTTGTGACTGGGGGTGAATGTTTGCATTGTTCAGCATTTTGTCCATCATTTGTTCTTTTTGATGAATGTACATGTGCCACATTCGACCATAAATCGGTGAATTACTTACTGTTCTGTAAAGCACAAGGGCTTGATTCAAGTGCTTGTGAAGGTGATACTTTTTTATTTTATTTAATGATAGTTAAAAGACAAAGCTAACTAGCCCTGAACAGCTAAACACGAAGAATAGTTCAAAGACGGCGCTCAAGCAAATTTGATACCAATTGTCACTATGGGAGAAGTGTAAGACAGAATGCCAAATATTTTCCACATAAGCCTGACAGTGTCAGCAGGAGCAACCCTTTAACTATACATTACGTTTCGGAAATCACCCAAGACTGCTTTCAGACAACTCCATCCAGACAGGGGCCATAAATACCCCCAAACCGCATAAACAAGGAGAGACTTTCAAAACATCGCACCTTGTACTCTGAAGTTAAAGAGATGGGAATTAAAGAAAACTTTAAACCAGCGCTCAACCTTTCATGAAATTCAAATGACTTTGTCCTGGAGAAGTTCCAGCCAAACTATAACCCTTCATAAGAGGTCAAAACGTGTTGACAGCTTGTATTGAACACACCACAAAGGATAGGAGTTATGCGAGGAACTTACCAGCATAATTCTTTGAGGCACAGGATTCATAGAATGTTACCTCGCTTTGGCCGCACTCACTGGGGACTGTGTATATCGTATTTATAAAAGCGCTTTTATGAAAGCATTTTTTTTTAAGTTGGTCAGTAAAATACGTTTTTCTTTTCTTAGAAAGTTGGTATTTGTGTATATGATGTTTATATGAGTTTTCAAATTGTTTGTTTATCAGCCCTTCGTGTAATATGGGGAGTTCTTGCTTGTACATATCCACTTGGATTGTTGTTCAGGGCTGGATTGTGTTGTGTCTTAACTATTACAACTTTAATTCGGCAAGCACTTGAATCAAGACTGTTTGCCTGTCAAAACAGTAAGGGATTCACTGCTTTCTGGCCGCCTGTGGCGGATGTTAATGTATGATGTTTGTTGGCCTCATCCCCAGTAGTCCTGGATGGGCCACCCCCCTGGTGTCTGTTCACTCACAGCATATCTTCAGCAGCCTATATATACTAATAGATACAATTAAGGCGAGGCTGCCAGGAGCATAAGCTGTCACCCCAACCTCTCCTTAATGAAACCAAGAAAGACTATAAGGAAGATGAGAAAATTCATCTTGGTATTTGTCAGAGGTAGCATCCGCTAAAGCCCCTGATACGAAAGCTTCCCTTCCTCCCGCACGGTGTCCTTCATGGGCTGTGCTGGTTGCAGCCCCACTATCTGCCTTCACAGCTGTTACCGCTTATTAGGGAGGTGCTAATACAGCTTTGCTGAGGGCATTCCTCCCTCCATCGCTGCTAAATTAGCGTTGCATACCGAAATTAATGAATCCTGGTTCATTTATCCCTCCCGCGCTTTCATGCTCTCTAGGCAGTATGCAGCACGCTAGACTTCTATTCTGTATTACTAAGTGATCATGAGCATGTTTTTGCATATATTTAAATATGCTATGCTTTTTTTTTTTTCTCTAATTATCTCTTGTGTCCTTTTGGTTGCTGGTGCATGCAATCATCTTGCAGGAGTTGTAAATATGTCTGCTATAAGATCACTGTCATTGTTTTACCCGGTAATAGTGCCTCATTCTAGGAGCCCTGTGATCCGGATTAAAGTGCAGATGGATTCGGGCCTATAAGTAATAGTGTTTACTGATTGCAGAAGTGTCTCCATGAATAACAGAACACTCTGAATGGGGCCAATAGTAGTGAATAGTATTGGCATCTGTGTGTACGCAGTGCAGGCCATAGATGTGATATTTTAATGCAACTGAGTTGTGGACCAGTGTCTTGTGATAACCCACGGCTGGCAGCTGCCTGACTAAAGCCTACACCACACACAGACAGTGCTGCATACCTTAGATCACCCACAAAAACTCAACACAGGTGGTTTTTGCCAAACTCATTGCTTGATTTTTTTTTTTTTAAATACAAGTACAGGAGCCTAAAGTGTTTTTAGGAGCCTGTCGCTGATGCTTCAGAATGGTGGGATTACTGGATACCAAATCTGCCAAGTCTTGATTCCACTTTTGTCTCTTTCTTTAACCAACCTACACTTTTGTCCCTTTATCACACTCTTACAGATTCTCTTTCATCCCTACGTTTATCACTGCTTCTATATGTCCTTCCTTCTGTCTCCACTTTCTGCCTTTCCACCTCTGGCATTGGGTCAAAGTTTGATGATGAAAAAATCTCCTGGCTTTTAAAAATAACCATGGGTGTCCACCACCTGCACAAACTATTCACTGGCCATAATCTTTTATGGTTTACTTTAAACAAAGTTAAACATAAAAAGAAGTTCTAGTAACTTTTTTCGTTTTTTTATTGTAATTGTGCGATTCTAGTTGGCATTGAAAAGTGGTTTTAAGACTGTGCTAAAGAGGGCACGATCTAGTGCTTTCTCTTCTAGTTTTGTAGACAGATCGATCATCCAGGGTTTTCTGTGCCCTGCAAGCACAGAAAACAGCACGAGACACGTGGCAGACATGCTCAGAAGTATTCCTCCAATCTGTTTCTGAACAGGAGCTGACTATGGCACAAGGGCATGTCACTTCACGAGGTCAGATGTGAACTGGACTGCTCGGCTTCCCGGTGCCGCACAATTGAGGCCCTAAGGCCATCACCACTACATTTTCAGTCTTCTCTAATTTCAGGGGCAGTAGAAAGCATTGCATTCCTCCGGTATATTCATTTTAGGCGTGCACTGCTGATTGTAGAGGTGCCGCCTTGCTAGAGTTTTGTCTAACCATGAGGGGTCCAATAGCTATGGGGGGTCCCGAATTACTTGCTTCTCCTTACTCTCATTTCTCATTTCTCATTTCCTGTTCCTCGTTTATCATTTGTTATTCCTCTTTTATCATTACCTGCTCCTGATACGTTTCTCTTTTTCTCTCATAATTTGCAGTAAAGAATAACAAGCATTGGCATAGCCAATAGGTCTCGGTTTTGGGACCTTATAAGTGTTTAACTATGCAACAGTTGCATAACTAAATACTTATATGCCAATGCTTGTTTTTTGGTAGGCACGAAGAGCCACCCTCCCCCATGTAATGCCAGCTGCTGCAACAGAGGAAGGGACGGACTCTGAGGAGAGAGAGCAGAGGAGGAAAGAGCAACAGAGAACCAGTCTGCCAAGTAGGTGCGAACGTTAAAGTGAAAGTAATCATTTCGCGGGCGCTTTGATGTTCGCAGTGGCCGCGCGGTTCACTGAGAACATCAAAGCGCCCGCGAAATGTACATGCAGGCTGCCAAATGGTGCGCGCGCCCAGCGCACATGCACTGGAGTTGGGGGCCTGAAAAGCACTCGTTTGCACTTCCAAATCCCCGTTTTCTATAGCTCTCGCCAGAGCAGCGCTAAAGCGCTGGCTCAGGCGAGACCTAAAAACTTGCAAAGGCTACCAGTGACTCTTCCGCTGTCTGCACGTGGCCTCTTGGTACATTAAAGGGGTGTGTTTTCTCTATGAGGGTGGCATCTGCAGGATGTCCGCCCCCGGTAGCTTCGGGTGAATGGTGCAGACCAGGCCCAGGGTTGCTATAATTGGTTCTTTTTGCACGGTGGGTGGGGTTTATTTTTCCATTAGGTTTTTTTCAGTTAGAGCGTCATTCCGATGCTGTTGGTCCTGGCAGGCGGTAGTGTCTTATTTGTCCATGTCCCTTTCTCCCTTTATTTTTAGGTCGAGCCTAGACAGCGCATGCCTATAGTAAACACAATATTGGGGATAATTTCTCCTGCTGCTTGCCATTGGTTAACTCTGGCATTGCTGTTCTTATCTCGCTTTTTGTTAGCTGGCGATCCCATACTTCACTTCCGTTTCTGGAGGAAGCAGCAGCGACCAACTACAGTTAAGTTACGCTGCAGGCTGTTATCTTATCATTTAGGGACTACTTGTTTTCTTTGCTGCTTGCATTTCCAGAGGAAGTTTGCACACTTCCGCCGCTGGCACATCTTCCAGCTTCTTGCCCTCACCCGATGCCTTGCTCCACTTCCCTCTACCCGGGACCGATGCTTCCTGTGTGTTTTTTTTAGGTCGGGCCTTATCGCCTTACATTTACTGTGCATTTAAAGATCGAGGCCAAATGTTACCAGCAGTTTTGGAATGGCTTCTTTCCTTGTACTGCTTCTGGGTCTTTAAAGCGCACTGCTATCACAGTAAACTTCCTGTAAGCAATGAACACTGCCTCGGCTGTGGGAGCTCCTGAACTTCAATGCTCACTTATTATTTGCAGGAGCACTTCACAGAAGTGCCTGCGCTGCTGTTAAATCCTGGCTGAAAGCTTTGGTTGTGTGCGCGCGCACACGTCTGCTAGAGGTTCACAGTGGTATGGGCAATGTACTATATATACGATCGCATTTTCCCCAGGCTGTCCGATCTAGCACCGCCTTCCGCCCTCTGCTGGTTGTTTACTTGAGTCACCACCAGTCCCTCCCTTCCTCCTCTCACATCTCTGCTTTTAACTCCTGCCCTGTCTCCTTTGTGTTGCTGCTCATAAACACCCCCCTCCGCTAATACCCCGGCCTTGTTGCTTGTTCCGAGCATGTCATTGCATGTGAAAGTTAACAGATGCATGTGTCTGCTGTAAGATAAAGAGCTTTTCAACATGCCCTTATGTTTATCTTAAGAGCATATTTTCGGCTTGTTTTACGTGGATCATCTAGAGAGATCGTTTACCGTCGAATGTGGAGTTGTTTGTACTGAGGCTTTTAGCAGAAGATTCTGTGAGAACTGGCTCCCAAAGAATCGCGTGCTAAGAAACCCCGCAGTGTACATGCAGGGGCATGCGAGCATAAAAGCCAGGGGTTATTTGGTGTAAGCAGGCGAAAATGTATTTATTTCGAAGTAGGTTGTAACCAAAATGTGCCACTGGCCTACAAATCACAGTTCGAAAGCAGCAGCATTCATATGTGCGGATATGTCAGGGCCCGGAGTTAATGAGAGGGTTCAATAACACAGACATTCCAGGGCTTCTCCATTTCAGCTACAGCTCCTAGCGATGAATTGTGCCACCTAGGAAATCAAGCACAGTACCCCTTAATACTTAATATCGGAAAAATTGTATTCACTTGATTTGTAAAAAACATAACTGCCAGGGCTCTTCTTAAAAGGCTACTGCAGCCTGCACCACCCATACCCGCCAACACTGCCATTGACAGTACCAACATAACACCTAAGCAGCAACATCCTGCAAGTTTAATTCAGAGATTTCCAGCTTCCCAAAGCTATGATAACGGCATGAGAGGCTGATATTATTCATGTCCAGTGTATGTTCACATAATAAAAACAGATGATGTGCTCACTTCAGGATTTAAAAAAAGACAACCTCGCCATGTGTTGGGCTGTCACTTGAGCCGGTGCTGACAATGCTATGCCGGGCACCGGAAACCGCTGACAGAAATGAAGCTTCTCTGCTCTTTGTACACTATGCATTAAATACAGTAATTATTGGAGTCACCAGCAATTGTCTGCTAATAATTAGTTATTTGCAGGGGGTCAGACTGTTGCTTGGAATGCCCTGGCATTTGCAATGCAATAGGTCTCGCATTTGCGAGAGTTTAAGCTATTGGCATTGTAAATGACAATGCCTTTTATTTATGTTTTAAAAACCAACATGGAAATAAAAGTCATTGCCAATTACAATGTCAATAGCTCAAATTCTCACAAATGCGAGACCTATTGCATTGCAAATGCTTGTTTATAGTTTTTGTCTACATTTTGCCTTTTTGTTTTTTCTTCTTGGTATTTTTCTTGATAGGTCTGCAGTTCTGGGGTTCTAGGTTGTCGCTTTAGGACAGGTGGCAGAAATGGAGGAGCTCGCGACCAGCCGGAAGTGTTGGGGGCATTGCAGAGTAGTCCTTGGTAGAAGGAACACAGGGGAGCTATGGTTGAGTCACTTGTGATGGCCAGTGGATGAAAGAAAGGGGATGGTGAAGATTGAATGTTTGAATAATCGTTTTGGGACTGTTTCTTGTTGGGGGGAAGTTTAAGGGCGGGGGATTGGGAATTGTTTATTGCATTAGTGAGGCACAGACTTTTCAGGAATTCTAAAATGTTTTATAAGCTGCAGAACTTCATACCTGTCCTAATAAAGTGGCGTATCTGATAGAGACTACTAGCCGCAGATCCCTTCACGTAGAATTATTCCCAGGTGTGAGACTGGATCCGGAAACTTTTGCCACAGCATCCCTGCGCGCCGGAGGCGGGCTGACATCACGCGACCCCGCTCAGGCGTCGTCTGCTTACATGACTTCAGCGAGGTCACATAAGACACGCGCGCCCACGTCAGTTTTTTCCTTTTCCGCGTGCAACGCGGATCCGTTTCTTGCTGTGGGTCCCTTTCTTCCATTCTTTTTTGGTGAAAACAGTGTACGAATGCCTTCGGGCTTTAAAACTTGCACGTTTTGTGGGCGTCTTATGTCGGCGACGGACCCTCACCTAATTTGCATGTGGTGTTTGGGGGAAGATCACGGCACCTCAGATTGTGCGGCGTGCCAAAAGTTGAAGACGAATTCGCGGCAGGAGCGCCGAATGAAACTTCTCTCGGCGCGTCTCGCGTCTCTCCAGGTCGACATCCTCCCCTCGGTCTGCTTCGGCGGACGGCTTCAGATCCGGCCGTGGTCATCATGCTCGCCTTTCTCCGATGTCACGTGAGCGTCGCTCCCCTGTGGGTAAGTGGCACAGTTCGTCCCCGGGGGCTGGTTTCCGGCCTACCGGAGGCGTGGACTCTCCGCGGGTGATACGGCCCCGCGTGTCGTCCTATCCACCGTTTCCCGGTGTTGGGGAATCGAGAGTCCAGATGGAGACTTACGTGGCGGCTTTGCAGGCCTCGATGGCGTCTCCTCCTCTTTCCCCTCTTGGGGCGTCGGTGGATCCCTCGCCTGGTGCAGGGCCTCCACGGCGCCGCCGGTGGCTCCGGCCCCGGCACCGACTACGTCGGATCCAGGCTTGGAGGATGTGGTGCTGTTGGGGTGCGGCTCCTCTGGGGCACCTCCTTCAGGCCACGGCGTCTCTGCCTCATCTCAAACCCCCGCGGAGGTCCCTGTGGTGTCGCGGGAGGTCGCCGGGGCTCGGGTCGCATCCCCGAGCCCCTCTCGGTCCCTTGGCAGGGTGGTTCTGTCTAAGGCCAAGGTGACCCCGCTACGGCGCCGGCAGCAGCTGGACCGTGCGGAGCCGCAGGGGTGAGTGGCCCCTCCTCGTCCCGCTCCAGGTCGAGGGCAGACCCATCTCGTACCTCTTCACAGGCAGCTGCCTCGTTGGAGGGCGAGTCGGAGGTTGTATCATCCCCGGCGCCGCCACAGGGGTTGCTGGGTGACCTTCGCCTCCTTCTGGGCCGCGGCCAGCGAGGGCTTCAGGCCCCTCCCCGGGCCCATCCCGTTCCTCCACGCAGGTGGTTGCCTTGGCAGGGATTAGGCCGGTGGCACTCCAGGGCCGGTGCGGCTCCAGCTGTACTCCGGACTCCGGTGCGGAGTGACTTGGAGGTCCCCTGCCCGACGACGCCGGATGGCGCCGGTGTCCTGCCGCAGGCAGCTGACTCTATGGCTCCGCGCAGGGGTCGTACCGCGGATTCGTCTTCCGACGCTCCTTCTTCTCCAGAGGCAGGCTGCATATTGGTATCGTCCTCACCGGAGACTGGTTGCCGTGTGGTGTCCTTTTCACCGGCGTCGAAGGGTGGCTCCCCGCCCTTCCTGAGGCAGGGGTGTTCGTCGGAAGAGTGGCAGGTCCCTTATTCTTCGGCTCCTCCTGACT
The DNA here is from genome assembly GCF_964204655.1 of Triturus cristatus. Taxonomy (NCBI): domain Eukaryota; kingdom Metazoa; phylum Chordata; class Amphibia; order Caudata; family Salamandridae; genus Triturus; species Triturus cristatus. Next base: position 1,058,955,574 of record NC_140593.1, on the reverse strand, counting down.
TTCAGGTCTGGCCCTTGCCCGCCCCGCTTGGTCTTGGGGACGGCCGCCTTAGTTTGCAGCCGTCGCCCACAGAGGAACTGCTTTCTCCACCGCGGGACCCTACGGATGCGGGTGCGACCATCACTCACGCGGTGTCCACGGCTGTGGGCATCCTACGCATTGGTGACCTGGTGACTCACTTTCCGGCGGACCATCTGGTGGGAGGGAATTCTTGCTTCCCTTTGAAGGTTCGCTCCTTTCTGCCTTGACGGGGGCTTGGAGGCATCCTGTCTCCGGGGACCCGGTGCCTCTGCATCTTCTGCATCGGCACCTTCCGATGCCACGTGACCCGGCGTGCCTGTCCGTTCACCCCTCAGCCGCCAGTCCCCTTTTGCGGACTTCTTTTCCCTCCCTGCCGCCCCTGTTGGCCCCACTGTCCAGAGAGGCCCGCTGGCTAGACACTTGGGGATGCAACATTTTCGCCTCGACCAGTGCGGCCCTGCGGGCTCTTAACACCTTGTGGGTGCTGGCTAGGGCCACCTCCTGTTTGTGGGACTCGGCTGAGTCTCTGGGGTCTGCAGCGTCCCAGGAGCCTGCTTTGGTGGATTTGAGGCACCATGCATTGGATGGCCGAGAGCTTGCGGCGTTTATTCTCCACTCCGCTCTGGACGTCTCTGAGGCACTGGGCCGGGCCATGGCTTCCTCAGTCGCTCTCTGTCGCCATGCTTGGCTTCGGGACGGCTTCTTCCCCGAAAATATTCGGGAGAGGCTCATTGATCTCCCATTTGATGGCAGTCTGTTTCATGCGCCGGGCCGACTCCGCCATCCAGAGGCTCTTGGCAGGGCTCCATCCTCCTCCTCCACCGTCCCCTCCTCAGTGACTTCTGAGTTAGGGTTGCTTTTGGGCCTTCTTAGGCAGGCGGTTCTATTTGTGGAGTAGGTTTTTCTGGCCGTTACGTCCTTCCTTGGGACTTTGGCCTTGTTGGCTGCTGGATGGCCCCTTTTGTTGTTGTGTGTGAGTTCGGCAAGGGTTGTTGCACAGACTTGGCCCTGAGATTGGGCCTTCTGCTTTGCTTGGGCTGCTATCAAGCCTGTAGCGGGATGCTTTTTTTCCCCGTGGTTCTTTTGTTTCTTCCTCTGCTGCGGACGTTCTTCCAAAGAGGGTTCCCATATATTGGGATTTGACGTGCCCTATGTGGGGTTATGGTAGCTTCTGTCATATGGCTTGCGCTCTGCTGGAGGGTTCTAGTCACCTTCGGGTACCTGTTCTCCATGGTGTTTACGTAGGTTGCTTTTGCTTCCTGAGGTGGTGTGCGTGGCCACTCGCGGTGGTGGCCCGGGCCTCTCCTCCTCTCCCCGCTCCCGTTCTGTGGTCTGGGATGTCCCTGTGTTCTCCCTTGCCAGGCTTTGCCTACTTGGTCTTCCTGGGGCCTCGGGCTGTTCTTCTTGCTTCTGGCCTTGACTGCCAGCATTGTTCTGGCTGGCAGGCTGCTCTCCATCTGGAATGGGCTCTCCTTCTCCTTGGTTTCCTTGGGCCCTCTAGGCTTCTTCTTCTTCCGTCTTCCTATCTTGGCATTCGGCGGAAGCTATGTTTCCTTGTGGGGGAGTGGGGTGCTTCGGCCTCTCCGTCCGTGCCATTGGTTCCTCTGCTGTGAGTGTACGAGCCTCTTCAGCATTCCTTCCCTCCTACGTCCCCTTGGGGTCGGTGGGGTTCTGCTTGTGGGGGTTCCCTTGTCCTGGCAGGGGCGAGGTTCTACCTGGCCCACAGATTTGGTCCCCTGTGGGGCCCTCTGTTCTGCTTTGGCTGGCGGGGTCCTTTCGCAGACCCTCCTTCCCGGGGGTATTGCTAGGGTATCTATTCTACGTGAAGGAATCTGTGGCTAGTAGTCTCTATCAGATGTACGAGTTACTTACCTTCGGTAACGGTGTATCTGGTAGAGACGATTCTAGCCGCAGATTCCTTCACAGCCCGCCCTTCCTCCCCTGTTCTGCGAGGATCCTTGGGTTGGTCTTCAGTACTTCAGTGCCCTGCTGCTCTGACTATTCCAGGTTTGGGGGGGATTGCTTATATCCTTGCCCTCCCTCCCATCCTTCCATTTCTATCCTCTGATTTGAAGGTCCTCTGGCCATGTCTTGCCCTTGTCTTTGTGGATGGTTGCCCTCTAGGTTGGGGTGGCTTGGTGGTTTGTTGTCCCTGTCTGTATTGGGACTGGTCCCTTTTCCTTGCTCAGGATGACGGGGGTGGGCTTCCTACGTGTGCCATGACTTTTCTGCCTGTTCTTCCCTTCGGGGCACAGGGATGGGAGGATGTCTATGTGCGGGCAGGGTGGCTGCGCAGGTTTCTGCTTGTTCTTCTTTCTTCTTTCCCTGCCCTTGGGGTCTGCGGTGTTGGCACTACCCTGGTGGTGTTGTTAGTCACCGTTTCTTTCCAATTTGTTTGCTCTTCGCACACTGTTTCCATGCTCCCACAGTTTTTATCTGGTGGTTTCGCGTTGTGGTGGGGAAAAGTTCTCCGAAGAAAACTGACGTGGGCGTGCCAGGGCGGGTCTTATGTGACCTCACTGACGTCACGTACACGGACGATGCCTGGGCAGAGTCGCGTGATGTCGCCCCACCCCAGTCTCACGCCTGGGGATAATTCTACTTGAAGGAATCTGCGGCTAGAACCGTCTCTACCAGATACACCGTTACCGAAGGTAAGTAACTCTTACTTTACTCTCAATGGCCTGGTTACTGTGTCATTTCGCCTGTCATCTCTGTGGGTACAACACCAGAATTCATAACACAGACGCTGTGCCTTTTCTTGTCGCTCTGCAGGCTTCCGACTCGGATTATGAAGATGAACTGCCAAAGCATTCTTTTGTGAACCACTACATGAGCGACCCTACGTACTACAATTCATGGAAGCGGCAGCAGAAGGGCGTGAAAGCCACAGGGGCTTACGCTTACGAGGAGTGTGCGGTGAGCGAGGCGGAGCCCTACTTCCAGACTGTCATCACCACACAGACGTCAGGGGGCGTGTACTCGCCCACGGGGCAGCCAGCTCCGGGGGCTCGGACTCCTGTCTCGGGCTTCTCCTCTTTTGTCTGACTAGCAGAAAGTGACTTTGCTTTGCTTCCTGCAGGAGACAGACAGACATCTTGGGGTGATCCTAGTGGCTGTGCGCGTGGAACTGGCCCAGTGAATTGTGGACACGTTTGACTCTGGGAAGGGGGTGGGGGGGTAGGGAGAACACGCACGCAAATAATTCTATTTTTTTTAAGACAATCAACACCTGAAATATAGAGCTGAACTCCTATTTTGTAGAAACACTGAAAAAGGACCATTCTAACCACGTGTAAATATCCCCATTTGATTTTGAATTTTTTTAATGTTTTGTAACACTGGTTTTGAAATCTGCTACCTTTTTCTCTTCTTTTCACCTCTTTTTTGCTCTGGGTTAGGGTGTCGTGTATGTTTTCTTCCTTATATTTCCAAAAAGAACATGTTTCACCTGCAGATATCCAGTTTTGAGGTTTGAACCTCTGACATTCTCACCATAGTTTGAAGAAGTGGAAAACGGTTGGTGGGCACCTTTTGTCAAGACCACTCAGCTCTTTTCTGTTTGCGAGCTGAAGGTGGCTACCATTGGTCTCTCACCCAGCATCTTCAGGGGCTTGGAACTTTTTCACAAGTTGTCATTACCTGTCCTTGGGCTCTCCATTTCATCGCTCGTTGATTTTGATGCCCAACATTTCTTCTACAATACTCATCCCATAATTCAGCCTCGGCCTGTGTTGGAATAGAGCATCCTACCTCCATCACGTGTCCTAATGTGCTGTCTGCCTTCCCAGCAGTCTTCAGTTTGAAGGCGCTACGGCGGCTCCTCTCAAAGGCACCGAGAAGAAAAATGTGCGACTTGGCAGGCCTTGCGTGAAAGAATCAAGTTCAGAGCCAAAATTGCTTTTGAGAATCGATCAAAAAGTCATCTCCGGAGATACAGAGGCCACATCGCCAATGGGTTTGCCAAGCAGGATGGAGAAGAAAAGTAATTGCAAAATGTGCTACTTGTATTAAGTTAATCTGTGGCGCGCTTTTGTTCACCCTATTGTACTGCAGCCTTGTCACTTTGAAACCATTCACAAGCTAGCGTTTTGTGTCATAGGTGCTTTTATTCAATAGTTTTTTTTCAAATAAGAGAAATAACACATCTCAGCAGAATTGAGGCAAACTATCCGCTGTTCTTTGTGGAAAATTATTTATAATTGATGATGCAGTTCTGTGACTACCACCTTTTAAGATTGCCAGTGCTTCGGCGGGATAGTTTTTAAAGTCAAATGTGTTCTTATTGAAGTCCAGTATAAATTGCTTTCCTCTTAGGCTATTGATTTTGCTTACCGCTCTTCCTTTTAGGTAGCTGCATGGTATGCTTAGTGGATTTAATCCCAACTTGCCTGTCCTTTGAAAATTACAAGACACGGCCCTCAGTCAGTGACTGCTGCCTGACATTGACTTCATGAAACAAGCAGATGTGAAAAATAGATTTGCTGGTACCTTTCAGTATCTCCCTGGAGCAGTGGGGGACAGTGTTAGCACAAGTGCCACTAAATCTGTCTGTGCTGCATTTACATCAGGTATACACGGTATGTGTGTGTGTGAATATATGTGTGTGTATATATATATATATATATCTATAGACACACACACACACATATGTCCAGACAAGGTGTGTGTATATATATTTATATATATATATATATATATATATATATATATATATATATATATATATATATATATATATATACAACCACACACACAGACCCCACCCCCCCCCCTTGTCTGGACAGCTATAGACAATGTCAGCATTTGCTCTGTTCAGTCTGTATGCTCATCATAAATGTAAGGACAAGCGTACTGAGTCCACATTGCTGTTGGTTGGTGTCACATTAACGCCTTAGAAAAGGTGCAGCTTAAACTGTGTTACTACATCAAGGTAAGATATATCTGAAGGTTCAGTAATACTCCATAGTAGCACCTCCTCTGTTGCTTCGAAGGTTCTCCTTTAAACAGCTGTGCACAGGCTGTCAGGCCTTCCCATGCCCGGTGGTGCATTGAGGTATGTGGTCAGATCATCTCCAGAAATTGTCCCTGAGTCTTAGAGAATTCACAGGAAAGAAATAGGCACGATCCTCTTAATCTTAATCTGTTTGTTGGGAACAATGTGAACACATTTGGGCCGAACTTTGGGTAGACCAGTTTTTGGATGTGTAGTCGTGGTACCATTGTTAGTATTACTGGAAGTCCATCCTTCCACTGTTCATCTCTGGGACTAACACCAGGGCTTGGACTTGTGGATTCTTCACATGATGCATACTCAAACTGAACTGTGCATGGGTACTTTCCAAGGAATTTTCTTCGTCCCTTTAGTTGAGATGATTATTGAAGATTTCTTTTTCTGGGCACCCTTTGAAGACTCGCACTTTTGAAGCACTTAAGAATGTGAGCCCTATCCGATGCTGGGTTTACATCACACCTGCCTTTTCCCATTACAGAGGTTGCCCAGATAGATCACTAGAATATGTGGCATTGCTCTCTTCATGGCGAAGTAAGGAAACTGCGAGCCTTATCTCTTCATGTGGCTTCATGGATTAGAACCTGGTCGCCATTCCTACCTTGTAGAACTTCTTGTGGCAGGTGCAATAAGGTTACATGCTTACAATGTGAACCTTAATGTTTATTATTGCCTTCTCCCTAGCAGATATTTAAACTGCGAGCATTGTTAAAAATTAGAGAATACAGCGGTTCTAGGTGTCCCATCTCTCCAACCAAGTGCCATTTTTCCCTTGGGCAGGGGTGGATTTTCTTGTAACTCTTAGGCCTCTGAGTTTTTCCAGTCTGTATTCTGCTGAGGATCTTGCATCATGAGGGTAAAAGTTGCCAGGTGTACCAGCGTGTGACACTAACGCAGACACTGCCTACCTCTGCGCTAGCGAGAAACCTTTTCTGCTTGAAGTCAGTGAGCCAAAGGAAGGAAGGAATGCTCGATGTTGGATACAGAAATATTAAGGATGACTTATTAAGGAGAGCAGAAGTCAATGTTCGACCAACATGATGCATCTCAGAGACATTTGCACTCCTGGGCTCCTGCCATGTTTGATGTCTGCAGCCAGCCCAGGCTCCTCAAACAACCCCACTTTGCATCCACATGTAGAGAGGGACAGAGAAAGTCTAAGGAAGCGAACCACTGTTGGGTATCGGAAAAAGACTGGTACAAAGTGTATTTTGTGACATTTGGCCTCTTGGGAGCTATGATCAGAAGCTGGTTCTCCAGAGGACGAGCGGGGCAAGACCCTCCTGCCCACTTCTCTCCCTTTCTTCCACTCTTTCTTCCACTATCTCGCCAGCAGTGATAAAAAACGTGACTCCTTGAAGTCTATTTTCAAGTGTCATCGGCTTGTTTTGCTTATTTGCAAAGTGTTCGCATTGATATTGGTGGTTTTGTGGTTTTCGGGCGAGCTCTCCCCAGTAACTATTTACACTACATCTTTTCCACAGATGCCAAATCTTGGCCAGTACATAATGGATTGAGGTAGATTCGATTTGTTCTGTTCTCTTTGCATTGAAGTAGCCAAGCAATGTTGTAAGTAAGATGACATTAAGGAGAAAGTCTGGGGCTCCACAGGCGGCCACTCTCCCTAATGGAGAATGCGGCTCGGTGATGCGACGGTATGTTTGTTCTCGTCTCTTTCCACAGACCTTTCAGCCGCAAGCATTGTACTTCGCCGGCAGCCTGGCCCATTAGCCGCAGAATCCTTCCTCACAGAGGCACATTTAAATATCAACAGCGCATTTTTCAAGACTGCCTAGCGTAAGAAGACCAATTTTCACCCAATTTATTCTACCTACTTATGGTTGGAGTAGACTTTTCTGTGTTATCGCCTTAAATAAACCCACAAAAAGTCAGAGCTGTCTCGCCGTTGTATGTGTCCCCTACAACAGGTTATTATGTTTAAAAGCCGCATTCACATTACACACCGATATGGTATTAATTCTTTCTCGTCGGGGATTCGTTTTTTGAAAAGCCTCCTCGCGTGTACCGCTACAGAGACAGCAGGTGGCGCCATTCCCTTCTGAACGCGCGCGTTACTTTGCTGTTTAATTCTGCATCTCTGACGAAAGAGACGGGCGGCCTTTGCCTTTGAGATCGAATTTAGAATGAGGGTGCGGCGAGTATGGTATTTCAGAAGGCATTAGAGGTGTAAACAAAAAGAACAAAGGGCCTGCGTCGAGGATGAGAGGGGGTGCGGAGAGGTCAGGAGAGATACCCGATGGAATAAAAGTTTGTTTATGCACGTGGAGAATAGTCCAGCCAGAGCAAAGTGGAACAAACAACTTTTGCAATGAGAAGCGACAGGCCTAATTCGAAATGTAAAATTAATGTTTGTGAAGTCCAGTTATCCGACTCCACGTGATGCCAGCACCTTAATTGAATCGCATGTTATCAGGTTCTGGCAGCCTACACCGAGAAACATGTATTTCTGTCCATATTAAAAAAGTTATAGTGGTGAGAAAAGAGAGTTTTAAAACTATATCACCCTTTTTTTATTACTCTGACAACGAGAGACAATTGATTTACTTTTGAGCATTGCTGTCATTTTAGAGGTGTCCAGACATTTCCTTCCTGACCTTTTGGGGCGGGCAATTTGAGAAGGGGAGGGGCGGAGGGGGGCATACATTGTGTCAGTATTTTTATCGATTGCGTCATCAAGAATAAATATAGCTACTCTGCCTGGCCAGAATTAACATCTTCAGGGCGTTCTGTGGGCTGGTTGGTACACTGGCACCCACCGTGGGATTCTTGGGGCAGGGGTGGATCTAGTGAACTTTGCTCTTTATTATCCTACCTTCCAGACAGTTTAAACATCTTTTTTTCACCCAGAGAGCCCCGAAAAAACGTCCCCCCTATCCAGACCACTACTCCCAAATCCAGCCAGTGATTTCCATCATATTGTCAATGGACTGCATCTAACTTTCCGCTGTTTATGGTAGAAGCTGCAACAGCTTGAAAGTGCGGCAGACAGAGTGCTTTCCTGCACCATGTGCACGAGGACCGCGCACGGCTACTGGTAGCCAGTGGAAAAAGTGACAACATTTAGGACTTTAATGCATGGCCCGAGCATGTTCTAGCTTTTCTCTATCCCTAAGTCCAGCCATGCATGCCAGCCTGTGCTCTTCATTCTGCTGATACTCACTCACTGAGAGCTTCCCTCATTTCTACCGAGCCGGGTGGGCGGCCGCTCCTCTTCAGTGCCTGCACCAGTTAGAGTGCGGCATCCCTGTAGGTGTCAGAACTTCCACTGACCACCTACTCCCTGCCTAAAGGATGTACTAGTGCTGGCTTTCCTCATTCTAATTCAACTAGTAAAGTATTTTATAATATATTGTAATCCGTAGCGCAGTACTCATAATGTAGCTCATAGTCCGCTCCAAGATCCTCACACATGCACATTTGCGCTTTGCAAAAGCTCTAGAGCAGCACGCGTACAGAAGGAGGCGCCAGCAGTGCGAGCCGCCGCTGTTCTTATAGCGACTTTAGCTCAGGAGGCCCGAAGGAAGTGAGCCTTAGCAGTTCCTTACCAAGCTTCCATGCCCTCCTGGAGGTACCAAGGAACAGACGCCACATTCACTTTATGATGAAGTGTAGGCAGCATTGCTCAATACACAGGGTGAGTTCTCTTGTAAGTGACTTGAATTATCATAATAAACACTGGAGACCTTTTAAACAAAAACTGGATATGAACAGTAAAGTGAAGTGGACATCTTAATGGGATTACTCCTCAGAAGTAATAATTCTGGTTCAAAGTGTCTTCTTAAGGTAGGTTTTTCTTCCCTGTCAGGCTTTGCATCCATCACCAGTATGGGCCCTTTCCTGGAGCCAACTCCATTTTCATCTTGGTGGACTTTTCCAAATACAGGGAAAAAAATAGCCCAAGGGCAATTTAACCTAGGGGCGCAACATGCTTTCTTATCCGAGAGAAACAAGGCAGCGGTGCCATCGGCTGCATTACTTTGCTTCAAGAGCATTCTTGTTTGGCCTCCCTTACCTTTCCTGCAGGTGCACATTCAATGAATGAAAAGTGTAGCAGAGTCACATGAAAGAACAGTAATGCAGTAGTATTGCATGCAAGTCTGCCAAAATGAGTTCTCCATCCATGAGTGTAGCCAGCTCACTTCCGCTTTTCATATCGGCCATGTCCTCTAGAATTCATCTTATAAACCTTTTCATACTCTTATGGCATGAGTGTTTTAAATCCGTCTTTATTATTTATTTTAGCTACTCTGAAATTGTGAGTTTGGGGTTTAATGACCATGTATATGCCTGTGGATCTACAGAGAGAGAGAAATTTGAGCCAACAGCAGCCACTCATGGTGATATCACCGTTTTTGATGTTTATCACAGTTTTAGGGTGTTCATTCTTTCTGATAAAAATGGTGATTAATATGTCTGAAAACAGTTTATGCAATTCTGATGATTACAAAAAACAAAGGTGCGAAAAACCATGGAATAAACACTTTCTAGATCAAAATATATCTTAAACTGGCTGTTCAAAAAGCATGCCTTCAAGCAGCACAAATTGTGTCACATGAGTTGCATATACAGGAGCAACTGGCTGTGTACATCCGTAGCTCTGCCTGTTTAACCCTTCTCACCAGTACAAATTCAGATATGATACATTTAAGCTGTCCGTCTACCCGGAACTCTCAAAATAGGGATACACTGTAAATGGAAGCTTACGGAAGGTTGGAAAGGTAGATTGTTAACAATTGAGCAAAAGAGGATTGTTTGACGTTTGCAAGTTTGAATTGAAAAGTAATGTTAACCAAGTCCAGCACACGTGTGTACGTGTGTGTGTGTGTGTGTGTATATATATATATATATATAAACATATAGATACACACACATACGTATACATACATGCATTGTGGGAGAACACGAATTTCATAGATTCTCTTGGTCTTATTCCTGGGGCTTATAGTGTTTCAGATGTTAGTTGTTTCCTGTTTTGGTTCACTTTGTAGATGTTACGTTACTCTTGCCTTACAGCTTAACATCTTAGAATGTTCTGTTTAATTCTTAGTCATTGGCAGAATAAAACAAACAATGTTGCCTTTTTAGATATTTTTGTGTCCATTGTGTGTATTGGCAGTGAGGATTCTGCATTATGCATTTTTGCGTCCTATCGGCATCATTTTGTGGAGATCATAACCAAGGCATACTGGCCTTTTCCAAATAAGCAGAAGTCAGTTGCACCAACAAATAAGGTTGCATCCTGAAGCTGCCGGCTTGCATACGTTTTTGTTAAATACGGAACCACGCAGGCAACTTATAATTGGAAAGACCCGATTGAACGTTTTCAGGTTAGTTTAGAAAGACCCAACTGCTATGCCCCACACAATCACGTCTACACACCCTATCCGAGAACTGATTCAAACAAACGTGGGAAGAGCAAACTCAGCAAGCCATTGGCCACCCCAAGCATTTTGAATTTTACTGTACCCATGAGCAGAGCATCCCTTAGACAGCTCTCAGAGGGTCATAGACTCATCAACTTTGAGTCACCATATTGGGATGTTGCATGTCATTGACATGCTTGATAATAGCTTTTCCAAAGAAAGAGAACTTGATCAGTTATTTATGTTTTTAAGGTTGGGGAGTGTGGCATGAATGATTTGTGCTCGTCCCATTTAGATGAGGAATGACCCTTTTCTGATGTCTCTGCTCATCAAGGGAACCATGGTGAGATGTTGTCCCAAAATTATCCGCCCACAAACTGAGGGGCGGAAATCTTGCACTACTCTAATGGTATGTTCAGCCCCATCTTCACAGAGGTATCCCGTGAATCTTTGTATCTCTCTTGAAAAATACAGCATGTCGCAGTAGTGAGCTATCTTATATTCTGCGATAGGCCATTGAAGACCAGTTGCCAACACTGCACTGCCTCCAGGTGCTGTATATTATACCATGCCTAAGAGTTCTCAGGTAGCGGGAAAGTGCAAAAACAATACGTGCATTCCAGTCTGTCGCTACTCTTTAATATGCAGGTTGTTGTCCTTTGATGTGTTCAATATTTGTCAAGGAGACCTAGTTAACCTTGCACATGGAGTACTAGTGTTAGACGTTGTCATCGCTTGTCATTGCGGGGTGGCGGGGGGAGTCTGCTGCTTTCAATTTTGTTGCTGTTTTTTCACACTATGTTGTTGGTAATGCTTCCACTGTTTTATATGACAGGTATTTATTCTTTTTTCGAAGTTCCTCCCGATTAAATGATATCTTTTTTATAAACTTCATTGTGTTTTTTGTGCTTTATTTCTTGGCCTCGGTCTGGTCTCGCCAAGCGTGAAATGTGAATTGACGTTCTGTGTCAGCTCCGCGGGAGTGCCGCATGGGTACCGCTTTCTACCTCAATTAAAATGATATGCAGCTGGTTGCTCTCAGGGTGAACATCTCTTCTCTTGCATTTGATCTGCACTCTGCACACAAGTTCACTGTTCTGTCACATCAGGCGATGATTCAAAAAACGCTTGCTTAACACAGCGGGGGTTTGGAGCAATAGGGCCAAGGATCGAGCACAATTACTTATTAAATTACAAGTGGTGTAAAATCTCACCCCAAACCCTTTGGCTTCATTCTTCTTCACATCACCTAGAATACTGAACTGTTTAGTTTTTCCATTTATTTGCGAGTACCTCTGTATGTGCAGAAGGGTGTGATGTTCACATTTTAAGTTGTTTTATTTTGTAAATTCGACTAATTTTAAATTATTTTAATTTTATCATGACGCACATCAATCATGTTGGTTTATTTCTGATAGTTGAAATCAATAAAGCATGCACTCAGATATATTGACACACATATCATACATGCATATAGTTAGTAACAATAAAAAAGATTATATATTGTACTTCTCTTAGTTTAACAATTATTTCTGGGTTGCTTGCTTTCAAGACCCAAAAGCTCTAATGCAGACAATTATTGGAAGGGACAGTTATTACCAACTAAGGGTGATTCAGTAACTCATTAGTAAATCGCAAAATAGGGTTGCGACTACTTAACAAATCTCCAATTGAAAGTAGCGTGTTTAGGGTGTCCCTTCCAATTTGCAATTTCTTATGGCATGTATCAATGATTTGTGACTGCAGTTGCGGACATAAATAATTTATAGGTTACTGACACCTCAAAGTAAGTGATAACCCACTTACAAACGGGAAGGTTCCCTTGGGGACTGCTTTCCCTTTGTCATTGTTTTCTTTTAGGAGTAGGCAGAGGTCCCTTTATAACTACATACTGTAGGAGAGTAGGGTCTGCTTTCTATGTTCACCCCCACTTTTTGCTTTTGCTTCACTGGTTTTCGACTTAGATGTGGCTGTGGGCCTGCCAATCAGACCCACAGCCCAGCTGTTCTCTCTCTAAATTCATACTATGTACTTTAGGTGCATAACCCAATTGGTAAGGATCACCTTATTGGCCCCTGTATAGTGTACCTTAGGTACCCAGGGCATAGGTGTACCCTAGGCCTACCCGGGGCTGCAGCATGTATTGTGCCACCCCTGGCCTGGCCTTCCATTATGACACAACTGGCTGATCACTCAGCTGGGGCAAGGTCGTGTAATCACCCCTTGCTTAGGTGTAGTATTCCTATACCTACCTTATATATAGACACATGTGTACCTATCAGCCACTCCTATGGCAGGCCTTAACCATCCTGGAGGCAGAGTGCTTGGTAACATGTGAGATGGTGCTCTAGCATGAGCTGAGCCTGTCTGCAGCTTACGGAACCATGTCCTTATAGTTGTTCTATGATATAGCCTACCATATACTCTTAAAGTACCTTATAATCTTAAACGGTTATGGTAACTATGGTTTGGCTTTATCAAAACATGTTGTGTAAGGTGTCTAACACTTTGGAATAATACCCCCATACCATTTCTGGCGATGAGGATATTATTCCTCCCTTCTAGAGGGAGAAGACATGTTGAACCCTACTTACCCGGTTAAAGTTAACCAGAGCCCCAGCATCACAAAATGGATGCTGCTGCCACAGACACAAGTCTGACCTCCTGCTGGTGGGAGTCCTTCCAGCGAGGGAGGCTTGGACAATAGGTTACCTGCCTTGGGAGGTGCGAGCACCACCCCAGACAGGACTTAGTGTATTGGGGCAGGGAGGGATGAAAGAAACTAGACACTGCCTGGGGCACACAAGGTCCCATGCATAGTCCAATTCAAACCGGTGCTGGGGCACTCCAGCCCCAGCTCTGGCGCGAAACTAGACAAAGGAAAGGGGGTGTAACCACTCCCCTTCCTGGTCCCACCCATAGGAGGGACCTTGCAGGTAGCCCAGCCCACTAGCCCAGTATATCAGTAGGTAGCTGAGCCCTGCAGGATTAGATTATCCCGAATCTGCAACTTGAACAGAAACTCTGGACCTTCGACATTCGACCTCAGGAAGAAGACTGAAGAATCTCCCTTGTGGCCAAGGAGTGACCACCCTGGGCAACCAGGCACCATCCAGCGACCTCTGCTTGCTTTGCGACTGATCCTACGAGGGACGACTGCAGAGACTGACCAGCGCCGAGACTTCCAGACACCTCTGAACCAGATACACATCTACAGCAAAGCTGAGACCCGTGGAGGCGACGAGGGACGTGGGACCGGCGACTTGGGAAAAGTGGCTAGTAACTGACTAGCGCGACTTCTGAGGCTTCCTCGACGCTGTGCTTGGGGAATTGAGAAGCCCCCATCCCGAGCACCATCTGCAAAGAAGATCAGCTCCCCACACTTCACGTGTTCTGCGTGGGGCCCTTCTGCACCTGAGTTGCTCGACGTGTTGTCTGGTTGCTGGCCCGTTGGCTAGTGACCTCTGTGTCGACGAACCTTTGATTTCACCTTGCTGGTCCGGCTCCTCCAGACTGGCACTCGCTCCTCTGTGAAAGAGAAGCACCCCAGACCTTCCTGATCTGCACCAGAAGCAAGTCCTCCATTCTGCGTGGGTTCCGCTTGCCAAGGCTTGTTGGGTCCTAACTTGACATCGACACCGCCGACAGAAAGAGCCTCCGTGGGACAGCTCGCCTCCTGGTCCTGGTCATCCTCGACGTCTCCTGGTACCCGTGGCTGCTGCGACAAGCTTCACCTCTTCACCTGCATCTGCACGACATTGCCTGGTTCCTGGCTGGTGACCTAGACTCTGTCCCTTCTGCTTGCAGGTATCCTTCCTTCTTGATTCCATCCTTGGGATCCACCGGACACTCTTCACTGATTGCCTGTCAGCAACTTTCCTTCAGGCATCCATAGGAGTCAACGACGAAACCCGACGCAAGTTCCCACCTATGCACCCGCAGCCCGTGGGCTAGGAAACTTGAGTACTCCGGTGCTCACAAGGGTATTGACTATCCTAGGGTCTAGTTTCCAAGTCTCGAACTCCTAGCTATTCCAGAAGTGTCCTAAAACTCTTAATTTCTAATAACTACTATTTCTATTGACTTTTACGCATTACGCGTCAGTGTTTCCACTCTGCACCTGAATCCCGTGGGCCTCCCACTTCCTAACCTTTGGTAGTATAGTGTAGCCCCAGCGATTCCCTAGGCCTAGGCCTATCCTGTGTTCGTGACAGTGGTTCTTATACCACTTACTTAGTATATGGTTTGCGTGGCCCCAGGGCCTAACTGTATTACTTACCTGTGTGACTTAATGTATGCTTAAATAAGACTGTGTTGTACTTACCTCAAATCTCATAAAGAGTGCTGAGGGTATTTTGACTAGAATAAATACATTCTATTTTTATATATCTGTTGTGCTGTCCTTTCATTTGGTATTCAAGGGATTACAAATGGTATAACAGCTGGCTTCACATGCCATACAGAGTTTAGCCTAAGACTGCTCTTGTCCATGCTACCACTAGGATAGCTGGTCTATAAGGTTGACTTTACAACCAATCACCATAAGGGTTGTTTGGACTGATACAAGGTGTACACTAGAATTAGTGACATCATATCAGGCCAACTTCTCACATTGGTGAGCAGCGGTTGGGATCTGAGCTTGCTGTTGTTAATACCATTGTAATCTTGAGATACTAACTTGAAAGATCACACAGATATTGTTAGGTACATATAACATAGATTATAAATACTTAAGTCCTACTGGACTTAGTTGTTGTAGGTTGAAGGGCCTAGCACACCCTGACTACAAGTACTAGAGAGGTTTAGTAGGTACAACTAGTGTAGGTAGGTGCACACACCACACCCTCACTAGATCATGTCTCTGAGAGGAGATGAAGTTGATTCTCTCTCAGGAGGGGTAGATCCTAAAAAGATACCCTCTAGATATGATACCCTAACTTTTCAGGAGATGAGACAATTGTGTACCTCCAGAAAGTTAAAACAGGGTTCAAACCCTACCCTCATTCAACTAGTGGAGATCTTAGAAGAGTATGATGCTCAGAGAGCCTCCCAGGTTAGTACCCTAGGTACAGGTGAGGGTCTACCCTCTACAGAGGAGTCAGAAGAGACTTCAGAAGATGAGGTAGACAGCCAGGTCCAAGTTGGGAGACTTAGCCAGGCTAACTTAAGCCTACATGGGAGTCTGACTGGGGTCCCCCCATTCAGACCCTCAAGTGGACTTAACCAGAGAAGCAGGAGAGGAAGATCTCCTTCAAGGGAATCTATCCACTCCAATGTCTCTAATAGCTCCAATGCCTCTTCTCACAGGGGAATGACTTCTCCACAGAGAAAAGAGCATCAGGCCAGAATGAGGGAAGTCAATCTGAGGATTGAAAGGGAAGAACTTGCTCTTGCCAAAGAGAAGCTTGCTCTGGCCAGAGAGCAGAAGTTAAGTGGGTTAGATCCCACTGTTGGCAGAAATATCCCTAAGGATAGAGACAGGACCTATGACAATAGAAACCTGAGCAAGATTGTCCCTCCCTACAAGTGTGGGGATGACATCCACAAATGGATAACTGCTTTGGAGAGAGCCTGCAAAGTACAGCAGGTACTCCAAAGTCAGTGGGCAGCTATCTTGTGGCTCTCCTTCTATGAGAAAGGTAGAGACAAGCTCCTCACAGTTAGTGATGAGGATGCTGACAATTACACTGTCCTGAAGAGTGCTCTGATTGATGGGTTTGGCCTAACCACTGAACAATACAGGTTGTTGTTCAGGGATACCCAGAATACACAGACTCAGGACTGGACTGACTTTGTAGATTGTGCCACTAAGGCTTTGGAAGGCTGGTTATTGGGTAGTAAGGTTAAGGACTATACAGGATTGTATAATTTGATCATGAGAGAACAAATCCTTAATAACTGTCAAAACCAGCTGCTGCATCAACACTTGATTGACTCTGACCTAACTTCTCCCCAGGAATTGGGAAATAAGGCAGATAGGTGGGTCAGGACTAGAGTTAAGCAGAAAAACCAGAACCAGGGCGGTGATCAGAAAAAGGCAGACCAGAAGGGTAATGATCAGAAACAAAAAGACCAGAAGTCTTCACCAGGCCCCCAAAAGGCTCAGGGGGAGGGTGGTCCCAAAAAGGATAATAAGAAAGATGGCCAAAAGAAACCCTGGTGCAACTATTGTAAGTCAAACTCACATTGGTTTAGTGAGTGCACCAAAAAGGATAAGCCCCCAGCCACCATTGCCCCTAAGGCAACTGTACCCCCTAGTCCAGCTGTAAGTGGTGGTTCCCAGAAAAAGGGTGTAGTAGGGTTAACCCTGGGAACTGAGGAGGATTCTGGCCTAGTCAGGATACCAACTCGGGCTGTTCTGATCTGTGATGGGGACATAGCTTTGTCCTCTACTGTGGGTCCCAGTAACCTGGGCAAGTACAGACAGACTCCTTTTATCAATCATAGAATGGCTCAGGCCTACACTGGGACACTGGGGCTAGTGTCACAATGGTGACACCTGCCTTTGTGGACCCTGGACAGATCATGCTAGGTGAGAATTACCTAGTGACCAACGCTAGCAATGCCACTACTTCCCATAGTGTGGCAATGGTTAACTTCTCCTGGGGAGGGGTAACTGGCCTCAAGAAAGTTGTGGTAAGTTCAGACCTTCCTGTAGAGTGTCTGTTGGGAAATGACCTTGAAACTTCAGTTTGGTCTGAAGTGGAGTATAGGACCCATGCAGAAATGCTGGGGATAGATGCACATGTCCTCGCTGTGACCAGGTCACAGGCCAAAAAGTGTAACACTGAACAAGTGCTGGATCCTGTTACAATGGACCAGACACAACCCAGGAGAAAGAGCAGTAGGGTAAAGGCTGTGCCTTCCCCCTTGCCTCAGGTGGTGGATCAGCCCTCACAGGAGGATGATTCTGAGAGCCCTGAAGGAACTGTCCTAGAAGAACTGGAACCTGATCAGGTTGAGTTTCTTGGGACAGGGGGACCTTCAAGGGCAGATCTGAGGCAGGCACAATTAGACTGTCCTTCTCTTGAGCCCCTCAGACAGCAGGCTGCTGCTGAGGCTGCAGGGAATGCTCAAGGTACCCATAGAGTGTATTGGGATGAAGGGCTACTGTACTCAGAGGCTAGAGACCCCAAGCCTGGTGCATCCAGGAGGTTGGTCATACCATTGAGTTTCAGAGGCTTCCTTCTTACCTTGGCCCATGATATTCCCCTTGCAGGACACTTAGGCCAGAATAAGACCTGGGACAGACTTGTCCCTCACTTTCACTGGCCTCACATGTCAGAAGATACCAAGGAGTTTTGTCGCTCCTGTGTCACCTGCCAAGCCAGTGGCAAATCAGGTGGCACCACAAAGGCCCCCCTCATACCACTACCTGTGGTGGGGGTTCCCTTTGAGAGAGTGGGGATAGACATTGTAGGACCAATGGACCCCCAAATAGCATCTGGGCACAGATTCATACTGGTAATAGTGGACCATGCCACCAGGTATCCAGAAGCTATACCCCTAAGGACCACAACAGCTCCTGTTGTGGCAAGGGCCCTACTTGGAGTATTCTCCAGAGTGGGCTTTCCAAAGGAGGTTATTTCTGACAGAGGTGCCAACTTCATGTCAGGATATTTGACTGCAATGTGGAAGGAGTGTGGTGTTAACTACAAATTCACTACACCCTATCACCCACAGTGCAATGGGCTTGTGGAGAGATTCAACAAGACCCTAAAAGGGATGATAAAAGGTTTACCAGACAAGCTTAGGCGAAGATGGGACATCCTTTTACCCTGCCTTCTGTTTGCTTACAGAGAGGTCCCACAAAAGGGGGTTGGCTACAGCCCTTTTGAGCTTTTGTTTGGGCATCCTGTAAGGGGACCCCTGTGTTTAGTAAGGGAAGGATGGGAGAGACCTCTCAGACAACCCAAACTGGACATAGTGGATTATGTACTTGGCCTCCGCTCCAGGATGGCAGAGTATATGTAGAAGGCTTCTAAAAACCTTGAGGCAAGCCAAGAACTCCAAAAAGCTTGGCATGACCAAAAGGCTGTGCTGACTGTGTACCAGCCAGGGCAGAAAGTGTGGGTGTTGGAGCCAGTGGCCCCAGCAGCACTCCAAGACAAATGGTCTGGACCCCACACTTTTGTTGAGCAAAAGGGAGAAGTCACCTACTTGGTGGACCTTGGGACTCCCAGAAACCGCACAGGGTGCTTCATGTCAACAGATTGAAGGCATATGTTGACAGGGCAGACATGGGCCTACTCATGGCTACAGATGAGGGGCAGGAGGAAGAGAGTGACCCTCTCCCAGACCTGTTGACTCAGAACCCTGATGATGGCTCAGTTGATGGTGTGGTCTTTTCTGACAGCCTCACTGATCATCAGCAACAGGACTGCAGACAAGTTCTGCAGTCCTACAGACATATGTTCTCTCTGACCCCAAGTCAGACAAACTGGTGCACCCATGAGGTGGACACTGGTGACAGTCTGCCTGTGAAGAGTAAAATCTACAGGCAACCTGACCATGTCAGGGACTGCATAAAAGTTGAGGTACAAAAGATGTTGGAGCTGGGAGTCATTGAACCTTCAGAGAGCCCTTGGGCTAGTCCTGTAGTTCTTGTGCCAAAACCTCACACCCAAGATGGTAAGAGAGAGATGAGGTTTTGCGTGGATTACAGAGGTCTCAATGCTGCCACTAGGACAGATGCCCACCCAATACCTAGGGCAGATGAGCTCATTAACAGATTGGCAGCTGCCAAGTTTTTGAGTACATTTGACCCGACAGCAGGCTACTGGCAAATCAGACTAGCTGAGAATGCAAAGGCCAAAACTGCTTTCTCAACCCCAGGAGGACATTATCAATTTGTGGTAATGCCCTTTGGTTTGAAGAATGCACCTGCCACTTTCCAAAGGTTGGTGAATCAAGTCCTTACAGGTCTGGATGACAACTGTGCAGCTTATCTTTGATGATATTGCTGTCTTTAGCTCCACCCGGGAGGATCACCTGGTCCACCTGAGGAATGTTTTAGAGGCCCTGCAAAAGGCAGGTCTCACTATCAAGGCCACTAAGTGTCAGATAGGGCAGAGCAAGGTTGTATACCTGGGCCACCTAGTTGGTGGGAATCAGGTTCAACCACTGGAGAGCAAGATCCAGACCATAAAGGACTGGACTCCTCCAACTACCCAGACTCAGGTCAGAGCTTTCTTGGGCCTGACTGGGTACTACAGAAAGTTTGTTAAAAACTATGGGTCCATTGTGACACCACATAATGACTTGACCTCTAAGAAGATGCCAAAGAAAGTTCAGTGGACAGTAAGCTGTCAAAAAGCATTTGATGACCTGAAGCAGGCCATGTGCAGTGCACCTATTCTGAAAAGTCCAGACTACTCCAAAGAGTTCATTGTCCAGACAGATGCTTCTGAGTTGGGTGTGGGAGCTGTTCTTTCACAACTGAATGTAGATGGTCAAGACCAGCCCATTGCTTTTATTAGTAGAAGGCTGACCCCTAGAGAGAAACGTTGGTCAGCCATTGAGAGGGAGGCCTTTGCTGTGGTTTGGGCCCTGAAGAAGCTGAGGCCATACTTGTTTGGCATTCACTTCAAGATTCAGACAGACCATAAGCCCCTCTTGTGGCTAAATCAGATGAAGGGTGAAAATCCCAAACTTCTTAGGTGGTCTATTTCCCTACAGGGGATGGACTTCACAGTGAAACATAGACCTGGGACTGACCATGCCAATGCAGATGGACTCTCCCGATATTTCCACTTAGAACATGGGGACTCAACTGGTCAAGGTTAGTTTAATGTCCCTAAGTTTGGGGGGGGGGGGTTGTGTAGGAGAGTAGGGTCTGCTTTCTATGTTCACCCCCACTTTTTGCTGTTGCTTCACTGGTTTTCGACTTAGATGTGGCTGTGGGCCTGCCAATCAGACCCACAGCCCAGCTGTTCTCTCTCTAAATTCATACTATGGGGCAGATTTATGTTGCACTTGCGCCTCATTTACGCCGCCGTTGCGTCACTTTTGTGACGCAGCAGCGGCGCAAATCCTGCGCCATGGTGCGGGGTATTTACAAACGTGACGCATCTCCCAGATGCGTCACGTTGCAAAGCCCTGCGCCACATGTAGGCGTTCCAGGGCAGGTGGGGGCGTTCCGGCGCAGGAACGCCTCCTGAAAGTGGCTGAGTGAAATCTACAAGATTTCACTTAGTCACTTTTAGGCCCATGCTGCGTCAAAACCCTGCGCCTGCTTGAAGCAGGCGTAAGGATTGACGCAGCATTGTACAGATAGGGCCCCCCAGATCATTGCTGGAGCTGCGTCGCGCTTGCGACGCAACTTCAGCAATGCGCCACTTTTCGGCACAGATGCGTCACGCATCTGTGCCGTTTTTGCCCCATGGTGTGCCGCATTATAAATGCGGCGCATCCATGGTGGCGCAGCTGTGGCGCATAATAACTGGCGCATCCCTGCTGATATGCAGGGATGCGCCAGTCGTCATAAATCTGCCCCTATGTACTTTAGGTGCATAACTCAATTGGTAAGGATCACCTATTGGCCCCTGTATAGTGTACCTTAGGTACCCAGGGCATAGGTGTACCCTAGGCCTACCCGGGGCTGCAGCATGTATTGTGCCACCCCTGGCCTGGCCTTCCATTATGACACAACTGGCTGATCACTCAGCTGGGGCAAGGTCGTGTAATCACCCCTTGCTTAGGTGTAGTATTCCTATATCTACCTTATATATAGACACATGTGTACCTATCAGCTACTCCTATGGCAGGCCTTAACCATTTTGGAGTTACAACAAGCAATTGATGGACGGAATGCTGACAATGCAGACATTCTCCCCCAGTCAAGAGATATGGGTTAAATCCATCGTTCTTTTGCCCACTACACCACCCCAGTTTAGACATGGCCATATGCAAATCAGTCTTGACCCTGTGCCTCATGGGAACAGTCCAGCCCGAACTGCCAAGCCATGTCTTCCCTGGACCGGAATCAAGCATCCTAGGACCGGTTTCTGGCTATCAGCCGTCATCAGCCAGGATAGCTTGACTCCAGTGGCGTAGTGAGCACGGGTCCCACGTCTGGGAATACCCATCCCACTTAGGGCGAAAAGCGTTACAACAAACAATTGATGGACGGAATGCTGACAATGCAGACATTCTCCCCCAGTCAAGAGATCTGGGTTAAATCCATCGTTCTTTTGCCCACTACACCACCCCAGTTTAGACATGGCCATATGCAAATCAATCTTGACCCTGTGCCTCATGGGAACAGTCCAGCCCGAACTGCCAAGCCATGTCTTCCCTGGACCGGAATCAAGCATCCTAGGACCGGTTTGTGGCTATCAGCCGTCATCAGCCAGGATAGCTTGACTCCAGTGGCGTAGTGAGCACGGGTCCCACGTCTGGGAATACCCATCCCACTTAGGGCGAAAAGCGTTACAACAAACAATTGATGGACGGAATGCTGACAATGCAGACATTCTCCCCCAGTCAAGAGATCTGGGTTAAATCCATCGTTCTTTTGCCCACTACACCACCCCAGTTTAGACATGGCCATATGCAAATCAGTCTTGACCCTGTGCCTCATGGGAACAGTCTAGCCCGAACTGCCAAGCCATGTCTTCCCTGGACCGGAATCAAGCATCCTAGGACCGGTTTCTGGCTATCAGCCGTCATCAGCCAGGATAGCTTGACTCCAGTGGCGTAGTGAGCACGGGTCCCACGTCTGGGAATACCCATCCCACTTAGGGCGAAAAGCATTACAACAAACAATTGATGGACGGAATGCTGACAATGCAGACATTCACCCCCAGTCAAGAGATCTGGGTTAAATCCATCGTTCTTTTGCCCACTACACCACCCCAGTTTAGACATGGCCATATGCAAATCCGTCTTGACCCTGTGCCTCATGGGAACAGTCCAGCCCGAACTGCCAAGCCATGTCTTCCCTGGACCGGAATCAAGCATCCTAGGACCGGTTTCTGGCTATCAGCCGTCATCAGCCAAGATAGCTTGACTCCAGTGGCGTAGTGAGCACGGGTCCCACGTCTGGGAATACCCATCCCACTTAGGGCGAAAAGCGTTACAACAAACAATTGATGGACGGAATGCTGACAATGCAGACATTCTCCCCCAGTCAAGAGATCTGGGTTAAATCCATCGTTCTTTTGCCCACTACACCACCCCAGTTTAGACATGGCCATATGCAAATCAGTCTTGACCCTGTGCCTCATGGGAACAGTCCAGCCCGAACTGCCAAGCCATGTCTTCCCTGGACCGGAATCAAGCATCCTAGGACCGGTTTCTGGCTATCAGCCGTCATCAGCCAGGATAGCTTGACTCCAGTGGCGTAGTGAGCACGGGTCCCACGTCTGGGAATACCCATCCCACTTAGGGCGAAAAGCGTTACAACAAACAATTGATGGACGGAATGCTGACAATGCAGACATTCTCCCCCAGTCAAGAGATCTGGGTTAAATCCATCGTTCTTTTGCCCACTACACCACCCCAGTTTAGACATGGCCATATGCAAATCAGTCTTGACCCTGTGCCTCATGGGAACAGTCCAGCCCGAACTGCCAAGCCATGTCTTCCCTGGACCGGAATCAAGCATCCTAGGACCGGTTTCTGGCTATCAGCCGTCATCAGCCAGGATAGCTTGACTCCAGTGGCGTAGTGAGCACGGGTCCCACGTCTGGGAATACCCATCCCACTTAGGGCGAAAAGCGTTACAACAAACAATTGATGGACGGAATGCTGACAATGCAGACATTCTCCCCCAGTCAAGAGATCTGGGTTAAATCCATCGTTCTTTTGCCCACTACACTACCCCAGTTTAGACATGGCCATATGCAAATCAGTCTTGACCCTGTGCCTCATGGAAACAGTCCAGCCCGAACTGCCAAGCCATGTCTTCCCTGGACCGGAATCAAGCATCCTAGGACCGGTTTCTGGCTATAATGCCAGAAACCGGTCCTAGGATGCTTGTTTCCAGTCCAGGGAGGACCTGGCTTGGCAGTTCGGTCTGGACTGTTCCCATGAGGCACAGGGTCAAGACTGATTTGCATATGGCTGGGTTCAAACTGGAACGGCATTGTGAGCAAAAAAACGATGGATTTAGGCCCAGATCTCTGTACTGGGGTGAATGTATGACATTGTTCTACATTCTGTCCATCAATTGTTGTTTTTGCATTTGTCACCCCGAGTGGAAAGGGTATGCCCAGACGTGGGTCCCTTGCTCTCCATGCCACTGAAATTCAAGAAAGCCTGGCTGAAGACGGCTGAAATGCCAGAAACCGGTCCTAGGATGCTTGTTTCCAGTCCAGGGAGGACCTGGCTTGGCAGTTCGGTCTGGACTGTTCCCATGAGGCACAGGGTCAAGACTGATTTGCATATGGCTGGGTTCAAACTGGAACGGCATGGTGAGCAAAAAAACGATGGATTTAGGCCCAGATCTCTGTACTGGGGTGAATGTATGACATTGTTCTACATTCTGTCCATCAATTGTTGTTTTTGCATTAACCATTTTGGAGGCAGAGTGCTTGGTAACATGTGAGATGGTGCTCTAGCATGAGCTGAGCCTGTCTGCAGCTTACGGAACCATGTCCTTATAGCTGTTCTATGATATAGCCGACCATATACTCTTAAAGTACCTTATAATCTTAACCGGTTATGGTAACTATGGTTTGGCTTCATCAAAACATGTCGTGTAAGGTGTCTAACACTTTGGAATAATACCCCCATACCATTTCTGGCGATGAGGATATTATTCCTCCCTTCTAGAGGGAGAAGACATGTTGAACCCTACTTACCCGGTTAAAGTTAGCCAGAGCCCCAGCATCACAAAATGGATGCTGCTGCCACAGACACAAGTCTGACCTCCTGCTGCTGGGAGTCCTTCCAGCGAGGGAGGCTTGGACAATAGGTTTCCTGCCTTGGGAGGTGCGAGCACCACCCCAGACAGGACTTAGTGTATTGGGGCAGGGAGGGATGAAAGAAACTAGACACTGCCTGGGGCACACAAGGTGTCGCATGCATAGTCCAGTTCAAACCGGCGCTGGGGCACTCTAGCCCCAGCTCTGGCGCGAAACTGGACATAGGAAAGGGGTGTAACCACTCCCCTTCCTGGTCCCACCCATAGGAGGGACCTTGCAGGTAGCCCAGCCCACTAGCCCAGTATATCAGTAGGTAGCTGAGCCCTGCAGGATTAGATTATCCTGAATCTGCAACTTGAACAGAAACTCTGGACCTTCGACATTCGACCTCAGGAAGAAGACTGAAGAATCTCCCTTGTGGCCAAGGAGTGACCACCCTGGGCAACCAGGTAACATCCAGCGACCGCTGCTTGCTTTGCGACTGATCCTACGAGGGACGACTGCAGAGACTGACCAGCGCCGAGACTTCCAGACACCTCTGAACCAGATCCACATCTACAGCAAAGCTGAGACCCGTGGAGGCGACGAGGGACGTGGGACCGGCGACTTGGGAAAAGTGGCTAGTAACTGACTAGCGCGACTTCTGAGGCTTCCTCGACGCTGTGCTTGGGGAATTGAGAAGCCCCTATCCCGAGCACCATCTGCAAAGAAGATCAACTCCCCACACTTCACGTGTTCTGCGTGGGGCCCTTCTGCACCTGAGTTGCTCGACGTGTTTTTCCGATTGCTGGCCCGTTGGCTAGTGACCTCTGTGACGACGAACCTTTGATTTCACCTTGCTGGTCCGGCTCCTCCAGACTGGCACTCGCTCCTCTGTGAAAGAGAAGCACCCCAGACCTTCCTGCTCTGCACCAGAAGCAAGTCCTCCATTCTGCGTGGGTTCCGCTTGCCAAGGCTTGTTGGGTCCTAACTTGACATCGACACCGCCGACAGCAAGAGCCTTCGTGGGACAGCTCGCCTCCTGGTCCTGGTCGTCCTCGACGTCTCCTGGTACCCGTGGCTGCTGCGACAAGCTTCACCTCTTTACCTGCATCTGCACGATATCGCGTGGTTCCTTCCTGGTTCCTGGCTGGTGACCTAGACTCTGTCCCTTCTGCTTGCAGGTATCCTTCCTTCTTGATTCCATCCTTGGGATCCACCGGACACTCTTCACTGACTGCCTGTCAGCAACTTTCCTTCAGGCATCCATAAGAGTCAACGACGAAACCCGACGCAAGTTCCCACCTATGCACCCGCAGCCCGTGGGCTAGGTAACTTGAGTACTCCGGTGCTCACAAGGGTATTGACTATCCTAGGGTCTAGTTGCCAAGTCTCGAACTCCTAGCTATTCCAGAAGTGTCCTAAAACTCTTGCAGGCACATGCATCAAACCTTTTTGCGATCGCAAAGGGTGCGAATCGCAAAAATAGGCCGTTTGCGATCGCAAAAGTCAGTGTTGAAATGCATCAACTGTATATTTGCGAAAATCCATTTTTTCGCAAATATAAGGAATCGCAAAACATTCTGCGAATCAAATAGCGAATCGGTATTAGCGTGTCCCAATTACCGAATCGCAAACAACGAATCGCAAAATGTATGCATGACAAATCGCAAATAGCGATTTCCATGAAAATCGCAAATTAGCGATCGCTAAATAAGAAGGATCACAACCAGGTGGTAATCATGAGTGCAAATCACAGACAGGTGAAAACCAACTGAAACCCATTTAAACACACCCAGAATGAGCCAGCACTGTTCACAATGGCAGGGATTTACCTGATGGCGAGGAGGATGAGGCTGCAGGCTGCCGCACAGAGACGGAGGCGAATGAATGAGCGCATCTTCAGAGTCCGCATAACTTTGCTAGGCCAGCAAGAGGATGAGATATACGACAAGTATAGGCTCAATGCAGCAATGATCCATGACCTAATCAATGAATTGGACCCCATAATGCAACGACAGACACGTAGGACCAATGCCATCCCAACGCATGTGCAGGTCCTATGTTGCCTACACCTTCTGGCGTCAGGCAGTTTTCAGGGGGTCATTGCTGTTGCGGGAGGTGTGTCACAAAGCGCACTTTCAAGAATATTGAAAGCATTCCTTGATGCCATGATGGCCGTGATCGGGTCTCATATCAAGTTCCCTACCACCGCGCTTGACCTTGCAAAAACCAAACAGGAGTTCTACCAGATAGCTCGTTTCCCACATGTGTTGGGTTGTATTGATTGCACGCACGTTGCAATATGTCCCCCTGCAACACAGGAATATATATATAGAAATAGGAAATCTTACCATTCCCTCAATATTCAGGTTGTTTGCAATGCCAAAAACATTATCACTGACATTGTTGCGCAATTTCCAGGGAGTGCACATGACTCTTATATCTTCAGGCAAAGTGGCATACACACCCGTCTTGTCAGGGGAGAATTTGGAGAGGGACATCTGCTTGGTAAATATGTGTTATAGTTTATCACTGTCATTGTACGTATGTCAATGTGAAGCTGCCACTGACTCTTTGCTCCATTACATGTAGGTGACAGCGCATACGCCTTGCGTAATTACCTAATGACGCCTTACCTCAATCCCACAACTGCCAATCAACAGAGGTACAATGCAGCACATATTTCGACAAGGAACATCATAGAGCGCACATTTGGGCTGTTGAAGAGCCGATTCAGATGTCTACATAAGACCGGTGGAGCACTGAAGTACAACCCTGAACAATGCTGCAAGATAGTAGCGGCATGTGCCATGCTGCACAACATAGCGACAAGGGGAGGAATGGACATCGAGGTGTCTGACAGCGATTCGGAGGATGGGAACCAGCAAGTGCCACAACACCATGCAGCACAAGGGGCAGGCGCAGCAGAAGGGCGTAGGAGAAGATTTGACCTCACACAAAATTATTTCTGAGGTGAGTAATGATGACACAGAAACTGACTATTGCTATCAGAGTATTCTTTAATTAAATAAAATTGCCATGAGTGTTCAAGCACACTTGTAATCTGACCAGTGCAATGGACATAAGTGGTTTGCAAATGTCAATTCACTTGTCACTCTGTGAAAAGTCAAATCCAAATAAATGGTTACGTCACCATAGTGGAATGCACTTGTACATGCCAGTCTAGCGCTTTTTCCCACGAACACCCAGACGCCTGTCAGACCCAGCATTGTCATCCGTTATGTTGGAAGCGGCGGGGGTACTGCTGCGTGTGTTGCGTCTTCCTGCAGTGCGGACTGGAACTGCCACACTACTTAGGCTTGAGCCACCCTCACTACCCTCTTCGGGCGTGGAATTGTTGGCCGCAATTGTGGAAGCATTTAGCAAATCAACTGCATTGGTGACCTGGTCCAGTGCTTTAGCCACATCGCCGCTCCAATGGCACATTTCAGTTTGCATGGTCACAGACCTACGTGCCAGCAGTGCAGTTGTCGTGGCCAATCTATTGTTTGATTTAGCAAACATTTTCAATTGCAGCATTAGTTGACGATGCTGTCTCTTCTGGGATACATTTCCCTCATGCATCACCTTGCTCAGTTGCTGCACACTTTCTGACAGTACTGCTATGTTGCTAGCCATCTTGCCAACTTGCAATTGTACTAATCGTGTGTTTTTTGTCTGCAGGCGCTGCATACGGAGCATCTGTCCCTCAAGACCACCCCAGACATCACTTGGTTGCTCCTCCTGCTGTGTCCTGAGTGCTCTTCCTCTCCTACGCCGGGCTCTGTGATTAGTTCTGGGGACCTGTGGTTGTGTTTGTGTGATGGAAGTTGTCTGGCCATGGCTGCCACCTGGTGTTGCATCAGCCTCATCATCTTCACACTCCATGGTGACTAGGGATGGAACAGTAGCCCTGCGTGACTTTGTTGGACGTGAGGGATTTATTTGCACCACAGGTGTGTCCATCTGTTCACCTGCGCTGGTGTCCTGCATGTCTGGGGAATCGCTATCCACATCTTCTACACGTTGTGCATCTGTGAGGTGAAACAGTGCAACACTGTATTATTTCATGTCTGTGATATTAATTGCACAGTAATAAATTTCTGCCTTTGTAAATGATTTTATACTCTATTAAGCTTTTTTGGGTTGTTACTCTGAGATTTGACATTTTAACTGCTTGACCTGACTACATCTCCCATAATGCCCCTCACCTACTGAATGCATTGTGTACTGGATGTTCAGGGTCTGCACTTGGGCTGTGCTGTGGTCGAGTTCTACCTTTACATTTTGTAACACTAAGAAAACATACATTCATCTTACCTTCAGATGTGTTTGCTGCTCCGGACGTGTCCAGCTGGGTCACACCAACAACAGCTTCTGGCTGGATGGTGGATTCAATCAAGTCCTCCATGGGAGTGTTCCCAGTGTCTGTTGGTGTTCCCCCTCCTGTCTTCTTTGCCTCCTTCAGGCGGTCAGCTATGCGCACCTTAGCCCGACTGCGCAAGTCGTACCATCGTTTTTTGAGTTCTTCAATGGTGCGGTGTGTCACCCCAATGGCATTGACCCTGTTTTGGATCCGGAGCCAGATTTTCCTTTTCTCCTGCTCTGCCACTTTCAATGATGCCTTTCCAAACAGCTTGTCATGGCTGTGGACTACTCCCTCAATGAGGGTGTCAATTTCTTTTTCTGCAAATTTAATTTTGCGTTTCCTGCCTGTTTGGCTCTCCTCTGCTGTTTGTGAGGCTTCCATTTGATATCACAAGTTTTTCTTCTGTCTCTGTCACACTCCTGTTCTGCTCCCAGAGCCAGCTCCCTCCTCTCCCTGACACTGTGCACTGGAAATGAGGCTGGTGCTGCTCACTTCCTGGTTGTGATGTCATCAGGATGCATCAAAAAGCGACTTCGGTATTAGCGATTTCGCTAATTGCGAAATCGCTAATAGCGAGTTCGCAAATGCCGAAATCGCAATTTATTTAGCGATTTTTAGCGATTCGCAATATTCTCGCAATGTTTTTGTTGCATCGTGTTTTGCGAGTCTTTATTTGCGATTCCTTAAAATTCGCAAATAAGGACTCGCAAACTCTCTTTTTGATGCATGTGCCTGTTAATTTCTAATAACTACTATTTCTATTGACTTTTACGCATTACGCGTCAGTGTTTCCACTCTGCACCTGAATCCCGTGGGCCTCCCACTTCCTAACCTTTGGTAGTATAGTGTAGCCCCAGCGATTCCCTAGGCCTAGGCCTATCCTGTGTTCGTGACAGTGGTTCTTATACCACTTACTTAGTATATGGTTTGCGTGGCCCAGGGCCTAACTGTATTACTTACTTGTGTGACTTAATGTATGCTTAAATAAGACTGTGTTGTACTTACCTCGAATCTCATAAAGAGTGCTGAGGGTATTTTGACTAGAATAAATATATTCTATTTTTATATATCTGTTGTGGTGTCCTTTCATTTGGTATTCAAGGGATTACAAATGGTATAACAGCTGGCTTCACATGCCATACAGAGTTTAGCCTAAGACTGCTCTTGTCCATGCTACCACTAGGATAGCTGGTCTATAAGGTTGACTTTACAACCAATCACCATAAGGGTTGTTTGGACTGATACAAGGTGTACACTAGAATTAGTGACATCATATTTCAGGCCAACTTCTCACACATAAGTATTAAAAAAAAGTTTTAATAACACTTATTTTTTGTTTTGAAACACATCCCCTTTCCTTTAAGGAAAACAGGCTGCATATATTTAAAAAAAGATTGTTTTATTTAAAAGCAGTCACAGACAAGGTGGTCTGCCGTCCCTCAGGCCACCATTCCTGTAATGGCAGCAATTCGTAATGGTTGCAATTTACAAACCACATCACGCATACGTTGGAAAAATTCCCACCGCCCTATAAATCCCAATATCTGAAAGAAACAGTTAGTCATAGATTACTTACCTTAGAATTACCCCCAGGCGTCAGACTGGATCCGTAAAGTTTTTCGTCAGCAGTACCTCTGCACGTCGGAAGGTGGCGTCGGTCGGCTCCGTGTCCGAAATTGGCGTCGTGGTCACCGAGATGATGTCGCGGTGGCTACTTAGATGCCGCCCTCGCGCGCTGACGTCAGTTCTTTTTCCGCGCCAGCCAGCGCAGATCCTGAGAGAGCGGTACCTCCAAGTCGTGCTCCGACTGCCGCTCCATGGCTCCGAAGGCTTTGTGGGAGCGGTCCCGAAAACTTCTTGATTTATAGACAACAAGGGCAACCCTAGAACGAGAACCTGGGGTAATAGATGCTCTAATCCAAACAATGGTTCATGAGCTAAACTAAAAACGAAAATATATATACAATAGAACCTAGACTAAAGCAAACCAAGTGCTATCCAAATTTCACATTACCCATGTACCAATAATCGTGCCGTAAAACTAATATTTAATGTAAATTAAACTAAAAACATATTACAAATATATACACATTAATGATGGCGCTCATACAGTTACACAACAGTGTTAAGGTTATAGACAATAACAAGTGTAAACTAGACAAACAGTGGCAGAGAACAAAGATACAAAAAAACAGGTTTCAAAGTAAAACATGAATACACAATACAATAATTGTGTCCTCTCTTATTTAGGCCATATTACAGACGTCAACTGCGTTTCGACCCAAGGATACTTTGTGGGTCATCATCAGGACAAAAGCATCATATGTAGGAGCGTCCACTGTATTTTCTCAATGAACACGGAGAAGGAATCACCATAAGTCGTGCATCGGGCACTTAGGCTTGAAATTAGTAGAACATAAATCTGTAGGTATGTCAGTAGAGTTCGCAAAGAGGTCCTCAATTTCAAAGTCATGAGGAAATATGTAAAAATGGCTGTAAGATCCAAATTGAATTCCAATGATCTGTGGTACCAACCGTCATGTAATAGAGGATCAAAGTCGGTACACACAATTATTATCTGAAAGAAACACGTTTGTTAGATTCCTTACCTTAGAATATCCCCAGGCGTCAGGCTGGATCCGGAAAGATTTTTCGTCAGCAGTACCCTTGCACGTCGGTAGGCATCATCTGTGACTCCGCGTCCGTCGTCAGTGTCATGATCGCCGGGATGACGTCGTGGGAGTACTTAGACGCCGCCTCGCGCGCTGACGTCAGTTCTTCTTTTTTCCGCGCCAGTAAGCTAACTTTTTTGACATTTTTGTCTATCTTTTTTGAGTCGACTACTGGTGCCGGTAGGGATGCCCGGGTTCAAGCTGTGTGATGTCTGTCACCGACTGATGTGGCCTACCTGATACTGACCCCACCATCGGTGTCTCTACTGTCTTGGGGCCGACCACAATGACAAGTCGTGCCCCGACTGCCGGGCCTTGACCTCGAAGGCCAGGCGGGAGCGGTCCCGCAAGCTCCTCGAGATCCGGCAGTCCGCTCCGTGCCGCTCGAGGTCCCGGTCGAGGAGGTGGTCGAGGGACCGGTCCCGGAGCCGAAGTCATCACCGCTCGTCGGGATCCAAGTCCTCGCATTCAGGTAAGTCGAGGCATGGTAAAAAGAAGTCGAAGAAGCAACATCGCTCTTCTGACTCCCCTCGCCGGTCGTGCGACTCGGCCGAGGGTTCGGGTGGCACCAC
Source organism: Triturus cristatus (assembly GCF_964204655.1). Taxonomy (NCBI): domain Eukaryota; kingdom Metazoa; phylum Chordata; class Amphibia; order Caudata; family Salamandridae; genus Triturus; species Triturus cristatus. Next base: position 1,058,923,695 of record NC_140593.1, on the reverse strand, counting down.
CTGCCGGAGCCGCAGGAGTCGCATCCGGCCCCTTGGCCTCATGCGACTCCGGGCGAGATTCGGGACTTCCTCGTGGCCATGAGGAGTCTCGCTCCACTATCGAGGCCTGCCGGCGTGCCTCCGGGCCCCGCAGGTCTGACTGAGGGTCCTAGCGAGCCGGCGGCTTCGGCCCCAGCGCCGTTGTCGACTTCAGTCCTGATGCCACAGGTCCCCGTGGGATCCAGGCCTGGATCCCGGTCGACGCCGGTTGACCTCACGACTCCTCCGCCGGCGCCGGCCCTCATGGTGTCGCTCCCGGCGCCGTCCTTGGACGATGCCGTCCCTAGTTTCAGCCCCGGTCCAGGTCCACCGTCGGAGCGGCGCCGCTCAGCGACATCTCTGGCGTCGATGGGTGAACATTTCATCTATGACCCGGCTTCGTCTTTTCTACCTGTTTACCAGGAGACGGATGAAGGGGAGGACTGGGAGGGGTCTGAGGACCCTCTGGCACAGCAGTGCCAGTTAAGTCAGGACTGGGCAGAAGAGCTGGGGGATGCCAGTGGTCTAGACACTTTGCCTGACACTGGTTTCATCTTTCCTCCTTCCGTGGCTACGGAGGAGGGTGCAATTATGCTGTGGTGCTGCGCAGGGCGGCCCAGGTCTTACACCTGGAGCTCCCTGCAGCGGCTGTGAGGACTAATCTCCTCACTGAGGTGCTTCAACCACCGGTAAGCTCTTCGGAGCCTCTACTGCAGTTCAATGAGGCCCTCACCGACGTTCTGATGGGCAGTTGGTCCAAGCCCTCCACAGTCTCTCCTGTGGATCGGAACGTGGCCCGGCGCTACCGCCCAGCTCCGGGCGACCCCAGCTTTCTGTCCGTACACCCCACCCCTGAGAGTCTGGTCATCCAGGCCTCCACGTCCCAAACGGCCTTCCCATCCGCACCTCCGGATCGTGAATCCAAAAGGTTGGATATTTGGCAAGAAACTGTTTTCCTCCTTCAGTCTGGGGTTGCGGTCCATCAATACCGTGTGCCTTTTGGACCATTACACTCACTCTTTGTGGGATACAGTGGCGGAGGTGCTGCCCCAGTGTCCAGAGGAGGCCAAGACACGGCTCGCCCAGGCTCTTGCTGAAGGGCGGGATGCAGCACGGTAGTCCATTCGATATGGACTTGACACCACGGACTCGCTGGGTAGAGAGATTTCAACGACGGTGGCGATTCGTCGTCACGCCTGGCTGAGGTCCACGAACTTTTCAGGGGAAGTCCAGAGCACCCTCATGGACATGCCCTTTGATGGCCGTCGCCTTTTTGGCAACAAAGCGGATAGTGCGCTAGAGTGCTTTAAGGACTCCAGGACTACGGCCAAGTCCTTGGGCCTCTCGGCCCAGCACCAGCAAACTTCTGCTTTTCGTCCCTTTCGTGGCCAAGGAAGGGGTGCCCCTGCACGTTCGTCCAGCCACAGGCAGCAGAACCAGCCTCAACGAGGTCGCGGATGTGAATTCCGCCGTGGTTGAGCAGGGGGACAGAGAGCCAGTCAGTCCACATCTGCTCCCTCCCGCAGCATCTTCCCCAAAGCCTTCCTAGTCCGAGCTTTCAGGCCCATTCCACGGCAGTGGGAGGCAGAGTTCACCATCACCTGCTCCACTGGCGTACCATCACTTCGGACAGGTGGGTGCTGCAAATCGTCCGAAGGGGCTATTCCCTCCCCTTCGAGGCGACCCCTCCAGCCATGCCACCACAGTACCACCGCATGTCGGGGGATCACTTGCAACTTCTGCAGGAGGAAGTTAGGGCCCTCTTGGCCAAGGGGGCCTTTGAGCGTGTTCCTGGCCCAGAAGTAGGGCAGGGTTGTTACTCCTACTATTTTCTGGTTTCCAAAAAGGGCAAAGGGGGCCTACGCCCTATTTTGGACCTCCAGAGCGTCAATGCCCTCCTGCGGAAGGAGAAGTTCAAGATGCTGACTTTAGCTCAGGTTCTGGCTGCCCTAGACCCTGGAGACTGGATGGTAGCGTTGGATTTGCAGGACACTTATTTCCACATCCCCGTCCTGCTGGCCCATCGGCGTTACCTGCGGTTCACGGTAGGCCACGAGCACTTTCAGTTTACCGTGCTCCCCTTCAGCCTCACCAGTGCCCCCAGGGTCTTCACGATAGTGATGGCGGTGGTCGCAGCTCATCTGCGCAGATTAGGGGTTCCAGTCTTCCCCTATCTCGACGACTGGTTGTTGAAGGCGGGCTCGCCCCGGGCAGTCGTCTCCCACTTGCAGACTATGGCCGACCTCCTGAATTCGCTGGGGTTCTCCATCAATGTGCCGAAGTCATATCTGAGTCCCTCCCAGAAGCTCCGCTTCATCGGAGCGGTTCTGGACTTGGCGCAGTTTCGGGTCTATGCTCCCGAACAGCGGGTTCGAGATTCCGATCTTTCAGCCTTTATCCCGAGTTTCGGTCAGGTCGACCTTACGGTTGCTGGGTCTGATGGCCTCCTGCATCCTGCTGGTACATCACCAGGTGGCGGATGCGGGCTCTGCAGTGGGACCTGAAGTTCCAGTGGGCGCAACATCAGAGCAACCTGTCCGACCACGTCCAGATCTCGGAGGGCACTGCAAGACAGTTGCAGTGGTGGCTCACGGCCCGCGATTGGGTCAGTGGCAGATCCCTCTCCCTACCCCAACCGGAGCACACAGTGGTGACGGATGCGTCCTTCCTGGGATGGGGGGGCCACATGGGAGAGGCGGAGATCAGAGGCCCCTGGTCCCCGGTGGAGTCCCGGCTCCATATCAACCTGTTGGAGCTGCGGGCGATCCCGCTTGCACTGACGGCATTCCTTCCCTCTATCTGGGGAACTGTTGTGCAGGTGTTCACGGACAACACCACCGCTATGTGGTATTGCAACAAACAGGGCGGGGTGGGGTCGTGGAACCTATATCAGGAGGCCCTGCGACTCTGGACATGGCTGGAACATCAGGGCATCACCCTGGTGGTTCAACACCTGGCGGGCTCTCTGAACGCCATGGCGGACGAACTCAGCCATCGGTGCATGATGGATCACGAGTGGCGTCTGAACTCGGACGTGGCGCAAGGTCTCTTTACGCAGTCTGGAGAGCCTTGGTTAGATGTATTTGCCACCAAAGAGAACGCGCAATGTCATCAGTTCTGCGCGTTGGAATTTCTAACGCTTTTCGTCGCGAGTGGAGTTGCGTTCTGCTATACGCCTTTCCGCCTATACAACTTCTGCCCAGAGTGCTGAAGAAGATCAGGCGCGACCGGGCCTAAGTCATCTGTGTGGCTCTGGATTGGGCACAAAGATACTGGTATCCCGAGCTACTCAGTCTGTCAATCGATCCCCCGATTCAACTGCCTCTTCAGGAGGACCTTCTGTCGCCGCAGCGGGGACAGTCCTCCACCCGAACCTGTCCAGCCTCCACCTCCATGCGTGGAGATTGAGCGGCGGCAGTTGATGCCATTTGACTTGCCTCCTGAAGTCTGTAACGTCATTCTGGCAGCCAGGCGTCCCTCCACTAAAACGGTATACGCCTGCAGGTGGAACAAATTTATGGCATGGTGCACAGCAAAGGCTGTGGATCCCCTTTCTGCCCCTCTTTCTGAAGTTCTCCTCTTCCTTCTTTCCCTGGCCCAGCAGGGCTCAGCTCTGGGCACCATCAAAGGGTAAAGGGTTCCTGATCAGCCTTCTCTTTTCAAGTCCCCTGTTGTTGCTAGATTCTTTAAAGGCATTATTCACATGTTTCCTCCTGTCCCTTTCGTAATGCCTCAGTGGGACTTGAACCTGGTGTTAACCTATCTGATGTGCGCTCCTTTTGAGCCACTTCATAACTGTCCTCTTCGTCTTCTGACTCTCAAGACTGCTTTCCTGGTTGCCATCACCTCTGCCAGAAGAGTGAGTGAGCTCCAGGCCCTTTCATCTAAACCTCCTTTCCTTTCTGTCAATCTGGACAAGGTTGTTCTCAGTTCTCGTCCTTCCTTTCTCCCTAAGGTGGTTACTGCCTTTCACATCGGCCAGTCTGTTACATTGCCCACCTTCTTCCGCCTCCGCATCCCTCGATACAGGAAGAGAGGCTCCACCGTCTGGACCCAAATATGCGCGCTCCTTCTATCTGGACCTCACAAAACAGTTCCGGACCATCTCTTGGTTGGTCGTTTTGTGCATTAAGGCCTGTTATTCCTTAGCTAAGAAGGAACCTCCTGTGGGGCTGAGGGCCCATTCCACTCGGGCCACAGCGGCTACTACTGCCCTGGGACAGGGAATCCCTCTGCAGGACATTTGTCAGGCAGCTACGTGGGCCTCGCTGCACACGTTTGCTAAACATTACTGCCTGGACAGCCAAGTCCGGAGAGATGGCTTCTTTGGCCGTTCCGTTCTCCAGGACTTCCTGGTGTGATCTTGGTTCGCAGACCCACCACCGGGGTTGGTATTGCTGGGGTATCTATTCTAAGGTAAGGAATCTAACTAACGTGTTTCTTTCAGATGAACATGTTACTTACCTTCGGTAACGATATATCTGTAAGAAACATTGTTTAGTTAGATTCCTTACCGCCCCACTCATCCTCCCCGTTCTGTGAACTGATATCTAGGGTTAAGGTCATCCCCTTCAGGGCCCTAGATTCATGGCACCAGTGTCGGTTTCTTGCATGGCTCTGCGTTCCTGACGCGGAAAGCTCTGTACAAGAACTGACGTCAGCGTGCGAGGGCGGCGTCTAAGTACTCCGACGACGTCATCCCGGCGATCACGACGCCGATGACTGACGCGGAGCCGCAGACGACGCCTAGCGATGCGCAAGGGTATTGCTGACGAAAAATCTTTCCGGATCCAGCCTGATGCCTGGGAATATTCTAAGGTAAGGAATCTAACTAACCAATGTTTCTTACAGATATATCGTTACCAAAGGTAAGTAACTTGTTCTTCAGGGCTCTAGTTTCATGGCACTAGTGTTGGTCTCTTGCATGGCTCTGCGTTCCTGGCACGGAAAGCTATGTACACAACTGACGTCAGCGCGCGAGGGCGGTGTCTAAGTACTCCGACGACATCATCCTGGCGATCACGACACCGACGACGGACACAGAGTCGCAGACGACGCCTACCGATGGGCAAAGGTACTGCTGACGAAAAATCTTTCCGGATCCAGCCTGACGCCTGGGGAAATTCTATGGTAAGGAATCTAACTAACTATTTTTTCTTACAGATATATCGTTACCGAAGGTAAGTAACTTGCTGGCACATGCATCAAAGCTTTTTGCGATCGCAAACGGTTTGATTCGCAAAAATCGGCCGTTTGCGATCGCAAAATTAGCTTTTGCGATGCATCAAGGGTCAAGGCCCTCGCAATTTGAGAATTCACAATAAATTGAGAGTTCTCAAATTGCGACTGCATTTAAGGAATCGCATTTTGCGAATCCTTAAATGCAATGCAAGAACCTCTTTGAGGTAGCGATTTCTCTACTAGGGGGCGCAAATTACCATGAAGTTGAACTTCTTGGTAATTTGCAAAAATTTTGAAAAATGCACTAAATTGCATTTTTCAAAGTTGTTGGTTACACACACACATGTCCTTGGGACATGTGTGTGTGCAACATTTGTGCACAGATCAATTTCAGGGGTGCAACAGGGTGTCCTTTTGACACCCTTGCACCCTTGAAATTGCATGAGCAATTTGCGAGTACCAATTGGTACTCGCAAATTGCGCTGGCAATTTCCCATTCATTCCTATGGGCCTACAGGCCCATAGGAATGAATAGGAAGATATTCCTTATTTGCGACTCGCTATTTGCGAGTCGCAAATAAGGAATGTCTAGGAATCGCTATTATTATAGCGATTCCTACATGCATAGGATTTTGCCAGTCCATAATTGCGAATCCTTAATATTCGCAATTAAGGACTCGCAAAATCCTAGCATGATGCATGTGCCAGTTGTTCGTTAGGTGGTGACATAAAAATCAACCCCATTCAATCAGCATGTCAGCTCTGAAGTCGCATCCAATGCAGGGAAAACTTCTTGAGCGCTGGCAGTCGGCTCCGCACCTTTCGAGGTCCTGGTCCCGAGGGAGGTCGAGGGACCGGTCGCAGAGCCATCACCGCTCTTCTAAGTCTTCTAATTCTTCGCACTCGGGGTCAGGTAAGTCGAAGCACAAGAAGAAGTCGAAGAAGCATTGTTGCTCTTCGACTTCACCCCGTCGGTCGGCTGAGGCGCCTGAAGAGCCAACTCCGAGTTTCCCTTCCTTTCCGCGACCCGGAGCAACTCCTGCCCAGCTTCGTAAATTCTACGAGGCGATGCACGCCATATTTGGGCAGCCCAAACCCACCTGCGTGCCTTCGGCCCTGCGGACTCGGTTGGGGGGCCTCAGCCTTCTCCGCCGGCATCCCCGGCGCTGCAGGCCCCCGTTGGATCCAGGCCTGAATCTGGATCGGCGACGGTGGTCCTCATTACGCCTCCACCGGTGCCGCTTCCTCCGGCACCGCGACCGCATTTAACACCGGTCGGGCCCCCAGCTGGCGTCGACCCCAGCCTCCATCCTGATGTGGACACAGAGCCGGACCGACGTCACCCGATGCCGGATCCGGTGCCGAACAAGGTTTTTGTGCCCCTGTTCACTCCTGGGTTCCCTTTTAGACCAGATTGGCACCCTGAGGACGAGAAGGAGGACTGGGAGGGGTCAAGTGACCCTCTGAACAACCATTTGGAGTATGAACTGGACTGGAGAGAGGACTTGTGGTCTGCCAGTGGTCTTGATACATCTCCTGACCTTAGCATGTTGTCTCCTCCTAACGTGGTTACGGAGGAGGGAGTGGTGTTGCGTAGGGCGGCCGAGGCTCTCAACCTCGAGCTTCCTACTGTAGCAGTCAGGACTAACCTCCTGACAGAGGTGCTTCAACTGCAAGCGAGCTCTTCAGAGCCCCTGCTTCCATTTAATGAGGCCCTCACCGACATCCTTATGGGCACCTGGTCAAGGCCCAACACGGGGGCTCCCGTGGATAGGATGATTGCCCGACGCCATGGCCCAGCCCCGGGCGACCCCACTTTCCTCTCCCAACACCCCACCCCTGAGAGCTTGGTGGTCCAGGCCTCTACTTCCAAGGGCGCATTCCCTAAAGCTCTACCAGATATGGAATCTAAGAAGCTGGATCATCTTGGAAAGAAGATTTTTTCTTCCGCCAGCTTGGAACTGCGGTCGGTAAACACTGCATGCCTATTGGGCCGTTATTCCCACTCTGTGTGCGACACGGTTGCGCAAGTGCTGCCTCAGTGCCCGGAGGAGGCCCGGACACTACTCTTCCAGGGTGTCCCCACCGGGAGGGATGCAGTAAAGTTTACCATCTGTTGTGGGCTGTGTTTCGCTGACTCTCTAGGCAGGATGATTTCCTTTTGGTAGCCCTTCGACGCTACACCTGGATGAGATCGACTGGCTTTTCTGGGGATGTCCAGAATACTGTCATGGACATACCCTTGCTGGCCTTCGCCTTTTGGCGACAAAGCGGACAACGCTCTAGAGCGTTTCAAGGACTCACGGGCTACAGCCTAGTCCTTGGGCCTCTCCAGCCGCCCTGCGCAGTCTGCTTTTCACCCCTTTCGTGGCTACGAAAGGGGTGCCCTTCTATGTCCCGCCCAGAGCCACAGGCCGGCGCAAGCTCCCCAACCTTCGCACGTGGGAACCACTACCATGGTTCAGGGGGCCAGCGGGCGGGCCAGCCCACCAACCCGCCTCTGCAGCAGCCTCCAAACCTTCCTAGTCCGACATTTCAGGCCCATCAATTGCCAGTGGGCGGCAGGATCCGCCATCACCTCTCCCACTGGCGCACCATCACGTCAGACAGGTGGGTTTTGCAGATAGTTTAAAGGAGCTTCTCCCTCCCCTTCGAGACTACCCCTCCAGCCATGCCACTTCAGTACCATCGTATGTCGGAGGATCATCTGGGCCTTCTCCAGCAGGAAGTTACGGCTCTCTTGGCCAAGGGAGCCATTGAGCGCGTTCCTGCCTCAGAAGTAGGTCGTGTTTGTTACTCCCACTACTTTCTGGTACCCAAGAAGGACAAGGGCCTGCATCCTATCTTGGATCTCAGGAACGTCAACCGCTTCCTCCGGAAGGAGAAGTTCAAGATGTTGGCACTCGCTCAGGTCTTGTCTGCCCACGACCCTGGAGACTGGTTGGTAGCGTTGGACTTGCAGGACGCTTACTTTCACATCCCTGTCCTGCCAGCCCACCCACGTTACCTGTGGTTTTCGGTAGGCCACGAGCACTTTCAGTTTACCTTTTTCCCCTTTGGCCTTACCAGCGCCCCTCGGGTGTTCACGAAAGTGATGGTGAGGGTCGCAGCTCATATGCGCAGATCAGGGGTTCCAGTCTTCCCCTATCTCAGCGACTGGCTGTTAAAGGCGGGCTCGCCCCAGACAGTCGTCACCCACCTCCAGACTACGGCTGACCTCCTGCATTCGCTGGGATTTCTATCAATGTGCCGAAGTCACACCTAATCCCCTCTCAGAAGCTCCTCTTCATCAGAGCAATTCTGGACACAGCGCAGTTTCGGGTCTATCCTCCCGAGCAGCGAGCCAGGGATATTCGGGCTATGATTCTGATCTTTCAGCCTCTATCCCGGGTTTCGGTCAGAATGACCCTGAGGCTGCTGGGCCTTATGGCCTCCTGCATCCTGCAGGTCGATCATGCCTGGTGGCATATACGAGCTCTGCAGTGGGACCTGTAGTTCCAGTGGGCGCAGCATCAGAAAAATCTTTCCGATGTCGTCCAGATCTCGGAGGGGACTGCATGTCAATTGCAGTAGTGGCTCACGAACCAGGATTGGGTCAGCAGCAGATCCCTCTCCCTTCCACCAATCAGAGTTCACAGTAGTGACGGATGCATCACTCCTGGGATGGGGCAGCCACATGGGAGAGGCGCAGGTCAGGGGTCTCTGGTCTCCATATCAAACTTTTGGAACTCCAGGCAATCTGTCTCGCATTGAAGGCATTCATTCCTTCTGTCAAAGCAAGAGTAGTGCTGGTGTTCACAGACAATACCACCGCCATGTGGTACTGCAACAAACAGGGCAGGGGTGAAGTCGTGGACCCTATGTCAAGAGGCTCTTCGCCATTGGACATGGCGGAAACATCTGGGCATATCTCTGGTGGTTCAACACCTGGCAGGTTCCCTGAATGCCAGGGCGGACAAACTCAGCCGCCGGTGCATGATGGATCACTCAGAGGTGGTGCAATGTCGCTTTCAGCAGTGGGGAGAGACTTGGTTGGATATGTTCGCCACTGAAGAGAACGCGCAATGTCAGATATTCTGTGTGTTGGAGTTACCAAGGCGGCACTCTCTCACCTACACTTTTTGTCACCAGTGGAATTGCGGCCTCCTGTATGACTTTCCGCCTGTACCACTTCCGCCCAGAGTACTGAAGAAGATAAAGCGTGACCGGGCCCAAGTCATTCTTGTGGCTCTGGACTGGATATGAAGAGATGAAGAGTTTGGTACCCCGAGCTCTTGAGCATGGTCATCGATCCTCCGATCAGACTGCCTCTTTGGGAGGATCTTCTGCCACAGAAGCAGGGGACGGTCCTCGACCCACACCTGTCCAGCCTCCACCTCCTTGTGTGGAGATTGAGCGCGACAGTTGATAGCCTTCCACCTTCCTCCCGAAGTCTGTAATGTCATCTTGGCAGCCAGGCGTCCCTCCATTAAAACGGTATACGCCTGTAGATGGAATACGTTTGTGGCATGGTGCACAGCATAGGCTGTGGATCCTCTCTCTGCCCCTCTTTCAGAGGTTCTCCTCTTCATGCTATCTTTGGCCCAGCAGGTCTCTGCTCTGGGCACTCTTAAAGGCTTAATCTCACACAACAGAGAAGCAATCAAAAAAGCAAATAAGACAATGCTGGATGCTGTGAGTGGGAAAATCAAAAAGTATTTTAATACTGCCCTCACACACTCGAAAGTGTCATGCTTCATCATTGGGCCGCATCATACACCTAGGTGCAGACCTACACCTTGGGTGAAGCGCACTTTTTTTAGAATAAATGATGAAGGAAAGTGGTGAGGGTAAAGTATAAAGGAAAAAACAAACAGAACAAACACAAGAGTGTAATTCTGAGGAAAAGGAAACAAATAGTCTCCAGAAGAAAGGGACCAAAAGAAGTGCAGAACAAAGTCTAAAACTGTCTCGGGGTTGACCCTCAAACTTTATTCTTGTCAACCTCTGGCAGGATTAAAATAAACAAGATGGGGTATCCAGGGCAGGGTAACGACCCTACAATCCCCACTGCTAAAACCAACATGTTTCTGCCAGTTCTCTATATGCCCAACCGGATCACTCTGGCATTCATCAGGGTGTTGGTCCCTATTGTTCGGTCTATACCCCTATTCGGGTATTTTTTACCTTTTTCAATCAGGGTATTACCCCCACGTCACTCTATTTTGGAATTTCCAAGAGGAGGAGGAGGACGGACGAGGGGAGTAAGGAGACAGTGTCTCTTTGGAGTAAGTGTGACGACAAGAGCACCCTCCCCCGCTGCCCCGGGTTTAGAACATTACTCGTAAACTCTTATATGTTTATCCTCTTGGAAATTCCAAAATAGAGTGACGTGGGGGTAATACTCTGATTGAAAAAGGTAAAAAATACCCGAATAGGGGAATAGACCGAACAATAGGGACCAACACCCTGATGAATGCCAGAGTGATCCGGTTGGGCACATAGAGAACTGGCAGAAACATGTTGGTTTTAGCAGTGGGGATTGTAGGGTCGTTACCTGCCCTGGATACCCCATCTTGTTTATTTTAATCCTGCCAGAGGTTGACAAGAATAAATAAAGTTTGAGGGTCAACCCCGAGACAGTTTTAGACTTTGTTCTGCACTTCTTTTGGTCCCTTTCTTCTGGAGACTATTTGTTTCCTTTTCCTCAGAATTACACTCTTGTGTTTGTTCTGTTTGTTTTTTCCTTTATACTTTACCCTCACCACTTTCCTTCATCATTTATTCTAAAAAAATTGCGCTCCACCCAAGGTGTTGGTCTGCACCTAGGTGTATGATGCGGCCCAATGATGAAGCATGACACTTTCGAGTGTGTGAGGGCAATATTAAAATACTTTTTGATTTTCCCACTTACAGCATCCAGCATTGTCTTATTTGCTTTTTTGATTGCTCCTCTGTTGTGTGAGATTAAGTATATTTGAGGGTGTCAGAGACAGCCTTATCCCTCGTCTCTCCTTTATTGTGTTTTGTGCACTCTTAAAGGCTACCTTTTGGCCATCTCGGCCTTTCTGCACCTTCCTGATCAGCCTTATTTTTTCAAGTCTCTGATCGTAAATACATTTCTAAAGGGCATTACTCATCTCTTTCCTCCCTCTCCTTTCGTAATGCCCCAGTGGGACTTGAATCTTGTTCTTACTTACCTTATGTGTGTTCTCTTCAAGCCACTACATAATTGTCCTCAACGTCTTCTTACCTTGAAGACCACTTTCCTGCTTGACATCACATCTGCTCGCAGGGTGAGTGAGCTTCAGGCTCTTTCCTCTAAGCCTCCTTTTCTTACAGTTCATCCGGACAAAGTGGTATTTCGCACTAGGCCCTCTTTTCTGCCCAAAGTGATGACCTCTTTTCACATAGGTCAGACCATCACATTGCCCACCTTCTTCCCGCTTCCGTACCCTTCCAAAGATGAAGAGAGACTCCATGGTCTGGACCCTAAACGTGCGCTGTCCTTCTACCTTGACTGCACTAAAGATTTTTGGGTGGTTGATCAACTCTTCGTGTGTTATCTGGGCACTAAGAAAGGTCGGGCCGTTCACAAACGTACCATCTCTTGATGGTATGCATCAAAATCTGCTATTCTTTGGTGAAAAAAGAACCTCCTGTAGGACTGCACACCCATTCTACCAGGGCGACGGCAGCCACTACTGCTTTGGGATGTGGAGTCCCGCTCATTGACATCTGCCAGGCAGCCACATGGGTATCCTTGCACACGTTCACCAAACAATATTGCCTGGATAGCCAAGTCCAGAGAGACGGCTATTTTGGCAGTTCTGTTCTCCAGGACTTTGTAGTGTGAACTTGGTTCCCAGACCCACGCCCGGGGTTGGCATTGCTGGGGTATCTATTCTAAGGTAAGGAATCTGTAACTAATTGTTTCTTTCAGGTGAACAAGTTACTTACCTTCAGTAACGTTATATCTGTAAGAGATATATACTAGTTATAGATTCCTTACCACCCCACCCATCCCCTACGTTCTGCGAACTGACTTCTATTGTAAGGGACTCCCTTTCAGGGCCCTAGTTTGGTGCTCCAGTGGTCAGTGTCTTGCATGGCTCTGCGCTTCTGGTGTGGAAAGTCGTGTCAGAACTGATGTCAGCGCCCAGGGGTGGCGTCTAAGTAGACACAGTGACGTCATACCGACGCGCAGGGGGTACTGATACAGAAAACTTCTCCGGATCCAGTCTGACGTCTGGGGGTAATTCTAAGGTAAGGAATCTATAGCTAATATATGTCTCTTACAGATGTATTGTTACAGAAGGTAAGTAACGTGTTCCTAATGTGCCTGTCCTGCAGTACCACAGGCCTTTCCTTGTTATCGGCAAAGAACACTTTCAGTTTGCTATTCTGACCTTTCAGCTCTCCTCAGACACTCTGGTATTCATGCAGAAGGTGGCGGCAGTCACAGCCAATCTTTGCTGGTTGGTCGTGCACTTGTACCTGAACCTCTGACTGTTGAAGACAGGCTTTTCACAGTCTGTCGTGGATCACCTGCAAACAACCATGAGTTCTCCAGCAAAAAATACCATCTCCAGCTGCGTTACAGGATTGCCTTTCTAGGGGAAGTCCCGAACGCCAATACGCTTTGGGAAGTTAAGACTTCGGAATTAGTCTTACATATAGAACTTTACTTCTTACATTTCTCAGATTGATGGGCCATAATGGAAATCTTTTTTTACACTATGGAGTACTTTTGCTATTGAAATATATTGTATGAATATTACCTGTAATGAGCCCTGATGAAGTTAGAGTTAACTGGGACCAAATGTGCAGACAAGCATGTGTTGACTAGTATGTGGTGGAAATTACAATAAAGATATGCTGACGCTGACCTTGATTTATGAATTAAAAACGCAAGAACACATTGCATAAAGGAGTTTTCTGTCAACTATTGTTGGAGTGCTTGAAATTGCTTATGGACATTGTCCTTATGAAGAAAAATTGGTGACTTTTCTTCATCTTTTGAGCATCTAGCAGATTAACTTGATATCACCTATATTATTTATGGTTCGGAATATCTGAAAGTGAGTGTGCGTGAACGCCTACGTTTCCCATTTGCCATTTTCTCTTTGTCCTTGATAACACCAGACTTCAAGGCTCGCCTGCTGCTATCTTTACAGCATATATCACAAAGCAACTATGACCTTTATACATCAATGACATAGTCAGTCTGTTCCATTAGGTGCATTCGACTGGAAGACTGCAATGACGAGACCACTTTTCATAGGCCCAGCTCTTTCAAAAGATGATCCAAACAATTTCCACCCAATATCATAGTCAGCCGTTCAATGAAAACTGTTGGAAAATGGGTATGCATCAAGCTATAAGCTTTACGCTACAAAATATTGCACTATCTTCAAGCAGGCTTCAACTCAAGCCACAGTATAGTACCGGTAGTTCTACATGATCTCCGAAGTCTTGCATTTCAGGGTAGTGGAGGAGCCCAAGTCCTCCTAGACCTGTCTGCAGCCTTGATCATTCATTACTGATTGCCAGACTGGAGCACATGGCCCTTGACAACCTTATCTTGAAATAGTTTCTGTCATTCCACACAGATTGAACCTAGACAGTCTTCATTCTATCTTTCAAGTTTGCACCAACACATGTTGCTTACGTGGTGCTGCAGGTATCTTTAGCTTCTGTGTGGTCCCATTGGCAGCCCTTTTGCAGACAAGGGGAGTGCAGTTCTGTATCTATGCTTATGATAAACAATTGGGGGCAGATTTATGAGCCCCTTGTGCCACTTTTGCGTCACTTTTCCCATGTTAAAAGTGACGCAAAAGTGGCGCAAGGGGCTCATAAATCTGCCCCATGGTATTTAATTTGCCAATTCGGCATTCAAGTCAACAGCCTTCTGGTCTCAGGAAGACAGTTTATTGGACGGAAGACCAAATTGAGTTCCTCGTCAGGATACTAAAATGGATGTCTTGCAATTTTCTCGAATTAAATCCATCCAAGATAGAACTACTAATTGCAAAAAAAGAATCTCCTATATAAATGGAGCTCAGCCTGCTGGCTCGGTACTCCTTCTGTAAAAGCAGTTAGTAATCTGGACATTTTTGTTTTATTGGCCATACGAGCGTCTAGCGACATAACTACCACATCCTCTCTCAGCGTGTCCACTCTCCCCAACACCCCGTGGGGCCTCCGCAGGCTAAGTGCTGTATTCTGTTCTGGCATGAAGCCAGATTGGTCTGAATATACCAGCTGTGGTATAATCTGCATTAAGCGCATGGCGAGTAATTTAGCTAGGACTTTGACTTCTGCATTTAGCAGTGAGAGTACAGTAGGACATGGCAGTTAACTTTCAGTTTGCCCTCCTTATGGATCTCCACTATAGAAGCAATACATTGATCCCCCAGAAGTTTCCCCACCGCTCGACTTTCTAGGTACATATTTTTAAGGTGAGTGGCAATCTGGGCATTATTGATTCTGATCTTTCCTTAAAAACCTAAGTTACAAAAGTAGCAAGTGCATGTTTCTGGCAAATCTTTGAATTAGCTGCTACTATAAATATCCACTCTTTATTTTAACCATGTCCTCCTTATGCTTAATGTTTTCATCTTCACCCTGTCCCACCTTCCAAAGTGTTCTAACAATGTAGCTTTTTTTCAAATCTCATTATTAACCTCACACAGATATGAATATTTCAAAGTTAATTTAGAACACGTGTTATCTGCATAGCCCACGTTATGCTCTTTGAAACCTAACCTTTTAAAAACACTTACCAATTGAACCACCTCTCTCCGTGTGTACTTCTGGCCCTTAGTACAATATCAAGCAGTTATCTACACCTGCAACTCTGGGTCAACATTAACATTTGAAGGCTGATCTCCACAAACCAGCTCTGTTACAAGTTGTTGCCTGTTCGGTAGTTTGCATTTTTCTGGTGTTACTCTGTTATTCCTTTGTTGTTTTGTTGATTGTTGGTCTATTGACTGAACTTGTCTATTCCATTGACTCTGGCTACCCATCTCCCTGGCCACTAGAACTGATGATTGTCATCCAGGCTCGAGATTATGAAAAATAAATAATATCACTTTATTTAGTTTAAATAATTTCGAGTTAGACATTTTCTTACTAATGGGGTAAACGAAGAACAAGACATAGTAGAAAATGTCAAAACCAATATAGTGATATCGCACCTGGATTTACAGACACCGTGGGGTTGTGTAAATACTATGTATTATGTTACTGCACCATTACATTCTGTGGTTCTTGGAACAAAGATTAAACACATAAATCAGTGTTTATGAACTGATTTCTGTGTATTTGTTCCCGGGCCTACTCCCTGGATATATTTTTCCTACTTTCCACAGGCAAAACATGTCTTAGGAAAAGCAGGAGGGTACAGGGTTTCCTGCAAAACTCATAATAATTTCTCCTAGGGGTTGAATCAGGATTTATGGAAAATCGCCATCGAAAAATGAGCTTATCTCATATAAGGGGAGGACCATTTTCATGAAGATGTACGTTAATATGTGAGTCTTTCAAAGATAAAGATACTGCAGGAAGAAGTAACCATTAACACTGCAACTTACTCACTTTTTCTGGAGGGGTCTACGTCTTACTGAATATTCCTTACCATGCCTCTGCCTACCCGCTTCTGAGGGTGGTGCGGTGGGCGTGAGGTGGAGGATGTGCTCAATTAAAAAAACAATATATCTGAAAGAGACATGGTAGTGATAGGTTCCTTACCTTAGAATATCCCCAGGCGTCAAACTGGATCTGGATAGTTTTTTCGTCAGCAGTACCCCTGCACGTCGGTAGGTGGGGTCATGCGGCTCCGTGTCCGTCTCTGGCATCGTATGCGCCGAGATGATGTCACAGAGACTACTTAGGCGCCACCCATGCGCGCTGACGTCAGTTCTTTCTTTTTCCGCGCCAGTAAGCACAGGTCCGGTTTGAGCACGTACCTCAGTCACTTTTTGACTATCTTTCTGAGACTTTTTGTCTCATGTAAGTTTGAGTCTACTCTGGTGCACGTAGGGATGCCTGGTTTTAAGTCTTGTGGGGCCTGCCATCGCAATATGTCGGTGGCGGACCCCCACAACGTCTGTCTCTACTGCCTGGAACGCGACCACGGCTCTCGGGCCTGTATGGACTGTTTGGCCATGGCCCGAAGGCCTTGAGGGAGCGGCGCCGGAAGCTGTTTGAGGTCCGGCACTCGTCCCGCGCCATTCACGGTCCAGGGGCCGCTCCAGAGAACGCTCGCGGGGCCACCATAATCGCTCCTCGAGCTCCAAGTCTTCACCCTCGGATTCGGGTAAGAGACGACACAAAAAGAAGTCGAAGAAGCGTCACTCTCCGACGTACCCCCGTCGGTCCCCGGATGCGGATGAGGGGGACAGGGGTTCTGCCCCTGCAGCTCCTTCGGAGTCCGGGAGTCCTGCAGCCTACCCACCTTACCCGGGTCCATCGGCGACTCACACATAGGTGCAAGAATTTCTCGCTACCTTGGACCGCCTGTTTAGGCCTTGTGCTCCCGCCGGTGCGCCCATGGGCCCCATGGTTCTGTGTCAGGATCCTGTCGGGCCGCCGTCGGCTCTAGCCCAGCAGAATCCTGTGCCGCTGGCTCCGGCCACGGCGCCACAAGGTCTCGCGCTGCCGGCTCCGGCCCCAGCGCCGCCCTCGGCTCTGCCTCCGGCGCCGCAGTGGGTACCATTTGTTCCGCCCCTGCCCAGGTTCTCGGACAATTTTGTTCCTACCTGGGATCCGCATTGGGACACAGTGCCGGTTCGGCCCCGTCCGGCGCCGTTCCCGGCGCTGTTTGTTCCTTCCCCGGTCCATGCCCTGCCGCCGCAGCCTGTCCCACATACGGCGGAGGTGGAGGATGACTGGGAGGGGTCTGAGGACCCTTTTGCTCGTCAGTGCGACTCCAAGCAGGACTGGGCGGTTGAGTTAGAGGAGGCCAGCAGCCTTGATCTCTTCTCTGACCTGGGGTTTGCCTCTCCTCCGCCTACCATGGAGGAGGGCGCTTCGTACATGATGGTGCTTCGTCGGGCCGCGGAGGTCCTCCACCTTGATCTCCCTAAGGTGGCCCTAAAGACTAATCTTCTCACTGAGGTGCTCCAGACGGCGTCCACTTCGTCGGAGCCCCTGCTGCCATTTAACAACGCCCTTACTGACGTCTTACTGGGCACTTGGTCGCGGCCTGCCACGGGGCCCCGGTGGATAAGAATGTCGCCAGGCGTCATCGCCCGGCGCCGGGTGACCCTGCCTTTCTGACCACTAATTCTACGCCCGAGAGCCTGGTCATCCAAGCTTCGACGTCCCAGAGTGCCTTTCCCCGGGCTCCGCCGGATAAGGACTCTAAGAAGCTGGAGCAGTTCGGCAAACGGTTGTTCTCTTCAGCCAGCTTAGGGCTGCGGTCGGTGAACACCGCTTGCCTCTTGGGCCACTATTCCCACGCGTTGTGGGATGCCATTGCACAGGTGTTGCTTCAGTGTCCTGAAGAGGCCCAAGCTGTTCTGTCTCAAGCTGTTGTCGAGGGTAAGGCTGCGGCTAAGTTCGCCATTCGGTGTGGGTTGGACACCGCGGACTCACTAGGTACAGCAATTTCTACGACTGGGGTGCTTCGACGCCACACCTGGTTGAGATCTACCGGGTTCTCGCCGGATGTGCAAAGCTCTCTCATGGACATGCCCTTTGATGGCACCCGTCTGTTTGGCGATAAGGCCGACAGTGCACTGGAGCGTTTTAAGGACTCGTGGGCTACGACCAAGTCCTTAGGTCTTTCCACGAAAAGCCCAGCCACTCCTGGTTTTCGTTCCTTTCGTGGCCAAGGCAGGGGCACCCAGGCATGTTCCTTCAGCAAGCCTGTGCAGACCCAGCCTCGCTGGGGACGCGGCTTCTGCAGGGGTGGGTCTGGGAATCAGCGTGGGGGTCAGTCCGCCTCCGCCCCCGCTGCTTCTACCTCCAAACCTTCCTAGTCCAAGCTTTGTGGAGCACCCCACGCCGGTGGGTGGCAGTATCCGCCATCACCTCCCCCACTGGCACGCTATCACATCGGACAAGTGGGTGTTGCAGATCATCCGCAAGGGTTACTCCCTTCCCTTTCAGTCCACCCCTCCAGCAATTGCCACCTCAGTACCACCGCATGTCAAGGGAACACTTGGCAACTCTCCAGCAGGAAGTTACGACCCTCTTGGCCAAGGGGGCTATCGAGTGCATTCCTTGGCCGGAAGTAGGGAGTGGTTGTTATTCCCACTACTTTCTGGTCCCCAAGAAGGACAAAGGGGGTCTGCGTCCCATCTTGGACCTCTGGAACATCAACCGCTTCCTCCGGAAGGAGAAGTTCAAAATGCTGACTCTGGTTCAGGTCTTGGCTGCCCTCAACCCTGGAGACTGGATGGTAGCATTGGACTTGCAGGACGCATATTTTCACATCCCCGTCCTGCCGGCCCACCAGCGTTACCTGCGGTTCACGGTAAGCCCGGGGCATTTTCAGTTTGCCGTGCTCCCCTTCGGCCTTACCTGCGCCCCTCGTGTGTTCACAAAAGTGATGGCGGTGCTCACAGCTCATCTGCACCGGTCAGGGGTGTCAGTCTTCCCCTACCTCGACGACTGGCTGTTGAAGGCGGGCTCCCCCCAGGCAGTCGTCTCCCACCTTCAGACTACGGCCGACCTCCTGTATTTGCTGGGGTTTTCCATCAACGTGCTGAAGTCGCACCTGAGTCCCTTTCAGCAGCTCCCCTTCATCACAGCGGTTCTGGATTCGATGCGGTTTTGGGTTTATCCTCTCGAGCAGCGAGTCCGGGATATTCAGGCTATGATTCCGATCTTTCAGCCTCTATCCCGGGTTTCAGTCAGGATGAGCCTCCGGCTCCTGTGCCTGATGGCCTCCTGCATCCTGCTAGTGCAACATGCCAGATGGCATATGCGGGCTCTGCAGTGGGACCTGAAGTTCCAGTGGGCGCAGCATCAGGGCAACCTGTCCGATCATGTCCAGATCTCGGAGGGCACTGCACCACAATTGCAGTGGTGGCTCACGAATTGCGATTGGGTCAATGGCAGATCCCTCTTCCTTCCCCAACCGGAGCACACAGTGGTGACGGATGCGTCCCTCCTGGGATGGGGAGGCCACTTGGGAGAGGCGGAGATCAGAGGCCTCTGGTCTCCGGTGAAGTCCCGGCTCCATATCAACCTTTTGGAGCTTTGGGCGATCTGACTTGCACTCAAGGCATTCCTTCCCTTTGTCCGGGGAAGTGTGATGCAGGTGTTCATGGACAACACCACCGCCATGTGGTATTGCAACAAACAGGGCGGGGTGGGGTCGTGGACCCTATGTCAGGAGGCTCTGCGCCTCTGGACGTGGTTGGAACATCAGGGTATTACCTTGGTGGTTCAACACCTAGCGGGTTCTCTGAACGCCAGGGCAGACAAACTCAGCCGCCGTTGCTTGATGGATCATGAATAAAGCCATACCAAAGGGGATGATGGATGGAGTGTTTGAGCAAATCAAACACTCACCTCAAGTCAACTGATCTGGGTTTACTCCATCATCATTCTTTAGCTCACTCCACCACCCCAGTTCAGACATGAACATATGCAAATCAGTCTGACCCTGTGCCTCATGGGAACAGTCCAGCCCGAACTGCCAAGCCATGTCTTCCCTGGACCGGAAGCAAGCATCCTGGGACCGGTTTCGGGTTAATAACTCTCATCAGCCAGGCTATCTTGAATCCAGTGGCAAAGTGAGCAAGGGACCCACGTCTTGGCATACCCCGCCAACTTAGGGCGAACAAAGGGATACCAAAGGGGATGATGGACGGAGCGTTTAAGCAAATCAAACACTCACCCCCAGTCAACTGATCTGGGTTTAATCCATCTTCATTCTTTAGCTCACTCACCCACCCCAGTTCAGACATGGTCATATGCAAATCAGTCTGACCCTGTGCCTCATGGGAACAGTCCGTCCCAAACTGCCAAGCCATGTCTTCCCTGGACTGGAAACAAGCATCCTGGGACCGGTTTCGGGTTCATAACCCCCATCAGCCAGGCTATCTTGAATCCAGTGGCAAAGTGAGCAAGAGACCCACGTCTGGGCATACCCTGCCAACTTAGGACGAACAAAGCGATACCAATGGGGATGATGGACGGAGCGTTTGAGCAAATCAAACACTCACCCCCAGTCAACTGATCTCGGTTTAATCCATCATCATTCTTTAGCTCACTCCACCACCCCAGTTCAGACATGGCCATATGCAAATCAGTCTGATCCTGTGCCTCATGGGAACAGTCCAGCCCGAACTGCCAAGCCATGTCTTCCCTGGACCGGAAACAAGCATCCTGGGACCGGTTTCGGGTTCATAACCCCCATCAGCCAGGCTATCTTGAATCCAGTGGCAAAGTGAGCAAGAGACCCACGTCTGGGCATACCCTGCCAACTTAGGACGAACAAAGCGATACCAATGGGGATGATGGACGGAGCGTTTGAGCAAATCAAACACTCACCCCCAGTCAACTGATCTCGGTTTAATCCATCATCATTCTTTAGCTCACTCCACCACCCCAGTTCAGACATGGCCATATGCAAATCAGTCTGATCCTGTGCCTCATGGGAACAGTCCAGCCCGAACTGCCAAGCCATGTCTTCCCTGGACCGGAAACAAGCATCCTGGGACCGGTTTCGGGTTCATAACCCTCATCAGCCAGGGGTACTGCTGACGAAAAATCTATCCGGATCCAGTCTGACTCCTGGGGATATTCTAAGGTAAGGAATCTATCACTAACTAATGTCTCTTACAGATATATCGTTACACAAGTAGTAACTTGTGCTTCTCAGTTTTTCTGTTATGTGTGCTCAATTCTTTGTCCTGGTTTTAGCAGAATTCGCCAATCATGCAGAACTGATGTCACTGACCAAACACCTTCATTGGCCTGTAACATTACCCCCAATGAGGCAGAAGCAGATTCTTACCAGATACTGCAATGATCCACATAGCACCAGCTTGGAGACGTTCCTGCAAATATTTTTCAGGATTCATCCTAATGCCAATGAATGATTTAAAATGAGAAATGTATTGGAAGATATAGTTTCTGCTAGAAAAAAGAGCTAATAAAGGTAAGTAACTTGTTCCTCATTGGCAAGAAAATACTTTGGGTCAGTGTAAAGGTAACCATGGTGCCTGGTCAGTGCAGCAAGAATAGGCTTTTGATTCAAACAGACATGCAATGGACGGGGGCAATAAGTTGGTCTGGAGCTCAAATGCACAAAAACACCACACCATGGCCCACTGATGATGGTCAAAGCACAAAGCGTGCTCTAACCATTTTTGTGATATATTTATAACCAGGGTGCCCATATGTGTAAGGAAAACTTTACCCCAAGTTTAGTATATAACATAGAATTTATTTTTACTTTATAAGAAGCATAGGTCATTAAATGATTTTATTTTCAATTTATGTCAAGTGTTTACACTAAGATTAACCAAAATTCTATCCTCTAACTTAGATAATTTATGCCATTTTTATAGAAATGCTGTGTGAATGAAAGTCTCAAACAGTACTCAATGCAAAACAGAACAAAATACCAGAAAGATCCTTCAGCATACCAACTAGGAGAGAAAAGCAATACATCAATAAAAAAATGATAAACTGGCTCATAGAACCCAGATCATCATTCCTGGTTGATGCAAGACACTACTTCATTTTGGTGGGGAAAAAAGGTGAGTGAGAAAGGGAATGAATGGGTTGGTGCTAGGATTAGTTGTGAGACGAATTCATAAAATAATACAAAAAAGGAACACACAGTTTGTGTGCTTTAAGAGCCTCCATGATTAGTGATTTGGCATAGTAACAGCGATATCCTGATCACAACAAAGGAGAAAGGACAAACAATCCTCTTCCTTCAAGCTAAGAACTCCTAAAACATGGAACAGAGAAAAGGAGGAGTGTGCAAACTAGAGAGAGGCGCAAGAAGCCGTATACCTTCAAGTCCCACCTCTTAGAAGGCTGACACTCTAAACAGAGCACTTAAACATAATCTGCTGATACAAAGGGATGGCATGAAGTAGCTGTGAAACAACTGAAATACTGGTCTTATAGCTCCAGATTGGCAGCTTTCAAATGTGGTTAATTACCAAAATGCTGAAATATTTTTAAATAGAAGCAAAGAAGAATTGTAAAATATTTTTATAAACACATTGAAAGGAAGTCTCACCTTAAGAATTCCAGCTATGGTCTGTTTAAAACTACTCACAATTGCAACAAAAAAAAACATAAGAATTGTAAAATATCCGTTTTAAATACATTGAAAGGGAGTCTTCTCTATCTGCTTTCTTTCATTCATGTCTAACGCAACATAGGAAAAGGAAGTATGGAAGAACATCAAGGGTCATATCATGATGGGCTGCTGTGGCTCAGAGCAGAGCCCAGCTGCTGTTTTTCCGCGCCTGGGGCCAGATGTACGACTCTATTTTGCATGCAAAATGTGAAAGGGCTATGTACAATTCCTAAATAGCGAGTCACAATTT
Organism: Triturus cristatus; assembly: GCF_964204655.1. NCBI lineage: Eukaryota > Metazoa > Chordata > Amphibia > Caudata > Salamandridae > Triturus > Triturus cristatus. The sequence goes on along the minus strand of NC_140593.1, from coordinate 1,058,900,983 downwards.
ATTTGCGACTCGCTATTTAGGAATTGTGAGTCGCTATTAGGAAGGGGCACTCCCTTCCTAATAGTGACCTCAACCCCATGTATGAATGTTTTGCAACCGCAATTGCGGTCGCAAAACACTCACAAATTACCACCCTCAGAGGGTGGTAATGCAGTCGCAATTTGGAAGGGGTCCCCAGAGGACCACTACCTGCCCTTAAAAATTGCATCCCGATTTCCTTTAGGGCAAACGGGATGCAGTATAAAAAAAAACTGCTTTATTTAAAAGCAGTCCCAGACATGGTGGTCTGCTGATCCCAAGAGGCCACCATCCCTGGGAGGGTCTGTCATTCCCAATGGGCTCGCAAATTGCGAGAGGCTCATTAATATTCATGAGCCTCGCAATTTGCAACCCCATTGGGAATTGCAAATAGTGTTAAAAACACTGTTGTACATGCCAAATAGCGCCTCGCAAATTGCGAGTCGCAATTTACGAGGTGCTATTTTGCATGTTGTACATCTGGCCTCAGGAGTGTGTAAAGTGAATTCATTTAACCAGTGGCAGCCAGCTCAGGTAAGTGCGGTGAGGCGGGGCAGGAGGGGGAAGTCGACAGACAACGGAATAGGTATAATTAAATAAATAAATAATACCCATTCTGTCGTCTGTCGGCTTTCCTCGTGCTGCACCCTGCCCCGCCTCTCCTCGCTTAGCTGAGCCAGCCGCTGCTGCATTTAACCTGATAGTTTTCAGAGTTGGGGGCATATCAACAACAACCGGCGATAATTATCTCTAAGCGCACTTAGCGCTAGGATAATTATTGCCGGCTAGCGTGAATTTTTATCGCTGAGATAGCGTGCTATTAGCAACGCTTATCTCAATAGCGATAAAAATCCTCGCGCTAACAGGCTAACGTGAGATTATCGCTGGAAACCCAGCGATAATCTCACGTTACCTTGTTGATAGGGACAGGCAAACTTAGCCATGATATCCTCCTTCCATAGGATATCATGGCTAAGTCTGAAAAATACCAGACGTAAAAAAGCAGCGTTAACCGCGGTTAGCGCTGTTTTTTTTGTCTCTAACAGGGTTAGCGACATTCTTGATAATAGGAGAAATGTCGCTTAGCGACATTTCTCCTATTATTTTACTCTGGAACGCCCCCTTTGCATCTCATTAGAAATGCAAGGGGAAGCGTAGAGTAAAAGGGTGCTAACATGCAAATTTGCATGTTAGCACCCTGTTGTTGATAGGGCGCTAGTTTTATCTCTCCTTTTTTGGCTTTTAAAGCCAAAAAAGCAGAGATAAAGCCCTTGTTGATATGCCCCTTAGTGCTTTAATTTAGACAGGACCGCTGAGAATAAAAGGGGCAAATCCTGCTGACTGTTTCTGAGCGGTACTGTCTGAAAATCAAGAAATATTGGGTTAAATTGATTCACTTTACACACTACAGGCCAAAAAACACGGTTGGCTCCGCACTGAACCAGAGCAGCCCAACATGATACCATTCAAGAGGCAATATCATAAATTGTTGTGTTGTGTTAGCGCAGAGCCAAGCACATCCTTTTTTTACATTTCAGTTGTTTAAAGTTTATACGTATATATTTTTTATTAATTCATGAATTTTAGAGAGAACAAGCCGTAAACAGAGATTGGCAATCTCTGCTCACTGTTTCTGACTTGTCCTGTCTGCATTTCATAGTTACACCAATGCACTTTTGACCTTTAACGCCCATAAAGAGAGGTGTGCAGCCCTATCATGAACCAGCACAGATCTTCATGAGAGGCCCCAAATCAGGGAGCATGAGGAGTGCTTTGACATAAAGAGGTAGGGGAATTAGAGGCCTGGTGCAGACGACTGTAACCAAGACAACAGCCCAGTCTTTCCTATTGTGCATGCAAGACCAACATTTCAAAAAATGCTGTCTCTGTGGGCTCATGCTCATTTGACTTTTGTTTTTCTGTGTTGCGAGTGTGTATTTTCTCTCTTCTTGCACACCTGCCTCTACTAGTGTTGCTAGTTAACAATAAAGGCAGACCTGTTGACTTTACCAGTGCTTGTTTTTCTCTGGTTGTCAGGATGGTCTCTAATCATAGTGCTTCCCAGGTCCATACACATGTTATATTTCTGTGCATTCCATTTTATTCTTTTATCAAGAATCTTGCGCTACACAAAATCTGCTCATTTATGATTCTGCCAAGATCACATGATTTACATCAGCAAGCACATTACTGGCATTTTAGTTTAAGAACATTGGCAATAAAAGAAAACACATCTGATGCTTTAGAACCTGTGCAGTCTACTACTGGGAGATTTACATACAAGTCGTGAAAGAGGAGATGTGCATCTAATTAAATGCATAGTAAAATGATACCATTTAATGAGTAAAAGCATTATCAATCCCAGAACGGTTGTCTTGAAGTTGTTTAACTAGAAGCATGATGGCAGTTTTACAAGACTCTATCTTGGCATGCTCAGTTGATCCCTGCAGGGAGTCTGCACTGATGATGCGTCAGCGACATTCACGCTAGTGCACTTCAGACAGATGGGCTGTAACTTTCTTACAGTCTGCTTTTAAAGACTCTCTAGCTATAAATCCTTTGACTTTCAATTAATCTCTTAATCTGAAATAAAACCCATTCAACATAAGCAGCATCACACTGGGCATGTGAAACTAATTCAATGACACCAAGGAAGGGCAGCAAACATTATTGACAAGGTGTAAATAAGAAGCACATAAGTGCATGCAGTAAAACATCAGGGAAAGGTGCTTTCCGACCAGCGATGCACAAAATTACATTACCATCTCCTGTGTCTTCCTCCTAATGGTTCTTACTGAGACCTCACCAGGGAGATGAGGAAGTCACTTACCAACATAAAAAATAAAAACACCTTTCCCCAAAATCCCTAGGGGCTTATTTATGAGCCCTTGCGTCACTTTTGCGCCGCCGGTGCGTCACTTTTTGTGATACACCAGCGGCGTAAAAAATGCACCATGTTGCGTCATATTTACAAAGTGACACATCTAGATAGATGTGTCACTTTGTAAACCCCTGCGCCACATTATACCTGTGTCAGGTATAATGTATGCAGGGTGGGCGTTCTGACGCAAGTAAGCCTCGTAGAAATGACGCAGAGAAATCTATGAGATTTCCCTGCGCCACTTCTAGGAAGCAAATGCGTCAATATCTTACGCCTGCCTCACAGCAGGCGCAAGACTGACGTAGGCACATTGAAATGGGGCTTGCCCATGTTAAATGACCCATTGCTGAAGTTGCGTCACTTTTGTGGCACACTCAAGCAATGCGTAATTTTTGCGCCTACAGATACGTCAGAAATACTGACGTATCTGTAACTCCTTGCGACATTATGTGTCGTATTGTAAATATGACGCATCCAGCATGTCACAAGGAGGGCGCAATGAAAAGTGACGCATCGCTGTTTTCACGCAGCGATGCGTCACTTTTCATAAATGAAGTCCCTAAAATCTGCAAGTTATTATGTATATTTTGAATACTTTCACCTCCTTTCTGTTAGTATAAGATCCTGCCTTTCTCCCGCACATCTTCAGGTAAGTGTGCAGAAGCGCTATGGTTGCTAATGGTGGACAGGGTGAAGTTTGGATAAAGGTCACCTTTTTGTAAGGGCAGGATAAAATTCACAATATCTACAGTCCCTTTCTAGCCATACACTAGTATGTCCTTGTTGTTAATTCTGTATCTTCTGCCATTCTCTAAATACATTTTTAAGTTTAACTGAAGATTATTAGAGAAGTAAAGACAAATCATCATACATTACAGAACAAAATAATAGGCAAATTACAAAACAATACATTAGCAAAAAAGATACAAGTGAATAATATAATAAAAATATAGAATAATGTACTATAATAATACTATATAAATAAAACTATTTAAAACTGTAATAATAAAAGAGAAAGAAAATAGAGAGAGGAGAAAGGAGCGTACAAAAAATATTAACGAGGAGATTATAAGAAATAATAAATGTGTTTAAAAAACGTAATAGTGAGGAGATAAAGCCAAAGGTATATCACAAACTGGCACTTAAAATGCAGCATAAACTAGTTCATGGAGGTTTCAAGGCTTATTCTACTAAAGGATGACGAGAAGCAGCATTCCATGATAAAATGTCCAAAAAAGTAGTAGCAGGTGACCAAATAATGTCTCTTTTTATAGCAAGTGAAATAGGGGAACATATGCCTTGTCAAGCTTGTGATTATAACACACCATACCAACAGGCATGGTAAGAGAGATTCGAAAGGTTTTTCCAGTTTAAAGTTATTTGTTAAAAATCAATTGCAATTAACATGTCAATTATGTTGACACTGAACGAACATTGTTGCCAATCTTTGGAAAGACTACCTAGAAAATATTTGTGAATGAAAAAGAAGTATCAGTATGAAAAATAGAGTTAATTTAGTTCTGTACTTTGACTCAAAAACCATGTGTATGAGTACAGATCTCAAACAAATCTGTAAGTTTAAAAAGAAGTTGAGCATGATTGAAGGAAATATAAGAGTCAACAAAAGAGAAAGCAGCTGGGTTATAGAAAACTGCACTACCTAGGTCAATCACGAGATATATGGATATTGCCCGCCTCAAATGGTCAGCTGCCACTTGACCACAAATAGAAACATGCACAGGAGGGAGAGGAGAGGCAATATGACTTCAAGGCAGGTAAAACAATGCAATATATACAGGTTGAAAAACGATCAATAGTCATTTGTTGAAGTCTTTGTTTGTCTTTATTTCAGATGCGCTTGATTTGCATCTTTAGAAACAGCCAACGCGTTTCGCCCAGAAATTGGCTTCTTCAGGGCTGCAATGGCATACAATGTACAAGTATTTTAGACATCCGTGGGGCAAAGACAACAGTTTTTAGTGTGTGAATGGAGAGAGCGAGTGAGAGAAAAAACAGAAAAGGAAAGATGGAAGAAGGTTACGAATCGGACAGTCATAGTCCAATGGAAGAAGGACCATGAAGAAAAACCCGTTCAGTGAGTAGGTGGTGAAAGAGAGAAAGCGCGAAGGGAAGTGAGAGTAAGGAGGGGAGGAGAGAAAAGGAAGTTTCCGAGCCTTTGGTTTCTAAGCTATGGTTTGAATCCAAGGTTTAGTAAACACCCAGGTGCCTGTGTGTGAGAAGATATTCTAAAAGTCTCGTTGTCAGCCAGTTTACCAATGAGTAATGTTGATTGTACCTTGCGAAGGTAATAAGCATCGATAGAGCATGGTCAGCATGGTGCGTCCATTAAAGGACGTAAGGTGAGTGAAGAGGCATATAATGGAGAAAAAAGGTGTGGATAAAAATAGAAATGGTGGTTGCCACTAAGTAAGTAAGTACTATGTTTATTGTGTAGTTAATTATAACCATTACAAAAAAGTTGGCCATCTCTTATAAACAATAAAACATCGATTTAAAAGGCTGATAGCCACGGTTACCAACACATTAAAATTGCGGAAAAGATCCCCTCCCCCGGCCTTAGTGACCCATAGTCCTGTTTCTTTATTATTTTTGTTTGCAGAGTTTAGCAGCAGTTCTTGAGATAAAAATTACCCCCCTTGTCAGAGTCTTGGCTACAGAGTGAGGGCAGGCAAATAGGTGCAAATTTAAAGTGCATAGTGCAGCATCAACGTCCATTAATTTGTGCAGAAATTTCCTATGGTTATCCTATTGATGCTTTTTCTTGAGGCTTACATGTGCAAAAATGCTTAAAATTATGTACTTAAAACACTGTTACAGTTGTTACGCAAAGGGTTAACGGGACGTCTCCAACTCAGTTCCAGTCAACGTCTTTGATGATCCGGCGGTATCTGTTTTAAACGGAGATCTGCTGCAGTTAAAAATGTTACCAGGCAGCAGCTTAGTTGAATGTCTTCGCCAGAGAAGCTTGCAAGCACCGCTTGTCTGCACGACCGTATTTGGTTCTTGTTAAAAGTAGGTCTGAGTAGTAACCGGTGCTCCCGCATCAACTCACAGCAAATAGTTATGATATGGACTATGTCCTCCTCTCCTTCCCCGCAGAGGCGGCACATTGCAGGCTTCGGAGGGTGCAGCCACGGAGGCAGATGGTGTGCAGATGGTAATAAACCTAACCTGAATTTCAAAAACTTCTCTTTGGTGGTTCTGGAGAAATTAGAGAGGAGGTAAGCTTGGGGAGTCGCTTTACTGTAAGATTGTATAGTGAGCCAGCCATGTGAGCGTTCTGTCAAGGCCGCTTTGTCTTGTAAGATAGATTCTTTTTTGACAATGTTATTTACAATTTTTTTGAAGCTTACTATGGTCTCCGACGTTGCCCAGAGTTGCCGTAACCCCAATTGGTCCAGTGCAGTGTACAAAAAGTGTCTAGCTGGGCAGGTTTCCGAAGTTTCTACTTCTCTCCACAAGTAGGAGTTTAACGTTTCTGGCTGCCCTTTTTTGATCTTAAACCAGGTTTTAACAAAGGCTCCTTTTCGGGCCAGTTCTTGTCTTTGTATCCCGAATTCAAGCCTCATTTGTGCCGGAGATGTGTATCCAGGCAGCCCGTATATTATTCTCAGTGCTCTTGCGATGGTGCTGTTCAATATTTCCGCGTCCCTCCCTCTCATGGCTTCACTTCCATAGGTGATGGATGGAATCAGTTTAGCCTGTATCACCTTGGTCAGAGGGAGAAAGCTTGGACCAGCGGTCATATTTGTCAGGTTTCTTAATGCTACCACTGTTGTTAATCCCCTCTTTTTTATTGCCTCGCATTGTGCTTTGTAATTGCCTTTATTGTCGATCATGACCCCCAGATATTTGTAGTCTTGTACGACTTCAAGCTTGACTTTTGCCAAGTACCAGTTGTATTTTATTTTTATTTTCCGGTGATGTACACACATGACATTTGTTTTATCTTGATTAGTGCTTAGTTTGTTGGTCTCTGAGTATTGAGATGTAGTGTCCAGCAGGCGTTGTAGTCCTATGGGTGTCCGACTGATGAGTACTAAGTCGTCTGCGTATAGGAGGTTGGATAGCTGACGGCCTGCTAGCTTCGGGGCATGCAAATTGCTTCCATTAAGTTGAACTGAAAGCTTGACCGTAAAAAGATTAAAAAGTGTCGGGGCAAGTACACACCCTTGTTTTAATCCTGAAGTTGTGTTCATCTTTTTCGTTAAATGGTCTCCTGCCCCCAGCTTTACTTGTACCTAGGTGTTACTGTGCAAAAGGATTAGTTGTTTTAGGAGCAGCGATGGAATGCCTAACGTTTTTAGTTTTTGTCACAGGATATTTCTGTTTATATGATCAAACGCTGAACTGTAATCAATAAAGCAGATGTACAGGGGCTGTTTAATTACAAGTGCAGCGTCTATCATTAATGAGAGGGCGGAGATATTAGTGGCAGTGCCCATATCTCTGCAGAAACCGGTTTGATTATAGGGTATTGCTTTAATTTCTGTGGCCCATGTTGTTAGTTCTTGAAGGAGTACCCCGGAATAATATTTGGCTTCGTTGTCCAACAGAGCCACCAACCGATACCTTTTTGGATCACTCCTGTTGCCTTTTTTATGGATGGGAGAGAATATTGAGCCCCTCCATGATGATGGTACCATTGATGTCTGCAGGATTCTGTCAAAGATCGGTTTTAAGACTGTAGCCCAAAATTCAGGGTCTTGTTTGAATAATATGGGCGGAATCCCGTTTGGGCCTGGGGCTCCTTCCCGTCTGCCTTTCGAGATTCTTTTGCGGACTTGGGTATTTGTAATTGTGAAGTTCTGTCCATGTTCTACATTAGAGTTTGGCTGGAATGGTTGAATTTCCATTCTAGACACAGGGTTATTTAAGCCGATTTGGGGAGTCTGTTCTTTGTTGAAGTATGGTTCGAGGTAAGTTATCCATGCTTCTTCTGTAACGTTGGAGCTGATGCACTGACCTTACGGGTTAGATAGGGCATTAATCTTCTTCCAAAATTGCGCGCTATTGTTGTTTTTGATGTCGTACAGGAGTCTGGCCCAAAGAGATTCTTCAGCTTCCTTTTTATTTTGCCAAATACGTTTTTTACGGGTGGCTTTTAACTGCCTCAGTTCTTGTAATGTCGAGGGGTCTTTCTTCAACCTCCGTAATGTAAAGTTTGTCCGTGCTTTTAGTTGTTTTAATTTGGCATTATTCCATAGGTTGGAGCCTGGCCGTAGGTTTTGGTGGCACGTTATTCTCCTGTTTCGAGAGTGTCCCTTTATATTTCCATGGCTGTTTCGTAGGGCTTTTGTGAATGCCTCCCAGCCTCCAATTATGTCGGGGTTGGCTGCTTCCCCTTCATCCCAGAGTTGTTTCGCAGAGGAGAGGAGGCCTTCGGGATCGTTGGTGCTGCATTTTACTCTTCTCTCATTGTTGGTATATTCTGAGCAAAGTGTATTTGCTGGGGGCAATTTGTATGTTAATGGCTTTTCTTCCGTGATTTCCTGGGGTAAGTGATAGCTGAAATCTATGCTCCCAATGCGATAGTTTTTTACTTTTGTGAACATGCAGCGAGAGCAGAGTGTATAGTCAATTGTGGACCTTGTTACTGCGTTGTTAAATGTTGCTGTTTGTGTGCGGTCTCCAGGAAATCTGCTGTTTAATGCACGTGAGCCCAGTTGCTCTAAGAGCGATAATACATTTTTCGAGATGTTTGTGAGTCTTCCGTCTGTGTTGATGTCTTGAGACATTTCCTCCCAAGCAAATGGATCCTCCTCTGAGTAGATGTCATCAGCTCTTTTCCTGAGCATGTTTAGGGTGAAGTCCCCTGTAATTATCCAGTTATTTGTTTTCTCTTCTGTTATTATTTTCACCAGTTCCTCCTTTAGTTGTTGACTCCCTTTGTTTTTTTCGCGTGGGTGCAGATAGAGGTTTACAAGTATTATATGTTCTTTACTTGTCTTCCCCTGTAGGGTAATTTGAGTTACTTGCATTTTATTTGGTAACGCTAAGTTGTATGGTAGAGGTTCTGCTGCGTAAATGCTACTTATAGAGCTGTATGTAGCTAGGCCTCCCTTATTGTGGCCGAATTTAGCGCTTCTTGTTGCCGGTAGACAGAGCATGTTAAAGCCGTGCAATGCCGTTGGTACTTCACTCTTTGTTTCTTGGAGCGAAATTATATCAAATTTCTGCAGATAAGATAGCAGTTCCGGGTCCGAGGTCTTGTCTCCCAGCCCATTGATGTTCCAGGAACAGATTTTCAGAGAGTTCTCATATGGGAGTGCATTATGCTTAGAGTGTCACGGTCTTTCAATTTTGATGTTTATTGTCCTGGAAACCCTGCTCCACTCCGGTATGGGTTTGCTTCTGTCCGAATGTGCCCTTGGTGCTTTATGTTCTCCGTTTCCCCTGTACTCTGTGCTGTTGCTGCGTGCCCCTCGCAGTCCTGAGAATGATCGTGGGCTTGGTTGTCCAGAACTAGGGTATTCTTCTTGGCACTTTGATTCAGCCAGTAAGGGATCAGGATACCTTGGTTTTGCAAGTGGCCAAAGTTTAATACCCCATTCGTTAAATCAAGTTTGTTCCTTTAGGACTCTCTCGGCTAGGTCTGGTGTAGCCCAGACTGTTTTCGTTAGCTCTATTCCTGGACAACCAGGTGATTCTTTAAACTCAACTGACTCCAGGTCTGTGGTTTTTATGTTCTTTAAGGTATTAATGGACCTTAGTAAACGCAGGATGTTGCCCCTGTTTAGTGTGTCAACCCGTCCCTTTGATATATACTCTGGGTAAAACATGACTGTTGTTGTTGCGCCTGAGTGCCTTATTTGTTGGTCCAGGATGTTCTCTGTCACTATTGAGACCTCTGTTAACGGTGATGGCCCCCGTGATGGTATAGTCAGGCCCAGTAGCTCGCTGTTGCTTACTGAAGCTTTCTCTGTGCTTGACGCTGACGTTGTAATTATCTCCCCCTCCGTGCAGATGCTGCTCTGTGCGACTGTTTTTTTTTTGCCTGCTGGCTCCGTAGGCCCTTTTATTAATGATGTTGCTAAGCCTTGTGTTGCCTTGTTGAGTGCCCCTTCCTTTATTATTATTGGTGGTTTCCCTGTCGAGCTCCTACTTTTTTCCCCCGGTTTCTGCTCCAGTCCATCAATTATTAATTAATTGGCAGTTGTTCGCTCAATATTTTCTAGTGCTTTTTCCTGGATTGGTCTCTTTTTCTCTTCCCGACCCGGTAATGTATCTTCTTCCTCCCTACTAGAAGAGACTTGTTGGTCATCCATTGGTGCATCCCAGGGACTATAAATTCCATCCATGCTGTGCGGCAATGCCTGCATGGGTTTTTGGTTTCGCCCCTCCCTCCTTTGTTTTCTCTGCTGTTTGGAGGATAAATGTGCACCTTCAGTTGGTACCTCTTTTTCCAGGGGTTTGCTGGGTTGCGAGGTGTTGCTCGTCAGGGGTACTGTTGCTCCTTGGGTTGGTGCACTGTTTTTTATCCCTGATATGGGTAAATCCCCATCCTCACAGAGCTGCCTGCCGTCTGGTATCTGGGCCGCAATTGCAGTTTGCTTAGCCTGAGACTTGGGTCTTTGTATTTTAATTAGGTTTGTTGTTGGATGCCCGCTGATGCTGGTGTGGGCCAAGCCAGCACTGGTTGGGCTGGCACTGCTTTCCTTATATCGGCAAGGAGGTTATCCAGTGCTGATGGTAATGTTGCTAGCTTATCCACAATTGTTATGCAAGTGCAGCTGGCCTGTGCAAATTGTGTCTCTGACTGTGCACTCTTGATCAATTTGCTAAGGTCTGCCAGCTTATCATCAATGCTAGCAACAAAGATGGAGAGTGAGTTGAGGACTGACAACTGGAGATCCATCTTATCTGATTGATACTGCAATGCACTCACAGACATTTGCATTGTATGCAGCAGAGTGGACCAGATATCATCTTTGTCTTGTATTTTATCCTTTTCGATGTTAGGTTTCGGAGAGCCGTTATTTCTTCTTTCTGGCTCACCTCCGGTGGCAATGGAGTATGACGCGACTAATTCCTCCCATGCTTCAGGTCTAAGATATGATGATTCTGGTTCAATTTCTTGAGACATTAGTAATCGTGTTGGCGCCCGTTGTGTGTTACAGTTAAGTTGAGCTGTGACAATGCTGAGGCCATATTGAGTTTTAGGTTTTCCCCGGGTTGGTTGGGCGTGCTCATCTTGTGCTAATGGTGCTTTTCCGGCTTCGATGTTTTTTATTAAATTATAGGAGTCTTCGCTATCTATTTTGCTCAAGTTAACCGTGCTCATATTAGCCATGCACGCCTCCTTGTGTTCACATGTCCCAAGTCTCTCCGGTGAATCCTGGCCAAGAGTGCCCGAAGAGAAAGGGCTATCATTGGGACTATCTTCCGTTTTGGCCTTTAGCGGCATATCTGATCGCTGTAAGGATCCGTGAAGAGCTGTGCTGTGCTTTTGTTCTTTTAAATCTTCCACCTCTCCTCCCAGTTGCTGTGGTAGCATTTTTTCCAAGTATCCATCCTTGGCGTGCTTGCAGGGGGTGCAGTTGTTAGTGCTTTCCCCTTTTTTTTCCTTCATACCTTCTATTCCTCCCTCTGCAGTTATTGCTCTACAGCTCGCCACCTGTCCAGACGTGTTTTGGCTGCGCTCATTATCTATTGCAATGTTTATAGGCAGGACTATCTCTAATTGACTCAGATCGTCGTATCCTAGGTGATTGTTTGCCACGATTCCTTGAGTCTTTGCCTCCTTGATTATGGCTGGTGCGTCTATTCCCTCTTTAGGGCTTGCATCGCCACTGCCATGGTACCGATTGATGTGCCTTGAAGGATTGGGGTGGATCAGGGAGGTTAGTTATTTTACCGCTATCTAAACACAGTACCGGCCCGGCGTCCTTTATAAATGAAAATTTTGTGTAAATTTTAGGTTGGTAATTTGACTTGGGCAAGTTAGGGTCTCTTCTTAAACTACTTGCCATCCCGCTTGCTAAGGGTTCAGGGCTGGTAAAAAGCGGAGAGATCAAATTGAAGACTTCGTCTTTTATCCTCGCATGTGCTTCGGCACTTCCCTTATTTAATGTCTTCTTGGTTCCCCTCCTCGTTCTTTTGGCAAGGTCTGCTGGTGCCTGCTGCCTTGTCTTCCCGGACCGCATTATTGCGTACAAGATGCTATGGGTTGATTTAGTTGAAGCAGCTGTCTTGGCTGACTGTTGTGACCGCTGCTTTTCCTGATATCACGTTTTTTCCAAGGTTGATATCTAACTCCCCGCTCTCTGTGAGCCTCTCTGGGCAGAGGCTCCTGCTCCGGCGGCAGCCTAGAGATCAGCGCTCAATGGTTGCTTGATGGCCGAGCGCAGAAGCTCCGGCTCCAGCTCTCGAAAGCAGCTGCCGGCTGGTGAGTGCTGCAAAAGTAAAGCGGAAGCGAAACTGCAGCCGATCAGACTTCGGTCCAGAGGGTCTAAGTATTCTTGGTGGGGGCTGCGCCGAAGGGATGGTAGGGTATTAAGGAAGGGAAAAGTACTCCAGATCACATAGTTATGTGGAACAAAGCTCTGGCCGCTCCTCAAGGTGCTCTTTGCATCCCTCGGGAACAGGAGCAACAAAATATCCCGTATTCGCGTTGGAGGCGGTGCTGCCGGCTCCTGCCGTGCACCTTAGTAAAAGGGGAATTGACCGTCGGTGGTATTCACCGCTGAGGTCAGGGGAAACACCTGTGGCTCCTGCGTGCGCCAAGGAATAGTTCCGGTGGCTCCTGCCACCGCGGAAATCAGCAAGCAGCTCCCACCGCGACTGTAATCGACTGTAATCGACCCTGCGGCCTCCACCGTGTTCGGCAGAAGACACCGGCGGCTACAGACGTTCAGAACGTCATTTGCGGCTTCCGCCGCACAGGGAGATGTTAGCAGCTCCTGTCGTTTAGGGCGTTATTTTCGGCTCCCAGGAAATGCCAGGAAATGGAGCACCGGGAAATCGTTAGGCGGCTCCTGCCGCTTGCAAGACGCTTGGCACAGCTCCGGCTGCACCGAAGAACACCCGCTGCTCCTGCCGCGAGAAGGGGAACCTTGCGGTTCCTATCGCGATAACACCCGCGGCTCCTGGAGTATGGAACTTGAGTCACCGCACGGGTCACCGCCCGCCTCCGCCATCACACCCCCTGCCGATCGCCAACGAAAGTTGGGGGGGGGGTCGAGTCGCAGTGGATGGGACAAAACAAGCGGTCGCGGCCACAGCCGTTAGCGGGAGCAGGAGCAGGAGGCCGGCGTCTTCCTCGCTCTCTCCGACTGCTGCTACTGCCGGTTACTGCCGGTCACTGCCAAACCACGGACTGGCCACACAAGAATCGCTTTTCAGTCTAGCACAGTTTCCCATGGCTATTCTTTGCTTTTAATTGCGCACTGTTATTAATTCTACTGCTGTCTACGAGGTTCGTCTACTCCTCCCTAGCGGATCTTAACTCTTACCATTCCCTTTAGACTTTCATATTACATTGAAGACACCTTGGCATTTTACTCCACTATCTGGCCTGGGATCTTCCAACTAAGGACATACAGGCGGTCCCTTGGACCTGAGGTATGTTTATTTACACACTCTGCATTTGGTCTACCACTGGCATTTTAGTGGCAACCACCATTACTATTTTTATCCATACCTTTTTTCTCCATAATAGGCCTCTTCACTCTCACCAAACAACTTTTCAACGCACGCACCACGCTGACCACGCTCTATCGATGCTTATTACCTTACTAAGACACAATCAACATTACTCATTGGTAAGCTGGCTGACTACGAGACTTTTAGAATATCTTCTCACACACAGGCACCTGGGTTTTTACTAAACCTTGGGTTCAAACCATAGGTTTGAAACCAATGACTCGGATACTTCCTTTTCCCTCCTTACTCTCACTTCCCTTTGCGTTTTCTCTCTTTCACCACGTACTCTGAACTCACTGAACGGGGTTTTCTTCGCGGTCCTTCTTCCATTGGACTATGATTGTCCAATTCCTAACCTTCTTGCATCTTTCCTTTTCTGTTTTTTTCTCACTCGCTCTCTCCATTCACACACTAAAAACTTCTGTCTTTTCCCCACGGATGTGTAGAATACTTGTACATTGTATGCCATTGCAGCCCTGAAGAAGCCCATTTTTGGGCGAAAAGCGTTGGCTGTTTCTAACGATGCAAACCAAGCGCATCTGAAATAAAGACAAAGACTTCAAAAAACGACTATTGATTGTTTTTCAACCTGTATACATTGCATCATTTTACCTGCCTTGAATTCATATTGCCTCTCATCTCCCTCCTGTGGAAATATAAGAGTCATTTAAGATAAGCTGGTGAACCCAAATTAGACCTTTGTCTCTCCAGGCTTTCCAGAAAATAGTTTTTTTAATGAATTCTAAGACATTTATACCTTAGTGATGAGTGACGAAATGTTTCATTGTCAGAGAGGTGAGAAAAAATATTGGCTGTAAGACCTTGCAAATAATGGTGTGGATGGGTGAAAATATAGAGGGGGGTTTCTGAGTAAAGGACAAAAATTCCTTGAAGGAGAAATGTAATTTAGAATATAATTCAATGTCCTTCCAAGGGGGAGAAATGATTAGCAGCATCCAATAAACAACAAGAGGCAGCATGGTAAGTGTGAAAGTCAGGAAAATTTACACCAAGCCTATCCCATCAAGACAAATATACCAGATGCCAAGTAGCAGTAAAAGTAATTAATTTAGTTATAATGACATTTAGATTTAAGGAGATTGAGTCTTTAACATTGGGTGTAAACCAGAGACTTAAATACTTAATTTTAGAAAAACTCCAGGAAAAATTAGATTGAGCAAAATCGTGTTTAAAGCTTGAATGATTAAGGGGGAGAATGTTCACATTTATCGGATTTGAGTCTGTATCCCGATAGGCAGTGAAAGAAGACACCACACCTAAGACGGCTGGAAGGGAAGAGAAATAAAAAGATAATGATCAGCATACACAGAAAGTTTTAGTTGTTTATCACCATATTGAAAACTTTCTTTGTCAGGGTGCTGTTGTATTCTTGCAAGAAAACTTTCCAATGCAACAATGAAATGTAAAGGAAAAGGGGGCAACCTTGTCGGACACCCCTATGTAGTAAAATAGGAGACGGAATAAAACAATTCACAAAAAATGGAAGCCTTAGGAGAGCCATAGAGGAGAGGAACTAAGTTAATAAATTTGGGTCTGAAGCCAAACCAGGACAGAGAGTGAAGAAGAAAGTTTTAGTCCATGTGATTAAACTCTTTTTCAGCACCAAAAGATATAGCAGCCAATGGATGTTTCTATCTTTTGGGATTCAGCAAGATCATGATATTGTCTGAAATATTTCTTCCTTTGAAATATACTGATTGTTCTTTAGCAAAAGAAATTGGTCTACAATTCTTACAAAATTTGGGATCTCAACCTTCTTTGGGGATGAGATAAATCAAAGTATTCTCAAATGTACCGCTAGCTGATTTATTTTTAATAAACGGTGAGAACAAATCCTGATGTTTAGGGCCCCAAGATTTGGAGAAATTAAGATACAATTCAATGGGAAAACCATCTGGACATGGGGCCTTCCCAGTTTTAATCAATTTAATTGCTAAAAGATATATCCTCTTCCAGTGAAGTAAGATCAATCTGGGTGTCAAATTCTTTATGAGCAGATGAAAGATAATACTGTATACCATTTGAACTAGGGGTTACCTCAGGAGCATAGAGACTTTGATAACATTTACTGAAATCAGTAAATAGTTCCTCATCTTTTGTAATAAATTCTATTTTAATGAATTCTTTTTTGATTTTCAGGTAATTAAGGGGTATATTATAAAGAAACAGCGTTAAGATTATCGCCGCTTAGGCGGCAGAAAACTGCTGCTAAAGCGGCGATAATGGGCTTGATAATATGCTCTCGAGAATTCCCATAGAAGCCCATGTTCTGGTGTCAAAATGGGCTTCTATTGGAATTTTCTGCGGCATATTATCAAGCCCATTATCGCCGCTTTAGTGGCAGCTTTCTTCATGCCGTGCTTGATAATATGCCCCTAAGTAATGACATACCTGATTTCTTTTGGCCGTAATAATATTTAGAGCTTGCTTTAAAAAGATAAGCCATCACATTTTCCACTGAAAGTTTATTAAATTGGAACGTTTCCATGATTAAGCCATCCAAGTTAACTTTAGACTTGGTATTGAAGTAAAGACACTCTAGGTATTTAATGTGATTCAGTATCTCAACCTATTTTTGGGAAGTTTTCTTTTTTTCTATTGGAAACCTAGTAAATTCTGAAATCTCTTGCTGTGGCTTTAAAGGAGTCCCAAACATTGTGAGGCGAGAGTTTAGGAGTGCAGTTAAGTGCAAAGAGTTCAGAAATATAGGATTCAAAATTTGTGGTTAAGGTGGTGTCTAGCAATAGGAAACTATTAAACTGCAATCTTTTAAAACCACTGGGAGTAGGTCTAAATCCAAAATAACTGGAGCATGATCTAAGATTAAAAGAGAAGATATGTCACTGTGTAAAATATGTTATTATGAAGGTTTAGAGACAAATGGATAGTCTATTCTAGATTGAGATAAGTGCATAGTGAGAAAAAGGTATATTCTCTCAATAATAGGTTACAAAGTCTCCAATTATCAACCAGAGATTTTTTTAATGGTCAAAGTGAATTGTTGGTGCATGGTGGAAGGAAAAAAGAGAACCCAGGAATTACGATTCATGTAAGGATCAACAACCAAATTACAGTTACCGTCATAAACAACTTAATCGTCAGATGAAGACATCAGTTTATCAGAACTAGTAAGCCAGAATGTGTTGTCAGGTTTAGGGGAGCATATATGTTGAAAATTACAATTGGTACTTTGTTAACATGTAATTTGATCACCACCCATGTACTGTCTGTATCAGAATCCTTTATAATAATTTTGACATCTGATGCTTTATGACAAAGTACAATTACCCATTTTTTCCCCAGTTTCTTGTAATAATACAATATCAGTTTTTAGCTTAGATAAATGAGTAAGAACCCATTGCCTTTTGATAAGGCAACTTGGGGGCATATCAACAATAACCGGCGATAATTATCTCTAAGCGCACAGTGGGGCATATCAACAAGGGCTTTATCTCTGCTTTTTTGGCTTTAAAAGCCAAAAAAGGAGAGCTAAAACTAGCACCCTATCAACAACAGGGTGCTAATGAGATGCAAAGGGGGCGTTCCAGAGTAAAATAATAGGAGAAATGTCGCTAAGCGACATTTCTCCTATTATCAAGAATGTCGCTAACCCTGTTAGAGACAAAAAAAGCAGCGCTAACCGCGGTTAACGCTGCTTTTTTACGTCTGGTATTTTTCTGACTTAGCCATGATATCCTATGGAAGGAGGATATCATGGCTAAGTTTGCCTGTCCCTATCAACAAGGTAACGTGAGATTATCGCTGGGTTTCCAGCGATAATCTCACGTTAGCCTGTTAGCGTGAGGATTTTTATCGCTATTGAGATAAGCGTTGCTAATAGCACGCTATCTCAGCGATAAAAATTCACGCTAGCCGGCGATAATTATCCTAGCGCTAAGTGCGCTTAGAGATAATTATCGCCGGTTGTTGTTGATATGCCCCTTAGCGCTAGGATAATTATCGCCGGCTAGCGTGAATTTTTATCGCTGAGGTAGCGTGCTATTAGCAACGCTTATCTCAATAGCGATAAAAATCCTCACGCTAAAAGGCTAACGTGAGATTATCGCTGGAAACCCAGCGATAATCTCACATTACCTTGTTGATAGGGACAGGCAAACTTAGCCATGATATCCTCCTTCCATAGGATATCATGGCTAAGTCAGAAAAATACCAGACGTAAAAAAGCAGCGTTAACCGCGGTTAGCGCTGCTTTTTTTGTCTCTAACAGGGTTAGCGACATTCTTGATAATAGGAGAAATGTCGCTTAGCGACATTTCTCCTATTATTTTACTCTGGAACGTCCCCTTTGCATCTCATTAGAGATGCAAGGGGAAGCGTAGAGTAAAAGGGTGCTAACATGCAAATTTGCATGTTAGCACCCTGTTGTTGATAGGGCGCTAGTTTTATCTCTCCTTTTTTGGCTTTTAAAGCCAAAAAAGCAGAGATAAAGCGCTTGTTGATATGCCCCCTAATTCTTTAACATTCTATGAAAAAATGTGAAGAGTCATTTAAAAAATGAGTAGAAACATTAGAACATAAACGCTTACGAGGAATACTTTGAAGATACAACCACAAAAAAATACACTCCTAAAGTCATGCAGCAAACAACAAATGCGAGAAAGAAGGGGAGAAAGAAGAAGAGAAAGGGGAAGAAAAAAGGGAACTGACTAAAGAGAGAAACAGACTACAAGAAATTAACAAAGATCTACATAAAGTTGACAGATATGAGAGAGGTTCTGCAAACTGAGGTACAACAGCTAAAATCAGTAGAGAAATATAGAACATAAATGAGAAAAACGAAAAAAGAGAATTGCGTATAGTGTCAGCGAACTTAAGAGTCAGTTTATAATAGAGCATTTACGTATTAGAATGTCTAGTCACAACCATTGTTTCATCATAGCACTTAACTAGAAACCGCTGTAACTGAGCTGGATCCTAGTAGTAGTTTTATTGTTGTAGGTAACTTTGAACAAACAAGAATGAAACAGACCAAATCTGGAATTAAGAATTCTTTCTTCTATCAGTTGTTGCTTTAGCCAAATCCTGTGAGCAAAAACAAGTCAGAACCTAACCAGGAAAAATGCCTCTTGCTTTTAGCTGCATGAAGGACTTTAATAAATCAATGTATTCCAAAAAATAAAGAATAAAACCTCTAGGGGTATATTCACAAGAGCGTGTGATAACTACCGCAAGAGTAGCTTAACGCAACTCTCAACATCGCAGCCTATCGCGGGAAAATTACGCCATGCCAACCAAGTATTCACAACGCGGCAGTAGCATGCGATAGTCACCAGATAACACGTCAAATGGCTGCGCAAAATCAACGCCACGCTGCAAAAATGCAAACCGCAAACGCGAAAAATCATGCGATGAGGCCAATCGCGGTACAAAAAGTAGCGAAAACCAGTTCCAGGCCTGCAAATCCCACGCGTCTGGTAGGAAAATGCACCAAAACGCCTCAACACGACTGATTTGGTGCACCAAAACGCCTCGGCGTGACTGATCCTCGACATACCACGCCACGGCCACATCACCCCCCACCTGAGGGACCTGCACTGGCTCCCCGTCAGCAAGAGGATGTCCTTCAAGCTTCTCATCCACGCACACAAGGCACTCCACAAGGCCGGCCCAGCGTACCTCAACAGACGGCTCTCCTTCTACATCCCCAACCGCCAGCTACGCTCCACCGACCTCTCACTCGCCACCGTCCTGTGCATCCGAACAACCACCGGCGGGAGATCCTTCTCCCCCCTCGCCACCAAGACATGGAACACCCTCCCACTGAGCCTACGACAGACCCAAGACCTGCTGACCTTCAGGAGGATGCTCAAGACCTGGCTGTTCGATCAGTAGCGGCCTCCTCCCTCCCCCAGCGCTTTGAGACCCTCACAGGTATGTAGCGTGCTTTACAAATGACTGATTGATTGATTGGTTTGATAAAAACCACAGAAACAACACACCAGAAACAATCCAAAGCACGTAGCAACATGGATGCACCCTGTCCCAGCGCAGAGGCCAACACGAACCCCACAGACCACCAGCAAGAAACAGCGGGGATGGACGAGGAGAAGAGGGAGAGGAAGATGGGGTGCAGTCCGCAGCAAAACCAGATCAGCGTCACAGAGGTGACAGAACACTACCATCAACTGACCCACAAGTAGACCACCTGGAATGCAGTCGGAGTGCCGAGGAGGCCAATCGAGGAGGCCAAGAGGCGCTGGCATGATGTGACAACCTAAACCAGGCCCAAACCCGCTGCCAACAGGAAGGCTTCGACGCCGACAGGAGGTGCCAGTCCTGCGCCACAGGAGGAGCTGGAAGAAACCTAGGCCACAGTCATCAGTGTGGAGACGGTGCAAGGAGAAGGGAGTACGGACACAGCTTGAGAGGACCTGACACAAAATCAACAGAGTGAGTAACGACCAGGGACTGGAGGGACAGGGGGAGATGGGCACCATGGCACACATGCACAATGAGGTGTAGCACACTGCACACCCACAATTACCCTGGATCATGTCCTTCATCCTCTTGGCACATACATAGCAAGAACAGCACACCCACATTGACGACAACGTGGTACAGTGCGCAAAGCCGACACTGCAGAACAGAGGACACAAGTGCCTCTGCACATGCACAGAAACTTGCCTACTACATCTGACAGAGCAGGAAACTGTGAAATGGAAATGTACTCGTACGACCTCACATCCATCATGTAGTCCAAATGTACACTGTCCCGCAGCAGTATTCAGCACCTCCCAAACAGTCACAATGTACATTGTCATACAGTCTGCATGTAACCCAGAACAATGCGCCAATATTCATGTCAACACAATGTGAACATGCATCTCCCCTTCACATTGCAGCGGGACACACAAAACCTCCAGCAGAGCACAGAAGAAAACACATCTGTGATGCCAGAGAGGGCCACCACACCTTCGACACCGACGCCCTACAACAGCCCATGAACATCCCACGCAACCCACCACCAGGACCCGGGCAGCCAAGCTACTTAGAGGAGAACACAGAGCCTGCAACAGACTACACAGAAGGAAGCACCCGCAAGCACAGCTGGCTCACGACACTTCACCCACCCACACATGGCACCCCAATGCCATGTGTCAGCACGCCAAAAGTAGGTGGCCAAACAGGTGTGGGAGGGGTCCGAACCCATGGAAGGCGAACTAGATCACATACGCTGGTGTCTATTACCCTTCAGGGACCACCTACATCCCACAAAGGAGACCCACACTGCCATAGAGACACATGCAGATGCACAAATGGTGTTGATGACCCTAAGGCCATCGCCTCAGAGGCCATCCAATATCTCTGAAGAAGGGGTCTCGGACATGACCAGCACAGAGTTAGTGGCCCCGGATGCACTGCGGCCGGCACAGGCACCCACCCACGGGACGGTGACTTGCGGTGCAGTCAGATGGGCCATGCGACCTGAGCAGGTCCTCATCAATGTCTGAGGTGTATGTTGCAGAGGGTTGCGGGGGACAGTGGAAGGTGTCCTCCAGGGCATGATGCAGAGGGTGGAAGCTGTCCAGAAGCAGCAAATGGAGGGGTGGAATGCCACGTCCTTGTTTTCGCCGCAAAGTCAGTATCACCGCCGTGATGGCGACGACAACCCCAAGTCCATGGACTCAGTTGCCACCAAAGTCCAACCAGAAGGTGTCCATGGGTCTCGGGGAATGGAAATAGTGGCACCGGGGCTGAAAGGGGATGCCGTTTGCGATGAGGCCTGTACAATGACAGCAAGTCTGCCATAAATAAACCAAGGCTGAATTTGAAAGTGTGTGTGACCTATTCGACCGCAGTGTAGGCCGGGGGCAGTGGTCAGCAAGGGCCTACAGCCACGTGTCGTTGGGATGCTATGCACATGGTTGCTGCCACCTGACGAAAGGGAGTACAGTGAAGTAGAATCTTCCTTTTTGTGCGTACACGGACAATGTATGATCAAGACTCCATTCCAAATGTGTGACCTACTTGTCCGTAGTGTGGGCCGAAGGCAGTAATCAGCAGGGGACCACACCCACCTGTCGTTGGCTCGCGATGCACAGAGTTAGTGACACCAGGGCAGTTGTCGGTAGTGTTCGATCACCTCCGTGACAATGATCCTATTCCCTCCGGACTGCAACGCACCATCCTCTTACGCCTCTCCTTGCGTGCAATGATATGTATTCTGCCTTTGAATAATGTTTACTGCCGTTGTGTAATCAAGACTCAGTTCCAACTGTGTGACCTACTTGACCGTGGTGTAGGCCGGAGGCGGCAGTAGAGTACATCAACGAGAAAGGACTAAAGCGGGCCTGTGTCGTGGAGGCCGTGATGGTCTGAGGAGGCTGCCAGGGTCGCAGGCCTGGGGCTTGGAGCTTGCGCAGGCACCTGCTGGGCCCTCCTTTACACATGCCGGTGTCAGAAGGTGATCAGTGTGGCCTGGCTGCGCAGGGGTGGGCCTGACGGGTTCGGTTCCAGCGGGCCGGGGGACGGCAGGCGCACAGGATCGCAGGCAACTCCACTCGAAAGGACGGCGCCGACCTCGTGGCGTGGTGAGAGGCGCCGCCCTGGCAGAGATGTTGGGCTTTCTGGAAGAGGACCACGCCCAGGGCTACGTGCTTTTTATTCACACCCCCTACGCTGGCCTGGCGTACGCCGGGCCATCCCACTCCACTCACGCTTACGGGGGGGACATAACTGGCAGCATTTCCGCGAACTCCCCCACTGGCTGGGATGACATGGTTACGCCCACTGTTCACTACACTCCATACGCCAGAGGTGTATGTCGCCATGGATATGGGTGTGTTCTGCATACTGCGGTCTGTCCAGCACATCTCTGCCACTCTTGGCATTGTGTACTTCCCAGTCATGGTTCTCCTGCATCCTTCACACAAGCCTGGTTGCCACCTCTCCCCACATTCGGCTAGTGTGTGGCTGAGGTGCCATGCCGTTGATGGCTCATGTTCACGGCTTGCCCAGGTTACCATTGTGAGTTGTTCTGTCGTGTCTGGTGGGTGGGCATGTTGTTTTACATGTTGGTTGTGATTTTGTGATGTGTGCATTGCCAGAGTTGTGAGTTGCATGTTTGTGGAGATGAGGTGAGTGGGGTGTTCATTTGAAACTTGCCATGGGGCTGTGCATTTTCCTTGGTGCCATCCTGGGAACGCTGGTTGCTGATGGGGGATGAAGGAATCATGCACACTGGCTGGGTATTTGTAGGCGACATTGGTGGTGGTTCCACGGTGTTCTGATGTTGCCTGCACATTGATGTGAGACGTGTGCTTTCTGTTGCGGTGATTGTGTGCTGTGTCACCAGAGGGCACAGGTAGGGCATGTGTGCTGTGGATTGCACCCGACACGTGCGTGCATCCAGCTATGGCATATGGTCCTTGCTTGGTCTCCAGCAGATCCTGCGCATTGTGTTGGACGTATAGGGACTGGGGTACCAGACTGATGGTGATGTCCAGGACAGGTGTGAGGGACTTGGATGTGGCTGGCTGTGAGACTCCTCCGACTCTGGCGGGTGTTGTTTGGGGGTACCAGGGGCCAACAGGTGCAGCACAGCCAGCATCTTTGTGTGGGGTGGGATGTCGGTTGTCCGCTGTGTTGGTGCCGTCGGCCTGTTGGGCGATGTTAGCCAGTATGCGTAGGATGGTTGTCCTTTTGAGCCTGTAGTGGGCAATAACATTGTCAGGTGTTGGGTCTGTGAGGCTGGTGCGTTTCCTGGGGGTCCGCTGTCTTTGTCAGCGCTGCCTCTGTGGTGGTCCGAGGGGAGGTTCTGGGTGGGGGTTGGGGTCCTGGGGTGGTGGCGCTGGGTGTTGTGGCCCTCTTGGGTGTCCGGGCCGCATGACCAGTGGCCCCATGGCATCTGTTGCCCTTTCGATGTGGCTGAGGGCTGGGCTCCCTTTTGTTGTGCAGACTGTCGCCTGACTTTGCACCAGGTCTGAGCAGGTGTTAGTGTCAGGGTGCTAACGCGCCTTATCGCCTGTTTTGTGTTCTTATCGCTGATCGGGCTGGTCGTTGAGAATGTTGAGGTGTGGTGTTGTTGCGATTTTTGGCACGGGAACGCCTACTCTGGATCTCATCAGCGATAGTTGCGGGGGTCACCTGTGGCGATGTTTTTTGCGGCTGCTATCGCGGGTATACTGGTGCTGTGGGCTGTTAACACCAGCTTGTGATTGGGGCGATTAGTTTATCGCAACTTTGGCTGCGATAAAGTGCCGTTAACTGGGCGATAGATCCTTGTGAATATGCCCCCTACTTTTTGGAGTAGTTGAAGAAACATGAGGATTTTGACCAAGTCTATGAGCCCTTTGAATATTTAATGCTGCACAAACAAATGGTGGACAGAATGCTGAACAAATCAAACATTCACCCCCAGTCAAGAGATCTGGGTTAAATCCATCGTCTTTTGCTCACCATGCCACCCCAGTTTGGCCACTTCCATATGCAAATTAGTCCACCCTGCTCCTCATGAGAACTGTCCAGCCCCAATTGCCAAGTCAGGTCCTTCCTGCACCAGAAACAAGCATCCTGGGACCGATTTCAGGGTATCACGCTTCATCAGCCAGGCTAACTTGAATCCAGTGGCACAGCAAGCAAGGGACCCACGTGTAAAATGTTTCTGTCAGATGTACGAGTGGTGAGGGATAACAAAATGACAGGCGCACCTTCAGTCAGTCAGGGTACCTGCTGCGGCATATGGAAGAGCAGTCTAACACCACTCATGTGATGAAACAGACATATTCCCTGAAGGAGAGAGAGACAGTTCCTACGTTATACGAGTTGTAAAAAGATGTCGTAGAATGCAGAAGTCTGCCAGTGGCCGGCAACATGCCACGGCAGCCGCAGAACCAAGCTAACTAGCAGCTATCTCCATGATGTCAAGCCATGCCCCCTCCTCTAAGCAAATTTACCCAGCCCATTGTAGGCTGAAATGCCCTCTCTCAATTCCCCAACTTTCTTAATCTAGCCATTTAGCTTTTCTGAAACCAACATCTCCTGCACTAGTCCTACCTATTTTATACTAGGCCTACCAGCCCATATTTCTCAATTTGAACTGCCCGTCCTACATAACCATGACTTCCCAGACTTCAAGCCAGTATGCCCTCATGTGGCACAAGCTCTATCCCTGTATAAATTTTCCTTCCTTCCCGTCGCACAGCTTTGTAGGGCAGCAGCATGCACTCAGCCCATGCTTACCTATACAGCTGTCTTCCTCCTCGCCTATACAGAGCCCCTCATCTATCATGCAGCACTGGCCAGTAATTTGCTGTCCGACACAACTCTCTGGCATGTCCTTTGCCCATGCTTTCTCTGCTTAAGCATCTTGGGCCCCTAGCAACTGCACAGAAATAATCTCTAATTCCCTGGCACACAGAAGGGGCCAGCAGACCTTCAACCCAACCACTATCTAAATGGAGTCCACTACCTGGTCACGCTTTCTATGACTGTGCTAGAGTACTGTACTGCCCAGCATGCCATAGGATAGCATTACTGGATGTGTTCCAATGTATTTCAGTCATTCATATTGAATGTACATTGAAACCAAGCACATGCACCTTTATTAAATGCCCAGCATGTCCCATCACCTGAGCTCATGGACATCTGCAGCCTCCCCAACTGCAGTGTGATAATCTAAGGTGGACAAGATCCTACAAAATAGTAGATCCTTTTAATAAAGTAACCTGCAATGTAGCCTTTTTAGAAAAAGAGACCCAAATACGCCAATTAAGCTTGCTTGAAATTAGAATGGATGCAGTGTTCCCCCACCTCAGCACCAATAAAAATCTGGAAATTCTGATGTATACATCTGCCTGTAGATTCCTCACTTTATGAATATCCCCTTCGCCAGCATTCCGTGGAATTGTTTCCTAGCTCGCCACACCGACGAGTACGTCAGCTCCGCTTGCAACTCCGCATGACGTCACCGGAGCCATAAGAGAGCCTCGTCGGCGTGATGACGTCAGTTCCCTTTTTTCCGTGCCTTTCGACGCGTAACGGTTTTCTAGCACTCTCCATAATTGTGAAGTTACTTTGTTGTTTCTTCTGCTTTAACTGTTGCTAGAAATGATGTAATCTTTGAGGAAGTCTGGTTTTAAGCCCTGTAGGGAATGTGGGGGTCACATGTCCATCACTGACCCCCATGAAGATTGTTTATGGTGCTTGTCGTCGGATCACGACGTGGAGGACTGTTCCTGTTGCAGGAAAATGAATCCTAAAGCACTTAAAGAATGGGAAGCAAAGTTGTTTCTGGCCAAGGCGAAGAAAGAAGGTAGAGGGCTTAAGCGTGATAAGTCGAAGTCGAAGACGCATACGTCGAAGTCGAGAAAACACAAGAAAAAGAGAAGACATGTATCTCGGCGCCGCTCGACGAAGGGTAAGGCTTTGAGGTCACCTTCGCCTGCCCCTCGACGGCGCCATAAGGACTTTGTATCTCCTTCACCCTCTCCTTCTCCTCGTGTGACTCCGGAGAAGTCTCCTTCGCCTAGAGGCACTCTGGCGCAGTCTCCGGCGCCGAGGGATTCACCAGCTTCCGACGCCGAGCCGGTTCAGGATGTTTGATAGAATCTTCGGCGCCGTCTGGAGAGCCTTCCTCTCGGCCTCGTGTGGATCTCGTGCCTCCATCGGAGCCTCCCTCAACGCCGGCTCCGGAGCAGTCGGCGCCGCGTACGACGCCACCGACGCCGCATCCGCGGATTCGTTCACGGAGAGAGGCTCAGAGGCTTTTAGAAGAGGAACAGTATCATAGAGAGGAAGTAGAGGAGGGCGAGTTGGAAGAGTCTCTGGTTGAATTTGAGGGAAAAAAGGAGGCGAGTGGTTTAGATACCTCTCCAGGGTGGGAATACTCTTCTACAAGGGCTTCACCTCCTCAAGAGGTAGCTCCCTACCATTTGGTGATAAGGTAAGCTGCAGAGCTTTTGGATTTGCAGTTACCTACTGCTGAATATAAACCGACTTTGTTGACAGAGGTTTTGCATTCACCTTCCTCCATAGTTGAGCCTCTGTTACCCTTTAATGAAGCTTTGTTGGATCCTTTTATTGAGGTTTGGTGTAAACCACTTTCTTCGCCTGCTGTTTCTAAGGCTGTGGCTAGAAGGTATAGGACTGCACCAGAGGATCCAGATTTTCTCTCTTCTTACCCATTTCCAGAGAGTTTGGTGGTGCAAGCATCCTGCTCCAAGCGATCTTCAGGTGCTTTTCCTAAGGCCCCAGCTGACAGGGACTCAAAGAAAATGGAACAGTCAGCTAGAAAGGTTTTCTCCTCTTCTAACATGGCACTGAAATCGACCAATGCCACTTGTCTGTTGGGCTGTTACATACATTTTTCATTTTTTTTTTCACATACATGCTTTGATGGCCCCGGCAAAACAATGGGCCCCCAAGTTGCCTGATGAAGAGAGGGGAAACTTTATGGAGGTCAGACGCTCAGGCTGCGGCTAGACAGGTTATTCAATCAGGCCTGGATATGGCTGACTCAGAAGCCAGAGTTATGGGCTCTTCCATAGCTATAAGAAGGCAGGCTTGGCTTCGTTCTTCTGGATTTTCCCCTGATGTCCAGGCCACTCTTGTTGATTTGCCCTTTGACGGGTCGAAGCTCTTTTGGGGAAAGAGCAGATTCGGCCTCACAAAGGTTTAAGGACAGCAGAGCCACTGCAAAATCCTTGGGGTTACAGACCCAGTCGAGAGGTTTCAGCTACAAGAAATATCGAGGCTTTGGAAAGTCTTCCTTTCGCAACTTCCGTCAACCTCAGCAGCAGCAGCAAAATCCGCTCTATAAATCTTATAGAGGAAGAGCCAAAGGTCGCCAACGTGGGTCTGCCCGCAATCTCTCCTCCTCCTCTTCTGCCTCCCCCGCTCCCTCTGGTACAGCAGGAAAGCAGCCCTAGATCCCCCATCCTGGATCATGTGGGTCCTGTAGGGGGTCGCCTGTCTCACTTTCTAGCAAGGTTGGAAATCGGTCACAACAGACCTTTGGGTTTTAAACCATGTGGAGAATGGGAACGCCCTTCCCTTTTGGGAATTTCGTCCTCCTTACCCTCCTTGCCAAGGTTTTTGTTAAGAGGACCATTTGCTTCTTCTGCAGAAGGAGGTTCTTGCATTACTACAAAAAGGTGCGATAGAGGTGGTTCCAGAGCAGGAAAGGGGTCAGGGATGCTACTCTCGGTATTTCCTGATCCCCAAAAAGGGCGGCAGGTTACGTCCGATCCTGGACCTCAGGGTCTTGAATTTTTACCTGAAGCAGGAGAAATTCAAAATACTGACCCTTGCTCAGGTTCTTCTGGCGCTGCAGCAAGAGGACTGGATGGTTTCGATCGACTTACAGGATGCGTATTTTCACATCCCCATTCTAAAGTCGCACAGGAAGTATCTCTGTTTTACAGTTGGGTAGCAACACTGCCAGTTTGCGGTCCTCCCGTTTGGTCTTACTACTGCACCTCGAGTCTTCACAAAGGTGATGGCAGTGGTGGCAGCTCATCTCAGAAGGTCGGGGATTCCTGTTTTCCCCTATCTGGACGACTGGCTGCTCAAAGCGGAGTCACCAGAGATGGTGCTTCATCATCTGCGGGTAACATCTCAACTGTTCAACTTGGGTTTTACAATCAATGTGCCCAAATCTCACCTGGTGCCCTCTCAGCGCAACCTGTTCATAGGGGCGGTACTGGACACTACTATGTGTCAAGCATTTCCTCCTCCACAAAGAATTCGACATTCAGGAGATGATCCCTTTATTCCACAATGGAGCGGTTGTTCCAGTTCTGAAGGTCCTTCGACTGCTCGGTCTGTTCGCCTCCTGCATTCTGTTGGTCAACCATGCATGCTGGCACATGAGGGTGCTCCAGTGGTGTCTCCGCAGGCAGTGGTATCAGAACATCGGAGATCTCAGGGAGTCAGTCAGGATCTCCAGAGAAGCTGCGGCGGATCTGTCTTGGTGGAGCGTGGAGGGCAATCTGTCTCAAGGAAAGCCCTTTCATCTTCCTCCATCGGTAGCCAGAGTGATAACGGATGCCTCTACCCTAGGGTGGGGTGCTCATCTGTGGGATCTGGATATCAAGGGTCTTTGGTCTTCAGAGGAAAGATTGTATCATATCAATCTTCTGTAATTGCTGGCGATACGTTTCGCACTCAAGACCTTTCTCCCTTCCCTTCGCGGTCAGTCGGTTCAAGTCCTGACGGACAACACTACCGTGATGTGGTATTTCAACAAGCAGGGAGGAGTAGGGTTGTACCGTCTCTGCAGAGAGGCGTTGCGGCTTTGGTCCTGGGCTGAGGACCATCGGATTTGCTTGATGGTGAATCATTTGGCCGGGGTGTTGAACGTGCATGCGGACAGTCTCAGTCAGCAGTTCTCCGCCGACCAAGAGTGGAGGCTTCATCCGGAGGTAGTTCGACACGTCTTCCGGACATGGGGGACTCCTCGGGTGGACCTGTTTGCCACTTTCGAGAACGGGCATTGCCCGTCATTCTGCAGTCTCCAGTTTCCGTTGCAGGGGGCGTTGGGGGACGCGATTCAGTTGAATTGGAGCTGTCAACTCCTTTACGCGTTTCCTCCCATACCCTTGATTCCTCGGGTTCTGAGGAAGATTTGCCAAGACCGGGCCCAAGTAATATTGATCGCCCCGGATTCACCAAGAAGGGTGTGGTACACAGATTTACTTCACCTCTCATCGCACCCTCTGCTCTGTCTCCCTCTCGGGGTAGACCTCCTCTCGCAGTCGCTGGGGCAGGTTCTACACCCCCACCTCCAGAGCCTGCACCTTCATGCCTGGAGATTGAACGGGGCAACCTGAGTTCCATCTCTCTCCCGCCTGACGTGGTGGATGTTATTTTATTGGCCAGGAGACACTCCACCAAGTCCATTTACTCCTACAGATGATCAAGATTCGTTAAATAGTGTGGAGAGAGATCCATTGACCCTTTAAAGGCCCACTTGTCAAATATTCTTCAGTTTGCTCTTTCCTTGGCTCAGCAGGGTTGTGCTGTGGCCAAGGTTAAGGGCTATTTGTCGGCCTTATCGGGTTTTCTGTGTCTACCTGATCAGCCGTCTTTATTTAAGTCTCCTATCGTTTTGAGATTTATCAAAGGCCTTACCTATAGGTTTCCGCCTACTCCCCTTGTTATGCCCCAATGGGATCTTAATCTTGTTTTGACTTTTTTGATGGGTTCCCCTTTTCAACCCCTTCATAGCTGTCCTTTGAGGCTTTTGTCTTTTAAAACAGTCTTTCTGGTAGCCATTACCTCAGCAAGGAGGGTGAGTGAGTTTCAAGCTCTTAGTTCAAATCCCCCGTTTTTGACCATACATGCTGAAAGGATGGTCCTCAGGACCAGGGCTGCTTTCTGCCTAAGGTAGTTATTCCCTTTCATCTGGGGCAGTCCATAACTCTCCCTGTGTTTTATCCTCCCCCTTCCAAGGAGGAGGAGAGACTTCACCGCCTGGACCCTAAAAGAGCGGTGAGCTTTTATTTGAACAGGACAAAGGACTTACGTTTGGATGATCAGCTCTTTGTGGGCTACGTTGGACGCTCAAAAGGCAAAGCTGTGCACAAGCGCACTCGGTTTCCAGGTGGATCATCTTGTGCATCAAGATCTGCTACGCCCTTGCGGGTAAGGAACCGCCTGAGGGTATTAGGGCTCATTTTACTAGGGCTAAGTCTTCCACCTCTGCTTTGGCCAGAGGTGTTCCTGTAGTGTACATTTGTAAGGCTGCGACTTGGGCCTCCCTCCACACTTTCGCGAAGCATTATTGCTTGGATTCCGAAATGAGGAGGGAGGGCCATTTTGCGCGCTCTGTCTTGCTGGACTTTTTGGTATAGGAAAGATGGACACCCTCCTCCGGGAGTGGGACTGCTGTGGGAATCTATTTATAAGGTGAGGAATCCATAAGCAGATGTATCCATCAGAAGAACAAGTTACTTACCTTCGGTAACGCTTTTTCTGGTGGATACAGTATCTGCCTGTGGATTCCTCACTGGCCCACCCTCTTCCCCGTTGTCCACCTTTGTATACCTAAAAGGATGCCTTATTTGGCTTGTTGTTTTACATTTTATCTTCTTTCTATCTGGTACATTTATAGGAAATGCTGATGTTCTTTAGCTTTCCTTTTTGATTGTGTACTGTGTACTGCGGTAGAACTGCTGTCTGAAGGCGGTGCTGCTAGCTGTGTATTAGTACTTGCCAGAAACATTAGAGAAGTTTTTTAAATTGCTGATGCTTGAAACCTGATGATAATTCGTTTTTAAATGCTTTTTAAAAAAAAGAAATTTGCACTTTGTACATACTCGTACTCACCCAGCGCTTGATCCTGGGGACTCACGATACTCAGGGAACCGGGTGCTTGTCCTCTGATTGACTCAACCTCGCCTCGGTCCGACTCGGCAAGTGCCGTTGAGCGAAAGGCAGTACTGGGACGGTGGCATTGGGGACTGGGACACTTCCGGGCGAGTAGCGGTTAGCGGGCTAGTCTTCCAGCCAAAACCTCTACTTTAACAGATGCCAGAGCGCGAGCGCAGCGGGCGTGCCAAAGGCACGCCAAAGGCAAGCCCGTCTGCGCCTGTCCGCGCCTGGACCGGCCCAGGGCCGCGCTCCCTGGCTCTCCTTCATCAGCTTTGCCTGGTAAGATGTTAAAATACTCAAGCAAACAACTGAAAGATATCCGTTTTGCAACTAATGCACACAATTGTCCCCACTTAGACATAGACTCACTAACCACTCACTCTTCTCTCAGTTGCTCCAATTGTTCGTTTAAATTGGAAATCCACACTAATTCAGCTCCCTCCCAGCTGCAACCTCCGCATACAAATCAAGAATATATTCACCTAGCCCTTATAAATGCACATTCCCTCTCCAAGCACAAATATGAAATATCCGACTTCTTGAAGGATCATGATCTTGACATACTATTCATAACAGAAACTTGGGCGGACCCATCGTCTGGACCCGATTTTTGAACCGCAAACCCTGACGGTTACCATGTTCATAGACACGATAGACCTATTAAAAAGGGAGGTGGACTGGCGATCATTTACAGTGATAAATACCTAGTTAGGGTGGAGACAATCCCCTCCTTGGTCTGTGAAGCTTTTACGGTTTTCGATCTTGCTCCCCCATTCACAACCCTTCAAAGGTATCCTTCTCTATCACCCACCGGGTTCGCGGGCTGAATTTCTTTCTGCCTTGGGCAGTCTCCTTGAACCCTTAGTAGGAGAATCCAACATCACCATCTTGGGAGACTTTAATTTTCATTTAGAGACCCACGATGATAAGGATACTTCCTCTCTCATCACCGAATTAGAGGCAGTGGGCCTTTCCCAGTTGGTGACAAGCCCCACACACTCAGCAGGCCATACGCTAGATGGTCTGTTCTCTAGCAATCAGCTAATCTCCCTAAAGAACATCCTGCCTTTAGTCTGGACTGACCACTGTGCAGTTTTGTTTGATATTCTAATAAAAAGGAAAAACACTCCTCATACTAGGCTTTATCCAGCTACATCGTTCAAAGCCTGGAGTAGCATTGATCAGCACCTTCTTAAAACATATCTGCTCTCCACTCAACATGACCTCACACCAGACCCTGAACTTGCCTCATCCAACTATTTAGAATGGCTCCATAATGCCTTCAACTCTTTAGTACCATTCAAAGGAGCCTCTAAAAACAGACATGCGCCTTCTGCCCCTTGGTTCTCAGAGGATCTCAGACTTGAAAAACAACGATGTAGAAACCTTGAGAGACACTGGCGTAGAGACTATAACAACAACGCAAAAATCTGTTATAAGGAAGCAATAACTAAGTATAAACACCTCATTATCCAGGAGAAAAGTAAGTACTACCTTAGACAGATAGAATCTGCTCAAGATTCCAATAAACAACTGTATCAGGTAGTGGCCAAACTATCAGGACTGGCGACGAATCTTACTATAGCCCTCTCGCAAACCCTATGTAACTCACTAGTTAGTTTCTTCCACGAAAAGGACAACCAATTTCACAGCCCAACCTAAGGCAGACCGCCAGATTGTGGCTTATGACAAGGAAGAAACTCCCCCCTTGTTCTCAGAATTTAGTCAAGTCTCACCGCAACAGATCACGGACCTTATCTCCCTCATTAAATTGGGATCCTCCACTGACCCTTGTCCACCTTCAGTTTTGAAACTGATCCCTGATCTAATAGCCTCCAACCTTTCAAATATTTGCAATGCAATGTTCAGTACAGGCAACTATCCGTCCATATGGAAAAAGGCTATTATCAAGCCTCTGCTTAAGAAGCACAATCTCGACCCTGCAGACACAAAAAACTATAGGCCTATCACAAGCCTTCCATTCCCAGAAAAAATCTTCGAAAGAATCATGAACTCACAGTTGGCTCAATATATTGAAGAAAATAATTTACTGGATGACACGCAATTTGGCTTTCGGAAGGGCCACGGTACCGAGACAGCCCTCATTAAAGCATCAGATGAAATTAGGACAATACTAGACCAAGGTGGTGCTGCTGTGCTGGTGCTGCTGGACTTATCAGCAGCATTTGACACGGTCGATCACGCTACCTTGATCAACCGTGTCTCAACCATCGGTATCAGACAGAGAGCAAAAAGCCCTTTTAGCCTCCTTCCTTTCCAAACGTACCCAACTAGTGAGTCTAGGCGCTTTCAACTCCCCATCATTTACCCTCCCGTGTGGTGTGCCACAAGGATCATCTTTGAGTCCGACATTATTTAACATCTATGTGTCGGACTTGGCCAGAGTCATCAAAGCACACGAGATGGGTCTTACATCTTACGCCGATGACACACAATTGGTGCTTGCAGTACATAATGATGGAGGAGCAGTTGTGGCTAATTTTCAGGATGGAATGGTGGCCATCAGCACGTGGATGGCTAACAATTGCCTAAAATTAAACTCGGAAAAAACGGACGTGATGATTTTTGGCAATCTCTCCCCGGGTTGGTCCCCTACTTGGTGGCCAGCCAAACTGGGACCACCCCCGTCCCCTGTATCAAAGGTCAGAAATCTGGGCGTCACGCTCGACAACAAGCTGTCCTTCGCATCCCATGTTAACACAGTTGTCTCATCATCCTTTTACACACTCAGGATCATAAAAAATCTCTTACCATGCCTTCCACTCAGTGCTGGAAAAACCCTCATTAGTACTCTAGTAATGTCAAAAATTGACTATTGCAACGGTCTCCTCATGAATGCACAAAATAAGGTCCTCAACAAATTACAGTTGGTGCAGAACTCAGCTGCCAGGATTCTATCAGGCATCCCCAAGTACAAATCGATCTCAAAGGTGTTGCAACAGTTCCACTGGCTACCTATAAGAAGCTGTATTAAATTCAAGGCGCTCTGCATCGCTTTTAAGGCCATGCGCAACACTGGACCTAAGTTCTTGAAGGAAGTTCTTGGTGCCTATACACCCAATGGACCCCTGCGCTCATCAACAGCCAACCTTTTAAGGGTCCCTCGTAATAGAAAGTCTCATGGGGTGATAGACGATTTACAGTTGCCACCGCCAAACTGTGGAATACACTCCTCCTTCATATTAAGACTAGCCTGACCTTGCTTGCCTTCAGGAAAATGGTAAAAACATGGCTTTTTAACCAATAGTTATCAGATCCAGGTTTATGCTTGTCGTCCGCAGTGCCGAGACACCCAAGGGTATTTGCGTGCTTTATAAATTGCATAAATAAAATAAATATATTGGTTTAAATGTTGTGTACTGTGTATACTTTGAATCTGTTGTCGGTCCACCTGTTCGCCTCGGAGGCACGGAAAAATTGGTGGAACTGATGTCATCACACCGACGAGGCTCTCTTATGGCTCCGGTGACGTCATGCAGAGTCTCAAGCGGAGCGGACGTCCTCGTCGGCGTGGAGAGCTAGGAAAAAATTCCGCGGAATGCTGGCACAGGGGATATTCATAAGGTGAGGAATCCACAGGCAGATACTGTATCCACCAGAAAAAGCGTTACCGAAGGTAAGTAACTTGTTCATTAGTCTTTGTTTTTGGGAACTTTGAAAGGAATAGTTTCAGCACTTAGATGATACTATTCTATCCAAAATGTCTGTGGGTCTCAAATTGAAACCAGATTAAGCAAGAGACATTCAGCAATTCGTCAGTTAATTTCATACATTCTTTTCAGAATTTCAGTATAAACCACAACGAATATCCAATATAACAGAACTTCACAAGATAGTTATGCTACAATCTTCCTGAATTCCGAATGTCCATAGGGAGGCTAGAGAGCTATCCATGGAAAAGATGTTAGATATGGGATTCGTAGAAAACTTCTGGAATGAATGGAATTCCCCTATTGTCTTGGTGCCGAAACCTGATGGCTCAAATAGATTTTGCATATATTTTAAACAAGTGAATGCCAAATCTCAATTGGACTCCTACCCAATGTCACATATAAATTAGGTATTAAACCAGTTAGAGAATGATCATTATCTTGCCACAACAGATCCTAGTAAGTGATTCTGAAAAAATTCAGGTTCAGGTTCAGGTTCAAAATCTTTATTCGATTCATACAATGAATCATAAAAGCACAAAGTTAAAAAACCATAAAACACACAATTAAGATGATCCATCTATAAAACAATAATTGTAATTTAAAAATCCATCATACAGCATAAATACAAATCCCATGGCAAAATACAGTCCTACAGCTAAGTTATCCATAGCGTTTCCTAATCTGGAGTGAGACTCGTATGAAATTTAACATGGCACAACAAGTTTCAACAGAAGATAATGACAACAAGTAGTCGTAGCCTTCTTTATAAGTACATGGTTGCCGCCCCTTCAGGATAGGCTTAATAAATCTAATCCTTGGTCCCTGATATAAAGAACAAAAGAGGACAACATGTATGGTACTTTGGCTAACTCTGTCATTGCAAGGACAAGGGGGTAGCCTCTCACACCAGCCCCCTTGTTTAGGAAAGGCGAAGAGAAAATGAAGGATATTTAGCCTAAATCTCGTAAAGTAAAACCGCCATTGGACATTAGTTGTGAAAGTTAGATAAAACTGATGCTGTAACTTAGGTACATAACTAGTTGGGCCTCCCAAACAAGGTGTGTCTAAAAATTTCCAATAACTTGCTTTAATTTGGGTTTTTATGTTTCCCTGAATATTTTCAGGATTTTATAAACATAACCCAAACCTATCTTGTTCAGCATGTCACTGACATATGACAACCAAGGGATCTGCTTTGCATTATCCAGTCTCATACAGTCCAAAAGAATTTCTCTGGAAAGCTGCAGGTCATCAGATAGCCATATTTTACCCCATAATAATAGGGGTGACAGACGGATAATGTCAGTCACTTTGGTCATTCCCATTTCATTATGACAAAAACTGTTTGATGAGCCCGATGGGAGCAATAATACCCGTTTTAGGAATTTATTTTCCATCACCTGTATTACTGAGGGATTTTCGATCCCCCATACCCCTGCCCCGTAGGTGGCCACAGATAAGCATTTGGATATATATAAGGTTTTAAGATGCGCAACAGGTTTTTGACCCAGCTTACCACAAAAACGGAAAAGACCTTCTACGGAGCGGGTGGCACTCTGGACTCGAGCCTTCATTAATGGGGCCCAACTTAATTTGTTGTTGAAAAGGTTTCCAAGGTAATTAAAGTTATCCACCTTTTCAATGGTAAAGTGATTCACCACAAATTTCCTTGATTTTGACCCTTTTGGACCACAGACCATTGCAAAAGATTTTGCAAAGTTTACCTTCAGGTCAAGGTCCAGCATGAAGGTGTTAAAAGCATCTAGGCACACCTGCAAACTATATTAAAACAGTGTCGTCTGCGTATGAGAGTATGGGAATACTCCTACCATTTATCTTTGGAAAGTCACAACAGTGGTCCAACAAATACTTCTCCAATCCGTTTGTGTATACTAGAAACAAAAAAGGCGCCAAAATGCAGCCTTGACGCACCCCCTCAGTTGAGGGAATGGATTTTGTGAAAAAATTATTTGGCACCTTTTTTTTGGCTAAAGACTGCCTTTTCCACACTGATGCTTTTATCAATTTAAGATACTTCCCTTTAGATTACGGGGAGCACCAGTAACGTCTAATAGACTCACTCATGCATCATATATTAAATTACAATAGAGGATATATGACTGCATACATTGATGATATGATTTTCAGTAAATAATGCTTACCCTACCTCCATCTTGTACATCAGGTATTTGTTTTACCCCGCACAGGCAGAGTTACACACAAACCGTAAGGACAGTTGTTGCCTGCCACCTAGATAAAGTATCTAGGCTATCTTTTAGGAGCTGATCAAATACAACCTCAACTTAATAAAGTAACTGCCATACAGTATGTGCCATTTCCTCACACCCAAAATCTCTTCACTCTGTTTGGGGTTAAATGGATACAACAGGGACATTTTTCCAGATGTTGCCACCGCAAAAGACTTAGATAGACTTATTAAAACATGCATTGGCGAAGTCAATAGCCTTTTGTCTTTGTCAATGCTTGTTTTGAGCTGTGTCATTTTTTTTCAAAAGTTTATTGTTGGGAAGCTTCTGGGTCCTCATCAATGTAACAAAAAACATTGATTAAAGCAAAAAATATTTTTTGTTCTCAGAAAGCACACATTCCATAGTTTCTGGCTTTTAAGGGGAGTTCTTTATGTGTGGATATGTTCCCTGTGAAAGGACAGAATGCCGTCACTCACAATGGTTAGCCAATGGCTATAGTGGGCTGAAACATTGCCCAATGCATTATGCTGTATTGGAGTGAAAGAAAAATGGGAATGACACAATAAGAGGTCAATAGATAAAGAATGCTGGCTGAGAACCCCTCTAAGTAGCTGTCTTATACACCTAGTTTTAGTAAAATCAAAAGGTCTTTGTTAGTGCCAGACCTAAAACTTATCCAGTGAAAATTACCAATCCAACGACAGAGGCCATAACTGTTTTTAAAATTCTAAAATGTGCCTTAAGTTCATACCTGATCCTAACGTACCTTACATTTGACAAATGAATTCGATTTACAAACATATATTAGTGAAGTGTGGCTGTTGGCAGTCCTAACACAGAGAGGAACAGAAGGAATTGACAAACCCATATTATACATTAGCAGAAAAATATTTCCTTGTGGACAGACTACTCTACTATTGAAAAATGAATGCCTAGAAATAAGGTGGGCTTTTGATCCTCTTACAATATTTACTGGAAGACATTTTTTGTTATTTACTAACCATATTTCTCTTACCAGGTTCTCTCATAACGGGGGAGTAAATCAGAAGGTATTACAATGGTTATTCCTTCAAAACTGAGCATACATGAGGATTTAGATTGTGTTTCCAATATCCTCCAGCTTAGCTAAACCTCCAAACTCCTAGAGAAGTGGTTTGTGACAGCGCTCACTCACATCTGCTCAAAAAGAGAATAATACTCTCAAAAAGCAAGTCAACAAAGTGGGTTAAGCGAAAACAAAACAGATACTATGACCTCAGATGTCCTCAAAGAGGAGAACAGGCCCAAGAAAAATGGAGCCACTCTTCACCCAAGAGCTCGTCAAACAGGAACCTAGTATTGCTGCCTCTGGAGAAAGCTGCTTTGGCAGCAGCAAAGCAGGAAAGAATACCTACTGGATCTGCCTCTGAGACAGCAACAGGACCCTTAAGCATGGAGGCGCTAACATCACACACGCCAGCATGGACATGACAAGGAGGGTAGAAACGTAGCTCACAGCAGATTACTGGAGTAAGCGCGGACATTGATTTGCAACAGAACTGCGAGTGGCACAGAGTGGAGTAGTGAGCAGGAAGCCAGAACGCCAATGATTGAGCCTTCCTTCGCTACATGTCACAACTTAATGAGCAGACTGAAGCCACTGATGGGAGAATGGCATTGGTAGATAAAGATAATCGCGGGCGAGAACCAGGCAACACCAGGAAATTCTAAATGGCAAGGAAAAGAAAAGAAACAATTATTTCAGATTGGAAAAAAAGACAAGAACTTTACAATCTCCAAAATCTCAAAAGACTGAACTTCAAAAGCATGGTATCCGCTTTTACTTATGTTCTAGAATCTAGATCAAGAAAATCAGAAAAAGGTTGCCGGCAGCCATTACATGAAATTTAAAAGCAATATAAAGGGGCAGGGTAGGGATACCCTGACCTCCAAAGCCTAATGGGGGTGGCCTAGAGGGCCCAAAAACAAAATGATTCAGAAAAAATTGCTGCAATCCTGTGATACTCTCGCAAGATTGAAAAAATATGGTGGCTGGGCCACACCCTATATTTTTAGGCCCCGGGGGGCCACCCAGGGCCGTATTCGATAAGGGGAGGGGGCTATGTGGCCCACCACCTTTTGTAATTAAAGGCCCTAGGGAGGCCACCGTTGAGGCCTAAATTTGCATATAGTGGGGGCTCGCATGGCCCCCCTCCCCGATCCTCCTGAAGCCTTGGGGACCCCATCCCCGCTGCCAATTTCAATAATGAAGGGGAATGGGGCCGTGAGTACCCCCTCCCTGAGCCATGACTGGCCCCTTGGAGTCTTCCCTGGGGCCAAGATAATGTATATGGGGAAGGGGGTCTGTGCAGCCCCCTCCCCGAGGCATCAGAAGCCCCGGGGAGTCTACCCCGGGGCCGAAGTTATTGAAAATGGGCAAGGGAGGAATGGATATGGGGAGCATAACCCGATTGCTTCCTGGCAAGTAAGGGATTTTATGTGTATTTTATAGTGTGGATGTGAGCAAGGGTATACAAGAGGGTGAGTCCACCGCCTTTTGACTCTTTCATATCTCCAGAGTTTTATGATACTGATTGTTGTGGCTCTGCACATATGGAGGAATTTAGCACATTGAAAACACTAGACATTGAGGGGCAGATTTGCAAGCCCCTTGCGTCACTTTTGTGACGCCGTTGTGTCACTTTATTTGACGCAGCAGCAGCGTAAACAATGCGCCACGTTGCGGCCCATCTACAACGTGACGCATCTAGGGAGATGCGTCATGTTGTAAAGCCCTGCGCCACACTATACCTGCTTCAGATATGATGTATGCAGGGTGGGCATTCCCACGCAGGAAAGCCTCGTAGAACTGACGCAGTGAAATCTACAAGATTTAACTGCACCACTTCTAGGATGCCACTGCGTCAAAACTTTACGCCTCCTTGGAGGCTCTTGTTGAACTGAAACATATCAGGACAGAGAACGTGGTGCCATTTTCTACTGAGAAATGAATGCTGGATATTTCTTGGAATTGGGCCTCAGTGCTTTGTTATGTGTGAAATATATATATAGTGTATGCTGATTATTTCTTAAGGTGCAGCGTCAGTGAATAAGCGGTCACGATCAATTAAATCAGATTGGTACAAGGAAAGTAATCATGATTAGTAATTGGCATCACCAAATCAAAGTTTGCTAAGTAATGGTGAACCCCATGATTGTGTATGAGAAATAATGCATTTAGGCTTTACATTCTTTGTATTGGTTTATATACAATGATTTTAAAACCGATTTGACTGCTGTGTTTATACAAATGCATTTAAATGGTATTGTGTACTAATGGACAAATTTAAAATCAATGAAATGAGTTTTGCTGCACATTTGATTGCAAGACAGCCCAATGCCTTCATAGCTAATATTAGTATGACGGCCTTGAGACATTGGTAGTCTCTTTATAATGTTCATTGCGTTTGTAGCACTTGTCACTTTAAAAACGTGGGTCCCACAATGCAGTGGTGTCATGTGATCAAGGCCTGTTCAGGCTGAAACGCTTCATGGCGAAATGTTGGC
The DNA here is from genome assembly GCF_964204655.1 of Triturus cristatus. Lineage (NCBI taxonomy): Eukaryota > Metazoa > Chordata > Amphibia > Caudata > Salamandridae > Triturus > Triturus cristatus. The sequence continues at coordinate 1,058,860,634 of NC_140593.1, read as the reverse complement.
AATAAACATACAGCACTAGTTCTTCAGGGTCAGAGTCTGTCTTTTCCAATTGCAGGGAATGTTACGAACGGAGTCATTTGGATATGTAACACTGAGACGGCTTCCTCAGCGTTTTCAAGTCAAGTCAAGAGATACTTTATTTCGGCCTCAGAAGACCATAAAAGCAAGATAAAACATTATGAAATTCAGTGCAAATTAACAATATAAAAATTATCATATACAGCTAAAAATGTAGGAACATTAAGAACATTAAAAAATTAAGAAAGGATTAAATAGCATGAAAGGCATTGAGTTTCTACGGCATAGAGTGTTAAATCATATATATTAAAAAGCAGATTTAGATACGAGTTCCCATACATAATAAATTCATAGAACAGATACATCAGACTGGAGCTTTCTTTAGAACTACACGGCGAGCACACCACATTGAGAACAGGTAGCGGGAAACTGAGTAAACAATTGTCATGCCGGTGTCATATTTAAGAATTCTATAAGCCTGTGAGCAATGTTTGGTTCCAAGGTACCTACAGAGCTGTCGCAACCAGCGAGCCCTCATAGCCTTATAAATGGGGCAGAAAAACAGCACATGCAAATCAGTTTCCGTTCAATACTTTCAAGAAGGGCAATTTTTCATAGGGCTGCCTCCCCACTTGAAGGTAACAGCACATAAAGGGAGTACACCAAACCTAAACTGCATATATAAAGTTTTCTAGCTAGAGAAGTCTGTATGTCATCTATGCTAGTTTCTAAAATGTCTTGCAGTTTGACTTCTAAGAAAGATGATGTAAGTGTGCCTGTCCTGGGACTCCTTAGTAGTAAGTTGAGGTGATAGTCCTTGAAGTTTTTTATCAAGACTTTTCTTGGTGTTGCCAAAGAACTCTCTTCCGGACTGTCCCATAGTTCACCCATTCAAATGGATAAGAAGGAATTCTTGATAGGTGAGCCAATTTTGCTGGCTCCCCTGAGGTTGGCTACCTCCCTCAATTCCTCCCTATACATCAATAATTCTGGGGTGCTCCATAGGAGGCGCCAGTAAAGTAGAGGTCTTAGCGCAACTTCCAGTGCCACTGGGCTGACCCCCAGATGCATTCTGAGCGGGGTTAACGGGGTACTATTGGGAAGACCCACCAGCTGTCTGAGAAAGGAATTTTCAATCTTCACGAGCTGTTCGGATGGCCTGTGACCCCACAGCTCCGCTCCATACAGAGTAGCCCCTCTGGCTTGCACCTTGTATGTTCCCAGCACTGGCCCCAGAATCTTGTGTGCACACTTCCTTTGCTGTTTAGCAAGACCCCCTGACGTTTGCGTCAGTTTAAGACAAACGTTCTTAATTTGATCACCCTGCTCCATTTTCTCATTGAGGGTTAATCCCAAATATTTGCATACAGGTACTTTTTCTAAGAATTCCCCTGCTAATTGTGGGTTGGGTCGTTTTGAATGCCATGCATTGAACACCATGTATTTTGTTTTCTGGGTATTGATTTCCAAACCTCTATTTTTACAAAATAAATGAAAAATATCCAGATCCCTTTGGATGCCCATCGGTGATCTTGACAGCAGGAGGGTATCGTCTGCGAACATAAGGGCAGGTAATTCGCGGCCCGCTAACTTTAGAGCATCTATGTCCCCTCCAGCTGTCAAAGCTCCCACTAAGCCATTAATAAAGATGCAAAAGAGGGTTGGGGCCAGGACACACCCCTGTCTCACACCTCTCTCTATGGGTATGCGATCAGTGAGGTCACCATTCTTCCCATATCTGATTTGAGCATAGTTATTCGCATGCAATATTTCAGAATCTCACATAGATATGGAGGCGTCCCCAGATCGGATTAGATGGCCCATAGTGTTCCCCTAGGTACTAAATCGGAGGCCGATTTTAAGTCCACAAAGATCATGCCACCCTCCAAGATCACTGTTTTCCAGTGCAATAATTGCAACCTGAAAGCTTGATCAATTGTGGACTTTTTTGTTCGAAAGCCGGCCTGATAAGGGCTGAGAATGGAAAACTCCTCCATCCAGTTTTGCAATCGATCCAGAAGCACTCGGGCAAAGATTTTCTGTGCAACATCGATAAGACTAAATGGCCGATAGTTCGCAGGATGAAGGGGTGAGCCCTTCTTAAAAATAGGGATGATTTCCGCCCCTAACTATGTTATGGGGATCTCCATTCCCTGAAGGATAGCGTTGAAAATGCTCCAAAGATACAGAGCCAAAACACTAGGTTTGGTGCGGTAAAGATCTCCTGGGATCTTATCTAGGCCCGGAGCCTTTGCAGGTAGTACTCGAGCAATTGCAACCATAACCTCTTTAAGGGAAATTGCAGTAGTATCCGGGCTAACTAGGTGTGGGAGTGGGGGAAAGATTTCAGCTTGCTCAGAGGTGCTCTCTGGCCTGGAGTAAAGTGACTGAAAATGGGCACTCCAGACTTCGGCACCCAGATTTGATTCGAATGCCTGTTTATCCTCTTTTGAGTCTGTACTTATTATTTTCCAAAAGGTCCTCATATCCCTCCTTTTTAGGGTATCTCTTAGACTTTCCCACTTTTCTGCTTCCCACTCTTTTTTAGCTTGCAAGATTATACGTTTATATGTAAACCTGTTCTCCTTTATTGCCAGTTTATCGTTATGTTTAATGGCTATAGGCAGAGAAGTCTTGGCCTTTCGACATTTGCCATTATACCAACGATGCCTAGGTGCACTGCCTCCCTTTCCTTTAGCAACATAGGAGAAACTATCCGCCAGGGCTGCCACTAGACCTTGGTGGTTTTCTGCGATTTCACTGAGTGGTCGGGTAGGAACTCCAGACTCACTCAATTAGGATGCAACCTCCAGATATGGTATAATTGATTGGTAGAGTACGGACAACCTATCTTGGGATTCACATAGGGTACCCCATCTTACTCTCCTCCTGCAACTAGTTAGAATTGGCCCTGGAGGTTTCAACTAATGGCCCTTGTGAGGCAGCAGCTAATGAGATGTTCAGCAACTCCCCCACGGGGTTTTATTGGCGCTAGCATCCAGTGGCAACATGCAAGGAGCATCCTCAAACAGCAGGGTCTTGTTTAGGAAATTAGAAAAACATATGAAGCAAGAGCAAGCCAAATGGTGGGAGCACAAATCCTTGCAGAGGTATTTGGATGTGGGCAGAATTCCGAGGAGATTAAGGATTATGATTGCCCCACGTTTTGAGCACCCCATTCCTACCATGTTGATAGAATCAGCAGAATGTAATCTTGAATCATCTAGAAAATTGGTGCGGTGAAATACGCGGAGACTGACCGAATAAAGCTTTAGAGTCAAATAGGTTAACTAAATGGGGAAATAAATAAAATGGAGGTAACAGACGTATTAGCAAAAAATCACGGAGAGATGATGATAAGACTACGCAAGGAAGATGAAAAAATTAAATACAGAAAAGCTTACAAATTTCAGCATGAGAGGGCCGACTATGAAAACGGCCAAATCTTCACGTTTTCAAGAAGATATGATTTGCTTAAATCTGCCAAGAATGTTGGTAAAAATGATGAGACTCAAGCACCAATCATCAATTCAGAACTCTTAGGTGCTACATCAACTTCTGATCTAAGTTCTGCCCTGGAAAGCGAGTCTGAATCAGAAACAAACAGGCCACTGACTGGGCAGCCTCTGCAAAAACTCTTCCTGGCAGAAGAGCTGGATTTTTTATACCAGGATAGACAACAAACATTGCGACCGAGAACGCTAAATGCCAGAGCAGGCAAAGGAGACACAAAAGGCGGCGGGAACGGAAAAAACTCTGCCAGCAACGAAAAAACACAAAAAGCAGGCAACTGCCACATTTAGACGCAAGTAGATCAAGTACGGTGTGAGGCAAGAACATTAATCAATTTATCACAAATCAGCCTAAATCAGTCAGAGGCTCAACTGCTATCATTAGGCTTATCTTTCTGTCCAGAAAATAATTTCAATTACTCACAAACAAGGATGGATGTCTACAAGTTTGTTCGGAAATGTAAACTTTAAAAAGATCAGCTTTTGTGTAAATCCAGTGAAAGTAGCAATATTTCCCAGCAGGATACTTCCTCTCCTAATCCTAGCAATTTGTTGATTTCAGACATCCATCAGGATCCACAGGAATTACAAAATGAAAATGAAAATCAGATCCCTCCAGGTGAAGTCACAGTGCAATCGACAATGGTTCAACAACAGGTGAACACGTTTGCAACGGTTTCCACACCATTCAAGCCAAAATCTACATTTCATCCAATCATGCTGCGTGATTCTATAGATATATTTAATGAACATGTGATAGCACAAATCAAGAGATTAAATATTTCGTTCATAGAACATGCTTAAGCTACAGCAATCAGGGTTATCAGTATCGCCAATTAATGAATAAACTCCAAAACAACAATGAAATCATCATCCGAAACTCAGACAAGGGAGGAAACATTGTTATCTGGCCAAAATCAGATTATATGGAGGAAGCGCTCAATCAGTTGAATGGTCGATATTGTTATAAAAGAAGTGACATTCAGACAACCTGAGCATTATACAATGAATTTCACTCTAAGTTATTGACATGGAAAAGTGCAGGACTTTTAAGCTCTGATAAGTATAAATATCTAAAAAATGATTGTCCAGTTATGCCGGTAATTTACTTTATACCAAAGATCCATAAAAATCCTTCAAAGCCACCTGGTAGGCCAATAATTTCCACATGTAAAAGTCTACTAGAAAATACATCCTGATACATTGACTATTTTTTACAAGAACACGTTCGTGGATTTCCTTCATACATACAGGATACTAGTGACTTTCTTCAGCATATCTACAACGTTGCTTGGCAAGAAGATTAATTACTAATGACAATGGATGTTACATCGCTCTACACGAGCATCAATCTCGAGGATGGCATTAGAGCATTGGAGTATTACTTGGGCAACAGAACAATATGGTTATGTCAACATAGCAGGATGCGGATCACGTCTTTATGCCTAGAGAATAATCTCTTTATGTTTCAATATCACATTTTTCAACAAGTACCAGGGGTCGCCATGGGGGCCAGCTTCCCTCCTAGTTATGTGTGTCTTCACATGGGCTGGTGGGAGCCGCTGGTCCTCATGGCAAACTACAAGGCAATTTTAGATGAGCATGTAGTGGTATGGTTGAGATTTATCGATGACCTTTTCATTATCTGGAGGGGCACGAAGGAAAGTGCACTCAATTTTGTATCTGAAATCAACGTTAACGATATTAATCTTAATTTTACAGCAATGTTGAGTGCAGAATTAGTCTACTTTCTAGATGTACAGATCTATATTGTCAACCAAAAGATAGAAACTAAATTTCACCGTAAAGAGACAGCCGGCAATGCCATGCTTCACGCTCCTAGTTTTCATCCAAGTCATCTGATATAAACATCCCCTATGGGGAGATGCTTAGACTCAAAAGAATATGTAGCATCGATATAGATCTTAAACTAGCTCAAAGTGACAGCAAAGCTAGATTCATGTTACGGGGATACTCTGAAAAGGCAATAGACACTGCAATCATCAAAACACAATCCAAGAGTCAATCTGAATTATTGTTGGGCACTAACAGCAGTGACTTAATCCCCAAACCCACACAGAAACACAAGTTAGGCTAATCTTCTCTTACAACAAACAAGAAAGACGGTTAAGAAGTATAGTTAGAAGAAACGGGCAATTGGTACTAGATGACCCGGTGATTGGTCCCCTTCTGCCCATATCTCCTTCCATAAAAAACAGAAAAGCCACTTCCATGAGTGACACCTTGATTAAAAGCAGTCCAGAGCTGTCAGAAGTGGGTAGCTTACACAGAGAAAGGTTTTTTTGAAATGTAACACCTGCCATGCATGCAAATCTGTGCTCAATAAAACATCATATCTAACCCCTTTCAGTGACAAACCTAAAAAAATCCAAAAGTTCCTTATTTGCAAAACCGACTATGTGGTATACGTGTTGGAGAGTTTCTGCATATTACGTTGTGTTGGCAGCACTAAGTTGCAAGCACACAAGCGGATACTCCAGCACATACGGGCAATTACTAACTCTGATCCTACTTATCCTGTTGCCTGCCACTTTAAAGAAATTCATGGCAACAATTTGAAACATTTCAGATACCATCTTTTGGACTCAGTTTTGAGTTCAAGACATGGAGGCAACAGGGAAGCCATTTTAAGAAAATTGGAAATTAGATGTATCCTAGAGTTAGACACAAAGACTCCTGGCAGTCTCAATGCGAGAGAGTATATTTTTGCTTGTCTTTAACATCAAATTGTGTCTGTTTGTCTAAACAGCAGAAACGGTCACATTGGTGCAGTCCTTGTTTGCCCCACATTTCTTAAAACACAATTTCAACAGTCCTTATCAATATTAGTGAGATCCCAAAGCACAAGCCAATGAAACAATGTAGCAAACCCTCAGTATTGATACACAAAGAATTAGTGGATATTAAGATAGATATGATGGGGGACTTACACATCACTAAGGGCATTTAAGTCCGGTAGGTAACCATTCAGTGCTGCTATTTGCCTGCTGCTACATTGTCTTGCACTTTAGATAACCAATATGTTTTATATTTTTCAAGCAACAAAGTACTTTGGGGCAGATTTACAAGCCCCTTGCGCCACTTTTGCGTCCCTTTTCCTATGTTAAAAGTGACGCAAAAGTGTCGCAAGGGGCTTGTAAATCTGTCCCTTTATCTTTGGCAGTTTTGGCACTTTAAACACTATTGCATTTTAAGCAGATTAGAACAGAAATGTGAGTTAGCATTTGGACCACAGGGACCGCAGTATATGCTGATTATTTTATAAGGTGCGGTGTCATTTTTGAATAAGCAGTCATGATCAATTAAAACAGATTGGTACAAGGAAAGTAATCATGATTAGTAATTGGAATCACCAAATCAAAGTTTGCTAAGTAATGGTGAGCCCCATGATTGGGTTTGAGAAATAATGCATTTAGGCTTTATATCTCCATTTTATGTATTGGTTTATATACGATTTTAAAACCGATTTGACTGCTGATTTTATATGAATGTATTTAATTGGTATAGCGTAGTAATATACAAATTTTAAATCAATGAAATGAGACTGCTGCACATTTGATTGCAAGACAGCCCAATGCCTTCATAGCTAATATTAGTATGATGGCCTCAAGGCATTGGTAGTCTGTTTATAATGTTCATTGCACATTTGTAGCACTTGTCACTTTGAATACTTGGGACCCACAATGCAGTGGCGTCATGTGATGAAGGCCTGTTCAGGCCGAAACGCGTCATCGCAGATTATTAGCAATAAACATACAGCACCAGTTTTTCAGGGTTAGTGTCCGTCTTTTCCAATTGCAGGGAATGATCCGAACGAAGTCATTTGGATATATATATATTATAATTTCCCCGTCCCCTGCCTCAAAACACTCTAGCTCTGTTGCTCCTCCTCCCCACCCCTCTGTTATTTGTTATTCCACCACCCCTGCCATTGTGGTCTATTAAAAAAAAAGGTGTTTTATGCAATTTTCTTGATGGGCCAGAGAGTTTGCAATTTTACCGTCCATTTATAAAATTAGCTTTCTCACTCATTTAGATATTTTTTTTAATTTACTGCTCCGAGATTGACGTCCACAGTCTAGAATTGGAAAATAAAAGAAAACAAAATAGCAGAATTATCATGCCTCATGCATGCACATGCGTGGAGACGCATGAACGTACATATGCCATCTCACTGAGCCGCAGTATCGACGTGAGCCATATGCGAAGTGATGCATTTCTTGTTGATTTTACTGATGCTGCCCAGCATCTCTAAAAAGCATTTGGAACGCCAATAGGCCTACATTAGCAATCATAACCTGCGACCTAGTGGCGTAGCCAATGCTTGTTTCGTCTGGTTGTCAGCATGGTCTCTCCTCTCATCATAGTGCTTCGTCTCTGTACCATATGTCACATTCCTGCAGATTGTCAGGGTTTTTGTAATCATAATGTTGTAGCATCTTTTATAAATTTATTTTAATCAAGGACGCTGTGACACACATTATTTGCTTGATTATGATTGTGACTAGATCACAAGATATACATCAGCAAGCACATTTGACATTTAGTGTAGGAAAAGTATCAATGAATAATAACACATCTGAGGCTTTAGAGCCTATGCAGTCTTCTAATTGAAGATTTAGGTACAAGTCATGAAAGGGAAAATGTGCAGCTAATTAAATCCAAATACAAAAGAACACAATTTAATGAGTGCATGTAATATAATAAATCTCTTGACTGTTGTCTTGAAGTTGTTTTACTAGAAGCATGATGGCAGAGTTAAAAGACTCTATCTTGGCGTGCTCAGTTTAACCCTGCAGGGAGTCTGCACTGATGACGTGTCAGCGCCATTCACCCCAGTGCACTCCGAAGAGACAGATGGGCTGTAACTTTCTTACAGTCTGCTTTTAAAGACTCTATAGCTATGAATCCTTCGACTTTCAATTAATCTCTTAATCTGAAATAAAACCCATTCAACATAAACAGCAGCAGCTGGGCATGTGAAATTAATTCAGTCAATGACACAGGAGAGGGCAGCAGACATTATTGACAGGGTGTAAATAAGGAACACATAAGTGAATGCAGTAAAACTTCAGAGAAAGGTGCTTTCCGACCAGCTATGCACAAAATGTAATTACCACCTCGCCTGTCTGCCCTGTCGCAGCCTCACCTGAGACTTCACTGGAGAAATAGGACTCTCACTTGCCGACCAAAATTCCTGGAATTTATGAGTATTCAATGCATTTCAAATAATTTCTCCACTCCCTATTTTTGTAAGAACCTCCAGCATTCCTCATTCTGTCCATTGTAAGCATGATGCTCCCAGGTGAGGGCCACAGGGACAAGCCACTCACAGGCCTTGAGGAGGAGCCCCAGGACCACTGTTCTGTCTCTTGAAGCAGGTCTCAGTCATGTCTCTCTCCAGCTTATCTTCAGGTTTGTGGGCATGAGTGGGTATAGGCTGAAGCTCATATAAAGGCTGCTTTATTGTGGGGCATTATAGAATTCACAAAATGTATTATTTGGCCCTTTTTGGCCATATAAACATATGATATGTCCCTGATATCAAACTAGTGCAGCAAATTCTACCCTCTAAACAAACCAATTCGGTCCCTTTTTCTGGCTGTAATGGGCCTTCCCCTCTCCCAATTCCCCAACTTTCTCACTCTTTGCACCTTAACGTTTCTGAGGGCTAGAAGTCATGCTCCAGGCCTAACAACCTCCATTTCTCAATTCAAGCAGTCCTCTGTCACACCTGGTAAAGGGCTGAGAGTATCCCACATCCCCTGTTTCTTCTAAACCCTTAAAGAAGGATAAACTGTAAAATAATTTAACTTTTGTCATTCAGTAACCTTTTTCTGCCTGAGCTGTTGTTCTTCTGTATCCCATACCGCTTGTTGCTCTTCATGGGTGGTGCGTTCCACATGTTGTCCCCAGTGCTTCCATCCTTCTGTGTGTCCTCCGTCTCGATGCCCCACCAGAAATGGCTGGGTAGCAGACCCAGTGCTACATTTGTAAAAAGTAAATAAGTGCCAGGGCCCTAGTTAGGAGGACACTGCAGCTTGCACCACCCATTGCCCCTGCCAGTGACAGTACCAACACAACTACTGACCATCACACTCTTACAAGTGTGACAATTCACATTATTTTAGGTCCCCAAAGCTATACGACTGGCTTGGGTTGCAGGTATCAGTCATCGTTAAAGTGTTTTTTAATTCATAAAAAGCTGTTGTTGCGCTCATACCTAAATTAGGCAGACAGCGCCACCATGTCATAAGTGCGGGTGCCAAGTACCGGAAACCACCCGTTCAAATTAAGCACTAACACCATAAATAGGGGTGAACCCAGTAACAATTACCCCTGAATAGCACCGTCGCACCTTGCTATATATGGGGCATCTGTTCCTAGATTCACACCAGGCTAAACCGAGATCGAGGACCCGACCGCCATTTTTCATTTCATCCACACTTCTGAAGAATACATTGTGCTCCTGCCATACTTTGGGGCATATTATCAAGCCAGGTGATAAAATTATCGTCGCTTTAGCAGCAGAAAACTGCCGGTAAAACGGCGATAATGGGCTTGATAATATGCTCTATGGAATTCCAATTGAAGCCCATGTTAGATGTGAAGGATAACTAACATGGGCTTCAATTGGAATTCCAAGGAGCATATTATCAAGCCCATTATCACCGTTTTAGCGGCAGTTTTCTGCCACTAAAGCAGCGATAATTTTATCGCCTGGCTTGATAATATGCCCCCTTGGGGTATATTATCAAGGTCCCGCGTTAAAATTATCGCCGCTTTATCGGCAGAAAACTGCCGCTAAAGCGGCGATAATGGGCTTGATAATATGCCCTTGAGAATTCCAATAGAAGTCCATGTTGACACCAGAACATGGGTTTCTATGGAAATTCTCAAGGGCATATTATCAAGCCCATTATCGCCTCTTTAGCAGCAGTTTTCTGCCGATAAAGCGGCAATAATTTTAACGCCGGACCTTGATAATATGCCCTTTGTTCGTCCTGATGTTGACTTATGAATAACCTTAGGTCCAAACGCTGCCATCGAGGCAGATAAAAGATGGTTTCCAAATAGAACCTGTTTGCAGAGGTCTGTTTGAAAATACATTAATATAGTATGTAATCACTTTTTTAGCCATATATACTCGTGTTCTTGTATAAACACCGTTGGGCTGTTATTCCTTCACATCTGCACAGTGCACCACCTACTTTTTTGTATTTATGCATAATAATATCTAAATGCTGACATTCCGTGAGTTTGCTTGACTGAATGCTTTCCTATTGACTTGTTGCTGATTGTAGCTATATTGGTGATCCCAACAATTTCAAAATATATGTAAATGAAACCTCACATAAACATTATCGCGTTTGAAGTAAGCCATTCTCTGGGGTATTCCTTACCCTTTGTTTCTTTGCCCAGGCTTCTCGATCCCACCATCAACTTCCTCAGTAAATCTCACAGTAGATAGATGTGGCCAACAAGCTCCTGATACTGCCCCTGTCTAAGTGGAGTACAAGCTTTCCCTAAAGCCCACTTCCTGTTCTCTTTGCCTTAGAGTACAACTGAATATATACCTCCTGCAGGCCAGAGCACTCCAGTGCTGGGAGAGTCCATCTGCATTTCCAGCATTCCTGTTTAAACCTACATAGAAGCTTAGAAAGGACCCCTTTAATATAGGTTCAACATGTCCAATACCTGGTCGTGTAGATATCTAAAGCTCATTCCCAGCTCCCCCAGCCGCTGAGTGACCTAAAATGGCTCATGTGGTGTGGGTATCCCGCTATCTGTGTGTGTGTTGACACTAACAGCCTTCTGGGTGCTTTCCACCATAACCATTAATCGGTGCCCAGCTCCACAAACACCATAGGCCCATCTTCACTCATTCTTTGTTAAGTTTATCATGACGCAGTCTTGACACTCTAACAAAGCTTGTCAGCACTGTCCTTATCATGCCATTATATTTAAAGGGCAAGACAAGCTCCTCTTCAAACTTTCTTAAGTACACACAGGCTTAAATCAGGAAGGCCAAAATCCAGGGGGCATATTATCAAGGACGGCGTTAAAAATTATCGCCGGTTTAACGGCAGAAAACTGCCACCAAAGCGGCGATAATGGGCTTGATAATATGCCCTTGAGAATTCCAATAGAAGTCCATGTTCTGGTGTCAACATGGGCTTCTATTGGAATTATCCAGGGCATATTATCAAGCCCATTATCGCTGCTTTAGCGGCAGTTTTCTGCCGCGAAACCAGTGATAATTTTAACACCGTCCTTGATAATGTGCCCCAAGGTTTTTATTATAAGGGCAACCTTCGGCCGAATCAACAATTGCCGTTTCTCCTCCTTAGACCCTTCCTTATAACACATCTCCATAACTAGGAGCCTAGAATGCACCAATCTTTCCTCTTGAACTTTTTTGCAAGTGTTACTCCAGTCGTTTTGGTATGACCATGCAAGGCAATTTTTGTCCTAAGCTCAACCTTTTACTCCCACCACAGAATTTGAGTTTTCTCCAACCTTATCTACCCACATACCAGGCTATTGACTGCCATTACTGTACTTCATCCATCTGAGTTTGGGCACTTTCCTATCGAATCCCCAAATACCTACTTTTGTAACCCAAATGGCCTTCACCGCCACCCCTGTCATCTTCTTAAGCACACCCTCTTTGCCTTATCTCTTTTCACTTTGATCTAGGTCTGTCTGAAGATTCCTACCACACCTATTGATATTTTACAAACAGATCCACTTGCTGACCGTCTCACCATCCCTTCTAGTAGGCAGAACTCCATCTCACCTATCTGAACCTTACTGCGATGTCAACCACCAATGCACCATGCACAAATTAGCTTCTATGCCCATCGCATGTCCTCATCCCACTCACCCTTTCTGGGTTTTCACTGCCTGCACTCCACCTGTCTTGCTCCTGGATACTTTACCACACCTTCTTCCTCCTTCCCTCTTCCCTCTTCCCTCGCCTTTATGAAGGACCATTCTCCTCTCCCACCAATCCTTGTCCGAGTCATTGCCAGACTTCGGAGTTACACTCTTCTCCTGTGAAGGCTTCTCAATCTCATCGTGCTTATCATTCTTGGTGCTCAAGCCAGTCTCTTCCTGCTCCTAAATGGCTTCCTGGCTCATGCCATACAGCATGTCCCTTCATCTCTTATTCCCTTCAGGTTCTTTTACCTCTCCTTCAAAGGTATCTAATGCTCTTTCCTCCTCATATTCCTAGTCCACATCTCTCACCATATTTGTAAATTTACATGCTGGCATGTTCCCTTGTCTTAGTGGTGAACAATGCCATCTAGCCTCCACTGCTCTTCTAGAACTAAGAAGCATCAGTCATCTCTGTCCCATCTTCTTGACTTCAACCAGTCACACCTTGCAAACTGTCTTCTTCTCAATCATTAAGGGCAAGTACCATCACATCTCTCCTTTCCTTGTCATCACTTAAAAATGCTGATGTGCTGCATCTTCCTTTTGATGCCACAGAGGCAGGAGGTGCACTGAAGCTATCATTATCTCCCTCCGCATGGTGAGTGCTCCATTCCTTCTCTCCCACCAGCTAAGTGAAGTAGTGCTCCATTTTAGACCCATGGATATACAAGGCGGAGAAGGGTCATGGTCGCACCGAGAGGTGGAGAGGTGGAGAGGTGGAGAGGTGGAGAGGTGGAGAGGGATCACAGTCACATACAGTATGGAGCTGCGAGTGCTGCTCAGTACTACTGCACCACACTGAGGAGACACCAGGCTTGTGTCCTACCTGCATTTGCCCACAGTCAGGATCTTATGAGTCATAAAAAGGGGATAGTAGCATTCCCTAAAAGGGAAAAACCGCACATCAAAGTAAACAGATATTGTACAAACTGACAGTAAGTGGCGTGAATAATAAACCAGTTGCTGTAAGTACAGCGGGGTGCTTAGCTAGCTTGAGGCACCCACCACCCAAGGGTGCTATTGGCACGTCTAGAACAACATGCAACTTAACAATCAAAGAAAAAGCTAATACAGCACACCCATCATGAGTTAAAGTTCGTCCAAAAGAAGAGACAGTATTCTGGACATATGTTAATCCAAACTAAATAAGTAAATCCAAGCAAACTTGAAGTTATAGAAGAAAGTCCAATAATGTGCAGGACATAAAGGGTAGTCGGCACAAATCTTCTGTAGAAAAACGTTCTTTTTATTGATTTTCAGAGTAAATTCCAGCATATAAAACAGCCAACACGTGTTTCGTCTGTACTAATCAGTATTCAGACTTTCTCAAGGCCAAAGATGGATTATCACTGAATCCGTTCGTCAACCCAAAAAGTTGGTAGGGAATCCACACGTAGTCATACGAATGATAATGAAGGACAGTCAAAGAATAAAGTTCCTGGTGTCACACGGAGTCGATGAATCAAAAACAACGTATGCTGATGTAAGAATGGCCTGTTGCAGCCATGACATGTTCAGAAAATTGTATAAAACAGCAGAAGGCTCCAGGCTGTAATACGTAAGTAGCCTAATGAGCTCATACAATTTCACTCAGCTACACACCAAGTACGGTGAACCCACAACGAGCGGGCTGGTTAGACAATGTTGCAGCTAGGGTCAATGGGAACCCTTTTGAAGTGGTAAATTACATGTGGCTACGTGTTAAAGGAGTGCAAGAACGTCCCGACCATGATACGTCAAGTCCTCGTCTGTCCACGGGTAACAGTCGAACCTGACGCGCCTGGTACCGCTTGTGAATCGACACAGGATCTTATGAGTTCTTCCTGGCTGGTGTGTTTTTTACAGATACTCCTTTACCGAGGATCAGCACACCACAACCTCTTTGGTGCAGCCTACATCTGTTGTGAACAGTTGTGGTGTTGGGTTCTAGGAAGGATTTTGGTGGTCTGAAGGATTATTGGACAGAGCTAATCAGGTCAAGAGCACCTGATTTAGAGCTCTTTCCCATCTCTAAGCCAATTCATTCAAATCATAGGTTCAATTTCCAAGAAGGGTACCTACTGATAAAAGTTACATTACCTTAGTTCAATCAAAACAAGACCACCTATTTCCTGTGACATCTTTCCTGTTACTGTTTGTCATGCTGAAATGAGCACTTACTTTCTAACTACTGCTTTCAAACGAAATTGAAGATCCATTTTATGAGAGCTTCATCGCCCCAGTCAACGATTTTTATCAGTTGTTCCATTTTATTTCTTTGAGCTCTGGTGTGCTATGTTTTGTTGTTATATTATGTGTATTTCAAAAGTGCACTATTGCCCACAAGGGTACCCAGGTGCTGAGCAGGTGTGTGCCTAGTCCTGCCTAGGGTAGGTTGATTAACTCAAAAGCCAGGTCTTCAGCTTCTTGTGGAGTTCAAGAAGAGAGGAGGAGGCTCTGGTGTGGAGTGGGAGGTTGTTCCATGCTTTAGAACAGATGTAAGAGAAGGCCCATCCTCCTGATCTGCTTCTGTGTATGCCTGGAATGTATGCGAGGTGGAGTCCTGTGGGGATGTCTGGGTGGTTGGCAGAATTAAATGTGACTGTTCAGATAGGTGGGGTCTAAGTTGAATAGAGTCTTGAATATGTGTGTGAGGATTTTAAAAGGAGTGTGTTTGTCTATCGGAGCCAGTGCATCTCCCTGAGGTGAGGTGTGATGTGAATTCTATGTAGGAGGTTGAGGATGAGTCTGACTTCCAAGTTCTGGATGGTTTGTAGTCTTCTGGTGAGTTGCTCGGTGATCCTTACATAGAGGGCGTTCCTGGAGTCCAACTTGTGGGTGACTAGGGCGAGTTACTTTTTTTGGTTTTAATTGGGAGGGATTTGAGGCTCTTCTTCAGCACTTCATGGTGTGGAAGCAGGATGCCGAGATGGCATTGACTTGCATGGTCATGTCCAGTTTGCAGTTGATGACAATTCCATGGTTTCTGGTGTGGGGCTGGGTGTAGGTTCGAGTTTGGCCTGCCACCAGTTGGAGTCCCATGACTAGGTGTTCTTGCCAAAGATCACTACTTTTGTCTTGTCGATGTTGAGCTTTAGACAGTTGGCTTACATCCAGTTAGAGACTTCAAACATGTGGGCAATGAACTGGTTTCTTGAATTGAGGGTCTTGTCTAAGAGGAAGAGAATGAGTTGTGTGTCATTGTTGATGGGTGTGTGCAGATGAGGTTAGTCAGATGGATCTTGTACGTGTTGAAGTGGGTGGGGCTGAGCGTTGAAACTTGAGGCATTGCACAGATGAGTTTGCAGGCTTCCAAAGAGTAAGGTGCCACACTGGTAGCTTGTTGTATATTTGTTAAGTAGCAGATCCAGCGGAGAGGGGTGTCCTTGGATGCAAATCAAGTGCAAGTGTCTGATGAGGATGGGGTGTAAAAATGTGTCAAGTGCAGCAAAGAGATTCATAAGAATGAGGGCTGTCATGTCTTCTCTGTCAAGAATCATGCGAAGGTCATCTGTGGCAGCGATGAGTACTATTTCTGTACTTTGGTTGGGCCTGAATCTGACTGCATGAAGTAGAGGAGATGCTAGTTGCAGAGGTGGCCAGTGAAGCATCAGTTGATTTGTTTCTCTAAGAACATGGCCAGGTATGGTAGGGAGAAGTATCTGTTGCTGGGTCAGCCAATGGTATCTTCAGCAAAGGCGTGATAGTGGCATGTTTCCAGATGTTTGGGAAAATGGCTGAGTTGATGGAGGCATTGAGAATGGGTGTTAGATCTTCACTGATCGGTAGGAATGCTCTGGTGAGGGAGTGGTAGATGCAGGGATCAGAAGGGACCCCCAAATGGCTGGTCTTCATGGTAGTGGCGGTTTCAGCGACTGGCCACAAGGTCAGGGTTCATTCTTCATCTGTGGTAGGAAGTTGTGCTGTGACGGTGACAGGGTCCGCTTGGGGATTGAAGTTGCCGTATATGGAGGCAATTTTTCAACAGAAGAATTCTGAGAGCTTGTTCCAAAGGTCTTGTTAGTGGGTGATTGTTGGAAATTGGGTTCTTAGTTGTGTGGCCAGCACAAGTTATAGTTCCTCAATTGTCCTCAGTGGGAATCAAACACGCCATGGTGGCGCTTGACTCCCACAGGGCAGCGAATCAGAGCAGTCTAGGGCTCATTCAACGGAGGTGGTGTGGACTAGGATTCACCAATCATCGGCAGGCAATAATAATAATCAATAAATGATTGTCCAGTCAGTACTTTTTCTTTAGAAAAAAATGAGAAGTACATTTATTATGCACACATTACTAAATACTACACAGTAATATACAAATATACATTGGCAGATGGAACATGCCATAGATGACGTATAATCAGTCATTAGCTATCACAAGATATCACTTAGGTAGAAATTATTGTCAAAATGCAGTAATGATGGATCAATAAAACATATGCAGTCATCTTGAAAAACCAATAAGGAATTACCTTTGTTTATTTATTTTCTATATACTTGACAATAACTTTAATGGTTAGATCAACCCCTAGAGAGCATTACAACCAACCATCATATTGAACAAGCACATTTCACATACAACAAACCCACTACATGAACAATTTATTACACTTTTTTGGGGCTTTCCAAAATCTTACCCTACACAATGCTCTTCGAAATCTACTAACTCCCAGCGGAAAACAAAAGCTCCAGCCATAGGAGAGATTAACAACACCTTGAACAGTGGGAAGGGGGATGATTCTAGGGTCCTCACCAACTTAGAGTGAGGATCGAAAAGATGACCTGCAAAAAAGAGCATATCGCGCTGAATGTTTTGGTGGTGGTCCCATTGTCCTAGGACCACCACAGGCCAAAATAGGGGCATAAAAGTAACACAAAGAAAGGGCCCTGCAAAGCATTATGGGGTGAGTTTTTCTAATGTAATGAATATTATAGTATCAGATCTCATGCTGAGCTGGGGAGAGCAGCAGTGTTTTCATTAATGTTATCTCCTTGGA
Source organism: Triturus cristatus (assembly GCF_964204655.1). Taxonomy (NCBI): domain Eukaryota; kingdom Metazoa; phylum Chordata; class Amphibia; order Caudata; family Salamandridae; genus Triturus; species Triturus cristatus. Next base: position 1,058,843,164 of record NC_140593.1, on the reverse strand, counting down.
ATGCAGCCTCGCACGTTGTTTTTTTTGTGCTGGTTTGGGTGCCTGGTCCCAGCCAGGCCCCTCAGAGGTTGCCTTCATTGGAGAACATCACAGGCTGCCCTAGCTTGCTCCCCGCTCCCACGGCACTACCGCGTGCTGCCGCCAGAGCACAGCAGCCTGTCTGGTATACATGCACTCCTATGTGGCCACCTCCCGCTACCACCAGACACGGGGAGCAGTGAGAGTAGACCATGCGGGGAATTCTTCTGTGGCCACCTCCCACTCCCAACAGACCACACGCGGGGTGCGGCAGCACTCCCCCATCTTTTTCCTCCTGAACAGGACCCAGGGATAGGGTCCTGGGCCCCTCCCGCATTCAGCGGGGGAAGTACGACTGTGCGCCCCTCAATCTTCAGAATCTCAAAGGAGCGAGACGGTGTTTCACCGCACCAGCAAGCACACAGGGGTCCAGGGATGTTCTCCCGGCCCCCTTTAACATAAATCCTCTTGGGGGATGGGGTCCCTGTGTGAGATGGAGACATGGAAAAGGGGCTCCACACACACCCTTTCCCCCAACGGTGCCAAGACAGCTTTCTTGCACATTCCCCCAGGACCTGGTCCACCCCAGGAGAAATTGATCGAACGGGGTGAAAGGGTGCCAAGCTATAAAAGGGAATAACTTGGCCCGTTTGGACAATTTGGACAATCTTGGGCTCATTTTACTCCTGGTGGCAAGCTCTATCCACCAGGTGCAGTTGCAGCAACCCTTCTCACCTTGGAAGCAGTGCAGTCCTCCAAAATCTGGTCTTCCTATCTCCCTGCACCAGTTCTCCTTTGCGGCTTTGTTGGTGGGTGCCAAAGATTCCAGGGCTTCCCCCAACTGGTCCTCAAGAGGAGTAAGCCACTGGCCATTGAGGAGACTCACTGGTCCTGGAGTCAACTGAACCGAGTCCTGGGTCCTGAGTGGAGGGTCAGGGGGTTCTTCCTTCCAGTTCTCCATGGCGGTCCTAGGATCCAGCAACAAAGCAATAGGGGAGAGGAGTTGGCCTAACAGCTAGGGCGCTAGACCTCGGACCTGGGGAACTGGGTTCGAGTCTCGGTAATGATGCTGAACATCCTGTGATTCTGGGCAAATCACTAAGGGGCATATCAGCAAGGCGAGGCGATAGAATTATCGCCGCTTTTGTGGCCGTTTTCAGCCGAAAAGCGGCGGTAATTTTATCGCCTAATTAGCAAGCTCATGCTACCGTGTGAAAACTTACGTTAGCGCAGGAATTCCTAACGCCCAGCTTTGCATCTCTAATGAGATGCAAAGTGGGCATTCCTGACCTGACATGACAGGAGAAATGTCGCTAAGCGACATTTCTACTATCTTCAAGCCCCACGCTATGAAGTATAGCGGCAAGAAAAGTAGCGATAACCCCTGTTACGCCTGCTTCAGGACTGACTTAGCCATGATATCCTATGGAAGGTGGATATCATGGCTAAGTTTGTGGGGCCCTATCAACAAGCTAACGCCACATTGCGTGAGATTATCGCTGGGTTTCCCAGCGATAATCTCACGTTAGGCAGTTAGCGCAAGGATTTTTATCGCTATTGAGATAAGCGTTGCTAATAGCACGCTATCTCAGCGATAAAAATCCACGCTAGCCGGCAATAATTATCCTAGCGCTAAGTGCGCTTAGCGATAATTATCGCCGGTTGTTGCTGATATGCCCCTTAATCTCCCCGTGCCTAACAAAAAATTAATGTGTGTCCTCATGTAACGTAACTGGTGCTATGTATAGCGCTCTGATACCCGATTGGATTTGGTCAAGTTCGCGCTATATAAAACTCTGCAAAAAAAAAAAAGTAAACACTTTGCAGGCAAGAGAGAGTTTTCCCCTTGTGCACGAGTTTATAAAGGGAAGAGGAAGGTTCCAGAAGACAGGCACCCCTAACCAGTCCTGGGGTACCATATCACAACAATCCAAAATAGTTTCATCAAGGACCCACTGGGCACATCAGCTCCTCGAATCTCTTCCTTGCTGATATAACCGCCAGGGAATTGTACACTAGGATTTTAAAGGTGCCCACCCCCCACTTGTTGGCTCCAGCTGTCTGGGCACTATCCTTTGTTTATTAGGCTTGGGCACGCCCTTCCCTGGTACAGTGTGACAAATTGATGCAGATGCTTCCACCCCACCCCTTTCCTTCTCAGGAGCTGGGAGAAGTACTGCTAATTGCTCCTTTTGTGTGGTGGCAGCCTTTGTTCCTGCTGCTGGATAATATGCAATTACTGGACACAGCAGGGTGACACAAGGCCTGGGCTCTGAATGACCCACAAGATGTACAGTATAATTTTGAAAGCTACAAATATGATTCCCCTGCACAGTGTACACTCTAATTCAATATGTCAGTGATCTCTGTAAGCCCAGGGGGAGTGAAATTACATTCTAAGGCAGTTCGCTCCCTTTGTGTATAATGGAGTGTCACTATAGTTGAACAGTAAAGCACACTGGCTTTCCATAATAGTGTACACTACACTCATGAGGCCTATCCCAGGTAAATACCTTACCCTGCAGAGTCCCCATTGCGCCAGGCTACATGTGCGTTGTTACCGGGGTGTGGAAGACAGTAGTCTCACATGCACAGCTCGCACACCGGTGCACATGTGTTCACATGCAACCAGCCAGGTGCCCCTTACCCTTGCTGCATCGCAGCGGCCTTACCTTAGAAGGTGGACACTGGTGGTAAACACGTGCAGTCCATATACCATGTGTCTACCGTGGGTAAGACACTGGTAGTGAGGCTCACCCACAGCAAAAAGTCCCAAAACCGGATGATCAGAAAAGCAAAAAATCCGGACGTACTGCTGGGTCAGAACCAAGTGCAACACTGATGTTTCTGGAGGCAGCAGAAGGGGTGGTGAAATCTTTGATGATTACAAGCTTTCCTTGCTGCTGTTTGTGCCATTGTTAGTGTAGTGTGCACACTCTTGGCTTTCTACATCTGCTGGTAGTAGCATCTTAGGGCGAATCTGAAGATGTCTTCATCCATGTTGTCTTGACTTTTTCTACATTTGAGCTAATTTTTTGGAGTGGCGTTTTATCAGCCGAAGTTCCTATGTGTACTAGCTGACCTGAAGTCGGGCCCTTGCCACTGGTTTACACTTGTGGGTACTTTCAGTTCGGCCTGCTGATAGCCTGTCAACTGTCTGTGTCTGTCATTTTCAAACCATTTGCTTCATTCTCTCAATAAGTTCAGTTATTGGACGCCTGAACCCCTTCTTTATTCGTGGTGTCAATATTACCCTGTGCGTCTCCCCTCACTGCCAGATAGAACCTTTTGCCTGGCACTATCCACCCAATATCTGCCCACTTGCTGCCATCATTCTTGCACCTGTGCTTGCTTGCACCATTCTTATTGAACTCTCTCTCTCTCTGCTCCTGCTGTTCTCACCTTCTGCTGGTCTCTTTTTTCCCTCGCATTCACCTGTTGCCCCAATTTCACACTCTCCTTTTTGCCCCAAGGGCCCCATTTCTCCCAGAGTACCTGCATTCTAAGTTAAGTGAGCATGTGATGCATGGTCATAAAGCAGATGTGAACAGCTACATTTGTTGTCTTCTTTTGTTGAGTGAGCTTAAGGTTTAGTGCTTTTAAACGTATTTCCTATATCTTGTTGGGCATTGATAGCTGTTACTTCCCCTTGCCCTCATTATGCCCCTTCTTCAGCTCTATGCTATTATTGTGGGGCAGGCAAATAACAGCAGGTAATGCCCTATCCAGAGCACATTAGCAGCTGTTAACCTGAGTCCAGGGCTATAACCCTTAATTATGATTTTGCAAATGGCAGAATAACCATCAGTTTTTATTGTGTGCTTTAAAATAGATCAACAGTGGCAGTTGTCAAGTGACAGTCCCTCAACAGTTGGCATCTACAAATAGTTATTATTTCGATTGACAATGGCCCCATATTTTATCTTGCACCATTCACAAGTATAACACTATTGAGACATTTACAGAGCTTTCATAATGAACATGTTGTGGCACTTGCAGTAGGTAACGTTTGCTTACCCACTGCTGGAATCTGGGGCATCTACAAAACTCCTACAATGCACCTCCACTCTGAAGTACATCATGCATTGATATCACAGAAGTGAGGCATCCATAGAACTTATCCTGACCTCCATCATGCACTGACATCCCAGGAGAGAGGCATTCAAAGAACATATTGTGACCCGCATCATGCATTGATATTCCAGAATTGAGGCATTCACAAAACTTTTCTTGACCTCCATCATGCATTGATATCCCAGAAGTGAGGCATTCATAGAACCTATCCTGACCCCCATTATGCATCGATATCCCAGTAGTGAGGCATTCAAAAAACATATCTTGACCCCCATCATGCATTGATATTCCAGAATTGAGGCATTCACATAACTTTTCTTGACCTCCATCGTGCATTGATATCCCAGACGTGAGGCATTCATAGCACTTACCCTGACCTCCATCATGCATTGATATCCCAGAAGTTAGGAAATTATATGACTTACACTGACCTCCATCATGCATGCATATCCCAGACGTAAGGCTTGTCATAGAATTTAGCCTGATCTCCATCATGCATGCACTTCCCAGGAGTGAGGCATTCATAGAATTATCCTGACCTCCATCTTACATTGATATCCCAGAAGTGAGGCATTCATTGAACCTATCCTGACCCCATCATGCATAGCTATCCCAGAAGGGAGGTATTCATAGATTTTATCTTGACCTCCATCATGCATTGATATCCCTGAAGTGAGGCATTCATAGAACTTACCCTGACCTCCATAATGCATTGATATCCCAGAAGTGAGGCATGCATAGACATATCCTGATCTCCATCGTGCATTGATATTCCATCAGTGAGGCCTTCATAGACCTTATCCTAACCTCCATAGTGCATTGCTATCCCAGAAGTGAGGCATTCATAGAAAATATCTTGATTCCATCATGCATGCATATCCAACAAGTGAAGCATTCATAGTACTTATCCTGACCTCTATCATCCATTGATATATCAGTAGTGAGGCATACATAGAACGTATCCTGACCTCCATCATCCATTGATATATCAGTAGTGAGGCATACATAGAACTTATCCTGACCTCCATCATGCACTGGCATCCCAGAAGTGAGGCATTCAAAGAATATATTGTGACCCCCATCATGCATTGATATTCCAGAATTGAGGCATTCACAAGACTTTTCTTGACCTCCATTATGCATTGATATCCCAGAAGTGAGGCATTAATAGAACCTATCCTGACCCCCATGATGCATCGATATCCCAGTAGTGAGGCATCTAAAAAACATATCCTGACCCCATCATGCATTGATATTCCAGAATTGAGGCATTCACAGAACTTTTCTTGACCTCCATCGTGCATCGATATCCCACACGTGAGGCATTCATAGAACTTACCCTGACCTCCATCATGCATTGATATCCCAGAAGTTAGGCACTTACATGACTTACACTGACCTCCATCATGCTTGCATATCCCAGACGCGAGGCTTGTCATAGACTTTAGCCTGATCTCCATCATGCATGAACATCCCAGGAGTGAGGCATTCAAAGAATTTTCCTGACCTCCATCTTGCATTGATATCCCATAAGTGAGGCATTCATTGAACCTATCCTGACCCCCATCATGCATAGATATCCCAGAAGGGAGGTACCTGTGCCCTTTAAAATATTGGACTACCTCTGCTTCATTCCTGAGAGATCTATTCCTCTTATATCAATTGTCCCGACACGGACTTGACTAGCAATTGGACGAGAACCTTGCCCCCTGGCGTTCTGACTACTATTTGCTTTGCCCTGAAGAAGCCCATGTCTGGGCGAAACACGTTGGCTGTCTTCTTATGAAAACCGAGTGCATCTTGAATAAAGACAACTTAAGATCACAAACAACAACGTGGATTTCCTCATTTTTTGCTACATGTACATACTTTATGTTTTACCTTGTATATATATTGCCTCTCATACCCCTTTTAATTAATGTTGAACATTGTGGTCATGTGGCAGCTGACCATCTGAGGTGGGCAATATCCTATTACCACTGTGACTAGTCCTGGCAGTGCAATCCTCTGCAACCCAGCTGCTTGTTTTGAATATTAGTAATATCCCAGAAGGAAGGTATTCATAGATTTTATCTTGACCTCCATCATGCATAGATATCTCAGAAGTGAGCCATTCATAGAACTTACCCTGACCTCCATCATGCATTGATATCCCACCCAGAAGTTAGGCACCTATATAACTTACACTGACCTCCATCATGCATGTATATCCCAGAAGTGAGGCTTGTCATAGAATTTAGCCTGATCATCATGCATGCACATGGCAGGAGTGAGGCATTCATAGAATTATCCTGACCTCCATCTTGCATTGATATTCCAGAAGTGAGGCATTCATAGAACTTACCCTGACCGCCCTCATGTATTGATATCCCGGAAATGAGGCATTCATAGAACTACCCTGACCCCCATCATGCATTGATATCCCAGAAGTGAGGCATGCATAGACGTATCCTGATCTCCATCGTGCATTGATATTCCAGAATTGAGGCATTCATAGAACTTATCCTGACCTCCATCGTGCATTGCTATCCCAGAAGTGAGGAATGCTTAAACTTATCCCGATCTCCATCGTGCATTGATATTCCAGAAGTGAGGCATTCATAGAACTTATCCTGACCTCCATCGTGCATTGCTATCCCAGAAGTGAGGCATGCATAGACTTATCCTGATCTCTATTGTGCATTGATATTCCTGAAGTGAGGCATTCGTAGAACATATCCTGACTTCCATGATGCATGCATATCCAACAAGTGAAGCATTCATAGTACTTATCCTGACCTCTATCATCCATTGATATATCAGTAGTGAGGCATACATAGAACGTATCCTGACCTCCATCATCCATTGATATATCAGTAGTGAGGCATACATAGAACTTATCCTGACCTCCATCATGCATAGATATACCTCTGCAGCTCTGCACCATGCTCTGCACCATGCAAATGGTCCAGGCCTCTCTCTCTCTCAATATTGTGTCCCCACACACATCACTGGCCTATCTAGGAAATGGTTTTCTGTCTTTCTAAAATAAAGTTTTGCTCTATATCTTTTTCTCAAGTTTTTGATCCATCCTTTTAAGAAATATCTCTATCAAATATGCTTTTCTCTGACCTGGGCCCTGTCCACAAACCGTTTTGCACTCCTTTCTAAAACTTGCCCATTTATGTGTTATCTTTACGCGCACATTTTGGGATCCTGAATCTCAGAATCCGGATCACTTTACAATTACAAATGCAGAGTCAAGTTCTTCCTTTAGAAAGTTTGGCCGTTTGGCAGATTTCCATAGGATTATGTTTCGGTGTCAGGGGTGGAGCATGGCGTGACCACTGGCAAACCATCCAACGATCCCAAAGTTGTAACAGTATTGATATTAATAAAACCTCTCAACACTTTTCACGCTCAGTTTACACACCTAATATTAGTACTAACAATTGTTGTGAGAATTGTGTAAAATGTATGTGAAAGAGATCCAAAAGCCACCATATTGCATGAGAGTGGAGGAAAGCGTTTTTCCAAAGTGAAAAACATTTTTATCAGTGGAGAAAAAAACGCAAAGAAATTCGAATGGCGTATCTGTGGATTTTCTGACAAAGCTATAGCTCCTCTCAGACCTCTATTTCTTTTACCTCAGATTGAATCTGTGCATGGGTAGACCATCACTAGTGTTGCATAGTCATTTTACATTATAATTCATTAATACATAAACTTTTAGTTTTTTATAAAAATATTCATTTTATTTATTCATTCTCAAAAATTCAAATTTTTATAATAATTGTCCACCAGATAACGTCATTTACTGATGTCAAACATTTCATTTTCTATGTTGATGAACGTACAATTTTTTAGACAAAAAAATATATCAATCAAAACAAAGCTACTCAGCCAAGACTACATCAACACGCACAAATACACTCATAACTCAGTTATACTTTCATTCATACACGACACTTATACTATATGGGTGTCAGGAATATCAGAATGATAAGACATCTCCAATAGTTGGTAGTGATGACAAAACTGTTAATGGGTCTGGGCGCACGTGGTCTACGCGCGTTTCGGTGGGATAGCATGGAATGAAACCACCTTCATCAGGTCCTCGCCCACCTAGGGTATGGTGTCAACGGGCTTGTACTGAGTAGGGATACCTAAAAACACAACAAAAGGATATACATTTATTTTTAAATCTACCCATGCTTGGACATAAAACTTATAATTTTAGATGATGTATCAATACGTTATGGGTGAAAGCCTCGAAGTAGAGGAAAGAAGGACCTGCATAACTGCACCCAACATACTGTGCATTATAGTCATAATTAAGGTGATCCATGCATTTAAAAATGAGTGAACCGTGGAAAATAGGATTTGAAAGCAAGACTCATTTTGCCAGGTAACCTTTTTGTGTTCCTAGAGAGGAGACATAGCTGAGCACTATCAATTACTTATAGAAGATATCTAATCTATAAAGAACTATAACAGTACACTGTCCCTTACTGTGCAATGGTCAAATAGGATGTTCCTAATCGTAATTTCAACTGCAGCAATATGGCACGTTGTATCTGGAGCAGCAAAGACAAGCGTCAATGCTGAAAAAGTAGGTATGAACGTAAAAAACAGTTTGTATGCAGTCTATTTGTCATAAAGACACATTACATTGATAGACATACTCAGGAGAGAGGTATCGAGGTGAGAAGATAAAGATACCTAAACAAGTTGCAAGACTTGATGTCAGTTGAGCTGGTATAATGTCATAGGAAGACCAGGAATTTGTTATACATCAGCGCAGAATTGATCTGAAAATATGAAGGAGGATACCACGCATAAGTGTTGCATGGTGGTAGTCCAATGGTTAACACATGGTGTAATTGTACAATATGTGGCGTTGTCAATGCTTTTCAAAATTGATTGCATACTCACTTGGGTATGTAGGATGCCTTCCGTTTTTTAGAATAGATGCGAAACCCCCAGTTCAAGATAATGGTGAGGCGTTGATCAAATATTCTCTTAGGAAGTTCACAAGTTAAGGCCTCCTAAGGGTGTAACATGTTTTTTAAGAAAAAGAGATTAACAGGGCTAATGTGTCCTGCAACAAGCTTAACCATAATATTGTATCTGTCATTGATCTAAAAGGGTTTAATCTATCACATAAGGGCTCATAAGATGTCTATACGAAATCCGAAATCCTGATTTGTCCGAAAGTAATACAACTATCATCTATGTCAGGCTGAGGGAAAAACGCCCTTTATGTGACGTAAAGATAATTACACAAATCCAGAGTGTATAGAAAGAGCTATCTGTTAGGGTCTATTTAGCGCAATATTGATCATGTCTTGTAACGGGGGTGCTGCAAATCCGTGACATCCCCGGTGGCCATGTGTATCTAAATTTCCGAATAATTTGCTTATTAGTGAACGAGTCTAATGTATTAGGGCTCAACAAAGTCTACTGATATGCTCAGAGTCTATGCCCATCTGCTTATATTAATATGCTAGAAGATTTTGCAATACGGCAAGGAGACTATACGTTTCGCCCAATCTATAGAGGATAGTGTGTCCGTGAACTAGTTTCGGTAATAGGTTCGCATGAGGTAACCTAGCATATAATACGTCGCTGATCTGCTCACCTCTCATTTAGGCCGGATAGTTTCTCCTGGCTTGACGAACGTCTCTCACTGCATTCCGGGATGCTCGTTTTTCGAGTTTCTAAAACCCATGCGTTTTAAAGTGGGTGAGGAAGACGCCACGCATGCGTGCTGGCTGTGTGACCGCAGCGTGAGGTCTGAACGTCCTGATAGTCATCGAAATGGGACTCCGGAAGTGCCAACAAATATTTACGTAAATGGTGATACACAAAGCACCTCAACAGATATAGAGAAGGGACTGCCAGTTCCACTGATGTACCGTAAATGTGGCCACGAATATATATGTATAAAGGGAAAGAGGATCTCCAATATGCGACCCCTCAGTTATTATGGTATGTCTGTCACATGGTGATTATATCCCAATTAATAAAAGCAGACATTATAATTAAGAAAAAACTTTTTGCATATAATATATCAGTAATTCTCATTTAGGCAATATTCCAAAGTAAGGTACACATTTGGATGCCTGTTGTGTATAGAGGCTATCAATTATATATGAAGACTATGAATAAAGTCCCATAGATTGAAAATTCAATCAGAGCAAATTATATTTAAAGCACTGATAGACCGAATACAAATATGATAAGACCTCCTGCGATCATATGGGATGAAAGTAAGAATATTGTCATTGAGCGGGTAGTGAGTTTACAAAGGGCTACTGCTGATAACAAATGTGTGTAAAACTATGCAGAAATAATGTTACAGACTGATGGGGCCAACTTAGAATGTAGTGGGGCCCATTGTATCCATATAGGATGATGGAAAGATGCCTATTCTACATCTGAACAGGAGGATGGAATCATATAATTATTGGAATAGGTAATGTTCACTATATAAAAGGGGGTCAAAAAAGATCGCCCAAAATAAGAAAGATGAGGGCCAGGTCAATATCTGGCGAACAGAAATGTGGTTTATAGACGCATGAGCAGCGGAAAGTCTAACGGTTTGTAACGTTACATAAGATTTCTTCATTTAATCCGCTCTTCACACTGTCAAATGTGAAAATCCAAAAGGTTTCTCTGCGTTTTCGCACTGTTTCATTTGATTGTCCAGGTTTGGTTTTAATTTTTTCCAGGATACACCAACGAAGATCTTGTTCGTTATGGTGTTGGTCCAAGCAATGTGTGACCTGGGGGGCTGAGATTTTTTGCGCGCGTATAGCCGACTTATGTTCGCTATACCTAGTTCGAAACTCTCTGCTAGTTTCTCCTATGTAGGCCAACTCACATGGGCAGAGAATAATATAGATGATGTTACTGCTTCTGCAATTACTCAAATCTCTCAGTTTGAACGTTTTACCCTTGTAGTTAATTATGTCTGTAACCATGGCAGTATTACAAGCGTGGCATGAACCACATTTGTGATTCCCCAAAATAGGTGGTAATCCAGTGAGTGTGGTCTGAGAATGCATTTTGTGAACATCTTGCCTGGTGTGAACTAACATATCACGTACGTTTTTGTTCCTCCTGTATGCTATAATTGGAGGTGGGAGTGCTTCACTGACATGCACATTAAGAATCTTCCAATTCTTGATGATGATGTTTTTAATTTTGTAATTTAATTGGGAATGGTTGATGACACAGGCCGTCTGATCTTTGGGAGGACGGGTGTGGCCCCTCAGGAGTGCCTCTCGATTATAATATTTGGCTCTTTTGAATGCTGTTCTGACCAGACGGTGGGGATAACCTCTAGCCAGCAGACGGGTTTTTAAGGCATCCCCATGAATGTGGAAATCTATCATTGAGGTACAATTTCGTCTTATCCTTAGGAATTCTCCAAAGGGTATGGAGTCTTTCTGGCAAGGAAGATGAAAGCTTTGATGTTGTAAGATGGTGTTTTTTGCTGTGGGTTTACGATAGAAGCTCACTGATAGGTTTCCTTCTGTGCCTCGAATCACTATATCCAAAAAGTCAACTTCCATGTTGCTAGAATGTGAGGTGAATTTGAGATTGCAGTCACTAGCATTCAGCCAATCGATGAATTCTGCAAGTGTCTCATTGTCACCCTTCCAGACAAAGAAGATGTCATCAATGAATCGTTTCCAATGACTGACATTTTCAAAAAAAGGGGCTGCCTCATTAAAGACATGGGTGCGTTCCCATTCTCCCATGTAGATGTTAGCTATGCTTGGAGCACATGATGCTCCCATACTGGTGCCTTTCACTTGCTGGTATGTGAGGTTGTTAAATTCAAAGAAATTGTTCGTAAGGACTATTTCTAGGCACTGTAGTATGAATGCATCAGGTCTGGTACCCGGAGTTCTTGTAAGAAGCGATTCTACTGCTGTAAGGCTTGACGTTGGGGGATGTTAGTGTACAGTTGTTCAATGTCAAGTGTCACTAAGATTTCTATATTGGAATCAAACCGTAATCCTTCGATTTGCTCTATGATATCACCTGTGTCCCGTATATAGGAGTCATACTGCCTGGTAAGAGGGCACAAAAAAGTGTCCACATATTTAGATAGAGGTTCTGTACTTGAACCAATTGTTGAGATGATGGGTCTTAGGGGTGGATCTGTAACATTTTTATGGGTTTTAGGAACTCCATATAATGCTGGGGTGATAGGGCAGGATTTGTTCAAAAAATTATATTCCCGCTGACAGATCGAACCTAATTCATAGGCCCTTGTTGTAATTTTCCGAATGGATTTTCCACTGGTAGATAACCCACTCGTTTCAAATTAAGACTATGCATGGAAATCTAAGATTTGTCAGTATTTCCATGCATGTATCTGGTGATTTCAATGTACTTATAGAACGTCTACGCAAATTGTAGGAGTAGCCCTGTCATTTGCAGATTTCCAATTTTTTTGGGTGACATTTATATAATGCCCACTCATCACATTAGTTCACTAAACAGTTGCAGAGTGTTATTAAAATAAAGAGCCTTTCCCAACTATGAGCCTGGCTGAAAAACTTTTCTCTGCATTCTGCTCTGTCAAAGCAGCCACTTCCTTCTTTTGCCAAAGTTGTAACAGCTTACCCTTTCAAATCTTTATACATTTTGGAAAAGGGGCTTTCTGATGGATATTTCTAACTGCAGGTATCTACACCTTTAGAATACCTAGGCACCAAACTGGATTTGAAAGATTTCACAGCAGTGTCCAACACACCAGTAGGTGGCGCCGTGTGGCTCCACTTTGACTCCATTCCTAACCAGAAATGACAGAGCAGTATATAAACATATACGTGCCACTCCTGTGTGCTGATGTCAGTTCCTTTCTTCCTGCTCCTTAAAATGCAGATCTGGAGCTTTGGTCCATTTTCCATTTTTCATTGGTTTGACAAGTTTCTAAATAGAATTCCAGTGTGCAAGGGAACAATGTCTAAAACGACAGGGTTCAAACCATGCAGTGACTGCCTCAATCAGATGTCAGTGGCAGACCTGAACAAGGTATAGCTTTGGTGTTTAGACTTGGAGCAGTGCTTAATTTGAGCCTGTGGTTTCTGGTGCTCAGCGTCAGCACTTCCTTGCCTACACCGGCACTTATGACAGCCTGCCACATGGTGTCGCTGTTTGTGTAATTTAGATATGAGCACAACAGTTGTTTACTGAGTCAGTGTTACATTAAAAATGACTACTACCTGCCACTCAAGCTGTTCTTCTAGCGTTTGGGGCCAGTAATAGTCTAAATTGTCTCCCTTATAGGAGTTTGATGGTTAGTAGTTCTGCTGGTACTGTCATTGGCAGTGCTGGCAGGGGCAATAAGGGTTGCAGTGGCTTGATGAGGGCTCTGACATTTTTTGTTGTTGTACAAATTAAGCACTGACTTGCAACTCCCAGTTGTACGATGAATGTGGCCTCATGCACCCAGAGACATTAAAATGCATGGGCAAAGGGGGCTCTGGCCTAGGGTCCTACCTCCAAAGGTGCCCTCATTAATTAAGCACGTACTTTCAGAGAAATTCATAAATCATTATCCTTCTGCTTATGATTTCAAAAACATCTTCTTTTCCATGTTCAGGTAACTGGAGCCTCCCTCAGCCTTTCAGCAGCTAATCCAAGTCATCATGCCAGTGAAAAGTGACCTCCAAATAAGCTTAATCAGGCACAAGGTGGAATATGAAGGTGAATATTGAGGGGCAGATCTACAAAAAAGTGCTGCAGAGAGGCACCCAAAGCCCTATGGCTGCGCCACGCTTCGGCAACTCTCAGAGCACAGGAATGCGACATATTTACATTGATATGTCGCATTCCTGTGCTCTCCCTTGCGCTGGCGCACAAATAGCTGCCGTGCGCCGGTGCAGGCCCCCTTGTGCCATGGTGTAAGGATGCCTGCGCCATGAGGAGATTGTTTTTGTGCAGGAAGGGCCAACAAGCACTACAGGCATTTTCCTCTTTCAATTCATGCTGTAGAATGCAGCACGCATTGAAAGAGGAAAAAACAAGGCGCAATGAAAACAGTTCTCCTCGTTGCGCTAGGGTGGCGTAGCAAACTGACGCATTTCCAGATTTACGATTTCTCATAAATCTGGAAATGTGTATGGTTCCATCGGTGTTGCGTGGGAACACCCACAGCAACACCCATGGAACGCCCCTTTCACGCAAAGTGCTGCATGTAAAGGAGCAATTTTTACAAGGACAGGAAAAGCCACGCAGGGTGGCTTTTCCTGTCCTTGTAAATATGGGGCAGAGAAATGCGCTGTCAGTGCGTCACAAAAAATGACATACTGGCAGCGCAAGGGGCTTGTAAATCTGCCCCTCAGTGTTTTCAGTAAACAGTGCAGATTGCTCCAAAGATGGCAGGCACCTATTTTTATAATGCTTAAAATTAATAGTGGCTCAATGTGTAGCACTGCAGCATAGGCCATTGCTTTATGTTATTGTGTGAGAGACTCAGAGATCCTACCAGTGCTGGGGTGCTTGACTAATAAAGTAGTGATAGTAAAAGGGTCCTGCCTCATGCAGTGTAAGTGAGTGGCAGTGACAGAGAATGACTGCAGTGGAACCCAAGATTGAACTGACCGCTATTGTACACAAAAATAAAAAACGGATGTATTGGCATATATTTTAAAATAAAGTATTTCCAAAAAATGTGTAGACAGGGCAGGTGCTAAAGCACATCAGTCTAGTATAAATTAGGTGTTGTAAGCACATTCAGAAATCATTTTAACAATTCAGGTGCCTTAGTATTCTTAAAGTATGGAGATGAACCCTCTCAGTGGCCCTATACAGTGTAAAAATGCATAGCATGCCTGCTGGTAGTGCAGGCATGCCCTGCACAGAAACAGCGTTTTCCAAACTTTTCACTGCAGAGCAACATATGGAGATTCTGTTGACTTAGTACATTGCAACCATATATCATAGTGTCAACATACTAAGGTCCTAATTACGTGTTTGTCATAATAGGGTGGGGTATTTACTACACCTAGTAAATACCTTTACCACTGGATGAGACATTTACCACATGTTGTAAATACCGTGGGGTATATTCTCAAGAACGTGTGATAACCATCGCAAAAGTTACTTAACGCAACCCTCAACATCGCAGTCCATCATGGGAAATTAACGCCATGTTAACCAGGTATTCACAACACGGCGGTACCATGCGATAGTCACCAGACAACGCGTCAAATGGCCGCGTTAAAATCAATGCCACACTGCAAAAATGCAAAACACGAATGCAAAAAAAGCTGCGATGAGGCCAATTGCGATACAAAAATCAGCAAAAACTAGCCACAGGCATGCAATCCACACTCGTCAGGCAGGAACAATCACCATAAAAGGTGCAAAAAAACAGACAAACAAATGCCAAACTACAGCGAAGAACCATGGATGTTGCTGGAGCAAGTACGGAGGAGAACCAGAACCCCACAAGCCCCCCGGAGGACCTGTCTGGGACCTCGGGGTCAGGGAAGGCCAAGGAGAAGAGTAGGAAGAAGCGCTTCAATCCGCAGGAGAACAGGATCCTGATAACGGAGGTGGTCGAACACCATCAGCAACTGTTCGTCACCTCCACTGTGTCATTGGCAACAAAAAATGGACTATGGCAAGCCATCGTGGACAAGGTGAATGTAGCCAGAGTGCTGAAGAGGAAAATGGACGAGGTCAAGAGGCGTTGGAATGATGTCAGGCTCAAAACCAAGCTGAAATTTGCCAACAACCGGAAGGCAGCAATGCAGACTGGAGGTGGCATTCCTGCGCCACAGGAGGAGCTAGACGACATGGAGGAAATGGTGGCCACAGTCATCAGTGGGGAGATGGTGGCAAGAGTTGGGGGACCAGACACTGCTCAATAGGACCAGACACAACAGCAAGAGAGGGGGGACGAGGGGAGACGGACACAGTGGCACTCATGCACAATTAAGCAGAGCACAACTGTGGACAAATCATGCCCCAGACCCCAACTCCCACCAAGAGAAATATGTACCCAAGTATGCAACATTTTAGCACTGTATGAGCACAGAAGTCAGAGGCACACTGCATGTAAGGGATAAGGGGCAGCCAAATCAGAGCAGCAGGGGCGACTCCCCCAAAATACGGTGTACACACACATCACGTGCACAGCACATCAACATTGACAACGAAGTGGCACAAACCACAACACGTTCACCACAGAACAGAGGACACAACTGGTACCGACTGGGTGTAGACACTGGCCAATCACAAGTGGCATTGCAGGGAAATGTGAGCTGATAATGTACAAGTACAAACACACAGCCGTGATGTTGTCAAAATGTCCACAGTCCCGCAGCAAATGGGCAGCCCCTCTGAAACAGCCACGATGTACACAGTCATGCAGTCTGTCTGTAAACATGTACAATGCGACAACACACATGTGAACACATTGTTGAACTGCATCTCCCCTTCACATTGCAAAGCGACAATCACCACCACCTACAGAGCAGTCACAACCTCTCTTCTCTGATGACAAAGAGGACCACGACACCTTTGACTCCGATGCCCTCCGAGAGTTCATTGCCAGTCTCTGCAGCACACCTCCAGGAGTAGGGCAGCCTAGCTGCAACGAAGAGAACCCACCCCCTGCACAGACCACACTGCAGGCAGCTGCCACCACCACGGCTGCCTCCCAGGACCCCCCGAAGAACACATGGCCTTCCAACGCCGTGTGTTGGGATGCCAGGAGCAGCTGGATGAACAGGTGCGGGTGGGCTTCGACCGCATGGCAGACAAAGTAGATGCCATACGTGAGTGTCTAAGTCCCATCAGGGACCGCTCACAGTCCTTAACGGACACCCACAGTCCGCTCCATGCTCTCCAATGAACCATGGCTGACATTGCTAGAGTCCTGACTGTGAGACAAGAACGACTGTCTAGTCAGAGTGGCTCCAGCGAGCTCGCCCGGGAGTTGGGACTCATGCGGAGGCACATGGAGAACATGGAGCGGGCCAATGCGGAAGGAGCGGCTGCCACGGCTGCACACCGGCGAGTGGTAGCTGGGTTCCACAATGACCTCAAATACATGCTCATGGCATTGCTGCCACAAGGTCTGGCGCTGATGCATGCTGCTGCTACCACTACATCCACATCTCCTCCCCCTGAAGTGTCAGTGCCACACAGTGCGGCAGACATTCCACCTCCGGCCCCTGAGGTGTCACTGCCACATAGTGCTGGAGAAAGGCCAGCACCACCAACACATGAAGCACATTGAACAGCAGAGGACAAAGATGCGGATGAATCTGCCCTCATGGTAAGAAGGAGGCAGTAGCATCCATCTCCGAATCATGGCTGGTTTCAGCTTGGTTCTGCTCTCTGCATCATCACCCTCTACTGTCCCCCGATACACTCTGCGACACTCACCTTGGACCTCTTCATGGACTGCCATAACTTGTTTGATTGCCAATGACACTGCTATCAGACTGCGGACTGAACACTTCCACTTCCTTTGGACTGGTCATTCCCTGAATGACTCTGGCTGGCCCTCCACAGGCCAGCATTTGAAAGTGGGGTTTGCATGGCCCTGTACTGCTTCAGATGCAATACTCCACTGAATGTGCATTAAACATTCCGAATCACACATATGTGTCGTCTCTATGGTCTTTCAAGTGTGGTAGCATGGATGAATGTGAGGTCAGTGAATTCCTCTTACGTCCATGTGGCTCATGTCGTTGGACTTGGGTCACAGGGTGACACACTGTTGATTGTCGTCCTGGTGGCGCCGACGCAACAACAGCGACACACTTTTGTTACTTCCTTGTCCAGCCCCGTACGGAAACACGCACAGACCCCCAGGGTCATTTTTCAAACCCTTACGCTGGAGTGGCATACGCTAGGCCAGCCCACTACGCTTACGCTCCAGGGGGGGACAACAACGCCACATGTGCCAGGACTCCCCTGTAGTGATCTGCTGCTCACAGGTCTAGTTGTCAGCATGCAACGGCCACTCCCTCATGGCTGGTTTACACCCACACCACACCCATCCAGCACACGGGTCACAGCACATGTGACCCTGACAATAAAAAGGGCCGGGCGCATGTGCACGACGCCATTTCCAACCTATCTTGGGGTGTATCCGTGTGGTGTGCATGTAGGCATGGGGGCCCAGGGACCTGCAACATCAATTCCGCAGGCCCGGAGGGGACATGATGGCGTCCACAACACGATACCCAATCATAGAGGGTCCATGACTGTTGGGGCACAGACTTGGTGGTACCGGATACACTGCGGCCGGTCAGGCAATGATGTCTTATGCAATTGTATGTACTTTGCAATTCAGGTATCTGGACTCTGTTTCAGCTGGTGGGCCTGTCTCAGATGTGAGACCTGGTGAACTGCACTACATACCGGCATGTGGTTGGAGACACACCGGTGACAGCAGATGGGCAATGTGGCCTGGGTACGCAGTGTCGGCACTCTCTCTCCCTGTCCCTCTCTTCTTTTTTCTAGCTCTCTCTCCCCCATCTGTTTGTATATCCTTCTCTGTCCATCTATCTCTCTCTCCCCCTCTCTGTCCGTCTATCTCTCTCTCCCCCTCTCTGTCCATCTATCTCTCTTTCCCCCCTCTGTCCGTCTTTCTCTTGCTCCCTCTCCTTCGCTCTCTCTCCCTCCTTCGCTCTCTCTCTCCTTCGCTTTCTCTCTCCTTTGCTCTCTCTCTCTCCTTCGCTCTCTCTCTCCTTCGCTCTCTCTCTCCTTCGCTCTCTCTCTGTCCTTTGATGTGCGTAGGACACACCTTCTCACCATGATTTTTGTCTTGCAGGCTTTGACCTACGGATTGTCCCGAGGGGAGCCGACATGTGTCTTCATCTCTGTTCTGTGTTTATTTTAATACATTTTCATTTGTTGCTTCGAAGGTGAATGCGTGATGCTCATTTTTGTGACGACACATGCATGTCGCCAGATGTGATTGTGCGACATCATGTGGGTTATTTGGTATATGATTCAGTGTGGTTGATGTGACACATCTTTGTCCGGGGGTGGGTGGGGGGTGTCTGGAGTGGGACCCCGGGGGGGGGGGGGGGTTATGGTGGTGATGGTAGTGGGTGTTGTTGCTCTCTTGGGGCTCCGGGATGCATGTTCTGTGGCTCCATGGCATCTGTTGTTCTTCAGGTGTGACTCTGGGCTGGGCTCTCTTTTGTGGTGCAGGTTGTAGTCCGACTTTGCACCAGGTGGGAGCAGGTGTTAGTTTCCTGGTGCTAATGCGCCTTATCGCATGTTTTGTGATCTTATCGCAGATCTGGCTGGTCGCTGAGAATGTTGTGGTGTGGTGTTGTCACGACTTTTTGCTCGGGAAGGCCTACTCTGCTTAGCGATAGTTGCCGGTACATCCTTGGCGATGTTTTTTGCGGCTGCTATCGCCTGAAAACTGGTGATATGGGCTGTTTGCACCAGCTTGTGAATGGGGTGGTAAGTTTATTGCAAATTTGGCTGCGTTAAGGTGCCGATAACTCGGCGATAGCTCCTTGAGAATATGGCCCCTTGTGTTCTGAAATGTTACAAACAAATGGGGCATAACATGCAGATTCGTTTTTTAACACACTGAATTCTGCATTTTTGAATTTTTTCAGGGGATTTTCCGCTGATGAATTTTGGCAGGGTTGACCTACTGTAATCTATTAGTGGAAAACTGTGAGGGTGTCATAATTATCACACAACTCATAATTCCGATCCTTGTGCAAACACAGGTTTCTCTTTCTGTTATCTCTAAACTCACAATGAAGGTGAAAGAAGTTGTGGCAACACTTCACACATTTGGAACACTGTTGTAAGTGCATGTTGTTTGTGAGAATATTGACAAAGTAAACAAATGACTGAGAGAATTCTGAGAGTGCATGCAGGTTGTGCTTAAACCCGCCGGTCGGCGCCGCCGGCAGATTAGCCCAGCACCATGTGACTCTGGGCAATAGCTTGCTTAATCTTCCCGACGGCCTCCAGGGCCTAGAGACCCTTACGGGTGATTGTTCGCGCTTTACAAATGTGGATATTAATATTATGATATTATTTTATTATTTATTAAGCAATTGAGTGAGCAGATAGACACAAAGGATGGGTGAGTTAATGAATGAGTGAGCAAGTGATTTATTTCCCCTAAAGTTCATAGTGAAATCTGAATTTAAGATAGCTGTAGAGTCTTCCCATAATAATAATCATGCAGGTATTTTACCATATTAATGGTTCCTATATTGCAGAAAGATACTGGATGGAGCTCAGTGCACAGGCAACGGGCACATCACACAAGGAGTCCCCTTAAGGTTTGCTATTTGGAACCCATTAATAACTTGCATGCTCTCCTTCCCTAGGGAACCGGCTTTCGCTTTAGCAGAGGTCTGGATAAAAGCAGAACAAGTTGGCAGCTGGCCTCTAACTCTGGACAATCACATTTCTACCCAATTTTTCCTCATTAATATATCTTTCTCCCCGCCTTTGCGCCTTCTCTCTATTTCTTACACGTTCTCTATAGATATTCCTTGTTTCCCTCCCCACCTTTCTCACTCCATTCCTGCACCTTCCCCTCCTGTCTTTCCGCTTCTGTGCCTCATGCTTCCTTTCTCCCCCTCACTTTACTCTGATGTCATTGTTATGCAAATTAACATGTTGGAAACTGAAAACTCCTACCTCTTTCGGTCATAGAATGATGCTAAATACACTACAGTCTCATAGTGGGCTACCTCATGGTGTCCAATGGTGTGCTATATGTGAATCAAGACAGTCCAAGGTTAGATCAGGAAAAAGGTGGGATCCTAAAGGGTGTCGGTGAGACCAGGGAGATGTCATGTAAGTAAATGCTTATCATTTGCCTTCTTTCTTTTGCAGTTTCTGAACTTTTAATGTATAATTCAATGGGCGTGCATTAGGTGAAAATGGACCAGAAATTCAAAGTGCTAATAAAACAGGGCCCCCTAAAATATGTTTGGCCTGGGGCCCCAAAAATCCTTAAGATATCCCAGTATGCACATGAAGGCCATCAAGGACCGCAAAGCTGTACGTCACCGAATATCAAATAGAGTCACCAACCTCATCCAAATCCCACTCCGGTTCCACGTCGAGGGAGCGGACCAGATTCTGCTCATGAGGCTGCCCCTGCGACAGGTCTTCTTCGAGGTTAAAGACATCCAGTAAGTCAAAGTCCAAAACAAGGAGGAATTACAAAAAGGTGCAGTGGGACTCAACCCCATTCCACCACTCTTTATCTAAAGAGAAATTGTGAGGGCGTAAAGGTACCACTCAATCTCACTCTCCATTTGAGGAGCCAATCCGACAGTTCATCTCGATGTGCCCTGAGTTCCTCGGGCCATCAGCGACACTGCAGCAGGTTGAGGCCTTTAAGAGGCCATACTTAGGGGCATATCAGCAACAACCGGCGATAATTATCGCTAAGCGCACTTAGCGCTAGGATAATTATCGCCGGGTAGCGTGGATTTTTATCGCTGAGATAGCGTGCTATTAGCAACGCTTATCTCAAAAGCGATAAAAATCCTAGCGCTAACTGCCTAACGTGAGATTATCGCTGGAAACCCAGCGATAATCTCACGAAATGTGGCGTTAGCTTGTTGATAGGGCCTCACAAACTTAGCCATGATATCCACCTTCCAAAGGATATCATGGCTAAATCAGTCCTCAAGCAGGCGTAAGGAAAGTAGCGATAACAGGGGTTATCGCTACTTTTCTTGCCGCTATGCTTCATAGCGTGGGGCTTGATGATAGGAGAAATGTCGCTTAGCGACATTTCTCCTGTCATGTTAGGTCAGGAACGCCCACTTTGCACTCACATTAGAGATGCAAAGCTGGGCGTTAGGAATTCAGGCGCTAATGCAAGGTTTCACGCGTTAGCGTGACCTTGCTAACTATGCGATAAAATTATCGCCGCTTTTCGGCTGAAAACGGCCGCAAAAGCGGCGATAATTTTTCATTGCCGCCTTGTTAATATGCCCCTTAGTGTTTTGTGCACTCTACCTGCTCCCTCTGCTTCACCTTCAGACCCCAACGGTCTAGTAGGGCCTCAAGTTAGGTTACGGCTGGCTGATACTTCTTAGGTGCTGTCTCAGTCCCTGACACCCTTCCATTCCAGCTCCAAGACTCGCACCAGCCTGATTATCTCAATTCATTGACGCTTATCCCAGTGTCGCACAGGCCAGAGGAGGATTTACTGCTGAATACGGTGTCCGACCCCAAACTGAATCTATCTCGACTCCAACCATGGTCAAGCTCTAAATTCGCTCTGGGGCATCCAGTTCCTGTACAGCCTAATTCAGGCAATTCAATCTCACTATAACAGAGCTGTCCAAAACCTTTTCTGGATTCATCTTGCTGAACATGGCAGGGAATAGGCTTTCTAGACCCCTTGGCACTAAAGAGTTTGTCAAGGTGCCAACTGGAGACAGAAACCCAGTTGGACTGCAGCCTTTCCGCAACCCACTGAGCACTATCTAAGTGAGATGTGTTCTAGGTAATGATCAATCCTACTCAATGTCACAGGGATAGGTAATGGACCTCCTGTCCTCTTTCATTATGGAATGGAAAGGCATTCTCAACACTAGGAAACCAAGCATATATTTTAAATTCGAAATCCTATCCTAGTGCATCCACTATGAATAGTTACTATAAAAATCAGCATGATAGTAGCAATTATATTTACCAGAAGATTGAGCAACAGATAATATTGTAACATACTGGTGACATCATAAAGGTTACTTTATATTAGTATTCCAAACACCACCCTCACCCTCTTCTTTATGGCTAACTAAACTGTTCTTAGCACCTTCACACCTGTGTACCTCTTCTGAACAATAGACCCAACGTTCAGTAAAATAGCAGTGTCTGCTATTCTCCTCTGCACAAGTAGCCCACCGGGTGAATGCTAAATGTGCCTCCCAGTAGCCTTTAGCACAGAAAGGTGAAATGGTTCTGTATGGCCTTTGTCTCGAGTCTCTGTTCAGAAGTTTCTCTCTATCTCTTCACACACTGTCCTTTACTTATAGAACACATCTTATCATTGTTGAACCTATCAGGACAAACAATTAGCAGAAAAGGTGTTGGCACTCTTTTACTTACTTTTTTGCAGAAACAGGCTCTTTGTTTTTAGAATAATAAACAAGAAGTGACATAATCAGCTTCCATTAAACTGTTGTCCACTTGTTCATTTTTGTAAAAATTAAAAGAATTGAGAATTCAATCCATATGAAACATGAATATTTGGAAGCAGGTTTGATGATCAAAATTCAATGAATTATGACTTGGATAAATGTGCATTGTATATTTCAACATTTATATCTAAATAACCAACATATATACTTGCGCTAGTCCATCTTTCATAAATGCCAGCCCAGACATGGCCAGCTACTGCTGAGCATCCGCTGCAGACTTCAGTGTCTGAACCCTTGCCGAATCCATCTTGAATCCGACCAAGATCGGAAGATGTGCGGGAGGCAGGGGTCAATGGGGGATCCTGAGTGGATGCCTTTCATGGTTGATGCGGTGTCTTCGGTGGTGACTGGGGTCCAGTAGTAGATGGTGGGCTTGCCTCCAATGCTGGAGGGGGGGGTGGTTTCGGAGTCAGGTGTCTGGTGGTTGAAGTTGTCGTAGAGGCCCTTGATTTTCAAATGTAAGTAGGAGCTGAGCTTGTTGCAGATATCCTGGGATGGGGTGATGTCTGTGGATTCGCTGGGGGGTTTGGTGAATTCCTAGATGACGCTGAAGAGTTCTTTGGTGTTGTTGGAGTTGGCGAGGATCTTGTTCCGGGTGAAGGTCCTTTTGGTGGATCTGATGCGCTGGTGGTATTCAGTCATGGCGTTCTTGTAGGTGGTGCGGTCTTCTGAGGTTTTGCTGTTTCTCCAGTTCTTCTTGAGATGTCTGCAGCTGCGTCTGGATTCTTGGAGATCGGCGGTGAACCAGGCGGCCTTCCTGGGGCACTGTTTGTCGGGGTAGCTTAGGGGTGTGAGCTCGTCTGTGCAGTTGGTGATCCATCTGTGGAGTTCTTTAGCAGTGAGGTTGGCATCGGTAGAGGTGGTGGGGGCATCGCAGCTGAGTGTGGAGTTGAGTTGTTCCTCAGTGACTTTGCTCCAGTTTCTTCGTGAAGGGCAGGGTGCAGGTTTGGGCGCTGTGGGTTAGTTGACGAGGGAGTATACGCAGTGGTGGTTTGTCCATGGTAATTGCGTGGTGTGGCTGAAGAGATGTTGTACCCACCTGCGAAAGTGGGATCTAGGGTGTGTCCTGCCTTGTGGGTAGAGGCGGTCACAAGCTGTTTTAGTCTGATTTGGCGTGGTTGTCCAGGAGGTTGGTGGGGGGTTGGGGTCGCTGGGGTTGTCGAGGTGGAAGTTCAGGTCTCCATGGAGGTGATGGCGTGGGGTGCGATGAGGTCGGCAATGGTTGTGGTGAACGGAGCACGAGGTCCTGGGGGTCTGTATGCAAGGATGCAGTGAAGAGTGGTTTTAGGGCTTGTCTGGCACTGGAAGTAAAGGTGTTCGGTGGTGGAGGAGGGGTCACCTGTGGTGGAGGTGGAGAGTTGGAGGAAACTCTTGTGTGCCAATGCGAGTTCTCTTCCTGGCTGGTTGGGGCAGTCCTTCCTCTGGATCTTGTCTGGCATGGCGATGGCGATGTTGGGGGAGGAGGTGGCATTGGTCCAGGATTCCGTGAAGAACGTGATGTCTGGCGAGAGGGTGTCAAGTAGGTCCCAGATCTCTACGGCATGAACTGGCCCTAGGTGGTGTTCGGCGAAGCCAGCTGGCAGTTGTTGTTCCTTCCGGGGTTGAGTGCAAGGAGGGCAGCTCTGTCTTAGCAGTGGTAGGCCAGTGATCTAGGGTCCCTGGCGCTGGTTGCAGTCAGGTCAAGGACGGGCACAGATGAGCTTGCCTTTGGCCTGCCATCGGTTCACCCGCTGCGCAGCGGTCACCATTAAATAGGGAAGGGGAGGGAATCACAGCTGGGAGGTGGGAGCGGGAAAACTGTCAGGGACCGCGGGGCAGCAGCGGCGGACGGGAAAACCGGGCACGGGGACACAACAGGATAACAGGAAAGAACAGAAAAAGAAAAGAACAGAAACGATACGGACAAGCCTGGCACAAAACGGGCACAAGCTGAGAGGCAGGCAGAGGCCTCGAACACCCACTGGCAGAGGTGACGTGTTGTCAGCGGCGGCGGCCCAACAGCAGAGCTGCTAAGGGGGAGAGCAGGTCCCTGGCTGGGAGGTCAGGTGTCCTGATTGATTGATTGATTCATTGATTGACAGTTTATATATAGATTTACAGGAGGATTGATACTTCCCCTGCGGAGGGTCCACCAACTTAAGAGAGTGCTCTCTTTGCTGCAGTAATCAGCTGTGATGCTGAGATCTTCGACCTACTGTTGAAGTTAAGGCAAACATCCTAACAGAAGTTCTATAATCTGGGCCTGCTTTCCCTGATAGTGATTAGAGATTTTGATATTTGGTCTTAGTGTCAGTTTCTAATATTTTGTTTTCCTTTATGTATATAGAAATATTTATTCATGTAATCACACAATACATAAGCTTTTGATATTCCATATTTATAATAAAAATGCTAATATATTTTTGGCGTTTTTTCATTGTTTAATATATGTGTAAAGCATTACATGATATTTTTTCATACATAGGTTATTTACATTATCTGTTTGTTGCCTTATTTTTGTGTTCTTTGCTGACTGTTGACTCATTCCTAGACTCTTATTGAGTGCTGTTAGAATGGCGAGAGATTCCACCCATTAAAGAACCTTACAGGCAGGAGAGTATTCATATACCTCATTGTATCATTTTCTCCTTATTTGCCTGCCTATTAATCTATATTCCAGGGGCCCTCTCTCTGCTGTAGTTCCTGCTTCCCCTGAGCACTTACTCTTATTGAATGAAGCCCTCTTTAACACTGTTATGGGCACTTTTCTAAACTTTCCTCTTGCCCACCAATGATCTAATCCAAGATCACTTCCCACTTCCCCGTTCTGTGGAATGTTCTCTTATTATCATCTAAAAGTTCCCATAAATAGAGATCTGCACCATTGGTTTGCTGTCTGTATGTGGCGCTTACATGCTCTCTCCTTTGTCACTTCTGGGGATGAACAGAGACAACATAGAGCCACGTGGTGCCACCTAGTGGTGTGCGTGATTACTGCTGTGAAAGCTTCCAGATCCAG
This sequence comes from Triturus cristatus, assembly GCF_964204655.1. Lineage (NCBI taxonomy): Eukaryota > Metazoa > Chordata > Amphibia > Caudata > Salamandridae > Triturus > Triturus cristatus. The sequence continues at coordinate 1,058,816,893 of NC_140593.1, read as the reverse complement.
TCTGCCACCTAGCGAATATTCAAAACGTGAGGAATCAGTGGATAGAAAGAGAATTATCAAAGGTAAGTAACCTGGGGGCATATTTACAACTAGGCGATAAAAAATTATCGCCGCTTTAGCGGCCGTTTTCGGCGATAATTTTATCGCTATATTAGCAAGGTCACGCTAACGCGTGAAACCTTGCTTTAGCGTGGGGATTTCTAACGCCCAGCTTTGCATCTCTAATGAGATGTAAAGTGGGCGTTCCTGACCTGACATGATAGGAGAAATGTTGCTAAGCGTCATTTCTCCTATCATCAAGCCCCACGCTATGAAGCATAGCGTCAGGAAAAGTAGTGATAACCCCTGTTATCGCTACTTTCCTAACACCTGCTTCAGGACTGACTTAGCCATGATATCCTATGGAAGGAGGATATCATGGCTAAATTTGTGAGTCCCTATCAACAAGCTAACGTGAGATTATCGCTGGGTTTCCAGCGATAATCTCACGTTAGCCAGTTAGCGTGAGGATTTTTATCGCTATTGAGATAAGCGTTGCTAATAGCACGCTATCTCAGCGATAAAAATCCACGCTAGCCGCCGATAATTATCCTAGCGCTAAGTGCGTTTTGCGATAATTATCGCCGGTTGTTGTTGATATGCCCCTTATTCTCTTGTGTGGTGGGAATGGGAAAATTATTCTCCTCTCCTGCCTGTATGAAAAAAATATACTACCGTAAAGAAAACCTTGTAGAATCACGTGTACGATATTGTAGTCTTGCAAAGCTATTTTCAAAAGTAGCAGTAAACAAAGGCTAATCACTGCATTTAAATTTATTAATACTGAAGCACATTGCAATTCACAAGACAATACACATTAGTTAGCAACATGCTGTTAACATAATTAAAGAGCAGCCAACATTTAAATGGGTAAATTAAAATACGCCTTTGCAGCATTTTTCCCTCACTAGAAAGTCCTCCCATCAACTGAGATTAAATTGTGTTCTGTCAAAGCTTCTTTTGAACAAAATTAAGATCGTTCTGAGAATTTGTTCTCTTTCAGGCTTGTGTTTTGCCTCAATTAATTGCCTGTATTTCAAGAGTCTAAGAAGAATAGAAAAACAGTCATAGAAATGTCAGCCAATTAAAAAGCATGCCCAAATACAAAGAGGCAATAATCAGCCTCTTCATATAAAAATGGTTATGGAAGGTGATTTCCATTAGCAAAGATGTAAACAGCGAGGCAGCTATAAGATTCTGTTATTGCTTAGTTTAATTATTTAATACATTATTGTGACTGTAGAAAATTATAATAAATGAGGAAGCATATTTGCATGTTTCTCTTTTTATGGCGTAATGACTGGTCAAGTAGGTATCTGAATGTTCTTCACTTAGGATCCTGTTCCCAACTTTGGGGCATATTATCAAGCACGGCGTTAACATTATCGCAGAGAATGCCCATAGAAGCCCATGTTGCCACCAGAACATGGGCTTCTATGGGAATTCTCCTGGGCATATTATCAAGCCCATTATCGCCGCTTTGGCTGCAGTTTTCTGCCGCTAAAGCAGCGATAATGTTAATGCCGTTTCTTGATAATATGCCCCTTTAACTTTTCTGGCACAATACTCACAATCGCATGACATCTTGTGAGCATTGATGGGTAGAATCAAGCTTTGCCTGACATATTATTGACCACACAGTGGGAGACTATGGACATTATAAAATTCAGGCTGCCCCTGGCTTTAGGTGTGGCCTCTTCCTAAAGTATTTTTTAAAATAATTTGACTTTCCCTGGCATAATTCTGGTCACGTCATGACATATTGTGGACCTGTTTGGAGGCAGTTTGACTTTCCCGGACAAAGTACTCAGTGACAGAATGTGGGCTTTTCTGACAAACATCTGACTATCTGTGGCATTTCTTGTGGCACATACATGTCATCATCATCATACGACTTTATTCGATCTTTTTAAAACAGATCATAAAAGCACAAGTTCATCCAAAATATTACATAACAGGTATTATAACCATATATACACATTTTTTAAAAAGAATGGCCGATATGTCGAATTAGCCATGTACATAGTAAAACAAGTATCTTAAAAACAATAAAAATCAATTAAGGATCCTAAAATTCTCTTAATGACACTTAGGCTCATGTTGCATAAATCAGTCCAGTTCCATCCTTATTTGTGCTCATTTAGACCAAGACCCCGCATTTTCCTCTTTCTCATGCAAGTCCACAAAAATGAAGCGAAAAAACACACAAACGGATCTGGGAGAGCCTTTAGAAAATACAGAGCCACCCTACATTGTGTAAATTTGTGGCACCGCAGACTTGGGAAAATAAATGCTTTTCCTTCATCAGTGTAAAACTTACAGAATAGTGTTAAATGGAGGTCTAACTGAGAAGAATGGTTATTACATGGACAAGGTGACAAATCTGAGAGTTTAAATCTCCTTTCTGGGTATCCTAACATTAGTGGAATCAGGTTTAATTGAAAGCTCAATAGAATAAATCTATGCTGTGCGTTAGTAATACGAGAGAGGTAATTAAAGCCTTCCTCTGTTTTTGATGGAATAAGATCATAGGCAAGGGTAGTTTTTTGGAGATAATTTTTTCCCCTTCGGGCAGAATTTGCTCTCTGCATAAATAATTCAGTTACCTTTTTCTTCGGAACCTTCCTACAGGATTCAGGATCCTGGAATAAATCACCCAGCCCTAGTGCAGTCAGTTCAGTCTCTACATCATTAATCCAACCAATCCTCTTATAATGATCCAATTTACAACAATCCTTGATAATGCATTGCGTTAGATTTACAGTGGACCGCCGCCAAATTGACAGCCACAATAGAATTGGTGTCATTCTTATAAAATAACTCAAATACGGTAGCGCCAATTATAAGTGTAAAATATAATTTGAGGCTGAGTGTGGTAGTGATACTCGTTTTAAAAAAAAGACTATCTTCCAGCTGCTGAAGTTGATCAATATTAGCCATCCCCCAGACTCCTGCCCCATATGTGGTTGCAGCCTTGGTTATTGCGCAGTAGATGTTTTTAATAGTGTCCAGGGGACTAGCACCTAACTTCTTAGCAAAACTCTTTATGGCTTGAAGGCTCCTTTCGATACCTTGTGCTCTTGCTGCCACCAAGTTAGACCAGGAGAGGTTTTTATCAAAAAGGACTCCTAAGTATGGAAAACAATCTACCACCTCAATTTTCTTTGCTGCCAGGTGGAAATAGGGGTGTTTCTCTCCTCTACCTGTTCCCGCTATGATTATGAATGATTTGGATTCATGTACTTTTAAATCTAAAGAGACCATGAATGTGGTGTATGATGTTATTAGGGATTGTAAGGCTACCCCAATTCTAGCCATTATTACTGCATCGTCAGCATACACCAATACCGGAAGAGGAGTGTGATCAAAAGTAGGCACATCCAAGGGTGAGGTAGACAGGGTGGCCTCCACCCCGTTTGTGTAGATGGAAAAAAGAAACGGGGCGAGGACACATCCCTGCCTTACTCCTTTCTCAATCTTGAAGAAACCAGTGCACTCCCCATTCCTGCCATACCGTAAGCAGGCAGAGGCCATGGCATACAGCTGGCGAATAAAACAGATTATCGGGAGATCAATGCCCATCCCCTCCATCATAGGCCACAGCTCCTGATGAGAGACACAATCGAAAGCTGCGGTCAAATCCATAAAGGCCATGTAGATCTTCCCGCCTTTTGCCTTGGTGTATTTGTCTATGGATAATGAGAGGTTTAGGCATTGATCCACCGCCCCCTTTTCCCTCTGGAAACCATATTGTGCATGCAATGGTCTTCGGCCCAGGCCTCCAGTCTGGCTAATAAAAGCAGTCCCATAAGCTTGGCAGTGGTATCGAGAAGGGAGATTGGGCAATAGTTTTTTGGGGACCCCCATCACCTTTTTTTATATATAGGCACTATTACACTCTGATTGCAGGATGGTGGAGGACCCTCTACCACAATGGTGTTAAAAACATTTGTAAGTAGGGGGACCCACATATCGTAATTCTCCTGGAAGAGGTCAATTGGAACTCCATCGGGACCCGGAGCCTTTCCAGGGGCACAAGACTCCAGCCCTTTCTAACCTCCAATAATAAGGTTAGGCTGCTTGGGATGCGCGGTCAAGTCGGGAGTGGCGATATTAAGGAGGTTGTGGCACCAAAAATATTTTCAAAATGTCCGACCCATGTTTCCTCATCTACATGTGTGTTTAAGGAAGGGTCTTTGGGGATCTTTAAAATAAGGGGCATTTACAATTTTCCAAAAGTCCCCACTACTACCCGAAGTGACCGCTTGTTCAAGATCTTCCCAGGCCTGCTCTCTAAGATCCTTCTCTCTTCTTCTTGTTGCTTTTTTGTAATCATTGCGCAGTACTTGTATCTTAGTGGGATCTCTAGGGTGGGTTTTTAGGGCATTGACGAGGTATCTTTTGGCAGTGAAGCATAGTGAATCAAACCAACGGGTGCTAGGGATCGTATTTGGAGCCTTTACATGAGTAAGTGTCTCTTTTAATTTAGTCAAAAGGGCTCTAAACTAGGTGACTAGAAGTGATGGAGAAGATTTCTCCTCTAGTCAGTATGTGATTTCTTTCTTCGCTTGAGCTAATATTTCCGGGACTAAATTTAACTTCTGAGCCTGTGTCCACTTAAGTTGGTAACTGTTTTTCAAAGGAAGGGTCATGCCATCCATTACCCGTTGATGATCCTTTGCCTTAAACAGGATGCCTAAATGGATAAATAAGATAGCATGATCACAACAACAGGAAAATAGGGTGCCAGTTGTGGACCAAATTTCCGTTTATCGTGGCAGATGCTAAAATAAAGTTGATCGTAGACTCTTGATTTCCCCTTCTAAATGTTCTCCCTATCTCACCCACTTTTATATAATTAATTATTCCCAGATTCCACTTATGTAATAATCTATTTAAAGCTTTGCCGTATTCATTATGCATAAAGTGTTGGAGAGGGTTACCATGGGGGTCTTCTAGTTCACACACCATAGTCCCACTAAATTTACAAAGGTGGATATTGAAGTCCCCCACCCAAATAAGGTTAACAAGACCCCCGTTTATATTTGCACTACATTTTTCTAACTCATTTGCTAGAGCTTTCACCACTACCTTCATACTCCTCCCAAATTTGTTATTATAATAGTTGATAATCAACCAGGTTTCTTCTTTCCTGTAATCAAGTTGAAGAAGTTGGAAATGGCTATTTAGAGAGCCAACCTGCCTAACTTGAAAGGGTATGATGTTAGAAATTAGGGTTATTAATCCCCCTTCGCCCTACCAAACAATGATGGAATTGCGGGGTTGTGAAAAGTACGAAACCCAGGAAAGAAGAATGGTTCTTTAGCCCACGTCTCCTGGAAGGATATACTCTCCACTGATTGCCAGAGCTTTTGCCAATCGCGGTTTCATATCTTGGAGGCTAATCCTGCCACATTCCAGGATGCCAAGGTAGTTCTAATTTCCTCTATGACAGTTGGGGGGGTAATACTGAGGGAATCTCCTGGATAGTGTGCACAGGGGTTGTTATTATAGAGGCCCTCTCTATGGATAGTGGGGTCAGTAAGATCTCCTGTGAGATAGGCACTAGGGAAACTAATATAGTTTCCCAGCTTATTAATGTGTTTGTGTGGTGGGGGTGATGTTAGTCAGTACAGAATTCCGAATCTGAAATAGCTGTGAATCTGTTTTGCAACCTTATCCCTGAGGGAATGTTGATATCCTCATTAGAACTCAAGAAGGGGTATTCCGGCCTTCTTCTGACCCTATGAGCCATGCGTGACGTTGCAACCTGCTTGTAAAAATGCTCCAATGGTAGAGGGATGATCTGCGAGGTTCTAGGGGAAAATCTGTACAGATTATCTAAAAGAAAATATACCGTAGATGCAATTATTAAAGTTTATCACCACACAATCACCAGTTATAGATTTACTTGAACTGCCCACCCACCCAACTCTCCTGGCCATGATTATTTTATTAACTAGTTGGTGACTCCCCATTCGTGAGTCCTTGAGTTTGTTTGTTAGCCAATGAAGACATTTGTCCATTAACTGAATCGCAGTTTCAATCTGATTCTCCCGGAGTGGGGGAACGTTAGCCAAGACCAGTACCAGGGGGGAGGCTGTTGGTGGAAGATGAAGAACTTGTTGGTGGTTTTCTACTGCTTCGGGATAATTCTCTCGTGTTCCTGCTGACTAGGTGACCATTCTTGTTTCCTCCTGGGCTGGTGGGCTTGTTGGAATACATTCTTTATACTCCTCTCTTGAGGATTCTGAATCTCCAGTGACGTATTAGGGTTCGGAGTACTAATTGAAGGCTAACCTAATATGAACGAGCCTTATAAGGTCATAACTCCTAATAAGGACATACTGCCTTATAGGGACGGAACACCTTATAAGGACTGACGCCTTTTATGGATTAAACCTTTCACCTACTTCCATGCTGAGGGAGGGTTCTTCCCAATCGATATTGCTAAGACGTCATCCTTAGCGCATATGAATAATTTATGAGAACGATACCCGGGGGTATACTTCACCTCTCCTATCCACGCACAAGGTTTAATCCCCAACGTCATCCTCATACTAAACAATAGCTAACACACGCACATGGACTGTATAAATACAGCATCACCTGCTATCAGTAAAGAGGAGGGACCGAGACTTCACGCTGACACACTGACCAGAGACTCTGCGGCTCCGACATGCAATCGCTCCAGCTGACAGTGGTCTGATTATCCCTTGCGGGGTGTCCAATTTGAGTCCAGGATGAAGTCCCACACTCTCACTATTTCAGGTAATGGGGTTCGACTAAATCCTAGCGGGATTCTTGGCTCTTAGGCTCTTAGGCTTAGGCTCTTTTGCACCTACTCACATGCTAGGTACACTTAGGTACATCTAGACAGGTGTCATAGGAGTACTCACTAGCTTTTATAAATGCATTTTATATTCATGTATCTGTTCAGGACTATTGCAAAATGGTAGAACTGTACTATTCCTTTTTATTCACTGTACTGCTGATCCTATATCTCTGCTACTGTGTAACAGTTGTAGAAGTGCATATATTTTACACTAGAAGAATGGTACAATAAATTCTTATTGTAAATACGCTCAACTGTTTCTTTCGTGTATCTCTCTGAGAGCAAGCATGAGCGACTGGGTGAAAAGTAGTATATTGTTTCCACGAGTCCTGAGGGATCAGGATTTGTTGTGTTCTGAGGTTGCCAAAAACAAATCTCTCTGATAAAAAGAGATTCTAGTGGCACTGTGAGCTAGCTAATGCAAAACAGAGCTAACATACGCGGTGGGGGTGCACAGAATCAGTCTACCACCCGACCCACAGTGTATGTTATCCAAAAGCGTAGGTCCTGCATGAGGGTACTATAGGAACTACACTATAGACCCTGGTGGCAGTGACCAAGGGAATTAGCATTGCCGATGGAGTAGATGGTCCCCGGGCCTCATCTCGTTGGATTGGATTTCTCTGTGTGGGTGCGTCTGCAGGAGGGTCTCTTGGGCGCTGCGCTCGGGATAGTAATACACGATTCTGCATCTCTAAGTTGACTAGTCTCTGTTCAATTTGGGTCCGTTTAATTAAGATAGGGTCCATTATAATGGTTATCTTTTTGTACACTTTTGACCATACTTCGCCATCCAGAACTGATTGTAACAGTAACTTATTGGCAGATACTTGTGAGACTGGTATTTCAGGATTTGATTTGGCCTCCCTGGTTTGTGGGCCTTTCAGTTTGGGATCACTACTTATTTTGGTTTGGTTTGGATTGGCTTCGAAGCACCCCCGCTCTGCATCACTTGGCAGGTGGATTTCACATGGAATCCTTTGGAGAAATATTGAGGGGTGAAGTATCCAGCCCCCTCCTTGCTATGGCCAAGGGAGTTACATCGGGATGGGGGAGACCGCATTGACCCAGCGGGAGGTCATCAGCAAAGGTGACTGTATGACAGGTAAAGTCTCTGTTACACTTCCTGTATACAACCCCACAGGGAAAGGAAGCAGTTCCAATGATGGGCGACTTTTGGTTAACTCTATTTCATGAGAAAGCACACTTTCCGCTCTAGTCAAAAACGAATCCAAGGTCGCTCCCAGCCCTCCTACCGTTTTTTCCACCAGACCCTTTTCTTTTGACCATGGTTGCAGTATTTGAAAAAACAGCTAAATATGAGATTACCTTGTCCTGGACGCAGATGTTAGAGGGAGGTCCAGCCCAGCCTCTTCCGGGCTCCGATAGGCGTGGATGGGCCCGCCCTTGGCCCGGGCTCGTCCAAGTGCGCGTCCCGCGCCGCGGGATTCCAGGCACACTTTTATGCGTGCTGACACCGTTGGCAGGGCTGAGGCTGCTGGGACTCCGAGTCCCTCCTGATGCGCGGTGCTCCCAGCAGGAGAAAACAGTCAAGGAGCAGTAGAGAAGTGGCTACTTTTATAGCTTTAACTTTTATGGCACGATATTGACAACCGCATGACATCTTGTGATCATTGATGGGTATAATCTGGCTTTGCCTGACATAATATTGACCACACAGTGGGAGACTATGGACATTATAAAATTCTGGCTGCCCCTGGCTTTAGGTGTGGCCTCTTCCTAAAGTATTTTTTTAAACAATTTGACTTTTCCTGGCGTAATTCTGGTCACGTCATGACATATTGTGGACCTGTTTGGAGGCAGTTTGGCTTTCCCGGACAAAGTACTCAGTGACAGATGTGGGCTTTTCTGACAAACATCTGACTATCTGTGGCATTTCTTGTGGCACATAATGTCATATTGTGGGTATCTTTTGGCTACGATCTGACTTTCCATGGTATAATAGCTGCTACGTCATGAAATAATGTTGGTATATGGCTGTCCCAGGCATTAATGCATGCCCTACATGTCATATTTTGGGAATTGTATGTGGCAAATTTGCTCTATATGGAATATAACCAGCCACCCAGTGACTTATTGTGGGCATTTGTGGTGACCGTCATGTTTCTCCTGGCCTAATAGTGGAATTGCCTGGACAAAATATGAGGACATTGGTGAAATTCTGGCTTTTTGTGCCATAATAGTGCGCACTCCATGATATACTTTGGGCATGTCTGATAAAAATCTGGCTTCATCAATAAGAGTCACGGTGTTAACCCATGAGATATTGTGAGCATTTTTAAGACAAGCTAGCTTTTCTTCGTTTATAAGTGAACCTGCATGATTTATTATAAGCTTTTTGATGACAACTGACTTTTCCTGGCAAACCATTAGCCACTCCATGACATTGTGTGCCTCTTTAAAACATTCTGACGATCCCTGCCATATTTTAGGCTGATTTATAACATAGTATGGCCAGGTTTGGCACCGTGCTGGATAGTTGCAAAATAGTGTCCACTCCTGTTAGAGGTACGTGTGGAGGTATGGCTTACTACTTAGGGCTTGGCATGGGTGGAAGTTCGATACCCAAAACTTACCAGCATTGACCACAGCTCATCGAAGGCAGGCGATCCCCATAGAGTGTTGGTGTTGTCTGGTTTGAGGCTTTGCTTATGTAGATAACTCGTTATGTAGCGGTGCCCCGATGACAGACTAAGGGGCATATCAGCAAGGGCCGGCAATAATTATCGCTAAGCGCTCTTAGCGCGAGGATAATTATCGCCGGCCAACTCTGAATTTTATCGCTGAGATAGCGTGCTATCAGCAACGCTTATCTCCAAAGCGATAGAGCGCAACCTGCCAACTGTGCGATTTTCGCTGGAAATCCAGTGATAGTCGCACAACTTTTGGCGATAGCTTGCTGATAGGGCTACACATACTTAGCCATGATATCCATATTCCATAGGATATCATGGCTAAGTCAGTTTCAATGCAGGCGTAAGGAAAGTAGCAATAACAGAGGTTATCGCTACTTTTCTTGTCGCGATGCTGCTTTGCGTGAAGCTTGATAATAGGAGAAATGTCGCTTAGCGACATTTCTCCCGTTATTCTGGGGAGGAACGCCCACTTTGCATTTCATTAGAGATGCAAAGCTGGCCGTTCAGAATACAGGCTCTAATGCAAGGTTTCACGCGATAGCGTGACCTTGCTGATTAGGTGATAAAATTATCGCCTCTTTTCGTCCGAAAACGGACGCAAAAGTGGTGATAATTTTTTATCGCCTCGTTGATAATATGGCCCTGAATTCCCAGAGGTCCCTTAACATTGAGGTTGTTTAGAGATGGTGGCAGCCATTTTGGATTATTAGGTACAACCTCCCTTATGCTTCATGGAGTCCTTGCTAGGTTATCGTGATCTACTGTAGCTGCAAACAGGGTCTTCCTACATGGATTCTGGATTTCCTATTCGAAAGAACAATCGCTTTTTTTGAAAGTATTTTTTGCACACCTAGGCATTCCATACCAGTTTGAGGTGAGATACCTACCCCTGTGCAATGGTTGTTTGCACAGGGATTGGAATAACCAGTTGTGTGATAATTATCACATCCTTGCAATTTCTCCCAGATACATTCTGGCACGTCAAACATGCTGAAATTTATTATAGGAAAAGGTCCATAAAAAGGCCATTGGTAATGGTTTTTACCACTTGTTGTAAATATCCCACAATACTCTGCCTAACTTGTTATGAGGACAAAAGAAGTATTCTGAAATTCAAGTTGTGTTGAGATACGGAACTTTGAGCTATCTTCAACATTTAACTTTGAACCCAATTAAGAACTGCAAAGATTGGTACATTTATATTTGGAAATTGATTCTGTGATAGCACAGGAGAAATCATGATGACAAGATAATGTTACACATGTTATATATGGTTATGCGAAAGGTATTAGGAGTTCTTATTAAGGAATACATCAATTACTGAGATAGGAACTACAAACTATTAATGCCTGTTAATTGGTTACACAGGGATACAGCTAAGGTATATCCTTTCGCTGTTACAGTTAGATGCAGGATATTATTGGCAGATTACTATATTATCTCATATTGGCTTCAGATACTCACTTTGACTTGCAGATGTCAGCGCACAGCAGAAGTCACAAGTAAGAGTGATGGTGTCTGGTGTTTCTTTTTTCTCTCAGATCCCATCTCCCTTTATATCCAGAGTAGATGGGTCACTGGTTTCTGACAGATTACCTAGTCCACATCATCGTCCAACCTGTGCGAAAGGTTTGGACTCTCCTCTATCTCTGATATTCAATGTGATAACTAGGATCGGAGAGTGCATTGCTCCTGCTGAATTCAGAGTACAAAGTTAGTGCATTCTGACAATTCTATACATATGGTTAATATGTTCTATGACAATCCGGCTATCGCTGGCCCAATGGTAGCCTCTCATGACATATTAAGTCCATTTAATCAACTTTCTAGATATCCATGGTATAATGGTTTCTGTCACAGTACATCAGTGTAGGAAATAGAACATTACCAGAACACTGCCAGGATTTGGTAGGAACGTCGCACAATGAAGTTACGCAGTAGTTCCAGCTGCTGTGGACCCTGAGGATATATCGGGCTGACAGTTTCTATCCTTGATATAGTTTGGAGGTTTTTCACCTAATTCTGAATGTCTGTGTTGAAAATCCCTTGCAAACGTTGAACATCTCCTGTATTTGATGATGATGAGTCCTTTAAGAAGCTTTTAAAGACCTGGCTCTTTGCCTCCTAGCGGGTTAGTTCTAGTCTCACTTCAGTCTCGCCTAGAGCCTTGATACCATTTGGTTTTAGTGTGCTTTATACATTTTTTAACTATCCTATCCTATGATGATAAATGGAGGATACAGAGGTTCCATTGCTGGGATAATGCAAGTGTTGGCACCTTTCACTCATGGTCGGCATTCATGTAGATGGCAGAAGTCCACAGTGTTCCTACACAGTGTCCCATAAACCCTGCAATGTTCCTTTACATTGGAGCAATTAGTTCAGTGGCATGCAAAGCTAGATTTTGTCGTGACCTGGCACCTAGTTTTCCATTGCAGAATGAATGAAGCTGGTTTGAGTATTTACCTTCTGCCAGTGGACACTCTTCATCCGAAAAATAATGGATTGCTTTATAGTCACAATAGGGATTATAGTCCTAGCTTGGTGCTGTTGCCAAATACTGCTAGATATTTCTATGGTGGAATGTCTTTGACTGGTAATAAATCAATGGAATTGAACATTTTCTTGTGTCGCATAATTCTGTACAGTTCTGTTGGGAGAGATTTCTGGAATATTACTCCATGACTATATTTCTGAACCTTTACATTTCTTGGTATTGTATATATGTTTTAGACCACAATAGGATTATCTCTGTTTTGTAACTTTGTTTGTCACTGCAGGAAAATAATGCTTTTTTTAAATCTAATACCACAGTCATAAATTAAGAAGTTTACCTGCCAACATATTTTGACATTTAGATATTTTGTTGCCAGTGAAACTAAAAAGGTGCTTTATAATGTGCCATTTGATTGCTCATATTGCTTTCCACGTGCTATTAATGACCCAGAACTGTTTACAGCCTGTGTATGAGTAAATATGATTATTATTTGCATAGTATACTGCTGGCATTAGCAGTGCCCTGAAACACTGTCATCTTACCCTCTGAAGGCATGCAGATGCATCTAAAGAGGGATGGTGAGTGTTTTGGTCGGCGTGTCGTGTATGTGGAGCAAAAGTTATTGTTTTTGTGAGATTTGTTGAAGTGCTCTGAAGTACAGACCTGTTGTAGCTTACCCCCAGAATAAGGGGGTAGAGGTGAGAAGGAGCTAAGCAATTAATTGTGGAAAGAGTCAGAGAGAACCGGCACACGTGTGTGTGTGTGTACTTTGATAGTGCTGCAAAGAAAGTTGAAGAGTAAGTATTAATTTTCTTAAACTTGCTAGGGTGGTTTTGCAGTCCTCCATTGGTATGCATCTGATAAAGAAGCAATACACTGTGATTTTGTACACAAGTTTATGTCTTGGCAGTCAAGTAAGGTGTATGGGAGAAACCAGGTTTTGAGAGCTCACTCAATGTTTGTCCAGAAAGATTGAGCATTCTGTAGCAGTTAGTGATTTCAATTTTGAGACTGACCTTTAAATGAATGCCGACTCAAAGCTAATAGGTCATGGTCATAGGTTCAAATCCGGGTGGGTCTACTCAAACTTTCATCTTTCTGAGGTCGAGAAAATGAGTACCATTGAGTTGGGTAACAATAAACATCTGTTATTCAGTGCCAAGATACCCTTGGGTGAACAAGTGCTAGACTTGGCATCTTTTGGCATGTTTCCCCTGAGTTTTTGCTTTCTGACCTTCCGGTTTTGACTCTGTTTTTGCTGGTATAATGATTCTGCGCACTTTTCTCACTGCAGACCAATGGTAAAGTGCGAGTGCTCCTGTAGCAAAATGTGTTATGGATTGGTGTTTCCATGATTGGCCTATTTGATTTATGTGTCAGTCCCTATTAAAGTGCACTGCACGTGCCAGGGCCCCTAAATTAAATGCTGTTGGTAGGCTGCAGCACTGGATTGTGCCACCCACGCACACAGCCCGTAAAGTGTAACTCTGGCCTGCCATTGCAGAGCCTGTGTGCCGTCTGGGACTGCCATGTCGACTTGGCAAGTGCACCCATTTGCCAGTCCCTAAACCTTCCCTTTTCTACATGTTAGCCACCCCTAAGGTAGGCCCAAGGTACTCCTGTGGGCAGGGTGCATTGTACGTGAAAGGTAGGACATGCCCTGTTGTGTGTGGCATGTCCTGATAGTGAATTACAGCCAATTTCGTTTTTCACTATTGCAAGGCTACCTGTTCCCGTAGGCCAGAATGGGCAGTTTTATTATAACATCTTATAATCCTAACTGACCCAGGGAACATGGTAGAAAGACGTATTTAGTATGCCTGAACTCAGAATGATAAAATACAGCTTTTAGTGAAGTTGGTTTTAATATTCTGTGTTTGAAAATACCACTTTTAGAAAGTAGGTATTTTCTTGCCTAATCATCCAGCCTGCCTCTGCTAGGTTGTGTATTGCATGTCTGGTTTGTGAGTGACAGGGGCTGGGGTGGCTCCAGGAGGCAGGGCGATTCAGCACTAGGCTGAATAGACCTATCTGCATTGGTAGTGGTGGGAGGAGTAGCACCTGGGCCTGAATGGGCTGTGCCTGCCTTCCACAATGCTGGCTCCACCTCCTGTGGTGTGTCTGATGACCCTGGCCCACACTGATAAAGGAACAAGTTGTGCACTGGCAGAATGCACCCATAACTGGTTTGAACTAGGTAGAGACACTCTCCCGCTTCAGAGAACAAAGGATTTGGTGGTATAATATTGGGGCCCAAACCCCAGAGCTGTAGAACTCTTTTGGATCAAGAAGACTTGCAAGAAGAAGAGCAGGAGAAGCTGTGAGGAGGAACTACCAATTTGCTGTGTGCTTTGCTGTGTTGGCCTGCAGTGGCTGCTTCTGTCTTGGGCAGTGATAGGACTGGACTGAACTTTCTGCAATCTAATTTTGTGAGTTTCTCAAAGGGCTTGAGGTAGAGCTTACCCCCTGTACAAGAAGTCCCAGGAACAGCAAGGACTTCAAGCTCTTCTGCCCTCAGCACTGGGAACTGTGTATTTTGTGCTGCAACAGAAGAAAAGCAACTCGACGACGTCGACGACGACGCTGCCGACTCTGTGTCCTGACGGCACCGTGACCCTGGTCTCACAGATGACGCCTGCTGACGCTGCCACCGAGCCTCTGCTTGCACCGCACTCTGTACTGCCTCGCTTCACGACGATGCCTTGGTATCCCTGACGACGACGCTCCACGCCGAAATCGACGCTGCTGCTTGCACCGTGGTTCGAAGGCACCGCTCATAAAGTTACACGACGCACCGCTCTCATCCCGCACTGCAGCCTTGGCCTACCGGCGCCGGTGCCATCGACTCCAGTTCGTCAGCCGACGACAGTGCTTTTGCAATTAAGACGCCGCTGCTTGCACCGTGACCTGCCAGCACCGTGACAAGCGCCGCCTTCATCACGCGACCCTGGTCTCACCAATGAAACCATCTGACGCTGCCATCGTGCCGCTGCTCGCACTGCGACCTGAGGGCACCACACGCCGCACCGCTGCACTTCGCACCGCAGCACCCGACGCCGGCCTACTCCTGCGCTCCTGACTCCATCAGAGAGATCGACCTGCAATGCGTGTGACTTCGAGGGCCCCGATGACTCCTGCACTGACCTCCAGAAATGACGCCTGCGGATGCCTTGTTTTCGGAAGCGCAACGAGAGGTCATCGACGCCCTGCATTTTTGAAAGGTACTGTTTGCGGGCCTTCTCGACACCGTAGTTGGCCCACGATGCCGCGGTCAGCCAGAACTGTTTGGATTTGTTTGCTCACGACGCCGTGATAGCCCCGGATGGAGCTATCGACATCAAGAAACTGAAGATTTTTAAGTACTGTATTGTGGATTTTTATCGTTTTGGTCTGTTTTTAGTATAAAGAAAATTGGACATTTTTCTAAACTGGTGTGGTGTCCCTTTTTTTACTGTATTACTGTTGGTTATGTGCAAATGCTTTACACACTGCCTCTAAGATAAGTCTGACTGTTTGTGCCAAGCTCCTGGGGTTATTTTAGGAGTGTAACTCCCTTGTCCTGACTAGGAAGAAGGGTCCCTATTTGGACAAAGGTGCAAGCCCTTGCCAACTAGAGACCCCCATTTCTAACATTGTTGTCAGCGGTGAGGATAGGACTTGTGTTTTCACTTGACTTACAGTGATTGGTGTGCAGTACTACCATATCGCAGACCACTACGTACCACATACTGGTTCTTTTTCTTTTTGGCCTATTTTTGATCTTGCCAGTTTAAACTTGCTACTTTATCATGCACGAATCAAGAGCATCATCTGTTGCATCCCTGGAAATTGCCTTTGAGGAGGATAGGTTAGATTCCTACAATGTGAAAGAATTGAAAGCGATTTGCAAGAACCTGAAAGTCCAAGTCAGAGGCCTCACTAGGAAGGAGGAGCTACAAAAGGCGCTGTGGGCCTGGGTAGCAGCCGGACATACCAGCGAGCAGTCTGATAGCCTCAGTGGAGAGGAGGAGGAGCCTATTCCTAGGGTGGATGTGCTTTTGGGAGGGGGGGGAACCCTTCAGGTCAGGCAGCAGTATCTTGTCCCCAGAGGAGCTGGAGGACAGGCGGGATGCAAGGAAGGTAGCGACTGAGTTAGAGAAGCTCAAGCTAGCCACGGAAGAGAAAAGAATGTTGTTAGATTATGAGATCAGAATTAAGGAGCTGGATCAAAGGAGTAGACCCAGCTCAGATGGTGGCAGCAGTTCATCAGGACAGGCAGACAGAATTGTACACATCCCTAAGAATGTGGGCAGGGAGTTCAAAAAGGGGGATGACATACAGAGGTAGTTTCTGGGTTACGAGGCAGCGATACACATGAATGGGGTCCATGAGAAGAATTGGGGAGCAGGATTGTGGCCTCTGTTTCCAGAGGAAGCCAGGGATACTTTGACAGCTTTGGGGAAGGGGCCTAACCTCACCTATGCTGATATGAAGGAAGCCCTTCTCACTAGGTATGGTCTCACTTCTGAGAAGTACAGGGATCAGTTTAGGTCCAGTAAGAAGTCTGAGGCCAACACTTGGTTGGAATGTGTGGATATGTTTTGCAGGTCTCTGGATGGCTGGGTGAAGGGCAGTAATGCGACAGATTTTCACTGGCTCTACAATTTGATTGCGTGGGAGCCATGTCTAGTCTATGTTTTGCAGATCGACACCAGCACCTAGTTGATAGTAAGTTGACTGACCCCAGGAAGCTTGCTATGGAGGCGGACCGCTGGGTGAGTACCAGGGTCCACAAGAAAGCGTTTGGAGAAGACTCAGCCAAAGGAGGGCAGGGTCCCCAGCAGAAAAGTTGGGGTGGAAAAGGGGAAAGCACAGGAGTCCCCAAACTAATACCCAGGGTAAAGGTTTCCATCCCCCAGGAGATAAGAAGAAAGGGGTCTCTACAGGAAAGCCTGCTGAGACTGCCCCCGCAAGTGTTTTTCATGTGACCAGGTGGGTTCACCTGAAGGGGGCCCCCAGGTGCCCAAAGGGGACGCAGCCACCCATCGGTGGGCAGACCAAGGTGTTGGCTAGTGTAGCGCTTGGGGAGGAGGGGTACCCACAGGAGGGTGGAGATCCAGCAGAAATGACCCTTGTCTCACTAGGGGACAGTGAGATGGTCCCAGGAAACCAGGTGCCCCCTAACACAAAGAAATACAGCACCTGGGTGACCATCAAGGGGAAAAGGGTAGAGACTCTCAGAGATAGTGGAGCCAGTGTGACCTCAGTCCGGTGTCACCTGGTCTCTGAGAAGCAGGTAGTCCCAGGGGCATTCCACGAAATAGTTGCTGTGGACAAATCAGAGCGCCAGTGTATGGTGGCGCAGGTTCCCTTCAAGTTGGGGGGGGTCTCAGGTCCTTTTGAGGGCGGTTGTGAGCCCTACCATGCCTGTAGATTGTCTGCTAGGTAACGACCTCCTCATTAACACAAGACCAAAAAAACTAGCCCCTGCAGTCTCGACCACCTTATGGAACTTACCTCCGGTTAGCGGACATTACCCCTGTGGCCAAAGCGTGGTTTGCCCACTGACCCGAGCTACCAAAACAGTCCAACTAACTACCAACTGGATCTGGACCCAGAAAAAACATACGAACTGCAACACACGCAACTGTATCTACCTCATCACGTGTCCTTGTTCTTTACAATACATTGGGATGACCACACGCCCAGTAAAAACAAGATTAACCGAACACAGAAGTAATGTACGTTGAGGGAAAACTAATACCAAAATGTGTTCACATTATGCGGAACACAATCACACGCCAAATGACCTAAATTGGACTATCCTAGAGGCCTTCCCTGCCATCACAAAAGAAGCCCTGTTTAGGAAGGAACAATGCTGGGTGTTCAAGCTGGGGTCACACTCAAAGGGTTTGAACGATGACATACCTTGGGCTGAACTGAATCATTAATATCTAGCCCACCCATGCAAATTCAGTATGTTGTCAACCTTGTCTCTGTAGAGTCTCCTCCTTACAATTCCCTTTACAACTGATATAGTCTGACTCCCCTCTAATAATTACATTTGGTCGCTCCCTTGTGGTTTCATTACCCACATCGGAAATACCACGAGGTACTACATACAAAATAATTTTATCTACCTACACGTGATCAAGATTGCACTTCTCCCTCCCCAATTTGACTAACTTCAATATTTCCAGCTCTCCCTGTTACAATATGGCCACCACGACTAATCCCTTTGGTCACAACCCCTTCCCGGATGTCACCTGACAGTAGCGCAAAGGTAGCCCTATCCAAAATGGCCACCACGTTCAGGGACGCCTTTCGACAACGCTACTAAAGGATCCGCCGGGAGTTCTCCCTACGGGGCCCAGAGCGAGGGTAGGACACCAGCAAGTTGCTCGTCTACCTCCGTGAGTACTTTATCGTAAGACTGGATCTCGACGGTAAGCCTACTGGCCATTCAGGTTTGGCGATCGTGTTGGTGTAATTTTAACCTTCCTTTCCCCTTTTCCCTTTCGAATGTGTTCTCATAGATATCGGAGCAACTAATGTGCTCTGTTCTCATCCCCGTAAGCCGGAACTAGGTCACGAGGGGTGAGTCTTTTACCGTGTGCCCCGCGCTATACATCTCTGACACCAGCGCGCCTATTTGCATGCCTCTATGTCAGTCGAAAATAGTTCACCATTAGTCTCCCCGTTCCTCCACTTTAGGCTGGCTGTACTTGCACCAACTTTCAGTTTTTCCGCCTCACGGTTCGCAACGTTCCGGTTGTTTAATGATTTCACACTTTATTGGTCTACACGCATGTGCACAGTGACGGATAATTACAGAGAACCGCACCAACGACCACGACTGATTAGAATATACAATTGCCCTTCTACTTAGTCACTCGAGATCGACTTTAGTCCGATCACTCTGCACAGGGTCGTCGGTCAAGCAACCACCCCTGACACTCTGTCGTTAAATTTTTCACGACGTACCGACCCCGTCCACCCTCTACCCACTGGCCGGACCTTGAGAGTATACAGTGAGTTCACGTTTTTACTTCACCTGTGCACACCACCCTCCAGTGCATGTATCGTTTGCCTTAGGCTGGTCTAACCGCTGGTTATGTGTGTCTCTCTCTTTCTCTCCCCCCCCCCCCTATTTTTGTTATTTCCCTTCTCCCACAGGTCTATCTTTATCCCAGTACCAGTTCCCAATCTAATCACCCCCTACCGTTTCTGGCAACTAGTGCTAAACGGTAGGGCACCCACCTCACACTTTCTATTTGGTCCTGACGAAGTGCCATTGACCCCTTCTGGGGCAGCTGGGGCACGAAACATGTTGACCACATCCACGCTTGATTAGCCCTCACGGAACATTACTCCTAAATAGGGCTTCTACACAATTTTAATAAGGCTGGAGCTACCTCAGTAATAAAAACTTGAATTAAGTAGGACGGCTCTAAACCTTTTTTATATACCTCACTCCTTGTGCACTACCCAGCCCTCACACCCACACGCACCCATACGGCTTCTTCAAAAGATCCCCGATAAAGAGCCCCGGTTTCGGGAGCCCGTCAGGCATTGCAGCGCCGGCCTGACGAGGGGCAAATGCCCAAATGATGAAGCATGACATCCCTTGGGGTGTGTGAGGGCATTTCGAAGAAAGACCTGTTCTTCCCCTTTTCCCCCCTCCTTAGTCAGTAATTCCCAGGAACTGCTCATTCCTCATACAGGTAACGACCTAGAGCAGTCCTTATGGAAGGATGTTGAGCTCAGGTCTCACTTGGAGATGTTTGGGTTGCCAGAGTGAGCATGCGTGTCCACTCGGTCAATGGCAGCCAGAAGGGATAATCAAGAGGACATGGAGTCTGAAACAGTGGCCTAAGTCCCTGTCAAAAGGAAGGGCAGGGGGTGCGGGAAACCGGCCCTTGAAGTTCCCACGGACCGGGAGGAGGTTGACCTTGAGGGGGACGCCCTGGTGCCTACAGGGGAACAAGTAGCCGAGCTGGGGGACATCTCTGAGCTGACCCATTGGCAGCAAGAAGGGGGTCCCACCAGGGAGGAATTCTGCAAGGAGCAGAAAGTGTGCCCTCCTCTGGAAGGTCTGTGGTGGCAGGCTGCAGACCAGGCAGCTGGTGATCAGTCTGGATCACATCTGGGAGAATGGTCTCCTGTATAGTGAGCCTAAGGTTGCTGAGCCTGGGTCACCCCAGCGCTTCAGGACCTTCCTACTGGGTCTGGCTCATGACGTGCCTTTGGCAGGACATTTGGGGAAGGACAAGACTTTTGACAGGCTTATCACCCCCATCTTTTGGCCCCAAATGCGAAGGCAGTCAGATGGACACTGCAGGTCTTGCCAAATTTGCAAGGCAAGTGGCCAGAGTGGGAGGAAGGTCAAAGCTCCTCTCCAACCTTTTTCAGTTGTTGGAACATCCTTTGAAAGGGTAGGGATGGACATTGTGGGGCCACTGGATCCCAAGACAGCCATGGGCAACAGGTACATCCTGGTCTTGGTGGACCATGCCACCTGGTACCCGGAGGCAATCCCTTCCAGGACAACGACGGCGCCAGTGGTGGGCCGGGCATTAATTGGGATCTTTCCCCGTGTGGGGTTCCCCAGAGAGGTGGTTTATGACAGAGGGACAAATTTCATATCCAAGTATATGACATCCCTGTGGAAGGAGTGTGGTGTAACCTACAAGTTCACCACTCCTTACCACCCCCAAGGTAACGGTCTGGTGGAGAGATTCAACCAGACCTTGAAGGGCATGATTAAGGGTCTAACTGAACCTATGAGGCATAAGTGGGACATCCTCTTGACATGCCTTCTCTTTGCATACAGGGAGGTGCCTCAGAAGTCTCTTGGGTTCAGTCCCTTGGAGCTCCTGTGTGGCCACCCTGTCAGAGGACCTCCAAGTTTGGTGAAGGAAGGCTGGTAGGCAGCTCCCAGAAAAACTCCCCAGGATGTGTTTAGTTACATGCTGGCCTTCAGAAACCAAACTGCCTGCTTCAGGAAATTCGCTCAGGCAAACCTAGAAGCAAGACAGGAAGAAATGAAGAAGTGGTATGACCAGAATGCCACTGTGGTCGAATTTCAACCTGGGCATAAAGTGAGGGTCATGGCCCCAATGGAACCTTGTGCCTTGCAGGACAAGTGAACGGGACCATTTGAGGTGGTGGAGCACAAAAGTGACGTCACCTATCTGGTGGATTTGCGGACTCCAAGGAACCCTTTGCGGGTCCTCCACATGAACCGCCTCAAGCCCCACTTCGAGAGGTCCGAAGTGAGCATGCTCTTGGCGACAGATGATGGGGTGGAAGAGGAGAGGGAGCCTCTCCCTGACCTCCTGTCTACCAAGGAGCACGATGGGTCAGTGGAAGGTGTGGTCCTCTCCCCTACACTGACCGCAGAACAGCAGGGGGTCTGTCGCCAGTTGTTGGGACAGTTTGCCCGTCTGTTCTCTCTGACCCCAGGTGTTACTCGCTAGTGTATCCATGACGTGGACACTGGTGACAGCCCCCCTGTAAAACACAAAATTTACAGGTTGACTGACCGGGTCAGGGCCAGCATTAAGGAGGAGGTCTCTAAGATGTTGGCGTTAGGGGTGATCGAGCCCTTCAACAGTCCTTGGGCCAGCCCAGTGGTCTTAGTCCCAAAGGCTGCTGCACCTGGTGCCACTCCAGAACTACGGTTTTGTGTGGACTACCATGGGCTCAATGCCGTCACCAGGACTGACGCGCACCCCATCCCCAGATCTGATGAGTTCATTGATTGGTTGGGAGCTGCCCGGTTCCTCAGCATGTTTGATTTAACGTCTGGGTGCTGGAAGATTGCCTTAACCGATGGGGCCAAGGAGAGGTCAGCATTCTCAACCCCAGAAGGTCATTACCAGTTCCGGGTGATGCCCTTTGGGTTGAAGAATGCCCCTGCCACCTTTCAGAGGTTGGTCAACTAGGTGTTGGCTGGACAGGAGGATTTCAGTGCCGCCTACCTGGCTGACATTGCTGGTTTCAGTTCCAGCTGGGAAGAACACTTGCAGCACCTCGGTAAAGTGTTGAGGGCTCTGCAAGGGGCAGGTCTCACGATCAAGGCCAGTAAGTGCCAGATCAGACAGGGTTCTGTGGTGTACTTGGGACACCAGGTAGGAAGTGGCCAGGTGGCGCCCCTACAACCCAAGATTGACACCATTCTGCTTGAGAGCTCCCCAAGACCCAGACAGAGGTGAGGGCCTTCTTAGGTCTCACCGGGTACTATAGGAGGTTTGTTAAGGGCTACAGCACCATTGTTGCCCTCTTAACAGAGCTGACTTCCAAGAAGCAGCCCAAGAAGGTGATCTGGACTGAGTCCTACCAAAAAGCTTTTGATGCCCTGAAGGCCGCCATGTGCACAGCGCCTGTGCTCAAGGCACCAAATTTCTCCAAGGAATTTGTCGTGCAGACTGACGCTTCAGAGCATGGTGTGGGAGCGGTGCTCTCACGACTGAACAAAGAGAGCCTACACCAGCCTGTAGTCTTCCTTAGCAGGAGACTGCTCCCTAGGGAACAGAGGTGGAGTGCCATAGAAAGGGAAGCTTTTGCTGAGGTCTGGGCACTGAAGAAGCTGAGACCATACCTGTTTGGGACTCACTTCCGGGTTCAGACAGACCACAGGCCCCTCAGATGGTTGATGCAAATGAGGGGTGAAAATCCAAAACTGCTGAGGTGGTCCACCTCCCTACAGGGAATGGACTTTACGGTCGAACACCGCCCTGGCACAGAACACGCCAACACAGATGGTCTGTCCAGATTCTTCCGCCTTAGTGAAGAGAACTCCCAGGATGGTGGATAGTTCTCCCTACTTTCAGCTGGAGGGGACATGTGTTAGACTTGGCATCTTTTGCTGTGAGTACCATTGAGTTGGGTAACAATAAACATCTGTTATTCAGTGGCAAGATACCCTTGGGTGAACAAGTGTTAGACTTGGCATCTTTTGGCGTGTTTCCCCTGAGTTTTTGCTTTCTGACCTTCCGGTTTTGACTCTGTTTTTGCTGACACCAGACTACTTGGACTGGTCGATCCGCTGGGGTAGGGTTAACGTTGTGATCCGACTTGCTAACCGACACTAGATTTCAGTGTTGGCGGCGACCGGTACCATTATGGCCCGGCACGGATTGAACGAGGGTTAAGCATTGCTAACCCCTGTTGATACCAAGGTACCACCCACCCCCACACATTTTTTAGGGTGCTGTAAAGGTGGCCGCTTCTTCACTGTACGCGTTGGGTGACCACCACCAAAAAATGTGAAGGTAGTACATCACTAGGTCCTGAGGAATTGCCATCAACCTTGATAAATAGGCAAGAAACATGTCGACCTCTTTTTAGCGTGTCACTACACAACATTAGGTGACGATACGCGTTATACTCATTTTAACTAGGGAAGTAGCCATACTCATTAAAATATTTTTGGATTGGACTATTTTTCCCTATTTTAACGCACTTAACACCTTCACTTGTACCGACACTAGGACCCTCACTTGCACTTCACCTATCGGCTCTGGAAAAAAGATCTCCGAGAAGTAGGCCCCTCAATGGGTGCCTGATCGGGCATTGCAGCGCCGGCCCGAGTAGGAGCAGACCCGATGATGAAGCAAGACACCTACTTGTCAGGTGTGTGAGGGTCTTTTTCCAATAAGGAGGTCACTCTCCTATTTTCCATTGGTTTCAACCATACAGTTAGCATTTTTCATTTCTCATCTGTTGATAGGAACTTCATACTCAGTGTTTAAACAGAGGTGCAGTGCCATAGAAAGGGAAGCTTTTGCTGAGGTCTGGGCACTGAAGAAGCTGAGACCATACCTGTTTGGGACTCACTTCCGGGTTCAGACAGACCACAGGCCCCTCAAATGGTTGATGCAAATGAGGGGTGAAAATCCAAAACTGCTGAGGTGGTCCACCTCCCTACAGGGAATGGACTTTACGGTCGAACACCGCCCTGGCACAGAACACGCCAACGCAGATGGTCTGTCCAGATTCTTCCGCCTTAGTGAAGAGAACTCCCAGGATGGTGGATAGTTCTCCCTACTTTCAGCTGGAGGGGACATGTGTTAGACTTGGCATCTTTTGGTGTGAGTACCATTGAGTTGGGTAACAATAAACATCTGTTATTCAGTGGCAAGATACCCTTGGGTGAACAAGTGTTAGACTTGGCATCTTTTGGCGTGTTTCCCCTGAGTTTTTGCTTTCTGACCTTCCGGTTTTGACTCTGTTTTTGCTGGTTTAATGATTCTGCACACGTTTCTCACTGCTGACCAGTGGTAAAGTGTGAGTGCTCCTGTAGTAAAATGTGTTATGGATTGGTGTTTCCATGATGGCCTATTTGATTTATGCGTCAGTCCCTAGTAAAGTGCACCGCGCATGCCAGGGCCTCTAAATCAAATGCAGTTGGTGGGCTGCAGCACTGGATTGTGCCACCCACGCAAACAGCCCCTAAAGTGTTGCAGAGCCTGTGTGCAGTCTGGGACTGCCATGTCGACTTGGCAAGTGCACCCACTTGCCAGTCCCTAAACCTTCCCTTTTCTACATGTTAGCCACCCCTAAGGTAGGCCCAAGGTACCCCTGTGGGCAGGGTGCATTGTATGTGAAAGGTAGGACATGCCCTGGTGCGTGTGGCATGTACTGATAGTGATTTACAGCCAATTTCGTTTTTCACTATTGCAAGGCTACCTGTTCCCGTAGGCCAGAATGGGCAGTTTGATTATAACATCTTATAATCCTAACTGACCCAGAGAACATGGTAGAAAGACGTATTTAGTATGTCTGAACTCAGAATGATAAAATACATCTTTTAGTGAAGTTGGTTTTAATATTCTGTGTTTGAAAATACCACTTTTAGAAAGTAGGTATTTTCTTGCTTAGCCATCCAGCCTGCCTCTGCTAGGTTGTGTATTGAATGTCTGGTTTGTGAGTGACAGGGGCTGGGGTGGCTCCAGGAGGCAGGGTGAGTCAGCACTAGGCTGAATAGACCTATCTGCATTGGGAGTGGTGAGAGGAGTAGCACCTGGGCCTGAATAGGGTTGTGCCTGCCTTCCACAATGCTGGCTCCACCTCCTGTGGTGTGTCTGATGACCCTGGTCCACACTGACAAAGGAAGAAGTTGTGCACTGGCAGAATGCACCCAGAACTGGTTTGGATTAGGTACAGACACTCTCTGCTTTTAGAAAACAAAGGATTTGGTGGTATAAATATTGGGGCCCAAACCCCAGAACTTTAGAACTCTTTTGGATTAAGAAGACTGCCAAGAAGAAGAGCTGGAGAAGCTGTGAGGGGGAACTACCACTTTGCTGTGTGCTTTGCTGTGTTGGCCTGCAGTGGCTGCTTCTGTATTGGGCAGTGAAAGGACTGTACTCAACTTTCTGCAATCTACTTTTGTGAGATTCTCCAAGGGCTTGAGGTAGAGCTATCCCCCCTCTCAAGAAGTCTCAGGAACAGCAAAGACTTCAAGCTCTTCTGCCCTCAGCACTGGGAACTATGTGTTTTGTGCTGCAACAGAAGAAAAGCAACTTGACGACAACACTGCCGACTCCGTGGCCTGACGGCACCGCAGAGAGCACCGCCGCAACGCCGCACCGCGACCCTGGTCTTACCAACGTTGCCTGCTAATGCCAGCACTGAGCCGCTGCTTGCACTTGTCTTGTTTTAAGTATACAAAAATATTGGATATTTTTCTAAACTGGTTTGATGTCCCTCTTGTAGTGCTTACATTGTATTAGAACATTGGAATGTGGAGCACTCCATTGTAGACAATGGAGTGCTCCATGCTTCTACGGGCCGGTAAAGGCCCGCAGAGCAACATTCCAATGTTTTACAAAAGCCTCTCGAAGTTCGAGGGGATTTGAATCCCCTCGAGCTTCGAGAAGCCTTTGTTTAATTTGTTAGAACATTCTGCCCTCTAGTGGCAGAATGTTCTAATAGCCTTATAGCCCTTCGTAGCGGGCTATACCGCTATTAAAGTCCCGCTGCTTTTGTTAAAGTCCCTCGCCTTCGGCTCGGGCCTTTAACGCTGCAGCGGGCCTTTAATAGCCGGTATAGCCCGCTACGGCGGGCTATAAGGCTATATTACTGTTGGTTATGTGCAAATGCTTTACACACTGCCTCCAAGATAAGCCTGACTGCTCGTGCCAAGCTACCAAGGGGTGAGCAGGGGTTATTTTAGGAGTGTAATTCCCTTATCCTGACTAGGAAGAAGGGTCCCTATTTGGACAAAGGTGCAAGCCCTTGCCAACTAGAGACCCCCATTTTTAACAACAAGCACTTTGCAAATACACGTTATGTTATGTTCCGGAGTGGAGTGACACTGTTTCTTCCAAGTCCTCATAGAGAGCAGTATGCGTTCAGAAGGTATTCCTACAATTAAAAAGAGGCGGTAACCCCTGGTGGACATTGGTGGTTCGAATTGCAGCAATGATAGCACCACGGTATGCCCAGCAAAATCAGCAGGCGTGAAGATGAGCTAGTGAAATAGCACTGCTATAAGAGAGGTACAAGTAGATATTGAACTCACCAGCGATGACCAATGGAGATTGTGCATAACCATAGATTTGCTGAAGTGACAGAAACAGTCTGAAGTCTGAAGGCAGAGTTGACTTGAAAAAGTCAGTAGTTGGTAATGAATAGTTACAAAAAAGAATAAAAGCTGCATCATCCACAAAGCCATTGCAACTGGCACCCATGGCTAACTCGCTGACGAGCTCACCACCTTCATGGGGTTCAGGAAACACTGAAACACCATCAGATTGAAGAGTAAGAAATGCCAATAAAACAAGGCAGTAGGCCTCCATCTATGCAGCTAGGATCTGCAATGACATCGCTACATCCATCAGGACCACTCCATCCTTCTTCCAGCTTAGGAAAGAGCTGAACAGCTCTAAAGAACATTACACCATGACACAGTAACTGCCCACTTCTACTCCCAGAACCCAAATACCCCTCTAACATACAAGCATTACTAAAGAATTCATAAAAAAGTACCTACTGTTTACTGCTCGTTGTATTGGACATCTATGCTTTATTTTTTACTCTGAATGGCTTAGTATTGCAGAGGCAATATCCTCACAGCCCAACATGGTGGGTATTTAATGTCAGTAGCATAGTGTTCTGCAGGTGTTTTTCTGAGGCGACTGTACTCCCCTGGCACTCAGTCCCAGGGTCTCACCAAAGTAGCATCTTCGGCACAGGATGAATTCATGAGCTGCCCTTCATAACCGTTTCTGAAAACTATCAATCTGCAGCCAGTACTCGCAATGTGTTTTAAGGTAGCCCACGTAACCCCATTTTCTTGTAAAACATTTGTGCTACTTGCCCCCTGAATTAATCTTATAATGCAAGAAGTGCATACATAGCCGTCAATTCACCAAAATGCCGGTAGTGGAAATTACATCATATGCCCTTTGACCCCAATGACATCACAGGAAGTGACATCATATGACCTTTGGTGTCTTCTCAGCATTGATGCCTTGTGACCTTTGACTGGTGATGTCACAGGAAGTACATCACTAAAGGTACAATTAGAGCAACATGAATGAAATAAATATATCATATCATGCTATGTCTCTTCCATTACCCATCTCTACTTCTCACAGCAATGCCTCAGGGAGGATCCCACTCACCTCCATGCTGCTATCAGAGTTGGGTCTAAAGGATCATAGGTAAGGTACTGAAATCTCACACATATACACAATCAAGCGTGCAGATCACTTGGCAGATATGCAATGCTGTAGGAGGCACATAAGCACACATTGATTTGGAAACATTAAATAAATTAAATAGAAAGTAAAATTCAACTACTTACTTGGGATGCAGTGCTGTGATTCCTGGCAGGTTGCAAACATGTTTCGTTCTGCAAAAATGCAGGTCACATACCAGAAAGAAGGCTGGGGTCCAGCAACACTGGGAAGCAGGACAGGCCAGTCTAGAAGCACACCGAATTCAACTGCCTGCAGGCCAAGCGGACTTGTGCTTGGTGGAGGCTGGAAGACAGGGCAGTAGGCTGGAGTATTTGTTTCGGGTCATGGCCCCCAAGATGATAATATAAAGGAAAGGTTCCGGAGAGAGGGTTTCTTTACCTTATATATGTGTTAAAAATAGTGCAATATCAGTGAGATTTAATAGCACACAATGTATTTTATTTTGGAATTTAATTGTACGCTTCTCTGAAGTTTTTGGGAAGATTGTGTGGCACACTATGTATTATAAAGTATGCTGAGGCAAAGCTGGATGTAATTTCAAGACACCATTACTGGGAGCAAAGGTAAAACTAGATTACTGTAGGCCCCAATGATTGCAAGGAAAATGCCTTACACCACCGACGATTGATCAGTAAAAGACAGCAATAATTTGGTGCAAGAGACTTCTTGACCTCTGTGCCAATGCATTGGTTGCACAAATGATAGTTCTGTACCTGGTGGGGAGACAAAGGTGAGTTCATGTGATACTCTAGAAGCACTTCCAAAGAAGTGACGTGATGCACTCAAACAGCCAACAGTGAGGCTAAAATAATTCTCTGGGATGATATAAAATGTGATTGACAATATACCTAGACAGTGGCTGAAGGCAGCTAACCCAAGCAACCGAGTAGTTGAAGGGGGTTGCCTAACGCCCACGTTCTATGTTATAAACACAACAGGTTGGTTTCACCATATTTAACAAAGAACATGTTTTAAATAACTTCACAATGTGGCCTATTAAGGCCCATGAGCCTCACTTGCACCTTCACCTAAATTTTCTAATCCCACCAATTAAAATCACTTTCTTTCATCCTTCTGAGGTGAATAAAGTATTTACCACTCATTTGGCAAACATTAGTGTCCATTTTTATTGGGCTATAAAAATGCATGGGTCTTATCAGGCCACATTGTGAAGCAACATAGCACAGAGGTATGCATAAACACAGGTGTGCAGTTTTACAATTTAAACATAGCTTCATTCTTTAATACCACAGACAACTTTGCCCACACACCAGGACCATGAACTCATTATTTCTCCCCTCTTGAAGCATGGGATAATCTGGTAGGACTTACCTTATGGGTTGAATTATGGTGCCATGCACTAGTCATGTTTGCTTATCGACCACGGCCAGTCTCTGTTTGCATGCCTAACTGCCTCTGGCATCCACACTTTAACACATTGTGTGATCCTTAATAAATGGCTTGCTCTCACTATGCATCAGTTCCTTTAGCTACCTAAATTGTGGACATAAATTGCTCAGGCTCACTGATTTTCCTCACTAGGATGTTAGTCTAGGTCATACATACAGAGTACCCTCCATCACTTCTCAGAATGGCAGTACACTGTTAATCTAACAGCCTCCTCCCACTGCCTCCTGTTATGAAAGGAAACCTTAAAAATGAGTGTCTGATACGTTTCCAGAAAATATTGCAGAGGCTTTAAGACCTATCCTGAACACAACCTAGACAACATGAAAGAGTGAGTAAAAGTCTTTAGCGACGTAGTGTTGCAGTCGGATGTGAGCTGCCTCTGGGTGCTAGATGACTCTCAGCACCGCCAAAACACGTGACACATAAGTGCTTTGGCATTCTTCCCTCTACTTTTTACGAAGATTAGAGTCTATCATCTTCAAGTTGCACACATATTTCTACAGAATAGACCTTATTTTAACTCCTGCCTCCAGCCCTAAAAGCCTTTTACAAGCACCTAGATGTCACAGTTATGTCCTTGAGTAGGGATATCATTGCAGTCAGAGGACCGATGCAAAAACATTGAAAGATTCAACAGAGTGGTGCTTTATCATTAGTAGGAGAAAGTAAATAAAAGGTGTATTTTAAGAAACAGACTAGAGAGCAGAAAGTAGCTTAGTTCATCACATAGTCTTACACTGCCAAGGGATGGCATCTTTTGGAGATAAAACAGCTGTTTCAAAAGTAGTCTCCCTCTTTTTTGCAGCTTACTCTCTCTAGTACATTGGCAACAGTAGTGTGACATTTCACAATGAGTTTCTCTGTATGATATGTTGAGGGATTCTGGTTAAAGCTCTCAAATAGCATGTATCATTCACCTGCCCACATCAGCAAAATCATCAGATAATATTCAGGGGAGATAGGGAGAGATGAATTTAGAAAGTAGTTTTTAATCATCTTAAGATACACTAGGTCACTGTATTATAATATTTTAAAACAAGTTTCCAGTGATGAGAAATGCTTTGTAAGTGTTGCCAATAACTACATGCCATGGAAACAGCATTGCAAGTTCCCAGAGAGCAAGATATTATCTCTTACACTCTCACAATGTGTACCGCCTACTTTTTCTCAGACGGATTTCATATCTCACACTCAAGTACACGTCTATTCACCTTGAAACATCTGCTTGCTTACTGTCACACATGCTCATACGTGTGTATTACCACTTACACAATCACTGCTCTCACAAACACACACACACGCACACACACACACACACACGCGCACACACACACACACAGTTAGACATTCCAATACTGTGAGATGCCCACACACATACTTCTCTCAAAAACATTAAGTACTATCTTTCCCATCTAGTACAAATAACAAATTTCAAAAGACTCCTAACCTTACTACTCCTACACTGAGAAAAATCCTAACTTTACGACTTTAGGTATTCACAGAAGGCATTTAGGAGTCCTAAAATTAGGAGTCCTAACTTTACTACTACTAAACTGAGAAAAATCCTAACTTTAAGACTTTCGGTATTCACAGAAGGCATTTAGGAGTCCTAAAATTAGGAGTCCTAACTTTACTACTACTAAACTGAGAAAAATCCTAACTGTAAGACTTTCGGTATTCACAGAAGGCATTTAGGGGTCCTAAAATTAGGAGTCCTAACTTTACTACTACTAAACTGAGAAAAATCCTAACTTTAAGACTTTCGGTATTCACAGAAGGCATTTAGGAGTCCTAAAATTAGGAGTCCTAACTTTACTACTACTAAACTGAGAAAAATCCTAACTTTAAGACTTTCGGTATTCACAGAAGGCATTTAGGAGTCCTAAAGTTAGGACTCCTAACTTCGGTGAATACCAAAATGAGTAAATGCCTTCTGTGAATACCAAAATGAGTAAGTGCCTGCTGTGAATACCAAAATGGTAGTAAGTTTAGGATTTTGTCTTAAGTTAGTTCTGTGAATCGGGCCCAGAGTGTGTGTGTTTGTATATGTGTGACACACAGAGCAATACAGGTGAGGGGGTGAGATGCAAAAAGGTAAATCAGTTTTTTTCAGTAGTCATCAGTGATCCAGACCAGCTTTCGATTTAAAAAGGCCAGGGCTCCTCCCACCAGAAGTAAAACATCTTCTTTCTGTCACTTTTAGTGGACAATCCCTACTGAAACAAAGACCGAGGAAGTCCATTGTGAGCCAGAAAGGTGGCAGGATGTGATGAAAGGAGAGAAACTTGACAGATGAGGATACAGGCGCAAAGGAGAAACAGAGAGAGAGGCGGTGCAGGGTCACTGTATTGCATGCAGCCACTACATCGACTTAACCACTACATCACATGGTAAGTCTAGGTAGTAGCAAGAAGTTGAGAGTAGCAAATATATACTTCCCCACGAAGTAATTGAGAAGTAGAAGAAGCCAGGCATTACAGGGAAAGGAGAGGAATGTACCATATTTATCATAATACAGCACATTTCAACATTTTCCCAGTGCAGGCGGACAATGGACTGCCTAGCGCCAACAAAGGCCCCCTTGCCCCATGGTGCAAGTGTGCCTGCGTTGCATGTCAGATTGTTTATGTGTAGGAAGGTGTACCATCCTGCACAAAAACGATCCACTGAGGCATTGTCCTCTATCTATGTGTGCTGCAGCATCTATCTATGTGTGCTGCAGCATGCAGCACACATAGAAAGAGGAGGTAATGAGGAGAAATAAAGATATTTCTCCTCATTAAGCCTCCTCTGGGAAAACATAGCATTTTGGTGCATTCCCAGGTCTACCAGTAATGGTAAATCTGGGAATGAGCCAAAATCCATGGGTGTCGCGTGGGAACACCTATGCACCGCCCATGCAATGCTTCCCTAGTGCAGAGTAACGCAACTCTGGGGCAGATCTACAAGAAAGTCCCACAGCGTGGCACCGCAAGCCCTTTGGCTGCGCCACACTGCGGCACTTTCAGACCACAGGAATGTGACATATCTACAATAATATGTCGTATTCCTGTGCTCTCCCCTGTGCCGGCGCACAAACAGCTGCCATGCGCCGGCGCAGGCACTCTTGCACCATGGTGCAAGGATGCCTGCGCCATGGGGAGATTGTTTTTGTGCAGGAAGGGGCACCTTCCTGCACAAAACAATCACTACAGGCATTTTCCTCTTTCAATGCGTGCTGTAGAATGCAGCACGCATTGAAAGAGGAAAAACCGAGGAGAAATGAAAACATTTCTACTCATTGCGCATGGCTACGCAGGGGTGGCGTAGCAAACTTTCGCATTTCAATGTTTACGATTTCTCGTAAATCTGGAAATGTGTCTGGTTCCATGGGTGGTTCTTGGGAACCCCCACAGCAACACCTATGGAACGCCCCTTTCACGCAAAGTGCTGAGTGTAAAGGGTCCATATTTACAACTGATAGGAACTCACTCCTGCTGTATCAATCATACCATCCCAGGGCGTTAAGAGATGACTTGCCAGTGGAGCAGTTCCTGCGATATCGCAGGAACTGCTCGACCACTGCGGCATACCTTGAGCAATCAGAGGGACTGTGTGAGAAACTTAAACAGAGGAATTATCCCTGTAAAATAATCAATCAAGCTAAGAAAAGAGCTTTAAATACTCCACGTAGTGTACTTCTGGAGAAAAATGAAAGAACTAAGGATGAGTGTGTCCCTGTGGTGATGACTTTTGACCCTTTAGCTACCCGTATTTGCCAATCAATATGGAAACATTGGGCGTTATTGTCTACTACTGACTGTAAAATGCCCCCACCGAGATTTGCATTCAAAAGGTCCGGTAACCTAAAGGACAATTTGGTTCGAACCCGGGTAAGACCGCAACAGATACTAAAAGATACAGCTGTCCCTCCAGGACACTACCTCTGTGGCACTTGTTCGGTATGTAGCCTCACTAAGAAGACCCTAAATCTGACCCTGAACTCTAGCAGGATTTGGCATTTGACGCGATTCAGTAACTGCAATACCATGAATGTGGTATATAGGTTGACATGCCAATGCGGCTTACACTACATAGGGCTTACAACCAGAAAGATCAAAGTTAGGGTGCAGGAACATCTCAGCACCATTAGAACAGGAAAGCTAACCACCAAATTAGTACAGCACTGTCATGAGAAGAAACACTCTTTCACCTGGGTTGTACTGGAGAAAGAAGTGGTGTTAAATGGTAGGCAGGTTCAGTCGGTAACTTTTCAAGTATTGCCCGGCGGTAATCGCCTCTTACACCATTCGATGATTAACCAACAAAAGAGGCAGGCGCCGGAGACTGGAAGGCAGGAAACAAAGTTTTATTCCGTCGGAGCAGAACACATCAGATCGGACAGCAAGGTATCGTCTCGAGGTGCTCTAACCACATCTCTGAGGCCTGGCCTCTTATACACAGGTTTATTGCTTTATTACATGTTACACATTCTAGTTGAGACTTTGATGTATGGAAAGACATCCTTGGAATCCCCACTTCAGGCTCGTTCCCACACATATCTACAGTGGAAGTCCCCACCCCACCCACAGTAGGAGATGACTATCACACAGCTGGACATTCCGCCAATTCCCGGGGGGTGAGTGCGACTGATCGGGTCACAGGGGTTGGGGGCCTTCATCTACTGCAATCCCTTAGATGTGAGGTGCTTCCTTTACAGTAGGGGCAATAAAACTGCGTCCGCAGGGCTAGGTGATGGCCTGGGATCAGTTCGGACAGTCGGGCGCAGAGGAAGGGGGTTATCAAAGGGATGTATGACCATGTATGGGATGAAAGAAGGTGTCGGTCAGGCGTGGGATGTGGTTCCATGGCAGGGTCGCGCAGGAGGAGAGGGTTTATGGCCCATGTATGAGAGAGCGGGGGTGGTTAGGCGCGCGGGGGGGATGTTCGCAGTGCCAGAGGGACGCGCTGGCGATCGGCAATGAGGTCATGGTGCCTAAAATGGCCGTCGCGCGTTTTCCGCGTGTGGCGCTTGGGGAGAGACAAGATGTCGCACATAATGTTCAGTTACGAACTAAATTTCCACAGTCCTCCCTTTTAACATATCTCGCCAGCTTGTTTAGTTCGGATCTATCCCCATAATACCACGAACTTCTACCTCGTATAGAGCTTTCATATGTTCTGCTTCAAAGTTCAGAGTCTTAGGGCAGATGCAGTTCGTGAAAAGTGAACATAGAGGTGGCAAGCATTGAATCCCCAGGCAGCATCCACACAGTACCACAATCGGTATTAGGATAAACGTAAACAACCTCCACCCCCAACTTTTAATAGTGTCCCAAAACCAACTCCCAAGCGACCATCCTTCTTGCTCCTGATGAACCTCTGCGGAAAGTCTGTGGAGGTGTTCAATCGCCCTGTAGACTGAGGGTGAGTTATCCGGTACGTAGGTACAACAGCTGGACCCAATGATGCGGCATGCTCCTCCACGATCAGCCAGAACCACGTCTAGAACGAGGCGGTTCTGAAGAGCTACCAGGCGGACGGCCTGAAGCTCAGCGGTGTTGTTGGTGAGGATGCCGGCTGTAATGTTCATTGTTGTTTCGACTGCCTGGGTCAGGTGCCGGATTGCACGGCTGTTTGCCATTGGACCCCACAGTGGAACGAGTCCCTTTACTGCATCCATGAACTGTGCTCCAGTGGAGTCGGCTTGTACAATGTCCTTTGCACGTTTCTGCCGGTGATGGTTTGCTGGAGCCACATATGTTGGAGGAAGGATAAAAGCGATGTAGCAGGCGCCTCCCCAGCCCTTTGGAAGCCAGGTGTAGGCCTTAGTACCACAGACGAAGTACATATTTGGGGAGGTAACAAAGGAGGGTGGGTCAACTGAGTCCAATGTTCGGGTGATGAGACAGGAACTGTGGCCTACCGGCTGTGTTCCTAGGCCTTCGAGGCACACCAGACCTGTGATGTTGACGACGGATAGGGCCACTGTTAGGGTGGCGGCCGTTCGTTTCCGGAGGTAAGAGAAGGTGGGTCTGGCTGGGTTGTTGAACACCTGCATTTCAACTCGCTCCTTGGCAGGGATGTCCATAT
Organism: Triturus cristatus; assembly: GCF_964204655.1. NCBI lineage: Eukaryota > Metazoa > Chordata > Amphibia > Caudata > Salamandridae > Triturus > Triturus cristatus. The sequence continues at coordinate 1,058,781,691 of NC_140593.1, read as the reverse complement.
GGAAAGAGGTGTTTGATCTCAAAGGACAAAAGGGGGCAGAGATTTTTCCAGTTTGGTTCAGCCAGAACCCATGATAGAAGTGCGACACAGTTTTGCCGGAAGTGGCATTGTCCTTGTAACTTTCTTGCAGGAGGATTAGCCAAGCGAGGCAGGAGCCATGGACAGAGAAGGGCGAAGGGATGAAAGGGATAGAATGTCCAGTGGCATGTGGTAGCAATCCACAGATCCAGCAGTTAGTGGCATTGGCGGCAAGGTTGTGTTGGTGGAGCAGTTGCACAAAAGAGTTATTCCAGAACTCCTTACGTCTTTCTCGGAGTTGGGGTGAAAGTGAAATCAGATGGTGTTCTTTCATGGTGGTGGGTTGGGCAGTGGTCAGCAATGTCTTATGAGCGGGTGCGTTCTCTTCCAGGATCCAGAAAGTGACCATGAGAAGGAGGCAAAGGAGAAGGGTAACAAAAAGTGCAATGGTCTTTGAGCTGTGCATTTTGTCAGTCTTTGGATTTTTGTAGTGGATCTTCGGACGTCCGGTTGCTTCCATCATCTTCATGTCGGGTGCTTCCATCACCTTCATGTCGGGTGCTTCCATCACCTTCAAGGGACTCGGTAGCAGGCAGAACCACAGACTTTGTTTAGTTTCTCTCCTGGAGGCCTTTGAGGTGACTAGGCAACCGCTCTGAGATTTCAACTTAGTTCGTGGTCTGCTTAGCCGAAGTTCCCTCCTTGCGTCGTAGGTTATACCCTTCTTTGGATGGCACAGTGGGATCGGGATATTCAGTCAATTCAAGTGTCTCTGTATTCGGGCAGCAGCTCAGGGATGGTCGGTCTTTGATAAGGACTTGCAGGGGGCCCGTCCACCGGGGCTCCAGACTCTTGGTGTGCTGGAAGTTGCGCACTAGGACAAAGTCGCCGGGTTGGATGTCGTGTCCGGGGCCCCTGGAAGCATCGGGAATGGCTTGCAGCACCTGCTGATGGATAACAGACAACGTTTTAGTTAGATTGTACAGATAGTCAGACATGAGGACGTCCGGGACGTCGTGAATGGATGCTGGTTTCGGTGCAGTCCAAAGGTTCATGGGTCGCCCGAAGACGACCTCGTAGGGGGTTAAGTGGTGTTTGGTAGGAGTGGAACGCATTGATAGCAATGCTATTGGGAGGGCGTCTGGCTATTTCAGTCCTGTGGTGGCAACTATTTTGGCTAGTTTGAGTTTCAATGTGGCATTATGTCGCTCAACCAAGCCTGCAGATTGGGGGTGGAAGACCGCATGAAATTTCTGTTTTACTCCCAACCCTTTTAAGATGAGTTGGATAACTTCGGCTACGAAGTGGGGGCCGTTGTCGCTCCATAAAATTCGACAAAGGCCGTAACGGGGGAAGAATTCTTTCAGTAGTACTTTTGCGGTAGTCATAGCCGTGTTGTCGCGGGTTGGGTAGGCTTCTACCCATTTGCTGAAGGCGCACACAACGACAAGCACGTACTTCAGGGTTTGGCACCTTTCTAGCTGAATGTAGTCCATCTGTAGGACCTCAAAGGGGTGACTAGGAACCCCAAACCCTCCCCGGGGCACAGCAGTTCCTTTACCAGGGTTGTGTTGAAGGCATATCAGACATTGTTGGACTAGGCGTTTAGCTGAGTCTGGGATTTTGTCGTTGTGCCAGACTTTGGAGATGAGTTCAATCATGGGGGCAGACCCTATGTGTGCGGGGGAGTGTGTAATGGTCAGCATGGGAATCAGGTATGAGTCAGGTAGCAACCATTTGTTCGTGTCTCTAGTTCGCCAGCAGCCTTCATCATCTTTCAATCCCACCCGTGCCCATTCAGTCAATTCGTGTGGTGAGCTGGCCAATTGTATGTCTCTAATGGTTTCCCTAGCATCCTGCCATTTTTCAGTTTGTGTTACAACAAACAAATGATGGACGGAATGCTGACAATGCATACATTCTCCCCCAGTCAAGAGATCTGGGTTAAATCCATCGTTCTTTTGCCCACTACACCACCCCAGTTCAGACATGGCCATATGCAAATCAGTCTTGACCCTGTGCCTCATGGGAACAGTCCAGCCCGAACTGCCAAGCCATGTCTTCCCTGGACCGGAATCAAGCATCCTAGGACCGGTTTCTGGCTATCAGCCGTCATCAGCCAGGATAGCTTGACTCCAGTGGCGTAGTGAGCACGGGTCCCACGTCTGGGAATACCCATCCCACTTAGGGCGAAAAGCGTTACAACAAACAAATGATGGACATTTTTGTAAAATTTTTCAGTTTGTGACCTGGTCACGTACATGCGTGTTGTTGACCTATTCTCGGCTGTGGTTCGGGCAGTGATGTCAGCCAGCGCATTTCCCTGTCCTATAATGTCCGTCACCTTTTTGTGTGCCTGGCATTTGATCACAGCTAGCCGTGTGGGGAGGAGGACTGCTTCGGTCAGAGCGGAGACTAGATCTCCATGTAGGATGGGTGTGCCATGGGAAGTCAGGAATCCCCTCTCCTTCCATAGGAGCCCAAAGTGGTGAACCACCCCGAAGGCGTACTGGCTGCCGGTGTAAATGTTTACGGTTGTCCCCGCTGCTAGGATGCATGCTCGTGTGAGAGCAATCAGTTCAGCCGCCTGTGCGGATCGTTGTGTGATGCGGGCTGTCTCAACAACTGTTCGGGCCGTGGTGACTGCATAGGTGGCTGAGGTGGTGCCGTCGGGGAGCTTGATGCATGAGCCATCTACCCACAGCTCTCCGTCAGGATCTAGGAAGGCAGTATCTCGGAGGTCAACCCTACTCTTGGTCTGTTCGTCGGTGAGGGTCACACAGTCATGTATAGGGGACGCATTGGGGTCATTGTTAGGGAGAGGTAGCAGAGTGGCTGGGTTCAGAGTGGTGCATCGTTTCAACGGGATGTGGGGTGCAAGCAGAGTTAGTTCATAACCAGTCAGTCATGCGCTAGTCAGGTGTTGAGTCTTAGTCTGGTTCAGGAGGGTATCAACTGCATGGGGTACTAGCACGGTGAGGGGGTTTGAAAGCACGATCCCCTCACTTTGTCGGATAGAGACAGCAGCGGCGGCTACCGCTCGAAGGCAGGCGGGAAAAGCTCTGGCTACAGGGTCAAGAGTGGCAGAGAAGTAGGCACAAGGGCGTTGCTTGGGACCTATGGACTGGGTTAGAACAGACAACGCGCATCCCCCCCTTTCGTGGGTGAAGAGAGAGAAAGGTTTAGTGTAGTCTGGGGTTCCTAGGACTGGTGCTGAGCAAAGGGCATCTTGTAATTCTTTGAAGGCGGATTGGCATTCGGGTGTCCAGGGGAGGGGGAAGGGGACATCTTTAGCCAACAGGAAAAGCAGAGGTTTTACAATAAGACTGAAGTTTGGCAACCACTGTCGACAGAAGGAGGTGAGGCCTACCAGAGACCGCACTTGCTTCTGAGTTTTGGGAACGGGGGTTTCTAGGATGGTCTGAATTCGGTCAGGTGCAAGCTTCCTCCCATCTTTGGATAGGAGGTGGCCTAGGTATGTCACTTGGGGTTGGCAGAATTGCAGCTTCTTCCTGGAGACCTTGTGACCGTTCTCCGCGAGGAAGTGGAGGAGGTGGATGGTGGCTGTGACTGCGAGCGGAGTGGTGTCGGCCGCCAAAAGAATATCATCGACATACTGTATTAACACCACTCCGTCCGGTAGTTGAACTGCATCCAGTTGTCTCTTGAGGGCCTGGCTATATATGCTGGGACTCTCAGTGTAGCCCTGTGGTGCCCTACAAAATCTGTACGAACGGGCTTTTAAGGTGAAGCCGAAAAGGTAGCGGCTGTCTGGGTGGATGGGGATGGAAAAGAATGCGTTCTTGAGATCAATAACGGTAAAGGTAGTGGCAGTGGACGGAATCAGGGTGAGGATGGTGGTGATATCTGAGACTACGGGGTACTGAGGTATGACTACTTTGTTAACCTCTCATAAGTCGACAATGAAGCGTTATGCTTTTTCATCTCCCTCGCCTTGCTTCTTAACAATGGGTAGGATGGGGCTGTTGCAAACATTACTAACTACTTCTTCTACCACTCCTGCATCGACTAGGGACTGGATGATTTCCACCAACGCCTTCTCGCCTTCGGGCGATATCCGATACTGTGGAAGCTTTGGGAGCACTGCGTCCGGTCGAACAGTTATGTGTACAGGGTCGATCACCATGCGTCCTACGTCTGAGTTGGTTTTAGCCCATAGATGTGTGGGTAACGTGTCAAGTAGGGACAGGTCAGCATCGGTTATGGAGAACATACGTCGTGTGAGACAAGGCCTGAACAGATCTGGGTTATCGTGCAGTATGACTCGGACTCCGTCTGGGGAACATCTGATGGTAGCCCGGAAATGTTTTAGTAAATCAAGACCCATAATGGCGTCGGGGGTGTTGGAGGAGAGCAGAAATGTCGTGTCAGTGGTGTTATTTTCCAAGTCAAAGGAGATTGGTGCGGACAGGGGATTAGTGGAGGGCGTTCCATCAAAGCCTATTGAGGTTACGTGTGAGCCAGACAAGGGTGCCCTTGGGATCAGCCGTTTAGATAGCGCACTACGTGTCGCCCCAGTGTCTACCAAAAATGGAGACTTTGTGCCCAGGACCTTAGCGGTGACGTAAGGACCTTGCTGGTCAACACGGAGTTCGACTGGACCCCTCCCTTGCCCCTGGCGGTCCTATGCAAAGTCATGGGTGTTTTCGTAGTCGGACTGCTGGCACTGGTTCTGTCGGGGGCGGTCGAAGGTGTTTGGCCTATATGGCCTGTCACTGGTGGTGTCGTTCGTGTACCCTCGTCCCTGTCCTCTATTTCTGGGGCTGTTTGCTATGTCTCTTGTGTCCCTATTCTTGTTCATATCCAGAAGGACCGGGCACTGGGATTTCCAGTGTCCGAACCCTTTACAGAACGCACACTGATTCTCGTCTAAGTCCCTGCGTCCAACGTAGGGTGCGGGTGCATGGTCTCTAGGGGGTGGTTTCCTAGGGGCAGTCGGTTGGTAGTTTCCCTTGGGAGGTTCCCTTCCTATGGTCACCCCTTGCAACTGTGCGATCATTACCCTTTCCTTCAGCTCCTTTTTCTTTCTCTCGGACGCCCTATCGTTCTCATTCTTTTGGTGTTCGTAGTACTGGGCCATCTGGAGGATAGCCGCAGGTTTGGAGGCTGCCCAACTACTCTCGCTGGTCTGTAACTTCTGGGAGACTTCCTGTGACAGACCCTTCACATAATTCTGGACAAAGAGGTGATGTCCGGTTGCAGTGGTCATGTCCTGGCCACTATAATCGGAAAACACTGTCTCGAATCGAGAGAAGTATTCGGATACATCCTCCTGGGGTTTCTGGCGGCAAGCCGTCACTATCGACCAGTCTACTTTCCTTTCTGGGATTAGGGTCTTTAATTTCTGAACAATCTTGTCTGGGAGTTCCAATATGGCTTTTAGAGGTTTCTGTCCAGGTTCTCGCTGCTTGTCTATGGTATCGAGTTGCACCCAGGTATATCCGAACGGTTCAGCGTGGTCGACTTTCCGGATTTGCTTCCACACATCAGCCGGCAGACATAACCCGAAGAACAAATCGATATCCGCCAAGGTCATTATAGAACCTAAGGCCGTACCTAGTTCTGTGTAAAAGGCAGTCGGGTTCTTTCTTAAGTCGGGTAGGGTTTTTCTAAAGGTCAGGATGTCTTGTCAGTCCCATGGCTGATAGACCCAGTTATATACAACCCTTCCCTTCGCATCTTAGTGGTTGATGTCATCGTGTGTTCCCTGACCTCGTGGGGGGACCCAGTAAGGAGCGGCTTCCTTGATGGGCATCATGGTATCAGCTTTTCCTGCCTGGGGTTCAGTCGCTATGGGGGTTTCTGTCTTGGTCGTCTGTCTGTGTTCTTTAAGATGTCGGAAGACTTCGAGTGTACGTGCGAAGAGGTCCGTCACATCGCCCTCTCCCCCTTCTCCAATATCAACCTTTCTATACAAGGTTGCTAAGCCTTCGGGACCTCTATCCTGGTACCTAACCTCATAGGCATTCAGAGTGTGATAACAAAATCGTACGACAAGGTGTCGTCTGTGGTTGTCGGCATATGAGTTATACATATCTGTCACATGTTCCTCACTTTCCTTCCGTTCTACTAGTGTTCTCACTACCTTATCGATTCCGTCTCGTTCACCCTTTGTTAGCCGATTCATTCTGGCGGAATCTTTCTTTCTCGTCTCGGGGTCATCTAACGTTATTGCTAACGTTGTGTTCAGTACAAGAGGCTTGGCCGGCGCGGAGGCCGTGAGGACCGAGGCCCTGGTACTGCTTTCGCTTGCATTCGGGGGTTGTGGGTGCTGCACTATAGGTTGGGAGGGAGCGTATGGAGGGGGCATGTAGATGATCGGAGGACCTAATAGCAATTCATCATTCGCCCGTTGCTTGGAAGGCAACTCAGGGTAGAGCGTAGAGGGGGTCCTAACAGGGCACTGGCCTGACGTTTCAGATTCTTGTTTTTGATTAGCTTCCTTTCTCTCCTTTATTTCCTCCTCTAACTTTCTAGCGGCAAGGTGAGCTGCCTTTCGTAACTCCTTTTCTGCTTTTACTTCTTCTCTCTTTTTTCGTTGTGTTGTTTCTTTGCGCCACATGCCGAAACTGTCGAGCATAGTGGGCGTCGTTTTATTGCTACGTAGAGCTATTTCTAGCATTTCTATTTTATGGTCATCAAAGGATCCCATCAGTGGCCACTGACTTTCGGAGTCCTTCTTTGTATATTTATGCCATAGTTTGCTATAGGCTACAGCGACTAGTCCATATTTAGTAAACATGTCCTTATTAGGGGTGCCTTCCAGTGGAGCCAGATGGTTCATCTCTAATAAGCGGTCCGGGCAGAACCAACTATCAATCAGTGGGGAGAAGATAGGCATGACGGGTTACAACGGGGACAAAAGTCTGCACTACCTATCTTTTCACTGCTTGCAAAGACTAGACAGAATATCTCTATTCCACGTTATTTGTAAGCAGAGAATACCTCCAAAGTACCAATATCGAACAACCAGTGTTCGGACAATCAATCAATCAATGGTGAGAAAGAGATAGGCACAACGGGTTACAACGGGGGACAAAAGTCCGTGTTACCTACCCTTCACTATCTGCAAAGACTAGACAGAATATTTCTATTCTACGTTATTTGCAAACAGAGAATATCTCAAAAAGCACGATTCGTCAAAAACAATCAATGTTCGGACAATCAATCAGTGGGGAGAATAATAGGCACGACAGATTACAAAGGGGGACAAAAGTCCGCGTTACCTACCCTTCACTATCTGCAAAGGGAGAGAGAATATCCCCGTTTGTAGACAGCGAATATCTCAAAAAGAACAATCAAATAAGCAATACTAGTATTTTCAATCAATCAATCAATCGTTTCGCAATTTGTCGTGTTATACGACCTTACCCGGACCGCATGGACAGTTTCTCGTCTTCCGCCTCCAGCGCCAGATCGTCCTCTACTCTCTGTATTTGCCACGGCACTCCTGATGGTTCCCAGTCAGGACCGTAGATCACTCGAGAGAGGTCTGCTCGGAACCAGTGAAGTTCGGATGATCGGCTGCCAGACGAGGGTCTATCAGGCAGGAGCTCTTCCCGATCGTTGCAGTCGTTCACTTTGTCGTCAGGACCTCTCCCACTGGATCCACGTGTCGCTGATGGGCCCCACGCTTGGGACGCCAATTGTTAAATGGTAGGCAGGTTCAGTCGGTAACTTTTCAAGTATTGCCCGGCGGTAATCGCCTCTTACACCATTCGAAGATTAACCAACAAAAGAGGCAGGCGCCGGAGACTGGAAGGCAGGAAACAAAGTTTTATTCCATCGGAGCAGAACACATCAGATCGGACAGCAAGGTATCGTCTCGAGGTGCTCTAACCACATCTCTGAGGCCTGGCCTCTTATACACAGGTTTATTGCTTTATTACATGTTACACATTCTTGTTGAGACTTTGATGTATGGAAAGACATCCTTGGAATCCCCACTTCAGGCTCGTTCCCACACATATCTACAGTGGAAGTCCCCACCCCACCCACAGTAGGAGATGACTATCACACAGCTGGACATTCCGCCAATTCCCGGGGGGTGAGTGCGACTGATCGGGTCACAGGGGTTGGGGGCCTTGATCTACTGCAATCCCTTAGATGTGAGGTGCTTCCTTTACAGTAGGGGCAATAAAACTGCGTCCGCAGGGCTAGGTGATGGCCTGGGATCAGTTCGGACAGTCGGGCGCAGAGGAAGGGGGTTATCAAAGGGATGTATGACCATGTATGGGATGAAAGAAGTTGTCGGTCAGGCGTGGGATGGGGTTCCATGGCAGGGTCGCGCAGGAGGAGAGGGTTTATGGCCCATGTATGAGAGAGCGGGGGTGGTCAGGTGCGCGGGGGGGATGTTCGCAGTGCCAGAGGGACGCGCTGGCGATCGGCAATGAGGTCATGGTGCCTAAAATGGCCGTCGCGCGTTTTCCGCGTGTGGCGCTTGGGGAGAGACAAGATGGCGCAGATAATGTTCAGTTACGAACTAAATTTCCACAGTGGGGTACCCGCAGAACATCGAGGGGGTTCTAGCTTCTAAAGAGGCACACTGGATCTTTGAAGAGAAATGCGACCAGATTGGGTTAAACGACTTTATAGAATAAAGAAAGAGCGTCAAGCATCATCTGCGTATGCTTCACTGGCTACCTGTTATGAAACGCATTGAGTTTAAGGCCCTGGTCATAGCGCATCGTGCTTTGTGTGCTGGAGGACCTATATACCTTAGAAAGCGCTTTGCTTTCTACACACCTGCCAAACACTTGAGATTGTCAACTCAGCTGCTTGCGCAAGTTCCTCATGTGCGCTTTCAAAGAATGGGGGGCAGATCTCTGGCCATGAGGGCAGCCACGGCTTGGAATTCTTTGCCTTTTTTTTTGCGCTGCATCCAAGAGCTGGGGCAATTTAAGAAACAGCTCAAAAACTTTCTGTTTTAATTTCTTCTTAATTTGCACCTCAGAGGCTCGCGCCAGGACACTCCCAGGAGTAGCTGCACGCGTTAACAATACCCAATAACATAACATAACATAACATAAAGTCAAGTACTAAGACCCCTGCATAAAATAATGTTGGATAGAATGAATCTGTTTTGGTGTCCGTGAGTGAAGTATGTGAAGTGTTTTTGAATAAAAAGTGCAGTTTAACATCTGGCATATGACATCACATTTTTATAATGTATTCAGGCTGTGAATACTAATTCGGTGTGTATAGAGGCCTTCTGTGTTGCAAGCTGTAAGAAGGCTCCCAAGAAAATTCCTAAGACGTGTAATTTGTGGACTAGGAGAGTACTCATGAACCCTGCTAGGAACATAATGGAGTAGCCTACTGATTTAGTGGCTAGATATAATTTTTGGAAATTGATTGAGTGTGAGTACATTAGAGGTAACAGCAATGGGAGTAGGGATGAGAGTCCATTGGTATGGACTCTGAATTACACATTCCCCAAAGGTTTTTAGAAAAATGTATGCACCCGTAAATGAAAATGAGTATGAGGTGTTCATTGTTTTTATATTAGGGTAATATACATGATTGACGATACTCTGCCTCATCCGACATGCTATAGACGCCAATATAGGTAGTTTCAGGTTTTTGGTGTACCATTCAAAGATGGCCACCATGATCGCCGACCTCACACGTGACCGGGGTAGCTTTCAAGAAGTTTAAATAGGAAGCGCTTAGTTGTGAGGAGAAACGGTTGAGATAACACGTTCCCAGAAGACTTGGGCGGTAAGGTTTTGTGGGTTGAACGAGTGATGACTAGGGCACAGTGTGATTAACAGCATTAGAGCATGACTGTGAACTGTCTGGATTAAAGGGGTGGTACGCTTGAATTATTTGGCGGCGACCACCGTAAGACTATAATTGAGATGCCCGGCATGTAAGTGGCATTAGCGGACCGTTTGTGGATCAATTCGGCAATGCTTGATGTTAACGGTATTTGAGAATGACATAGACTGTGTGACTGAGGTGCCGGAAACCGTAGCGTGCAGGTCGTAGACAATATTAACACAGGACCTTATATGGGAGCAGTCCCAGTATGAGTGTAACGGGCCGTGAGATGGTGAATCGATGTGTATTTTAACAATAATTTTATCACTCTGTAGATTGACACTACGGCAGAGTGTAAGCCCACTGAGAGGACTCATAGTTGGAGTTTTGTCTCATGCGTGACATAAGAAGAGAGCTGGCATGAAGGACCGTGGCTCATTTATGGTAAGGTAAACGCTAGTGCTGTGAAAACAAAGTTGCAGACACTATGTAGAAAAGGAATCTTTGAGAGTGATTGGCTATGTATCTGTTTTGTTTTTACATTTGGCAATCCCTGTAAATGAAAAAGAAAATTTCAGTGTCCAGTACTGGTGCCAGGCGACCTCACTGCCCTGATGAAATTGCCTTGAAATTGTGGTGGCAATGAGACATGTCGGCTCAGTATGAAGCGGTATGCATGATTGGCAACAGATTTTAATTTGAATAAGTGCACAGTGAATAATAAAGTTGGTATCAATCGAAGTGCAACTTATTCTAATTTTAGTTTCACAAGGTCGCATTTGAGGGATGTGATTCATTTACTTCACTTATTTTTGAGCACCACTTTTTGTTTGTATTGGACACTACACTCATTATTTTTTAAGGCAAGATGGCTACCAATGATGAAAAAAGTGGGCATAGCTGGTGAGTACCAACCAGCGAGCTCTATTGGTGGTGCACACGTGAGGTGTCATCTTGTCCTTTCACTATTTTTTGATTGTGATGTTTAATTTGTATACACCAGTCACAGTGATACTCCTGCACGTTAGTCAGGGTTAATATAGTGTGGTGACTGCCATCTGTAAAAACAAGACTAATTTAAAAGTTTAAGACAATAAAGCGGGAGGTTACTACCTCGTGAATTATAGGAGAGGCGTATATGGGAAATAATGTTTTGTGAATCCTTGCCTCCGCTTATATGTTTGGCCTCAAGAGAGGTGCCTTGAAGACCAGGTCTTAATGTATTGACATTGGTTGTTGGGTGGAGGGCGACCTGGTTGGATTTTTTCCCTCAATAGATACTTGTTGTTTATAGCCATATTTACAAGGACAGGAAAAGCCACGCAGGGTGGGTTTTCCTGTCCTTGTAAATATGGGGCAAAGAAATGCGCTGCCAGTGCGTCACAAGAAGTGACATACTGGCAGCGCAAGGGGCTTGTAAATCTGCCCCTCAGTGGGCTCCTTGCATTACTCTGGATTTATTAAGCCAATCATGACCACGCAAAGTGGCCTTCATGTGGCATAATAAATCTCATTGTCACGTTGCGTGGTGCTAAAGTGACACAATCCTTACATAAATATGGCTCCATATTGTTTGCAAAAGCAGCAATTGATGGACAGAATGCAGAACAATGTCATACATTCACCCCAGTACAGAGATCTGGGCCTAAATCCATCGTTTTTTCACACACCATGCCATTCCAGTTTGGACCCAGCCATATGCAAATCAGTCTTGACCCTGTGCCCAATGGGAACAGTCCAGCCTGAACAGCCAGGCCAGGTCCTCCCTGGACTGGAAACAAGCATCCTAGGACCAGTTTCGGGGTTTCACCCCTCTTCAGCCAGGTTAGCTTGACTCCAGTGGCATGGAGAGCACGGGCCCACGTCTGGGCATACCCATCCCACTCAGGGTGACAAATGCAAAATCAACAATTGATGGACAGAATGCAGAACAATGAAGCCGGTCCTAGAATGCTTGTTTCCGGTCCAATGAGGACCTCGCTTGGCAGTTCGGGCTGGACTGTTCCCATGAGGCACAGGGTCAAAACTGATTTGCATACGGCCAGGTCTAAACTGTGGTGGCATGGTGAGCAAAAGAATGATGGATTTAACCCAGATCTCTTGACTGGGGGTGAATGTTTTGATTTGTTCTGCATTCCGTCCATCAATTGTGTGTCTTTTTGCTTCCATTTTTTTTAGGCCGATTTTGTCAACGTAGAAACAATGATATACAACCTGGAGGGACACGAAAACCTATCACAGTTTGTTTTCATTAAGGTAAAAAGTGTAACCTACCTGCACTGCACTGAAAAAAGGAAATTTTCGGGCATTTGTGGTAATTTCGTGCCATTGCCAAGTGGCGCTTTAGAGCTAATGTCCTTCCTCGCCTAATGGAAGTAATGTCCTCTTGCCTGGTAATGTTTTAATTTCTGTTTTAATCAGCCGTTTTCCTATTGCATTCTTGTTTTTAAACAGAATGCAGTTTGGTATTTCTAACACAGTATTTTACGTTTCCAATAAAATGCGTCAGAAATTGAAAAATTGGAAGAAAGTGCAAACACTTGGTAGAAAAAGACTTCTGTGAAAATTACATCACCTCTTTTTAGCAGTCAATTTGCACTTTTTTTCTGCAAAATGGGGCATGATTGTCGCAAGTGTTTTAGAGCCCCTTGTGTGCACATTTTACAGACAGTTTTGCGCATCATACTACGAACCGCCATCAGAGCAAACATTCCCAACAATTGAACATTTTCAACGCTTTACTTGCAAAGGATGCAGCGGGTTTCTGTGCAGGCTGTGCCTGGAGTAATCGTTTTTCAGTTCTTCGAAGCTGGCAGCCCAGAGCTGCAGGCATGTCACAGATATACACCACCAGTGGCACACAGACTGTGGCACACTGGAGCGCGGTAGGTCAGAAAGCATAAAAGAGGGGTGTGAGAGAGAGACTGAAAGAAGGCCAGCTTTAAGGGTATTCAGTCTGCAGTCTGGAATCAAAGAAAAAGAACAGCCTAATTTAAAGCTCATATATTATTCAAGGGGCAGGTTTGCGGCTGACAGTCTCCGGTGGCTCTATGTTAAGATTCAAGAGGAGTCTAAGCAATCAGAATATTGGACATCATTTTGCATATTTCAGAATCCTTATGAAAAGTGCGGGTTAGAACAGCAGGTCATTTTCTTTAATAAAATACTGTTCTCGGATTGGCAAGTGACAAATTATGCAGTATATACACGAAAAGCTCTAACAGGATTTTTATTCAGTTAAATTAATGAAATCAATAACTTGTAAATAAAAAATGGCGGGTCTCAAGGAACGTGCTTATTGGTTTATGTGGTCATTTATTTCTCATTTTCACGTGTGATTGGATATTGCAAACCTTTCCGTCACATAGAAGGGCACATCTCATTGGATGCAACCTGTGAGGAAAATAAAAATCTATGAGGCCTATGTGTCCCCATGTGCCCCCCCCCAAACGCTTATATGCACATACATGTAACCTATGTATTTCCCCTCCATGGCCTTTCTATCATGATGCTTATGCTATAACGTGGCCTGCCATCATCCAGTCTCCCATGAGAGAAACGACAAATCTGTATTGAGGCCTACACGTTTTTCATCATGTTTTCCTACATTTTCATGAAGCCCATGTTTATGGCTCAGCCAGAGCCGAAAAGAGGTTTCATGCCTCAGAACGCTCTGAAAGCTGCAGCTACGTCTCCTTGGCCTTGCACACTTGGGCCTCAGCCAAAGGGGCCCCGACCGAGGTGCCGAGACAGTATTGAGCACGGTTATCTGCTTACTCTTACTGAAACCACATTCTTGCCTGGTGAAGGAGGAATGAACGCGACCCATCTGCAAGGAGGGAGCCCAGCCCTACTGTCTCTCTTTGTGAGATTGCAAAGCTCACGTCAGTAAAAAGCCCATAGCCCCCATGTAAGGCCTCTGCAGTAAATGAAGTAAATGAAGAAATAGATGCCACATCGGCTCTTGGTGATGAGCAACCTATGTCACAAATCAGTCCCTGCTCCAGACATCGGATATCAGATAATACAAGATGTGCTGGTCGTCCTGACACTGAAGGCCTCACTCACTGAAGGCCTCACTTCCAGACTTGTCCGGTTGCATAGCAACCCTCCCCACGTCAGTTACACGTCATGCTCGAGTTGAGCACAAGTAAGGCAAAGTTCCAGTACAATTCCAGCAGATCACGCAACCCCCTCCAGGTATCCACCCACACATGACAAATTACCCATTATCATCAAGTGGACGCCCACATGGACGCCCACCTTCACGCCTACTTACACGCCCACATGCTCTTATCTCATTCTCTCTTGCTCTTTTGCTTACGTACAATTGAGAAATGTATATATACTGTACTCTGTGAATAATGTTTTGAGAATATTGAGAATACTTTTGAGTCCCTTTCCAGATCCTTTTTGGTGATGGTAATATTCTCCCTTTGACTCGAGTTATTGGAATAAAGCCCTTTATGAACCTGATACCACAGACTCAGCCTCTTGCTTTATGCATGATCTTATTTATATTTTAAAATTCTGAGAGCGTAATATTTTATTTACCACATAATGGCGCCCGAACAGGGACATCTCTTTCCCCACACGCCGGAGATGAAGGTCCAGTTTTGCCCCCTTCCATAGCCGTGACGGACTTCAAGCGCGCACGTCGCGGGTCTTCCCGCCAACTCCCTCAGGCCAACGAAGGGGACAGACTGCGACCAGGCATCCATACGAGGCGGTGAGGAACGCAGATTGTCCTACCCAGAGCCCACCTGCGAGAGAGCTGTGTCCGAGGTATACAGAGGCCCACCAGATTCCGAAGTTCCGAAGTATCCAAGTCACGAGTCGAGTCCAGTCTAGTCCAGTTTGGTCTAGTCGAGTTCAGTTCCGAGGCCTTCCGTTCCGTGCTACCCGGTGAGTACCGTTGCTGGGGAGGCAGTTAGACGTGCACATTAGGTTGTGCCGGTCAAGACGGGTTTGGGTACACAAATCCGGTCTGCACTGTTTCAGCAGTGTATCTGTACTGTTTAGCAGTATATCTAGTATGTCTTGCATATAATTCAGTATTCTCTAGTGTTAGTATTATGTCAGTAACTAGTTTCCTATTAGTTATCATCGTTCGTTAAATGTTAAATGTTAAATGTTTTAATATGTTTTAAAAATTGTGGTATGAATGAGTGTTCATTATTGTGTTTATTGTAATTTATTGTGTTCAAAATCAAGTAGCAAAGTTTAAAGATGCCGTTCTTTTCAAAATTAAGACAGATCAAAACTAGAAAAGGGGTACTCGAGGAAGCTGTTCCCATTCCACCTAGGGACACTCCAGGGTACTTTATGTATCATAAGCATGGCCTAGATGCCGTATTATTTCTTGATTTATGGGTGGACTACACCAAGGATTTACCAGAAAGTCAGAGGTGGCCCGCAGCTGGGACCTGGGATGCAGATTGCATCATGAGAGTAGAAGAAGAATTATGGAAAAAGAAAGCCAGACAGTCACAGAAAGATGCCATTGATTTATGGCGTAAAGAATGGCATAGACGCACAGAGAAAGCGCTCAGAAAAGAAGAGAAAAGTAGGGAGGATTCAGACAAAGCCCGAGAAAACGTATTAGTTGAGGAAGGTATCCGAGTAAAAGCAGAACAAGTAGACAGACAACGAAACACTCTTATGAAAGAGAAAATGTAGACCAGCTCGGAAGGATGCCATTGAGTTTTGGCGCAAGGAGTCACATAGGAGGACAGAGTAAGTGTTTCACGAAGCAGAGAGAAGTAGACTGGAGTCTGGAAAAGCCAAGGAAAAGATGTTACAGGAGGAAGTGGAGCAGGTAAAATGAGCGCAGGCTGACAGAGAAAGAAATACTGACGTTGCTGGTATTTATCCCGTCCTTTCAGAGGACATAGCAAGAGTGGCCCCAGTAGAAGGTCCAGTTAGAGTGCCACCGCAAGTACCACGATACATATAATAATGATATAGTAGCCCAAAGGTTCTTGAGCCTCCCACCAAACGAACAGCGCATAGCTGGTGTTTTCATGGTCCAACATTTGATTACGTTGCTAAAAGGGACTTGAGAGGGGTGTAGCTAGGGTAATAGCAACACCTGTGATTTGATGACACCCCTAATGTACAAAGTGTTAACGAAAAAATAATTAGTGAAAAGTTTAGCTTGAAAAAAAGAATTGTGGGTATTTCGAATTTGCAAATTGTTCAAGAATACAGGTTTGTGTTCTTGGTGGTCCAGTGAGCCAATGTGCTGGGTCAAGTCGGTGAGATTGTGACCCCCTGAGTGCAAATTGTATGTAAAAATAATTTTTCAATTGGGCGAATTATTGCAGTTTTTATAGAATTGAGTAGTCTTTTTGTCTTTGACAGCTTCAGAGTGAGGAGAAGGTGGGGGCTGTGTAGAGCAGTATGTGATACAGAAATCGGAGACAGATTCTGACCTTGTAGCCAGTGTAGGTGGGGGCCGGTGAGAGGAGCAGAACAGAGGCACTGCTTAGAAAGCTTCTCTGACATCGCATCTGTGTAATGCCTGCAGCCGGAGAGCCTTGGGGGCCAGGAGTAGGAACAACAAAAAAGTTGGCTGGCAGCCCAGGCTCAGGCCGCGCTGAGGGGCTATTTTTAGCTTCTCTGATAAGACAGGGCAGCTGAGAAATGTAAGTCGAGAAAGATTCCCTTGGTCTATTCTGTGCTAAACCAGTGCCCCGGGGAAAATGTCTATGGAGAAGATTTGTTTTATTTTTTAGCAAATGTTATATTGCTTCTGGCCAGAAAGTAAAATGTTGCTCTTGCTTGGAATTTTAAGGGCTATATGCCTATATAAAAACGATTTTCAAATTCAGACATTTTTTAATTGTGGCCACAAGCTGCCACCAGTTGCATTGGATAAATGATCCAGTGGTTAAAAGTCTGTGAGGAGAGATGAGAGGTGCGTCTTCGTCTGGGACATTAGGGTACATTGTGTTGACGAAGATGCATAGCTCATTTTTATAAAAGAAAACAAACAGGTTTGTGTGTTCTTCGTTTTTGATTATTATTGCTGATTCTGTGTGTCAGACTTGACACGGTGATTTCAGATGGGGGTGTATAGGGCAGGTAAATCAATTATTGATTATAAGCCTGACAAATTAAGCAGGCCAGAGTGTTCGCCTCTGAGCTGTAGGTACTATAATTGCGCATCGCTGCTCATTTATATATGTTAGTGTAATTGTCTATGCTTTCTGTGCTTGGTATACTGATGGCTTGGCATATGTATTTTATATATGTTTTGTTTTTGTGTTGTATTGACCAGTATGTTTGGCATTAATACAAGTTCTCCTGGGCGTTACAGAGATGGACATGACGACGTATATCTTTGCGCTGCGCTTGGCTGGAACTTGTTCACAATTACTAAATTTCACAGACATGATATTACCTTTATCATGCTGTCAAAATAGCGGACAACACGTTATCAGTGTATGTCTAATTGGTATTGGTGATGAATAAAAGAAGAAAATAGTTATGCAAGACTTAAATATGTATCACATGACTGCCTTTCTCTTATAGACAGGCAGCCTCGGTCATATGTTTCCAGATTGGACATTAAGGAACCATTATGATCTGTGCACTCGCATCTTACCTCTTGAAAGGCCTGTTTTAAATAAGGACTGCCACCCCAGAGTGACAAATGAGGCTCGGTATTTAGGGTAATGAGAAAATATCTGACAGGATTTCCTTTTTAAAGTTTGCTTTAGTAAGCTCATTCTTGTAAGTGGTGGCCCCAAAAGTTGACTTGTTTTTAAATTAGGCTGTTTATTGTATAGGTGGAAATTATTGCAAAATGACTGATTTCTTTAGCAGATGAATTATTAATTATCAACATTAACAACTGTTCTTAAACTTGGTTTTCCGAATATTTAGGTAATTTAGCATTCCTATTAGGGCCTCCTAGCATTAATATTGACTTCAGGTTGGTGTAGGTTCATGTAATAGGGACATTTGCATATGAGATGTCATTTGGCCAGCTTATGAGCTAACACAATGAGGTTTGTACATTAATTTGAAGGATTTCTCGCCGTTTCAAATACGCTGTGTATCTCCTATAATTTTGCTTACGCCCAGTAGCTACACACAGGGATTAATAGTGTTGACAAGACACAGGGTTTGATAGTGTTTGACAGCAGTGAAATCTGTTTCGGATTTCCTCCTGTCAAAAAGGGGGGGAAGGAGGAGAATATTGGCTTTCTGCTGGCCCCTGAGGAGGTTCGCTTCCCGCTAGCCCCTTAAGAAATTAAGCCCCTTAGAAATTAGCCCCCTTAGAAATTAAGCCGAGGAAATAGGTATGGTGCTTTCCCCTTTTTCTCATGTTTTATTGTGATCTTTCAGGGGAATTAGTCCAAGCCCCTAATACAGCTTCTACTAAAGTCCTCCCTTGGACACAAGAACACACTGTGGCATTTGAAGAATTAAAGAGAGCTTTATGTCAAGCACCAGTTTTAGCAAACCCTGATTACAACAAATCGTTTATGCTTTTTGTGACAGAGCGGGATGGAACAGCACTATCTGTCCTAACACAAGATCATGCAGGAAAACACGAGCCCTGTGCTTATTTTTCTAGTACATTAGACCCAGTAGCACAGGCTTTGCCTGCGTGCCTAAAATCAGTTGCAGCAACGGCCTTAGCCATAAGACAAAGTGACTCGATAGTGCTGGGCCACCCTCTGACAGTACAAGTACCACACGCAGTAGAGGTTCTCTTGAACCGGACACAAACACAACACCTGACTGTAGCTAGACTGACAGGCTATGAGCCAACGTTATTTCAACCACACATAGAGATCAGACGATGCAACATACTGAATCCTGCTACCCTTTTGCCCTCCAGTACAGAAAGCGTTTCACCACACGACTGTGTTGAAGTAATACATACCGTGACTAAACCAAGACAAGACTTGACAGACGTTGCACTCCCAGACCCCGACCTAACACTATAAGTTGACGGCTCATGCATGAGGACAGGGGTGGGAGAATTAGTGGCAGCATATGCAGTGACTACTGATACTGTAATAATAGAGACTAAAAGAATAGACATATTGTCAGCACAAGCAGCAGAGCTCATCGCCCTGACACAAGCGTACATAAGAGCTAAGCACCTGAGAGTAAACATTTACACCGATTCTGTGGCGAGAAAGAGGTTTCTTGACCTCTCATGGGGCCAAGATACAGCATGGCCCCCTTATTCAAGCCCTACTGGAAGCAATACATTTACCAACAGCCATAGCTATCCTAAAATGTAAAGCACATACTAGAGCCACAGATACCATTTCCCAAGGCAATGATCTGGCAGACCGAACAGCTAAACAGACAGCTCAGACCCCACTAGACATGACAAAATCACAGATACTATCACTGTCCAAAGCCATGACAGTTAGGGATCCTTCCAAGGATGTACAAGACATACAGACACATGCTACTATGGACGAATTAAAGAAATGGTCGGAACAAGGATGGGTACTGACTGATCAGGGTTGGATGAATAAGGGCAAATCCACATGGTTTCTTCCTGATTCAATGGTACAAGTGATTATAAATACCGCACATAGTCCTGCACACTTAGGAGAGAAAGCAATGATAGATAGCTTACAGAATATATGGTTCAACAAGCACCTGCGTGCAGCAGCGAAACAAAAGGTCAGAACATGTATGATCTGTTGCCAATTCAATCCAGGTAAAGGCATTCCGATGGAACAAGGTGGAATCCATCCACCTGACCACCCTTTTGAAGTGCTCCAAATGGATTATATCCAAATAAACAGATGTAGAGGTTACAAATATGTCCTGGTACTAATGAAGCAGGTGTCCCTTCTGTTAGGGTATACCTGGAAATTCCATTGTGTGCGACATCCTGAAGCAGCAGGCCTTGTAGAAAGACATAATCAGACATTAAAAATTTGCGCAGACAAAGGTGTAGATTGGATGGTAGCCCTGCCGGTTGCCCTCTTTTACATGCGAATGGTGGCCCATTCTAGAACAAGCTTATCTCCCTATGAAGTGGTCTTTGGTAGACTACCAAATATGTGGGGCACTCCAATGCCTAAAAGATTACTGATGTTGATAGTAACATGCTGACAGATTACCTGGCTTCCTTGATGTCTGCACTACTCTCTTGTTGTTCGCAGGTTGCTGCCGCCTTCCCTGACAACACCCAGGTCAAAGAATACTCCATCGCTCCTGGATGGAAGGCGCCAAAGTCAGTGCTCTGGACCACGGGGACGGCCGTTAAAGTCAAAGGGCGGAAAGGATGGTTGCACCTTCACCACTCTTTTACAAAGGAAAAAGACTTTGAACTTGGACTTTGGACTTTGAACACCATTTTCTAAGAGGAGACTCCCCAGCAGTTTCCACAAAGCTAAACTTAGATCTAAAAAGTCAGAACCCGTTTGATCAATTAAGTCCACTAGGTGGTGAAGCGGTTGAACATGTATTCTGGCTTGCATAAGATCTTGGACAATAACATTGATAAAAAGAGCAAGATAAAAAAAAAAAACAAAAAACAAATACTGTAAAATATTACGTGGTAGATGTATAGTGACTGTAATTTTTCTATCTCTTCTGTGCATCACGATAATATGTATCAGCTTAATACTACATGCTATTTTTCCTCCTATTGCCTCACTCTTATACTCCTCCACTAATGATACCATAAAGCACACATTTAGTGATCTGCCATCCCATGAGCTATCATATCGACTTGCCTTACGCAACAATACCTTTATTCAGATGCTGCACCATTCACATCAGACTAGCAATGCTACAGACTGCTGGGTCTGTGGCCGATTTCCCCCGTATCAGAAGGTAAAGGGAGTGTTGCCTCTTTTTCCTTTTCCGTTCTCCCATGATGGTTCTTGCGGAGCATGGTTTGCCTTAATGACATCCATCAACGGTGATGCCAAAGAATACAAAGCAATAACAAGGCTCCACAAGATTGCCCAAAACATACATCAAGACCCAGGCACGTGGACATGGTCCGGTTGGCTCTGGGGATTAATATCGGCTTGGGGATGGAAAGTGTTGACCGTCTGTGGGTTGATACTATTAATGATATTCAGTTGTTGCCTATGTCTGCAGTGTGGCCCGGCCATTTGTGGCCTGTGTGCTACTGCATGTGTTCCACATCCCTATTTACAAAGCATTGAAAATGGAAAAATAATGCTGCAAGAACAGATCGACTGTCTCATGAAAATAGACGTTACATAGGGGGTTCACTAGGGTACAAGGAGGGAATGAGGAAAATAAAAATCTATGAGGCCTATGTGTCCCCATGTGCCCCCCCCCAAACGCTTATATGCACATACATGTAACCTATGTATTTCCCCTCCATGGCCTTTCTATCATGATGCTTATGCTATAACGTGGCCTGCCATCATCCAGTCTCCCATGAGAGAAACGACAAATCTGTATTGAGGCCTACACGTTTTTCATCATGTTTTCCTGCATTTTCATGAAGCCCATGTTTATGGCTCAGCCAGAGCCGAAAAGAGGTTTCATGCCTCAGAACGCTCTGAAAGCTGCAGCTACGTCTCCTTGGCCTTGCACACTTGGGCCTCAGCCAAAGGGGCCCCGACCGAGGTGCCGAGACAGTATTGAGCACGGTTATCTGCTTACTCTTACTGAAACCACATTCTTGCCTGGTGAAGGAGGAATGAACGCGACCCATCTGCAAGGAGGGAGCCCAGCCCTACTGTCTCTCTTTGTGAGATTGCAAAGCTCACGTCAGTAAAAAGCCCATAGCTCCCATGTAAGGCCTCTGCAGTAAATGAAGTAAATGAAGAAATAGATGCCACATCGGCTCTTGGTGATGAGCAACCTATGTCACAAATCAGTCCCTGCTCCAGACATCGGATATCAGATAATACAAGATGTGCTGGTCGTCCTGACACTGAAGGCCTCACTCACTGAAGGCCTCACTTCCAGACTTGTCCGGTTGCATAGCAACCCTCCCCACGTCAGTTACACGTCATGCTCGAGTTGAGCACAAGTAAGGCAAAGTTCCAGTACAATTCCAGCAGATCACGCAACCCCCTCCAGGTATCCACCCACACATGACAAATTACCCATTATCATCAAGTGGACGCCCACATGGACGCCCACCTTCACGCCTACTTACACGCCCACATGCTATTATCTCATTCTCTCTTGCTCTTTTGCTTACGTACAATTGAGAAATGTATATATACTGTACTCTGTGAATAATGTTTTGAGAATATTGAGAATACTTTTGAGTCCCTTTCCAGATCCTTTTTGGTGATGGTAATATTCTCCCTTTGACTCGAGTTATTGGAATAAAGCCCTTTATGAACCTGATACCACAGACTCAGCCTCTTGCTTTATGCATGATCTTATTTATATTTTAAAATTCTGAGAGCGTAATATTTTATTTACCACACCTGACACGCCCCCAACATGCCTTGAGCAGAAACAGTGAGTCCTTATCATTTCCACTCTCTGATCCATGGCCTTCTCATTAAATTTGCTAATGGTTTACTCCGACTCTCGAAACCACCAGGACAATATCCCCCTATCATTATAGCACCTCCTCTATTTCACCGTACAGCTGCACAGTCTACCGCTCTGTTATCCACCATTATATCATCAGCAAAGTGTAGGCAAGTAAATATCCAAAAAGATAAAAAATTAGAAATAGAAATATATCTTAAAAGAATTGGGGGCATATCAGCAAGCAGGCGATAAAAAATTATCGCCGCTTTTGCGTCCGTTTTTTCGACGAAAATCGCCGATAATTTTATCGCCTTATCAGCAAGGTCACGCTATCGTGTGAAACCTTGCCTTATCACCATTTCCCTTAACGCACATCTTTGCATCTCTAATGAGATGCAAAGTGGGCGTTCCTCCCCAGGATAACGGGTGAAATGTCGCTAAGCGACATTTCTCCTATTATCAAGCCTCATGCAAAGCAGCATAGCGACAAGAAAAGTAGCGATAACCTCTGTTATCGCTACTTTCCTTACGCCTGCTTTGAAACTGACCTAGCCATGATATCCTATGGAAGGTGGATATCATGGCTAAGTATGTGAGGCCCTATCAGCAAGCTATCGCCAAAAGTTGTGTGATTATCGCTGGATTTCCAGCGATAATCGCACATTTGGCAGCTTGCGCTCTGAATTTTATCGCTTTGGAGATAAGCGTTGCTAATAGCACGCTATCTCCGCGATAAAATTCAGAGTTGGCCGGCGATAATTATCCTCAAGCTAAGAGAGCTGAGCGATAATTATCGCCGGCCCTTGCTGATATGCCCCATAGTGGCTTGCTTCTGTTTATTCCTGTGAGCAGATAAAGCCTCTTTTCTCCTTATCCTGAATTCACTACAATAAATATTTAATAGAAATAGTTTGCAATAATACACTGGATGGTCAATGATAAAATAAATTAGTGGAATGGGGAAATCAGTCTTTCTAACCCAAAGTAGGAGAGAAATTACTACGGGGTAGAAAGAAGCATAATGGATACTGCATCCTCCATTAGATCGCCCATGTACTTGGAGGGAAAAGCCTCGGAGGGGACTGAGGGAGGTTTAAGGAACCACCACCTGGCAATGTTCCTTAGACCAGCTACTAGTAATGGAAGTGAAATCATGGAAGGAGGGGAAAGAACCACTACAAGGGAGGGAGGAAAAATAGGCCGAAAGAGGGTTGGTAAAGGAAGAGGGGCGGGCAAACTTGAGGAAAGAAAGGCAAAAAATAAATGTGCAGATTAGCAAACAAATAAGGATTTATGGAACCAGCTTACCATGCTGGTGTGGGCAAAGAGAAAGGAGGCCCGATACAGAATTATGTACAATAAGAGGCCTGAGAATTAAAAGGGAAAGAGCAGGTGGTCACAATTTGTAAGAATATAAGTTTTCCCTACACTAATAAGTCTATACCTATACTATTAGCCTATCTATTTTGAGATTTGCAATTATCGTATAAAAATGTTATTTTAGGGGGGCGCTAGGTGGCGCACGACCAAGATGGCGACACACCTGTGAGGCTCTTGCTGCTTGGCTGCATAATCCTCCAACTATCCTATTTTTGCATGCACTAATATCGAGCAAAGTGCCTGCCGTCTGCTTCTCACCTTTATGCTTTCCTCCGGGTAAAAAATCAGAGACCGCGGACACTGCATGACAGTCCTGTGTCGTGCTGTGCTTTGGGCGAAGACTGATGTGGAGCAGAGCCAGCTGCAGACGTTACGCGAGCCCCGGGGATCCCACGTGGTGTCTGGGCCCCGGTGGACTCACTCTGAGTGCAGACCCGACAACCCCGACATCTTGGACCTCTCAGGCGAATGTCGAATCGCCACACACCCTGCAACCCCCACCCTCCATCATCAAAGTGGTTGCGGTAAGGGACGGTAGCTACCGTCAACGACTTTTCAGCGCTGCTTGGATTGCGCCTTCTCGCTGATGGGCGCTGTGTGAAGCCCTGCTGCCCTTGGTTCCCTTATCCTACCTAGGAGCGGCTTTCCTATAACGCGCTATCTAACCTCTCCTCCTTGTGCTGCAGTGGATGTGAAGACCAGTGACACCAACTGCCACAGTCAAACAAACAGAAGCGCTTTTTGGCACACGGCGCTCCGTCACCACGTAAACTGCCCTGTATCCATATTATACTGGGACTGTGAACCGCTAGTGTCCTTGCACTGGTTGGCACTCTCCCTCACGCCCCTGTATGTGGCAGATCCAGTTTCATGTACAGGGCCGCCTAATTTCAAGCCTATTGTGGCGTGATAAACGCACAGTGCTCTGAAGTGCGCGCCACCGCCACTTTTCCATCTCCAACTGGTGTCACAATGCTTTTTCCATATTTCGGCATTGCTGACATATCCAAAATGGCTGCCTAGTACAATTGCACTTCTGTTGAGGCCCTGATCTGATCGCCTACAGGGCGCCGAAAGACCTACATTCATCTTACCTGCTATAAGGGGTGCAATGAACAATTCCCTTCTTACTTGGCAATATTGAGGCTACTACCCTTTATTTTAGGTGGGCCCACTGCCTGCTACATGTATCGGCGTTTGGATGTAACTGTACTTACCTGCCCCTCATTCTGGGAAGAACACTAACATGGGATCCACTCTGACATCTCTCCATCTATCCTCAGACGACGATACACCGCCACGGTTCCCCCCTCTCCTGGTTGCTTTACCTGCGTCGCAGTATATTCCTTCTACAATGGGGAAGACAGATGGCCGTCAGTCCAGACTCCTCTTTGAAGCCAAGAAGAATGTCACGAGATCCAACTCGGAAGACCCAGAGCAGCACAATGAAGAACAATCGCAGGCACCGTCGGCCACCCAAGATGACGAAGTCAAAATTCTACTACTGGCCATGAAACATAGCCTCATGGATATCTCAAGCAAAAAGGACTCCATGAATAGCCGCATGGATTTTATAGTCCAGAAGGTGGAAAAACACGATGGTCAAATTAAGGAGGCGGAAAGGCGGATCTCAGACAACGAGGATGCTACAAGTCAGATACAACAACAAATGGCACAAATGTACAAACTTCTCAAAGTTATTGCTGCCAAAAATGAGGATTTGGAGGCCCGCAGTCGTCGCAATAACATCAGCGTCTTTGGGATCCTGGAGAGCACCAACACTGGGCGTATGGAGGAATTTATAGAGCGCCTATTGCGAGGCACCTTTGGAACTGAGGCATTCTCCTCCCAAATGATAGTGGAGAGGTGCATAGATCATTAGGCCTCGGGGCCCCCCAGGGAGCACTCCACGCCCGATTATAGCCCGTCTCCTTAACTACCGTGATCGGCACACCGCCCTTAAACTGGCCAGGGAAAAAAAGACACTTCATCATGAGGGCACTGAAATCACCATCTATCCTGACTTCAAGGCTGCAGTTCAGGAGGCGAGGTGCACATTTCTACCTGCTAAACAAACACTTCGGAAGGCGCACATCGAATATGCGCTCATGTACCCAGCACGCCTGCGAGCTACCTATCAGAGCAAACAATACTTCTTCACAAATCCACAACAAGTAGATGATTTTCTCAAAAATGTCAAGAGGCACTCGCCGCATCGTGAGCCCCGGGAACGCCTTTCCAGATCTCAATCCCCCACAACTGACTGATTCTGAAGGTCACAAACGACAACACTAGAGACAATTCATTATATCTTGGCTTAACCTGCTCTGCATCTTGGGCTTTGGATGTTCTTGCAGCGACGGGGTGTTACAGCCCTCTTCAAGTGATAGAAGCATGCCACGTCTACTAGGCGCTTTGTTCGAGTGGTTGATGATGAGAGACAGATAAGTGATAAGCGCAATAAATATATACTTATTGGTGGGTGGCGGGCACGATATCAACCATGTTCAGAACATGGACTATGCCAAGCACCACCCTTCCCCCTCCATCTCTTGCCATTGGGAGGCTGTCTTTCCAGCTCTGGGAGAAGGGAGAGTCTCGTTGCCCACGAGCAACCCCCTTACTGTTTGTTCTTTCTAAGGGACATTGACTCTGACTGACATGTCAAGGGTTGTTTGGGTGGGGGGTGTGCCAAAAAATGCCAGCACAATTGGGGTGCTGTTGTGGGGGGGATGGGAATTGTTATTTCAAATCTTCATAATTTTTACTTTCCAGCAGGTAGGCATGCAAGTACTCATAAAGAGGTACATCCAAATCCCTAAGTCTCATACACATCAGGATAAACACATATTGTTCTGCTATGACTCTGCATACTGAGGTGTTAAAGGTAAATCCCCTTACGTGGAACATCAGGGGGTTGGGAGATCCCCCTAAGTGTAGGCATATACTTGCATATCTTGATCAACATCAAATTCACATGTGCCACAGACCAGGTTTTCTCATCATACTCTACATATTCAGGAGGCACAGTGATTCACATTAAAAAGAACACTCCTTTCATTTTGGGCGGGACGTATAATGATTCATTGGGTAGAAGCTGCATGCTCTGGGCTACACTGGGTACACAGTCGTTCACACTCGTGTGCTGTTATGGGCGGAATGTGGATAACTCAGACTATTTCACCACACTATGGGAACAAATCTTTAAGGTAGGTTCCACTCACATTATTTGGTGGGGTGACTTTAATACTGCACTACGCTCATGGGCTTATGGATGCGTGGCGACACGTTCACCCGGGGCTCGTTTAGATTACTGGGTTGTCTCCCAGGGTGTAGTCCCATGGATACATACTGTAGAGCATTTAGCCAGAACTTATTCTGACCATGCCCCAGTTCGTATGACGATTTCACCCCCCAATTCGATCGCTACTCCGAGATGTTGGAAACTCATGCCAGAGGCACTGCTAGATTCGGCATTTAGGGCTGAAATTGGTGCAGAGATTACTGACTTCTTTCAGAGAAATTCAGGTTCCGTCATATACATTATTATGGTCTGGGAGGCCTTTAAAATAACGGTTAGGGGGTCTTGTATAGCTAAGAGCTTCGGAGTTTTAAGAGACATCCGTAGTAGTTTGCCGAAACTTGAAGAAGAGCTGAAACAATTGGAAGGAAGCCTTTGGCAAGACACCTCCGGGTCTCAACAGGCAACATTTAGAGATAAACTCTCTGAATACAAGGACACTGCTGAACGAGAAGCTAGATTCCGGGGAAAATACATTACAGCGCGTAGGTATTGGGAGGGGGAAAGACCAGGCAGAGCATTAGCAATGGAAATCAGGTTGCCCGCTTCTCCAACAACATCCTAGAAATTCATGATAATGATGATACACGTCATAGAGACAGTCTCGATATCCTTACAGTTTTCACCAAATTTTACACTGACTTGTATAGCACTCATAGGAACGTCCCCCGTGACCTTTCCATATACCTGAAGGACATAGCAGGCTGGGCGACGCTCAGAAAGAGTTCCTTGCAGCACCCCTTGAAAATGACGACATACGGGCTGCAATTATGCAGATGAAGTCTGGGAAGGCCCCAGGCTCAGATGGCCTCCTCATTGACTTCTATAAAACCTACCTTGATCAATTGCTCCCAATACTAAAGCAAGTTTACGAAGAGGCTCAGGAACTAGAGATTCTTCCAAGCTCAATAAGGGAGGCTCTCATCACCTCTCTCCTGAAACCTGGTAAACCTGCGGACATTTGTGATTCCTACCGCCTTCTTTCTCTAATCAACAATGATGCGAAAATTCTTGCCAAAATACTGGCAAACTGGCTTAGTCTCCTGATGGAGAAACTAGTCCTTCCAGATCAGGCTGGATTTATTCCAGGTAGGGCGACATCATGTAATCTCTGTAACCTGTTCTCAATCCTGCAAAACGTAGATACGCAGTTGGCCCTAGTGGCGGTCTTCTTAGATGCCACGAAGGCCTTTGATTCGGTGGAATGGGACTACCTATTTGTCATTCTTCAATGTATGGGGCTGCCTAAAGGTTTCCTGGCATGGATAGGCCTCTTGTACACGGCTCCGGCAGCTAGGCTCTTAATTAATGGACACACTTCCTCCCCTTTCCTTTCATCCGGGGTACCCGGCAGGGATGCCCGCTCTCTCCACTCCTTTTTGCGCTAGCAATAGAGCCACTTGCAGCAAAAATTAGACAGCATCATCAGGATAAGGCATTACGCTGTTTCCTCCGCCCAATACTCATTTCTCTTTATGCTGAACGTGGTTAACCTATAAATTAGAGAACCACACCATAACCTCAACCCGCTACTTCGAAAGTTCGCGCGATTCGGGGGACTTTCTGGAATACATGTCAAATCCCAGTTTTTTCCACTTGCCACATCGGTGACAGCGTTCTCCCCTGACTTTCCCATAGAGTGGTACGCTACTGAAGTGAAATACTTAGGGATACACATCACGGCCGACCGGGAAGAACTGATGCAGCTCAACATAAAAAATGCCAATACATACATACATAACTACGGCAGAGCATTGGAGAACATTACAAGTGGTATAACGTGATGACTTGCTCTCACTCTTTCCATGGCAGGTCACACCTCTCTCATAAAGATGGTCGTACTCCCCAAACTACTATACCTTTTTTTAAATATCCCATATGACCCAGGTAGACATTTCTTTTCCGCACTTTGCTCTGAACTGATCCGACTGACTTGGGGTGGCAGACAACCTCAGCTGAAGTGGGAAACACTCACTAGACCCTATTCCCAGGGAGGGCTGGATGTTCCTAATCTGGAATTATACAATCTCTGCGCACAGGCTCACTATGCCCACTATTGGTTTCATTCCCCTCGAAACACGCCTCATGTGGCATCGGAGCACTGGTTGACAGATCCCGTTCCAATGGAAGGTGCCATTCTAACTGCAATTGCCCCAGTCGTCTGACCCAACATCGGTCAACTGCATGGTGAAAGCGTGGCAACACATTCTCAGACATCTACAAGCCCCCATGCTGTACTCACCTGTCCTTCCTCTTGTTTACCACCCCAAAATGCCAGTCTTACAGGAAAGTGCCTTTAAAAAAACTAAAGCTAAGTACGACATCACCAGTCTACATATAACCACAGCACAAACATAAATTCAGTGGGCCTCTGTTAAGCAAAGACTAGACCTGAAGATCCTGGGTGCCAACACTAGGCATTTTGAAACTAGATCCTAGAAAAGCAGAACAATGTGCTGCTCACCATTTCCACACATAGAACCTTCAGCCCTTCAGAGCCTTTGTGATCTGCCAGTATTGTTCATACCGACAAATAAGAAGGAAGAGCCTTCTGTGTTGTGGGTCCTACTTTTTAGAATACATTGGACCTAGAACTAGTGCCAAACCAGACTTAGAATGTACAGCAAAAACATGAAGATCTACCTGTTAGATACTTTTTCACTGGCTTTGTGACCTTGTTAGATGTGGGCTGGGAATATCGATTTATTGATGTCACAATATCATGGCCACAATATCAAGGAAGAAAATATCAAAAGGTAAGCTTGTATATATTTTCTATACCTAACTCCACATATATTACCTACTGGCGGCTGCTAGTAGGTAGTAATAGTTAGGACCTGATTTCTGTTTTTCAGTTGTCTATATCTTTGGCATCATTCGACGAATCTTCACCAAATTTTCAACACTAGTTTGACACACACTTCAGCTGTTGAAAAATTTGGGCTGAGAAAAAGGGGGGGTCTCAAAACGCTTTTTCCCCACGTTAATTTCCATAGGAAACTTTAGACAGGGCTACAGCCCGAACTGCTGAACGGAATTACATCAAATGTGGCAATAACGTAGCTCTTGGTCCAGAAAGCGCCTTTTTTGTTAAATGGTGTGAATCTGTTCAGTAGTTCTTGAGAAATGTAAATATTTTTCAGATATACAACTGAGGCTGCGGTGGATCCACAACCCCTCCCGATCTCGTGTCTGAGATCTGATTGGCTGCCAATACATCAAACCAGGAAGTGTTGGCAGCCATCGTGTGACTCAGTTTAACTGAGTCACAAGCAAAAACATTAAAAAAAAGAAATGGGGCATGGTATAAACACCCTGGCACTCTAGGTCTCTGGGGGGGGTCCCACAGGGCCAAAAAAGCATTTCTTTAAAACAAATTTGGCAGGAGTCACATTGGATTTACGACTCCTGCTGAAAAAAAAGATATATATATATATATATATTCATTTAATTAAGCCCCTTTATTAAAATAATGATGGGGGCCCACATTGCCCTCTCGCAGCCCCTGGGGCCGCCACCTTCCACGGGCTGAAGACAAAGGAAATGTGGGGGGCCATGTGGGCCCCCGCAGCATCAGGGACCGCCACCTCTCCCGGGCTAATTCACTTAAATGCGGGGGGCCATGTAGCCCCCTGCAGCCCTGGGGACCACCACCTTCATAAGACTATATTAAAAAATAATGACGCTTGGCGTGGCTCCAGTCCCCTCACGCAGCCCCGGGATCACCACCTCCCAGTGGCTAACTCACACAAATGCGAGAGGCACACAGCCCCTGCAGACCCGGGGGAACGCCACCTCCCAGGGGGCTATATTAAAAAATTATGTGTGGGGGGCTGCGCAGCCCTGGGACGCCACCTCCCCAGGCCATAATTATTGTTGGGGGGGCCGCGTGGCTGCCCTCGTGGTGCCATAGGTGGGCCTGGAAACCCCCACACCCCCAGGGCAAGCATGTTAGCATCTCCCTCTGTCCAAAAGCAATGCTGGCTCGCGCAGGAGATGGGAAGCCGGTAGAGACTATGGGGGCCTTCAGGCTCCCCCTGCGGTCCCTAACAAGAGGCAATGCCTTGGGGCATGGGGTCCCTGGGGCAATATAGGCCCGGGTAGGGGGGCCGTGCAACCCCCTTGCCCTTTTTTAAAAAAAGTATGAAGGACTGGCCTTGGGGGATGGGGCTGAGGGGCCAAAATCATCCTGGGGAAGAGGGGCGTGTGGCCCCCTCCCTTTGTTTTTTTAAAACATAAATGAAGGCCCCGGTGCCGAAATTGGTCTCAGGAGGGGGATTGCCGAGTGGACTTGAAGGCCATGCCCCCTTTCTCCAATGCACCTCCTGGCACGCTTTTTGTTGGGGAATGAATGCCATTTTACTCCTGAAGGTCTCAGGACTTAGGTGGACTTCATCCCCCAACTAGTAGTGCGCCAGAAGGTGCGTTTGCAGAGTGTTGGAGAAAGGGGGCGTGGCCACCGAACATCTCTTAGCAAACCCACTGTGTGGGACTTACAGGAGGTAACAGGAGGGTAGTCAGCCCCCAAGGATGTCCTTGAGGGCCAACTACCCTCCTGTTACCTCCAGTAAGTCTCACACAGCAGGATTGCTAACAGGTCTTTGGAGGCCACACTCCCTTTCTCCACCACTTTGCAAACGTGACTCGACTTGTGGTGCTCTAAAGGTTGGGGGATAAGGTTCACTTTACTCCTGAGGGACCTTGAAGCTCAAGATGCTTGCCTGGTAGATCTTGTAAGTCCTACACAGCGGCATTCCTGAGTGCTGGTCAGAGGCCCAGCCCCCCTTTCTCCACCACACTGCAAACGCGATTACTAGTCAAAAAACCATAGAAATTCCCTGGAAAAAACAAAGGGTACAGGGGCGTTATAATTAGGAATTCGCTTTTAAAAAACCTTAGAAATTCACTGACAAAACCATTATAGTTAGCAAATAGAATTACAAAAGCCTAAGACATTCACTAAAAAAACAAAGGTTACAGGGACCGTTATAGTTAGCAAATAGAATTTTAAAAACCTTAGAAATTCACTGAAAAAACCAAAGGTTACAGGGACGTTATAGCTAGGGTCAGATTTCACTCATTCAAAACCAGTAAAATACGGCAGTTATAGTTACCTGAGCTAACTACAACTTACGCCCCCGCAGTGCACTGCTTATGACCTGACATATTACATCTCTCATGACAAGGTCAGTGACATCAATGTAATAATCATGGTTGATGTAATAGACAAGTCAATGTCTGGGTCATTTGATGCAGCGTTGTTGAGGTGTAGTGTGGCCAATGTAATTATATTTATTTTTATTCAGGGTGGGCCTGTTTTCACAAATAAATCAACACTCCTTATATACCTTATCCTGAACGTGAAGATTGGTTTGGAGATGTGCATATTGCAGCATCAGTTCTTTTAATGTAAAAACTCTCCACTGATGTAGATGTCTGCAACAGTCTGAGGGCCAGATGTCCGACCTGCAAAATAGCGCCTCGCAAATTGCGACTCATTTGCGAGTCACAATTTGCGAGGCGCTATTTGGCATGTACAACAGTGTGTTTAACACTGTTTGCGATTCCCAATGGGATCCCAAATTGCGAGGCTCGTGAATATTAATGAGCCTCCCGCAATTTGCGACCCCATTGGGAATGACAGGCTCTCCCAGGGATGGGACTGCTTTTAAATAAAGCAGTTTTTTTAATGCAGCCCGTTTTCCTTAAAGGGTAAATAAATTGTGATTCACTATTTAGGAATTGTGCATAGCCCTTTCACATTCTGCATGCGCAAACGGGTCGCAGAATAGGGTCGTACATCTGGCCCTTAATATCTTTCTCTCGCTTGCAATTTTTGGAGTTTGGTTGTTTCCTATTTTTTTTACTTGGTAATCTACTTTTCTGCAACACATTTGAGAGACTATACCTGTTTTCATCGTCCCGCTTACTCGGATTTGCAGTTTGCCAGCATGTAATGCGTGTTCTGCCTTCCTAAGGAGTCCAAGCCGAGCAGTGGAACAGTTATCTGAATAATATCAGACCCCTGCTCTCTGATCCTCGTGTTCCCCTCATGGATTTATGTGCGGGGAGATAATTGGTGTTGCTGCGCTTTTTCCACTCCGTACGACCCAGCACTTTGTGAATGTCTATTGCTTCTTTACCTCACGCGTGTCCATCAGAAGGTTTAATCCACGCTCGCGCTATTTGTTGTGAAAAAACCTGACCTGCATTCCATCCATGCACCGGATTGTAAAGGAACTATGAATAAAATTATAATGAAGGAATAGGCTTGCAGGCCCATCTAGACCACGGGTAATGAATGACCAGGCGACACATTGTAATGCGGGCCTTGTTTGCGAGCGAATAATATGGATCTAAGGAAAATAAAACGAATCTGCAGTGTGCACAGATGGGCACCAGGTTTGTAGAATTGCGCCCTCTCAGATTTATCATTGGTAAAGCATCACTGCACAGAGTCCATTTCGGTGCTCACCTGCATGTTTATTTACACTGTGCTGTTCTGCGTGCAATGGTATTATTGCTTTTTGGAGCATGGACCCCAATTACCCTCAGAAAATTAAGCCCAATGTATGCCCCTCCCGCTACACACTTGCAAAGATAGTACCTCAGACCAAGCAAAACCTACACATTTTGTGAACACTTGTTCAAGTTAAAACAAGCATGGGCAAAGCCAATAGGTCTGACTAGCATGTTGAACCTTTAGTAAAAACGTCTGGGTGAAACCAGAGCCCCCCTCTGTATATATATTTTAAAACACTGATACCAATAGGTCTGACATACAGCTGTGCTGTTTGGCCAGACCTAAAAACATGAAAACGAAGGGGCAGATTTACAATAACTGGTGCATCACTGCATATCAGCAGGGATGCGCCAGTTATTGTGCATCACGGCTCCGCCACCATGGATGCGCCACCATGGGGCAAAAATGGACAGATGCGTGACGCATCTGCTGCCGTAAAGGTGGCGCATTGCTGGAGTTGTGACGCAAGCGCGACGCAGCTCCAGCAAGGCTCGGGGGTGCTCTATCTTTAAAATGCTGCGTCAATCATTACGCCTGCTTCAAGCAGGCGCTGGGGTTTTGACGCAGCATGGCCTTAAAAGTGGCTGAGTGAAATCTTGTAGATTTCACTCAGCTACTTTTAGGAGGCGTTCCTGCGCCAGAACGCCCCCCCCCCATGCGCCGGAATGCCTACATGTGGGGCAAGGCTTTACAACGTGACGCATCTCCCAGATGCGTCACGTGGTAAGTACCCCGCACCATGGCGCTGGCTTTGCGCCGCCGCTGCATCACAAAAGTGATGCAATGGTGGCATAAAAGAGGCGCAAGGGGCTTGTAAATCTGCCCCGAAGCTTTTAGGGAACAGAGTCCCGCAGCTAAACTCAGAAACTTGAGTTCTGATCCTTGCAAGGCACTCCATCTTGAAGAAAAAAATGATGGTCTTTCTTTTCATGGAAACCTTTGACTACCAACCTGATTGACCCAGAACCACCCCCTTCTATTCTGGGACTAATTCCAGAAAGCAAAAGAACCATTCATCATGAAGGAACTCTCCAACCCCAGCTCCAACGCCAACAACATCCTGCCGTCACAAGCCCTGTGTGACTCCCTCGCCACCTTCTTCCACCGCAAGATCGCCGACATCCACGACAGCTTCAACCCCCGGACGACCCTAACATCCGAGACAAGGCCCTGGACTGGACCTCCTCCTTCCTCTCTGTCAGAACCCAGAGAGTCCGCCTCCCCCCGTTCCGATCCGAAGCCTCCGAGATCACCTGCAGCGTCCCGCAGGGATCCTCCCTCAGCCCGACGCTGTTCAACGTCTACATGGCGCCTCTCGCACGCATTGCCCGACATCACGACCTCAACATAATCTCCTACGCCGAAGACACGCAACTGATCCTCTCCCTCACCAAGGACCCCCTCACCGCCAAATCCAACCTCCACCAGGGAATGAAGGCCGTCGCCGACTGGATGGAGGATAGCCGCCTTAAGCTGAACACAGACAAGATGGAGATCCTCATCCTCGGGCCCAACCCCTCAGCATGGGATGACTCCTGCTGGCCCGCGTCGCTGGGGACACCCCCCGCACCCACCAACCAAGCATGCAACCTGGGAGTCATGCTCGACTCGAAACTCACCATGACCAAACAAGTCAACGCTGTCTCGTCCACCTGCTTCAACACCCTCCGTATGCTCCGCAAGATCTACAGATGGATCCTGACAGACACAAGGAAAACAGTCACCCAGGCCCTAGTCAGCAGCAGACTCGACTACGGAAACGCCCTCTACGCCGGAGCCCCGACCAAGCTCATCAACAGACTGCAAAGAATCCAGAATGCCTCTGCACGCCTGATCCTCGACGTCCCGCACCGCGACCACATCACCCCCCACCTGAGGAACCTGCACTGGCTCCCCTTCGACAAAAGAATCTCCTCCAAGCTCCTGATCCACGCACACAAAGCACTCCACAAGACGGACCCAGCCTATCTCAACAGTCGACTCTCCTTCTACGTACCCAACAGGAAACTCCGCTCCACAGACCTCTCCCTGGCTACCGTCCCACGCATCCGTAGAACCCCAGCCGGAGGCAGATCCTTCTCCCACCGCGCCGCCAAGACCTGGAACACCCTCCCCCTCATCCTACGACAAACCGAAGACCTTCTAACCTTCAGGAGACAGCTCAAGACCTGGCTGTTTGACCAGTAACAGCACCCGCCCCTCTCCCCACCCTCAGCGCCTTGAAACCCTTGCGGGTATGTAGTGCGCTTTTCAAATTATTTGATTGATTAATTGATTGATTGGATCGTTAGCCACGTTTGTGGACTGCAAGTAACTTATCATTGACCAATCGGACTCTCATATTATTGCTATGCATTTTAAAACTCTTTTCCCATATAATTTGTTTATATTACTTAGAGAATGCTTTCTGAAACTCTCAGTAATTTGAATCTGATGCAACTAAACAGGAGTAAAAATATTGTGCTTGCATTGTTTGAAGTAGATGTAAATAGAAGACCCGGGGAATGGAAAAACCTTTGGCCTCGATCAGAGGTCCGAACCTTACTCAGAAACCAATGACAAAATGGGAAAAACATGAAGGGTTGGAATTAACTGCTAGAATGTGGCCTGAGGTAAATAAACTTAATTTTAGTGTGTTTCGTGGAGCCAATTTGCTGCCGGATATTCAGCAAAAGGTTTCTATACAGAACTCCACAGTTTCTGTCCCAGATTAACCCTAATCAATCCAGTCACTGTTTCAGTTGTTTAAATCAGGCGG
The DNA here is from genome assembly GCF_964204655.1 of Triturus cristatus. NCBI lineage: Eukaryota > Metazoa > Chordata > Amphibia > Caudata > Salamandridae > Triturus > Triturus cristatus. The sequence goes on along the minus strand of NC_140593.1, from coordinate 1,058,745,460 downwards.
CAGCTAATTGGACGCATGTAATCGCTCAGTGCCCTTCTTTCCAGGGGTTCTGGAATGAAATATCCCGGTTTCTGGAAGCCGAGCGCTCAATCAAACTGGCTTCTAATAGCTGGCTAAAAGCCTTGGGATATGACCCTTCTCTCCGCCTATCTGATAAATGGGTGAAATCAATCTATATTTTAATGGCACTGGTCAGGTACCTTTTGCTAAATAAATGGCGATCATGTCAGGTTCCTACAATGTGTGAGTGGGTTTGGAAAATGAAGCAAGTTAGAAATAGAGAAAGGCTATATGCAGTGCGAAATGGGGGATTAGGACATTTTTAAAACATGTGGGAATGGTATTTTGCTTAAATATTAAGGACAGATCAAAGGATCTTAAAACCATCTCGCTAAGTTTCCACTTACTACTATCAATGCCTTCTGTATTTTGGTGAGATGCACATTGTCTATTTCAAGGGGTGGTTAGTATGAGGACACATACATTACCTATATATTAGGATAGACATTTTGCACATTTGCACATTCTTGCCTGGTTTGCACTTCACGCACTTTATGTACTTAGTCACCTTTTATTTAAAAAAAATGTGCACTGTATCTGGTTTCTAATGATTCTTAACAGCATTGTTATTCTTGCTCCTATTCTGCTCTGTATAATTTTTTTTTTTATATATATGATTTTTTATTGATTAGTGGTGTATATCCAAGAAATGATATCGTGTTACATGGATGAATTTGAAATTTTGTTGGATCTCCAAAAAAAAATTATAATAATTAAAACATAGCATTTGTATGTGTTTTTCTTTAAAGAAGAAAAATGCAGAAGTGAAAAAGGAAAGAGAGAGACTAAACAAAAAGATGAGAAAAAAAAGACGATATAGACATTGATAAAACAGAAGAGATACCAAAGATATACATAAGATATAAAAATAGAAAAGGTGTAAAGAGATGAGAAAGAAATAGATAGAGCCTTGCTAGAAGAAGAGGAGAAAATGATCACTATATAAAGTCGATGTATACAACAGGCTAAACATAATAAAAACAGTAGGTAGTAAACTTTAAGAATCATACAGACTGTAAAATAACATTTGCATTTGAAAATGGAACGTGGTGCCTAGATAAATATGAGGTGAATGGTAACTGTTGGACTGAAAATCATTTGAGTGATCACTCCCCAGACTTTTTGCCTTTTGGTCCTTTTGTTGCTGGATTCGTTTTTGTTGGCTTTAGAACTCTGCACACTGTTTCACATCTAATCAGTGCTCAGGTGCTTGTGCTCTCTCCCCGAAACATGATGCAATTTGTATATACCTGTTTGCCACATTTAATTTACCTGTAAATTCCTGATAAGTGGTACTGGTGTACCCAGGGCCTGTAAATTAAATGCAGCATTTATGTGCCACCCACCACTGGATCTCTAAGCGTAGGTATCAGGCCTGCACTCCTGCAGCCTGCAATTCAGTTTTAAAACTATCAAGTCGACTAGTCAGGAAAAACACCTGCCATGCCTTAAACCTTCCTTTTTATTACATGTAAGTCGCCCCTAAAGTAGGTCCTTTCAACTCAGAGGGCAAGGTGCTGTGTAGTTAAAAAGTAGGACATATGTAATTTAAATTTTACATGTCCTATGAGTAATAATCTCCAAAGTTCGATTTTAAGTGTTGCAGGCCTGGCTCTCCCATAGACTTTGTGCAAACCACTAAAGGCTAAAATCAGAATGGGAGCAGATAGAGAAATATTTCTTACACTCTGCCACCAGTTTCTAGGACCTTTCCTGGGTATAGTCTCCCTGCCTGGCATGCCGATGACTGCCTCTGTGGGTTGTAAATTGGAGCCAGGCACTAGAGCAATAGGGCGGGTGTGCACTTGGGGCAGGATGAGGGCGTGGAGCTGACACTCACACCACTTACATTTCCTTGGCCTGTCTTCACACTTACACAATGACCAACACACCAGGAATCAGACATCTTAGCATCTCTGAGGGAGGGAGAGAAAGTGCCCTGGGCAGAGCTTGGTATCAATACTCCGCTCCCCACTTGAAAGGTTTGTACCTGGATAAAAAGGCCATTTCAGAGACTACCTCAGATAATCTTTGGACTGGAAACCAGAAGACAAGACTGCACAGCTGTTTGCCTTGCTGCGTGAGAGACTGGACCTGCTCTTTCTTCCAAGACTCCTAAGTGACTTCAAAGACCAGTTGGCTAGTTCACTGCGTGAACTTCCAGCTCTACAACAAGTTCCAGAGGTCTCACTTGCTTTTCCCTGCCCAGAACCTGGCCTGGTCCTTGTTTGCTGCTTTACTGCCTCTGAAGGAGTTTGTCCTGACCCCTCTTGTCTGGACCCTTGGGTGGTGTCAGAGTGTGCTCCTCCCTGTAATTCATGCAGGTTTTGGCTCACTGATTCAGAGCTAGTTTGTGATCCCCGATTCTGGCTACAAAGCGGTTCCGACGATGACTTCTGACGCCACGATGCAGGTGAAAGGCTACAAGCGGTTCCAAAGTCAGGTGGCCCCTGTCAGATGACAGCATTGGTCATCTATAGCTCCCCAAATCCAGTCCTCAAGCAGACCACAATCCACAGTTCCAGTGGTTCTGACGCCTTACGACTCCTGTCTGACGACAGCCACCCCAGTCGACGCCCACTTCAGCTCTGAAGCCATGGCTGCAGCTCTTTTAGACTCTGATGACAAGCAGCTCCAATGACAGCAACTCTGACAGTGTGCGGCCATTTCTTGGCTGCACGCTTGACTCTGAGAACGCTTGCATTTTTGGTACCAAGCCTGAAGGTATCTCACTGGGCCTACTTTGGTCCCCAATGCAGACATGACTCAATGTGCCCGGCTTGAACTTATTGGCTCAAGCCCTACTCCCAGTACTCCAGTGCTTTTTGTTTCTAAGCGCTATTCTTCTTTCAAACTTTAAAAGTGCATAACTCAAGATCTACTGATTGCATTTTTGTCACTTTTATGTTGTTCTATTTATTAAAATATACTCTATGTTTCTAAATCTGTTTGGGACCATTTTTGTGTTGTGATTTCATTTTATTACAGAACTTGATCAATAATGCTGTTTTGATCTAAGATTCAGCAAGATGAATTCTGAGAGACCATAATATTTTAACTTTTATGAATATTATTGTTATGTCAATTTTAAATTTCGGACTTATTTAAATTTTTAAAGGAACAAATGTCTAACAACCATGTAATTATCAGAGGTTATATGTATGAAATGGATTGTTTGTTTTGTTAACTCTGTATTTTGTATGTGCTTTTATGGTAAACTCAACCGAAATAAAGCTTAAATGAAAAAATGACAGTGTGTGTTGCATAAATACTTTACACATTGATTCTAAGTTAAGCTTGACTGCTTTTGTCCATGTTACCAGAGGGTTAAGAACAAGGTTTATTTTGCAACAATTGTGGTTCCTCCTGACTAGGATTGTGGTGCTTGCTTGAAGAGACTCACACCCACTTCAACCAAGAACTCAAATTCTAACAATAAAGTTAATTGCTGGGTTGAGATTGCACTATTGAGTCTATGATTATGGCAAAGCATGGTCCACCATCTTGGAACAGAAATTGTTGTGGCATCTTTCCAGCTAGATTTAATTATTTCTACGGCAATAACAATAATCAAGTCACCATATTTTCCAACCATAAAATTATCATTCCATATCTGTGAGGAACTGCCAAGTAAAGTATGCAAACAATCTATTTGTAATGGAATAGAACATATGAATGTAATTTTAACCCAAACTTGAAACCAAAAAGTATTGAGCAAGGGAAAAATAAAAACATATACATGAGATCTGTTTTTTCAGTTCCACACCTATCAACATTTATCATCTACTGTAAGATTTTTTTTATGTAGAGAAGCAGGAGTCAAAAATAACCTTTTGTAAAAATAGTATAGTGTTTGTTCATGTCTGAAATGAAAAGGTACATTTAAAATCTTGTTCCAATTGCGTCTCCACTTTGGATTTGGATCGATTAGTAGGTAGAATATCCTGGTGTTTATAAATATAAGCAGCATTATAAATGGTGGGAAACTTTAAAAAAAAGTGGGAGAAGTACTAAGGACAGATATGTTTTGCGGCTAACTTGCTTTAGAAATGTATTTTTCCCTCCGAAGTTTTATATAGCTGAACTTGACTTGAAATCATGTATCAAAGCGCTTTACACGAGCACCCGTTGCGTTACATGAGGACGCATTCATTTTTGTTAAGCACGGGGAGATTAAGTGATTTGCCCATAATCACAGGATGTTGAGCGTCATTGCTGAGACTCGAACCCGGTTCCCCAGATTTGAGGTCAACCACCCTAGCCGTTAGGCTACATCCATATTTAGACTGGTAAAAGGGAGATATGTGATATTTACTTTGAAGTTTGGGCAAGGAGAAGAGTCTTTGGAGGAGATTAATTGATGTATGTGAATGATACTTCTTGCAATCCATTCCCCCCAATAATCGGTCGATTAGATATTTTTATATTTTCATTGTGCCAAATAAGAGATTCGTGAAAGGCATGCAGAGGTGATAATTACTTGGTAATAATAGTTTTGGGTTACGAAGAATAGGAAAGGAAAAGGACTTAGGATGAATAGTGGAGCACCTCGGTGTGAGACCTCAACCAGAATGATCGGTATTCCTCCCACCCCCCAGGAGTTCCTTCCTCCAATAGTCTTGAATGAAGTTGTTGAAGTCATAAATCAATCTTCCTCTGGGAAAGCCCCAGGCCCTGATGGAGTTCCAGTGGATTTATTTAAATGAAACATATCCATCAGAGATCTTTTGGTTATAAGCATTCTCAGGGCCGCAGTTTCAGACGTTATCCCTTGTTTCTGGAGATTTGCCACTCTAGTCCCCGTTTTTTAAAAAGGGGACAAATCATCTCAGGCTTGCTCTAGACCAATATCGTAGATTCATTCTACAGCAAAAATTCTACGAGGGTATTGTTGGCTCAATTAGAGACCCGGGATAAGGAAAATAATTTTTTAGCAAATGCATAATATTGTTTTAGGCCAGGCATAGGCACAGTTGAGCAGACTCTGAACCTGCATTTAATAATCACCAAGTATGTGATGGCCAAAAAGGGGTGTGTTACGTATGGCATTTATTGATTTATCTAGTGCCTTTGACTTGGTCAACCAAGAAAAACTTTGGGAGTGCATGCAGGCATAGGTGTGAAATCGGGTCTCCTTAATATGATAAGGGACCTACACTGGGATCTGAAGGTTTCCATTCGATACGGCCATCATGGAGAAACATCATCATATATTGATTCTCCAAGGAGGGGGTCATACAAGGCTGCATCTTGGCCACCTTTCTTTTTTTTAATTATATATATGGAATTTCTAATCATGTAATTAAAATTGGGATCTCAAAATATTCCGATTTTGCTGTGTGCAGACGATGCGGTCCTTATTGCCTGCATGGCAAATGACATTCAGAGCTTCTTGGATGTTTTTTCTGACTATATGGAGGGTTTAGATTTAAAAGTAAATTGCTCTACTCATATACTAAGACCTGTGGCCCCATTGGTTAAAAAAAAGTTTGAATATGGGAGGAAACTTTATGGACAAGGTTAGGGATTTCAATTATTTGGGGATAACTTTTAGTTTCCCTTGTTCTCAGAAATTCCTTTTGTAATTAAAAACCCTACAAATGAGCAGGAATATTGAAGGTATTTTCCATTTCGTTCAAAAATGTTTTTAAAAAATTATAGCAAGCGTCTAACATTGTACAAATCCAAAAGTCTTTCAAACGTCTTGTATGGCGCAGGTGTGTGTGGGCTCTGTAAAGCTAAGGAGTTACAACATATTGAAGAGTTTCACCCACAGGCTGTTGGTTGTTCCAAAAAAACACAGCAAACTTTGTTTGTCATGAAGAACTAGTCCTGCAATATTGGAGGGTCTAATTGGCGTGACACCCCTTTTCTTATTAATTAAATGTTGGTTGACACCAGAAGCAGGCCTGCAAGAACTTTTATTCCAGCCGCGGCCCATGTAGGAAAGAGCTATGGGACCGGGTGAGGGGGTTTTGACAGACGATACTGAGGGAATATTAATTATTTATTTAATTTTCCCTCGTCATTGTCCTTCGAAATCCCCCACCACCAGGCCCCAGCGCCCCACCGCTCCACCGCTCTTACCTGCATTGGCCTCGGCTGGAATACATGTTTTTAGATAATATAAGATGCCTACCATGGTTAGCCTATGTTAAAAAGGTGTTCTATACTCCAGGCCTAAAATAAATGTTTCTAGTTCTCTTAAAACCGTGAACAAGAATTTGGTGCAGCCTTGTGTTTCACCCTCCGCTGGTGCTAATTTAGCTGCCTAGCACCAACGCAGGCAACAATGCAGGCACCCTTGCACCATAGTGCAATGGTGCCTGCGTTGAGGGCGATGATTGTTTATGTGCACATTAACAATCTGAAATGGCGATTTGAAACTTCTATGTGTGCTGCTTAGTGCAGCACACATAGCAGTTGCAAAACATAATTTTTTAATGATTGTTTATGTGTCTGTGGGGTTTCCCTGAACATATAAAGTTTTGGACTTGGTATTTTTGTGGTCCCCAGACCATTACATGAGATTTCTGATGGTTGATCTTCAAGTCCAGTGAGGACACATGCAAAGGCGTTAAGGGCTTCCTGCAGACTAATTGATGTCCTTACTAGAATGACTGATGGCATCGTCTGCATAGAGGAGCGTGGGGATGAAAAGATTGTTGACCGTCGAATAGTCCAATTTCTTTTGCAATAAGTAGGCTTCCAGGCCATTTATATAGATGAGGAACATAAAGAGGGCCAAGATGCAAACCTAGTGGCATGTTCAGTTGAGGCTAGTGAGTTTGTCCATTCACCACCAGAACCATGTAGTATTTTGACTGTAGTTTTCCAGTGTAATCTCAGCAGGAGAGTGACCAGGTGTTCATCCATCCCCATGTTGCCCAGTATGTCCCACATTTTGCTGCGGTTGACAGTGTCAAAAGCACTCGACAAGTCAATGAAGGCTAGATGTAAAGAGCCCTTCATTGCCTTGCTGTACTTACCAAAAATTAACGAGAGATTAGGCACTGCTCAGCCGATCCCATTATCTGTCTAAAGACATATGGGACTCCCGTTAGTATGTTTTTGGCACTAGCCCACCCTTCCAGTCGGGCCAAAATGACCCTGGCCAAGACCTTGGCCGTCGAATCAATCAATCTTGGTTTTAGACTTCTAGTTTAACATATCTCTGCTGTGAAACAGTGGGTGAAAGGAAAGGTGTAAGGTGACTTGCAAATCCAACATCTTCAAATTGCTTCCAAAGTCCCAAAGTTTTATAGTTGTTGGGAATGTATAAGGGAATTACCTAGAGCGGTATGCAGTGCATTACACTGTCGCTAACATAGTAGATGACACCTTGAAAGGCGCCTTGATGGAAAGTGGTACTAGGGTGCAGAGGTGTTAATGTAAACTGATGGGTCCCCTGCAGAATGTGGAGAGGTGCCCCTGAGACTCCCATTTCACACAGCAATGCATAGATCATAGACTGAATTGAGATCCCTGGAGCCCTTCGGTACGCCTTCCAGCTTGGAATTTTGGCTTGATTGGAAAATATGACATCTAACCCTCATTCTACCATCATCCGAATCGTCTTTTAAACCCTGTTTAAACTGGGGCTACATTGCAGGAAATAAGCCCCATATTCTACACCTGTATAAACAAGTGAGTATGTACCACTCCCCATCAGAGTAGGAATTTAATACTACATTTAGGTCATTTTCATCACTCCAATGATCCAACACAACTTCATTCAAAACTCTTTTAGACTGGTGCTAAGAATGGAAATTACTTATTAGTAAGGACTTAGAGCTTCCTTGCAATTACTGTGAAGCAGTCAGTGGACATATCTACATTCTGAACTTAAATGTGCAGCGTTGGTGTTAGATACACTATGTTCAATGTTTAATTTGATCCAGCGGGTTACCAACCTCAGATACTCAAACACCATATATTAACCTGGGCTCATAAACACACATGTTCACATAGGCTAGTAATTACCTCTGGGGGGTCAATTTTGTAAATGCCTTTTTATGAGATTAGTTACCTGATAACATTTAACTAATCTCTCAGTGATCAAAAAGTTCTTTCCTCTGGTCAATGGAACTATTAGTTGGAACTAGTTGATGGTGAAATGACATTATGGGGCCCATTAGGATGTAGGGCAGATCGCCACCGCCCTCATGGCGGTGGGGATCAGCCCTACATCCTTCCCCGCCCGCCACCCATTTCCCCCGCCATATTAGTATGGCGGGGGGGACCCCGGCAGACGGAAAGACCGTCCGCCGGTCACACAGGTGACCGGGCAGAAAAGGGGCCTGCTATGGTGGCGGTGTCAGTTAGACACCGCCATCCATATTAGGAAGGCAGCGGAAGCTGCCTTTCCTGCCACGGAAAGGCATGCGGACAGTGACTTCGGGGGCCCGTTGCAGGTCCCCAGGGTATTGGGGGGTGGGGGGTGCACATGGGGGTACCTATGGTACCCCCCTGCATTTGAATGCACAATGCGGCAGGAACCGCGCTGTGCCTGCCACTTTGTGCATGCAAATCCACAACATGCAGTTTTACCATTGCGGCGGGTGCTGCTGAAAGCACCACCTGCCGCAATGTTAAAAATGCGTGATGCATCCACTAGTGTGGCGGGCGCATCCTACTATCCCCCACGGAACCGCCGCACATATGGCGGGTGGTCCCGTTTTCCATCAGGATGGCGGGCGGACAAAGTCCGCCTGCCATCCTAATGATGCCCTTAGAATTTATATTCCTTACCATATTTGAAATAACCACAGAGTTGGGAGGAGTTTTAAATGTTTATCTAATTAATTCATGTGAGCCAAAGTCAATAATACAGTACGAACTCCGTTTCTCCAAGGAAAGAAGAGTAAATTATTCCATTAATCAGTCACCTAAATTAGAACGAAGTTTCACAATGACAGTACTCAGGAAAAAGAGGATACAGAGAGCAGTAAAATGACATTTAACACAGAAATATATTTACCTAGAATGGTGTGGAAACCAACCCCTTGACCAAGGAGTTGGAAGGGTCTCCTGGTAAAGGTCAGGTGACAAAGACTTCAGGACAGGGTTCAGGACAGGGTTCAGGACAGGATAGATGACCTCTTCTAGATCCGACGCCTGTGTCACACCCCTCTCTGACACTATCTTCCTCCTCGATTCTTCCGCGATCTTCTTCTAATTATTTCCCTTATTTCCTTCCTCGATTCTTCCACGATCTTCTTCTAATTAATTGGCTTAAATTCTAAGTCTACAAATGTATTCTTCTTCAGCATTCGTTCAGCTCACGGACAGCATCCCGGTCTCTCAGCATTCTGGTCTTGCTGCGATCCCTGTTCTAACTAAACTACCTCAATTATACCTTTCTAATGAATGTACCACCCATTAATGTTTCAACTTTATGAAACACCTAATTGTGATTGGACAGGCAAGGGGGGATGATGATCACACCATACTAAGTTTAATAATTTTCTTCGGTTCTTTGTTTAATATTCCCGCCCCTTAATTCTTATTCCCAAGCTTTATTTCCCACCCGCATTCACATCTTTATCAGACAAAAGAATACATATGGTGTTCATTTCTATTCAACTTTCAGGATGTCCATCAGGTTCCCAGGACATGTAACAATGATGGCTTTGGACGGGTTTCAAAACACGACATCATGACTTCCTGGCTTGTTATTACTGCGCCTGCGTAAAAGTCACGTGTAGTACAGGGATCACTCTCTCTCGGACGCCCAAATACGAACTAGTAGAGATGTAAAAAATAATAATAATAATAATTTCAGAATAAAATGATTTCACTGTACACCACCTCTCTCTACTCTAATCCCATTAACGTATAAAAGCTCTCCCCGCATTAGCACTTAGTAAATAGCTTGTTTTAGTTTCGGCAAAGCAGATGGTTAGCATCTGAGCTTTCAAAGGGCCATATTAGATGCATTTGCGCAGGTGCAGAAATTTCCCTCCAAGCAAAGACTCGTCATTCTGCGTAGATGCAGTTGACGCATGCGCAGTACTGTTTCCCGCGTTAGCAGCCATTTTTAAGTTTCACTCGGGTTACTTGTTAGTAAAACACGTAAGCAAGCTTCATCTTGCTGAAATATGTAATGAGGTGCATGTTAATTTACAAAATACTTTATTAATACAGTGTTATGTGTTTTATGAGAGGATTGCATCCGAGGAAGTCTCTTTTATACGAATCCTTGCTCCATCAATCCCCTCTCTGATGGCATTTGTGCCATCACAAAATTACCCATCACCAAACCAGATGCCAACTTTAGCACATCTAAATTCCCTTTCCGGTCTTTTCGTTTTCTTCTGCATTTTTATCTTTTAAATTTTTCATCTTTTTATTTAGTTCTCCTTTCATTTCTTCATACTTTCTTTTCTTTCCCTTTTCATTTACTTCATATCTCTTTCTCTTTCTACAACATTTACATCATGTCATTATTGCTAGTACTCATATTATTATTCCAAGTATATGTAGTATTATTTGGCCTACAAGACCTTCGCCTATATTAGCAAACCAAGTCCCTATTGAGGTAAAACTTTTTGTTAATTTCTTCCATACACTGTCAACTTCCAGTGGTTTCAAATCTTCTTCCAGTTTCAAAATATTTTTTATGTATCCTCCAATTTCTACACTTTTATATGAATATAAGTGCAGCAATGTTGCGCTTTCAGCATTTTACAGACTCCGCCCTCTGTTGCCAATAATCTATGAGGAGCAAGTCAATTTTGTAAAACCATTGATCTAATTGCAACCATTTCGGTATTGATCATTAAAAACCCTCCAGCAGTATCAGTCAATAGATGATCAACTACTGTAGATAATTGACAAATCTTTCGTGAATTCAGAATGACTCCCACTGAAGGTATCAATGCACTAAAAATATCGCCTACTATTTCTGAAAAACTAGCTCTTGTCCTACGGGTTAGTTCATTTGTGTTTTCATTGCTTCCAGTGATTCTTTTCACATGATAGACTTTTGGGAATACTATTTCAAAACAGCAACTCCCGTACCAACGTGCAGGCTGCCTAAAATAAGCTTTATTACTGCACACATAATAAACTCCAGCAAATACTGGATCTGTTTCCCCCTTTTAGTCCTCATCCTCCAATAACCAAAAAATGTATTTTCACATTCACTGGAACCAATAAATACATTGTTATAGTCAGTCTTTAATCTATGGAGGCAGATCTTCCCTTTCTTTTCAAAATATAGGGACATCGCAGCATGTGTCTTGCCAGCTGTATATATTTCTTTTTTCTCAGCCCATTGAGGAATCTGAGGTTTCTTTTCAGAAGCCTTTCTTTGAGAGTCCTGTCTCCTCTCTTCAACTAAATTCAAAAATATCTTTTCTTCTTCGTGTAATGAACATGTTCGATTTTTTTGTGTACTTCTGCTATATCTATTGTTTTCCTAGTTAAGAAATATTCACCTATAAACTGTGCTTCTTTGGTACTAAGAACTGGATTCATACTCTTGCGAATAGGAACCTCTAAAAATATCACATCTACATTTGAATAATAATACTTTAATTTTCCTGTCCTATAAAATAAACTAGTCAATATACTACATGAAATACCATATGTTAATGGTAAATGGTGATAAGTTACACCTTCTGCTACTGATGCTGGTAATTTCATACATGCATAACAATCACTAATCTCCATGGTGCCTACGTACTGAACTAATAGCTTTGTGAATACATTTAAAGCAGTGTCATTATTTGTCACAGTGTGATGTAAATCTACCTCATCTGGTGCTTCTGATTCTACTCTATTTCCTTTTATGTTAGCCATCCTTTCATTAGTATCTGTGTTATTTTTCTTTTCTGTCACCATTAAATAAGGGATTGCTATAGTTAAAACTAACCAGAATATAAGTACTACAAATATGCTACATACACATATTCTACAACACTTCTATATACAATTTTGTTTTGGTCCTCCAGCAACTCTTTCATTAGCCATTTTTTTGCTTTATTTTGTGAAATTTTATTTATTTGATCTTCATGGGGGTCTCACTTCTCCTTCATCAATCTGTTCAACAATTATTTCTTCGTCACTTTCTTCATTCAAATCTAGATTTTCAAATTCTTCAATAATCACGTAGGTCCATTCAGGAACTTTGAACTTATTGTTCAAAATTTGCAGTCTCTGATTCCTTTGCCTGGGTTTTCCAGTCATTTCCCCAGACTGACTAGTAACTTCATTTACTTGCTCTGGTTCTTCACTTATTGTTTTTAAGTGATACTTTAATCTTTTAACACCACCTGGCCAATTATCACCTGTTCTGACCTTTTTGGCTTGTACTGCATTTTCACTTTCCTCGTCTCTTTCAAGTATTCTTTTATTTTCGTTATGTTGTGGCATAATTTGATTATCTTCTTCTTCAGAGTCCCTCTCTATCTGTCCTTGTTCAGGGCTTATTGTAGTGACTTCATCTGCCTGAACGTGTTCTTCTTCCTCTATCTGGTCCTGTTCAGGTCTTATTTTGACTTTATCTTTTTCTTCCCGAGCTTGTTCTTCTTTTCCTAACTGGTCCTGCTCAGGTCTTTCTGCAGCCTGATCAGGTTCTTCTAGGCCTATCTGTCCCCCCTCAGGTTTGTGAATGTGTTGATTCACCTCTGTCTGAGTATATTTTTCTCTCCTTGTCTGATCCTGCTCAGGGTCTCCAACAGTTTTATTCACCCTTTCCTGAACTTGTTCTTCTACACCTGTCTGATCCTCTCTAGTTTCTTGCCTTTCTAATCTGGTGGTTCTGCTTCTTGTTTTAATAATCACCTCAGGTATGTCAACCACTGGTATCTAGTCTTCCTGACTTGTGCTTGGTTGTTCTTGAACAGCTACTTCAGAATCTGTTATTCTAGATTTTTCAGCTGTACAACCTTCAGAGCCCTCAACTGCTTGTGTCTGTTGTGGTTCCCTTTCCTCAGGAGCTGGTACTCTCTTGATATGACTGGCACGGATCCAGTTAGGCAAACCTGCACATTTCACTTCTGTCGTTGTAACCAGTATGACCTGTCTTGGCTTATCCCACCTGTGTGCTAGGCACGACTCTTGGGTGTGATTCTTCACTACCACCCAATCTCCAAGATTTAGATCATGTGCTTGATCTGGCGGCCTGGCAACTGCGTCTTCTCCAACCTGGGGAGAGACAGAACACACTAGGTCAGCCAATCCTTTACAATAATCTAGTACCAGATCATCAGTTATACTCAACAGTTTATGTTCTGGTATAAATGCTAATCTCGTTGCCCTTCCCATGAGAATTTCATGGGGACTCAATCCTGTGTTTCTATCAGGAATGTTTCTGAGTCCCATCAGAACAAGAGGTAATGCATCTGGCCAACACAGTGATGTGGATGCACACACCTTTGCCAGTCTTGATTTGATTGTGCCATTCATTTGTTCTACTACTCCAGAAGCCTCTGGGCGATATGCACAGTGCAGTTTTTGTTCAATTTTAAATGCTTCACAGATTAACCAAATTATTTCATTAGTAAAGTGAGGTCCTCTATCTGATTCCACAGTTACTGATAAACCAAACCGTGGAATTAGCTCCCTCAGTAGCAGTCTGGCAACTGTTATGCTGTCATTTCTTGTAGTAGGGTATGCCTCCACCCACCGTGAGAACAAACAAACTTTGACAAGGATGTGCTTCAATCCCCTGCATGGTGGTAATTGTATAAAATCTATCTGCAACCTCACACATGGTCCTTCTGCCTTCCCTATTCTTCCCCAACTGACTACTGTCTTCCTGCCTGGGTTTATTTGTTGACAAGTTAAACATTTCTGGCAAAGACTTTCTGCGACAGCCCTAAATCTTAGATTATACCAATCCTGTCTAAAGAGCCTGATCATGGCGTCCCTGCCTACATGTGTGTCTCCATGATACATTCGAGCCATTTGAGAGAGTAAACAATTTGGCATTACTGGTCTGCCATCTTGGTAAATCCACACGTCATCTTCTGTTCTCCTCTGACACCCTATTTTGATCCACTCCTCTTTTCCACCTCATCCTGTAATTGTCTCACTTCATCCCATGTTTCTAGTGCTGAGAGTAGCATACGTTGGCATTTGATTCCACTTGTTTCAATTTTTCTGTTTAGCGCCATTTTATTCTTGGTACAATACTGGGCAACCTGGACAGCATATCGATTACCAGCTACCACATAGTCATTTCCTGACTGGTGTGCAGCACACTTGACCACTGCCACTTATTTTGGCAATTGTATTGCTTCCAACAGTTCTTTCACCAATTTCCCATTTTTAATAGGGGATCCTGAAGAAGTCATGAAATGCCTCTGCATCCAGAGCTGGCCAAAGTCATGCACAACCCCGTAACCATACTGGCTATCAGTGTAAATGGTTACTTTCCAATTTTTTCCCAATTCTGCATGCTTTAGTTAAAGCTATCAATTTGGCTTCTTGTGCAGACTTGACTCCTGGTAAATAGGATGCTTCGACTATTCCAGCCAATGTGCATACAGCATAAGCAGCACTTAATCCTCATTCCTCATGTTTCATACATGAGCCATCTACAAACAGCTCATGTTCTGGTTCTTTCACGGGCTCTTCCTGTATGTCTGGACGGAGCTTGGTACATAACTCAGTGACATCTAGACAGTCATGCTCAGCTTCTTCTCTTACTTCTTCCCCACGTACATCTGGTAATAAAGTAGCAGGATTTAGTATAGTACAGGATTTAGTATAGTACTCCTGACCACTATCACATTTTCTGCTCCTAAAATGATTCTTTCGTACTTAGTCATCCGACTAGGGGTAAGATACTGTGTTCGTGTTCTAGTCAGAAGAATCTCCACTGAATGTGGAACAAATACCTTTACAGGATGTCCCATCACAATGGACTCACTTTGTTCTAGACTCATGCAAGTAGCAGCTACTGCTTTTAAACAGCCAGGTAATTCTGACGCTACAGGATCCAAGGTAGCAGAAAAGTATGCTACCGGACTTCTCATAAAACCATGTCATTGGGTTAACACTGAAAGGGCATAATTTCTCTTTCACAACAGAATAGTGCAAATTCCTTGGTATAGTCTGGCATACCTGGAGCTGGAGCTTCACACAAACAATTTCGTAATTTCACAAAAGCTTCCATGCTTTCATCATCCCAAACTACTGGGTCCTTTGCCCATTTCCGTGTCATCTGTATTAATTGTTTAGCTTACAAGGAAAAAACTACGATCCATTGCCGACAATACCCCACTACCACAAGAAACATTCTGATCTCTCTCTGGGTTTGTGGTGACTTCATTTGTTTTATTATTTTTATTCTCTCAGGGTCACTTTTCTCACTCCTCTTTCTATTTGGTGTCCCAAATATTTGACTCCAGTTCGACAAAATTGTAATATCTATTAAGACACTTAGTGTCCTCCATCAGCCAAATGATTTAACAAGGCAATTGAATCAGTAACACAATCATCTCGCGACTTTGATGCAATTAGCAAGTTGTTGATATATTGGACTAGAACTGAATTTCTGGGCATCACTAGTATTTCTAGACACTTTTTCAAAATGTGATTGAAAATTGAAGGACTTTCTGTATACCCTTGAGGAACTCGATTCCATACTAAAATACGGTCCTCAAACTTAAATGAAAAGAGATACTGGCTGTCTGGGTGCAAAGGAATGGAGAAAAATGCTTGGCATAAGTCAATTACAGTAAACCATCCTGCATTCCATGGTGTTCGATACAGAATCACTGCTGGATTTGGTACTATTGGGCAACAAGGCACAACAATCTTATACATTTTTCGTAAATCTTGCACTAGCCGGTATTTTCCACTAGGCTTCTTAATGCCAATTATAGGTGAATTACAAGGACTGCTCATTATTTCTTTTAAAATGCCTTGCTTAATCATTCGATCAATTCTGCTGCAACACCTGCTTTAACTCCAGGCCTCATTTTGTATTGCCTAGTATTTGGGTAGACTGCACCTTCCTTTACAGTCACCTTTACTGGGTTTACATTTGTCATTAACCCTACTTCTTTTCCAGTGAAATCCACACCTCTGGATTCACAGTTGTTTTTAATTCATCTGGCAAATCATCTTTTGTCATCATTGAATACATCTCGTCTACTTCTGTGCCTTGTTTTGCCAGCATTATTTTATAGACACCGTCTTCATCAGGTGTCTGAATCGCAACACCATCCGGTGTGCAATAAATTGTGCAGTTCGTTTTGCACAACAAGTCTCTTCCTAGCAAGTTTACTGGACTAGAGTCGCACACCACATATCTGTGCATTTCTCTAAAATTGCCAATGCGCACCTCCAAGGGTTCTGTTATTGGGGTTCTAATCTGTTTGTTTGAAACGCCTACTACTTGGATGGCTTCTCCTCAGAGGGGTAGGTTTGGGATGTCTGCTGTTCTCACAGTAGAACGGGTAGCTCCAGTGTCCAACAAAAAGGTAATATCTTTTCCTTCTACCTTCCCATCAATATATGGACCTGACTGATCTACCGGTAAAGATGCGCCAAGTACGCACTCCTCTTCCTCCTCTCTCAGGCACCGTCATTGATCTTCCTCATGAAGGTAACTGTTCTGCAAAAGAAACTGTGAAGTTACAGAATTTTACTTACCACTTTCTCCTGGAAATCCGGTGTCCGCACTGTACCTTGCTCTGTTCACAAAATTTGGCATAGGGGCAGGTGGCAACTGACTCTGCTGATTAACAACCTGCTGCGGTTGACTCATTCTGTGTGTGTGGATTTAAATTTTTATTTGGGCCAGTATTATTCTGAATATTTTTACACTCGTTTTTCCAATGTCCCAAATTTCCGCACCCATGACAAGAAAATTTCTTCTTTGCTTCCTCTCTACACATTCATCCTTTTGGTTTTCCTCTATTATTATCATTCTGGCCCTGTCCTTTCGCTTGATCATCATTCTGACTATTTAATTTAAGCTCTTGATGTTCTGCCAATTTCACTTGTGCCCACATTACTTTTTCTTCCAACTTTTTACGTCTGTTCTCAATATCATCTCCACAATACTTGGCATATTTTAGAATTTCATCAATAGGTTTTCCCTGCCAGTCAACATATGCTGCTGAATCATTTTGAAATTTCTGGTCTTAAACCAGACACAAACCGATACACAAAATGACCCATACTTTTATCTCCAATGTTCTCAAATCCGCTATACTGCTTGAATACCTGTAATAGGCATTCATAATAAGCATGTACAGACTCATTTATGTCTTGGGCTGTTCTATCTATCTTCACCCAATCTGTTTCTTTTGGTGGAATTTTCCCTTTCAAGAAAGTGATCACCTGGTGATATTTCTTCATTACCTCTTCTGAAGGGGCTCCCGTTTTTTCATCTCTTGGGTATTCATCACTAGGCCAATCAACTGTGATTTTACATTCTGTCCATAAATCAGCAGGCACCACTATGTCAAACAGACCACCCAAATCTTTCAACAAAACTTTAGAAACTTTCACAAACCTTTCAACCTGCCTGTACAATTCAACTGTTTTTTCTCTTAACTTTGGAAAATCATTAGTAAATTACAAAATATCTTGTCGAGTCCACGGAACATGTACATATGCCCCTCCTGGAACTTCCCTCATTGGGCACAATCTCCCTGCTTTCCTGATTATTTCATCAAAAATTCTGATGTTGTTCGACTTGCCTGTGCCTGCTCCTTTTTCCTCATCCACCTAGCTTTCCACATGTCTAAGTCTCCCCACTTTTGTAAAATGGTCATTAATTCCTTAATCTGCAATTTTCTTCTAGACACAATCATATTTTCCAAATCCTTATCAGTAAATTCTGCTCTGTATGGTTTCTGTAATACCTGTGATCTCCCTATTAAAAATCCCATTTCGGAGGCAATATCTGTCAATTTTTCATTAAATATTTTTGCATTTCTAGTGATGCTTCTACAAATGAACAGTAACTCTTCTTCACTGTAAGTATTTAGCCTGTCTGGGCGCTAGGTGGCGCTGGACCGACATGGCCGCACTTTTGTGAGGCTCCAACCGGCCAGGCAAATCACGATCCGGTACGCCGATCCTACAGGCCAGCAAATGACCCGATGACCATGCCGGCGAGTGCGTGGACACCTTAGGCCTCTTCCGGGCCAGTTTGGTGGAGAACGGCAGCCGGGAGGAGGAGAAATCGGCTCCTGCAGACCCGCGGCGACGGGACCATTGAGAGGGGCGGAGCGACGAGACGGACTCTGACGCTGCTCCAGGCCGGGGATCTTCGGTGACTGCTGGGCCACGGAGCTGGTGCAGTACTTGGACGCTGTGACTGCTGCGGACGCACCGGAGAGCGGGCCGACATCATCGGACAGTCTGGTGTAAGTGCTGGTGTGCGCTGAGCCTCGGAGGCGGTGAGATCACTCTCCGCGAGCTGCCGGGGAGAAGCCTGCTGCGGGGCGGCCATTGGTGACATTGGATCCCTCGAGCTCTGACGCTACTGAAGCGCTGCTGCCTGCGCTGGGTCCCGGATGCGCCTCTGACGGCCCCATATCTACCCCGGTGAAGACTGTGTTGGCTGGCGCGGGGCTGGGTGAGCGCCCGATCTGGACGTGCTTGTGAGAGGCCTACCCAGTGTGACACCACGACTCTGCCCTGAGCGCGTGCTTTCCTGCCGCAGCAGCGGGCCCGACGGGTGTGTGGCTGATTCTACGGGGGCTGGGGAGGCGCGGAGGACGCAGCGTTCCCTACTGACTGGGGGTCTGCGCCGATCACTTGGTGGCTATTCCCCGCCCGGCTGTGCCATTTGGTCCCGGCGGGCTGGCGTGGAGTGGTGACGCAGAGAGGAGTGTGCGCGGCCTGTGTTTGGTACCGACAGCGTGCATCGTCCAACCCACTCCCCGCTTGAACTGACCCCAGCGGGGGCAGCTACGATGGGTAAGACGGACACGAAGCAGTCAACGCTACCCTTCAGCTCCGTGAAAGGGAAAAAGACACGCGCACAGAAGGCGGATGGCGGGGAGACGGACCCCGGCGTGGAGGATGATGTGGACTGGAAGTCCTTGCTCTTGGGCATGCAGCGGAGCCTAACCTCCATTGACGCAAAGATTGATAATATGAATGCCAGGCTGGACACGGTGGTGCAGCGACTGGATCAGCACGGGGAGCGGCTCGAGGAGGCGGAGGGTCGGATCTCGGTGTTGGAAGATGGAGCCGGGTCTAACACCACAAAACTCTCCCAGATGGACCGCCTCCTCAAAATCATAGCGGAGAAAAACGAAGATTTAGAGGCGCGTTCCCGGAGAAATAACGTCCGCCTGGTTGGCCTGGCGGAATCCAGTGGTGGTGGCCGCATGGAGGAGTTCATAGAGCGCCTACTGGCAGATAAATTTGGACGGGACGCCTTTTCGCCTCAGCTGGTGGTGGAACGGGCCCACAGATCCTTGGGTCCTCGACCGATCCCGGGTGCTCCGCCGCGCCCGGTGATTATCAAGTTCCTCAACTACCGAGACCGGGACACCCTGCTGCGCCTGGCGCGTGAGCAGCAACCAATCCAGCACGAGAACACTACACTCTCTTTCTTCCCGGACTTCACCCAGATGGTACAGGAGGCCCGCCGCAAGTTTGTGGGAGTAAAGAAAAAGCTGCAACAACGCAACATCCCATACTCAATGCTTTATCCCGCTAAGCTCAAGGTCACGCATCATGGCAAAGTCCACTTTTTCGTTAACCCACAACAAGTAGAAGACTTCCTACGGGACCGTGGGTCCTCTGCGTCTCCGAGGCGCAGCCCCGGGGCGAGATCTGGATCCCGGTCCCCGACATCGGCTCCGGACTGATGAGTATTACACCATGTCGTCATAATGTCTACTTCTGTCTTCTCTCCTCTGTGTCCCTCTCACTTCTCCTTCCCCACTCTTGGCTGCTCCCCCCCCCCCCCCTTACCTCTTCCCCAAATTTACTCATGCTTCCTTTCTGACTGTAAGGATGGACTGGCGGACTTCGCAAGCTGGACTGTTTGGCTACACGGGAAAGAGTGTCCAGTCCTTTGATTCCTGTCCAAATTGGGGAGGGATGGGGGGAGAATATGAAATTTGAGTGTCCCACTCATATCGCCACTTGTTATTCAGGAGGAGCTGGCGAGGTTGAGGTGGCTGCTATTTGCCTTGGCACTCCCCCTCCCACCCCACTTTCGCTCCCAGCCCTTTGGCGGCGGCGACATAGTGGGTGAAATATCGGGATAGGGGAGGGTAGGTCCAGCTCACTGGTGCTACCCACAGAGGGAATACCCCATACGGATGGCTTTGTTTGATGGGGGGGTCGGGGGGGGTATGGTTCCCGGCAGGATTGGGCTGTCGCGGTGGGAGGGGGTGGGGTGTGGGAGGGATGGGTTGTTGAGGGGATTGTTGATTGATAATTTTTCCTCTGACGAGTTTGTTGAGTCGGTAGGAGAGGGTGAGGGGAGGGAATGTATATACAGCATTACACTGAACCATTGGACCAATCACACATATGCATTGGAGTTGATGACACGGCGATACATGTGGTGGTGCCTGAAGTCGGCAGTGTGCCGCCTAGTGGGTCTAGAGTTGGATGTGCGGATGGCAGTTCGGGCATGGCTGAGAGCCGATCCGCAAACGGGCATCTGGCGTCAGTTGGTGTGACTGCCCAGGAGGGTGATAGGACCCCGCGCGACCCGCATAGTAGAGTGAATGTTCTGGCCTGGAATGTACGGGGGTTGGGTGACCCGCGCAAGCGCCGCCAGGTTCTGGGGTATCTCGATCGCCATCAAATACATATAGCGCTGCTGCAGGAAACGCACACGGACCCCCGGGGCGTGCCTCCCTTCGCGTCCCGATGGGCGTCTTATAGCCTATTCTCCTCTTATTCTACCTATTCTAGAGGAACGGCCATTCTGGTCAAGAAGCACACCCCCTTTGTGCCCCTAGGGGAAAAAACGGATGCCGAGGGACGGTTCTGTGTCGCGTGGGGCCGCATGGGCAACGCCACGATCACTATCGTGTCCTCCTACGGGCCCAATCTGGATGAGCCCACCCACTTTATCTCCCTATGGGAAGTTATATTGGGGGTAGGATCCACTCACCTGCTTTGGGGGGGCGATTTCAATGTTACCTTGAACCCGTCTCTTGACCGTTCCAATGTAGATACTCCCCACCACCCCCGCTCTCAGGCATATCTCTCTGACCTGCGGACCCATCATTTGCTGATAGACGCTTGGCGCCAGATACACCCAGATACGCGGGAGGGTACGCACTGGTCGGCGCTGCACTCCACGTGGGCTCGTTTGGACTACATACTGCTTTCTAGGGGCCTAGGGTCCTCTCTGCTGGCGGCGAGGCACTTACCTCGTACCTTTTCAGATCACGCACCGGTACTGATCACTCTGGCCAGGACGGGGTTGGTCGGGGCACCGCTCCCATGGCGCATGCAACCTAACATCCTCCGGGATGATCTATTCCTGCACGAAATGTCCCAGGAAATCACGGACTTCATAGATCGCAACAGAGGGTCGGTGGATAGCGTTGCGACGATATGGGAGGCATTCAAGGCCACTATGCGAGGGGTGTGCATCTCGAAGGGTTCGGGGGTGCTTCGCTTTCTTCGCGCCACTCTGGCTTCCCTGGAGCGAGACCTGGGGGCGTTGGAGACTGCCCCGGATTTCCTGGAGAACCCCGGAGCGCAGCTAGAATATCGCACTAAGCTCTCGGAATATAAGCGTACCGCGGAAAGGGAGGTCCATTTCAGAGGGAAACACTTCAAGGCGCGGGCATATGGGGAAGGGGAGCGACCCGGCAGATTCCTTGCGGGGGTTCTTCGCCCTCCGCAGGGCTCTAATCACATACTGGAGGTCAGAGCCTCGGATGGTTCCATATGCCGGGATACCCCCTCTATACTTTCCTCCTTTGTCTCACACTATTCGGGCTTGTACACATCCAGACGGGATTCGCCGCTGGAGATGTCCGACTATCTCTCGGAGCTCACTCTCGGATGGTTGTCCAATGCCCAGCGGGACCTCTTGGCGGCCCCTATAGGCCTAGCTGAAATCAAGGAGGCCATAATGCAGACTTCCTCCGGGAAGGCGCCTGGCCTGGACGGCTTCCCTATCGATTACTATAAAGCCTTCATTGACCCGCTTGCGGCGGTCCTGCGGGAGGTATTCGAGGAGGCGAATGAGACTGGCTCGCTGCCACCCAGTATGTCAGAGACCCTGATAGTTTCGCTCCTTAAGCCAGGGAAACCCCCGGATTCCTGCGACTCCTACAGGCCACTTTCTCTCCTCAACAGCGACGTGAAGATACTAGCCAAGGTTCTTGCGAACCGTGTTAACCTCCTGATTGGAGACTTGATCCTGCCGGATCAGTCGGGGTTCGTCCCAGGCAGGTCTACCTCCCACAATCTGCGGACCCTGTTCTCGGTACTGAATAATGCGGACCCCTCTCTCGCTTTGGTGGCGGTGTTCTTGGATGCCACCAAGGCGTTCGACTCGGTCGAGTGGGACTACCTCCATCTGATTCTGCGTAACATGGGCATGCCCATAGCCTTCTCCAGATGGATCCAAATCCTGTATCACCGCCCAATGGCAAGAGTTCTTATTAATGGGCGGGTCTCAGAGCCTTTCCTGGTCACTAGAGGCACTCGGCAGGGATGCCCACTATCGCCGCTCCTTTTTGCCTTGGCAATAGAACCCCTGGCGTCCCGGCTCCGGCAAAACTATCTCGCGGCTTCCTTGCGCTGTCAACAGAGGCAACTCTTGGTGTCGCTCTACGCGGACGACCTCACGCTGTACATCAAACACCCCCGGGAACACTTGAACCCCATTCTCAGAGAGCTTGTCCGGTTCTCGTTGTATTCGGGAATACACATCAACTGGGGCAAATCGGCGGTCTTCCCCTTAACTGCCGGGGTGGACAAATTCCCACTTGACTTCCCTTTGGAGTGGTGTGACACTGACGTGAAGTATTTGGGGGTGTGGGTCTCCAGGGACCGACAGGAGGTTATGCGTATGAATTATGGCAAGACTTTGGAGGACATACGTACAAGCATAGTTCGGTGGCTGACCTTACCGCTGACCATGGCGGGGCGCGTCTCACTTATCAAAATGGTTATACTTCCCAAACTACTTTATTTATTCCTTAATATACCGTTTCATCCGGGGGGCTATTTTTTTAGGGCTCTGCGGACGGAACTCATCCGTCTGGTGTGGGGGGGTAGGAGGCCGCGACTCCGATGGTCTGTGCTCACTCGCCCGTACATGCAGGGGGGCCTCGACATCCCGGATTTTGAGCTCTACTACAACTGCGCTCAGGCGCACTACGCGTATTATTGGTACCACCCTACCCCCTACATGCCACAGATTGCGGTAGAACACTGGTTGGCGGACCCTATCCCGCTGGAGGGCGCGGCCCTCGCGGAGATCCCCTCGTCTCGAGCGGATCGGAATCCCGTTCAGGCCACGGCTCATGCTTGGAGTGCACTGGCAGGCCATGTTGGTGTACCGTTTCTTTATTCCCCACTGATGCCTCTGGTCTACCATCCGGCTCTTCCACTCCTTGAGGAAGGTCTGTTCCAGCGCATCAAACTAAAAACGGGGATCGCGCGGTGGGGGGACTTATTCCATGAGGGTAGGTTTCGTGACCTCCCCCTCCTATTTGGGACGGTTGTCCCAACTCCCCTAGAGGTCTTTGCGTTTATTCGGCTGCGCAGTGGCCTGCAAAAAATACTGCCGGCATATCCGGCAGAGCCTGCAATCCTGGAGCCGTTCCATTGCCTTCTCGACTCCACCTCCCCGTCACACATGGTCTCCTTGCTTTACCGGCGCATCTACTCTCACGGACGTGGGGACGGTCTGAGGTCTCGGGCCGGCTGGGAAACTGAGATCGGCGCAGAGCTCACGGATAAACAGTGGGAGTACTGCTGTCTGCAAACAGAGATGATCTCCTCGAGTAGCAGGTTCCGCATTATTCACTACAAATTCCTACACCGCCTCTATTGCACCCCAGTCCAGATGCATAGGTTTCATCTCCGCGACAACGATCGATGCGATAGGTGTCACTCCCCGGGGTCTGATTTTTTACACCTGGCTTGGACCTGCCCGAGTATAGACGACTATTGGAACCAAGTCTATGCTGCCTTGGGCGAAATGCTTGGAAACCCGCTGCATCCCTCCCCACTTCAGGCTTTACTGGGATACACCCGAGATATACCCAAGGCGGATCGGCGCTTTGTTACCTGTGCATTGTTGCTAGCCAAGAGACGTGTGGCTTGTCGATGGGGGAGGGGGAGAAGCCCTAAGTTTAAGGAGTGGCTGCGGGATATGCTCACCTGTCAGGAGAATGTTCTACTGTATGCTGAATTGTTGCCGCCTGCGTCACGGCCCCCAGACATTTGGACCCCTCTGACGAGCTACCTCTCCGCACATGAGGACCAGGATGGGCACTCTAGTGTTGCCGAGGGATAGTGTTGGATGCTTGTAGGTGGCTGGGTGAAGTGGCTGAGGTACTCGTCTGGTGAGATTACGGACCGCAGGGACCCTGGGAGTCCTTGTATTCTTCTCTGGCCTAAGGGACTACTACGATCTAACGTTTGCCTCCAATGTAATGTAATATGTGACATGGTGATATTGCAGTGCCTCTTTTTTTTACCAATCCGTGTGATGCTTGTTGGTTTCCTCTTGCTGTATAATTTTTAAAAATAAAGAGTTAAAAAAATTTAAAAAAAAAAAAAAAAAATATATAAAAAAAAAAAAAAAAAAAAAAAAGTATTTAGCCTGTCTAGTCCCACGTTTCCAGCAATCATTTCTTCCAATTCCACTTTCAATTTGTATATATCTAAAATCTTTGGTTGTTGGTTCGGTTTGTCTATTCCCTGTGCTCATCTCTCTAATTCTTCCGGGGATACTATTGTGGCACTTTTGGTTCCTGTAGATGTTTCTAATCGTATTTCTTTCAAACAGCTAGGTGTAACTCTTTTCGGGGTTTCATTTATCTGTCCTCTTATCGGCAAATCCATAAATGAAATTACCGAATCGCATTCACTGGCCTGATCATTAATTATTATATTTTCTTTTCTAGGTTCGATTATGGGAGTTGTCAGAACTTGTGGTTTGGGACAATTGGCCTTATCCCCAAATAATGGAACAACGGGACCTATAGTCAATGGTATTGTCAATGCTTCAGGATGTGTATTTAATTGGGTTATTTTCTGTATCAATTCTTCTCTACTTTTATTTATTGCTTCTCTTTCCTTTTCCTGGCGTACCCTTCCATTCATTGGATCATGTATAACTTGTGGAACTAAAGGTGTTCCCAAAACAGGAGCACTTGGGGTAGTTCTACTAGGTCCTTCCTGTTATGGTGGAGTATTGTTCGTTAGGATGTCTTCCATACACTCATCTTCTGACTCCCCACAACCTGTCATTGTTAAATGCTTAGTTTTCCCTGTACACTTGCCTCCCGGCTGTTCCTCAGCCATTAAAACAGGATACAGCCCTTCTGTAATCATTGCTTGTCTCCATTGTTTCATCTGATCCTCTCGTGAATCGCGCATCTGTTTAGGGAAAAATCCTCTATAACTCCTACTACTTCTAGATCTGTCGCGCTCAAATGTCTCAGTGTCCCATTCTCCTAATGCCTCATTCTGTGTTAATCTAGGTCTGGGTTCTAATTCATTCATTCGCATTCTTAAATTATGAAGGATTCTCCCATTGAACGTACCATTTTCTGGAAAAGCTAACACTCCATCGATTTTAGTGTATTCTATCCAATTTTCTAACCACACACAGGTATGGTAACCTCTCTCCATCATTATAAATGAGGCAGGTGTCTTAGGTGGTGGGATACGAATTCCCTCTCTAGTCTTAATGGGTTTATCTTTCTTGAAATAATTTTTAATTTTCTGCATAAACAAAAATTTTCTCTTTTCTCCGTACATTTTAAGTGATGATCTTTTTATAAATTCGTCTCTTGCAAATCCTAAATATCTTCTGTCTGGGCGATTCCCCATTAATGTTGGGTTGTATTTCCACATATAAACTCCACTGTCCAATACTATTATGGCTTCTATTTTTGACAACCAATTAGATTCCTGTTCTCACTCGGGTTTACACCAATCCTAGTGCGGCTTCTATTCTTTCATCCAATCAAGTTCGTGCTCACACAATTTGTTTAGCCAATACTAGCGCAACCTTTTTGTGACGTCAGTATCACCCCTCAATACTGACCCCTCCTTTGCAAATTTGCATCAGTCACACACCCGCTGTTTCAACCAATCCCAGCGCGGCCCTCTGTGACATCAGCGCAACTCCGGCAACTGACTCTCGCTTCACAAGGTAACACGAAAAACTTATTTTCTTACAACTTTATATCAAATTTTCATTAATAACAACGTAAAAACATTCGCTACTCTGTCTGTTCAATTAAAACCAAAGAATTGTTTATTTCTGTTGCTGCAAGTAAGACCTTCCGCTTACATTTCATACACTGTGATTAAAACCTTCCGCTTACCCTTCACTCAAGCTCAGATGAACCTGTTACTCCTTCGGTGTTACCCTTTCTAAGTGATATAAGACCAAAGTTTCACCAGCAAACTCTTTCGCTTTCAATCACTCTCACTTTTATACGAAAATAGTCCCTAATTTAACACTGCCAGCCCTGCATAGCTTCTCAGTGCTATTCCAATAGACGAGTAACCTCACTGCAGTGTGGCTTCCATTTACCACCCGCTATTCACTTACCGGGAATTTCCAGACAACATAAAACAAAATACAAACGGGTTTGTTAAAACATGAAATCAATAATCAATAATCACCAAACTAGTCAATAATAACCATAGCTCTGCTACCAGAAAACTGATCCAGCAGGTTACCAACCTCAGATACTCAAACACCATATATTCACCTGGGCCCATAAACACACATGTTCCCTTAGGCTAGTAATTACCACTGGGGGTCAATTTTATAAATGCCTTTTTATGAGATTAGTTACCTGACAAAATGTAACTAATCTTTCACTGATCAAAAAGTTCTTTCTTCTGGTCAATGGACCTATTAGTTGGAACTAGTTGATGGTGAAATGACATTTAGAATATATATTCCTTACCTTTCCTTACCATATTTGAAATACCCACAGACTCGGGAGAAGTTTTAAATGTTTATCTAATTAATTCATGTGAGCCAAAGTCAATACTACAGTACGAACTCCGTTTCTCCAAGGAAGGAAAAGTAAATTATTCCATTAATCAGTCACTTAAATTAGAACGAAGTTTCACAATAGCAGTACTCAGGAAAAAGAGGATAGAGAGAGCAGTACAATGACATATTACACCAAAATATATTTACCTAGAATGGTGTGAAAACCAACCCCTTGACCAAGGAGTTGGAAGGGTCCCCTAGGAAAGGTCAGGTGACAAAGACTTCAGGACAGGTTTCAGGACAGGATTCAGGACAGGATAGATGACCTCTTCTAGATCCGACGCCTGCATCGCACCCCTCTCTGACACTATCCTCCTCCTCGATTCTTCCGCGATCTTATTCTAATTATTTCCCTTATTTCCTTCCTCGATTCTTCTGCGATCTTCTTCTAATTAATTAGCTTAAATTCTAAGTCTACAAATCTATTCTTCTTCAGCATTCGTTCAGCTCACTGACAGCATCCCGGTCTCTCAGCATTCTGGTCTTGCTGCGATCTCTGTTCTAACTAAACTACCTCAATTATACCTTTCTAATGAATGTACTACCCATTAATGTTTCAACTTTATGAAACGCCTAATTTTGATTGGACAGGCAAGGGGGGGATGATCATCACACCATGCTAAGTTTTATAATTTTCTTTGATTCTTTGTTTACTATTTCCGCCCCATAATTCTTATGCCCAAGTTTTATTTCCCACCCGCCTTCACATCTTTATCAGACAAAAGTATACATATGATGTTTATTTCTATTCAACTTTCAGGATGTCCATCAGGCACCCATTCCATGCCCCTTTAATGCAGAAAACTGGGTTAAAGGGAAAGATATTAAGGAGGCAGCATTAAGCCCAAAAAAGTGTCTTAGTGCTGACTCGTAAATATGAAGCAGGGTCCTGTGCCTCGGAACGTCACAAAAAGTGACGTTCCAGCATGCCAAGGAGGCTCATAAATGAGACCCTAAATACTTTTTGTGGAAGACCGGGAAATGTTGCTGAATTTAAATGCTTTGGTTTTTAAAAAAATAAAAAGAAGATGCAAGCATGTTCTACTTTATAGAGACGCTTTATTAATCTCTAATGGGCTGGTGTCTGATAAGTCCATCAGAAACTGTAGGATGTAGGATTCGATGGCATGCACCCACAGCATGATCTGAAACAGAGATTGTTAGACCAGGAATGGTTCATAGACTTCCCATCCATTTGCATGGTAATTTAGGGGCATGTTTACCACAATTCCACACAACCCAACACCACAAGGGCACTTGCTGCTCTGGGTTGTGTGAAAAAGAGTTATGCCAAAATGCTCTGGGGTTTATTTATGAGCCCCTTGCGACACTTTTGTGCCGCAATTGCGTCACTTTTCGTGAAGCAGCAGCACCACGTTTACAAAATGCGCATCTAGGCAGATGCGTCACCTTGTAAATCTCTGCGCCACATTTTACCTGCGTCAGGTATAATGTATTCAGGGTGGGCATTCCCCCACAAGAAAGCCTCGTAGAAGTGGCTCAGTGAAGTCTATCAGATTTCACTGCCAGTTCTAGGCCACCACCTCTTCAAAACCTAATTCCTGCCTCATAGCATCCCGTTTTGAGCTATTGAAAGGGAGGAAGCCAGGCACCAAAGTTTGTCCCAACTGGATGTGCAATAGGATGAAGTTTGAAGTTTGACTGGATGAACAGGATGCTAGGGTCAAGAAAAATGTTGCCAATGCAAAGAGCACACAAAAGAAAACCTTTGAGACATGCAACCATGTGAGTAAAGCAGCAGCAGCTCCTCCACTAGGTCAAAGGAGCGTCGCCCCCCTAAAAACGTCAGGAAAGGAAAAATAAAACGATAATTAACACTCATTTTATTTTTCCTTTCTTGCCGAGTCTTGGGGGCGGGACCTGGGAGTGACAGGCACTAAGGTGACTGGTAGTGTACTCCCATCTCTGCTCATGGCGGTTTGGCTGTCCGTCTCACGCCGGCCAAACCATCATGCGCAGTGAAAGCTCTCTCCAACCCAGCAACGCAGCTGGGTTGGAGAGAGTAGGCACCAGTAGTGGCTGCTGTGTGGGTGTAGTGGTGAGACGGGGTGGGGTCTGGGTGGAAGGAGGGACAACAAGAAGGTGGAGGGAGGGAAAAGGATACCAAACATTTAAAAAGAAAAAGTAAAAAAGTATACCTGCCGCCCAAAACTTTTCTCCGTGTCATCTTTTTGACACGGAGCCTGTGCTTTGCTGTCTCTAACCCAGCAACGCAGCTGGGTTGGTGGCAGCTCAGTGCGCATGTGGATTTGGCTGGCCTGAGACGCCTGGCCAAACCCACATGCGCACTGATAGCAGTGCTGCCCACCGCTCCCTCTCCTGACTGCCCCAGGATTCCCACCCCTACAGGATGCAGCACGTACAAGTTTTGTATTGTGGTGGGATAGTTGGTGAGTGCATTAAGGCGGTCACAACATGTCTGGTTGCTCCTAAGAAATAAAGTTACTTCTTCAAATGTGGTGGTTTCCATCTCATCATTCACCACACTCACACTGGGCTCACTCAGTCACCTCAACTAGTCATTCACCTGTTCTACCTGGAGCCACTCACCTGTCAGCAGCAGGAGCACCCTATGGCAGTGGCATTTGCATCGTTTGGACCCACCACAAAGCCTGTTGTGAATCTCTCACATAAATGATTCACTACTCCTAGGGGGTAACTTACCTTGGTCTGGATTGTTCCAGGAGCCTTGGACACCTCCTACACTAACACTAAGAGGGGTGCAGGTAGTGCAATCATTTCTAAAACTGCCGTAGACTCACTCTAGTCTTTGCTTGACTTTTTTGGGACACCTGGCAGGGCCAACTGTCCTGTCCTCAATTCAGAGGGTCCTGTGAGACCTCCACGCTACCATGAGGTAGAGAACTCCTATACTTCTATGCACAGTGATGAATCTTAGGTGAATGTACTAAGAATCCCGCATTTACCCTCCTGTGTATAATATGGTGTGCAGCATCTGCATTACTGGTGATAGTTCCAAA
Organism: Triturus cristatus; assembly: GCF_964204655.1. NCBI lineage: Eukaryota > Metazoa > Chordata > Amphibia > Caudata > Salamandridae > Triturus > Triturus cristatus. The sequence continues at coordinate 1,058,715,232 of NC_140593.1, read as the reverse complement.
TCATCACAACAAACCAACCTATCAGATCTAGCAATTGGGATCAGGTGAACAGTAGAATTGTCTTTGGTGATTTGCTTACAAATAGTTGTCCTGCTTTTGTTGGTTGAGGGAGAGGAAAGATGTTTTCCTCAATGCTTAATTTGTAAAATTTTTAGTCCAGGTGCTCAAGATTTTTGGGGAGGCCACACCCACTTCCTCCCTGGCTCCACCCACTTTCTCTACTGGCTCCACCCAAAAACTATCGGCTCCGCCCACATCCTCAACTGACACTGCTGAAAGTCAGATGTAATACCCGATCTGAATTTAAGCAAGGGAGCCATCCCGCAAGTAAGGATTTGATAGGAGGTTCCCCTGCCCTCTGAACATTTTGAAAAAGATTAAATCAAAAGTGCATTTAAAGCACAATTTTGGAATACATTAGCTAAAACGACTAATGCATTGGAAAGAGACACTTGAAAAATTCTAGTGCTCTATGCGCCGATTTGGGGAAAGAACAATACTGGGATATGCCATTTTTAACAGAGACTAATTGTATCATGAGTTTGAAGATACAACTATTACATATCCTATGCGTCAAAATAAATCAAAATGTTCTGAAAACACACTAAACAGAAAAATTGAATAAAAACATGCAATACACTTGAATGAGCCACTTTGTCACTTCCAGTGGCCGAAGGGGGTTTGATTCATAAATGGTAGAGTATTCCGTTAAAGTGAACAATTTTAGAGAAACAAGTCAATAAAGATGATTACCAATTGGGCTTGTTATTATAACTTACTCCCCTGGAGCAATATATGTGCATTTATTAGAAATTCAGAATAGTAAAAACACATGGACCTTAACTGGCGTTTCCAAATGTTGTTCTGTATCACACAGACAACCATCCCTACACTTTGGTCCACCAGTTAACTTTCACCGCAACAAATTCAAGACACCATCTTTGTGAATGTGTTGGTTGGCTAAAGATCGCCTTTTCGTAACAATAGTGATGCTGGCACTCCATCATTTCCATGTCAAAATATTATCTGACTTTTAAGAGATTCCTTTCATTCTTTTGACAAGAGGGAAGCAAGTTAGCAACAGTCAGTTGCTGTTAAATAAATCATTGCTTGCTGCACTGGTTCTCTGCCTTCCTGACAACCTACATAACCATGTGCAATAAAGATAGTACCTTTCATAAAAGGTCTGGCGTTTACTGGGACTGAGTCTATGGGAAATGTTGGTGCTCGTGCAGTAACTAAGCAAGCACCAACATTTACGTGTTCCCGCAAAAGTCAGTTTACTAGCATAGGTGATCATTTTCACCTCCGATAAATTCCGACCACCTCGTGGTCGGATTTTATTGGATGTCTGGATTATCACATCTAACACCGGACGGCCAAATGGGCAGGAATTAGACCTGATGACATGACCAGAAGCCAGGGGTTTTAGGAGACAAGGGTACCCCGATATGTGAACCTGGGGTGATAATGAAGAGTTAAGAACAATGGTTCAAGGATGGCCCAAAAGGGTCCAATAGAAAAGGTGACCCAGGCAGGGTCACTTGTTTTTTAAGATAAGTGAAATCAATTCCGTAGGGAGCAGGAGACAAAGTACGTAAAGGGTCATGTAGGTCAAAAGATAGCAGGTATTTATTTAAACAAAGTCAATTTTAGAATGCTCACAAAATAAGAAAAGCGTGGTGTGAAATAGTGATAGTAGTTTTTAAAAAGACATCGCATTGACAACAATATAGTAGTTGAATTCCATAATTGATCTTTACAAGTTATAAAGAATTCATGTTGTGGGGTGGTCGACGGCGTTTCGAACCCAATTATTGGGGTTCATCTTCAGGACAGTGGTGAGCATGTATTTTGAAGTTAAACTGCCCGTAAAGTTCCTAGAGTCTCCAAAGTGGGAGGCAGGGGCTTCAAAGGTTAATTGGCATTCATCAGCCAGCCCCAACAGCTGCAGGACGTCTCTGACTGCTCGGCCTCAGGCTCCCATTCACTGCCCTGTCGCCCCTCTAAAGAAAATTACATTCTCCAGGCGGATCTATGTACTGCCAAGCTGCTTGTTTTCAAATAATTAACCTTTGAAGCCCCTGCCTCCCACTTTGGAGACTCTAGGAACTTTACGGGCAGTTTAACTTCAAAATACATGCTCACCACTGTCCTGAAGATGAACCCCAATAATTGGGTTCGAAACGCCGTCGACCACCCCACAACATGAATTCTTTATAACTTGTAAAGATCAATTATGGAATTCAACTACTATATTGTTGTCAATGCGATGTCTTTTTAAAAACTACTATCACTATTTCACACCACGCTTTTCTTATTTTGTGAGCATTCTAAAATTGACTTTGTTTAAATAAATACCTGCTATCTTTTGACCTACATGACCCTTTACGTACTTTGTCTCCTGCTCCCTACGGAATTGATTTCACTTATCTTAAAAAACAAGTGACCCTGCCTGGGTCACCTTTTCTATTGGACCCTTTTGGGCCATCCTTGAACCATTGTTCTTAACTCTTCATGACCAGAAGCCAGGCCGGCCCCTTATAAAAGGCAGGAATACTCCCTACTACTGTAGAATGCACCTCAGGATTGAGGCCGTAAGAGACCAAAATAACCTGTTCAGCTCTCTGTTCTTCTCGTCCTTTCTCTTCCCAGGTACATATGGGCGTACCATCACAGCGCAGCAAGAATCTACGATGCCAGCAGTGTTCTCTCGTGAGGCGTGCACTCCTCCCCGGGCCCAGGCTAAATAATTTATAGAACCTTATTATGCAGTAACGCTTTAGTAACATGCCGTGCATTTAGGGGGGCCCTGGGCAAATGTATTTTGGGGACCCTTGTGCGGAAAGCTTTGGGTTCAGATAGTTTCGGCTCTTTCTTTGACTAGGTCACTAACAGTGCAAGAAAATCCCCCTCCAATATCCCCTATTCAGGGATAGTTAAGTGTGTTTTCAAAATTGTATCCCAGCAGCAGCTCGCCAATATTACTGCCAGTGCCAGTAATCTGTTACCCCTCCCGTTTCTCATATGTGAGTCCCTGTTTTGATCTGAAAGAAACCTTTCTACGGATGTAGCACATTAACACAACATTTCTCTGCAAATGTCTATGCTGCACTCCCACACATCAGGTACCTTAAAATAAATTAACGGAAAACAGTATTTAAGCAAACTGTTATAAGGAAGATGTGGATTTGAAAATGCACTCACTTTGTTCAGAAAAGGTGCGATCCTTTTTGCTCTAATATTGCACTGATCTTTTGCAACAAGATGATTTTCTAAATCGTGCCCCCCTAGAGGGAGTTACGCTTTGCAGAGTGAATGAAAAAACATCACTGGCAGATATAACTTGTATTTTAATAAAACGCTTCTTACAGCATTTCTGCCCTCTGCATCTCTCTGCCGTACATCTCCCTAAATTTCAAACGACCCTCTATGACCCTAACCGACTCTTCACCTCTAGAACCTTTGGCCCCGCCCCCCTTCCCAGGTCGATCGGGGCCTTTATTGCACGCATCACCAGTGCTTCCTAAACTGCTGAACCCGAGGCAGACATGAATATTCAAGCAGTCAGTGGGTGTGCTCAAGTTATGGTTTATTTCATGTGCTGACATTATGTTGACCTCAGAAGGTTAGCAGGACGGGTCGGCCCTGCTAGACTGATATCGTGACTCGCACTTCAAAAGCAGATCGCTTCAGTCAGTGCATTAGCCTACTGAGCTGCCTTATCAGAAAGGAACCAGAGTCCAGACCCCTGTATCCGATGAAGGGCAACAGAGGCCGTTGCAGGGCCTCTAAAGATTAAGCCCATTACACCGGACTTCATTGCCGAGCCGGAGCTAGCCTACCACGCCCGCACGCCGGTGACCTTTGCAGACAGTGTGACACCACCCTTCACGCTCTCACCCCCCCAAAAAGCAGCGTTGCTACTTACAGATACTGCTGGTGATGGTGGGCAGCCGGGCACTGGCCTGCCTGCCTTTATTCAATAGGCGGCCTAGGCCTGAGGCTGCTACTGCCTGCACTCGACTGGGGAGAGGCTGTGGTCCGTTGGCTAGAGCTGCCGCCTCTGGTGCAGGAAACCCGGGTTCGGGCCTCGGAGTCGCGTCCACATCCTGGGTGCAGGAAACCAGGGTTCGAGCCTCGGGGTCGCGTCCACATCCTGGGTGCAGGAAACCAGGGTTCGAGCCTCGGGGTCGCGTCCACATCCTGTGATACGGGGCAAATCACTTAATCTCCCCGTGCCTGAATATGTAATGTAAATACGGTGCTCATGTAGTACAGCGCTCCAATACCTTTGGGTCGAGTTTGCGCTATATAAATATGCAAAAAAATTAAACTCGACGGCGGGGACGGTGCGTGCGGGTGCGCCTGGGGCGGGGCACTTTGAAAAAAATCTACGCACGCACAGCTCTCCACTCGCAATACAGCCCCCTGCCCAATGAGTGTCTCCCAGCCCTCCCATTGGCAGCAACGCCTACGGCCGCAGCCCGCCACCCGCCGCCGCTTAAAACACATTTGAAATGCGCATCGTCATTGAAATAAATAAATAAAATGAGTCGGGCGGTCTGCGCGCGCGAGTCTGAGCCGGAGGTAAATTAGTTTTAGATACTGAATGTAGTAGTCTCTAGTCTACCCACATTTACATTGCCTGACATATGACGTGTCATGCAGAGTCATAGTTGCAGACGCGTGGTATTATGTAGACCCGGCCCTGATAAATAAGTGCCGGTGCTAAGCACCGGAAAGCACCGGCACAAATTAAGCACTGGTTTTCCTTCAGCAATAGTTATGTTAAAAGCAGTCTGTGAAATCGTTTTTTTTTACTACTGTTCTATATGGTTGCAGATGGATTTGTCTTTCATTAGTATCCACATGGGCTGGGAGGTTGTGATATTGGATTGGGCTTGTGGAAAGCCACATGTCCATGTTAAAAGAGCCTGCAGTACTGTGCCTGGTGCAACATAGTCGGTGGTGTGAAAGAGGCCCAAACATTTTGGAAGGATGATCTCATCATTTTTAAGGTTAGACTGGTAATTTCAATCCAGTATTGTAGTCATTATGTTTTTTTAAAGAAATATTGGGAAGGGAATCAATATTATATTACATTTCATTAGAAAAAATATCCTAATTTCAAAAATTCTTTTTGAAGGATAATTTATTTATGTAAAAAAATAATCTACTTGTTCGTAAACAACAGCTCATTCTGCAAGCCTTTCTGTAAGCGAGAGCATACACAAACATGGGAGGACTTCCTGACTTTCTTCCATTATATATTGCCACAAAGGAATGACAACCTGTGCACTGGACTGGTTGACTCTTGAGGTACATTGTGCAGTGACATTTGTGCCCTAGTTCGAGCTTTGAGGCACCCTTAGATAGTGGACAAAAGCAATGGAATGCAATTGTGGCATTTGTAATAGGCTCCTTTTCCATTCCTTTTGGTCATCCATATGTTCTCGTTTAGCCCAATACTACCCTCCCCCACTCAATGCACCCACCACCCCAATAATTGCTAATTGAGATGCACAACCCATTGTTGTGTTGTAATATTACAGTTTCCTTTCGTAGCTCTTCAATATGTAACATTATTTGTAGTGACAACTTACATAAAACTAATAAAAACACTTAAAAAAAGCAATGATATGACATAAAGTATCATGTGAATTTTTTCCTTTTGGAGAATCTTTGACAGCTCAGCATCACTAAGCAAGTATCTGGCGATAAGGGTTGTCCTACTTTTTCCTCCAGTCATTTAAACACAGGCTTTGGAACGTTTCTGATTTTGTTACAGTCCGCTAGCATATGTTTCCAGTTCGCAATTGCTTTAAAGCATCTCTTACATGTAGCTGGTATTGATTCTGTAAATGTAGTAATACAAGATGGCATTAAATACACTGATATATAGAAAAATACTGCATGTGCTGGAGATTAGAACTCAAAGATAAGTGGATAGTTTAGCACCCCAATCCTGCCCTGAGAACTGAAAACCTAAATCTAACTCCTAGGCTGTTCTAATTTTATCATTGTTTACTTTTTCCAGAGTTACAAATTGTGCATAAACTTTTACTGCACAACCTTTAGGGGCGGGCGGTATAACATTTCCCCAACAATATCTGACTCTTCTTCAAGCTGTGTGTCTCAAAAGTCATTTCTCAGCTGCAAATGCTTACTTTTAATTGCATATTGATTTTTTTGTGTAACTTCTTCCAGTGTGCTAAACCTTTCATGATTTCACAGTTAAGTTCCTATAAGCCTTTCTCTGTCCTTTCAAGTATTAGGCTAGACAGTTTTTCAGGGAGGTCTGGATTGTTCCATAAAAGTAGGCATTCCTGCTTACTATCTATCTTTGATCATCTGATCCATAATGCATACATCTGACAATGGTGTCTGAGAACTTCAAACTTCATAGCTTTATATGTTTTTACAGTTTTAGAATTTACAAACAAAACCCTCTAAACCATATTTTCCTTTCATCTCCTTAATAAGAATTGTATATTATTGCTAAGTATTCTCCGTGATCATGAGTCATTGAAGCAACTGTGATATGGCTGCCAAGTGGGAAGAGCCCACCTCTCATCTCCAACAGTAGACATAGGGCATCATTACGATGCCGGTCGGACGGGAGTCTGACCGGCAACATAGCGTAAGAGGGACTGCCCTAATAGGAGTCGGCGGTCCCCCTGCCCTCATTACAATGTGACTGCCTTCACGATGGTCGCAAAGTGTATATTTTCTACTGTGGCTTGTGCTGCGGGCTGCAGCACAAGCCACAATAGAAAATATACACTTTAAAAACATCCCTGCACTATGCGGTGCCTGCCACATGGTGCAGCGATGTTTAGGGGGGCACCATAGGTGCTCCCCCAGGCCCCATAGCGGAGGGCCAGGTGGTAGGGGGACCCGCTCGGGGCTCCCAAAGTCACTTTCTGTCTTCTTTTTCATGGCGGGCGAACCGCCATGAAAGGGCAGGCGAAAACGGACATTGTAATCCATACAGAGGTGCCTGAGAAGGTACTGCCCATATTGTAGGGATTACTGAACCTCTGAGAGTCCGACTGGCTCCCTGAGCCTGTCGGAAAGCGTTGGACTGTCCCTCCTCCTACTGCCTCCGACCACACTCATTGTAATGCGTTGGACGGACCAGAGCAGCAGATGGTGGTCGGACCGCATCCGATGAGCCATCAGATGCGGTCCGACTTCCTCCAGAATGACCCCCATAGTTTTTTCCTTGCTGCTCTGGGTCATTTGAATCCCTATAAGAATGATGTAATCATCATATTGGTTCTTTTAAAAAACATTTCTAAATAACATGTTAGCGTCTCAAAAAGAAATAGATACTGAGGTACGGTGACCATTGTGTTTATATTAATCCTACCTATTATCAAGAGAGGTAAACGGCAACACTTATTGAAGTCTTGCTTTATTTCAACAAGTAATCAAGCATAATTGAAACTAAAATATCTTCCAATGATGCATAACATAGTACCCCTAACAAACTGATTGGGCTGGTGGTTACCATGCTTCGGTATTCTACGTTTAGATCTAGCGTTTCAAAAGTTAGCAATAGAACCTCTCTCTTGGTAGCATTTATATTATACCCTGCGATGATGAAACAAAACCTTTTTTCATGTACTCAAAAACTGTCTCAATATTACTCTACTCTAGAGTAAGAAATAATGCCACATCATCTCATTGATTCTTGGAGTATGTTTTAGCCCACATTGCTAGTAGCATGTAAAGGAATGTTAGTGCTTCTAGTTTGTTTTTCTCTATGCTGGAAAAGATTTGTGTTGATTTGGGATTAGTGGTTCTTGATGGTCAAAACCTTAAGTGCACATCATGAAGCAAGTTCTGTTCATCCGCAAAGTCCTGTAATTGACTAGCCGCCTCCCTTTCGTGACTTAATGGTTGAAAGAATGCTGACAATTGTGCAACAGAGTAATGGAGTTAAGGGAATGTGGGATTGTTTACCACATTAAGGGAAGTTGAAGAAGTTACATTTGTGTGAGCTTAAAAGGCAAGACAAATGATTGGTCTCTCTTTGGTGTAGTTGATGTCTAAGGTTTGTGATAAGGAGTTTGGATACTAACAGTGTTTAGGTATGATGTAACATGGTAGCTACTAAGGGGCTGACAGTGTAAAGAGTAATGGGATTTCAACACTGTATTTTAAAGGTGTGTGGAGCATGATTTAGGTTATACATGCTTTGAAAGAGGAAGGACTTGAAAATGGAAAGGAAATGCTTTGGATGTGCGTGGTTTGTAAGAGGATTTGGCAGTGTGGGGGCATGATGAGTCCTTGTTCTTGAAAACCACTTGACAAATGTGGGATTTCAAAGAATGTGCTGTATAAGGTTGAAAATAGGTGTGTGTCAGGCTGGGAGTTTTTTTTAGAAGGAGGGTTGTGGGTATAGTCAAAATGATGGGTGAATATCTAAGGGAATGGTGGTTGCAACATAAACACTACGGGCAATTTGCAAAGAGATTGGAATTTGAGTTTTGCAGTAAATACCATACCTCCCACAATATTTACCTGATAACTTTCAGTAGTTTATACCTATCAAAAGTTATCAGAGGAAAGAGAATGTAAAAAAAGACAGAAAATGTGGAATTTGTTACAGTAAACACATATCCTCCATTTTGTAACTAATTGTCTGGGAAAAACTATGATTACGAGTTATTTACCACACCTGATTGATTCCACACACCTTTGTTGACAGTGCTGAAAATACCACTCCTATTCTGACCCACTCAGAATCAGGGCTTAAGTCATAAGCTGTCATCTTCCCCCTTTTAACAAAGGTATCTCTGTGTTGACCATCCTTGCAGAAAGATGTGAGTTGGAGGTGTGGCATTTTTGTAAAATTATGAACAGATACTATTAAACCACCAGTTAAAGAACAGCTCTCTAATACAAGTGAAATTGCTATTTCATGCTCATAATGCTCAAGACATCTATAGAGAAAGCAGGTTTGTTTTGCCATTAAACATTTCTCTTTACGTTTGTTTATCTGTTGATTGTATGCTAGACTCATCCTGCACAGGATTTGAATTGCCACCAAAAAATCTTGAAAATATTTACTTGATAATGTTAAAAAAACTTATATATTTAATGTAATAATGGATCTCAGTTTACTTCATTCCTCTAGTACCTAGGTTAGACACTGTACAGTTGTATAGATTTTCTGTTGTGGTTTATGGATACAAAGGTGGGATAGTATCGCATAGTGCGGGAATTTTGTACCATCACATCCATATCAATTGAAATTATTGCCTGGCTAGAAGATATTGATGATTTCGCTCTAGAATTTCGATTTGAGCTACATAATGAAAAACCTTATTTACATTTGCTTTCTGCTCAGGATGTTTGCCTCCAGTACTGATGTGGTCATTAGCACCTCCTTTGGTGTGAACATAGAATCTATGAACAATCCAACTGATCCCTTTGTTAGTGATGGAAGGAACACTCTTTGATTCCAGATTCATGAACCCATAGTTAATTATCATAGGTAAAAACCCTGAGCCACTTTGTACTGTTAAAGAGCATTTTATACATAGCATAACTTAAACTCTATTGGATTCCAGCATGTGCTGTTATTCTTGCAAGATTTTCCTTCTTGTTTCTCATTTCTCTGAAGTTGCGATTGGCCACGGAGTACATGAGTACTACCTTAAAATGAGATGACTCTAGCATTTATAGTCATGGATGTTGCAGTCATGACTCGATTTTCATAACCTCAAAGTATTCAGGTGCTTTTGACACCAAAACAGATATTTCTTAAGATGATTATAATACAAGGTACTAACTCCTGATCTGTAGCAAAAACTAGATATCTCCTAGCCAAGACCTCCAGATGGCTTCTAACATGACTCCAGATTACGGTCTAGCATCTCATGCATAATCATTTACTCTATGTCCTTGTTGAAATTGGAAAAGCTTGTTGAAGCTATAATTAAGGCTAGGTGTGTGTAGGAGTGTTGAAATAAAAAGGGTGTCCTATCAGACCTGTATTGCTTCTACTAAGGCTAAAAATAGCTTGCGGCTGGTCTAATGAAAAGCGTCATCCTATTAGGATTCTCATGTTATTCATAGTTTACTATTTTCCTATTCATAGTGTGAAGGAGTATTGTCATGGGAAAAGAAGGCATTGCCAATAAACTTATCAATAGTTTGATTGGTAGACATAGAATTGTTCTAGATAAATCTAGAGTAAACAACTGGGTACTTTAGTCCCCATTTTGCAGGTTTCACTACACATAAAGGCAAAAAGGATGAAAGGTGTGGGCATCTTAAATGCATCTCTTAGTGCTCCCTGAATTCCTATTACGGCTTTGGCTGCAAAACACCTGTTATCTACATTTACATTTTCTTCTTCAATAAGAAGATTTTTTGCTCAATCTTAGAGTGACACAAGTATTATTTGTACTTGAACCACAGTCTCTACCATTTGTCCATAAACTCTCTGATCTATCAACGTTATCAAAAAACTTAGGGGCCCATTAGTATGGCAGGCGGATCGCCACCGATCCGCCCGCCAACACACCCCACCGGACGGCCTTTTACCCCCCACCACATTAGTATGGCGGGGGGTACCGCGGCGGATGGAAAGACCGTCTGCCGCTTTTCAGCCGGTGGGCAATCGTCCCGATTGCCTACCGGGCCGAAAAGGCCCATAATCACCGCCATCAATATTAGCATGCAGCATTTTCAATTCCTTTCCATGGCGGAGACTCCGCCATGGAAAGGCATGGGGTTTTCGCTTCGGATACCCGTTGCGGGCCGCCAGGGGTGGTGGGAGGTGGGGGGCTGCACTTGGGTGGACCTATGGTACCCCCCCAACATTGGCTTGGACAGGGTGGCAGGCACCGCGCGGTGCCTGTCACATTGTGCATGCCAATGCACAACATGCGTATATTGCATTGTGGCGGGTGCTGCTTACAGCACCGCCCGCCGCAATGCAATATATGCAGGATGCCACCACCACCATGGCTGTGGCATCCTAATTGCCATTGGGGGACTACCGCACCTCTTGTGGGCGGTCCCGTTTGCCGTTGCGGTCACCATCGTAATGAACCCCTGAATTCCGAAAGTTCTAGACAGCTCTGAAATTATCTGGTAAGTTCTGGTGCCCTGGAACAAAGGCCTTCTGACTTCTGTCTTAGCACAGACTTTAGCATCTGTGGCAAAATATGTATCAATCTCTTGACTTGTGTTTGAGCTAGCCTACTTAGCTTCCCAGCATCAAACACAAAAGGAAGTTACTTATGGAGATCTGCTGGCAAAATTTGGATTGACTCCTCCTCACTTGATCTTCATGTTTTAAACTGGTACAAAGGGCAATTAAAAAATCTGCTGCAGCCTACATTTGCATGAACTATGGGTGCCCTCTACTGGGCATTGAGAAAGTACTTTGAACCAAGTTCAAAATGCCATGATTTGTTTTCTCAAATTTGGAATTTTTTTTAACTTAACAGCCTTTCTTTTAAAGATTGGGGCTTTCTTGTATTTTATGTAAGCAGTGTTGCCTAAAGGTTGGAGCCTGCAGCCATTGTGCCAGATGTTTTGTGGAAACAGCTCTGATCTCAAATCCCCCAATTTGCATAAACCTTCGCAAAGCTCTTTAGAAACTCAGAGATGGACAACACTTGAGAGCAAAATGGATGGAAAACAATGGGAGGCTAACATGAGACTTTGAGAGAAAGGATAGAGTGAAGTCCTCGTTCGGGCTTGACATGCCTAAAAGAGTCTTAGCTGGACCTCTTAATGTAATCACAGCCTATAATAACATTTGTGGCATTTAACAAGGATCAGCCTTAAACTGTTACCACCTAGGAGTGTTTTCTTGCCACTAGATGTCCAAATATAAGTTGTCACTTCAGAATCACAGGGATTTGCCTGGGTGCTTTCTTCCATGAAATCAGGAATGCACATTTATTTTGAGCATTAACTGCTGACTTGCACTCCTAATTATTCTTGGACACAGTGGTGCAGTCCAGAATACAATTGCACAGGCTCAAACACTAGTGGTTTGCATCATTGTTTCAGAAATCTAATTTGCCGACAAAGGGGCATATCAGCAACAACCGGCGATAATTATTGCTAAGCGCAGTTAGTGCACTTAGCGCTAGGATAATTATTGCCGGCTAACGTGGATTTTTATCGCTGAGATAGCTTGCTATTAGCAACGCTTATCTCAAAAGCGATAAAAATCCTAGCACTAACTGCCTAACGTGAGATTATCGCTGGAAACCCAGAGATAATCTCACGAAATGTGGCGTTAGCTTGTTGATAGGGCCTCACAAACTTAGCCATGATATCCACCTTCCATAGGATATCATGGCTAAGTCAGTCCTGAAGCAGGCGTAAGGAAAGTAGCGATAACAGGGGTTATCGCTACTTTTCTTGCCGCTATGCTTCATAGCGTGGGGCTTGATGATAGGAGAAATGTCGCTTAGCGTCATTTCTCCTGTCATGTCAGGTCAGGAACGCCCACTTTGCATCTCATTAGAGATGCAAAGCTGGGCGTTAGGAATGAGTGCGCTAATGCAAGGTTTCACGTGTTAGCGTGACCTTGCTAATTAGGCGATAAAATTATCGCTGCTTTTCGGCCGAAAACGGCCGCAAAAGTGACGATAATTTTCTATCGCCGCGTTGTAGATATGCCCCAAAGTCTCACATTTATCTCATAACCCCAGTTAAAAACAGAGTGCCTTATTTACAAAAACGATGGCATCGCTGCATGAAAACAGAGATGTGACAGTTTTCACTGCGCCCTCCTTGCAACACGATAGATGCGTCATATTTACTCTATGTTGACGCAAAACTGACGCATTGCCGGAGTTGTGTCGGAAGCATGACACAACTCCAATAATGCAGGGGGATTATAGCACTGCGTCACCCATACACCTGCTATGAGGCAGGCATAAGGACTTGACACAGTGGTATCCTAAAAGTGGCGCAGTGAAATCAGATAGATTTCACTTGGCCACTTCTACGAGGCTTTCTTGCATCGGAACGCCCACCTTGCATACATTATACCTGACGCAGGTGTAATGTGGTGCAGGGCTTTACAAGGTAATGCATCTGCCTTAATGCGTCACCTTGTAAATATGGAGTAATGTGGCACATTGTTTACGCCGCCGCTGCATCACGAAAAGTGACGCAACAGCGGAGCATCAGTGTCACCAGGGGCTCATAAATAAGCCCCTGAATTATGTTTCTAGCTCAAGCATGCAAAACTACTAAGGGCCTTATTTATGAAAACGATCACATCACTGCATGAAAACAGCGATGCAACAGTTTTCACTGCTACACGATAAATGCATCATATTTACTGTATTACGCAGCATGTTGCAAAGAATGACAGATACGTCAGTGTTACTGACGTATCTGTCGGCGCAAAACTGATGCATTGCTGGAGTTGTGTCCGAATCGTGACTCAACTCCAACAATGCAGGGGGGAGGGTTATGATTATAGCACTGCTTCATCTTTACACCTGCTATGAGGCAGTCAGAAGGATTTAATAAATTAGTGGGTTACAGTGGTGCACTCCGCTGTTTTGTCAAAATTCTTTATAGCTCAGCAAAACGGTCTTCTTGGTCTAAATAGTTTGTGTGCTACACAGTATTTGGAGGCTGCCAATCATCCATAATGAAACTCTAACTGATAATCAAGTAAAGGTGTACCTGAGTAACTGTGTGCACAGCTGTATATGTGTCATCAATTTGAAATAACAATTTTACCTTATTAACAAAACAAATCACAAACAAATATTCATTGATTCATTTGTTTTCATTCTTAATGGATTACACATGTATTTTTACATTCAAAATCTTGTATACTTTTAAATTCTAAGCACTTATTCAAAGTGTGCCACAAAACAACCTTAAGGCAAAATAATCTTGGATATCAATGTTGCTTTGGCATGACTCCATCTTCTATCCGTCTGTTGTCTTATGCATTTGGGGACACGGGGTCCCTTCCTCAGGGGACTTTAAAAAAATATATATAAAACACTGCCATCATTATTCAGAAACGCTTCCTATAGCTTCTATCACTACCAATATTTTCCTACTTCACAATAGGTCAACGAAAATCCCCTCATTCCAGTCTTAATCACATAAATGATACACAAAAGGTGATAAGCGTGCATTACATGTCACTAATCATCGGAGCTAATGTGCAAGCATTCCTTAAAAAATCCAAAAGCAAAAAAGTCTGTGCCTCTTAAAAACCACAGACCTATTAGGACTTTTTCCTTTTAATCCGCCAGTGGTTAACGCATGCTTAAGTGATACTGTGTACTGTGATATGAAGTTACTCCCTTTAGAGACGGAATCTAATGGTTGCTATCATCTGGACAGCAGCCTCATGAACAAAGATCTGTAACATATATGAACTTTATCAGTAAACACTCACTCTTTCTTCAAAGATTTCCCACAGAGTAAGTGATGAGTTAGCATGCACACGTGAGACGCTGTTATGCCGGATGCCAAATATGGCCCCTGTTTTACAGAAGCTAGGGTAAGATACACACTGCAGCGGCCATGTTAGTGTTTTTTTTCCCCGTCCAGACAATAATAAACACGAGAGTGAATACGTTCAAAACCTCCTATGGCAGACAGATCGATAGAGTACCACAGTTATACCCATGGAACCTACTGCCTAAACTGATACACTATAATTGCTACCAACAGGAGACCCTGGTTCCATTTGAGGACCTGCTTGAGAGCTACGACGTGCAACCAGGCCACTTCCTAACCTATAAGATAATACTGCGCACCTTCTCGGGCTGTGGAGTGCGGTCAAGAAGGGCCTAAGTCACACGCAATATTACAATTGCTTCTTACATTAGGTACTGCAAGACATCATGTAAAATGGTTTGACATATTGCAGCTAGAGATGATCCACACACCCCTGACGAAACTCGATGGGAGACCGCTTTGGGCAGAACCGTTACGGCCCCGGAATGGTCCAAAATCCTAGCATACCCCAGGAAGGTCTCACGTAACACCAGATTTAAGTACACATAGTTTAATGACGTACATATGACGTACATGACACCTCATAAACTTCAGCTGGCCTTTGGAGACACTGAATATAAATGCCAAAGATGTGACCGGGTAGATGCAGATTTCATACATATGGTTTGGGACTGTGCCCCAATACGACGTTTCTGGGAAGAGACACTGCAACTTATGGGAGCAGCAGTGGGATGCACTCCGGAGCCAACAATAGGGGTGTGTTTGCTGGGGCTTTCCCCCCACCCCCTTAGAGGAAAGCAGGAAATAAATTCCTTGACCTAGCTCTGGTACTAGTTAAAAGTTAATAGTGCTGGCCTGGAAGTCCGTCTCTGGACCAGCTCTGGACCAGCAGTAGAAGCTTGGAAGCAAGGCGTTACACACTGTGATACGGCGTTACACATAGTAGAGTACTGCAGAGGGAAGAGGCGCGAGGACTGAAGAAACACCCTATAGCTGACCTCTGTAAGGAGATACTGGTGACATGGGAAAACCCAGACAGGGACACAGATAACAGAAGGGGGAACAAGGGTAGGACTCGGACGTGCGATGAAGAAGACTAAAGAGTAAACGTTTCCAGACAGCACTGAGTCGTCCTACACAGAATCATTGCTGCAAACAGACCTTGATGCAATACTCATCCATAGCTAACCCGAGAGACTACATCTATAGCTCGGCTTCCGCATTCAATCTGGGAACACTGCGAACCCAGGGATTGGTGGGTGGAGGATGGCCTATAGAGAAAGTGGCACATGTCGACCCTTACCCCCGCTGTCGCCCCCCCATTAGCGAGACTCAGACAAACTACCTCACTTACTTTACTTATGTGACTCTCAGCCGCACTGCACAATCTGTTAATCAGATATTTAATACGTTCTATGAATTACACAGTTTTCTTTTTATTGATTAAAAATGTGGGACATGTACAATTTGACATGTAATGCGTGACTATATGTATAACGTAAATTACCATTTCCTTGACTCTACAGGCGAAATACGTTTGCAACAAATAGTACTATGCCTTATACGAATCAAAGTAAATAGATTACACCTCCTATGGCCTGTTTAAAATATATCTAAAGGTAACCTGTAAAGATTGTATGCCTGACATAGAAGAGCTGTAATAAGACACAGAAAATTTGCTAAACAATATGATAATGATTGGATAAAGATAAAGGCCAATAAAAATATGTTTAAAAAAAAAAACTGCTACACTATAAATGCTAAGTAATCTCAGTTCTAGAATTTCTGTGGCAACCATCTTAACATGGAGTGAAATAACACAACTGTTGTAGTTGATATACTGTAGCTATGTTCATAGTTTCAAAAAGGCCACACAGACTGGTACTTTGAATTAGCCAGTGGAACTCATCTTGCCAAAATCACATTTGGTGATAAAATAAATTAATGTTGCATTACCTAACATTGGGGCATATTACCAAGGGCTTTATCTCCGCTTTTTTGGCTTTAAAAGCCAAAGAAGCGGAGATAAAAATATCGCCCTATCAACAACAGGGTGCTAACATGCAAAATCGATCGCATGTTAGCACCCTTTTTCACTACGCTTCCCTTTGCATCTCTAATGAGATGCAAAGTGGGCGTTCCAGAGCAAAATAATAGGAGAAATGTCGCTAAGCGACATTTCTCCTATTATCAGGCTTCACGCTAACCCTGTTAGAGACAAAAAAAGCAACGCTAACCACGGTTAACGCTGCTTTTTTACGTCTGCTAATTTTCAGACTTAGCCATGTAATCCAATGGGAGGTGGATTACATGGCTAAATCCACCATGGGCTCTCAACAAGGATATCCCTATCCTTGTAGTTTTATCGCTGCATTACCAGCGATAACCTCCCAAAATGCCGCTATCGCTGGATTTTTTATCGCCTAGGCGGTTAGCGTTGTTAATAACATGATAACCAGGCGATATTTTCCAGCGATAGCGGGCGTTAAAAAAATTAATGCTAAGCACCCTTAGCGTTAATTTTCCCTGTTCCTTGTTAATATGCCCCATAGACACATGACTACCAATGGCGGCCATCTTAGACTGAGTGTAAATAACATTAATACTCAACCAATATGACAGCATAAACAATTTGTGAAAAATGAGCACACATCTATACATGTCAGGATAAACATCTTCATAAAACATTTATAGATCCTGTCTCATAGTCTTTGAAATACAATGATAATCTG
The DNA here is from genome assembly GCF_964204655.1 of Triturus cristatus. NCBI lineage: Eukaryota > Metazoa > Chordata > Amphibia > Caudata > Salamandridae > Triturus > Triturus cristatus. The sequence goes on along the minus strand of NC_140593.1, from coordinate 1,058,698,016 downwards.
TACAAAAACAACTACTTTACAGCACAGTGATAAAATGAAACAAACCATTATACCTCACAATGAATGTTAGCTCCAATATGTGGTCATCTCTTTTACAATAAGATTCTTGGTGTGTGGTTTTAGGTGCAAGATTCTACTAAAGGTAACTAAATATGTTCTGGCATTGTGATCTTTAAAAAATGCTTATTCGCTAAGCTTGCACATCAACAGCAATGACTATAACTGACTTCTGGATTTAAATAGTTTTTTTCTCACAGGAAGCAGCCCATGTCTAGTTTATCATTTAATCCTAAGGGCATTATAGTGTCAAGTTTTTTGATCCACTGAATTTCTTTTTGTAGAAGTGTTTTGCACGGGTCAATGCCCTCCTTGGATTTCAAGATCTCTAAAATCAAATAGCGTAATTGTGCAATCTTATGGCACTGCTCCAAACAATGTACAACTAAGTTAGAATTAACATTCTTGTTTCGAATCATACTTTTATGTTCTCCCATCCTGATTTTTACCTTCCTCTCTGTTTGATACCGTAAATCACATTCATAGTATTGCAATCTGATGAGTGTTTAAACATGGCTCTTTCACCAGTTCGGGGATGAGTGATGTAATTACTCTCAATTACGTTGTTGCAATGTGTACAGTTCAAGCATCTCTTCATTCCATGATACTTAATGATGGACTTTTCAATACTTGCAGGCAACAGTTCTTTCAAATTCCTAGTTCTTGTGTAAGCAAATAGCGGTTTCGATAAGAAGGACATTTTTAAGTCAGGTTCCGTTTGTAATAATTCCCAGCGTCTACAAATTGCTCTCTTAATGCTTCTGGATTTGGTGGAGAATTTGGATACAAACACCATTCGTTTTGTTTCTGTTTTTGTTCTTTTAATTAATAAATCTTTACGTTCATTCAGTTGTATCCGTTTTTTCAGCATTTTCAACTGTGGCTGGTGGATAGCCTCTCTGTAGATATTTCAGTTTGGTTCTGATGGTGGCTTTATCACTTTCATCTTTGTGAGAAGAAATATGCTTCACTCTCAACATTTGTGAATAAGGCAAATATATCAACAAATGTGAAGGATGGAAGCTCTCTGATAATGTAGGGCGTTGTTTTGGTCTGTTGGTTTGATGTGTACACTGGTGTTCAGACCAGTGCTACTCTTTTCAATCAAAACATCTAAAAATGTTTGTGTGGGTAAATATAATCCTAGTGTGTCTTTTATTGAGAATTTCAATGTTATACCTTGAAGATTCTTCAGAATCTAGCCATATTAGGAAAATGTTGTCGATATAATGACAGTACATTGCTAAACGCTCACTCCATGTAGTATTTTCAAAAATGTGTTCCTGTTCGAATTGTGCCATAAAGATGTTTGTGTATACTGGGGCACCCCCAAAGCCCATGGACATTCCCGCTTATTTGTAGGAAGAAATCATCCTTCCAACGGAAGTAACTGTGTTGTAGACAAAATTGCAATAGCTCCAAAAGAAAGACTTTATTAACTCTTAGTTGCGGTTGATTCAATAAAGACCATTCAACAGCTTACAATCCCTCTCTCAGGGGAATGGAAGTATATAGCAATGTCACATCAATGGTGCACAGTAACCATTTGTACACGTTTTCCAGATCCATATTGGTTAATAGAGATAACAAATCAGTGGTATCCTGTATATAGGATTTCCAAGAGCACATTATAGGTTGAAGAAAGTTATCAATGTATTTGCCAAATGGTTCAAACAAAGACCCACATCCTGAGACAGTGGGCCTGAATGGTGGATCCATCAGATTTTTATGTATTTTAGGCAACATATGTAAGTGCAGCTGCTTTGGAAATTGCTTCATAAGGAAAATACGTGTTTTCACACTGATCCAGTCCATATCTACTGCTTTCTCCAGTATTTTGATCAATACAGCTTTGATTGCAGATGTAGGGTCATGATCCAATTTTAGGTATGTCGATTCATCTGATAGGTGTTGTAGTACTTTATTATTGTAATTCACGCTGTCCACGTTGACCAAAGCGCCTCCTTTGTCCGCTTTTGAGAACACCAGATGATCATTGTTTGATAATTGCTTTTATATGTAGTTCTCTGGTTTAGTCAAATTAGCATTTCTGCGGGTTTTGAAATCAATGGTTTTCAGATCCTCTTTTACTAATGTCTCAGTCGTCTCCAGCATTTTAATTGACACCGGTGGCTTAAAGGTACTTTTACTCCTAAATTCAAGGTATTCAGGTTCTTCCAAGGATTTCTCATTGGTTGCCACGTTGTCCAAAAAATATCTTAATGACAGCATGAATCTAAATAGCGCAATTTCTGTTTCCTGGAGATTTGTGTGCTGTGTAGGAATGAAAGATGTGCCTTTATTTAAAATTTGTATGACAGATCCTGGGAAGAAATGTTAATTACCAAGATTTCTGACTCCTTAAGTTTTTTCTGCCATTTTCTTTGTCTTTTTCCTCTATGTGAGTAGTTCCTGTTGATTTTGTGGTCATTGGATCCGGAGGTTGTACTGGATCCTGGCCCTTCGATAAAAAAGACTCCTTGTGTGTTGTTGTTCGAGTCTCAGTGATGTCAGTGTTGATCTGTCCAGATGGTATGGTTTCTCTTTGTATACCATGACCGTCCTTGTTAACCGGAGTCCTAGATAGAACAATATCACAATCTAAAACAATGCTTTCTTCAGATGAAGTATTACGATTGTGTGGTGGTCTCCTTTGTGCATATCTTTCTGCCCAAGTATAGACTTCATTTAATTTGTAGTCTATAGTATCTCTTTTACATTTCCTTAGTTTACGTTCTGATAACTCATTTCCATAGCTGTCAAGTTTGGTATTGATTTCTTCTAAAGTATTTGTTGAGGTGTGTGGGCTTAGGAAGACTGAGTGTGTACTGATAAAGTTCATATATGTTACAGATCTTTATTCATGAGGCTGCTATCCAGATGATAGCAACCATTAAATTCCGTCTCTAATGTGAGTAACTTCATATCACAGTACACAGTATCACTTAAGCATGCTTTAACCACTGGTAGGTCATAAGGATAGAGTCCTAATAGGTTTGTGGTTTTTAAGAGGCACAGACATTTAGGCTTTTGGATTTTTTAAGGAATGCTTGCACAATAGCTCCGGTGATTAGTGACATGTAATGCACGCTTATCACCTTTTGTGTATCATTTATTTGATTAAGACTGGAATGAGGGGATTTTTGTTGACCTACAGTGATGTAGGAAGATAAGGGTAGCAATAGAAGTTATAGATAGCATTTCTGAATAATAATGGCCGTGTTATATATTTTCTTTTGAGGCCCCTGAGGTAGGGAGCCCTGTGTTCCGAAATGCATAGGGCAACAGACGGATAGAAGATGGAGTCACGCCAAAGCATATCCAAGATTATTTTGCCTTATGGTTGTTTTCTGGCACACACTGAATTAGTGATTAAAATATAAAATTATACAAGATTTTGGATGTAAAAATACATGTGTAGTCCATTTAGAATTAAAACAAATGAAACAATGATTATTTGTTCGCAATCTGTTTTGATAAAAAGGTAAAATTGTTATTTGAAATTGATAACACATGTACAGCTGTGCACACAGTTACTCAGGTACACGTTTAATTGAATATCAGTTAGAGGCATAAGGATTTGACAAAGTGGTGTCCTAGAAGTGGCAGAGGGAAATCTGATAGATTTCACTGCACCACTTTTATGAGGCTTTCCCGTGTCGGCACGCCCACCCTGCATACATTATCGCTGGTGCAGGTATAATGTGGCACAGTGCTTTACAAGGTGACACATGTATGGCACCTTATACATATATCAAAACTTGGCGCATTGTTTACGTTGCCGCTGCATCACGAAAAGTGACGCACAGCGGAGCAAAAGATTCGTAAGGGGCTCATAAATAACCCCCTGAAATTTTACAGTTATGGTATACAATGCCCCCAATAGATGGCATAACTGGCCTCACCCACCTTGCACACATTTGCAAGCAGCAATGGAAAACATGGAATGAAGCAAGAGTTAAGTATGGCAGGTGATGCATGTTATAGCATATGTTTTATATACTAACTGGCAAATTACACTTATTTTACAAGTTTGAGACTGAACCATAATTATATACATGTGTGTGTGTATGTATAACGGCACCCGCCCACAAGAGTTCGACAAATAGTGGCTTTTGATGGAGAAACAGAGTGGATTTGCCTGAACCGCCGCCACCAACCAAGACGTAATACCCACTGACACTGAGTCATCGTTTACTGCAAATGGAGGAAAACTATTACCAAATAGTTCCCTGTGGGAGTGCCTCGAGGTATGGTGGAACAGGCAGAGGGCGAGGAACTACTCTTCAAATTCACCCCCGAAGTGAGCGTGAATTCATCGTGAGCATTGTTAGTCCTGTATTTCGTGCCTACGAAGGTAAAAACTGTACTATACAAGAGGTGCCTACACAAGGTAAAAACTGTACTGCACAGGAGTTATATGTACATACAAGGGCACTCACTAAGAGAATGTGTTTTTATCACCACGATGACATGGCGGACTCAGAAATGGAGATATTGGTCCGTCATCACTCACTGCATGCCCCCTGGCCAATGGGGAGGTGCTAAGATGTATTTAAATGGGGGCAAGATGCTTTCGTATTTTATATATATATATATATATATATATATATATATATATATATATATATTCACTGAAAAAACCATAGGTTTCACACATGTTATAGTTAGCTGTACATTTCACTCGTAAAAAACCAATGAAATTCCCCCGTTATAGTTAGTGCAGGCAACTATAACTCACGCGACCGCAATCCTCTGCTGATGCTAATGCTGTATTTAGACACTTATTTGCCCATGTCTTCTTCCATTAAATTTTAGCTATACATATATTACAAATATTTTTTTTTCATAAAGACACGTATGTCATCAGCAGAAGATTGCGGTCGCGTGAGTTATAGTTGCCTGCACTAACTATAACGGGGGAATTTCATTGGTTTTTTACGAGTGAAATGTACAGCTAACTATAACATGTGTGAAACCTATGGTTTTTTCAGTGAATTTGCAAGGTTTTTTAAATGCTAATTCCTAACTATAACGTGTGTGAAACCTATGGTTTTTTCAGTGAATTTGTACGGTTTTTTAAATGCTAAGTTACTTTACGCCATTCGTGGCGTGCGCACCCAGTTAACGCAGTTCGTTCCGTGCGCGCACCGTTCGTTCCGTGCGCCCACAGTGAGCACGCGGTGCGCTTCGCGCACCGCGTGCCCACTTTACGCAGTTAGTGCCGTGCACGCACGGTGGTCACGCGGTGCGCTGCGTGCACCGCGTGCCCACGTTATGCGGGATGGGCCATGTACGCACGATGCGCTTCGCGCACCGTGCGCACATGGGGGACATATTATGCGCATCGTGGTGAAATGTATTCTTTATTATTTTCATGTGTTTGATATGCCATGTACAAATGGTGCCCTTCGCGCACCTTTTGCACACGGGGTGGGGAGAGTGTGGATAATTTAAAAAAAAAAATTTTTTTTACCGTACGCGTACGGTAAGCGTAATCGGCGATTTTTCGAAAAAAAAACAAAAAACTTTTTGGGCCTTGGGGGTTGTTTGGGGACCCGTATATCACTGCTGGGTGGTTATGATCTCAATATACTGCCCCTTTAGACATTTTTTGGCTTCATTTATGCTGCCCCACTCAGCGTGCGAGAGAGAAAATGGCGGCCGATAAAAAACCAATGAAATTCCCCCGTTATAGTTAGTGCAGGCAACTATAACTCACGCGACCGCAATCCTCTGCTGATGCTAATACTGTATTTAGACACTTATTTGCCCATGTCTTCTTCCATACATTTTTAGCTATACATATATTCCAAATATTTTTTTTTCATAAAGACACATATGTCATCAGCAGAAGATTGCGGTCGCGTGAGTTATAGTTGCCTGCACTAACTATAATGGGGGAATTTCATTGGTTTTTTATCAGTAAAATTTCCGCTAACTATAACATGTGTGAAACCTATGGTTTTTTCAGTGAATTTGTACGGTTTTTTAAATGCTAAGTTACTTTATGCCATTCGTGGCGTGCGCGCCCACTTAACGCAGTTCGTTCCGTGCGCGCACGGTGCGCTTCGCGCACCGTGCGCGCCCACTTTACGCAGTTAGTGCCGTGCACGCACGGTGGGCACGCGGTGCGCTACGCGCACCGCGTGCCCACGTTACGCTAGATGGGCCATGTACGCACGATGCGCTTCGCGCACCGTGCGCACATGGAGGACATATGATGCACTTCGTTTTGAAAGGTAATATTTTAATTTTTCGTATATGTTATAAGCCATGCACAAATGGTGACCTTCGGGCACCATTTGCACACGGGGTGGAGAGAGTGTGGATAATTTTTTTTTTTATTATTATTTTTTTTAATATTTTAGTTTAACTCATCTTTAAAAAGCCATGCACAATTGGTGCCCTCCGGGCCCCAATTGCACACGGGGTGGGAAGAGTGTGGATAATTTTTTTTTTTTTTAATTTTTTACCGTACGCATACGGTAAGCGTAATCGGCGAAATTAGCGAAAAAATAAAAATTCCGTTTTTGGCCTTGGGGGATCTTTGGGGACTCCCTCAACATTGCTATGTGTGTGGGAGCTGTCTAAACAGCCCCTTTACATGTTTTTGTGCTTTAGATTTTAAACATCACTCTCAGTGCGAGAGAGAAAATGGCGGCCGCCGCTTCCTGGTTTCGGCCGATTCGAATGTTTACTAAGATCTAAGAACCAATCAGAATCGCGCTCGCGCACGCCACCGTACGCGTACGGTAAGCATACCGTAAGCGCACCGTAAGCTGGCTCAGATATATATATTGATTTAAAGGCTATTTTCTCAGAATCTACTGAACAGATTTACACCAAACCTACAAAAGGCACTTCCTTGACCTGAGGACTACCTCTCTGCCAAATTTCTAGTAATTCTGTTCAGCCGTTCGGGCTGTAGCCCTGTCTAAAGGTCCTATGGAAAAATGCATGGGAAAAACGCGTTTTGGGACCCCCCTTTTATCTCAGCCCCCGCTTGACGAATCCCCCCGAGACTTTCAGGGAAGGAGCAGAGCGTAGCGCCCCACCTATTTTGAAAAATTCGCGAGGATTCGTCGACCGGCGCCAAAGTTATTTCAAAATAGAATGTTGCGGATTTCCTATGGAAACGTGGTCCTAACTATAACTACCTACTGGCGACCGCCAGTAGGTATATATATATATATATATATATATATATATATATATATATATATATATATATATATATATATATATATGTATATTCACTGAAAAAACCATAGGGTCGGGGGCCCCCTTTATGGAGACTTTATTGTTACCGTGCTGCGGACTAAGAGGGCATGACCCGCTTTGCTCACTGCCAGACCAACGGAGCTCCAAGGAATTTCTGGCATGAGTGATGAAAGGGAGATAAGAGGGGTTACACCTCTCTTGGACAGTTTGAAATGTCAGGTATTTCCGTTAACTATGCTGCATTTGGGACATTGTGCACTACAGACATCGTATTCACTTTGATTGCCAAGAAGGATATGACAGCAGCAGGCAATGTTTGAGACTATTTTTGTCGAAAGAAATTACAATTATTGCCGATGCTGGTCAAAAAGTCACACTGTTGAATCTTGGAACTCGTAGTGCCCTGAAAAGTCACATGACTGATATTGAGCACTTGCACATGATTGCAATGTCACCCACCTGTGAACAAGGCGCAAGCTGAAACGTGTAGCGTTAAGTTTGCAGCAAAATGAAATAAATACCTGTGCAACTTTAAACCGGGCTTGGCACTTCTTTGTTGTATTTGAATGACGGAGTCCTCCATCTCCGTTGATCGCTGGAGCCGCCCTGCAGGGTCGGGGGCCCCCTTTATGGAGACTTTATTGTTACCGTGCTGCGGACTAAGAGGGCATGACCCGCTTTGCTCACTGCCAGACCAACGGAGCTCCAAGGAATTTCTGGCATGAGTGATGAAAGGGAGATAAGAGGGGTTACACCTCTCTTGGACAGTTTGAAATGTCAGGTATTTCCGTTAACTATGCTGCATTTGGGACATTGTGGACTACAGACATCGTATTCACTTTGATTGCCAAGAAGGATATGACAGCAGCAGGCAATGTTTGAGACTATTTTTGTCGAAAGAAATTACAATTATTGCCGATGCTGGTCAAAAAGTCACACTGTTGCATCTTGGAACTCGTAGTGCCCTGAAAAGTCACATGACTGATATTGAGCACTTGCACATGATTGCAATGTCACCCACCTGTGAACAAGGCGCAAGCTGAAACGCGTAGGGTTAAGTTTGCAGCAAAATGAAATAAATACCTGTGCAACTTTAAACCGGGCTTGG